>NC_135034.1:5000000-6250000 GCF_051020975.1 Osmia lignaria lignaria
AAATGAGAATTCAGATGATTAGATGATGTTTACTAACAATTAAGATGAATTTCAGGGAAAATTGGCACCTGGCATTTACACTTAAAAATATGAAAATTTCAAAGTCCCATAATTTTCTAACCCGTTGCCAATGGCACCCAAAAAATTGCACCATAAACTCCTCGTTTCCTGCAACTCTACCATCCAATTTTGACCATTCCCTTGTGAGACAAATACTAGAGGTACCGTTTCCAACACGTGCCCGTTAAAACGCTCGGAATCGTTTGATCCTCGTCGCGGCGGAACGGCGGCGAACAGGTTGCAGGACCGTGGCCAGCTGAGCGTGTTCTTCCGGTTTCACGGGAGGCCAAGACACGCGACAAACTCTTGGGCTCCTCAGTGACGATTCTGTCCCCGGTCATGAATAATGCCTCGCATCCGGCGAATACTCGAGACGGTACCTGGACTCGTTCGGAGACGTTTCTGAACCGTCGTCGCGACGAATCGCACAGCGGAAACGAGGTTTTCAGTCGAACTTGCGAAATCGATATCGCGAACGCGAGTGCCGATGCGATTCGTGGATGACAAAATGGATGATTGATAGGGTTGATGGGGGGTGTGAAAATGTGGACAGGATGAGACAAAAGTGTTTTTTAGCTGTTCGGTGTGTTGGTGGTTTTTCAATGAAAGATGGGTTCGCGATATTAATAATAGGGTGATTTATGATCTTTTTAATTTGAGATTTCTTCTTCACGATGGATCATTACCTTTGAATAGGTACCATTTATTTGTAACTCCTTTAATCGTCCATGAACGATCTTCGCAGTTAACCGGGAAATTATCGGATCGTAGAGAGCATGGAATCGATTATGCGAAACAACCCCTTCGTCGTTCCCGTGATCATAGTTATCTCCGTTCCGTATTATGGTTATCGTTGCCATTGCTAATCAAATGAATGTGGCTGGCACGAAATTACGCTAGGATAATGGGCATTCGAGCAAGCCTTCCTAAACGGGTGAAGGTAGAAATAACGGAAACCGCGTTCCTTCTGACGCAACTCGTTACAACAGATTGTTTTGCCCGGTGTGTGCTGACCGCGTAATTAATTAACTAATTAAGGCTACTTTAACGCATCTATTCAGATTTCCGACGAATGTTCGAGTGACCCGTTATGAAAGAAACACGGTTTCATCTTTTTAATATTTAGTATTCAAATTTTAGCAAGCTTTTTGACAAATAGGAAGAACCAATTAACAAATGAAAGTATAATTAAAAATATTATTTTCCAGTTAAAATAATTTCAAAGGCATAAATATCAAAAAAGACTAATTATTCTTATTTTTAATTGATTTTTCATTGTCAAATCTACATGCGTTTCTCTACCTTTTTTAACGAATGTTCAAGTGATCCATTATGAAAGAAACATGGTTTCATCTTTTTAATATTTACTATTAAAATTTTTTGATAAATAGTAAGAACCAATTAACAAATGAAAATATAATTAAAACTAATATTTTTCAGTTAAAATAATTTCAAAGGCATAAATATAAAAAAAGACTAATTATTCTTATTTTTAATTGATTTTTCATTGTCAAATCTACATGCGTTTCTCTACCCTTTATAACGAATGTTCGAGTGATCCATTATCAAAGAATATTTACTATTAAAATTTTAGCAAGTTTTTTGATAAATAGTAAGAACCAATTAACAAATGAAAATATAATTAAAGATATTATTTTTCAATTTAAAAAATTTCAAAGGCATAAATATCGAATATGATTAATTTTTCTTATTTTTAATTGATTTTTCATTCCAAGATCTACCCTTTTTAACGTCGACGGAAATGATTCCTGTATACGGAAACTGCTACAAAATGCACGATATCCATTAATAAAATTTATCAGAGGGAAGTAGCAGTTCTCATGGGACGTATATCGAGCGAAGTCATGAAACTTTTCTGTCATGTATTGAAAGCCACTTTATCGGGTTGAAGTTCGCTAAGAAAAGTTGCTTCTCTCGTTAGCCAGTATCGAGGAACACGAACGAGCGAAGCTTCTCTTCTTCCCGTCGTCCTTAGCACAGCAGGAAACACAAGAAACGAGTCCGCTGTTAGTTGGAAACGACGCTTTACCACGTTTTTACGACGTCGTGGACACTTTTCAGCGAATGCGATACGTGTGTCATTAACCATTTTATTTCTCAGTGACAGACACTCGTGTCACAACCGGAAATGTGCTAAGAATGTCGTCAAACAGTCTATATTCTATAATCTCAATATAGATGACATTTAAATTGATCAATGTTAATTATATTTGAAACATGAAATGAAATTATTATTTAAGATACTCCGAGTATTTTGCAATGTCTCAGGTATCTATTCAAAGCAACTGGCGAGACATATGTATAACGACTTCTTCAACTTACTTCCGGAAATCTTAGACAGCATTAGCTGTAACTTGGGTGAAGTTAACTTTTCACTCTGGTTGAATCTACTTTAAACTTTAGAGGCTACTTTTCAAGTGTAACAGACGAGTTTCGAAGATTACAGATCCGTTTCCTTCGTTGTTTATTTATTATTGAAGTATATTTGAATTTCCTTAGTAATTAAACATTAGAAAAATTATTACAATTATTTAAATTTAAATTCTCCACTTTGAAGAAAAAATTAGTTTCAATTTATGCTTCTGACCAGCATGGTATTAAATGTGTTATTATAATTAAACATCATAATTGGTTTCAAGCAGAATTAATATTTTATATTAAAATTTCCACCGCATTGGTTATAACAAAGTACGCTTAATAATGTATAATTTTCTACATACCGATGAACTGGTAATATTATTTTTCACATCTATTTTCAATTCATGAATACGCACGTACAGTAATGTAATAACAATTTCGCTGGTATCTTATGCATGATTTCATTGATTCGCATAATAAATGCACAGCACCATTTCAGATAATGTGGATATTTAAACAGGCTCGTAATGAGCCATCATTTGTTATTATCATAATTTCATCGCGCTACCTTTAGAGGCTTTATAAAATTATTAATTATAATCAATATCTCTGCTGTCGCGCAATTATGATTATAATAAATATTCTGAAGTAAAAGTGTCGCAAATGTCACATCGAATTAAAGCTCGGAGTTTAATCAAAATAATTAACCCTTCGTTAATATTTTTGATCAAAAATGACTGATTGAAATGAAAAAATTGAATTAATGAATGATATAAAATTCTCTAATTTTCAATTTTTCTATTTTATTTTTCACTCTGCAATGCTCAGAAATTGCAGCAAAAGGATTTCTGAAAGAATCGCACGAAACGGATGGTAAGAATGCAGTTTTCGCTCGAATGCAACTGCATTTTCATAAGGCGCGTACGTCGCGAACCGTAGGAACTGTGTTTATCATTGATCGCGTAATTCATGTTTGCAAACTGGTTGTTCCGCAATTTCGCGAAACTTTCCACGAGTATCGGTTCCGACAGTGAAACCAGCAAACTTGTAGCCAGACTTTACGTCGGTTAAAATAATTTTACTCTGTCCTTCTCTCATCCTCGCGATCATTTATTCGACGTCAATCGATCGAGTCGAACGACGAATATTTCTCAGTGTCAACTTTGTATCGATAATCACGATGAAATCAATCGACACGTCTGTATTAACGTTCTCAAATATTTATTCGCATTTCGATCGTTATTCCCTACGAAATTTAATTATAATTTATACACATTGATGGAAAACATAAATTGACGGAGGCAAGGGAGATTTATAATTAAATTCGTGATTGAAATACGATTGTTTGCAATTCGAGACAATCTTTCGTGTCGCTCGATCCATTGTTAAAGTGCTGCAAATAAAATTTTAATTTTTGAACAAATAATTTTTCAAAAAATTTGCAATGCAAGTTAGAAATTTATTTTGTATTCTACGAGGACTTAAAACTGGCCTACGGATCTTGGTTTATAAAAGGGAATGCTTTCTGTGAAATCACTGAACGATCATTATTAGTGCTGAATGTGACAAAAGTGCTAAAGTGAATTAAATGATTATCGATGGTGAATGCTCGAAAGATGGTGTGTCTTGGGAATTTGATCGCCATTATGGAGGAACGTGACTTTGATAAAGACACCATCGATACCGACTCCCTGGAGTCCGAGGTAATGAACCTTAATGAGACTTGTTTACTTGTATTCCAATACTAGAAAAAAAGAAAGAAGAGATTCTCCAATTTATACTGGGTTTCAATTGAAAAGATTCCTTCCTTTTCCTTAAAAAGATTCCTATATTAAAAACGCCAAAATTTTATCTGTCAGTACTTTTTAATTTTAAAAATATTGAAGAAAATTGAAGTAATTTTTCATTGAACCATCTGTCCATTAACTTTTATCCCCAAAATGGAAAGGGTTAATATGTTTGCCATTAATCAAGCAAACAATACCCTGAAAATCAATTTTAATTTAATTCTATCACGCTAACAGCATTCTGCACTGTCTGTTACAGGCTATACAGTTGTCATCCTGTCCAAAACAATTGGATCTGAGCAATGGTGGTCTGTCAAGAGTTCCTGACAGTGCCATAGCGTTTCCAGCTATTGAAGAATTGGTGTTAAGCCAGAATCAACTTACAAACACGAACAACAATCTGATACTGTTACACCGGTACGATACGAGACAGTAAAGGTTCGAAGGGGTTGTATTATTTGAATTTATAGGAAATTGATTGTGTTCTTTTTAATACAGGTTCCCGAAACTTCGTGCACTTCATTTGGAGAGCAACGAGTTGATGAAAATTCCACGAGAGTTACTGGAGCTTAGGGAGTTAACCTACCTCAATCTCTCAGACAACAAAATTGAGAAGATTCCCGCTGACATAAGCCAGCTTATCAAGTATGTAAACTCCTCTTATCAGCTTTCGTTGAAACGCATTGGAAAGAAAATTAACCGGTAAATTAACGCGTTGAAGGCGCTTGAAAATCACTGATATAATTGGACTTTATTAAATATTCCAAGATATTTATCATATTTTCAAATCGAATATTTTTCCATTGATCCGGAAATATTCAAACCGTACGCGCGATACAATATTTCTTTCCGTAAGAAATCATTCGATTTCCCTTGGAATTGATTTCTCAAGGAACACCGGTAGGTAGAGGCTATCGATAAATGCTGAACAGGGTGAAAGAAACTAAGAAATATGAGGTTTTCCGGTTCGAGATTTGACGTGGAATAGCTTGGCCAAGGCATTGAAAGATATCCCCGTTCGAAAGAGAGTTTCCCTCAAAGAAATATTTTCAATCATGTAGACGAATCGTTATTTAAGACGTTTCTGACGTCTCTTTTCCATAATGGCCATGATTGAACGGGTTGCTTACGAAAAGAATATACTGTTTAAATAAATAATATCTTTCAATCAAAATGTTCAACAGCGGTAGTTGTGGATTTCAATTGAAAATTTTGCAATTTTGCAATAGAAATTTATCTATTAGTACTTTTTAATCTTAAAAATATTGAAGAAAATTGAAGTAATTTTTCATTGAAAAATTTCATCTGTCTATTAACTTTTGTCCCCAAAATGGAAAGGGTTAGTTTTATATTTATTATTAAATTTTCAATTTATTATTAAATTAATAATAAATAACTGAAGGGTGGAAATGATGAACATTCTTTATTAGAATAAATATTTTTATTAAAATAAAAAATGTAGAATTACAGAACAATAAATTAGGATCATTCCTTAAACGCACGTATTCACGCAGAATGGTTCTAACAGAGAATTCACGTTCTAAAGGCAATCGAAGTTTATCGTGTCGTAGATCCGCCGGTAAATCAACCCGACTTCCGGTCGCCGATAATAGAAAGTTATCCGTTAATTAATCGAACGAACCACCGAGTCAGATATATTATTTGCCGATTTCCTTGCATCCGTAACGCCCTTACCTAGTCGACGATGTGCTAATTAAGATAAATTGCCTAATCCATGGATAATTGGAACTGGCATGGTACTGAAAATCGATATCGGCACTCGTCGTTCCTGGAAACTCGTTCGATTGAACAAAATTCCAATTAGAAAGACATTAGTATCAAAATTAATTTCTACAAAGTTAATATAACTTCACCTATTAAATACCACAAAATTTAATATATAACTAATAAAATGAACATTACATAAAATTTTCCTTAGCAAACACGAATGATGGAACCTCTTTCCCTTATACCATCATTTTCCCTAGGTAAATATACTATGCTCACTACTGCACATAAAAGGGAAAGGTTTAAGTACTAACGTGTTTACACGTTCAGTGATCAAAGTAGAGCAAGTACCATGGGTTTATTGATACAGTTGCCGAGAATCAAGTATCCTGACCTCTTTTCCTGTAATTTAATTTTTCAACCCCTTCGATACCAGCCACGCGCAATCGCCTGATCGATAGTTAATACTGAATAGTCGATCACGCGGTTGTGACGCATAGCGATCGAATCCCAGGTAAAGTATTTATTTTATTCGGCGTACAAAGTGTTAAAATTCGAGGAAAGAAGAAGGAGACGTCGAATAGTCGATCACGTGATATCGCGTGGTCAATCTTGTGACGCATAGCGACCGAATCCCAGGTAAAATATTTATTTTATTCGTCGTAGAAAGGGTTAAAATTCGAGGAAAGACAAAGGAGACGTTGAATAGTCGATCACGCGATATCGCGTGGTCAACCTTGTAACACATAGCGACCGAATCCCAGGTAAAATATTTATTTTATTCAACGTAGAAAGGGTTAAAATTCGAGGAAAGACGAAGTTGAATAGTCGATCACGCGATATCGCGTGGTCAACCTTGTGACGCACAGCGATCGAGTCCCAGGTAAAATATCTATTTTATTCAACACATAAAGGGTTAAAATTCGAGGAAAGACGAAGGAGGCGTTTAATAAATCGGCGAAATCGGCTCGTCAAGTCGGACGAATTGCGAGGAGTCGCTGTAATTAAGACGGCGATTACGTAAAGTTCCTCGAAAACGGCTTTCCACCGAGCGGAAACGAGGATACCAAAGCCCCGCTGAAGAAGGAACTACGGTGCTAGCACACCGACACCAGCTCGATTCCCCCGTGTTTCTACACGGTGCACGCGGCGGGAAGAACGCGTGCGAGGACACGCACACGAGCCCGAATGCAAAAGCTGACCTGCTAGAATGGAGTTGGGCAACAACAGAACGGCCAGAAGTCGTCCATCGTGGTGCAGTGGCGCATAAAACAACGGAAGAAGAAGAAAAAGAAGAAGAAGAACCACCGTACGAATTAATGCGAAGATTTCCAATTAATTGAAACACTAGCTTTTTCTATTTCCTTCCTTGCCTCAGTATTGTGATATTAATCATTTGGTTACTTGAAATTTTTTATGCTCTTCATCGATAATTTTTATAGTAATTAACGCGTTAAACTTTCTTTTTATGTAAACAGAGTGTAATGTACTGTTTATTCCTAAACGAATACAGAAAGTAATTATTGTACGATGCGATGAACGTAATCTTCAGGAAGTTATGTGCTCAGGATGAATTTTAACAAGTTCCTAACCGTGTTAGATGCTTCTGGTTAACAAGATACGGAACAAGCATAGCTGCTCAGTAATTGGCGATGTTAATTTACTATATCACTGGTTATACCGAGGACTCGGTAATTGATCATTCTTCGAATTACAGCTTAAACTGCTCGTCGAGGATTCATTTATTTTTATTGTACCTGAAAAATTCAGCAGATTAAATGTAATTAAAATGAGAACACGTTTCAGGTGATAATTGAAGCAGAATAATTTTTAGAAGGAATTCAGCTTTTCGTTTAACGTGGATGAATTTTTTCATTATTTATAAGAGAAAGAGAATTGCTTACGGTGATTAAAATTAACCGGAAGAGGTGCATTAATCGAATGAAATTAATAGAGGAATTTTTAAATAATCCCTTGTCCTCGTCGTAGGGACAAAAGAACCGTTTAAAATATTCAACACGGTATGAGAGAAGCTACAGCAACATTGTTGAAGATCTTAAAGGAGAATCTACCTAACGACTTGAAGTTGACCAACCCAAGGAACAAGAACCCTTACCGAAGTAATTTAAAAGCTCCTTATCATTAGGATTCCTTTCCCCGAACGAGCTGTATTCGCGGAACACAATGCGAGCTAAACACTGGAACTGTGTAATTTACTTCCCGATCAGAGTGTCCGATCAAAAAGAGCGCACATCGCTCGTATTGCCGTGTACATCGAGGCGTGAACAGATATACAAGAAGAAGAAGACTTTGGAAAAAGACTTTTCCAAATAAATATTAACCCTTTGCACTCGATGGACAATTTCTCATTTAATTTTATTAAAAGATGGAAAATAGAAAAATTAAATATTGCAAAGTTTGAAAAAATAAAATTTAAAAATGGTACAAATGTTATAAGATCAGAAGTAACAACTGGCGAACCTTGGTATTGTCAAATACCCTTTAATTCGAAAGGGTTAATTATCTTTAACGATTAATTAAAAATCTTTAGTGATTAATTATAGCAACATTCTTAAAATCTCGTAGTTCTACCACCACCGATGGACAATTTCTCATTTAATTTTCAGTGACTAAAATGATTATTGAAAGATGGAAAATAGAAAAATTAAACATTGCAAATTTTGAAAAAATAAAATTTAAAAATGGTACAAATACTATAAAACCAGAAGTAACAACTGACGAACCTTGGTATTGTCAAATACCCTTTAATTCGAAAGGGTTAATTACCTTTAGCGATTAATTAAAAATCTTTAGTGATTAATTATAGCAACATTCTTAAAATCTCGTAGTTCTACCACCACTAGAGTCTAATCTCTCTATTCTGTTACATCAGAGTGGTCAGCCAAGCCATCCTTGATCTCCCTCTTCCTCGGCCAAGGAATACCTTGGACATGCTTCGCCTCGCTTCTTTAGTCCTCCGAAGAACTCGCGCGAGTGTGCACCAGCTTTTGTAACTTCTATTCGTTGCTAGAGCCAACTGGAATAACGTCGTTTACCAAAAGCTGAAGAAATCGAGCTACTTGATAGGAGAAGCTCTCCGAGATTTGTTGAACCGTGCGGAGAGGTCATTGAACTCGTGAATTTCGAGGATCACCGAAACTTTCGAGCGGTCGGGATACTTTTCAAGTTTATCAGTTCGGAAAATTCGATAAACCCTTCGGCATCTGGATTTTTCGAAATTTCAAAATCTTCGAATAGTTGGTACTCCTCGAGTTTCTTAATGCGACTTTGGTTGCGATAAGCTTCCAAAAGTGATAAATGAAAAAAATCAAATCTTCTGAATCTGTTCACCAGAGGATGAATCAGCTCATTTTGAAAGACAGTCATTCTGAATTCACTTCTTACCCTGAAGAAACTTTTTATACCTAATTTATGTTGGATGCAATTTATTCGAGTTGTTGAAGGAACTTTGAATGTTGACTGTTAAGAAAATCAGAGGCTTCTAGGTGAAGGCACATTTGCTAGAATTCATTTAATAAAATTTCACACAGCTTATTTGACTTTCGAGTGAAATTTTATCTATGTTGAAGAATTTCTCGTGAAATATACAAAGCTTACCGTACGCGTAATACGATGTCGAAAAATCTGTGAAATATACAAAAGCGAAGGAATCTTTGAAAGGAAAGGAGCAGAATTATCTGATAGACGTAGAAGGCAAAAGAAATAGAATAAACTTGATGTTCTGAAGGAATCCATTATCAAGGTATACGTTTTAAATGGATAGGAAGAACGGGGACGATGAATATTTGAACGCATTATGAATGGGTGAAAAACGCGAGGGAAGTTTTTCTGAAGAATTCACTGTCTCCGCTAAGAAGCGTCCCGGAATACTCGAGAGGATACTCGAGATCTTTAGAGGTGTTCTCGTTCTTTAAACAGCGTGTGCAGTGGCCGAAGAATAAGGAATGGTAAAGCAGGTGAGAAGTGGCCGCGTGCTCTGGAAATAAGTGCGTGCTCGAGGGGCCGAATAAGAGGATGCAATATGGCGATCCGATCTAGTTGAAGGGTTGAAGGGTTCGAGTGTTCCGGTAATTACCATTCGAGAGTTTCCACTTTAAATCAGAAAATTATTCCCTCTAATTTGAAACGTTTTTCTTTAATTAACGTTGTTCTGCAAGATTCCAAATTAAGAATCATGAGTATAATTACCCCACTTATCTGAATAACAAAAAAATATATATTACCATCAATTTTTCTCTTATATTAAAATTTGAAGTTTCTTATTTTTTTAAGCAACCTAAATATATATAGAAAAAAAATAATTTATTTAGTAGTAAATTAATAAAAATATTTCATGATAAAATGTTACGCAACGTTACGACAAATCGTCTAACATGATCAAACGTCTAGCTTCAATTACTTCCGGCCGGCACATTTCGATTTTACTTTAAAAACTGAAAGTCCATCCGATGACACAGATGCTTACTGGCAGGAAGGTTTTCACCATAATTCGAAACTTTCTACTCAAGTGCACATCCTGTGGGCGGCCCCGTTCGTTTAGGTTCACCGATTCGTTTGTCCGCGCAATGTGCAGGGTGCAACGTGCATTGACATCGGACCACGTTGCACCACTAACTGTAATGTTTATTCATCTTGATTCATTCAATAGGCGTACCATCAGCCGGAAATTTCGATACAATTTTGTCGGACTAATCAGAGAAATATTTTTTATTTTTTCATGCGATGCTATTGGTAATTAAAATGTTGCAATTAGATAAGGAAATTAAATCGACTCCAAATAGAAATTAAATATTAATAAAACATCTTATTATTATATTATTATATTAGAAAAATATGGATACGAAGAATGCTATAAAATATTTGCAAATTTAATTTTAATAACAAAGTAATTATTCTGAGTAATCAACTAGTGAAAATGAATTATTTTTACCATATCCTATACCTTATTTAAAAATGTACATTTTATTGAACAATGATCTGAACGCAAGTGGAATACGATACTAATAATAACTATAATTTTATTTAAGCCTGAGAGAGCTAATCTTGGATCGTAATGGAATCAAAGAGTTGCCGCACGAGCTCGGCAAGCTGAAGAACTTGAGAAACATTTCCTTGGCTGGAAATTGCCTGAACGATCTTCCATCTTCCTTCAACATGCGAACTCTTGCGCTAACGGTACGTCTATACGTTTCATGAAATTATTAAAGTATTTTGTAATTCAAAATTCGCGCAGCTGTACCGTTACGATGAATGGCCGCGGAACCATCGAGCAAATCGCATTACACAAATTCAGTTCCGACCTGACGAATCCGACCAGACTCGTTCCAATTAATTAACACCTTAAGAAAAAGGAAGGATTCGTTTGTTAATTTCTTTGAAAATTTCATTAATTTAATTTGGGAAGTCACAGAAGAATTATTAGAAAAAATAATAATTTTTGCAAATTTTTTGTACTCGCTTTTGAGTACCTCTTGTCTAAGAAATCGAGATAACAAATGTTTGCAATTTTTTTTTGTACAGGCGTTGATCATCGACAAACAGCATGATTAAGTGTTTGCTATACGTGATTTGAACGAGAAGCAATTTTAAAAAAGGATTATATTGATAATGAAAATTGCTTGAAAATCATTGGTCTTAATAACATGTGTTTTCAATCGATTTTTGATATATTTATATAAGTGGAACAGACCTAATCAATTTTATCATTTTCAACTCACGTGATTCGTGTAACATATAATAAAGATATCTTGATAAAATATACGAGCTTGATACATACTACTTGCAATTATCACTAGTAGATGATAAATACATAATTACATAGATATTCTAATCATTTTCTATCAGGAAATACATAAGAGAATTTATTACATAACTTTACGAAAAGTTACATACATTTTTTACTAGAAAGTTATATTAAAAATTCTATTTATAAAGGGCTAAATATATTTATAAACACTCTAAGAATTTCTTTCAAACTAATATCGTTGAATATAAATATAATAAAAGTACAATCAGTGATATCTTCAGTAATTAGTCTTATAAAAATGTTTTCAAGAAGTAAAAAATATACTTGTGCAGTGTTAGACTTTGCAGATTTTGTTAAAGTGTCTTGGGTAATAATTTTATTCATAGCGATTCATTTTTACTGTTAGTAATATTCCATTATTTAGAATATTATAGTTCCTAAATAATTAATTATGTTTTTATTTAATTACGACCCAGCTTGCGCCGGGCACACAAAAAATTAGTCTATAGACTCATCAATTGTTCCCCTCCACGGAAATCTTTAGTAAAAGGCGAAAGATTTATGCGTGATTTGAAGGGAAACCAGAGTGACGATACACTGTCCCGAGCCTGGTTATATGCACCGTCCAGCGCATTTTACATTCGGGAAAGCGCTGCCGGATGCATCCATCTAGCGGCGCCCATTGGAACAACCCATGACTCAGGGCCGTACATATACCAACCATTCGCCCTGATCACTCTACTGACAATTTTTAGAATTTAATTGTATTAAGAAAAAATGTTCAAAGAAGAGGATAAATTTTCGAAAAACATTTATTAAATATAAAAAAATACAGAAACCAATTTTTAAAATACATATGAATACATATTAAGAAAATAATACATATATAATTTTTATTCATTATTCGCATTATTATATTATCTCACTGGAGTTAAAAATATTTTTTAAATATTTCTCGAATATCTCATACAAAAATTGCAAAATATTCATAATACAGTCTGCAGAATTTACAAAATAATTTTTCAAAAGACAGTTATTGAAAATTATTGTTAATATTTCCAGGATGTCTTGTCAAAGAGTGAGCACAGTAAAGTATACAGAGATGAAAAAAACAATCAGAATAATTTATACAAAGTCAACCTAAGGAATAATCAATTGAAAGGGAACATAATTCTTGGGAATTACGGAGTAAGCACTTTTTTAATAAGAAATATACATAATAAATGATACCCTTGAAATAATTATTCACCGTTCTCGTTTCTATTTTCTTTGTAATCAAGAATTTAACGCATCTAGACGTGAGTGAAAATAGCATTGAGAAATTGGACATCAGTGCTCTTCAAGAATTAAGAAGCGTTCGTTGCGCGCGAAATCTTTTAACAGAACTTACGGTCTGCGGGAGAAATCTTATTTCTCTTATTGCTGGAAATAATAGTAAGATCTCTTCGTTATCCTCTTACCAAACAGCACAAATAATAATTGGAATATTACATTTAACTTATCCTTTTTTCAGAACTGAAAAAATTAACTATCGAACCGGTACCGGTGAATCTTGAACATTTGGATGTATCTTAGTAAGTAATAAAAACGATTATTTTTGTTTTTTAATTAAGAGTTGTTGGTATTTTTGATAAATTATATAATATTGTTATGTAATGAAATCGTATGATTATGTATGATGTTGTTTTAGGATATCTCGCTTAACGAGATTATAGTTTATAATATATAATTTTGCTGACAGAAAAGAATCTTTGAACCAAGTTAATTATCATAGATATTATTTCTGATGATTTAAATTGAATAACATTTTTCTAATTTATTTATTTTTTCTAATTTAATCTATTTATTAAAATTTATTTTTGCAAGTACTAATTTCAAATTATACTATTTGCAATATCAAGAAAACTATTTTATTTATTTTTATTTTAGTAATAATTTAGATGCACTTCCGGAATGGACACCGGATCTACCCGTGTTGCGTGCACTTTTTGCATCCCACAATACATTAACAGCCCTTCCAGACAGGCTGCTAACACAGCCATCGAGACTGGAGGTTCTTCACTTACCTCACAATAGGCTGCAGGCTCTTCCACCACCCCGGAAACCATTAAACATCGTTCACTTGACTCTGCAAGACAATGCACTGACAGTGTTACCGATGAGTTTCTTCGTCAACACTGAAAAGTATGCAATCGATCCGTACGTCATATGTAATCCTGATAGAGAAAATGACTTTTAACATTTATTACTCTTATATCTTTGAAGTGAAAATAAATTATACCAGATAATCTATATTATATTAATTTATAGTTGAAAATAAAAGAAATTCCTGCACTGATTAGAATCTTTCCTTTAGGATGAAGGTCCTGAACCTCTCCAATAATCGGCTATCAGAACTTCCTCACTTGGGAGAGGGGAACAAAGGTCGACCCAGTAATCACAGTTTGGAAAAGTTGTATTTGACGGCGAATTGTTTAACGGACACTGCCTTGGATACTTTGGCGAAATTGAACTCCTTGCGAGTTCTTCATATAGCTTACAACACCCTGGATACTCTTCCAGAAAGGTAAGATTCTCATCGCTTGATAATAATTTCACTGTTACATTAAAACATCGTCAATTTGCAGTTGTATAGCTTCGTGGAGAGACCTGGAAGAATTAGTGCTATCTGGTAACCGTCTTCAATATCTACCGGATAACGTGGCTAATTTACGACACTTACGAGTGCTGCGTGTCCATTCCAATCGACTTCTAACTTGTCCGACATTCAATAAAACAGCATCGTTGAAGGTGACGATAAAAATACAGAGATCGTTAGAAGATAATACAAGATAATTGTAGAACTTAAGATTGATATTTTCTTAAAATAAAGATAGAGAAATAATTGGAGGAAATTTATTGGTAATTTAATAGATCTATTTTTCTGTTTCTGTTATTTGAGAAAATTGTATTTTATCCAGGTACTAGATTTAGCCCATAATCAACTGGACAGAGTAAATCTGGCCACCCTGGTACCGCCACAGCTTCAATTTCTTGATATATCCTGCAATTCGAGACTCCACGTGGATCCCAGACAATTCCAAGTGTATAGATCTCAACGACCGATATCCTTAGTCGATGTGTCAGGACAAAATAGACCGAGCTTACCCTCTCACCCCCATCAGCAAGAGATTGTTTCCGCTGAGAAGGGTACCGATCAACCGTGGAGACTGGGATTCTCTGAAACAGCAGGATCCAGAGAAAGGTAGAAGCAAATATTTGATATAATATTCTTTAGATCTGATAACTATTTAAATTCCAACTAATTTCTCTATTTCTATTCATAGATTATACGTTTCACAAGTTAGAATGCCATCGTTCTGCAACGTGGAAGGTCTTTTCGGTATATTCGACGGTGGCTCGAACCAGGAAGCACCCAACGCTCTTCAAGAAATGATACCTCGTCTCCTACTAGAAGAAAGAACCGTCAGGGAAACATCGAAAGAATATTTAAAATACACGTTGCTCTCAGCTCACAGGGAGCTGAAGGAAAAGGGTCAAAAGTATGGAATCGATGCAACGTTGGTGCACATTGTCAAAATTCAATCTCAACAGGGTTATCCAAAACCAGCGACAAAGTATTCTTTGAAAGTAGCTTCTTCGGGGGATGCGAAAGCAGTTCTCTGCAGAGCTGCTGGCCCTTTAACCCTAGCGCCAGCCAAAAAGTTTCCTGTAAGAAATCAATTAGGGAACGCTGCTATGTTCCCCATGGTAGTTCCCGATCCAACCTTCGAGGAGGTGGACCTTGAAGACGACGATGAATTCGTGGTAATTGCTAATAGAAGACTGTGGGAGGTGTTGAGCATTCAGGAAGCTGTACGAGAAGCCAGGGCCGAAGCGAGTCCTGTATTGGCTGCTAAAAGGCTCCAGGATTTAGCGCAGGCTTATGGCGCAGAGGATAATTTGAGCGTTATAGTCGTACGATTAACTGGTCCTAATCAAGGCGATTTAGATCAACTTATGAGGGAATTGAGGCATGCCGTTGGGAAAAACAGAGGTCAGACCGAGGGAGGATGTCCTTGTCCTTGTTGCATGCCACCGGCTGCTCATAAACCACCGGGACCTTGCTGTTGTCACGCGAGCGAGGGCTATTATTTAAATGGCGTGCTGAAGAGCATAGTGAACAGGTGAGAATGTTCTAGTGGAAATACGTAATGTAAGTTTCCGAGAACTTTGTTGGAATACAGAAACAACTAGTAACACTTTGAATACCATGAAACAACGGAGCCTTTATTTTACAACTTGAAATTCTTTGTTCCTTCTATTACAAATTATACTGACTAAGATGTTTGAAATGATGATTAAATTTGTAATGATATTATAGATCAAATAAAGCTCACAATGGATCCAATAGATACTTTAAAAATAGGAGATCCACCCAAGAGAATGAAAGTCCACCGTATAAAGACGACAGAAGTTCACCTAGTGGTCAGTCCGATCAAGCCAGCGATAGCACCTTCAAATCCAGGCATCCTTCCGGCAGAGTGTGGTCCGGAAGCGCAGCCTCCAGGGCCACGAACAAAGCTCGTCAAAGTGTTTTCGTCAATGAAAACGGTACTAGAAAGGTAATACCGTAAACTGTATTTCCAAATAGCACCGATAGCCAGTTTGGATTAAAACTTACCCATACAAGTATCATCAATAATCAAACCGAGTCTCGACTTCAGCAGTTAACACATTCTTGAGATACAACTGCCTAATTATCTACTTAATTAAAGCTTCGATTGAACTTAGAGTCAACACATTCTTGAGATACGACGAACGAGCGGAGGGGATATATCAAATTATAATTATCATTTTCCTCTAGAAAGTAATGAATTATTGTTATATAAAGTACTGTAATTTTGTTAATATATTCTGACAGGTATCAACGTGTGTAACAGCCCAAGAGGATACCATGTCTGAGAGATCAGGTGCGCTAAGCGAGGAACAGTTCCGTTGTTGGGAATACATGCTCGAACAGAACACTCAATTGTTATTCGACAAGGAATTGGACACTCTAACGAGAACCCCTTTACGACGTGGACAATCGAGATCCACGCCTCAATTAGGAAGCAATTTGCCTTTTCTATCGAAGAGATTCGGAAGTGCCAGGTCTTTTAATCCTTCCCTACCGAGGGCACCGATTGTACGATTTGGTAGCGGAAGGAGATTACTGAACGGGGGACCAAATGCGGCTTATTTCGGTAGCTTGCAGAGGCTAATGCCGTACAATCTCGAATACGATTTCGCTGTCATTCAGGAAAGAAACGGATTAGACTCTTTGGAACAGGATGCGACAAGGATGCAGCAATACTGGGGGGTCGCTACGACTGAATTGTGATGTACAATAGAGTCTTGCACAATCTACTGGATTCTGAAATTGTGATATGTCAAAAGGTGCGCGTTATCAGTATTAATCGATGATGAGGAAATGTCAAATGGATTTAATTAGAATGAAAGAACTGATAAGGTGAGGCCAGTAGTGCAACTCTAAAGAAATATTATTTTAATCTTCTATTTTTATCATGATTATAGATTTTATCTTCTACATGGAGTCAATGAGTAAAATTGTTATATTTGTTTTGAATCTTTGAAGTCGAGTAATGATTTCATGTGGTGTGCTGATCTTATACAGTTAATTATTAGGAAAATATTTTTATCATGTTTATTGATATAAACTTACTGAAATTGTTTTGAAACTGCTGAAAGGATCATTTAATTTCACAAACTGAACAAGTTATCGTTACAGATGAATATTTACATACAGATATCACGTTGCTTCTTCACAACATTGAACAGGGGATTAAAAATATTTATAATCGCACTACGTCATTGCCAAATGTTTGCTTGTAAACTGTACTAAAATGTCCTAAATATCATATGATAAAAGAACATTAAAAAGAATTGATTACCATGCTTACACGTTGCAAACAGAGTTACTATCATAAATCATAAATGTAAATACTGGCTTTGAGAAGCATATATAATATTGTACATAAGCATCATGCATTAAAGAGACTCGTAATTTGAAGTAACTGATCGAGATGTAATTATCTACATAGCAAGATAAATTATGTATCAAACGTTGTACGAGATTAGTGGCTCGATCTTACAATACTCGTGTTCAGTACACGATTACGCACTTCTAGGAAGTTGAAGAAATCATTTGAAAACAACTTCAATGCGTCATCTCTTCGTTCTCTTCCTAAACACGAGTCTTCGATGATGAAATATCATTTAGATATCGAATAGAAAAATGCATTTATGCATGATATTTAATTTTAAGAAATGATTCTCTTCTATATTTTTGTACTGAAGAAAAATATGTAGCGACTGTTGTACCTGAAGCTACCAAATAAACCATCAAACAAGAAGAGACACTTTTGTCACGTTAAAAATTCTTTTAATTTATATGGTCATACGTTGACCCGGAACTAGTACATTTAGTTATCCAACTTATACAGTGATAAATAATCTCTTCCACCCAGACATCATCCAATTATCACTGTTTTCTTGTCATCTAATGTGCTGTATGGTGGCCTTGATAAATATTATCTTATTTGTTGAACAGTATTAAACTCTCTATTTCTCTGAACTCTTATTACTAAATCAGGGAAACTGATTAAAATACGATAGAAGAGACTTTCTTTTTCTGTTTATTGAATGTCGGAAACGTGTATGACCTCCGTTTAAGATAAACGGTAAACCTTGATCAAGTATAAGAACCTAAGCAAGAGCTTCATCGAATCTTGGTTATTACATTTTTATCTCTGTGACAATGTTAAAAATAAATCTACTCGACATTTTATGTAACTTGATCAAATTTCACGTGATTCTAAATTGATTTATACTATATATGCACCGATAATGTTCTGCTTAGTGTATTCTATTAATAATATAAGATATGAAATTGAAAGGTGGAAATTTATAATTACCAGTTATGTTAAAATCTCATCGCATACTTTATTAATTATATAATTTACAATAACAGGTTTATACAACGAGTAAAGTTAGTATATGTACTTATTTGTGCCACACCCCCGTGCTGATAAAACGTTCAGCCAATATTTTTGGATTGTTGAGTAATTAAATAGATAGAAGCAGAATCTCGAGTACTCGTGTTATCAACGAATACACACTGGCAACATCTGGTGATCGCAAATAATAATCGCGTTTAGGTTGTTGTAAAAGGCTGATATAAATTTCAGGAAGATTGTAATCTTGCTGTTGTACAGACAATCGCACTTATGATTTTTAATTAAACAATCGCACGAACATCTGGATATAAAATTTGAAATACATTGTTAATTGTATTAATATTGATCGGTGAAATTGTTATTGTTTTTTAGATGGAAAAATTCTGACGGTGAAACAATTCCAAGAGGAATATGCGTATGATAAATGACCAAGAGGACGTCCATAAACACGTCAAATATATTATTTATACGTCTGATTAAATGTCTGTTAAATGACATACGCCTCGTATGTGCGTTGGTACAATCATTGATTAAAAAGCAGAACACTTGAATGTTGAACTTTGATGATAATTATACTGATAAAGATCAAAATTCAATTGCAACGTACTCGAATTTTGTAAATACTTCAATAGATCTGTGATCTAATCGCCAGGTATATCGATTCGTTTAATACATTTGTAAAAATAAAATTAATTTTTATTCATTCTGCACCCTGTTATGTTCAATATGAAGACATGATTTGATGACATAAAAGTATCACCAAATAGCACTTACAATATATCAATTTAAAGCTTATGATTTTATGAAAATATCTACATAAATATTTCATTAATATTCTTAATGAACGTTGATTAATTTTTCAATTTCTTCTCCAGTTTTCTTTCCAAGGGATTGTTTATTTTGATAAAGAACCAGCCATTTGGTATTAAGAATATTAAAAAAGTATTTATGCAGTAATTTTAATTAGATTTTAAGCTTTAAATTGATATATCATAAGTAATACTTCTTGTTATTTTTATGTGATAAAATTAAATCAGACTGTCTATGTTTCATAATCAACCATTTGATATGATATAACATATGTAATACAATTACATTTAAACAATAAATTCTAGTTATTTATCAATAAGTGATTTATAAATTAGACATATAATTGATTTATTAAAATTCATATAAGAACCCGATATATGATACATAAGTATATGTATACTTGAATAAGTAAATGTTCGAATTTGATTTTCCGCTCTGTTAAATTCCGCGCCCAGAAAAAAGTTTCATCAGCGCCATCTTTTGAGAGGTGTCGGCGACTGCTCTTTTGTATTAGGATAGCAGAATTTTAAAAGAGGTGGCACAGGAGGTATTCAATTGTGCGGCAGAGGAGTGGGGGAAGTACCACTCCCGTTACCCCCACTACGTCATGGCGTCGCATCAATGCATATAAGTATATACTAACAATGAACAATAATTAATTATTCATTTTTCAGCAACAATTTATGCACTTTTATGATTGCAGAATAAAGTTTCGTCTAGTAGCTTCTATTTTATATAGGTTTTGTTAGGATTTGGGCTGTAATTAATTAGTTATTAATGAATACGCTGACTGGACATGTGGTCGGAAAGAAACAGTGACTCTAAAATTTATTAATAATACATTATTCTTGAGGAAAATAGTAGTAAAAGTTATATCAGAAAATTGCTACGACATAACACTTTATTCCTCAATCAACAAATACGTTGATTAATAAAGAGAAATCGAGGAATCAGTAAAATATATCCACCGCGTGTCGATTGCAATCACGCGTTCGGGTGTAAAATTATTATTGATTGATTAATTACATCAAAAATCTTATCAAAAACGATATGAGAAAGTAGCTAATACTCAATACTTTATTCTTCAATAACAAACAAGCGGAAATTAATTTCAGAAAGTCAAAAAATAATCGAAAATTGTAGTCTCGTGTCTGTTTTTATCTCGGCGGTCGTCACAATAATTACTAATATCATTACATATAATCATTAATTACTATCGGAATGTTAATAACTCTGATACTAGAAAACAGCTAATGTATGTAACTACATTCTACAATTCTGAAAGTGCCTAAATTGTTATCCACTTCGTAGAAAAATTAGGAAGTATCTCTCTCTAATGAACAATAAGTGTTTGTTTCAGGTGGCGCCATTTTGGAGTGGGGGTAGGCAATCTCTGGTGCCACTCCTTCGCATTCTGCTACCCTGGTCCCAGGAGAGCAGTTGCCAGCACTTCTCGATAGATGGCGCTGTTTAAACTTTTGGTTTGCCCGCGAAATACAAAAGGATAAGAAGATAGGTATGTATTTATTTATTCAGTATTTATAAAAATTTTATGATAACTAAATGTCTTTCGAATGAAATGATGCTGAATCTGATCTTGTTCAAATTATTTTAAATTAGGTAAAAACTTTTCTTGCATACTTCTGATATCAAATTTTAATTGCTTTATTAAGAATTAAATGTTTCAAAATCGCTTTCTAATTTTCCATAGAAAAAATCTGTATCAGAATGAAATTAATCTGACGTTACGTACTAATCGCGGTTCTCGGGTACAAATGATAAATACCAAATGAGGAATAATTACAACAGATTTATTTCATATAAATCATTTTACATAAACGAGCATATAATGTTTTTTAGCTTACACGATATGACGTAGAATTATTTAGGTATAATTATTCATGCAAAAACAAACAAATATGTACGTACTAAAGGTTAAAATATTTAATTTTTTTTACAAACTATTTACGCGAATGTAGTATACAAGTTGTATGTGACGCGTTTACACAGACAAATGTATATAGAAGACTTTGCTTAAATGTGGAACGCATTGGTAAGTCACGTGCGTAGGTATACGAGGAAAGAAGTAAAGTGGGGGCTTCATAGGGTTTGCATAACCTGATTGAAATCCGACGCCAACAGTCAGTAGTATTTCGACGTTGGTGACGGTTCTACTGTTACGGTTACCCGTCTTTCTCCCTCTCTTTCTCATTTTTTGCTTAGTTTCTCTCTTTGTTACTTGTCTGCAATTGTGTTCGTTCCATCCATAAGAAGTTTAGACATCGCGATGTGTGCGCGCGCGTTACATATTCATCGGTGAAATACCACGTGTCGAATTTTTTATAGTTAATTCGTTTGCTATGATACCTACCAGAAGAAGAGTTTGATTTTGGTGCACGTGACAATATTTTAGTGAGTAACATCATACAAATATTCTGTTATAGCTATAGAATATAACTGTTGCCAAAAATGTTTCTTGATGTTTGGTTTATGATATATGACAGACCGTGTGACTGCGTCAATTTGTTTTCAAGGTGTGTTCCAAAGAGTTGCTTCGTCATCTATCTATTTGTATCCCTCCCGTCCAAATTATAGTCAATAAAACGACCAGTTTAATGTCCATCGAGTGTTAACCGCGGATTAATTCTCTTTTCTTTCATCTGTCATCATTTCCAAGAAATTATCCAGATCACCATATTTAAGATACGCCTCTTTGATCATGATATGAACATTGATCACGCTTCTGGACCTGTAAAATCATGCCTCATTGAATATAAAAAAAGAAAGCACTCTGAGTGACAGTTGATATTGTTTTAGCATATAAAGTGTTCTTTATATTTAACTTGGATTTTTAATTTGATTTATTGCAAAACTTTATACGAAACCATATGACAACGGATTCACGTGAATCCTTTTATATTTCATACTAAATCGAAAGTCCACGGTCGATGAGTCGACGCGACATTAAATCACTACAACTTCTCTATACACCTGTATTGTCATTTGTACTTTGGAAACTATATTTCACTACCCTGCTTCACTTTAATATTTTATTTTTTCCTTATTTCTTATCGTCCCGTTACTTCGCATATCATTCATCGTGCACCATTCTTTTTATTTTATGCAAACTGTCGAAGAAAGGCTTAAGGCTCTTTGAAAAACAGCTATGAAGTTGTTTCGATGGCCCTCGAGGGCCTGGAATACAAGATAGATTAAAAAGTATTTGGATTTTTCAAACTTTTGAATAACACTTTTGTGAATGTAGATAATTAAAAATCTTATTCGTAAATAAGTAATGTAATCGTGAATTTCATAATGACAAGTGCTGTGGGTTAATGAAAAGTGAAGAAAATTTTTTTTCTGGACTTTGAACTACGCACCATTCTCTTTTTGTGAGACATACAAAACGAGTACTCTCACGTTTCAACTCGATAATCACTCGCAGCTGATTGTCACAAACAACGTTTCCTGGTTTACGTCAGTTCGCTATCTCGGTAAATTGTTTCGTAATACGAATGCAGATGTATTGTTTAAAAACAGTGAACTACGGAAAAATTGGTTGCAACTGATAGCTGTTTCGCGCTCGGGCTTTGTGCGATTTTTAGGCACAAGAACTTTTGCTTCATTGGTTCGATACTTTTGTTGAAGCTAAATATAAAATTGAAACCGAGATGGTTAGATCACCACGTTTTACCAAATCGACGCGTTTCCTTTACATATCTGTCCTGGGAAGGAATTTTGTTTTACGTTCAGCGGTAAAACATCTTTCACGTCTGATAACTAAAATTACAAGGGCGCTGATGTCTCGAGCTTGATAAGCAACAATAACTCTATATAATGAATAGTGAAAGATCGATCGATTTCGTTTGAAAATAATGAATACAGAAATCAATTAGAAAAATGAAAAAATCACGTTCTTACCCGTACTATATTATATACTACAACAATCGTCATTTTTTATCTGCCTTGATAAAAATAAATATAGCATACGTATAATTTCCTATCATTTCTCTACTTAATCGTAGAATAACTACCACGTTGAGTGTGCAATTTCATCACGTGCAGGCATTCTATACGTTCAGGAGAAATTTTTGAATCGAATTCCGATCTTGATTCCCTAACCTTAAAAATAGCACACGATCCAAGAAAATCGTGTTAAGCCTAAACAGATGGCGTTTGTTAGGAAAAAGAAAAAAATTTAAATAACGAGCATATAAAATATTATAATTTATTCAGTTAGAATCCATGATTGAAGAAATAAAATTCATTTGAATAAAATGTGACAGTAATTATTATTAAGTTTAATACGTGAATGAATAATTAATTAATGAAACTTATCAGTTATATATTTATATATTATACAATCAAATGAACGGGAAAAGTTTTCCTCATAAAATGAATATTTTAAAAGAACATAGCAATAATTTTTTGTTGGCGCATCAATGACGTATGGCAATAGCAAAGGAAAGCATGATCGTATACACACTTCTAGGCATCATATATGTATTTGCGTCAGGAACAATAGAGCCACAATAGCCGCGTGCCGTAGTTTTGTTTCCATAAGCACTTTTTTTTATACCTTTGTTAAGAATGCTCCACTGCGTATCTCTCTCTCCGAACAGATCGATAATTAACGTAGCACGACATTGTGCAGAGTTCTTCAAATTAAATATTTATTTGTCTTCGCACAGAAATGTTATGTTTTATTCGCATTTCCATTCAACCATACAATATTGTTTCTCATCGTTTACTTGTAAATATAAAATTACACCTTTTATACGTACTGTGAAAAATATTACATATTAGAAAGTTTCTGTCCTTTAGAATTTATGGGAGACAGCATAATTTAACGGGAACGTAGATCATAAGTATCTTCGCTAACGTTTTTATCGCAACGTTTCGCCATATTGTTACGGCTTCCACGATTTTGCAAGATTTACAACATCGCGTTGCTTACCTGATACTTTATTGATTATAATTCATCATTTAAAAATGACGGCATCAAGTGAATTAATATTGACTTTTAAAATATTCCTTTCTCGGTGTGCAACGAAAGAATCCTTTTTGGTATTTTAATATTGATCGCGACCTTTGTACAACAAATACAATGATAATTCACTTCTTTTCTTTTCATATGGCCTGATATAAAGTTAAGAGCTTTAAATTATTAGAGTTAGTAAAGCTAGCGATAAAGGAGCATTAATTATTGATTTATTGGCAGAAATAAAAGTATTGACAGTAGTTGACAAAAGTTGAGGAGCACTGAACAAGACATTGAACTGTGGCCAAGTGAGACACGATATACATACCTAATCATCTAAATGTAATTCTATTTCAAAATACTTATTTTTAAAAAATACCTCCTTTACAGCCAAATACGCAAATTTCTATACAAATGGCTCACGGTATTAATACCTGTCGTTTCTCTTTAATTTCTCTCTCTCTTAACCTCTCATTTGACTAAGGTGACTGAGAAACAGGAATGAAAAATGGCTACTACTTATTATAACTATTTCAACATACATTGATATTAATTGATTAAAAGGAATTTTTAGCTATTTCTGTAGAAATCTATAGCTTTTATCTTTGTAAAGGCGACATTATAGTAGACTGTGCGGTGTGTGAACTGTCCAAGGTCACCCAAGGTCGGGAGTAAAGAATAGCTAAAACTGTTACAGTTATTTGCTCTACATTATTAACGTATTAGGGATGTGCGGGTACCCGATATTACGGGCTCGGGTGGGCTCGGAAAAAATCGGGCGGGCGTTCGATACATGCGTGCAGTCGGGTAACCCAACTATTTCGGGTTCGGTCGGGTACAGTCGGGCAGACTCGGACGAGCTCCCGCGGGCCGCGGCCTGCGACCCAACTCTCGTGTACTTGTTAATACATGCAATAAGCATATGCAAAATCTGTTTTATATGGAATTTTGGAATAAGATAATTTGGAAGCTTGTCCGAATCTGCCTGTTTGTACCCGATCGAACCCGAAATAGTCGGGCTACGCGTCTGCACGCATGTATCGGACGCCCGCCCGAGCCCGCCCGATGATTTCCGAACCGACCCGACTGACTAGTCGGGGACCTTACGTACGCAAAGAAATAGTAAAAAATTTGAAGAAAAACAAAAGAATTTTTATAAAATCAGCACGTTGTAATTCTGATAATACTTAAATACTTCTGGTAATTCTCACATTCTTCGTTACAACACAGGCTGTCAATTTTTTGTTGACCACGTCTGTTTTGCTTCTAAGTAAGTTTACATTCCATGAACTTAACATTCTTTTTTCTTGGAATAGGTTGAATAACAGAGTATTATTATCGTGCGCATGACCAAGTGCCTCCGTAGTTTTATCGGATGCAACCGTGAAATAGCGCTGACCATAACACTCGATACATCTGAAATTAATAAAACGAATGTAAATAATGCTAGAAATATTTCTCGTTGTCTATTGTTAGCTCGGGTAGCGTGTGAAACCTTTTATAAAGATACCGTATTGATTTCTTCATTTGCGCTTGATCAATTCTTTCTTAAATACCACTTATTTCGTCACAGTCGTCTGTGGTATATTTTTAAAAATCTTTTTCTACAGTTCCTTAAATTATATAGCTCTTAAAAAAGAGCATGTCATACATGTACCTTGCAAATAGAATTTCTAAGTATAAAACTGCTCACGGTTCAGAATAGCGGGAATAAAAAGAAATGTCGGTGCTTGACGTAATAAGTTCGCGCCAGATATTTTCACTTGTTTAAAGTGTAAATTTTCAGGAATACGATGAATCATTGCGCCCGACCAGATAGATTAATGGTACATATCTGCCAGAAGACATCACGTGCAATGCTTTCGTACAACGTGCACCGCACTCCTATGCAACAATGTTTGCAAAGTAGACAAACAGCTATTATTAATCTCTACTAACTATAAACGTTTAATATTATGTAATTGTCTTTTTTATCGTTTTAACTAAACAATCTGAAATATATGTAAATTATAATTATAGAAACTGAAAGCGGTGTTCGTAGAAGGCCATTTTATTATCTCATCCTCGGCCGGACGTATAATTTAACAGGATAGAAAAATACTATCATTTTACAATACAAATTATAAGTTATGTTGATCCAAAACACCGGATACTTAATATTGTAGATTTCTTAATAATAATAATTTGTATAGTTGTATCGATAGTATAACAATTTGTAAATTGTTTAGAACCGATAAGTCTTATATCTTTATAACTTGATAGTAACTTACTATCTATGCACTCGCATATGACTCTTGACTGTGTCTGTCCACCTTTCACGTTTCAACGAAGTCAAACTAGGCCTGGTATTGCATGGTCATTGCATGTTCTAATATAATGCAACATTATACATGTGTGTCTCAGTATGTAATATAAGATGTAATCCAAGAAACAGATGATTGTGTACAATTATGTTTCACTAACATAGCGATGATGTTCTTTCAACAATATCGTTCTCGACATAACAGTTTTGACGGGTTTTGTAATACCATGTTATGTCTAAAAAGTTATTTCATTAAAAATATGTTTGGTTCTTTAAATTAGATAAGAAAATTATGATTCAGGAAAACTATATAAGGATAAAAGCTCTGCTGCTACTATACTTCATTTGTTCGGTTTCTCGTTATAATTAACCAGGTGTTCTTACTATGTACAGTTGCGAAAAAATAAGTAGTAATAATGGGCAAATCATCCTACATTAAGTAGTTTCCTCTTTTAATGCGTCACAACTCTTATCGCAGTTCCCCCGTGGTCAATGCGGACATTTTTTTTTTTTAACGAGTGCTTTCCTGTTACTATTACCCTTCTGACTGAATATATATTAAAATCCAATTTAACATTTTTTTCTACAGAAAGATATAGAACAGTGTCAAAGGAATAATATATTAATATACAGGGTGTCCCGTAACTCATGTAATTCCTGGATAATGGGGATTGCTGGGGTGATTCTGAACAACATTTTCCTTTACCAAAATGTCGTTTGATGCTTCGTTTTTGAGTTATTAACGAAAAACACTGACCAATCAGAGCGCGCGCTGACCTACGAGAGCGTTGGCTTTCAGCCGCGCTCAGTCGTGGTCGTAAACAAACGCATTGGCACAAACGCGTTCATTATTCATGAATAACGAATAATTCCACATTGTTCTTAATTTAAGAGGATATAATATTTATCATACGCTTCATTCGATACCCGCGCTGTGCCAATGCGTTTGTTCACGACCACGACCGAGCGCGGCCGAAAGCCAACGCTCTCGTAGTTCGGCCCGCGCTAAAGGCGCGCTCTGATTGGCCAGTGTTTTTCGTTAATAACTCAAAAACGAAGCTTCAAACAACATTTTGGTAAAGGAAAATGTTGTTCAGAATCACCCCAGCAACCCCCCATTTCCGGGAGTTACAGGCCTTCTACGAACGCCGATTTCGGTTTCTAGTAATGTACATACATTACCATTGTAATTAAAATATAGTATACATTTTTCTTCATCTAAAAGAAATGTATTTTATTACTAGAAATTGGCATACTCAAATTACTATACTATTTCGATAAATAAGTCTTGAAAACTGAATACCGATTTATGTTATACCGTGTATAATGGTACCAGAAGCCATCCAAATGAGTAGAAAAAGAACAGCTATAAAATTTTACGGATATCTGACACCTACCGCGTATCTTTTAACAACATTTTATCTCAGCATATCTGAAAAGTATATAGGGTATTATAAAAATGGTAAAATTTATATATTAAAGTTTTTACGTAATATTCTTTTTGTAGATGAGCGTTGCAGACAGTTTCAAATCTTACCACCAAGGTAACTGAAATTGAAAGTAGTCATATCACTAATTAATCGTACTTACATGTAGTATATATTCAAAACTTACACGTGTAGAATATTCGGAAATTACAATTTTGCATTATATTTTGATGTAATATAATATAAATATAGAACATTAATTTTACTCAATAATGTATCGTTTATTGTGCCAATCGCAATATGGCGGACAGGAAATAACTACTTGAAATTTTGTGTAATCAATTGTAAACATAGATGTTTTATGGAAATCGCATCGGGTGAAAGGATTTTGGAGATTTAATCAATTTTTCATAACTAATTTTATTAGCGATCTACATATGTTTCTATGTACGAAGCCATGAAAATGATTTAAGAGCAATAGCTTTAGATCGATTCGAATTGGTGATTCTATTGAGCCATCCGTGTCGTCACTTCCGTGTTCACGACGTTGCCAGATCGACCATTGTTTCATTTGTGAAGGAAAAACTACTGCGGTGTAGCGCGTTGTGCCAGTGGGTCGTTTCATGTCAGTTAAAAAAGTTGTGTTGTGCCGTAAAGTGTCGAATAATGGGAAATTCGATGAAAAATATGGAGCGACTACTTTGGGCATTCGTTAAATAACACGTACTCTTTTACGAGGTGAAGACCAGGCTGCCAACCAAGCTTTATATGTAAAATCCACCGAGCTTTCTCGACATAATAGGTAAAATCAAGTTTCAAGACTAATGTGCTTCACTGAGATGTGTTAACAATCGTAGGATTTTTTTCATTTATTGTTCGCGATATTTTTTTCTATTTCCCTGTGTCCGACATATTGCTTCAAAATTGTCATTAAATATTCTTGCAATAATGTTTCCATGTACGTCGTTTCCTTGTATGTCTCTGTTATGTATAATGTATCGTATCAAAAATGTCTGTATCGACGTGGTTCGATAATAACAGGTAAAAAAGATATGATCGCTTCTATATTCTGTTTATTTTATTAAATTCACGTGTTTCACTTGTAGTGTTAAATATAAATTGCAGCATGCCTGCTAATATTTTTGTAGTGCTGACATGTGTCCACCTGATGTAACATTGAATTTCATATTCAATAAGATAAAAACAATTGCGTTCTGCTTATTTGTTTCATATATCGATGTTTTATTATTGATATAGCTTTGATGTCATATTTTGTCACATTGTGCTATATGTTGCTATTGTAACATGTACTAATATAATACTACTAATGCAGTAAAAATTTACCTAATATCAATATAAAAGATATTCCTCCAATTTAATATTAATTTTATTAATGAATTCTTATTTAACCACATTATAACTACCATTTAAATATATGATATAATGATATTTTTCTTTCATATTTTTCAATTCAATGAAACTTCTTCAATGTGGATCACTTGTGTTGGTGTACATTTTCTAATGATTCATAATTTTTACATTATATTTCACACGGTAGTATTAAATTCATCTAAGTTTTTATTTTTAATTTAAAGCATATAGATCATATACCATTAAATAAGAAAATATTATTTTATAAGCTTTAGTTTGATTTAATATAATCATGTCCAAAATATTTGTAATAAATCCCTTCATAATTTTACAATAAATAATATCACAGATTTATTTAATAAATAAGCCATAAAACAATTAAATATTCCTTTCTGTTAACACTTATCAGAAAACCTTAATACACCTATAGGATGATTACAATAAAAGTATCCTTCTTAAATAATAAAAATAAATAAATCATACACCATACAATGTATCTAAAGAACAAACTATAAATTTGCATTTAATAATAAATAAATACTTAATACTTAAAAATAATTTTTAAAGTTGGTTTTTATAAAAAGAAATTTGTCTATTGAACACCTGTCCCAATAAATTTGATCGTTATTGTAAACTTCCTGGCGTACCTTACAACAAGTCCCTTATTACAGAAAATTAGCTGATGTGAATTGAACACACCTTGAAACACAGAAAATTGAAAGAGAAAAACAGTGAGAAAAAGAAAAGATAGTAATATGCAGCGGATGTGGTTTATAGAGAACAAAGAGGAGGAGCAATTGAAGCCGCTAGAAGAGCCACGTGAGACTAGCTTCATCGAGGTGGCGACTGAACAGACATCAGACATGAGGGGGTCTAAAAGGGACTGGATTTTTAGAGTGCAGGTAATGAGTAGTAATTTTTATTACTTTCAATGCTGTTTTTAATCATTGTAATCTAATGCTTTTTATCAATTTCATGCGTATTCAGGTGCATAAAGTGGAGAAAAATGAAGTCTTATACGTTGTGGGCAATTTGCCCGAACTGGGTTCTTGGAATCATAACCAGGCACTTCAATTATCACAAGAACATGGCAGTCGGGATTCTCCTGTACTTTTTGACAGTAACAGTAGTGGGGAATTTTATAGCGATGATGGACATGCTGGAGATAATTTATTTGGTGACGTAGATGATGAGTGAGTAAATAAAAATTTGTTCATCATTTATGATCATTCATGGTTTGAATGCATAATTAAGATGTATTAATAATCATGTAGCTGTACATACACATAGAGGCTTGTATATTTCAGAGGTGGACAGATATTTTCACAAAAGGTTGCACTCCCTATTGATACTGACGTAGAATTCCGATATTTCGTTGCTGTTATCTGTCAATCTAATGGTACTAAAAATTCGGCCAAGACTCTCATTATTCGTAGATGGGAGACTCATATGAGACCGCGCCTTGTCAAAAAGAACAGTATGTATATAAATGTAAAGAAAATTAATTATCTGCTGACTGTAGCTATAAGTAAAATGTTTATTATTACAGCACCTAGCAATTTTACTAGTGACACATTACCAGATCCAGATAAATTTGGTTGTTATAATAGTTATTGCAAAATTGAACGAGGCTGGTTGACTGACGAAACTGTGGTACAATTTAAGCTTTTTAATAATCCAATTAAATTATGGAAAAACCGATTACAAAATAGGAAAGTTCATATTAAGGTATGTATTTTTGAATTGTTAATATCAGATTAATATGTAAAAGTTCAAAATTAAAACATTTTCTTGCGTTTTAGATGACACCTGTAAATCTAGTTAGGCACAATTCTTTAGAATTGCAACAGTTTGGAGGCGATTGTGTAGATGATAGTCTTTCAATGGATACACAAGATATTGTTGATCAACCTGCCTTTAGTATTACAGAAATTGCGGTATATATACTTTAATCATATTTCTTATTACAGTTAATATTTTTTTTATCTAATAAAATATTTTTTTCGTAGGTTATGAACGACGAAGAGGCTCACTTCAAACTTCAGGAACAATTTGGTCGAGCTTACAATGAAGACGAATTTATTATCTTCAATGTTGCGGTTCGATACCCTGAAACTATCGTAAGTAATCACACAAACAGCCATCAAAAAGTCATATTAAATACACAGTTCGATGAATAACCATTGGTTGGTATTTATTGCTTGCATTGCTTGTAATTTTTATAACATGCATTATGTATATAGGATAGATCTTCGATTTTTATTACAAATCAACACTTTCCGTCTTTTAATGGACAGTTCAACAATGGAAACATCAAAGGCATTGTCTTCAATAATACATCAACTAGTTGTATAACAGAAATTAAGAAAAAAGAATCAGAAAAAAGAAATGTGGTGTCTTTTAGTTTACCTCCCTAGCACTTGACGACTAATGTACATCTTTGTGTTTAATAGAAATGGCAGATAGATAAACATAATATTGATAAAAATTGTAGGCATGACACGGCAATAAATGGCAAACTAGTGGTAATTCATGAAAGAATTAGATACACTAAAGAATACGCATTGACCATACCATGTGAGTTTTCAGTAGACCACGAGTAGGCTGGCCACGTCTTCTCTCGCGGCTTGTTCAAATTACTTGGTAAAAGATAATTAAACTTGTTCAGCAGCTATTGCCCTCCTTGGAAACCAGAAGCGATGTCACGCGCATTGGCCTGGAATGAAGACAACCTCTCGTCAGCTTTGTACAAAGCAAGACTTCTGGTGCAAATGATGATGCTAACATGCAATCTGATGTATCGATGCTAAGCATCGTCTACCACTTTACATCTGTGTCACATGACATCACACAGAGATATGATGGTTTTGATTGTCGTTCACCCTACCGCACCTATCCTTAGGCTAGTCTCTCGTAAAAACCGTAAATTTTTCTGAAGTACGTCGGTATTATTGTGACTGAAGAGATAATGGATTTGGTTCAACAATACTTATCATCCAGACTACTACGCGATCTGTTGTAATGTGAGATCGGTTTACGCGAGTCACAGCCGTCATCCTAAGCAACCCTAAAGAATTTAGAGATATCAACGCTGTCACACCTCATATCCATCTGTGTGCGTCGAAAATGGTGAGGCTCCCATCACTCCTATATCCTTTTAGTGTACTACTAATATTTTCTAGCTCTGACCAACTCTACTGTACCGTACCTGACACCGCTGCGCGGACAAATGCCAGACTAAGCTGTCAGAATCTTCTGAATCTGAATTACAAACCTTGCAGACTTGAATATCGAAATTTAATAATGAATGATCGGCAGGTGTTGCGGGATACGCGTCACCAGGCAGAGTACAGCATTTGGCAATTATTGGTCTGGTTCATTGCTAGATTATGTAGGAAGTAAATTATCGTCGTTTGTGTCGACCTGTTTCACTAGTAATTTGTTGCTCTTGCCTACAAATTATTTCAAAACTGCCAAAAGTCATTCGTAAAAAGAAAACATAAGATGTACAAATGTCTCAAATGATGTAGTTTAATTCCTACGGTTTTTTTAGTGATCAAGGATCGTTGATAAAGTGTCGTAAATTGTGCCACATTTACTAGAATCTCTAATTTCTTGTGTCTTACTTTAGAAAAATTTAGAAAAATAGTTTCTTCAAACAGTATGTCCTTGATCATTGGACTTAATTAATGTTGAAGCAAGCTCTATAATGGATGAGCAGAAAATACTGATGCGAGCATTTGGTGTTGTCTTAAATAGTAGTATTTTTCCATGTATATTAAGTAAACTGTTTTTTCAGGCATACTTAGTGGACTACTACGTGTACAGCTCAAGGTGTTTTCCTGGAGAACCACCAAGTCATATTGGTTTCAGCTACATCTTGCCTAGCACGTTACAAGCTAGCGTTGGGCTTTTAACAGTACCAATTACAAGCACAAAACATAGACCAATTGGTAAAATATTACTTTTCTATTTTTTTTTTTTTTTTTCCTTTATTGCCACAACCGTTATCTTGAACAATATCTTTATTTTTAGGACAACTTACAGTGGAATATGTCGTGATAAAATCAATACCTGATTATCCATGGGATATGAGTATTTCGTATGCAAAACATTGGGAACAACGATGGTCTGGCCTTGATGTGGGACACAGAGGGCTTGGCACATCTTTTCAAACAAAGAAGTATGTTCCCGAATTTAAATATGATGGAAACTCAAATTTTTCCAAAAATTATTATATACTAAAATTTGCATTATTCTTACAGCTGTGCTAATGTACGAGAAAATACAGTAGCTTCTTTAAAAACCGCATCGTACCATGGCGCTGATATGGTCGAATTTGATGTCCAACTATCCAAAGATCATATACCTGTTATTTATCATGATTTTTATGTATCCATTTCATTAAAACGCAAGAAACAGATAGAAGCTATGGACATGTTGGAAATACCAGTTAAGGATCTTACATTAGAGCAGTTACATTTATTAAAGGTAGGTTTTACACGTATACATTAACTGCATTTTTTCAGTGTCAAATGATTTATTTTTCATAGATATCATGTGCATTCTTTCATATTTAAAGTTATTTACAGAATTCAACACTTGCTCATAAAACAGAATTTTTTTTAATTATTTTATTTTAAAGTATGATTTATAAACATTAAGAATGATAAACGAAACATTTCTTTTCTTTTTTAAAGAATGTTAGTTTCATAAGTCATGGTGGAATGTTAGTGAAAATCACCTTAATAATCTTACTGTTAAGTCAATTAATAAGACACTTCTAATAAAATAATCTAGCATCTATCATTAACCAATAGAATGCGGCTTCCAATAATGCTACGCGTCATTAATATTTCGCTTTTTATGTCCATTTTTGTATTGAAGGAGAAATGAATCATCTCAGAGGGTTGTATCGTATGTAGATATACAGCCATGCAACTCATGAATTCATAGGTGTTAGATACCTATTCGTATTTGTCTTTTTATAATATTCTACAGGATTTTCATTACCCGAGGGACTCGTTGGGTAAGGTGCTGTATGTCGTTGATAAAGCTGAGCACGGGGTTAACCAAGTGGTGAGCTTTCATATCGCTTGCGCCGCCTAACTTGTCGCGAAAGATGTATAACCAGAATAAGTCATCTTAAACCACTTGATGCATGCTTGTTTCGAATTTATTCCAAAACCAACTAAAAATTTAATTTTTAATAGACACATCATAATACTACGATAATTGTATCTACATTATGCTTTGATTAAAAGCTGAAAGCTTCGGTACTCTACATCTTTGAAGTAATTTAATTTGAAAGTACTTTATATTGACGTAATTATTGCCAAATGACCTTTGTAAAAAAATGCTTTACAAAATTTTAAAGATCATTTTTAATAATTCTTCACCAGTTTCATTCCCTCTGATTTCACGTGTCTGTTTCCACACGCGAGCGCGGAACTTTCCATCAAGAAATGTATAAATCACATTATCACAGCATGTGAATAATATCATGAGAGGCATGATATTATTTTTAATATATTCACATGACTTCAGAGTGCTTTATTTGGCTTCGAAAAGTATAGTATGTCAAACGTCATAAGATTTTTACCAATTTTAGAAATCTAACTAAATTACGTTAAAGACACTTTTCTAGTTTATGTATTTCTAATAAGGTGATATTCTTCTTGCAGGTTTATCACGTGGCCGAAGGTCGAGAAAAAAATCCACGATTCTTTGACGAAGATTTAGAAGATCATCAACCTTTCCCTACCCTTCAGACTGTACTTCAAGAATTAGAACAGCACGTTGGATGTAATATTGAAATAAAATGGACAATGCAACTGAAGGTAAAAATAAGATATAAATTTTATTCTTATTTACTTCTTTATTTTCTTTTTATTAAAAATGTATTATCTATCCCTATAGGACGGCACATTCGAGCTTAATCACCCTTTTGACCTTAACTTATATTTGGATATTATACTGAAAGTTGTGTTAGAATATGGAGGCGACAGAAAAATAGTCTTCTCATCTTTTAACCCTGACATATGTGCCATGATTCGTCTTAAACAAAATAAGTACCCGGTAGTATTCTTGACACAAGGTGTCACCTCAAAGTATCCTACTTACCATGATCCAAGGTGTCAAACAATACCGATGGCTGTTAGACACGCGTTAGCAGCTGATATCTTAGGAATAAATGTTCATACTGAAGATATTCTTCGAGATCCGTCTCAAGTAAAATTAGTCAAAGACGCTGGATTAATTATCTTCTGCTGGGGGGATGACAATAATGATAAAGATACGATTCAACATTTGAAAAAACTCGGTTTACATGCTGTTATTTATGATAAGTGAGTAATCTTAAAATTTATACAAATCAATCCTGTGTCAAAAAACAATGGAATTATATACTGATTTAATGTTTCTTGCAGGATTGACGAATATAACGCAAAAGAAGTGAAAGAAAGTATATTCTTGGTGGATGCTAGAGAAAATCAGAAGGCACTTATTGCTTTAGCACAGTGTAATCAAAATTGTTCTGCTCAAAGCCAAATTTCCAATTCTCTCAATACAGAAAAGGTTCGCCTTTATTATATTATGTTTAATTGACTATTAATTGACAATTAACTATTAACTTTAATATTTGTACGAGTATAAAAGTTAAATTATAAGTGATTTTGTTTTAGGATTATTATATGGATCTTGATAAATCACGAAATATGATTACAACCACATCAACAACAACTTCAATCGCATCATTTGGTAAGAATAGTATTGGCGGTGATAATGTATATTCTATGTCAACTGTTAAATTACCACCTACGTGTGACCATCAGGAGAGCAAAGAGATCAGTGAAATGACAAAAGATTTTAGCGTATGTGCAAAATCATTCGGCCATTCGGTGAAAGCTAAAAGTATCTCGGACTTAGTTTGCGGTCAGACAACAACGCTACCGGAAATTTATGGAGAGGATGAATCTGCAAAGGATTGTCTTTGATGTTTCTCTTTTAAGAAGCCGTCGTGGTTTTGACACAAAAGATATTGTTTAGAAAAAAATCTATCATAAGAGGAAGGAGAAAAAAATTTTTTTTTTTTGTAATTCATAATTCATAATTACTATAATATTTATGAAGGGGTCAAGCAAATACTTTGTTTCCCCTACAGTCCTAGGATCCGTACAATTGGATCATCTTAACGGCCATTACACGGAGTATATACATGTACCAATGCACAAGAGGGACGATCGATTGATTTTTCACGTCATTTATCATTCCTGCGATCGGTCGACTTAATTGTCCATTTACTTTTTTATTATCTTTTACTTAAAACTCTACACAATGGCCTGTCTTTTTTTTTTGTTTTTTTTTAATGATAATCGAGTTCTATGTTGGCTGTAGAAAAAGATTTGAACTCCTGTTATTTTGCCTGTGGCAAGTGAGTGCTGGAGTTTTAAGTTTTTAGTACAAATATCCTCAATATTTTTCATTTAGTTCATAAAAAAACAACTGTCACCCCTTTCATATTCCTTCCTTTATTAATGATCATTAATTTAACGTAGTAGAACAGAAAAGCAATTTGAGTATTTACGAGTAGCATTACGAGTATTTACTTCTTTTTAAGTTATCGAAGAAATTGAAAAAAAAGAAAAAAAAAACGATTGCCTTTGACAGCTTCAAATGTTGACAAAACAGCTGCAGGGTAAATATTTTTCGTAGACATAGAATATTTCATATTCATTTATTTATGTTTCGAAATATTTTTAATACAAAATCTTAGTAATTAAATGATGTAAAAAATAAGAAAGAATTTCTTTATGGAATGACAAATTTTTGTTAAAAGCGTAAACTTAAAAGCCACACTATAATCATAAATAAAGGAAAAGTTACGTCATTTTCTCGGATTAAATAATACGGTGATTATTATAAATAGTTTCTTCATCTTTGTATAATAATCACTTTAGGTGAATTAAGATCGGATCTTTTTTTTTCTGGTAGATCAATACAATCAAAACATCGTGAAGATTGTTTGTTCGCTTTATTAGATACTATTTTTTCCTGTCTGGACCTCGATGTCCAATTAATTTTATAACTGCATCAGTAACAGAATAAGTAGCATGCAAATATCTTTTCATAGTTTTTAAACAGAGAAGATAATTTATACCGCTATACCGCATTGGTAGTACGCTATACAACTAAAGAGAGCGATTGTATCAATCGTTAAGATTCTGGCAGTATACAGTATATCTGTTGATGGTTTTAGAAAAAAAGTATACCACAGATATGTTAATGGGATCACATGTGTATTTAAATGCACATGTATCGTGCGTTAAAGCGGGAGGGGGGAGGGGGGGTACTGATCTTTTCTATTGTCATAGAGGCTATGCATTGTAATAAACCAGTTGACGGATATAAATCGGTTTCGATAAGTTTATAATTAAATCCATTGGTAGAATTTTGAAAATCCTGATACATATAGGTTAATGTGTTACAGTCTTCAAGTGTATATTGATAAACTTCATATATATTTCAGATTTCTAATTTTGTGTCTGTTTTTCTTTCCCTGTTAATGATAATTTATTGTTGTATATGTATATTCAGTTATTATGCATACAACGAAGTAATCGGTCCCGTAAAAATTCCACAACTAATCATGCACACATAAGAATTAAAAATAATAAAAATGTTTTCTTTTTGCATTTGCATTTGAAACCTTCAACGCAAACACTAAGAGTACCTGACTTGAAAGTAGTTATTGGATATAATATGTATGTAGTTAATAATACATAGATCTTTTACTTTTTACCACATCAAGGATACGTCGAAGGATAATTGAATCGGCATTGAATACATTTTAACGCGATAAAATGGATAAACAATTCGCGCACCTGTTCTACTTCTGAAAATACTGAATTTTAACAAAAATTGCTCTTATAAGAAAGTGATCAAATAAATGAGAAGTACCCTTTGTATAATTTATTGCACTTTAAGTTATTGGAGTTCTCTTCTATAGGTTTTCCAGTGTGTCCGCTTGTCTGTTTGTCTTTCTGTAGAGCAAAAACGGTAAGAGATAAACGCAAACGGTTTTCGTTATTATGTTCCTTATGGTTTGAAACCGCGCGTTTAAGGGTTTTGGTTTTTCGGTTCTGACCAAAAGGGAAAATATCCACCATGTCAGACCTCAAAACGAAATGTGATATATAAAATCAACATACGTATTTCATTTCAATTAATTCCATTCCAATGAAAGTTTATTTTAACCTATCAAAGTTTCATGTATCTGAAGATTTTAAGGTATTCGAAAATAAGTTGCAAATACCACTATAATCTGAAAACGTTAACTTGTTAATTCTAAAATTATTTCTGTAATGTCAATTATTTAAATGTAAATGTAATTATTATTATGATAGCATATATTCTTGAAATAAAATTCAAATAAATATAAGAGCTTATATATCTATGAATTTTTTTATTTTTTAAAAACCAGTTCAAATTAACATAAGTTTTGTTTAAACAGACCGCCATAAATCCAATATTTTTAAAATTCGACTCCAACGCCATCTACACAAAAATGACGGAAACTGCTCAACAATATATCGACCGAGTTTCCAAAACATGTGGCAGCCGGCGTCGAAGTCGATAATGAAGAAAATGCCTATTAAGAAGAAATTCTCAATGCCTCCTTTATCAAATATTTTTGCTAATCATTTATTTTATATTAAGAAATTCAAATAACTTTTCTGTACGTTCATTCCTTCAATATACTTCAAACTGATAAGACATGTTAACTTTTATTAATTTCAATTCAAATAAATAATTATAATTATAATCAATAATTATAATCAAAACCGTTGCATTTGTGCAGCTAAGTGGTCGGAGTCAAAAGTTACAGAGGTTTCAATTTTCCTATTGAAGGCCTATGGGTCGCACATTTTAGCTTTGGGGTCCCAGACACCCCGGATGCCATAATGTTGGTACGCAAGGAGTGTCACCGGTGTTTCGGGGTCCCCAACACCCCAAGATGATATATCGGTATGCAGAGAGCATCACCGGAGCATTGGGGTCCCTAACACCCCAAAATGAGATTAGGTCAGTATTCAAAGAGCATCATCGGTTCTTTGAGGTACTTGAAACCCCGGGTGCCATACTGTTGGTATGCAAAGAGCATCATCGTGCTTCGGGGTCCTTGAAACCCCGGGTGCTATAATGTCGGTATGCAAAGAGCATCGCCGGTGCTTTGGGGTCCCTAACACCCCAAGATGATATTAGGTCGGTATTCAAAGAGAATCATCGGTTCTTTGGGGTACTTGAAACCCCGGGTACCATAATGTCGGTATGCAAAGAGCATCATCGTGCTTCGGGGTCCTTGAAACCCCGGGTGCTATAATGTCGGTATGCAAAGAGCATCACCGGTGCTTTGGGGTCCCTAACACCCCAAGATGATATTAGGTCGGTATTCAAAGAGGATCATCGGTTCTTTGGGGTACTTGAAACCCCGGGTGCCATAATGTCGGTATGCAAAGAGCATCATCGTGCTTCGGGGTCCTTGAAACCCCGGGTGCTATAATGTCGGTATGCAAAGAGCATTACAAGTGCTTTGGGGTCCCTAACACCCCAAGTTAATATTAGGTCGGTATGCAGAGAGTCACCGACGCTGCAGGGTTTCTAGCACCCCTGGATGGAATCAGGTCCGTATGAAGAGGGCACAATCGGTATAATAATCGTCCTCTAACTTCTTTTCGGAGTTTATTTAATTTGCTGTATTTATCTACTTACCTTATTGAATAAGCTCATTAAGAAGACGAACGTATTGATTTTAGTACTCCCGTATGCATTCTTTACATCCCTGATTCTTGTACATCTCTGCACCTAGGGCCGGCGTGACCTTTTGCGGGGCCTGGTTCCAAAAATTTTATGGAGCCAGAATACACATTCAAATCCTATACTTAAATATTACAATAAGGAATTAGTTATTATAAATAGAAAGGATGTTACATATATTTTTTGTAAAATGAATGTTACATAATTTTTCTCGCTTTTTTCGCCGCAAAATCTTTGATTGTGTCATCAAAATTGATTGAGTTTGCTACTTCACTTTTTATTGAAAGAATAGCCAGAGATGTAAATCAGTCTTGGCTTATTGATGACTGAAGATAATTTTTTATTAGTTTCAATCGCGAGTTTTTGTAAACCGCGGGGCCTTTCAAAACGCGAGGCCGGGTTCCGGCGAACGCGCTGTACCTGCCTCGCGCCGGCCCTGTCTGCACCCCTTATATTCTTGTATTATTTATATCCCAGCATTCGTTACATCACTGTATCCTTTACATCCCTGCTTGTTTTATATCTTTACATCTTTTACACTTCTGTCACTTGTACACCCCTGTATTACTTACGTCGTATACATCATTGCTTTCTTCATATCCCAGCATCGCTAACATCTCCGCATTCCTCACATCCATTTTTTTTTTTTTTTTTTATTTTTACGTGGAGGAAATCTTCGAAAGACACCTCCAGCCCCCCTGGGGAGAGGCCGGAGGTAGTGCGGGATTCTTACCCGCTAAAACCTCCACGGTGGCCTGCACTTGGGCTTTAGGGAGGGTCTCGGGACCTCTGACGGTCCTTTTAACCCTCCCCCATGTGCCAAACTTCACCGACATCGGGGGCCACACCCGATGCCGGAACTCCTCGGGCCTCGTGCAATGGAGACCGGGGCCTCAGCCCCGACCTCCGCCGGCCCTACGACCCCGCTTCATCCTTGCATCCCTTACATCCCGGCATCCTTTACATCCCTGCTTTCCTTACCACCCGCTTTCCTTACGTCCCTGCATTCCTTACATCACAGCATTCCTTACATCCCGGCATTCCTTACATCCCTGCATTCCTTACATCACAACATTCCTTACATCCCCGCATTCCTTACATCCCTGCATTCCTTACATCACAACATTCCTTACATCCCCGCATTCCTTACATCCCTGCATTCGTTACATCGCTGCATCCCTTATATTCCTGTATCTTTTGAGAAAGAAATCGTCACAAATTTAGTTCCGATTTTTACCGCCAGAGGGCGCTGATTCGAGATCGAGATTTTAGTTCACATTTTTCTCGCTAGAGGGCCAAAATTCCAGCATGGTTTAGTTCCTTTTTCTAAAACCAGATGGCGCTGATTCGAGGTCGAGATTTTAGTTCACATTTTTCCCGCTAGAGGGCCAAAATTCCAGCATGGTTTAGTTCCTTTTTCTAAAACCAGATGGCGCTGATTCGAGGCCGAGATTTTAGTTCACATTTTTCCCGCTAGAGGGCGAAAAATTGAAAATTGAAAAATTCAAAATTCAAAAATTACTTACCTTTACTTACCTTTACTCGAACCAGTCTTTGTAATATATTTATTATAAGGGTTGCAGGGACATAAGGGATGTAAGGGATGGAGAGATGTAAAGGATGGAGGGATGTAAAAGATACGGAGATGTAAGGAGGGCAGTGATGTGAGGGATGCAGTGCTATAAGGGTTGCAGGCACATAAGGGATGTAAAGGATGGAGGGATGTAAAGAATTAAGGGATGTAAAAGATACGGAGATGTAAGGAGGGCAGTGATGTAAGGGATGCAGTGCTATAAGGGTTGGAGGGACATAAGGGATGTAAGGGATGCAGAGATGTAAAGGATGGAGGGATGTAAAAGATACGGAGATGTAAGGAGGGCAGTGATGTGAGGGATGCAGTGCTATAAGGGTTGGAGGGACATAAGGGATGTAAGGGATGCAGAGATGTAAAGGATGGAGGGATGTAAAGAATTAAGGGATGTAAAAGATACGGAGATGTAAGGAGGGCAGTGATGTAAAGGATGCAGTGCTATAAGGATAAGCTCATAGAAAGAATGAAGAAATAAATATTTGCCAAGGGAGGCCTTGGTCCATAGAGAGGAGTAGGATAAGAAATAGTTAGGGAGCGTGGGTCTTGGCCCATAAAGGAGGATAAAATAATTAATAATTGAAGGGGATGGGTCTTGGCCTGTAAAGAAGGGATGCTCTGTTACGGAGATGTAAACGACGCAGGAATGTAAGGAATTCAGGCATGTAAGTGAAACAAAGATGGAAGAGATGCAGGGACGCAGACATCTAAGGGATGCAGTGATATAGGGTTCGCCTGCAGGGATGTGAGGAATACAGAGATGTAAGGAAGGCAGAGATATAAAGAAAGCAGGAATATAAGGGATGCAGGGATGTAAGCGATGCAGTTATGTAAGGAATGCAGAGATATAAAGAAAGCAGGGATGTAGGAAATACACAGATGTAAGGGCTGCAGGGAGGTAAAGAAAGCAGGAATGTAACTGATGCAGAGATATAAAGAAAGCAGAGATGTGAGAAATGCAGAGATGTAAGGGGTGCACGGATATAAGTGTTACATGGATGTAAGGGATGCGAGGGTATAATTAATACAGGGATATAAAAGATACGGGAATATAAGGGATGTCGGGATGTGAGAATGAAAATCATCGAAATCGGGAAGGACGTATTTGTTTTGTAGTTTCACCGAAAAAAAGAATAATAATAGCAATAAAAAATAATAATAGGTAATTCTTGTAAAAAATGTATTAATAATGACCATTCACCCAAATCACCCCGCAAATGAATCGTTTAGCAGTTAAAAAGTTACAACTACGCAAAGTTTATGTTAATTCAACTCTTATCAGTCAATATCTCCGTCATCGTTACTCGATTGATAGTAAGTTGAAAACATTCACTGAAGAATTGAAAAAGAAATTGGATTGCGCTGTTCATGATGGATTAATAATAAAACATGGAGAAGATGGTTATTGCCTGCCTACTCTGAGGGAAGAAGCAAATATACTTAAAACAATGTTTACTGCATTTTGGGAAATGTATCGAAATGTAATTTAAAATTTTATTGCAAGTTTATTACGATTATGGAAATTAATTATACATTCTTTCCAGTATCCTAGAGCAAGTACTTCACAAAGCAAAAAACAAAAGCTGATACGTTCTATTTCCAAGAAGAAATAGGAATAAAATATAATAAAATAAAATAACTCAAATGAAAATTTTTATACCGATAGATCTTTAGTTTACTTTTATTTCACACTCGCATTTAGTTACATTATATATGCATATACATACAACTCGTAGGGTTTCAACTTTTATATAAAATATAAAATAAAGTAAAGTAAAGTAAAATAAAGTATTTAGTTTACAAAAAGTATATAGTTTAAAGTAAATGAACAAAATCGATTATTTGGATCACGAAATTCTGATTTATCTAAGTCTTCCTCAGCGCCATAGTACTCAGAATCATCTTTATCCGAGTTATGATTTAATTTTTGACGTTTATGCTTTCTCTGCTATTTGCGAGATTTAACTTCCTGGATTAACGGAAACAAAAGTTTTATTTTTACCAAAAATATATTAAAAACCCTTAAAAGGCTTGGTGATTTATGAAACACAGTATTTATATATTTTTCAATATCATCCCGCGATTGAAAATTAGTAGATAAATTGTATAGTAAGGTACCATTATATAAATTAGCAATATTAGTCGGTGGATAAGGCTCTCCTAAAAGTGTATTCAAATCCATACCGTGTTTTAAACAATTTTGAAACTCTGCAAATATGTGAACTATAAATTTATTAAATTTCTTTGGATTTGAATACAATTTTGTATCCATTTTAAAATGAGAAATGAAAAAAGGCGCTGCCAGTATAGAATCATCAGGGTCGACTTCATTAAGGGCTTCAGTAATTGTAACATCCATAGAATAATTTGGTTTATAACTATTTGCTTTTCTTTTCTCTTCTATATACTGAAGCCTTTTACTATATTTACGTTGAAAATTGGATGCAACTCTACATTTCCCGATTTTTATGTCTATTACATGAAATAACATACAAACAAATAGGGAGTATGCACAACTGTATAATGATGTGCAAGGATCATGGTGTTTCATCCAATATTTTATACACATTATATATAATATCCATTCTGATGGAAATTCATTTATATGTTCCATATGTTCTGCAACTTCTAATGTATCATTAAAAATCTCTTTTCTAATAGTTAATGGCACGTTTCTTAGATTAGCCAAAGATGGAAGTGCACAAGAAACTATACTTCCTGTACATTCTAATTTATAATGTGCTATTGAATCGTTTTTACCTCTGGTTATATAGCTCATATCACGTATTTCATTGTTTACTGCTGATTTTAAAAGTGCAAATATAACGTTAATAATTCTTGAACATATCATAACGGTTGAAGGATAATTGCAGTCCTCTATTTGTGGAGAACAAATATATACACATCGAATTATTAAGTCCAGAAAATATGGCGGGTGTTTACCCATTAGAAGTTCATTTATAAACCATACAGGTAAATTACTAACAAGTGCATTACTGTACATTGAATCAGACTCATCGGGTATGTTCATTATTTCATTTTCTTCTTCTTCTTCTTCCTCTTCTTCGCTTGTGTCAATGCCATCTTTTTCATCAATTTCTTCTATATATGTTAAGCTATCAATATCACCATCATATTTGAAAATTCTATTTAAATGATGGCTATTTACTTGGGCAACATATTCTTTTGAAAAACCTAATGGAATAAGTATTTCGGTAGATGCATTTGTGTAACTATTTATACTAGTCTCTATCAAGTGCAGTATTCTTTGTCGTATAGGCTTGTCTAATCTACTTAAAATTCCAGCAATAGCTTTATCCAATGTATATTTGCTTAACCAAGTGAAGGTTTCTTCTATACGACGTTGTTGGTAGTCATGTTTATTCCTTGATACTCCATGTAATTTGAAATGACGAAAGAAGTTTTTAAATGTACGTTTTACATAATCATTACCCAAGAGTATCTCTACCAATGGTAACATTGATTCATCTAAACCTTCAAAAGAATTCAATAAGCGTTCAGTTCTATAAATTCTACAGCACATCAGATAGCCTTTTCCTGTTCCACTTTTGGTTGCATATTTATCTAATGTATTAAATGGTATATATAATGATCCATATATGTAGAAGTCAGAATCATAGCTGAGTACAGGACAATTTAAAATTTTTGCCACCGAGGCTGCAACATTATGAGCCTCAAATAAACATTGCACGTCACGAATATTTTTTTCTTTCAAAACATTTTTGAAAACTCTGGTTAAAAATAGAGGGAAAAATTTCATTCTCTCTTGACTGAGAGGGCAAAAAGATGATGCTTTCTCGATCTTTTCCTTTGTTCTACTTATAGCAGTTTTCATTTTCTTATTCTCATAAGCCCCATTGAATAAAACCAATGGTATTATATTACATTTTAATAGATTATCAAAAAAATCTGATACACATTGTGCATACTTATCATAATCGCCGCCGAAGGCACAATTACACTTCACATACGAATTATATAGTTGACAGCGAATATTGTTACCATCAATTACCAAATACGTGTCATGTAATTCGTAATATTCTAGGTAACGATGTGAGCGATTGCGTATGAATGTAGTTAATCCTGGAATACCCATCGTGGATCTTTAATTTTCAAACGCAACTGGAACAAACGCATATCAACAGTGACTGTTACAGCAGTGACTATATATAGATAGAGGAAAATTAGATATGACCACTAAAGTGGTCGGTATCTGCTGCCTGCAGCTAGCGACACCGTTCATTGGACAAGAAGCCAATATGGCGTCGCAGTAACCTTGCAAATGCACTATTAGTGTCAAACTTTTAAATCGCTGCATTTCGATAGTTAAAACCTGAATTTTTGGATTCTACCCATCGAAAACTATTAGATTGAGGAGAAAAAAGTGGATAATTTTATGTCCGCTAAAGTAAAGTTCAGCCTCTCCCTCATTTTGGGATATTGCTGCGAGGGGGGCGTACTATAGGGACCTCAACTGTCCCTTTTTGTCCAACGAACTCTTTCGTCCCCGCGCTTGGGCAAGGTTGGCAGTAATTACTTACGCCAATCCTTTTTCTCGCGCATTTTTACACTCTTTTCTTTAAATCTTAATGTCTCTCCGTACATTCTTTCTTTCGCTTTGCCAGTTACATTATCTCTCTCACTCTTTGCATTACTTTTAGTTCACTCGCTCCTTTACATCCCCCTTTTAGTCGCCTCTTACGACAGGCAGGGGATACCGTGGCCGTATTCTACTCCCCCCGAGCCACAGGGGACTATGCAGACCTAACTTTACTTTATAATTTTCCCGATTTGGGATTTTCAGGATGCGTTTGCGCACCCTATTCCCTCGGGTGGCGTGCTTTAGGAGCTTGGACTGCTCCTTTTTGCCCAAAGAACCATGCAGACCTAATCTCATCTGGGGGTGCCTGGGACCACGTGTATCACGACCGCTCGAAAACGAAAGCATGTCCAGTTTTCTGCATCTGTAGTCACTGACTTTATAGAGTTAGTTCCGTTCCCATCGGCTAGATGACGCTGTCGATCGAACAGGAGAGCAGGAACAAAGTTGATTTCCAAAGTTCCCTTAACACGTACAGAGGAAAATTATTAATTACTCATTTCCTGCAAACAATTTTTGAACTTTTATAATTTATTTTTAAAAAAACATACTCGTAGAAATCTTCACATACAAGTTTCGTCAGGATTCTGCCAGTAATTAATTAGTTATGGGCAATTATAAGGACATCGGCTTCGAATTACTGGAACGATAAAAAATTGTTGATAACTAATTGTTCTGAAACCAATCGTTAACAAAAATTACGATAGAATCTTTGAAGCACAGCGATTTAATGAAAAATTGGAAATAAATACTATAAGAATCATTGATTAAAGAAAAGTGAATGCTCTAATGAGAATATCAAAGGAAATACGCACGTATTCAAAGCACCCGGAAGAGAACGGGTGTGCACAGAAGTAACGATATTAACATTCACGGACACTTTCAGTATTGCGCAAATACAATTTCACAAATGCCTGTGAAATCGTACCAGACGTATCAGAAGATTTTAATCAATCATACCGAACTGTTATACAGTTATTCATTTTCTTCCATCTGGAACGTTCACCCTCTTTAAGATAACGACTTTGTCTCGTTTAATAATATAAAACGATTCAATGTTTACAGCTATCGAAGACTTAAAGCAAAATTCAAATAATAAATATATTTTTGAAAATAAAAATTCGAAGATAAAATGAAAGAACCACAGTAAATTTCTTTTTCCACAAGATCAAAGTAATTCTCATTGATCAAATACACTTTCCCATATGATTTTCCGGTTCGCGAATTTCTACCAGAACTATCCCGATAACGAGATACCCGGATCACTGATAAGCCCCGGACCAGATAGCAGAATTGTCAAAGGGTGTGTTCGCGCACCCGGAAGACGGCGACGCACGGCAATATCGATATCGATAATATATTTGCGTGCAATCGTGAAATGCAAAAAGAAGATAAAAGGTAGACGTAACGCGGGACAGAAAGCCGGCCGAATGCTAATTCACGAGAATCTACAGGTTGGCTTAAAATAGGTAATTTTGAAATTTTAAAGGTGTTGAAATTTAAATTTAACTATTAATAATTAGAGCTTCGATAAATTTATATTATAGGCAGCTATTTTTATGTAAGCTGTATTGAATTCAATCAAGAACAAGGATCAAAATAAAAAAAAATCACGGTTATTATGATAATTACTGTTAATGATTTTTCACCCCATTTCTAGTCTTCAACGCCTTTGGTTCGCTTAGCAAGATGATCACCCTGTATAAAAAGATTTCACTCGAATTCTTCTTTGCCTGTTACATTTATTTTGATGTAACCTGTGTACCTACATATAGAACGCGTTCTCCCCGAAGAAAAGCGGCGATAGCGGAGCAAGCGAGAAAGGAGTTTCGGCGAAAGAGTAAGGGGGGTGGGGGGGGGTTGTGAAATGCAAGGAAAGATGCAGTGGTGGTGTGGCGAGCAGGCGAATCAGGACCAGTTTCAGGTCTGCACTCACGTCATACCCACGTTGCTACGTGCCGTCGACAGGCGAGCAGAAGAAGAAGAGCAAGAGGAATAAAGGACGAAGAAGATACGGGGGACGTGTTCTTTTAAGATTAAGGGTTTTCAGAGAAGGACCATGTCGCGATACGTGGTCACCCTTTTGTTACTTTGTTGTGTCGGATTAAGTAGAGGACAGTTTAGATGCCCGGAACTTAAGGGTTTCTTCCCGGATCCGGAACAGTGCGATCTTTATTACGCCTGCGTGGACGGTAAGGCGGAAGAGAAATTGTGCAAGGACGGGCTCGTCTTCAGGGACGACAACCCTAAGAAGGAGTTCTGTGATCTACCGGCCAATGTACCCTGCGGTGATAGAACTCTTCTTCGTAAGTTCCACTCGTGTCTTTTTATTTTTACATTCGTTTCTGGCATAATTACGTTACGTTCAATTTTACACTTGATTGATAAAATGAAATTTTGCCTCGTGAAATTATTTGGATGCTTATTAAACGAAATATCAGAATTTAATTATTTAAATCCGATCTGGCATAATTACGTTACTTTCGAATATAGATTTTTCATCTTTACACTTGATTGATAAAATTTGCCTCGTCAAATTATTTGGAAGTTTATCAAAATTTAATTATTATTTTGAATATAATTAAGAAAATCATATGTAGTTTAATATTGTTACAATTATTTTAAGGGTTGGGTCGAAAGTGTTAATTTAACCCTAATTTACATATTCCACAAAAAACAGAGTCAAATATTGTTTTACTTTCTTTAACGAAAGTCACTTGATTTTCACTTAGGGTCAATTCGAGCCGTACAAAGGTCAATTTATCGATGGTATTTTTAAGCGTGTAAAACTCGAATAAAATTATCTAATCGAACGAGATGTAATCAAGGAAAGATCACTTGCCGAAGTAAACTTATGAGAAATCAAAAGTGAAAGTTACGAGTATCGATATCGGTGCGCGCGAGAATATTCTGGTCACAGTATCTTCTATTTTCGAGAAATTCCGAGCACTGTCGTAAGTCGAATTCTTAATGAACTACACGGTATACGTATCAATCTTTCTTGGCTTAGACTGCTGGTTGAATTTATATTCTTCACTTAGTACTTTGAGTGTCATTTTGATTTCTACATAAAAAAATACTAAACACTTTCACTATCAATATTCCTTTTTTTATAATAATATTTATAATCCTTTCGTCCTCTATTTAGTTTATTAAATTTTACAAATTGAAAAGAATTCAAGAATACTTTCCTGATTAACCCATGCACCCAAGATTTTGGCTGCCAGTGTTATTTAATCCCTATAGATTCAGGTTCCATCTTATAAGGCCATTCACGAATAACGATTAAATCGGGTTGCAATGTCGGCAAAGATGCAATAAATTAGGATAAACCAGTTTCTCCACGAATTCTTTGCTAAATTTGTTTCGAGCCTACCTCTTTTCTTTGCCTCCTTTTACCATTTTTTATCACGCGAATAAATCTGCATGCTAATCTCTACCATTTCTGCGGACCCAAGAATCCCAGTGAAAGGACAAGAGTTCGATGTTTCTTTTACTATTTCAGCGATTGTAAAAACCGGTATCGCATCAAATAGTTAAATGTTTGTTCATTTTTCTTTCTAACAACAGCCTAAGATACGCACGAATACGAATCGGATCGTAAAATAAATACAAAATATCAACTTAAGTTATTAATACAACGATTAACCCTTTTCCTAAAAAATTAAGAAATATAACAATGCTTTTCTGAACCCTCGGACGGCGGACCACGGAGAGAGTCCCTAGAGCGCGGACCATGGAGAGAGCCAGAATTCTGTGTCGAATAAAATTATAATTTTCTATTTTTATAGAAAAAGTATCTATTCTATTATTTTGTTACCATTCAGAGGAACCACAGCCATCGAAGGGATGCCCTCGTGCCAATGGATACTTCAAGCACGAAGATCCGACCGCGTGTGATCGTTTCGTGAACTGCATCGATGGCGTGCCCCAGGTAATGCCTTGTCCGCCTGGCTTAATCTACGAGGACAAAATGTCAAGTTGCGTCTGGGCTGCGGATGCCAGCAGACTGTGCGAGCACGTGAAGAGAGACGCCCTTGACGATGGTTTCGTCTGTCCCGATGGTGATGTGGCTGGTCCCCTTGGCAGGATCTTACCCCATCCTACGTATCCTCATCCGGAGGACTGCGCCAAGTTCTACATTTGCAAAAATGGCGTCCAACCGCAGAAAGGACAATGCGAGGCTAGCACCGTTTATAGCGAGGACAGCTTCAGGTGTACCGATCCGGAGAACGTGCCTGGATGGTGAGAATTTTTTTATTATTTTATTATTTAATTAGTTAACTCTCGTCTAATTTGTATAGCGCAAAATAAGAATTCCATATTTTTAAAAAGTTCCAACGAATCCAAAATTTACACTGTAATATTCAACTTCTTATTTTTGTTTTTATCTCCTGTTACAGCGAGGATTATTACAAGAACAAGAACTGAGAGGAAAGACAAGGTGCCAGTTACTCGGCGATACGTTTGTAACGCTTAATTATTTTTTTTTTTTTTTTTTTTTTTTTTTTATTACATTTAGGAACAATAAACCCGCGATACAGTTACGTAAATGAGTGGCTTTTGCATACACCTCCACGATAATTATACCTTTCTCCTTATGTAAACGGATATTACGTTCTGGAAATTTATAGCGTCGACAATTTTGTTGACGTTTGTTGTAACGGAGAAATCAATAGCCACGACTTAATTAACATACCAGGGAGAAATTTAAATGACAGCTGAAGAGAAGTCTGCGATACGTTTCATTTCGCGTGGTTTCTTTTGTATACGTAATTTCGACTGTAAAATAAAATACTCCAATTTTTAACATTATCCGATTGTTGAATATTGAATACATTTTAATATTTAAGGGATAATTACGGTGTTCGACTGGAACAATTGAAAATTCATCTTGTTTTGAATACAATAAGCTGGGTATAAAATGGTTCTTCAGGTGGGTAGAGAATTTCACTTAATCGCCCGATTGTAACCTTTCTCTTTACATAATTTACAATGTATCCGATGGAAACGAATTCTCCAGACGAATAACTAACATTATTCTCGATAGAATCGTAGAAGCGATCTAAAGCAATCTCCCATCATCAAGTATCATTATTACATTTACATATCAAACTGAAAATAGATCAACTATAAATTTCCTCCAAAATTTCAGAAATTAATATTTCGCCCCAGCTCGAATCCAAGCTATTAATCAATGCTTCGACGAACAGTGCGCCATTACCATAGAACAACCATCAGGAATAAAGAATTGCAAAATCTTTGGATGACCAAATGTCAAGCATTGTCGTTTCGACAGACAAAGAATCGAGAGCTGGATCGATCATCGATCAGCGGCATGACCGTGACGTGTTCGTTTCGTTCATCTGACCGGTTCACCGACAATGCTGGATCATGAGTAGCAAGATCGCGAGTGGTATTCGTCGGCTTTCACTATCCATGACGGGAGATCTGGTTCCCCCTTCGAGCTTCGGGTAGCGGATGGCAGTTGCGTAACACTGACTGAGACCCTGAGGGGGTAATCTACTTCACCCATACATCGACAGCTGTACATAGGTAAAACATATGTAGATAGCTGGGTACAGAGGTAATTTGCAAGCAAGTGAACGTAGATAGGTAGATAGGTAGATTGGTAGATAGATAGATAGTTGAATGGGAGGATAGATAAATAGGCAGATAGATAGATAAATAGATAGGTACATTAGTGGAATTAATTCTGGACACTTTTAAATTTTTCTTAAATTTCGCATTCATTCAAATTATTTAATATATAATCATTTATATTTTATATTCTAATCATTGTTTTCTAATTTTAGGGCATCGCTTATATAAAAAAATCAGTAAAAAGATTTACAAAAGCCATACTTTTAATATACAATAAAAATTGCAATTTCAACATATCAAAGGAGGTAGAAAGAAATTAATATTTCGTTGGATATCCTTTCATCCTGTGATTTTTTTTAATTAAAATTTTCAAACATTTATAAACCAAATTATGTGAAAATATTAAATATAAACATTATAAATTACAATAAAAATATTAGGGTATCAATTTCTGCGCGAATATGAAATAAAGAATATTTTTATTCAAAGTGTCCAGAATTAATTCCACCAGTGTAGGTAGATAGATAAGTAGAGACAGACTAATGTAGACATACAAGGTACTCTATAGCAAAATTTAGATCCACAGGTGAATATAAATACACGAACGTAGGTACTTAGGTAAATGTAACTAGAGAGGTAGACCCAACTAGGGATGTACTCAAATTAGTAATGTCAGTACACAGATTACCCTAGGAGGATCCAACTACCCAAAACCTCTAGAACCAGATATCATCCCTGAACCTCCTCTTCCATATCTCCTCCGAAATTTTCCCCGAATCTCCCGAAATTCCATAGTCCGACTGATTTGTACGGGCGCGAAAAGAAGTCTTACGACTCCGAGAAGGATCCGCTCGGCTGAACTCGCCGGTTAACCGAAGCCGCACGATGGCGGTAAGAAACCGCGAGGACCTGGTGGGGTATCGAAACGAGCGACCGAGCGTACCGGGCAAGTGAAGGGGAGAAGTTGTGCCGAGGTCGATAACAAAGTGTCAGTAGTCAGAGTCAACCCGTGGAGGATTAGACCGAACGAGCGCAATGAGCCACCCGAGGATCGTGACCCTATTGGCCCTGACGGTTTTCTTGCTCACCGGTAAGTGTTTTCCGCGGAACCGGCAGCGAATCTCATCGACGGAGGTGGACGTTTGTCCGTTGGCCAACGATGGGCCATCTTCTTGAAGCGGAACGATGGCAACAGGTGGATCGGCCGTTCTCCACGCTGCATCCCTATAGCGGTATTCCGGTGCAGTTGGTGCCCTCGTGTTAGTCGTAGGATTTCAATAGCTTTCACTGGCCCGCCAACGCGATCCTCTCGCCATATGGTTACGTGGTCTATGATATAATGGCGGAGTCTGTCTACCGTTCACGCCTTCCTCGCGTCCTATTATTTTGAAATTCATCGCTCGTATCTGCGGTTACCATCTGAATCCCAGCTGCATTATTCATGTAAGCGCCTCCACCGCGGCTCGTTCGTCTTTGTCTTCGTCCGATTCTCTTCATCTTCTTCTATCGCTTCTGGATTCGATTAAAGGATATTAGGGATTTATCATTCACCAGTGTTAATCTTCGTTAATCTTCCATCGATCTTGCTTCGTCTGCAACGTTCTACGATGATCTACGATCGTGTCGGTTTCCTTTCTCTTTCAACATTGATAACGAATAACTCGTGTTTGCGCGATCTAAATCGTTAGGATATTCAAGTTTCTCCTTCTACACACACCGACAGGATTACCTCCTTGCTTCTCGTCCTTATTTCTCTTTCCTTTCTATCGCGATTGTCGGCGGAGTTAGAAATCATCGCGCGATCAATCGGTCGTGATTGCCGACGATTTGTGGCCGCGTCTACGCGTTTCTCGACCATTTCTTCGGGCAAAAAATCAAGCGACAACTTTCCATTCGATGATGCACGAGTATCGTAGCTTCGTGATTCGCTTCGATGATTCGACGCGGGAATTCGTCGTTTCCTTTCAAATTCTCGCTTCATTCTAACTGGTTTTCCCAATCGTTTTAACCTTCGAGTGTGAATTTTAATTAAAAGATACTTTGTTGTTTACACAAGAATGTTTGATTTATTTATTTTCTTTTTAAATACAGTCGAAGGAACTACTCTTTTGGGTGCACCACCCTGTCCCGACCCGTACGGGGTGCACGCGTATCCCCACCCTGAGAGCTGCAACGCTTACTTCCTCTGCACAAATGGCACCCTGACCCTCGAATACTGCGAGAACGGACTACTCTTCGACGGCCACGGAGCTGTCTACCAACATTGCAACTACAATTGGGCTGTTAAATGCGGTGATCGCAAGGCTGACCGTAAGTATATCGCGTTACGCCCTTCATAATCGTTATCGATATCATAGTTAAGTCGTAGCTGAGAAACAAGTATACGAAACTTTACGTTTTATTATATAATGTAATTTTCTTTTTATCCTTTCAATCGACAGAAGTGTTCGTTCAAGGGGTGAAAAGAAAGATCAATTTGATACGATGCGCATACGCAACATTCGTGCAAGAAAGTAAAAGTTGCACGGTAAAGCAATTTCGGTAACATTTACGGTGCTTTAGTAGGTCACGTCACTGTCATCCATCATGAAGTCCTGCCACAAATTACTTCAATTATACCGGTGTATTCTGTTTTTGCTCACTTGGTATTTAATTTTCCTGTAAATCGAACGACTTGTTCTGCTACATTTATTTCTTTCTTTATTTATCATTTACGTAATCCGCCGTCTACCATTATTTTTCTCCGAATTGCATCATTTGCTAATAGAAAATTAATTAGTGTTCTACTAATTATTAGCATCTCTGATTTTAGTAGATATTCAGAAGAATACTTTTAATTCTGTACCTTTCTCTTTTTTTTAATTGAAGGGTTATTTTTAAAAAGTCATAGTAACTCTAATTACTGACGTCATTTTTATACCTAACACATTCGCATCGGGAAACGAGAATTTATATGAAAAGTTTGTGAAAAATAGCCAGATGTGCCACTTGTTCAAATTTGGCCCTTATGCATTTTTTATTTCTTTAATTAAGAATAATTATTTTCAGTCACTCCACTGAGTACCCCCGGTTGCGAATACCAATTTGGCCTGTACCCCATCAGCGACACATGCAGTACAACTTACATCAAATGCGTCCACGGTCATCCACAAGAAGTACATTGCGATGCTGGATTAGTTTACGAGGCAAAGAGCCACAATTGCATCTGGCCTGATCAATTACTACCCTACTGTAATCCGGAGGAAATAGTCGGATTCAAATGCCCTCACAAAGTGCCTTCCCATAGCGCGGCTGCCAAATTCTGGCCCTATCCCAGGTATTTATTTATAACTTTGAAAATATTTGAAATAAAATCCCCAACAGTCCGAGATACTGAAGTAGCAGTGAAATTGATACTTATTAGCCAACTCGTATCTAAGATTGAAAATCTTGAGAAGGGGGCTATAACATTTAGACTTTGTCACTTTTGTTCAGGCCAAACGGTAAAAGTTATCAAAAAAATTCTTTAGTGGGTCAAAATCTCAACGAACGGCCAAAATTTTTTTTGCCACTTTTGGTCTAACCGGAATTGGCCGAGAAAGGGTTGGCTCTAGTTTACTTTAACTTGTCGAAGAAAGAATTATGAACGATGCATACCCTGTCTAACCTGCAGCCCGCGGGACACTCGTGGCTCCTTCCCCTACCACGGAGCTCACGCTCGGCTCCCCCCACTCCTCCAGTTGGTTTCCCGACTCTTCCAATATTTCACGCGTATTCCTAGTCCCATCTGCTAGAAACCGCTCCCCCACTACTAACACTACTAGGTGGTGGGGGAAGTCTGAAGCGGTAAGAGTGGGAGCAGTGGCTCTTTCGCTTCTAGCAGTTAGACAGGCCTGTCTTAAAAACTATATCGCGTGGGTTGTTTTTAAAAATAAACGAAGGCAAAGTTCTTAAATACCCAATGGTCGCAAATTAAAAACCGGTCCGCCTTTGGTTTGAACCACCTCTGAGAAAATTATCTGTTTTATGATTATTCTGTTTTACCATCAGCTTTCTTAACAAACACACTGTTTTCTCTTTTTCTTTCATCTTACAGCCAGCATGTTATTCTTGAGAGCTGTTATAAATAAACGATAAACCTCTGAAAGTGAAAATAAATAATAATGAAATTTTTATTCAGATTCCCAGTACCTGGAGATTGTGGAAGATTGATCACCTGTGTCGATGGTCATCCACGACTGCTTACCTGCGGAGACGGCAAACTTTTCGACTCTGTCACCTTGAGCTGTATGGAACCTGATGAATTACCTCACTGGTAGGCTATAAATTACCATTAAATCCAATCCATCAAATAATATTTCGAAAAAAATATAAAAATCATTCTTCTTTCTTTCAGTGCCAATAGCCTCTAAATTGATGATCCTAAATTGCATTGAGAAGAATTCATCAATCTCTGAAGAATTTTCAAACTTTCTTAAAACAGACGTTTTCTTCTATTCTGACCGAATTATCTACGAGGAACAGTAAAAAGAGAATTATAAGAAATTGACAAAAATGTGCAACTTTTAGTCTTTGGTTTAGAGTATAGATAGATTTATGTTATTATTACAAACTATTCTATTTCCTATTTCCATCTGAACTATGAAACTTAGTTACCATCCTATGTACAACGAGTATTCGAATAAAAATTGTGGACATGCGTACAAAAAAATATACAACGTATACTTTATTCCAACGTGTCTACATTCGTACAGGTGTGAACGTTACCGATCGAACTTACCTATGGTTAACGCGAGAATACGGTGAGAATGGCTACGAGGAATATTTACACTTCGACTAATAGAAAAGAATGATAATAGAACGGACGGTGATTGCTTAATAATTAAACAGGGATACAATCAATATGTCTACATTACGATGTTGTATGCATCGTTTAACTTACGTGCACGAAGAATCGTCGATGAAAATCGTCGATCGAAAGAGTACAAAAAGAAGAGAAGGGAAGAAGAATGTCTGTTACTTCCGGTTCGGATGTAACAGTAACGAAGCGGTGAATATACATAAAACATAGAATTTAACAACTCTCCTGAAATGAGAGCATTTTTTCACCAATTTGCATTGGTGAACTTGTTTTTTTGTTTTACTTATTTGTTTTTTGGGGGAGTCTGACATTCGACTCGAATTTTGAGAATTTTAAATCGCGAATGTTCCACGTATGCAACTTATTTTTGAAATTATAATTTCGTGCGTGTTAATTAAAATTCCTTGGATGCAAGACTTCTCGATTTCGTAAATTTCGATTAATTGAACAGCCAATTAATTTTGAAATGACGACGATTTTTCAAGGATCGTTTACATCGCGTTGCATACGTAGAAACTCGGCTGAATGCCTTAGAATTTCGCGATTTAGTTTCTGGAACGACCTCGAAGAGAGATAGGCAGTGCACCAGCTGGTAGAGGTGGAACACCAGGAGGAAGATTTTCTTCCTCCGGTTCTTGTTCGTTCCTTCCATCCGGAAGATCACCCTCTAGATTCGGCGGTGTTGTGGGTACGTCACAATCTTCCGTTGGTGGTACCACACACCTGAGCGATCTTCTGTCGAATACTAACATCGCTGGACATCTTTGTAGCCGTGGATAACCACCTTGACATTGCCAGTACCGGTTGCAAGATTTACCCAGGGGTACGTTCCCGTTTGCGTCGTCGTTGCAGAGAGCTGTTCACAGAATCATTTATTATCATTATAAAATTATTCGCATCGAAAAGACTGGTTAGATGCAGAATCGTCGAAGCCCAGCAATTAAGCAAAAAGTAGAAATTAATTTTTCCATGCAAAAATTTGCCACGTGTTAAAGTTTGCGCAAGAGGATATCATTTTTGAAAGTTATGAGTCAATGATTTTCTTGGAAGAAAGTAGATACTTATGGAATGCTAATGAAGTCTACCGATGATTTGAATTGTATAAATTAAAAATTCAAAATAAATAAATATGAATTACTTCGTTTATAAATATTTCAATGATCGATGCTACTTTTATCCATCAAAGTTGCCCGACGACACACGAAGCAGACGAGGCACGAGCGCTTACTTTGAATGCTAATTAACCACTCGCCTCTTTTTCTTCGGGGAGGACAGTGACTTCGAGCGAAGCCTCGAGCGAAGAAGGAAAGAGGCAGCGACGCGTGTGGACGTTCTTCTCGTTCGACCGCTTTCGAAAGTGAGAATGATCGCGAACTTAGCATCGGAGTAACGCGACGTGTTTTGCGAAAGACAGCAGGGAATGGGCTCTTGAATAGGAAATGCAGAGGTTGATTTTGCAACTTGTGTCTTAGGCTTCTAAGAAAACTACAGTACTAAAAATTAATTATTCTGTTAATTAGCATTAGGAGCATATACCTTTGTACCCTATCACACTTGTATTATCAAAACCTCCAAAATTAACCATCACCGAATAAATTAAATTAATTTATTATAACATTACTCACGATGCTTTTGGCATCCTTCAACGTTCTCCGGCCAATCGCAGGACCTGGCCCTCTCGTTGTACAAAAGTCCACCGATACAGAGCTGCTCTGTCGCAGTTCCATTCCAGCAGGTCCAGTACCTGGTGCAAGAAGTCTCGTGACCAAAGATACCGTACAACCAGTCGCAATGTTCAGCTGGGATCGGTGGATTCGCTTGACGTTTCCCATCGCAGTAGTTCGCCCTCCAAGGGTAGTCGCACCCTTCGGTCACGCCGCGATGTTTACCAGCGAACACGAGACCATTTGGACAGTCGAATAGTTCTGGACGTCCGTTCACGCATTCCCAGTAGCGATCGCAATACTCAATGTCACCCACCACTCGGGCTTTTGTTTGGCAGGGGTCTTCCTGTTGCTGCTTCTGGGCGTACGTTCCTGAAACGAGAAATAATTGTTGAAGATAGAACACGTTGTGTCTTTGAATTTCCATAGGAGTTTATCTTAATAAATTTCCTATTTCAAGTAGAAAATTATTTTGTATAATTCCATTGAGAAGGTCAGATGACTGGGAATATGATATCAAATTGCACGGCAGCACCTCACTTCTCTTCTTTCGATTCAGGAACGCGTTCGTGGCGACCGTGAGGCATAGTAACACGATTTCTTCTATCGATCCGATCGAATAATCGTGACTCATCGCACACCGATCCTTCCTCCGTGATCTCACGTTCATACTTTGTTCATTTTTTTAATGTCAGAGGAGCTTGAAACTGTGGGAATCTCGAGACGCGAGGTTCCGTGGAATTTATGATTCGATTTGGGGACACGGGTATGCGATATGCATACAGAGGGTTCTCTTTGATAAACCGTGCGACTGGATTTTGCAATTTTACTCTCGTAAAATAGTGAAAAATAACGAATATAATAATTTCTGAAGATTGTGCAATTTTGAATTTCTAAGAGAACGCAGTTTCTATGGTTATTAAATTACAACAGTTGCTTATAAAATTCGATTGTACATCGCGGTTTATACCGTTGTCTCGATCTTTTAATCAAACATAAAACGCAGTTAATGCATATTGCAGTATCCACCGCAGAATGCAATTCTCCGTGTGATACTTTCCCAGATGCAAATTGCGAATGGAAAGGTGTTAATGTTCGCTATGAGCGTTCCGCGTAACCGTGTGAAAATTGCGATACGTCTATTTATTCTCTTTGTGCAATTAAAAATGATAAATGTGGAAAATATTACGTTGCAACAGGTGTTTTAATTAATCGCTATTTTTATTTAACATCTACCCTTTTTAAATAATACAGGGCAGCAATGACCTCTGTAGCAATTAACGTGTTAAAAATGATAATAAAACACAGCTTCGTGGAATGACTTTGCACACTCGGTATTTCCAGCTTGGAGTTTTAAAACCACGGAATCGTTTAAACCACAAGAGGTTACACCTAATAGCTCCTCTAATGGACGTAATTCGGTCGCCATTCGGAGAGACCAGGTAGAAAAGTAAATAGTAAAGTAAGGTGGGAAGGTGGCTGGTAGTGCGCTCCCAAGAGAGCATGCTTCGGGCGCAAGTGAAAGTACCTAGCCTTGACTTGCAACCTTCATGGTACCCCTTTCCTCCATGCTCCATAAAATGCGATATTCGATTCGTGACGTTCCATCCAATTATCCTTCTCATCATTCGTCGCAATTCGATAAAAAAAGGCTGCGATTTTAATTCTAATTTGGGTCCTTGTCTTCGTTCTTTTCAATTATTTTCATTTGGCAAGTACCCAATTAAGAATTTATCATCCTTCGTCGCAATTCGATAAAAAAAGACCGCGATTTTAATCCTAATTTGGATCTATCTTCGTTCGTTTCAATTATTTTCATTTGGCAAGTAATTAAGAATTTATCTGCTTTCTTCGTAATTCGATAAAAAAAGACCGCGATTTTTATTCTAATTTGAGTCCTTGTCTTCGTTCTTTTCAATTATTTTCATTTGGCAAGTACCTAATTAAGAATTTATCATCCTTCGTCGCAATTCGATAAAAAAAGACCGCGATTTTAATTCTAATTTGGGTCTATCTTTGTTTGTTTCAATTATTTTTATTTTGCAAGTAATTAAGAATTTATCAGCCTTCTTCGCAAAGAATTTTCATTTGGCAAGTACCTAATTAAGAATTTATCAGCCTTCTTCGCAATTCTGATTCACCAAGTAAATCGGCGTCATGGAAGAAGCTATAAATACATGATTCAATAATAGATAGCTCGAACTCTATAATCTTTCGATGAATAAAACGTTACAAGGATAATCATTCTATTTTATACCTTTCCAGCATGGGTATCCTTGACATTCAAAAGTTTACTCTAGGCCCACCATTTTCCCTCGAAAACTCGTTTAACCCAACAGGGAAAACAAAATTCACGCTTCTCACCTTGCACCGTGCAAAATATAATGAATCAGAAAAATTTTGTTTCGGGAACGACGTATCGTGTTATTAATATTTATCGAGATTTTTCGACGAGTAAGAGGGACCGCATACCTGAGGAAAATCGAGAGCACGCCTCCGACTATCTCGTACCTTTCAAAATGGATCGCTTTACCGCCTTTCAGGAGTCTAGAATGCTCGATAGAATGTTGTTCCATGCGAACGAACGGCGTCGAACGTTTTGAGACAATATTATTAACACTCCTTTTTGTAAAAATAATTTTTTAATATCCGATTAAAAACAATTTATTTCTCACATTCAACGTGGCAAAGTAATTATTAAACGAAGCAGAATTAAATTTTCCATGCCGAGCATCTTCGATACAATGCGTACGTCATCGCCTTCCAGGCATTGAAGTCACTCGGCGAGCATTGCCTCCCAGGCATTGAAATCACTGAGCGATCGTAGCTTACCAGCTTTGTAGGCGGTACATCGCTAGTTGGGCAGCTTTGTTATGCAACAGCTACTCTTATTAGCACTGTCATGGCACCAGGTTACTTTCCCTTCCTTTACGACTTCTTGTGAAGGAGCAAGTGCTTGTAGTAAGTCGACTGTTCGCCTCCGACAGTAAGAATCAAAGACGAGAGCGTTTCTACAGTTAAAATCCTAATCGATCATCTATGTTTCATAGACGTTTTATGATTTTTTGGGACTATTGAAATAAACTATTTGTCATTTAAATAAAAAAAAAAATATATACTGATCAAATTGAGTAATCTCCTCCTTTTTCGAAGTCGGTTATAAAATAGAATCGCTTATTGGATTGTTTCATTTGGATACAGAAATTATAATAATTTCTTTAAGGATCCTCTCTTTTTCTCTACTGGAAAGTTAAAAAAGTAAGCAGAGAAGAATTCAAGAAGCAACGATCAAACAGAAACAGGTTTATTCACGCATGACTTCTCTGATATGCATAAACGAATGCACGCAATATCTATATGCAGTTGCATCGTTAGAAATACTCGAGAGAAAGGTCGATCTGTCTATGAATTCTCTAAATTGATTCACCATAAGCTCGATGAACTTTTCTCGTTAAATTCCCATTGAAGTCAACTTTCCAGTCACCGATCATTTTCTATCCTACAAAATCCATTATACGCAATTGCACGTTATCTTAACAAGCCCAGAATGCCTAGAATTATTTTAACAAGCTTTTCATATGTTTACGACATTATCAGAAGAGAAGAAAATGGTAAAATTGAACAGATGTCGATGAACGTTTTACCGATCTCCTTCCTGAACGTGGAAATGAAAACAACGACGGCCTTCCTGACCGATAGAGAGCTGCACGAGCGGTTACTAGATCATCTAGAATATATCTAGTATATCTAGTAGATCTAGTAGATAGTACAAGGCCCCACCTTTTCGCGTTCCTTCCGTAAAGTGCAACGTTCCACGTCAAAAGGCGATTCGTGTAACAAACTGCAGCGATCGGGACGCCGTTTACGAGATATGCAACGACACTTCCCTTTTCCTTCCTCTCTATTGAACCATTTTTCTTTCTCACGAATTCTATTCGCCATTCGATTAAACGTTGCTGTTATTTTTTCTCGCAAAAAATTCCCGCTTTTTATGATCGATATGCTTCGAAATTGATTATCGCTGTAAATGGTGATCAGTCAATTTGTATCGAGAAGAAGTTAATGGAGGGTTAGTCTACTTGATCATTAAATTATTGCATATCGAACGGAGGATGTTGAAATATAGAAAGTCTGATATAATTATAAGAAATTGTGTATCAACGATTCCATGTTTTCATTATTAGCCAACCTGTATCTAAGATTGAAAATCTTGAGAGGGGGGCTGTAGCATTTAGTTATCGAAAAAATTCTTGCGCCATTTTATTTAGTGGGTCAAAATCTCAACGAAAGGCAGAAGAATTTTTATTTTCTTTTCTTTGGCCACTTCTGATTTTACCGGAAATGGCCGAAAAATTCTTTTTTTTTTTTTTTGGCCACTTCCGGTCTGAGCGGAAATGGCCGAGAAAGGGTTGGCTCTAGAGCGAATCTTGCTCCAGTTTACTTTAGCTTGTTTTTATATTTCTTTGTAGAGAGAAGAGAATTTTCTCCTTTGTTCAAGCGCGAACCACGCGTTTCTCCTTTTTTCTCTTTTCCCAGCAATAATGCTGGTTTTTCTTTTGAATTATATCAGAGTTTCCGGTTCCAGAGAGCCGGAACTGCGATCTCAAGGTTTCCACGGAAGAATGCCGTGCGACAGACTAGTTTATTATCAAGAATTCTGGAGGAAGGAAAGCGATCGCGGAAACTGTCCAATAAGAATAAATATATAATTCGAAGATTACGTGGGACACCGGTTATCTGCTCGCTCGAAAATAATCTCTCTAATAAAACTGTACGCCACGATAGAAAGTGGAATCTCTTACGTAAAGCCAGCTAGCTGCAGATCGAAGGAGATCGATGCATGGAAACTGTGTTTTCATTCGTGATAAAAAGTTGTCGAAAAATCTCCAATTTGTAACATTGTTTAAGGATAAAATTAAAACATCATTGGAGAACATCTTGTACAATGATTCAAAGAATATGTATAAAGATTCATATGGTAATTCATGGTTAAAAGAAAAATGGTAACTATTTTAAAAAGAAATTCGTCTGGTACTGCGTGTATGGGATGGAGTGAAAGTAGTGAAAAATCACCATGTAACAATTACTACCTCAAACGAGCATCGAGTGTTTATTTAGAAAGAATTACGAAACTTAAGGAAGTACTTTTACCTCATTGGTGTTTCGTAACTGAAGAGGCTAACCGAACAGGTGACATTTCGCAGCTTATTATTTATTCAATGGATTTGAATATTTTCGAATTTTCTATTTCAAATAAAAGAAATAATTATAGGTAATGCAATTAAATTTGAAGGTAATCACGAGATTGTTATTTTTCTCGTAATTGTTAATTGCATTTATTCATTTGAAATTGTACACGTTTGGAAAGAAAAACTTTCTTTCTGCAGCTATCAGAAAATCGATCAGCGATCTTACGATCCGCGGATGCAAAATGTGTGGAGGAGAATAAAAGTGAGATAGAGAGAGAGAGAGAGAGTAATCTGTCCGTGTCGAGCTACTTTCATATTTTCACTCGCGAGACACGGGAGAAAGTTCTCGAGATGTGTGAAACCCGGTGAATGGCCGTCATTGTTTAACGAACACGCGTGTAATAATTACCAGAGGTGGGGGCATTCTTTGAAATTACAAACACCTTGTTAGACGATAATGGAGATTGTGTAACGAAAAAATAAAGAGAAATAAGAAAAAAAAAGAAGTAGACCATGTATACAACGTCTATAACATCGTTAATGAAATATATAATTTTTTTGTTATCGAATGCAATTTGCGTTGGAAACCGATAGCCATCAGGGAATTAACGAACGAAACTATCTATTAATTCGATCGAGTACAGTGGAAATTAATGCTACACGCTACGCTACTTCGTGTCAGCCGATTAACTGGTTAATTAATTGCTTAAATCACCGTCAATTTCACAAGGTTTTTCTAACTGAAGCATCGCGAGAGCGTCGCGGAGGATGGCGTACGCGAAAGTAGGCCGACGCGCACTTTTTTAGATCCAGCGGCTGCAAGATATGCGCTCGTCTGATCACAGAAAGTCCGTTTTCACTTGCACTCGCGCCGGGTAAAACCTGGTTACCGATCCTCTTTTAACCACTTAATTAACACACTGACACCCCCATAATATTACCTGTTATTCATTTTTACAATTTCTAGAATTGAAATAATCTTATTGATTTTATTTTGAAAATCTACTGATTAAATTATTCAACGTTTCCACCTTTTATATAAATCTATAATTTCGAATATTTCTAATTAGATAAATAAAAGTAAGTAATGGATTTCTATGAAAATTCAAGAGTAATTGAATCCCTCTGTGGTCAAAGTGCCATCCAAGTACCTAAGCTTTATTTCCGAAACTTAAATCAACATAAAAGTCCCCGAAGAATGGGCAATTTTGTAATTTATTTATCAGTACCCAATTGCTCAGGCAACGTTGAAACACTTATAAACAAGCATCCTCACAGTCACTTCCGAGAATGAGAAAGTAAAATTGTTTAATTTATACAGACACGGTGTCCACGGGTGTTTAACGACTTAATAAAACAGAATCATAGTTTGCGTCAAGAAGGGTAGAATTTATCCCGAGGATAACAGGAACCAGCCGAAGCAGTGCCGTACGAACGGGAAGAGGAAGAATAAAAAAGGTAATGGTTCAAGACTCACCGTGAGCAGCCAGGAAGACCAGGAGAATCGAGAGAACCTCGGAGGACGGCATTCTGTCTTCTATCCAACACGGCCTTGAATAAGACCAATTACGATTATTTGAAATCTACTTAAATTTCAATCCGATCCTTGGTACCATTCGAATGCAAGTGAAGTGGTTGCTATGAGAACCGAAGAAGCTCGGGCTGATGAGTTTTCGTGTCGAGACTGGTCACTGGGAGAGGCGTTTGGCTTCGTGTCTTATATGAGCTCCCCACTCTTCCGGCAGGTCCGATCTCTGCCGCATAGGAAGGCCTCACCATGGAGAACACACCTGGTTTTCTTCTATCGACGACTTCGTCGTTTGCTTCGTATCTTCCAGTGATGATACCGAAGGATCCTGTACAGTACGGAGCATGGTAACCTTCCACAGGGAAAATGGCAATATAGAGAGAGACCTCATTATTCGTAGGCAAACGTTTATCAGGAAAAATTTTATTCAACAATTTTTACTGATGTATCCTTCATTGATATCGAAAGATATTGTGTACAGTATGGAGCATGGTAACCTTCCCCAGGAAAAATGGCAATATAGAAAGAGACCCCATTATTCGTAGGCAAACGTTTATCAGGAAAAATTTTATTCAACAATTTTTACCAATGTATCCTCCATTGATATCGAAAGATCTTGTGTACAGTACTCGGAATGGTATCCTTCTCCAGGGAAAATGGCAATATAGAAAGAGACCTCATTATTCGTAGGCAAACGTTTATCAGGAAAAATTTTATTCAACAATTTTTACCGATGTATCGGCATGGTAACCTCCTCCAGGGAAAATGGCAATATAGAAAGAGACCACGCTATTCGTAGGTAAACGTTTATCAGGAAAAATTTTTACTAATGTATCCTTCATTGATATCGAAAGAGCTTGTGTACAGCACTCGGAATGGTAGCCTTCTATCACAGCGCCATTTTCCCTAAGGAGACCTCCATTCCCGGTACTGTACATCGGGCGACAGATCATCAATGTCTTTCGATGCACGTTTTTTATTTCTACATTTCTTCGAAGTCGTCTGATTATAAGGAAAAAGTGGTACGAGTAATAATGATTGATCGATCTTTCTCTTTTTTTTCCTTGATCAAGATTCAATGTTATTGGGAGTTAAAAAGGGGAACTCGTTCTTACGCAATGGACGAGTAAATTGATTGAAGTTTTGATACGGATCGTTGAAAGAAATTTTATGGGTTTCGATGATCCATATTAAGTCGATCAAGATTACTTTCTATTATTAATTCATCGTTTCATTGAGTAATTAGTCATTCGTGGCTCGATCTTATGAAACGTTCTGCATCTTTCGTGCTTCGACGAATTTCAATCTTTTTTGACTTCCTGTTCGCAGGCAACTGGTACGAAGATTCTCTGGTTGTTTAAGAATTCCGTAATATCGCATGTATTACAGTAAAAGCCTAATTTATTTATAGAATATTCTTTGGAATCAATAATAACCCCAGGAAGCCATCTAACCAAGGAAATGTTAAATTAAGGGAATTGAGGAGCCGTTCTCTGCACAGGAGATGGAAAATTCACTCTGCTTGATTAGAATAATCGAGAAGACTATGTTTCTTGATCGATCCCACGATGGCTGTTGCTCTTGTTAGCCTGCGTGATATTCTTTTGCGTTTCAGCGGTCTCGAAAGAAGGCCTTCACGGTTTCTTTCACCGATTCGAGCCGCTTCACGTGATAACTCGGTGAAAATAATGGTGAAACACTGTTGATCGTTGAATAAAATTTGCTGACACTGTTTTTCATTGCTGTCTTCTTGCGTGTCTTCGTAGCGTTATGTACCCGGGCTCGTTACGCTTAGACACTTAGATAGAAACGTGGGTAACAATCAGTGGGAAATTAAGAGCGATTGGATAAGACTACTATAGAAGATCTTTATCGACGAAATGAATTTGAGCCTGTTAATTTCTGTGCTTCATAGAATACACTCGAATCGTTTCTATTTTCTTTTCATTATAATTAAATCTAAAATCTACAAATTTTTAATTTTTAATTCATTGTATTATTTTTTAATTATTTCGAGAACCCACTCTATGTAATTCAAACATTTGCATTATTACATACTATAAATTATCCAACAGTAATTAACTCAATTAATTTTCTAATTATAAATTTCCAGAAAATTTCACAACATCTGATCTTCCAACCAGTCGAGTTAATAATAAAAGAGAACTTGCTACACCACGCGAGTTCAAGGAACGTTCCTTAGAATAATAAGGAAGAAAATACGTCTTCAATTAGAAGATTCTTCTCATTGCGTTGGTTTGTTTATAGGTAACAAAAGAAAAGACTTTCTATAATCTTAAAGCGGTCGCATCGAGAACTGTACCATTCCTTACCGTTGCTTTTCCGTTTATAGGGCGACGTTGTTGTGCAACTAAGTGGATCGTAAATACAGAACGTTTAGAATTTATTATTAATTCGTCGGGAATGAATAATGCAACAGTTTCTCCGTGTCTCCTCTTTCCTTTCACTCGCTTATTACCGATCCGAGAATTTTGCAAAATTTACGGTGACGATCGGTCGCAAAATTATTTACATAATCTCCTGGAATCTGTATTCGCGAAATTCTTCGAATACTTTCGCTGAATTTGAAGAAATCTCGACGCGTGAATAATGATTCCATAGGAATCCGACGAGACGATAATTGAACTCGTTTAACGAGTCATTCGAAATCGAAAATAGTTTGTTAACGATGCTTAGAAAGCGAGTATAGAAAGAATCATGCGTATTCAACGCTTTCGCTGTCGTTATGCCGCCGAGAGATTTGCAACAATCATTAGAAGGTAATCAATTGTGGATTAAAAAATAGATCGCCTTCGAATTTGATTCGATTTAATTGCAATAGAATGTTTCGTAAATTTCTAAATTTTATATTCACATTTTAATCGTTTTTACGACTCCTTTTCGCGGTAAGGAACGAGATTTCGTAAGGAACCGAACGTACTTCCCGGAAGGAGGAACACTCGAAGCTCAGTATTTAACAAGGGCTCTCACCTTGTTCCCTTGTGCAAGAAAACAGAGGACGAGCTGTTACTAAACAAGGATTATCTCGATGCTCGGTGAGAATGGTCACAAGAGGAAACGAGACGCATAAGAATGAAAACAATGGTCGTCGAGTTTCGAAAGTCTCTCGCGGTGTGTGCTTGTATTTCCCTTGGTCCCCTTCGTTCTACCCTCTCTATCGAATCTAACAATTAGTCATTAAACTCTTTAATTAATCGTGCTGCTCGCTTATCGTCGACCCTTTGCATTTTCATCAGGTGAAAATGTTTATATTAACAATTCTCTTCTTTCGTACAGAATATAATGGATAATTGTTACGTATAATAGTTATATTATAACTATTGTGTTAATTGGGAGGTGTGAATTGGTTGAACTGGAAAATTAATGATACGATTCAAATACAATGTGTAATCACGATTCTGATAGTAAATCAATTTCAATAAAATAATAATTATTATTATTTTATCAATTATTAATTATTACTATTAATAATTATTATTTAATCAATTTAATATAATTATTATTTTATCAATTATTAATTATTACTGTGGAATCGAAACTGAAAATTTGAAGAGAAATTAAATTTTTCTAATTTATTATACTTTTCTATGGAGAAATAATAAAATAGCAATATATAAAATATATTTAACAAAAATAAAAAGATATAAGGATATCAAAGATATCAAAAAAATATAGGATAAAAAGAATTTTAATGTAAAGTATATTCTTCATTAGCATGCGCCTGAAAGCAGGCAACTTTTCAACGTCAGAGCGAAACTGGTTGCAGGTTCTCTACTTAAAGTATCCACACATTTTATAACATCCCTTAGCAACCTAAACTAATTAAAATGAAAAATAAAAATTATAGACGTTTAATAAATGTCATTACGTTTATCTTATAAGAATCAAGGATAAGATAAGTAATTGTCGAGAAAACATGTAGTGCTTTCCAACATACAATTTACTTTTTTACCGAGACGATTACGTGAATGAAATGGTAATTATTTGAAGAACTGTCCAGGGATGCCTCGAGAAAATTACAACCACGGAGAAGCCCGGTGGCGGTTGCTTATCGTTCACTTTATTATGGGGTTCTCCATACGCGTTGACAGATTAATGGCGCGACACCTTAGCTATCTCAACCGGATGGCTCCAACGGATTTTCGTATTAGAGTAACAATTTAATTAACACGTTAAGTGAAATTTATGACATTTAGTAAGAATTAAATGCAAATGTTTATGTAAATATAAAAATATCGATATATCGTTGTAACTGAAGATTTAAATATTTTTATAATATTTTCTGATATTTAATAATTTAATTCAAGTAATTTAATCGCAATTATTTTTCCCATTTATTTTCAATTTAGAAGTAGACGTACTTTCCTGAAAATTTTCGTTTAAGGAAATTATTTATTAATTGATCTAATAATGGAAGGTAAATGACATGAAAAAATAGATTAAAGAGAGCCTCTAGAAGAGAGAGAGAAATAGATGTACTTTCGTGAAAATTTTCATTTAAGGAAATTGTCTATTAATTGATCTAATAATGGAAGGTAAAAGACATGAAAAAATAGATTAAATTTGAGAGCTTCTAGAAGAGAGAGAGAAATAGATGTACTTTCATGAAAATTTTCATTTCAGAAAATTGTCTATTAATTGATCTAATAATGAAAGATAAAAGAGATGAGAAAATAGATTAAATTTGAGAGCCTCTGTGTTAGCCTGAAGTACAGAAAGTGTTGTGAGTCTGTGGTCTCGCTATGACCCGGAGAGCAAGGACCTCTGGTCCTTGACGAGTTCGAGTCCACCACTTCTTCTCTGTTCTTCTCTTATTTTCTACTCTTATCTTTTATTTTTCTTCGTTGCCGGACCCTCCTGCCGGTCCCTCTCATCCTGTTCGTCCTTTACCTCCTTTTTAATTGTTTTATCGCTGCTCCATCTTATTCCTCGCCGAAATATATTCGCTTCATTAGATCCTCTAACAGAGCAATGAGAAATCCCGGTTCGCGTCGAAAATCACGTCAATTCTCGAATAATTAGTTACATATACTAAGGATATTATTATCCTTTTTCGGGCAGTGAATTTTGGAAAAATTCCTGACACAAAAATATTTATCTAAAATGGTACTTTTAGCGTTTGCCTCGTTTGCTCACGTAATAAGATTTACAAAAACGTGAGTGATCCTGGACGTGTTCACACCTTGTTGCAAGGATTAAACTCCTTGTCACTGCGAGCATTGCTCAATAGGTACACACAATAACGGTACACGTGTGCGTGACAATCGTCGCGAAATCATGAAAGAAGGCAGTGACAGGTGAGTTATGGTGGAAGAATAACTCGGTGCACGATACGAAATTGTCTGCTCGGTGGATCTTTCACTTTATTCGAGCTTTTCTACGAAGACCACGAGTGCAACCGCAACCGAGTACCTCCGAGGTGCAACGAAAGAATGTAACCTTCTGCAGTGGGAATTTGTCTTCTTGGAATTAACGAATTTCTTAGAAACTTTGCGCGTGATAAATACTTTAACACATTCTGTCCTTTATAAAACGATGACTGATTTTGAAACATTGATGACAGAAAAGTATCTCCAAATAGCACTTGTGATACGTCATTTTGAAGCTTAAAGTTCGAGGAAGATTACTGTATAAACGTATCGATAATATTCTTCCCGAAGATTGAAATATAAACGATTGAAAGTTGGGTATTTAAGATCGATAGATAAGCAAAATTCCTGCTGCTCGGTGCACGGAAACACTTTGAAATAATTTTCCCGCGAACGAGTGAGCTGAAAAAAATACAAGCAATGTTTACGATGCTTCGAAGAAGGCAAGGATCTCGGTCCTCGCGAAGTGCCTAAGACTATTACAAGGTATCCTTGTTCGGGGAGCATTTAAAAGAGAAACGAGTCTGAACGCTGCGATTTTCTCTAAGGATTCTGACAGGAAAGATAGCAAAATCACCATCAATAATACTTTAAAGATAACATCGGTCCTCGTAAATTTCTTCCACCTATATTTATCGACCACTATTTTTTATGCAAATTCATCCAACGTCCATTGAACGCATCGGTATTGTGACCAGTCGTTATTCACCAGGGTAAAGGTGACCCTAAAAGAATTAATATCGACGCCCTTTCGCGAAGCTCAACCTTCTACCCGAGTCCTCTTTTTTGGCCCGTTGAAGAAGGTGGGCCTCGCGGATGCCTGAAATCTTTTCGGTGCACTCTGTCGAAGTGAAGAGGGAAAAAAGGGAAAGAAGAAGGAGCAATGAAAATGCACAACCAGCGGGAGGATACCGTAATGCTCGTTCGAATTCGATGAACGTAGCTCGAGGAGACCGGTGAACCAGGTGGACCACCCTCTTCGCGTTGATCGAATATTGTATCCGTGGCGTGTTTTAGAAGGAGGTGAATAAATCGCGGGTAAAGATACGAGCACTTACTGTAATCGTTAACGATGACTCCCTGAATTTTCAGCAATCACATCGGTGAACAACCGTCGAGCGGAAGAAGCCGCATGCTTCGATTCGGCTTCGTATTTTCAGAGGACGTACGGCGGTGGTTACATTGCTTGCGTTACGAACGCGAAAGGAATTCTAAAACAGACAAGAATTTATTTTCGTTAGAGATATTCTGCGATACGACTTTTGTTATCAGGGAAAATTTATTTAAGTAGAATTCTGTTTAGGGGGTGGGCCAAATTGTCTAGCTTTACTAGAAGTGTCGCGGTAATTTGTTTTATTTTACGATTTTTTTTTAAGTAGAATTATTACCCGTTCCCACGACAACTTATTGAAACAAGTTAATGAAATCAAGAATTTGTCCGGGATTGTATTTCAATTCCTATAACAGGATTAACATGCAGAAAACCAGCGTGTCAAACGAGATAATTCAAGTTTTCACGTAAGCTTTGGTTCTGGTATTTCCCGAGGAAAGTTGTACCCGTCGAAGCGTAATTTTACTTTCTCTCAAACTTCTATCGTGCCAGTTACAGACGGAAAAAAAATCATTTGCATTTATTTTCGGTGGCAATACACGTGTTAACAGTGTTTTAATTATACTGCAGATATTTATGCTGATAGAGTGCATCCAAGTATGAATGAGATATGTAGAGAATACGTTCAATTAATATCTTTAATATTTTTAACCTCCACGCTCAATACTGTACCTAAATATGTTTATACTAATTAAAAAATGTCTTAGAAATTCCATCATCAAAAATACTTAATCACCATTTCCATCCACTTTTCATTCTTCCTTCTCGTTTTATTTCTATCTAAAAAAATTATACTAATGCTAAAAGAAGAATCTACCTCTTTCAATGGAATATGCTCATTTCAGTTCTTCCTCGTCTTTTTATTCGTCCTGACAAGGTAGAACAGACACGAAAGGACATCGGGAAGGGAGATCTAGACATGATAATATGATGCTGAGGATCAAAGGAGAGCACTTCCCTGTCCATCATGGAGTGGCAAGGAAATTGAAATGTTCCATGATGTTGCCTGGAGGACTCACGTGCGAGGTCGGTCCTGCTAGACAGGGTTTAAATATGCGTGCTCGAGGCACATCCTTTCGAAGGATATCGCCGTCGTATTTGGACTTAAGTGGTGGATCGTGTAAGCCACATTGAATTTATGGTCTGATTCGACACCACGCAAGAGTAATCCCTTATCCAACATCGTGGTTCGTACTATCAGTCGACGAAATTAATTGCGTTAAATAAGGGTGGATGTAATATTATTACTTCTGTTAATTATTGGAAGGGTTGGATCTTAATTTAATTGAACTTTTCTTTCTGCTTGTTGGGTGGTACTACTTTAATAAATAATGTGGAGAATTGAAAATTGCTAGGGAGTTTAATTTAAATTGGCAACTGTGGTACTTTGGGAGTTTGAGACTTTGGAACTTTGAGATTTTAAAATTTGAAAACGTAAGAATTTGGGAGCTTGGAAACTTTGGTACTTGAAAACTTGAGAATTTGAGAATTTTGGAACTTTGAGACTTTGAAACTTTGGAATTTTTGAATTTGGAATCTTAGGAATTTAGGAGCTTGGGAATTTGAAAACTTGAGAATTTTTGAACTTTGAGACTTCGAAACTTTGAAATTTTTGAATTTGGAATCTTAGGAATTTGAGAGCTTGGAAGCTTGGGAACTTGAAAACTTGAAAATTTGGGAAATTTGAGACTTTGGAACTTTAGAATTTTTGAATTTGGGAGCTTGGAAGCTTGGGAACTTGAAAACTTGAGAACTTGAGAATTTTTAAACTATGGGACTGAAACTTTGGAATTTTAGAATTTGGGAACTTAAAAATTTGAGAGCTTGGAAGCTTGGCAACTTGAAAACTTGAGAACTTGAGAATTTTTGAACTTTGAGACTTTGAAACTTTGGAATTTTAGAATTTGGAAACTTAAAAATTTGAGAGCTTGGAAGCTTAAGACCTTGAGAATTTGAGAATTTGAGAACATTGGAACTTTAGAATTTTAGAATTATGAATTCCTTAAATTTAGTATCAAAATAAATTTCTATAATACCATATTTTTCATTTCATATTTGTCCTACTCTTCCTACGTTTCATTCCTTTCTTTTAATATCGTGTACCTTGTTCTGGGCCCCGATACTTCTCGCCCACATTTCTCATGGTTCCCATTTCGTTCGCTTTGGATAGCACACCGTGGGTTCTTTCCGGTTATATTCAGTCTCATCTGCGGCTATCCTTTGCGTACAGCTCGGTTTGAACGAAAACCTGACCGAAACAAGAGCAAAACAGGGGATAGGGTTGAACGAAGAGAAGAAGGATACTCGGTTGGCGAAATGAAAAGGATCTGGCCAGATTAATCGGCGCCGGTAGAATAAATGATAACGGTGTAAGCTCGTTGGATATATGTCAGATTAAGTTCAGCTGCCAGTTTTCATATTTTTTACACGATCCTCGATCCTGTTCGTACATCAATATCGACGAGGAATTTTTCAAACAGTAAATTCGATGACATACGATTACCCTTTATAAAGAATATTAATCCTCCTTATTAATACTATTTGTTCGAGGTTTAATAACTAATTCGACGATAAATAGACGTAAAAAGAAGAAGGATTTCACGAGCATAAAGTCGATCATAAATTCGACAGAAAAATTTGAAACCAGTAACATGGAATTCGAAATTTGATTCACTAACATCTACATAAAGCAGGTTTATAATTACAAGAATATTGTAATTTTATATACCTACGAAACTGATACCAATCGTACCCGAGCAGTTTAAACGTTCTTAAAGGTATTTTTACAGACTTACTGCAAGCGTGAATACATTAGTTATCTTCATCTGCATAAGCGATTACCCTTATGCTTAAAAATATTTACGACGATCAAATTCAAAATTTAGACATTCAGAGATATATTATAAGAAACCAAACAATTAAACACATAGTTATCCAAAAATAAATAATTTTATTTGTCGAGTGACAAATATAAAATGCACCCAATGGAATGTATCCCTAGGACAGAATAAAAGAAGCTATCTATATTTGAAAAAAGTCAATCCTTTTTCTTCCCTCCTGATTCGTTGATGTGTTATCTTCATCTGCATAAGCGATTACCCTTATGCTTAAAGATATTTACGACGATCAAATTCAAAAGTTGGGCATTCAAAGATATATTATAACAAACGAAGCAATTAAACATATGGTTATCCAAAAATAAATAATATTGAATTGAATTTTAAAGGAATTTTTTAATAAACCACCTCGAGTGACAAATATAAAATGCATCCGAATGGAATGTATCCCAAAGAACAGAATAAAAGAAGCTATCTATATTTGGAAAGAGTCAATCCTTTTTCTTCCCTCGTGATTCGTTGATGTATTCGTGAATCTGCTTAGTAAACACAGCTTGAACCATACAATCTCCGCAATCGTACAAAGTTATGAAGTTTCAACCAGTCTAACAGCTAACGAATTCTCCTCACGAATACCTACAGTGTTTCACATATTATCTCTGCACGCAGTAGCTCGCAGATCTTCCTTACCCTTCTACAAGCAGTACAATGTTCTTCCTAGACGGATATGGTAGTATCTAATTGCAAGTAGGTGGTTTGAAAAAATTTCTTGTTTGTGTTGCCTTCTTACTTCACTGAACACCACACACGAGACCGTACAGAGAATATAAGAACGTCGGTATTAGAAATGCGTGGGCGAGATACTTTTAGTTTATTACTGAAGTATCATTTAATTACGATAGGTACTTAACAATTTATAATTGTATTAAAAAATACTACCTGGTCTTTATTAAATATTATTAATAATTTTATTATTATTAAATATTATTAAACAGGGCCGGCCTTGAGATTTCGGGGCTCCTAAGCGAGCTCCGAAAAAGGGTCCCTTCACGTACATGACATCAAAAAAAGTACCTCAAATAAAATTTATAAAATTAATATTAAAGCTTGTATAACTAAACCGTCTTATGGGAACCCTGAATCTTGGGGGGCCCTAGGCGGTCGCCTAGTCTACTTAGTCCCAGGGCCGGCCCTGTTATTAAGGTTCGTATGGTCTTTTTCGATAAGCCTTAATACTAGAACTACCAAACCAATCAAAATGACTGGTTTTGATTTTCTCATTTTTAGTTATTAATTTTATCGATGTGTTGACTATTGCTGAGATAAAGAGTGGATGTATATATTTAACTACGTTTCATTCTTTATCCATTAATTTTCTACATTATTTTCAACTTAAAAATAACCGTCAGTAGTTGATGCATAATAAATGTTATTTGGTGACACTTTTGTCAGAAAATCGCGTTGGTATAAAAAGCAGAAGGCGTACCGGATGCGTACCACGAGTCATAGTTTATCGACCTCTTAAGTGTCTCTCCCCGGATGAGCGTACAGAAGAGATAACAGAAATTCTATTAAAAAAATCAAATCATGTAACGAAGCACATGTTGGATCGCACGAGTGTACATCAAGTGTGCCCCCCAAAAAAACATCGTGTCATTTAACTGTTTCGAGTAAAATGTGAATCGTCGCACGAATGGAAAAGCAAGTGCTGAGGTCACGCGTGACTCACGAGTGTACGCGGTATTCTTGCCAAAACTCGTCGAGGTTCCATCCAGCACGGATATCTGGATTTCAGGATTACGTGGATTCGTTCGCTTCGCTCGTTCTTTCTTTTTTCTCTTCTTATCTTTCCTCATTCCGCGCCAAGGAATCTTCCTCATTGCCGGATAATAAAAAAGACGGCGAAGCCTGGACCAGTGGTCCTGGCGAACGCAACCTGCACCATAAAATTCACGCAATATCCTGAATCGGGGGAGCAAGAACCGGCGCGCTTGCTCGGGGACATCGTCCTTTTTGAATATCGGAATGCATTTTGGTAATGAGAATCCCTTTGAAGGAGTTATCTCGAGAGTGCTTCGATCGCTGCATTCCGACTTCAACATCCGCAGGTTCAACGATCGCGATTTTTGTCTGTTCACCGAGTTGCGTCAGAATATTTTCGGAGAACAACCACGCCGGAAGTTGAAGCATCGCTGTCCAAGGACAATCATTTTTCTAGACGATCGGTTACTTTGTTTTAATAAAAATATTTCTTCGCGTGAACAATTTTGGTTCGGGAAAGAAAACTGAGGATCATCAGAGAGGATGTTTCTAAGGGTCATCGAATGACACTGGGATCCTGCGGAGTGTGCACCAGGATGTTGTCCAAAGGGAATACGAAAAAATGAGTGTAAAGTTGAATGCACATGGAATGTCTGGTGACAATACCGTTATAGAATACTGTTCGAAAGGCTGGGCCTACCCAAGTACGTCCATCTTGACGGGACCTTGACATCCTACGCGGTCGGCCGTGTATGACCACCACTACCAACCGCGACATCTTTCTTCTTCTTTTTTTTTTTTTTTTTATTCCAACGACGGTTCTTTCTTAAACGACGAATGATCACCGTGGAATCACACGGTCCTGACCGGTCATTCTAAATCTCCTCCAATAAGAATCCATCGGCGTCGCAGCGAAACGCGTCCTTGTGGCGTCTTCGACCCCGGTGACGAGCTAAGTGGAGGGGCATTTCAGCGGCAAGCAAAGAGTGGTGCAGAAAACGTGCACTTCCTGAGCAACAGTCCACCGCAGGGTCCTCCTGCGCCCGTGTAATTGGGGTCCTGAGAAGCTACTCCCTACGGGAAGCAGTATGGTGGGGGATGCCCTATGTAAGCCCTCGAACCGACCAGGTCCAGACCATCCAGCATCAGGACATCGTACAAGGATACGGAGGTACCGGGAGCGATTCTTCAACGATTAACGCGAGTTCAACGTGACACGCCACCTCGAGGGTGCTTGTACCTTCGATTATCGACGATCGCCCAGGTGAAAGGTCGTCATGAGATTCATCTTGATAGTATTAACTCTTGTGCTCGGTATCTGCGATGCTGCCAGACGAACGACCACCACCACCACCACGGTGTCTACCTTCGGCGGCAGACACCGTGAACACCCTCGTCAGCGTCAAGGTCAGTGATTTCGTGGAATTTTAATTCATTTCTAAACTCCTCTCATCGGGATAGATGTTTTTCTTCGATCGGTTCCTTTGTGAAATCAACCGGTGCTAATCGATTCGAAAGTCAAAAATTACTGTTTTATTATTTTTGAAAAGATTCTATTTGAAATATTTATCATTTCTCGTGTTGTTAATACTTCATGGTGTATTTAGTAGATTTAGAGAATGTATGGGACCTGGTGGAACTACAGAAGCTGGACAACCGTCCAAACGTCTGGAACAAAGATCCTAATGCAGCGGCGAACGCGACAGAATCAGAGGATTCAGAGGTGTTGAATACGAGACAACTTTATCCGGTGATTCCTAATCCCGGAGACACGAACGAGCTACCAGGGCCTATATCGCCGACTATTAAACCGATACCAACCGCGACACCACAGCCGGGATGTTACGCTATGAGGGGACAATTTCCGAGCCCCAAAGGTTGCGCTAATTATTTAAACTGCTGGGATGATGTGGTCACCGAGCAAACTTGCCCCGACAGCTTACTATTCAACGATATTACTCTGGTCTGCGATTACGATTACAACGTGAATTGCGGCAGCCGTCCTATGCCTACGCCGAGTAAGTAAATAACGATTTAACCCTTTCGCTTCATAAATTTGAATACAGTTAAATGTGATTAATAAAATTACAAATATCATAGATTCTATAAAATGTGCAGCTATCAAGGTGTTGATTAAAATCAAAAATTTTATTTCAATAATTATCTAATTAACACGTTGAACGCCACAGTGAACGTTAAAGCTCTAATTACTAAGAATAGTAATAATTAATTTTTAAATTTCAAATTTCACGCTTTCTTTTGTTTTCTTTTAATTATTCAGGCGTGTGTAAATTGCGTAGCCGGTGACCCCCATGGCGTTCAACGTGTTAACCAAGAACTTTTTTAATATTATTTCTTGTTTTTTACTAGAACCACCTATGCCCCCGGGATCAAAATTGTGCCCGGAACCGAACGGTCGTTACAGAAGTGCGACGAACTGTTCGGAGTTCTTCGTGTGCGTCTACAGAAAGCCTATCAAATTCGCCTGTCCTCGCGGCCTGGTCTATAACGACGTAAGAATTTCGTTCTCAAGTTATTCCTAGATCGCGGACAGAATTTTAAGTTGCAAAATATCAGCATTCGTCATGCGAGCGTGAGAATTTCCTACACCGAAACTCCCGCTTGCCCTCCGTACACGGTCAAAGGCTACCTCCAGTGACTTCCGTGTCGCTTCTTGATATTAAATTCAACGTACATGCTGAGCTCGTTCGGTTTTAGTATTCTCGTTAAGTAATTTCTATAGAAGAATGTTTAGTAACGTTTACAAAAATTAGAAGTGATTTTTTTTTTAATAACAAGAATAGAAAATATTAGGAGTCAATTTCAAATGACTCTTTCCTACTCTAATTAACAGAATATGCTCAACAGCGAGCTCTCGCCTCCTCTAATTTCTCTAATTTATTGCTCCACAGGTGCTAAGCGTATGCGATTACCCGTACAACGTGAATTGCAAAGGTGCAGCAACTCCTGGACCCACGGTTCCAACTCAAACGAGTCCTTCGCAACCACAGCCTCCTACTCAACCGTCTCAACCACCATCGCAACAACCGACCTACCCACCATCGCCGCCATATGTACCTTCGCAACCACAACAGCCACCTTATGTACCTTCGCAACCACAACCACCATCTTTACCTCCGCAACAACCGACCTATCCACCATCGCCGCCATATGTACCTTCGCAACCACAACAGCCACCTTATGTACCTCCGCAACCGCAACAACCACCCTATGTACCCCAACAACCTCAACAGCCACCCTATGTACCCCAACAACCTCAACAGCCACCCTATGTGCCCCAACAACCTCAACAGCCATCTTATGGTCCCCAACAACCGCAACAGCCATCTCACGGTCCTCAGCAACCGCAACAGCCATCTTACGGACCTCAGCAACCATCTTATTCCACCAATCCCTGGCTAAGCAAAACGGAAACCGATCCATGGAACCAAAGACCAGTCGCTTCGCAATTAGAAATCGATAGCCAAAAACAGAAAGAGGCGTTCGGTGTACAAGACTCGACAGAGGAAATTGAAAATCCCTGGACCCTGTTGCAAAGTATTCCTGCTAACTTAAGTAGAGTTCCTTGTAATAACGGAGACATACACAGACTGAACAATGCCTGTACGAACATAGTGGTCTGTAGAAACGGTCGGCCACAATTGGTACAGTGTGTGACGGGATTAACGTACGACAGGCCATCGGACTCTTGTAAACCCTTCTCTATTGCCAAATGGTAGGTATATTCGTGAAATTCTATATCTTTTTATTGTTAGTAAATATTGAAATTTTTGAATTTAATCCAGAATAGAACGAATGTGTCTAATAAATTGTATTTCTTCTTTCTGTTTCAGCTAATCGACGAGTCATCTAGTACTTACGCTTTGTATTAAATTCGCTGATTACTTATACTTAAATAAAGCAACGACTTTTCTAACAATCTGATTTTATTTTATTTCCCTTCATTTAATGAAAGTTTTGAAAATAAATTGGAATACTAATGAATAAATAATTTTAATTAACTAATTTTTCCCACCTTTTTGCTACAAATAATAAACAAATAAAGAGCAGACAATTTATTGAAATTTAAAAATTAATTTAAAATCTACAAAATAATTTTGCAACTAACAAAGAGAATTTCTGTATCCTCTGGCTGGTAACGGAGAATTCAAAGAAGCAACCAGCGAATGGTTCCGTTCTCCACTGTAAGAGTTCGACACTGTACCTTTGCGTTCTCCAGATGCCATAAATCAGAATAAGGACACGTTTCATTCAAAGAGAAAGGATATTACGCAGGATATACTAAAAATAGATTCTATCACTGAAAATCATAGAAGACGGAATGCACAAAGGATAATTCCCTTTTTTAAATCTCTCGTTGAATCTTTCTTTATCCACGAACAACAAGCGCCATCGACTTCCGGTTACGTGTCGATCGAACCCGGTCCCGCTGTTTTTTCGAGCATACCTTATAATTTGAATTTTATAGCCGGCTCGTAGGAAGCACAGAGGAGCAGAAAAATCTGGTAAAAATTTGGAAAGCGTTTAGAAATGAAAGTAACGAAAGTTGAGTATACGTTTCACCCAAGTGTATCGTAAAATTTCGAAATTACGAAACAGAGGATTCTTCGATATTAACGCATCGAATATGAAGAATATTGAAAATATGAAATTGAATTTCTTCCGAAACGATGATTGAAAATAGGCAGATTTAATTTCATTCTCGTTTAAGCAACAGGGGTAAGGGGGATCTTAATACGTTCCTGAATCGAACAGAACACACTGGACAGCAAAGAGATATCACTTTCCCAGCTTTCTTGGTGCCACGCCCGACTAAAGTGCTTTTGCGCGAACTTGAACGAAACGGGTGTTCCCCTAATGCATACTAAACAGAGGAAAAGAAGAAGCGTTCTAAATTCCCTCGAAATCATCGACGATGAGCGCAAGTAATTTCATCCATCTTCTACGATGCTCATTAAGGAGAAAACGAGAAGATTAACGGAGCGAGCATCGATAGTCTACTTTTTAAACTGTCTACGGTTAAAAATTAAAATCAACCTTACTCCCGGTGAATTTAATTCGTTTAATAATTTAGAACGTAGAAAATTATCTGAATTTCATCACAGCGCATTTTACAAACATGTTATTGCAGATGATCGTCGATAATTTGAAATTGGCAAATGGTCTTTTCGGTGAAATTATTTTTGAATTAGTTTTGTCTAATTTATCACCGTACGTGGATAGGAACTAAGTACTTGTACGAAAAACGAAGCGTAAAACGTCAATTGGGGACACGTGTATGAATTCATGAATCCAGCACGTTCCGCCGGTTGTGACACGTAATCCACTCTGGTTTTCAACTTTTATCGATTTCGAATCAGGAATATTAGTGACGTAATCGATAATCGACTTCCTCGTTCTATTTCGATTATAATTGCAGGACGTTCGATTGTAGTCGAACGGTATGAATCATCGATCAAGATCTAAACTGACTTTTCCTTTAAGTAACAATTATTTACTTTCCTTCCTGTCCTTGACAAAGCAAGAAGAAAATGAAAATAAATTATTTATATTATTGTAATAAATAACAGATGAGAAAATCCTCTGTTTTATCCATTAATTAAAATACCTACGTACCAAGTTAGAAACGCCAGTTTCGATTAATTAAAACTTTCAACCGAACAGAATATTTTAGATCGGTCGAGATAGCGCAATAACTAGGAATTGTTGCATTAGGAACGACTTTAATTTATCCTGTCGAATATTATATAAATCGGTGTGTAGGATGAAGGTAGCCGAAGAAAGTTGACAGTAAAAGTACCTTATCTTTCTATCATTCGCCTTTTCACCGGGGTTGCTGATTTTCCTAAAACGTTTCTACGTAACATCTATTGAATCATTCGAAATAACACCGAAGTAATAAAGAATTTTAATAAATATTTTCTCATATAATTTCACGTTCATAGGTGATACAGGTCGTGCACCCTACGGAAACGTGCACGCTTCGTTTCACAGCCCAGTTTCCGCGAAAACGCGTGGGCGTCCTGACAGCATTTCTGGTGCGTGACACACGCGAAAATACGCGAACGCAAGGCACGCAAAGATTTCGCTGGTAAACTCGGACACGGACGATGGTCCGTGCGCGGTTCAAAGAGGTTGTGCGATTAAAAGAAACGAAGGAAGATTCCGTGGGTTTCTGCGCCCACGCCTCGCCGTTGCATTCCCCTGATAATTTTTTCTTCTTTTTTCTTACCCGGTGTGCAAAGCGAATATCTCTTGGAAGTCATTGTTTCTAGGTGCGACTTGAATTCCTTGGATTCCCTCTTTCTCTAACCATTCATTTCTTCCTACCTTTCTACCTCTGTTACTTGTTCAACAGCAGCTCTGTTTAGAAACGCGTTCTGCCTGTTCCATTTAGAAGAAAGCCCATACACGTGTCGAGCTGTGAGAAAATTCAATAGCAATAGTTCAGAGTTTTAATTTGAAAAAATTTGCTATTTCTATGTTTAACGATCAGAGTTTTAAAGAGGTGTAATTTTATTTAGAGGAAAAGAGCAGTTGCATTTTTCAACTGCACCGTTGCACTTATAGATGATCGGTGAGGAACTTTAATTTGTTAATGCATTGAAATTGAATCTGATCATAAAGGGAATCGAAGAGCTATTTTCATTGTTGTGCAATTTTTAAATTATCCCAGCGAACAAAGAACGAACAAAACGGTGGGCTGTGGTTAATGCGTTCCAGGAATTCGAGGAAAGTTTGTCCGAGCATGGCCCCAGCAAAGCTGACATAAAGACAGTCCCCCGGGGGATTCTCGTTATTTTCCCAAAACCGGATTTTCAGACCACTCTATATGAACCATACAGATCCGTCCCTGTTAATCTATATACACACCTCTCTTAGACAGCTATCGAAGTTGCAAAACCTCCGGCAAGGTGACCTAGTTGTACCTTCAATTGAAGTAGGTTGGAGAACTTTAAGGAAGTCGAGGTATCTTAGCCTTCCTAGTCCCTATAATTTCTCCATTAAATAAATTTTCAAATTTTTCATTTACTACCTTACATTATCAATGTATAATAAATTTTCAAATTTTTAATTTGCAATGTATACAAAATTTTAATTCGCTACCTTAATGACGAGGCTGTTTTTATTTGCCCTGTGGGTTACGAATGACTCCCACGGTATTCGACCCATCAAAAGGAAGTAACGTTAATTTCGTAAGATAGCAATTAACATACGTTGATCTATAAATTACTTCTCTCTTCTTGGCAAGCATGTCTTCTTTTTTTTCAAAAGACAGAAAGAGAAAGCATCAGTTAACGTCGATGATCTCTGTATTTCTTAAAATAATGATCGGCATCTGGCAAGGTCGATGGCGTCAACGACAGTCGTTTGAGAAATGGAAGGCCACTTTCCCTTTCTCTTACAATTTTCAACAATACACGCCTCGAGCCTGTATCAGTCAAATAATATTATCGAATGGATAATACCGGGGGGTTGGTGAGGTTGGTGCACGGAAGTTGGTTAACTTAATGTCACCGACGGGTTCTAAGGTATTTAACAAATATTTACACTTACACAGCCACCGTGCGGTGTAATCTTGCACGGTTACTTTCCAGTGAAAGACCTCGCCGATATTTTATGTAACTTATAATTCCCGCACGTAAGCGTGCATTTTGATCGTACATTAATAAAAATTCATTCTAATCACCACGAAGAAACCTTCTGTACGAGTGATTTTCAGAAAGAATTCGAACCCGTCTGATAACAAACAGAATGTAACTACTTCACAGAGGTGATAAGTAATTAGCGAAATTATATTAATTGCTTTGAATTATTCGAAATATTCGTTCACTGTTTCCCTACTGACCCCTCCATTGGGGTCACGGTTAATCAGGGCTACGAATTCAATTTTGTTAAATATAATTATAATAATTGAATGATATTCAAAAGAAGAGCCATATATGGACATTATGAAGAAAATTAATCCTCTTTCCAATTATGCCAATTATTAGGACACCCTGTATACTAGAAATACCTGAAATGGAAGATTTACGATTAAAATGATTCGTATAACATTTAAACGAAATGGAACTTTCTAAATAATATACGTCTAAAAATTTCTGAATGCAACTCGATCTTTCAATTAAAAATAATAAACAATTATGAATCGTTGTTTTTGAAGAAATATGGACCAAAGGGTATAGCCGGATAAGATGGTCAAAAGTGCCCCCAAACCAAATTCGACTTGCTATGAACCATTCGATAGGTAATTAAAAAAAATCAGTCTGTGCCAAGTTTCAACCCTGTATCTCATCTGGGAGGGTAGTTACTATGGCGCACCTGACCAAAAATTCTTAAAAAAATTGAGAATAATAGTATCGATAATATACACTTATAAAAACAATATGAATCCCGATCCGCGACTCCTTCCATACAAAATCGCCATTTTTCAGCATTTTTTGACGTTTTTGGATTTTTCACGGCTTCAGTTTTCAATCTAAAAATCTGAAAAAATTCTGTAATATGTGCCTCACAAATAGAAATGTCTCTGATTTTTTTCAGAATTTTCGCCAAAAACTTGGCGATTACATTTTTACCTGCAACTACCCTCCCAGATGAGATACAGGGTTGAAACTTGGCACAGGCTGGTGTTTTTTTCATCGCCTATCGAATGGTTCATAGCAAGTCGAATTTGGTTTAGGGGATCTTTTGACCATCTTATCCGGCTATATCCTTTCTACGTACACGTATGACCTTACTGTGAAACCAGCTACCTCATCCACCTCATCCCGATGCGTCTATGGTGGCAGAAGGTGAATTACGCAACGGCATATTATATGCATGTACCTCTCGCCTGAGCTGCCACAAGCAACTCAGCTGTGCGTACACGTATTCGCGGTAAGGTTAAACTCCAGTGACATTTTGGACGACTTTCACCGTTCGAACCGACGTGGAATACTGCTTTCTTCGTCTTTTCGTCTCCGGTTATGGCCTCGGATTAAATGAACCCGTCGCATCACCTTACGATTTGTTTCAGCACAACCTTTCCCCTTCATTTAACACCTTTGCTACCTGCGCTACAAACAGCTCCTTTCTTTCACAAAATAACGTAAAGTAATTTTAGACAAATTAATAATTGTGAGTTTGATAATTTTTTAAATATCCACGATTCACGACCGTGACACTAATTTTTCATCCTGAAAGACTGGAGGTCGAAAAGTGCCTGGTGTTGAATTTTCTTGCACTTATCGAACGAGGAATTAATGAACGTAACGATTAATTTGCTTTGCTCTTATATCGAAGAATGCGGTGTAGGTTTTCCGTGGTCGAATAACAACTCGTTTGATAGAAATTACGATATTTGCTGGCTGAGAAAAGCTGTTTACGTTAAGTAATAACTGGATAAACCGTGTGTAATGGCGGTGAATACGTGGAAGATTGATTAATCGAGGGCGAATTGTTGCGATAATCCCACGATCTTGCATCAAGAATAAGCGCCGTGTGAAATCAATTCTTGGAACGAAGCGAGCATTAATGTAACATGCTTTTCTTTTGTACGTGACTGCTGTTCCTTCTTTCTTTCTTTCTAATATGGTAATACCTCCTTTAATTATAATACCAAATATCAAATGAAGGATTTTCACAGCTCTGATAAGTCTGACATAATTTCGTGACATAAAAATAGATACAGCAAAATGGCACTTGAAATACTTGAATTTTTGAATTTTAGTTTAATCCAGTAATAAATTGTATTTCTTTTTTCTGTTTGTATTAAATTCGCTGACTACTTATACTTAAATAAAGCAACGACTTTCCTAACAATCTGATTTTATTTCCTTTCCCTGCGTTTGATGAAACTTTTCATGCGAAAAATATGTATCTTTAAGATGGATTGAGCTTGAAAGATTTTTGTCTATCTTCCTGTGACTTTCTCTGTACGACACAATTGTATGTATAAATTAGAATAATAATGAATAAATAATTTTAATTACAAATTTTTCCCACCTTTCTGCTACAGAATAAACAAATATGAATCAATTAATTTAAAATCTAAAAAATGATTTTGCAACTTAGAAAGTAGGAGAAACTAACGAATGGAGGATTTTCAAAAGTCAAAAGTGACAGAAAAATATTCCACACAAACGTTTCTTCGAAATTCTCTGAAGAATTATACTTTCCTCGCGTGCGCTAAATTACGGGTATAAAAATCTTTAACATCCTTCTCTCTTGTCAGCCTCGCGATCCGAGTCGCTCTATTCGCCGTGATCACGCTCGATGATCGTTATTAGCTCATTAGGCAGTACGAATTCCTAATATCCTCGAATCACGACAAGAGAAAGCTAGCACGAGCTCGAGAACAAGAGCAAACGAACCGCGTACGCCTTTCCAGTGTATGCAAAACGAAACGAAACGCTATTTTCACCCCGGTATTTCTTTCAAACCAACGCACGCCGAGGCGTTTCTTTCTTCGCGCGAAGCGTATCGGAGGCCGATTTACCGGTCGCCACTCGGTATTACTCGTTATTTTCGAGCCGATCGCGGAAGAAATCGCGACTCGTCTCGTCTAAATATATTCAATACCGGTATTCCAACCGATTATCCGTCCACGTTACACGATCGCAAGTGTGTTCGGTAATTGTGCCGAGGGATAATCGTATGCGCGAGAGCCGTGGCAGAGCCGCGGATACCCGAGGAATATCTAGGGCGCAGCGCGAAGTGGTTCTCCTTGGACAACCGATGCCGCATTCCGCATGCATCTCCACTCGGTTCCCTCTTTTTCTCCGTCTTTTCCTCGCTTTTTCTTATTTTCACCTTTTACCATCGGTGTTTGCGTTAATCCGGGTGTCATACAAACGGCGTTAGAGAAGTTACCATAATATTGGGCATTCTTCAGATTTTCCTTCGAGTGCCATTTTAATTCTCTTAATTATTAGGTGTACAAATTAATTAGGTGCCTTTAGTATTACGCCTTTGAATATTTGAAAAGTGACTAGACAACATAATAACAATAATGATTATCTCAATAATTGGAATTACTATGGGTTTTTAAAAATAAAGAGTTATAAAATTAATATAATCTCAGAAAGTCGTCAGAAATATTGAAAGCATGACAGAAACAAGATATTCTTCTGATTGCCAAGTTCTTCTGTAACCAAGTCGAAGTGAAATCTAAAGCAGGTTTTAAGTTTAATTGCTCTCAATTGCGTTACTTAAACTTACGCAATAAGTCAATTCAAGATTTCTCTAATTATCCACTTTGTAGGATCCTTTGATATAACACTGCATAAGTTTATTACTTTTTATTCAAATTTTCAAAGACCAGTTTGTACGTAGCGTTCCTTCGTCGATTATAACGGATGAAATTAACGTCTCTTTCTCTTGGAAATGATAAATTGTCTTTTTAATGAATGACAAGTAGCGTTACGAATTTGTCACGATCGCAGTAACTGTTTTACGGTAACGTGCCTGAATACGGAAACAGACACGTAAGTACTGTGATACGTGGAACTATTGTCACCAAGGTGTAGCAACGGTTTACTTAGAACTGCCATTACTATTTATATTCGTTAAGTCTGTTTATGTATCTGTCGAATCGCGGAAGTATCAACATTTGCGATTAATGAATCGCGATGAATGAGAATAATTACCTAAGTTATCTAGAGACTATCAAAGGTTATCAAATTATTTATTAGGTGTACGAATTAATTAGGTGCCTTTAGTATTACGCCTTCTTAATTAATATTTTTAATTTGAATATTTGAAAAGTGACAAGAGAATATAATAATAATAAAGATTATTTCAATAATTGGAATTACTATAACTGTTTAAAAATAAATCTTTAATTAAAATAAAGAAAAGGCACCGAATGAATTATTCTAAGTTAAATGATGTTCAAAACATAGACTTTCGTGCTGTTTTACAATTCGTTATTTCTATTGTGTATTATTCACAATTCAACTTTGTTTTGTTTTCTTTTTCGAAAGCGCATACCATTTATTATTCCATCAAGAAAATAAAAGTAAAAGATTTACTAAAATAAATTGCTAAAAGTAAGTTGAGAAACATGCCTTTAGGCTAAACTTATGTCGTTCACCTATATCCAATCTTATCGTAAATCTCGTCCCGTTACCAAGCTAACACCCCAGGCGAATTTCCTTGCTAACGAGTATCCTTGAATCGTAATCAACATCGTTAGGTAATCGATCTGATAATTGTTATTTAACTACGAATGGAACGTTGACAGTACTAAATAGTGCAGGAAGGAATTGCAGTTTCCATCGTGAGAATTATCTGTAATCACTTCATAATTCAGCTAATTAATTTTACTAATTGCAACGAACCAGGAAAAGTTTACCAAATTGAATTTTTTCTTTTTCGATATATAAAGATAATTAAATTTATTAGGTGTAATATAAAATTTCAAATTCGATTTTTTATTGACCCTCGACGGACCATGGAGAGAGCCCTCGCGATTGATCCAGGCTCCACCGTTCAAGGATTAATTCATTATGAATTCATTTTGCAATTTGTTTGCAAATGAAATTTGAATCTCAAAGCTAGAATAATTAAAAATTATACGATAACACTATTTAATGGTAATGCAAAAATTAATTGAATTATCAAACATTGTACTGAACCCATATTCTTTCATCACGCTATGATTATAGTATTATATTCACGTATGCATGTATTACATTACGCGTGACATAACGAGCATACTACTTCTAGCACGTTGAAAAACCTTACATCATGTTCTACAATTGTCGATTAACACGTTTCGCGTGACAATAACATAGAAAGTTTTAATTACCATTTCGTTCGAAGTGAAATTCCGAAGCGACTTTCATTCAATATCTACAAAGTCTGATACAATTTCATGACATAAAAGTATCACAAAACAGTACTTATGATACATCAATTTGAAGCTTAAGATTTCCTGAAAATGACTACGTAAATGTTTCGTTAAAATTCTTACAACAAATTAACTAATTCTTCACTGGAACTGAGATATACGTTGGCTAACCCATCGGTTGCTTCAATTAAGAACCAGCCATTTTGTATTAAGAATATTATCGAAACGTTTATGTAGTTATTTTCAATAAACTTTAAACTTTAAATTGATATATCATAAGCCTTATTTCAAAATACTTTTATGTCATGAATTTACGTCAGATCTTTCCCATTGCCAAAATCAGTCATTTAATAAGTTCGAATGCCTAAAACAGTATGACAGAAAAACGTCATCCGTGGAATGAAGATTTACCAATGATTTAACACAATGGCGGAACGTTTTGCACCGAAGGAAAGCCACGAACAATGGCGGAGTCGAAAACTGGGGGACACTTAAAAGTCGTAACGCGCAGTGTTCGGTCGGAGAGAAAACCGTTTGAACGCTTCGCGGAATAAAATAGCCGGATTCTCGCGAAAGGGAAAAGACGTGCCAGGCAGACATGCTGACAGACGAAGCCGCGGATTTACGGACGGAACGTGGATATCTGGGCTGATTTCGAAATCGTTACGGGAACTTTCTTCGAACGGATCAACCCGCGATGAATCGACGAGGGGAAAATTGCGTTCGAAGCTTCGTTACCTGTCTTTTTACTTGAAAATATGGAAATTCTCCTTTGGAATGTGTTAACGAGCCTCCATTTTTTTATTCTCACAATTAAACTTAACATACTTTTTGCTTAATTCGAGGTAATAATACCTTACGTGCATTCATAAATCGAACAGGTAAGTATTAAGACATTCATGTAACGTTATTAAAAGAAGAATAAAAAAGTAGAAAATCTACTTTCAAATGCTAATACAACTTCAAAGTATTCATTATTCGATACTCTGATAAATAAATAATGATCCTTCCGTGCATTGTTGTTGCACAAATTAATTCGATGCTTTTAATACTACGCTTCTTTTATCTAAATGCACTTTAATTTCGTTTCACTTAACCCTTTCGCTGCCACGCGAATTTTTGCACCAGTGGGCCACAGATTTCATATTCAAAATTTTATAATGGCAAAGGACTGCGAAATATATTAAAATAATCCTTCCGTGCATTGCTGTTGCACAAATTAATTCGATGCTTTTAATACTACGCTTCTTTTATCTAAATGCACTGTAACTTCGTTTCACTTAACCCTTTCGCTGCCACGCGAATTTTTGCACCAGTGGGCCACAGATTTCATATTCAAAATTTTATAATGGCAAAGGACTGCGAAATATATTAAAATAATCCTTCCGTGCATTGCTGTTGCACAAATTAATTCGATGCTTTTAATACTACGCTTCTTTTATCTAAATGCACTGTAACTTCGTTTCACTTAACCCTTTCGCTGTCACGCGAATTTTTGCACCAATGGGCCACAGATTTCATATTAAAAATTTTATAATGGCAAAGAACAGCGAAATATATTAAAATAATGGTACAATCTTGCCAATAGCACATTTTTCTTAGTGGTGGTCACCCAGTGAAAAGACAAGCGCCAGTCCCATAGGACCATCATGGCAGCGAAAGGGTAAACATAAAGTACTTACGATCCTATTGTCCTTGTGTCAATTTCAAAAAAATCCATCCATGAACTGAAACTCGAAAGGAAATCTGAAAAAAAAGAAAAGGAAATGACCATTGTCTGAGAGGAAAGATAGGTGAAACTATAGGTGGTCTTACAATGGTACGATGTTCGCGTTCATATCGGGCTATATGATCGCTAAGGAAACGCAAAATAGAAATGCAAACCGCGTTCAGGGAGGAGCGCTTCTCTGATCGGCATTCTCAGAGCAGCACACCGCCGACGTCGAAACGTTGAAGGAACGTAGTATAAGCCAGGTGTCAACAACCTCGTCACCCTCTTTCACCCGCGCCAAAGCAACCGTGATGACTTTTACGCTTCGTCCGCCCCCGCCTCGGCTTCTTTCCACCAGCTAATGCCTATCGACATCGTAATATTTCGCGAGTAAGACGTTATATTGTATTCCAACGTGGATAAGTCTGACGTAAATCCATTGTGCAACGATGTTGCGATTAATGAAGCCGATGTTCTTGCATTTACCAACTACAACCTCACGTTCGGTAGATATTGGAATTGGAACGTAATATTAAAAAGAAATTAAGGACAGCCACGGTTAAGTTCTATACAAATGGAGAATAATTTTAAATTTTGATTGAATACTCTATTAATAATGTATAAATTATTTTATCAAAGAATCAAAATTTGAAAACAAATAAGTACATAATATAATGCGTTTCTTAACCTTCGGACGGCGGACCATGGAGAGACTCCCCAAGAGGAGACGCAGTGAATCGTAAACAGAGCAACAATTTTTATTTAATTTTGTATCTCATTATTTTCTTCTGTTTAAAAATAAAATTATAGTTTATTATGTAAGAAACGCGTTATATTATGTTTGCGACAATTTTAGGAAACGTGTCAATAATTATATACGTTACCTTACAAGAAGATATTCCTATCACGTTAAATAAATGACAACACGATGATGGGAAACGTGTCTCGAAAGACCCCACAAGAAATTATTAATCACCCTCGAGATCGTAAATCCTGTATAATAAGAACAGAAGCCAAGGTACCGCTTTCGGATGCTGAATTGTACTCAGCATTCGACTTTCACTCGTTTGGCCGGGACGAACGATGCACCGCACCAGATAAAATCATGTCGGGTCTTCTGTGCACCCCGTTCCATCCTCGATTCTCTCGGTAACAGTCCTCTCCAGCAACACGCTCGATACCGCTTCTCTCGCGTTATGCAATACCACAGACATCGTCATGACTTGCCGTGCAAGATGCTACCAATTGTAAACGAATGCACTTTGATGCACGTGTTTCATAGGATCTCCCTGGGCTCTCCCAGAATTCCCCTGCAATTAAAGGCAAATGATGAATTAGCAAACTTTACCAGCGATGTTTATCAACTATTAATCCTTTGATAGAAAATAAAAATAAGTCAAAGTACATCAAAGTGCATCGAGGTGCATCAAGATGCATCAAAGTGCATCGAACCTGTCCTTTCTCTCTCTAATTATTCCGCTTAATGAAATATAATTATAATAGGAGAACAAATAATACATATATAAAATTATAGTCCATCCAATGAGACGAAACAGTAAATGTGTAAAATTCAGGTGCTCGAAGCAGGCTCGACCGAAGCGTTTGAAGAATTGGAAACAACTGTGCTCCGACCCTATATGGAGCGCGTGAATTTGTAAACATTGATCGGATTATAGGTCTATATGGATTAAGGAACTTCTGTTAAACGGTTGAAACACTGAAGATGAACGACCTGCTAATGAATACGAAACACAGATCTGTAAAGAGTGCAACGAATGGAAGAGTTATTAAAAGGCCCACCAAGAATAATGCTTCAACGTGCATTGAACTCGCTAAATCCATATCCGTAACGAGATCTGCCAGTTTGATAAAAGGTTGGAATAAAGAGTCTACATAGTGTGTACGCAATCCTCCGTACCGTTTAGATGAATGATTTATCAACACTGAACTGTCGTGTCATTCGCTATAAATCATACAGTGTAAAGACCCACGCGGTTACGTCAATTACGAATATAATTATACCGCATCGGGCGCATAATTCCCCGAATCGAGTCTGATACACACGGTGGCGTGGTTGGTTCCGGTGACGCGAACGGATATCGTTCGCATACAAAAGACTCGATCCTAACGGTAGCTTTAAAAAACCGGCGACTTTGTTCCTCGAAAATATCATAAATCCTATGCAGGAGTAAAATAGTGAATATAAATAAATAGATGTTGAACGGAAGATTGTCGAGTTGTTGCATCTTTTTCGAGTATTTTAAATAAATATACCTTGAAATAATATTTAATAATATTTAATATTAATTAATTAATTAATTAATATTAATATTAAATATTATTAAATATTGTTTGCCATTGAATATGCAACAACTCAACAATCTGCTGTTCAACATCTATTTATTTATTTTCACTATTACAATATTTATATTATATTATTAATATTATAATATTGAAATAATATTTAATATTATTTGACATTTTACGAGTGTCCTGAATAATCTGAAAAGAGCATAGAGAACTTTGCAATTGCATTTCCCTCTTAACATTGGTTAAGATTATGCAATATTTCTCTTCGAACTGGCATTAAAAATCCCAGGAAGCTATTCAAGAATCTTCACCTCTTGTATTTCGCGTTTGAAGTCACGAGAAACATAGATTTGAATGCAAACGATACGATTAATCATAGGAACTGTAACGCGGTTATTTTCACCCCGTTCATCGCTTGATCCGGCATTCATGTTTCCAGCTATCCTTGGTGGGAGACTTGAACGCGTTTCCAAGTATATCGAGAAGCAAGCCTTCGACGACAAATTTTTTATCACGAGAAAGGCTGCTTTCAATTAGCAACGAACAAAAGGAAATTAACATCGTGAGAGAACAACGAAGAAATGACAAACAAGGAAAAGATATACAGAGTGTCTTTAAAAAACGTACATATTGTACCTTTATCAATCATTTATTAAATTATCAAATATTTATTAATATTCGATGCAATCCGAACTTTTAATCCCTTCAAATATTCTAATAGTGTAACTATTTTAAATTGAAATCCAAATTCACCAATTGTTCGAATTTTCAGAATGTACGAAATTGTCTAATTAACAGAAATGCCTATCTAATTAACGATGCCGAAGAAATATTAAGGATATTTTCTTATTAATCTTAAGCGAATCTTTCTTGAGATACCCTGTATATATTGCACAGGCGTGCATATAAGTTGAACAGAGATTCAGGGCAAGGTAAGAGCAAACCACCCAGGGGGAGGACGTCCAGTTGTCCTGTTCGAATCGGCTGACTTAAGGAGACCAACCAGCCGAATATTAATCAACGACAGGCGCGGCACCTGCATCCTTGGCACGCTGCGGCACGTAACACCCACTGCTACCGCAATAAAGCACCCACGGTGCAGCCTTACCGTTATCCGGAAGGTGTTTTTGCATTAACCATCCGGTACGATACTCCCTTCCTTCGTATTCGGCTGTCCTCCGCGTATTCCGCCTTCTCGTCACGTTTAACCCTTTACAGTCAAAGGTGCCGCAAAACAGTTCCGACGGTTCTTTTCTAAAGAGATTCAGTCGAATTTATTTCTCTATCATTGCTTGCTGATGATTAATGTTTTCTAAAATAGCTACAAACTAGCTATAAATGAAACGGAGAAGAAATCAAGACAGAGGCTTTTACCGGAAATACGAGAGGATAAAAGAAGTGTAACAGGCTACGCCTGTATCTCGATGTTGGAACGAGTTATCGATCACCAACCAGGCAATTTCCTTACGACAATGATCCGCAAAAATATTATTTCGCCTCGTAATCGTTAAGCACGCGCTTGAAACTTCTAATTAACAAGCCTATAAGCGTATTATATTTCTATCCACTTTCATGGCCGTAATTAATTCACTAAACTACGGCCTTGAATATCACTATGACCTATACTAATAAATGCTGTACGTCACCTGTGATCATTAATAACTCATTAAATCTGATGATTCATTCCGAGAACAATGACTGATGACATTCTATTTTCATTCAAATTTAACCCTTGCATTTTGTTAATGCTTTTCAACTACTGCATTTCCGCTGCGGACTATGCGCTATGCACACTTGGGTGCAATTTTTTCTTTAGTTAAGAAGGAGGTGGCTTCCAACATTTGCCCAACATTTTATTATGTATTATCAACTGAACGACTGAAATTGATTCAGGATGTATAATACTGTTCATGGGACACTTTCGCCTTCGCTTTGAATCACGAGGATCCAAGGTCGATCAACCCGCGAGATCGATACGTGGTTTTTTGCTGTGCGTTAGATCGCTGGATCGTGGACGCGCACGTAAGCGTAAACATCGGCTCGGCAATGCGATTTATTCGAGAAACTGGATTAAGCCGAGCGAGAAAGTTCCGTTGTCGTCGAAAGCGCCCCGCATTAACATGCGCCTGTCTGCCTTCATTCAAACTATCCTCGCAATGTCGCTCTACGTTGAATTAGAATATCTTCTTCTTCTTTTTTCCTTTTATTTCTCTACAACATTGTGAAATTTCGAAAATTCCTTTCGAACACAATTCGAGCGCAGCCTGGAATATCAAATCAAAGACACTGGTTTTTGGTTTCGCTTAATTTTTTTCACTTTCTGTCTCAATCATTCTTTAAAGGAGCTTCGTTGCCATGAGAGGTTTCAAAAAATGGTAGGTGATTAACGTACGATCGAAAGTGTCGATGAATCAATTTATATACTTCAATAAATTCTTTAGAAAATGCAATTTCGCTTGGACGAAACCAATGCCGCAAGGTGTAAGAGAAAAATGTCGAAATGGTTGCAAAATCGCAGGAACTTTCTTATAGAAGAAACGCAACAGGTGACAGAAACGCGAATCGATGATGTAAGGAAATAAATGTCAAATCGTAGCTCGAATCGTCCCCGTGCTAAAGTTTTACACAGAATCGAATTAACACTAGATTGCCGGACTCACGTCTGTCAAAATAGGTATAGGACATATGGATTTTTGGAAGCATAAAGTGGGAAAGGGAAGGAATTAGTATTTGTACACATTTCATAATTCTATTAAAAACCAAGATATGTTTTTAAAAAAATTATTCAAGTTTTTCTATGTATATAGCAATCAAATCATAAATGAGTCAAACTGACTCGCTCCGACAATCTAGTGTTAACGATGGCCGACTAGTATCTGTCGGTTAACCTCTGCAGGAATGTCGAACAGGGTGGTGTATCAGAACTGGGTGTCACGGTGAGTCACGTTGCTCGTGCTCGACCTTCGCCCCCTTCCAGCCTTCCTCCGTTATTTTATATCACCTAACCGCTTTGGCCTTACCATTATTGTTATTATTATAATCACGTTACGATCGGTCATTATTCTGCAAATCGTACGACATTCATTGTACGCTGTCTGCGTACAAAAACAGTCGCACCTGCACGAGTTCGACGAATTTTGATGGTCAGATAGATCACGTAGTACGATATAAGGGAATGGAATCGGTACGATAACTATTTGCGAATGGGAAAAATTCAGCTCAATGAACGTATACACGGAATTTGTATGAATTGACGCGGGGAAGTGGAGACCAAGATGGGTCTTGTTTCTCCCAAAAGATGGACAACCTTCCTCCATAAAAAAAAATTGAATAATAAGAGAAAAGGAAACACTGATAATTTCAAATTGAAAGCTGGAAATTTTGATAGCGTATATTAGAAAAATTCCCTTTTAATAAAAAAATTGAGATAGCTATCGACTTCGTAATTAATTTAAAATGAACGTTCAATTGACGCGATGAAGTAGAGACCAAGATTGCTCTTATCTCTCCCAAAAGATGGACAATCTTCCTTCATAAAAAAATGATTGAGTAATAAATAAAAATGTATACTGATAATTTCAAATTGAAAGCTGGAAATATTAGAAAAATTCCAAAGCACATTTCTCTTAATTAAAAAATTGCGAAAGCTATCGACTTCGTAATTAATTTAAAATGAACGTTCAATTGACGCAAGGAAGAGGAGATCAAGATGGGTCTTGTCTCTCCCAAAAGATGGACAATCTTCCTCCATAAAAAAATGATTGAGTAATAAATAAAAATGTATACTGATAATTTCAAATTGAAAGCTGGAAATATTAGAAAAATTCCAAAGCACATTTCTCTTAATAAAAAAATTGCGAAAGCTATCGACTTCGTAATTAATTTAAAATGAACGTTCAATTGACGCGATGAAGTAGAGACCAAGATGGATCTTATTTCTCCCAAAAGATGGACAATCTTCCTTCATAAAAAAATTATTCAATAATAAATAAAAATGTATGCTGATAATTTCAAATTGAAAGCTAGAAATTTTAATGGCGTATATTAAAAAAATTCCCTTTTATAATTACCCTTTTAATAAAAAAATTGCGAAAGCTATCGACTTCGTAATTAATCCAAAATTTCGTTACCTGAGACTGAATACATGCTACCACCACGAAGAAACTCGCAAACTACCGTACCTTCCGTCCAGCCGGTCTAATCAAAATGCTTGCAACATCCTCTCGAGGATCCATCGTGAAAAGGAACAAAGCGATTCGTCGCGATAAAAATGAGGAGGCGAATTTTTAGGTGGAATCGCGGTAAAAACCAGCCTCGATCAAAACCTGTCCCGCTGGTCGGGAATAAAGATGCCAGTATAAAGGAAGAGGAATCCTCGAAGCTATCGGGTATAAAAAAATGATTTTAACATTTAAGGGAATGCAAGGTGGTCGCGGGACGGTGGGACGTGGAAAGAAGAATGAAAGAGAGACAGAGACGTTATTATGGGGTCTTTGGGTGACATTTTCAACGGAGAAGAATAAAGGAAAAAGGAGAGGGAGATGGGAGAGAGGAGCAGAGAGGGAGAGAAGAAACGTAGCGAGGTACCAATGTACCTCTTCTTGAAGAGAAGGAGGTTCTAGAAGAGGTGGAAGAGGAACAACACGTGACCAATGACTTATATAAAGGTGGAGAACGACAGGGCGCAAACACAGAATTCTCTCTGCGCAGTGGAGCCTGTGCTCGCAATAGTGACAGTAATTTTTTTTTTATACAAATATATATATATACACACATATATATATATATTAACCGTACCTCGAGACAGGAAACCACGCGGGAAGACAGACAATCGTTACCATGAGGACGTACTACTACGTGATTGCCGCCATTCTGATCGCCGGTACGTACCCGAGATAAACGCGATTACGAGGATGAAAAAGGGAGGATTATAGAATGAGAACGGGGGATGAAAGTGTTTACTCGAGGACGTATAGTTTTACCGGAAGTGGAGGACATTTAGTGTGTGACATATGCGTGTGAATCACAAAGGGAGTGAACTCTTCTTCCATCATTGTCACGATTAAAACACGTTCCATTCAATTTGTTCGAACTAAATAAAGGAAACGCATGATTTTGTGAAAAATCCAGAAATTTTCTAATAATTATCTTTGCTAATCGATACAATTTCACCGGCTTAGATAGCTCGCGTGTTCGATATCGAATTTTACCGTATACCAAAACGATTTCTCATCTGAAAGTGTATTAATTATTCCGCTAAGTGGAGGTCTACCTATTTCAAACGCTAGATTACAATACGATATAACGCATGAATAGCTAGAGAAAGGAAAATGAGTTCACCGTGCGGTTAACTGTATCTACAAATCGATCATTCGTAACACGACTACGTTCAAATAATACATTATATAAAGATATATTCGTTGGTTAATTAGGTGTAAACCAAGGAACGATCTAGAAACTTCTTCGCGCGGATCAACGAAATCGAGCATTCCTTTCTCAAGCCTTTTGCTGACTGAAAAATTACCATCACCGTTCCCGTTCTTCCGAACGATCTACCAGTAGAACGAGATCAAAAGGCGTATTCAATTTCCGTGCGCGGAGAAACCTTCTCGACACGCCATTTCCATTCCTTTTTTCCTCCCCTTCCTCGCTTGCAACAGGATAACCTTGGCCCAGATCTTGACCCTTCTTTTTATCACCGACCATCGCGAATGGTCCTATCGTCCATAAAAATTGACTAGGTTCGCTAAGATTCGTTAATAAAAATCTTGGTCCATTAGGAAGTCGGACGCGTTACTTTTGGGACCAGTAGCTCGAGAAAAATGAAAGTGAATATAAGTCGCCGGGGTACAGTTCCGAGCATGGTGGGCTTCTCTGTGAGAAATTTTATAATCATAAGTACTTCGTTTAATTTAAATTTTTTATATTTTTATGTGTAGAGAGTATTTTAATAATAATTACAATTTTCCCTAGAAGAGCCTTCCCTAGGGAAAAGGGGATGTAACTAACTGAACAAACAAATCTCATTAAGCCTATCAATTATTAACCAATTCGCTCTTAAATTGATTACTAATTCAAATATTCATCTCCCTTTCCCTAGAAAAAACTACCATGCTCGCCACTGTACAATCCCCTATAACTCGAGCTTATCTTAATTAACAGTAAATGTAGAAGCAGAAATGTCTCATTACTCATCTCATTTGCCATTATTATTAGTCTCTCCCTAGTCTCCTCCAACTTGAAAAACGAATCGAGAAACCTACTTTGCAGCCGATTGTACAGAAAACAAGAGTGTACACGCGTGCAACACAGAGGAGAAGGAAAACGTATGTCTGTGTACGGAGGAGAGGCAAGTGAACGGGATGCTGGGAGGGCCCAAGTCACGAAGCCATAGCGGCCTGCTGATAGCTGGGCCTGGCTCTGGGCCCAAAGTGAAAGCGCCTGGCGAAAGTCACTTTGTGTCCCTTACATAAGACGTTTAGGTTATTCAGACATCATACGCCGCGAGGAAAAAAAAAAGGGAGGGTACAACTGATTATTAGGTGTTATTGACGGTCGCGAGACGATGCAGGATAAGAAACGGGGCATTAGCATTGGTAATAAAGGACTGTACGTCCTGTATGCTTCTTTGTCTCCGGATCGACACCTCCTTCGTGGATCGTGTACACGCATCGTGATGAGAAATCGAATAGAAACGAAGGATGTTTGCGGTCGACAGTCACTTTATTGTTTAATTTTCTCGCGAAAGCAACGGCCGATCGACGGTTAAATTGAACGCGATTACGGGCTATCTCTGACACGATTACAGTGTTGTTGTGCCGGGATTAACCACAGAAAATATTTTTCTATGACGATAGAAAAGCCGCGACGGGATTAGACGAGCTATCCACGATGAAGTGTATAATTTAGAAATTATTTGAAACTGATTACAGCATCTCGCAGGAACTTTAAAACCGCGACTAATTTGTTTTAATTCTTCTTCTCTGTCTATAATTTTTAATTTCACTTACTATTATTGAAAATTAAAGCTTCCATCAGAGTACCTTTTCATTTATCCTCAGTCAAAAATACGCCCCTCCAAATGGCTTTCTCCACCTGAAAAAAAAAAACGAATAATTGGTTAGACTTTCTTAAATTGAAACGAAACTTTCTTCGTCCTCCTTCTGCAATTTTGATCAACGACGTATTTATTACGATTCCAGCCGCGAACGGCCAAGAATCCTTCAAATGTCCAGACGACTTTGGCTTCTACCCTCACCACATATCCTGCGACAAATACTGGAAATGCGATAACAATGCGGCGGAGCTGAAGACATGCGGCAATGGTCTCGCCTTCGATGCCTCTGATAGCAAGTTCCTCACCGAGAACTGCGATTACCTTCACAACGTTGACTGCGGCGAGAGGACGCAACTGGAACCAGCGATCAGCACTCCCCACTGTCCTCGTCTCTATGGTATATTCCCCGACGAGAAGAAATGCGACGTCTTCTGGAACTGCTGGAACGGAGAGGCGTCCAGGTACCAGTGTAGCCCTGGACTCGCTTACGACCGCGAAGCCAGAGTTTGCATGTGGGCTGATCAAGTGCCTGAATGCAAAAACGAAGGTAGGTCATTCGAATGATTCATTTTTTTAATTTAATTATTTAGTGAAATATTTCTGACTCATTCAGAATTCTGGATAAACCAGATAGCCCATGTGTGATTACAATCAAAATTAAAAAATTTCCTATTCACAGTTGCATGTTCTAGATTAGATAAAATATTTCTGACCTATGCCATTTACTCCATTTTTATTGAAATGTCATTGAAAAAACTTCCTTCGAAGCATCGTTTCTCGTCTTCAGATATTATTTATTCATTACGTTGCTCGTCGATAACCGATACGTGACGGCAATCCCCACGCACATCCTGCGTTTCTTCATCATCTCCTCAGCTCGGTCGCTAGAATTCAAAGCCGTACCCTTGTTCGCCGTTTTACAATCTGTACGATTAAAAATATATATATAAACGTTCACCTTTCTCTTGGCTACATCTGATCAAGTTCTATGTATTTATCGCATTGCGCAGAGGTCGCAGGAGGTTTCGCGTGCCCGGCTGCAGGCGAAGTGAGCGGAGCATCCGGCAGCTTCAGCAGACACGCCCATCCTGAAGACTGCAGAAAATATTACATATGCCTCGAGGGTATCGCCAGAGAATACGGTTGCCCGATCGGTACCGTCTTCAAGATCGGTGACGCCGACGGAAGCGGCGCCTGCGAGGATCCGGAAGACGTTCCTGGATGGTGAGTACATTTTATAATTAACACTTATCTTTCAGGTGGTAATATTATCGAGAACTTGAAAATTATTCGAATATGAATTTTGATTTTTCGTTTGAAAAGCTATAAATAATAATTTGGAATTAAAACCAAGCTATTAGAAAATCAGAAATTATTTTTAATTTCATTTAAAACTTATTAAATAAATTATTCGAAGTGAATCCTGGACAGGATAGGAAGAAAGTAATCAGATTATGAAACCGAGTAAAATAGACGTTCTTTCGTTCTCTGAATGTAATTAGAACGCGAAAGTGTAGCGGTTGAATTTCACGCTTTGAACTGGAAAGAAATGATTCTTTTTTTTTTTTTCTCATTTTATTTTCAAACTTCCTAGTATGCTTTCTCGAAAGCGAATTTAAGCAGGATCGAGAAGGTTTGAGACCAGGTGTTATGTAAAAACGAATTCTGGATAAACCAGATAGCCCATGTGTGATTAAAACTCTGAAACACGCGTTCCAAGCATGATCTGAAAGATATTTCACCTTTTTCGAGTGATGTAATTATAAATGAATACATTTTGCTCTCATAACAGGTCGATCGGTTTTATGTAACTTAATATTTATATAATATTTCGTTGACAACAGGAATAACGTGCATAAGTGTCTTTGGAACGTATTATGAAGATCATGATAGTTGTTTAAATCAATAATAAAAGATCATTAAATATTAAATTTTCATTAACATAAATTATTAGATTGAAAGATCGAATTAAAAGTATTTGTGTCATTCCTAGTTTTGAGTTTTAATTAATTTTCGAAGAAAGGATATTTTATTTAATTAACAATTTATAAATCAGGTTTAAGGTACCCAATGATCGGAGTATCGTGATAATAATTAATGTTGTTGATTAACAACGAAATTTTCTAACAGATGGAAGTAATTAATTTAATATAAGACGATTATAACGAATGTATTTTAACCCTTTAACTGCGAGTGTGGTTTATAAACCACATACTAAAATTATAGCCAGAGGCAGGTGTGGTATATAAACAACATGTTAATTTTTGCTAATATTAAATAGCGGCTGTGGCTTATATACCACTAAAATAAAAGTAAAATAAATACAATAATAAAAATGTTTTAAAATAGAATATCACTTCAGTAATATAATTTAAAATTAGAGCGATCGGCTATGCTAAAAGTACCCGCAGTTAAAGGGTTAATATTCAAATTTCTCGACAAACTATATTTATCAATTACACAAGCACAAGTGTACTAAACTGATCTATGTACAACACTTCTTCACGAATGTAATTAACTATACACGAGGCTGCACATTAGGCAACCACTGATGGGCTAATAATTATTTCTAATTGAGTGAGTGTTAATGAATCGCCAATATAGATCAAATGGCCATCACTAACAATAAGAAACAGGTGGCAGGTCACGCATGTCCTAAACGCTTTTACAAATTCTGCTTCACAGTGAGGATTACTACGGTGACTTGGACCTGAAGAGCATTAGGAAGAGCGAGCTTCTAACCGGAATTCAACATTCTGGCGACAACAGGAAGACTCAGGGTAAACCGAGGCCCCCGTCGGCACCTGCGAGGCCCAACGCACCCCTTCAAGAATAATCTCTAAATCTTTATCCCCATCGCCTTATCACACTTACCTACCCCTATCTACCTCCATCCTACCCATCCCTTTTACCCGATACTCTTTCTTCTATCACACACCTACACACGCGCGCGCACACAACACACAACTCATACAATCTCGAGAGAACATGATGTTCGATACCTCGGAATACACTGGCCGATAAAAATAAAGAAACAGAACGATTTGTTGAAAATTATTTCAAAAATTCAATACAGAATGTTATACAACTTAGGACCACGTGTAGAGTTTCTCCGACCCTAGGCATACGAATGAAAATTATGCAAATATTTTTTAATTATATTTCAAAGTCCAAGGTAATTATAAGCACCTATGTGCGGGCCCCGGGCACGCGATTTATTTTGCCTAGCGGTAGACACGGTCCTGTATAAAATCATTTATTTTTCGTAGTTTAAGTAAGATTAATTTATTCCCCTCGTTTGAAGTGAAATTGATTTGTTTCTTGATTTTTGTAGGCTAGTGTACATACGTAACGCCGTGGGTCAAGAGCGATGCTCGATTCCATTCTGTGATTTGCCTTGAATTTAGAGTGATTTTAAGATTCTATGCTCGGAATTGACACGTGAAGGGTAGATCTACCGCCTCTGCGTTAAAGTTCGATTCCTATCGTTGATGATGGCAACGGGGATGATAAATAATGGACGTTTTATTCGATTTGAATTCTCCACGCGTTTTGATCGATGCTGATTGAGATTGTGGGTGAAATTATTCAGAGACTGATTGCACATCGCCATTGCGTGGATAGATGAATAAAATTGTTCCATATTTTTTTATTTATTTATTCTACCTCGTTGCCGTCCGATAAAGTTTAAGGAATATTGGAAATCGTGTCGTCTCATTGATAATAATTTGTTTCATTCTCTGTTGAGTCGCGTAGACTTTTATTATTATTCTTTTTATCGTGAGACGTTCGATTGGATGAATAAAAATGGAAGAGAAGTTCTAAATGGGGATACGTTTATTGAATTTGTTATAGAAAGATTCCGAGCAGATATTCTTTGAATATATATATTAATAATGAGAAATTCTTAGGAAAGGATTTGAATTCGAGCTCGTCGTTAAACACTCTTGACCACGGTTGAGCATGCTTGCGTAAACTAGACTCGTCCGTATATTTTTAAGTGATGTGAAAGATTCGTACAATAAAAGGATGAAAAATTCGTGAAATATTTATGTGCTTTTGAAACCCCCTCTCGATAATCAAATTATTTAATTGTTCTGCATTTTATTCGTGTTGCTTTCTGTTGGATACTTAATTCTCGTGAATCTAACTACTGCATGCTTGTTACTTAAAAATAACTGCAACAAACATATATTCTTTCAATGCTGTAATGCACAAGAACTTAGCACTACGAATTCATGGGATATTGAGGTCTATAATTCAAACTAGATATTTATAAAATTCTAGTAAAATTGTAGTGAATGTTCTGTTGTGGTCCAAACTAAATTAATGATTTATTTTGTAAGCTTTCAGCTGAATTTTGAAAATATTTCTGTGAAAAAGAGCAAGGTATTGATAACCATCAAATATAATATCTTCTAAATTAATCTATCATAACTAATAAATTTGGAATTAATCACTGATTTGTAGAAATAATAAGCTGATGATAATTAAAAGTGTTTCTTGTAATATTTTGTTGCATAAAATCGATTCCGAAAGTTAGAATAGTGAGATTTAGGGGTAGAAGTCATCGGGATATCATTCTGGGAAGTGATCGGTAAATTATTTTGGAACGGCGCCATCTAGTAGATAGGGTTCAAACTAACTATTGTATTTTTCACGAAAAAGTATGAGCGTTTCGCGCAGCTCGACTGAGCTCAGAAAGTTATCCCACGAGTAGCGCTACCCCACCATGATTTACTTCCCATTGTATCCGCCATATACACGGTGGACAAATTGTACTAATATAGAAACGGCTTATTATAGGACAGAGGTAGTGAATAATTCACAAGTTTATGATCACCGGATATACTTTCTGCCCAACGGCGCTTACGTCGTACAGCAGTACGGCGCTTGCGCGTTACCTTGGTAGCGGAGCGTGGCAGAACCAATCAGAACCAACATGCGCAAACGAAACCAAAATTCGTTCATCCGATAGTAGTACTCTCTCGTGAAAAATACATACATATTTCTAATAGGAGAGCAGAAAGTGCAAGGAGGTATGCCAGGAGGTATACTATGCACCGACAGGAAAAAATCATTAATAACTCATTTTCTAGAAATAATTTATGAACTTTTATAATTTATTCTTAAAGTACATACTCGTAGCAACTTTGAAAGCTGTTCATAAATTATGCCTAGAAAATGAGTTATTAATGATTTTTCCCTGCATGTGTATAGTCTACCTCTTGGTAGACCTCCTTGCACTTTCTGTTCTCCTATTAGAAATAGTTAGTTCGAATCCCATCCGTTAGATGGCACTGATCAAACCTTTTTTACGGGCGCGGCATACAATCAAAATTGAAATTATACAAAAAGAATGTCCTCTATATAACAAAAAAAAATATTATGACTAAATAAATTATTAAATTTTATAGCGAAGATTATTACGGCGACGTGGATGTGAAGGCTTTACGTAAACTGGGGTACAAGAAGTGATGAAAATATTAGATAGAAGTTTATATAATATTTTTCATGTCAATACTAGAACTATGAAATTTTGAAGACTTCTTGCAATCAACTTTCTACAGCCTGAAGATAAAGAAGACTTATCTAATGTCCTTCTAAGCATTTTTCAAAATTGAGAAAAGATAAACAGTATGGTTTTTTCGCAAATAGTTATTAATCACTCATTCATACCTTATCGCTCATCCGAGATTCGTGTTACGAAAGATAATTGTAATATAAGCTAGTATGTAAATAAATTACTGTTATGAATAATGCTTTGTTTTTATATTATCATAATCCCTCTCCTCGCACCTTATGAAAGCAATTATTTTATTCATTAGTTATTATTGATTATTCGATTAAAAAATATTCATATCTGTTTCGTACTGTACATGCTTATCTCGTAGAATTAAGCATATGTATTAAATTGTAGCTGTAACATTATTATTAATTATTTTCGTTTTAAATTGCATATAATTATGCATACCGTGCTACACAGTAACATTACTGGTTATATTATGTTTTGATTACAGTGTAGTTTGTTTACATTTCTTATAAAATAAACTAATTCGGTTTATTATTTGATAATAAATTAAATAAAACTCTTTTTATTGTACCATAAGAAGGTGAGATATAATTGTAAACGTATAAAAACAAGGAGACAGCCGAGGCATTTGCATGACAAACTTAACCTAACAGTTAAAATCATCTTTCAAATCTAATATGTATTGTTCATCAATTTCACAATTTACCATTTCTCATTTTATAAACTACATAGAAGGAATCATATAGAATTGACTTAATTTACTGAATACGACAATTGTTTCGTTCATGTAGCTAAATTTGAATAAATGATTTAAATAAGACAATGGAACCAGAAGAGCATATCTTGAAAACAGCAGAAACACCGTCTGCGATAAAGAAACCTTCATGCCATAACAAACATAAAAATACAAATGAATATGTAAATAATTTATTCAAAAAGCATTTTTCAATTTTAAGCAATGAACATTATTCGTTGCCTGAACCAAAAGCAATGTTCGAAGACAATCTGTGGAAAGTGGAAGAATTACAAATGTTAAAAGATGAATTAAATAATATAAAAAGCTATTTAGATAATTATGATGCTATGGAATGGCAGGCACATACAAGGTTTAGAAATATTGCAAAAGATGTTATGACACGTCTAAGAATTGACATTGAACCAGAGCTTTTAACTCAAGCATGGTGTAAATTTTATGAAATAGTTTCATCCTTTCCTTTGGTACCAGTAATTCATATTAATCGTAACAATAAATATTTTAAGTCTATTCATTTATGCGAAGCACCTGGAGCTTTCGTTACATCTTTAAACCATTGGCTAAAAACTAATATACCTGACATTCAATGGAATTGGATTGCTACAACATTAAATCCCTATTATGAGGGTAATCTATCATCAGTAATGATTGATGATGATAGATTCATAAGACACACCTTAAGTCACTGGTGTTTTGGAGAAGACAATACTGGAAATATTATGAATTTAAAAAATTTAGATGAACTTATGAAAACGTCAGAACCACATCATGATATATTTTTAGTTACTGCTGATGGTAGTATAGACTGTACAGATGTTCCCGCAGAGCAAGAAAGTGTTCTTACGCATTTACATTTCTGTGAAACTGTAGCTGCTTTACACCTGTTAGCTACTGGAGGTAGCTTTTTATTAAAAATTTTTACTATGTTTGAGTGCAATACAGTATGCCTAATTTATTTATTATCTTGCTGCTTCAACCATGTTGATATAATAAAACCAATAACAAGTAAAGAAGGAAATTCAGAGACATATATGGTATGCACAAGTTTTAAAGGACCAACATTTATTTCACCCTATTTAGAAAAGCTTAGAGAATATTATGAATATGGTCCTAAGCAGGCAATATTTAGTAAACATGATATTCCACGTGTCTTTATAGAACAGATCACAGAATGCAGCAGATTTTTTAAAACGCAACAATGTCTAGTCATAGAGAATAATATTATTACATTTAAGTCTGACAATCGTAAAATGTTACGTGATTTGAAACAAATTCAACATACGGTTGCTGATAAATATATAAAGGAATATAATTTAAAAAAACTAGAATCTGGAGAAATTGTAGGAAAAGCAATTGTATTAGGAAAAAATACTAATACGAATGAACATAAGAAGACATTACAAGGATCGTATCATCAACGTCGTGAAAAACAACATTTAGCACCTCTGGATCGATTAGAAAATTTTTGTAATGATTTCAATCAATCAAAGCTCTATATATCATCCAGTACATGTAGGAAAGTAAGCTATCTTTTTTCTCTTATTACATTATACTTAAACTTCTTTAATTAATCTAAGATTTTAGTGTAACATAATTACAATTAGATTTTCTTTTTTTTTAGTTTGAATTTACCAAACCACCAGAGAATTTACACATACGTTCAGGAAAAATCTTTCATAGAGCATATAATTCAAAATTTTGTAGCAAAAGTGCTTTAAAAGTGAGGAATGATGTTGATGACATCCTTGTTAAAATGGGGTACAAAATACAATTTCCTTCCATAGAAAATATAAGAAAATTGGAGAACAAGATTTTTACTAAACCGCAAAATAAAACTTTAATCTTTTTTTATACTGACGAGTATGATAGTCATGAAATAATCAGCAAAATTTACGATACAATGCAACATCTAAACAGTGGGGAAAATTTAGTTTTAATTGGTTACTCATTACTTACTTATCTTAATGTTGGGCTTCTTTGTCTTGTGAGCAGTGCATTTAATTTATTAAAAATAAAAGCTTGCGATGATATAGGATTGAAAATTACTTTAAAAAATTATAATTATAATCTTAAAACATTAGAATTCTTACACGAAATTAAAACCGCCTCGCTCAACATTCAAAAACAAGGAAGAGCTGTTTTGGAGATAATTCCTGTATCAGTGTTGTATGAAGGTAAAAAGATACTTCATTAATGTATTCCAATTATATTTGTATATTACACGCTGTTTAACATTATGTTTTCTAGGATTTGATTTATGTTATTCGGCAGAAGAATTTAATCATTCGGTTATAAAAACGTACATTAATTATGTACTATGTGAAATAAAAGAAAATATCGTCGAGGGGAAAAGTAATACATGAAATATATGCTCTGTAAAAAGCTAGAACTGTATCATTTTTGGTATAATAAACACTAACTACATATTTGTAAATGGTGTATGATTATTACAGTTAGTATGCCTTTGCATGATATTTAATATTTTAAAATACTAAACATACATATTATGTTTTAAGTATTCAATACCTATTTCTTATTTGAAATAATTGATAAACAACAATCCTTGGCTGTCTTCTTTTAAGAATATTACACAACTGTAATGAAAAATAATTTTAATTTATAATTAAATTTTTTCTTTAATTTAGTACAAATTACCACAATGAATATGAAATTTGGCACAATTTGCAACTGCATTCGTTTATTCTCAACTGAACATACACCAAAAGTATGTATTGTTGGAGCAGGACCAGCAGGATTTTATGCTGCTCAACAATTACTAAAGGTAGGGACAATGTTTTTTTACTATAAAATAGTAGCATAATACAACAATTTTATATAGAGTTCCAGTGATATAAAGGTGGATGTATTGGACAAATTACCAGTACCATTTGGCTTAGTTCGTTTTGGTGTAGCCCCTGACCACCCAGAAGTGAAAAATGTTGTTCACACTTTTGAGAAAATTGCATCTAATACGCGTTTTCAATTTATAGGAAATGTTAATGTAGGAAAAGATGTTACTATAAAGAAACTGCAAGAACTGTACCATACTGTATTATTGGTATGATTATTAAACACTGAATTATTGTTATTTAACGTTTGATAATGAGTATTAATTATAGTTTTCTGATCTCTTAGGCATATGGTGCTGAAGAAGATAGAACACTTGATATTCCTGGAGAAAATTTAGATAATGTAATATCAGGACGACGTTTTGTTGGTTGGTATAATGGATTACCAAGAGACAGTAATTTAAATATTAATTTAAATGTAGAAGAAGCTGTTATATTGGGACAAGGTAATGTTGCTATAGATATTGCAAGAATTCTACTATCTCCAATAGATAAATTAAAGGTATGTTTTAAATCATCTATGAAATATATTTTACAATATAAGATTTTATAATTTAATCATATTATTTTAGCATACTGATATAACATCATTTGCATTGGAAAAATTGTCACAAAGCAAAGTACGTAAAGTATCTGTGGTAGGAAGAAGAGGGCCGTTACAAGCATCTTTTACAATTACTGAACTGCGTGAAATATTAAAATTAGGTGGCTGTAGTACTTATTGGCGTAAAGATGATTTTTTAAATGTAAGAGAAATAGTTGGCACTTTAGCAAGACCACGAAAAAGACTGACTGAACTTATGTTAAAACATGTTGATGAAGTATCTTCAAATACAATAAGAAAAGCTAAAGAACTACATCCAATATTTTTAAGAGGCCCTTTACAATTTTTAGGCTCTAATAGTGTAGAGGGTATTAAATTTTCAATAAATAGACTTGAAGGAAATGATATGTCTACACAGATTGCAGTACCTACTGGATCATTTGAAGAGATATTATGTAATATAGCATTTCGTAGCATTGGTTACAAATCTGTTCAAATAGATTCATTGATACCATTTGATTTTAAAACTGGTTGTGTTAAAAATTCAGGAGGTAAAGTTCAAGATAAACTTTATGCTGCTGGTTGGGTTGCAACAGGTCCAGTAGGAGTTATATTATCAACAATGACAAATGCATTTCAAGTTGGTGCATTAATAAACAAAGAATTATCAGTTATAGAAAATAAATCAGGTTACGCAGGTTTACTTGAAATTCTCAATCATAAAAACATACCTGTGGTATCATATAAGGATTGGAAAAAAATTGACAAGGCAGAATGTGAAAGAGGGAAAGAATTAGGAAAATCAAGAGAAAAAATAATTGATATTAAAGAAATGTTGGAAATTGCTTTAAACTAATAAAAGTACTTTAAAAATTTATATGATTTCTATTTCTATTTATATTTGGAATTATCTCAAAATGTTGAAATTATCAGTAATTACTATAAGTAACAAGTTAATATGTAAACTGTAATAATTTTACATTACTTTTAACAAGAAGTCTCGCGGGACGGCACAGGGGCAAGAGGGGATACTACGCACACATCGACTAATCTCCTAGTTTTATACGAGCTAATTAGTGATATGATCATTTCGACCAATCATATGTCACGACCAAAAGTATATGTGAGCTGAGGTAGGGCGCGACCAATCAGATTGCGTTATTCTCATGGGATTAATTGGAACGAGCGTGCTCGAGGGTGTTACTAAAAGAATCAGGCAACCAACTCGAAAATCTGTATCTGTGAAGTACCGGAAGTTTATAAACACTTGTTGTCCGTTAAATACCTTTGAAGGTTCAATGAAGAAGTAAAAAGTTTACTACGAAAGCTAATCATTGTTAAACCTTATTCAGACAGATACACACATACAAAAGAGTATATAATTAAATAAATAATTCATAAGCGGTGTATATATGTATAAACTCGATAGAACTAATAACCATTATTATTAAAATCATTATACTTATTTTACGTTGGTAGTATTAAAGTAAGAAACAATTTTATTTAAAATAAAACTATTCTACTACTAATATTATAAAGCATTGCGACAATATGCAAATATAATTTCTAATTTTTACATTACTGTATATTAGAATTTAGTTAAATGTGTTTATCATATTATTATTAGATGTATTAATTAAAGCGTTGAACTTTCAGTTCCAATAATGGCTGTATCAACAGAAGGCATAATGAATCCAAGCCTCAATGACCCTGTAACCAAAGCAGTAATGGACAATATAATGGGTAATTTACCCACAAAAAAACCTCTTGTTCGATGTAACGATTGTGATCTTTCATTTACAAGCCAAACAGTATTAGATACCCATTTGCAAGGTGCCCGCCATGCTAAACAGGTTTGTATAAGAAAAATAATACATATAAGCAAGGAACATAGGGATATCTATGCTTATTTTGCAGATGAGATCCAAAAATATAATGGCATCTCTTGAAGAAACAAAAGTAGCATTTACCAAAGATGAAGAGACAAATGGATTAAAATGCAATGTGTGTAATGTTTGCCTGAACTCGATACAACAGCTTCAAACACATTTAAATGGTATTTTGTAAACTAATGTATATATTTTCTTTTTTTTTTATTCCTACAGTATCTCAAAAGAATTTTATCTTTTATAGGAAGCCGGCATAAAAAGAAAGCAATGAGAGGTAATAAACCCTATGTGGTACGAAAATCAGTACCCTATAGGATTAGATATAGTCGCACTCTGTCTATGGATAAACTAATAGGAAAGAATGTTGTTGTGTTAGTTTACTGCCTACTTTTATTTACGTTCGCATGTCTAACGTTATTGCTTACATTTACTTTCCATATATTTTTTTAAATTAACACGAAATCAACTGCTTGTTGCTTAAATAGCTTTAATGTAACGGTCGTTAAAATGCTCAGATATTTTCATGTTTGTTATAATTTATGCAGTATTATTTATTGTTTATTTATTATTTATTTATTTATTATGTATTTCGTATTATTTATTATTTATTTTTGTCAGGAAACAATTGTACATATATTATTTATTTATGAGCAGATTATCGTAAAAGTATAACTTGATCACGAGTTATTTAGTTACACATTACAATCAGTTATATTGATATAGCTCGGGAGGACATTTGACTTTTGTTTTGTTAAATTCTTTGCAGATATGTAAAATACACATCTTTTTTTCTGTATTTTCTATTTTATTTTATTTATTCCACGTCCGTAAGTTTCTGTAACAAGTGAAATCTTGATCGATATTTCGATTGTTACATCCGGTATCGAATCTTTTCGATAATGAAAAATTGTATTATCAGTATCTTGTTCTATTATTTAGTAGAATTTTTATAAGATAGTTTACACGAATAAAATGATTAAAAGATGCATTTTGTTTATTTTAAAAAAGTAAAATTGTTTACACACATATACATGTGCATGTTCAAAGTTATATAATGACGTCTTTTGTTAGAATTGTTTATATTAATGTTTATTTTTCCCATAGCATGAATGTAGTGTTCAAGCTGATTTATTATCACATTTAACCGCATCAGCGGTTGTGATACATAGATAGTATTGACCGCACATTGATGCTTAGGTGAGTGGGATGGCAAAGAATTTGGCAATTCAATGACATCAACTACTATGAATGTCCAGGAAAACTCGGGATCTAAAAGCACGTCACTTTCGTGTAACATGTGCAATAAAATTTTCAACTCTCCAGCACAATACAATGTGGTATGTTACATTTGCCACTACAAGAATAACTACTATTAATCAGTTAATAATATAATGTTATATTACAGCATATAACATCGAAAAGACACACTAGCAAATTGAATCAAGTTAGAACTATAAAAAAGAAAAAGGTTTTCTCATACTGGAAAAAACCTAAGAATGGTATAAATCCTAAGAATTTTATTTAATTACTGTCGAACAACTTTATACCAGGAGGTTTCAAAAATTACGTATAGAAGTGCAACTAAATGAATACATCTATTTTAATACATGTATAAACCATTCAAATGTAAATGTTTTATTCTTAGAAAAGATTAAAAGAATAATTCTAGAATCATTATTTTTCATTAAATCGATTTGATTAAAAGTACTGAATCCTCTAGGTATACACGTAATACCACTTGTAATCTTTGTTCATAAAACACGCATCGTTTACTCGGTTTGTTGAAGTATACACCTTATTCTTGGCGCTAGTTATTTATAATGTAATATGAATGAAGTAAACAGGCCATTAGTTAAAATAGTGCAAGAAGGCACTGATATTGTATGAATGTATATATGTCCATTTAAAAGTTAATGGAAAAATATATAATATTGTAATTCTGAATAAATTACGTCTCCGTGAACCTTGTAATTTATATCAAGAGTTCCATATCATTTTCAATTTATTTTCAAATTTTTTATTCATCATTCAATGCCATCTCTGTCTCGTATTTCTCTAGTAATCGACGCAATTCTGAATTTTGTCTCCGCAAAGATTCAGTTTCAACATTTAATTCATGTCTCTCTTTTAATATATCATAATACTTTTTAAGACCAACAAATAAATTGTCCCATAATCTTTCTCTGTCCTCCGAAAACATATCTCTATATCGGTCCCAAAACATTATTATATCCTCGTCCGTTATGTTTCTCGATACCGTTTCTTTTTCTTTTAATATTTTAGAATCGTCAGACGAGGCTTCATCTTGTTTAACGAATTCGTATCTTTTCACGAAATCTTTTAACGCGTTCGAAACGAATTCGGTTTCAATTACCAACAAGTGACCTTTGTCGCAAACTAATTGCCGTTTTGGTTTACCACTTGCTGAAAACACCGTATAAAAGTAATAAATCAACATGATTAAACCGTTATATTTTCTCTGCATTTTCAGAAAAAATAATATTTTCTCTTCACGATTCATGTAAGTATACTAATCTTTGTCACATACCATCAATGACTTCTACAACACCTTCACCCACACAAGTTGACACAATTTGTCCATTTTCAGGAAGTGTTTCGGTCGACGACGAAGACTCTGGAGTACAACTACTTGTAACAATTGTGTTATCATCATTCTGTGATTTATCACAACAAAATGCGCCTTCCATTGCAGCCACCAGTTTACCTTCTTCCTCGTTAAGTTCGGTGCTGCCGCAAACATCAGGTAACGTACTCCTAAAGATTTTATGTTTATTAATAATGTTGCAATTTAAATGAAGCTGATACATCTCTTCTAGGGTAGATATTTTACACACTCACGTGGACGATGAACTTTCTGTGGTTTCACTGGATACTCCACAAACCCTTGGTATATTTTTGGCTTTGCAAATAGGACAGTGTGCATATGGTAAAAAGAAATTCAACAAAAATTGAAGTTGTTGCTCAGATGTAATTTTCAATGCCTGAAAATACAAATCTTTTCATATTTTATCTAACAACATTATAATTACTTATTCAAGAAAAATTACATCAAATATTTTGTCCAATCGAATTAGTAACTTATCGTCTTCTGTGTAATCAGAAAGTAGATCTTTCAAAGTATACTCAATCATATAGTCACAATGATTGGAAATTAATTTAGCAATATGATTCAGTAGACTTCGCTCTAAATTGATTTCTTCCAGAGTGATTGGTGGCTTGTACGACTTAGAAATCATTTTCCTATTCTTGGCTTCTTCTTTCTCTTGAATAGAAAATTATATTGTTTATCTAGTGTACATATTTTACAAGAAAGTTTGTATATAAGCATCGTTTTACAAAATATTACTCTGTTTTATGGCGCACATCGCTCCACAGTACGATACCAAATCTTCTTTCTTTAATAATTGTTCTTCCGGTGGTTGCCATTCCACTCCCAGTAACTGTTCGTGTATGATTCTATCTGCTGATAAAATCTAAAATACACTAATTAAAAAGAAACGATCTTCGTTACATACACGTCGTTAGTTGTTACCTTGTCGACTAATTGATTCGCGGTTTCGATATTTAGATCCCAGATTTGCATATACTTTGTATCGTTTATGATTGCAAGCTGATCAGACTTCTCTTCTAACTCCTGTATAGCTTTGTGTACTTTCAATATCTGATTAGTGAGCTTCTGGATCTCCAACCTTGTCGATTCTTCCAAGCCCGCGTATGTTTTCTTTAAATCATTTAATACATCCTGAAGTCTGGAATAAATATTCGCATTATCAATAATTAGTATTATAACATTATCATTACTATCTAGTCAATATGTTAAATAATTGTTATACTGTAGACTAATAAGCATTAAATTAATATGTAATGTTATAGACTTATTAATTCTTCGTTTCTGCTGATTCTTCACAATTAGATTCTCTTCTTCTCGATGCTTCAACACGGTGTAATTATAATCCAACTTCTCAACGTTCATTAAACACGCAGTCTTCATAGTTTGAATCTGTTGCTGAAGATTTTGTATTTCCATTTCGAACGAAATCTTTTGTTTCCTGTATTCCTCTTGGTGTTCTATGATCGCTTTCTTCATAGCTTCTTCGTACTCGCGCGTTATCAACTTTTTCTGTTCCCTCGCTTCAACCGTGTCGTCTTGAAGCTTTTTGTACAAAGTTTCCCATTTTTCAGTGGAGGCTTTTATAGCTATCTTCCGCTCCGAATCGATTACATTTTCGATCAAATTTAATTCGTAACGATATGCTTTAGCCATTGTACGCGCCTGTACGAAATTACATTATAAAGCAGGTAAACGAATAAATGGAAAAAGAAATGTTGTATGCTAACTTGGTTCTCCATTCTTTCTATAAGCAAATCAATATCCGCGTTCTGATTCTTCACGTCCTCTTCATATTTTATATCTGCATTCTCCAATTCTTGCTTCAGTTGCGCGATTAAGGCATCTTTTTTCTCAAGGATTTCATTGCACTTTACGTTTTGAGCCTCCAATTCATTATGAATGTCTAATGGGTCCTTGGATGCAACAATACTAGGCCACTTTTCAGTAATCTCACGATATTTCTGCATGCAATTTTTGTCCTCCTCTTCGAGCATTTTTAACAATCTTTCTCTTGTTTCTTTCATTTCCTTTCTTCTTTGCAACTCTTTTGCATCACATGCTACCCTTACACCACAAACCTGTAAATATGTTGTAGTTATACATAGATTTAAGAACAATATGTATACTTTATGATAATATATTGGAAAATATTATTTTAAGGAAAATATTAATAATATCCGGTGTAATTTGTTTAAAGCATTCAAATTGCACCTACAACTTCATCTCCTTCTGAAGCCAATTGTTCTAAAGCTTCTATACCATCAAGGATTTGCTTTTCAATAGGGGTTTCTTCTATAATTTCTTCATCAAGAGCCTTAGTTTTTCTAAAAGTCGAATATTTTAAAATTTTCATATAAAATATTATTACGCATTCAACTTTAAATCTGGCATTGCAAAATAACTTGTTTCCGTACCTAATTTGCGCTTCTCGACGTCGATTAATTCGAAGTCTACGAGCCAATTTCCGCTCATTTGGATCAGAAGATAAAATAGATGGTTCTTCATCTTCTAATTGTGTAGTTTCTGAATAAGCTTTCCTCGGTATCATCTTTGTAGAAATATATATGTATCAAATGTGGGAGTAAAATTAAAACTACGATTATATTTCAAAGATGAACGTATATTTGTTCCAAAGGGGTTAAACATCATCATAGCAACCACGTGTGTCCAGGCACAGCCAAACTGAAGGGTTGTACAGACCCCTCGTCTGTTTTGTATCATCCTACTGTATCGATTAGGAATAATATCACACCAAAGCGTAATTGGTGATAGAAATTTAAATAAAACCACTAACAAACATTTTAAATAATTAAATAATTTTTAATAGAATAATTAAACAAAATTTTGCAATATACCCACGCGGAAATGTAAAGAAATAAACAATTTAAATAGATATAACAATAATTTGATTAATAAACAATTGCAAAATATAAAATAATAATTAAACAAATATTAACAAATATCAGATAGAAATAGTTAAATCTAACCGCTCGGCGCGGCCGCGGAACCGGTGAAGCGGAACATCATGCTTGATTGCGCGCGCAGCGCGCCAGTACAAACGCGACCTAGAGAGGGGTCAAATCTAATCACTCTTATCGCGACCGCCGAAGGATACGGATCGAGCTGTCAGACATATACCGGTACGGGTTGACACCATGGATATTCGTGCATGGATTTATTAGTGTGTTACCTCAAGTGTTACTGTGTGTGCCTATGGTGTTTCCTATAGTGTTTCCCATGTGTTTTGGAATATTTGTACGGGTATATTAGTGCGACTTATGGTGTGGTCACCCATGTGTTCTGACATTTTTATACAAGTGCATTAGTGTGCTGTGTGGTGTGGTACCCCATGTACCTGCATGTACTTTATTGTGTTTTATGGTGTGGTTTCCTTTGTGCTTTGGCCATATATTTACGGATTTATTAGTGGGTTTTATGGAGTGGTACCCTATGTGTTTTACTATAATTTTGCAAATATTTTATAGTGTTCTATGGTTTTGATCTTCGAGTGTTTTGGGATGTACTTGCATGTGTTTTACCGTGTTTTATGGTGTAGTTATTCCCATTTAGTTTTGCATGCATATTTTTGAATTATCCTATGTATCAACATATTAACTACAACAAATTGAGAGAAAACATATATTGTTCAAGAATCGTGATTTTTCTGCTTTCAGATGAGTGCTTTGGCCAGTGGAGGTACCGTTTCTTTGACGAGCCAACAGTCGAGCTATGGATGCGTGGCGAGTGCAGTGGTGCAAGTCAACGATCGGTGAGTCGCATGCTTTAAAGTTCCTCCGGTTCCCATCATGTCGTAGGACGAATGGTCCGTAGCGACACGGGAATTGGTTGTAATTTTTATTTTTTGAGCGAGCATAGTGACACACGAATATCACTGTATCATTTTATACAATGATAATCGTGCAAATTGCTTTTTTGTATATTTTATGCCTTAGCTCAGGATAGGGTTTTCTTGTACATATTTGCATATATAGATTTCGAGTTTAAAAATGTAGAGAAGTCGGATGACCCTCCGACTTCACAATACACTTTCTTTTTTATATGTACAAGAATTTATTTCGCGATGAGCGGATTTCAATATCAAAGTAATAAGCATGAATACTATTAATTATTATAACTACTTACTTTGATAACGAAAACGCTCTTGAAATTGAAACGTTTTTCTGATTTTACTCGTGAAATTGGCATTAGTTTAGTATATGGACTGGCCCCCAGGGGGGTCAGTACTTGCTATTCAAGCATTGTATAAAGTTCCCTTTCGAACTTGAAATTCATTCTGTCACGTTCACGGTTCTCGACCCTAAACACTCAACATTCGCACTTCAGCCTCACGAACTCAATCACATAATCATTTATCCACCCGCATACGCTTGTGTAGTGAAATATTACCCCGTTAGGATTTTCAATTTTAAGTAGTGTTGCGACAAATTTTCAACGCGAGAGTAAATATTATTCCGTTCGGATTTTCAAGTTTAAGTAGTGTTGCGAAAAATTTTCAACGCGAGAGTAAATATTACCCCGTTAGAATTTTCAAGTTTAAGTAGTGTTGCGAAAAATTTCCGGCGCGAGAGTAAATATGACTATACACTGACTAGTATTCGGTGGGAATCCTTTTGGTTTTTATTTGATAAAATTAGTTACAAGGATTCCGCGGCATAAGACCGTGAACACCACCTCATGGGAGATAAAACCATGCATTACTAGGCCTTTTCAGGCACAGCCATAGAGTACGGAACATTTAAGTATGTTGCATCCCATACGCTAAGCTGTCTTAAAGTCCTTTTGCCTATATTATGGGCGTCCACCACTCGAACACGTTGGATGCAACGTGTTCGATGGGTGGGTAGCGCTCTTAGCGAAGGGGTGCACCCTGCCTGGGCCTAGAGCCTTAAACAGGCGGGGTGGGTGGTATGTAGCGTCGGGCGCAAGTCCAGGGGGCCTAAGAACCTCCGTTGCCAGCTGATATTAGCAGTGGACGCATGTTTGAGTCATATTTGCTCAATTTTGCTTTTCAGTATTTGCTCTTCAAGCATAATTTGAAGCTCCCCTTTAGTGATGTTGCTAGATCAGGATTTTCTATTTTAATTAGTGTTGCGAAAAATAACGCGAGAGTAAATATGACGATGCACTTACTAGTATTCGGTGGGAATCCTTTTGGTTTTTAAACTCAATGTTTTATTTAATTAATCAAATTAGTTACAAGGATTCCGCGGCATAAGACCGTGAACACCATCTCATGGGAGATAAAACCATGCATTACTAGGCCTTTCAAGGCGCAGTTTAGAATGTGGCGCACATCCATATGTTCCATTTAATAAACTGCAGTCCTTTTGCCTATACTATGGGCGTCCGTCAATCTGACACGTTGGATGCAACGTGTTGGACGGGCGGGTAGCGCTCTTAGCGAAGGGGTGCATCCTTTCCTAGGCGGGGTGGGTGGTATGTAGCGTCGGGCGTAAGTCCAGGGGGCCCGAAAACCTCCGTTGCCAGCTGATATTAGAAGTGCACCGTTTTTGCGTCATACTTGCTCTATTTTGCTTTTCAGTATTTGCTCTTCAAGCATTCTATATAGGTCTTCTTTCGTACTTGAAATTCATTCTGTCACGTTCACGGTTCTCGACCCTAAACACTCATCATTCACACTCATCATTCATCAGTATAGTGAAATATTAGCCCGTTAGATGTTTAAGTACTAGTCATCTTTTTAGATCAGGATTTTCTATTTTAATTAGTGTTGCGAAAAATTTCCAACGCGAGAGTAAATATGACACTGCACTGACTAGTATTCGGTGGGAATCCTTTTGGTTTTTAAACTCAATCCAATGTATTATTTATTTAATCAAATTAGTTACAAGGATTCCGCGGCATAAGACCGTGAACATCATCTCATGGGAGATAAACCCATGCATTACTAGGCCTTTGCAGGCGCAGCTTTAGAATACGGAACATATGAAAATATGTTACCATATTCTAAACTGTAGTCCTTTTGTCTATATTATGGGCGTCCGTCAATCTGACACCGTTGGATGCAACGTGTTGGATGGGCGGGTAGCGCTCTTAGCGAAGGGGTGCATCCTGTCCTGGCGTTACGACGTCCAGGCGGGGTGGGTGGTATGTAGCGTCTGGCGTAAGTCTAGGGGGCGTGAGACCCTTCGTTGCCAGCTGATATTAGCAGTGCACCATGTTTTATGTCATAGTTGCTCAATTTTGCTTTTCTGTATTTGCTCTTCAAGGTTTATATTTGCAAAGTCGAGTCACTTTCATTATAAATAAACCCCCCTGGGGGGCCAGCCCATATACTAAATCGGAGCCGCGAAATTTCGCCGATATTCTTACTTTTAATAAAGTGAGAATATCATCTTTAGTTTTTGCTAATCATACGTTTTAGCTTAGGCATTTCAGCACACATGAAGAAAACTGGTAGGTGAAAATACCTTTGGCCTTGTTCATTTTTATGCCCAAAGCTCATTCGGGTACTTAGATGTACTCGCGTGGGTGGAGGGCGGTGGACAAGGTTTAGTTTTAAGTGTTTTGGCGACTGACAAAAGTAGTGAACCAATAGTGAACCACGATAGAAGTTCCACATGTGTGTGTGTGGTTAGGATGTGGGATTTGTATCGTTTATTAACAATCTTAACTTACTATTACAAAATACTTATCAAGAATAAATTGAAAAATTTTTACATTACATAATTCAATAGAATACGAAAATGAAATGTGTTACTTTAGCATAATGTTCACTATTATTTGTCAGTCGATTTCAGCAAAAAAGGTATGATTTTATTAGAGTGTGAAAGTTGAATTGAACTCGGGTGTCGGAGGCGTCCCGGGACGTTCTCTCTAGGTGTAGGCATTTTTGCACCCGGGTGGTTGTATGAGAACCGTGGAGTGAATTTTTGTGAGAATGATTTTTGCCCTTTTTTAAATATAGCGATAGGCAGGCAGGTAGTTTACTTCTGGTGTGATTGAGTTTAGTTTATAAGTAGGCAGGGCCAGAGCAAGCTTTCATGTTTCTCTTCGTATTCTCCTCTAATACGTGAGAAGCTTGTATCTGGGGTTGGAAATTAAAAAATCGAGAGGAAAAATGAAAATGCAAATTAATTAGTTGATTAGTTAATTAATTTAGCATTCTCTCTTGATTTTTTCAAGGCCAAGCCTTATTAGTTTGTGAGTCGTAGTCGTGGTACTAGACCCGATTACAAAAATGAAGTATTAAAGTGAAAGTACAGTGAAGTGAAGTGAAGTGAAATTAAAAAGTGTTTTGTGCTTGGACATTTGCAAAAATTGTGCAGGTATGCGAGTAGCGATTCAAGGGATCGTTGCTCGTTTACGTGTTACGTTTTTACAAATGTCTGAGCAAACGTAAAATTTTCGCGAGTGATTTTTGTGAGGCTATTGCCGGAGAAAGAAGAGGCTATATGCTGAAGAGCCCCGGCAAAATTTGCCCAGAAGAGGGGAACTACTAATGGCTCTCCATCTTCGGATGGACAGTCATTCTGTCACTATGCTCGCTAATTTGTTTTTTCATTTTTTGTGTTTTTCCTTGAACGGTATGAATAATACCGTCCAGGACGTATTGAACTCGACATTTTACGAGTTCAATACCCAGCTCGTTGTATGGTCAACTCGCGATTTTATTTCCCCTATTTCTTTTTCGTTTATTGCTTTATTGAAATAAATTATTCTTTTCTTATTGAATTATATTTCATGTTCTTATTTTAATTATGTTCTATTTATTTAAAACCTACCCTGAGATTGTAATGGTAATTATATATTCTGTTTCAGCATTTTTTATTTCAGTTGTAATCGAAATTATGATGTTAATTATATTTTCTATTTCAGCATTTTATTGTTGAATTATTTTTTAATTTTTACTGAAATTATGATGTTAATTATATTTTGTATTTCAGCATTTTATTGTTGAATTATTTTTTAATTTTTACTGATATTAGGATGTTAATTCTATTCTCTATTTCAGCATTTCATTGTTGAATTGTTATTTTCTCAATTGTTTCTGATATTAGGATGTTAATTCTATTTTCTATTTCAGCATTTTATTGTTGAATTGTTATTTTCTCAATTGTTTCTGATATTAGGATGTTAATTCTATTTTCTATTTCAAGATTGTATTGTTTAAATATTTATTTTATGTTGTCTGTTTTGAATGGTTTCACGTTCTTATGATTTTAGGGTGGGTCACTAACGTAGCCACCTCCACGTGGTGTGACCTGGTAATTGATATCGTTTTCTAAAGATAACTTTTAGAAAGCGATATCAAGCTAAGAGCTACTATAAACAATAGTTTAAATTCAGAAAAGTATTTTCGGTCATTTAGGTGCATGCGAAAGGTGACGTAGCATAGCATGCCGTTAGTTGATAGCATGCGATAATTGAGGTGGCGCTTAAATCAGTTTCTGTTCGGTCTAATTTTCGATGAAACGTTGACTGTTTTACCGACGCGGAATTCGAAGTTCAGCCTCGACGCTCGCATCAAATTTGACAATGGCGCTAAAATCATATAGAACATGAGGGGAGTAATGTTATCGTTTCACAGTAGACAGATTAAAAATGGCCGAACGGAATTTGTAATGGTTGATGCTTGTGAAGTAACACAAAGTAACAGTCAATTTTAAATGATCGTGAAATAAATAATACATCTTTTAGACAATTTCTTTTAATAAATAATACGAATTTATTACTAGTTTATTATTTTTAATGACTGTTCTGTGAAAACGAATCCTTACCAAAGAAATAAAAAGATTAATGGGGAATGAAAAAAGTGCCCCTAGCGGGCTGGAAATTGACGAGAAATCTGTGGAAATAACAGATTTTTGGATACATTATACAGCCCATATAAATGATTATAATGCTGAAAAAGTCTCTGTATTTATCAGTGAACCATCATTACATTATAATGCAAATTTTGGAAATCCTTCTCCTTTAGAGAAAGCAGCAAAGGTTAACGTTAATTTTTTGATTACCCCGTATATGATAGGATTACAGACATAAATACATGTACGAGTTAATAATATGAGCTCTACATCGTATTTTTATAATATTATTTTAATTAACTAAATAATTTATATTTATAACCGTACCAAATATATTTTCCAGAACCTGATGTTATATAGGCATCCTTGTATATTAAAATATATTTCTTCATGGTTTAAAGGCAGTAAATTTTTCCTAACTACCGAACAAGTTAGACCATTAATTCAATCGATAGAAACACAAAATACATTGCAAATATGTATGGGTTTATATAGCATTCTACGTGCATTGGTTTTTCTTCATGAAAAAGCATTTATATCGCACAATAATATTTGTGGAAGTTCTATTTATGTTACACCAGAAGGATGTTGGAAACTTGGTGGATTAGAATGTATATGTAAATCTAAAGAGTTAACTTCTTCTTATTTAAAAAAGATAAGAAGTTACAGGTACGAAAGAGCGGTGTCTCCTAATGAAGATATAACAGCTGTACCTACAAATTTTACAGCAATTGATGCGTATGCATTTGGAGTTTTAGCAGAAGATATATTAAAATTTAAAGATTCAGGTAAATTATATAAGTAAATTAATATTTATTATATGCCAAAAAAATGATAAAGAGTAGACTTAACAACTTTATATAATTTCAGAAGATATTCCAGGCCTCTTAGAATTTAAACAATTTTGCAAGGAAAATTTGCAGAATTCAGATCCAGAGTTAAGAAGCAAGTTGTCAAATGTACTTCTACACCCATTTTTCACTCATGATTTCATGAAAATATATGCATTTCTAGAAGAATTACCCTTACAGAATAATCAGGAAAAAGAAATGTTTTTTGGGTAAACATTTTTGACAAAAGCAAATACTTGTCATTAAAAAATTGTAAATTATTATTGAAAACATTTTATCATATTACAGAACATTAATAACACAACTGAGAACATTTCCTGAAAATATTGTTGCAGAACAGTTAGGACGATTATTACTTTCAAGAATAGTTTTATTAGATTCAACAGCACAAGAGAAACTTCTACCTTTTATTTTAAAACCAAGGGGTAAAAGATTTTTAATATTGTTCTATGTTTAATTTACGTTAAAAGTTCATATTAAAAGTTATATTCTTTTTTTTACAGATCGAAAAGACGGTACAGATAATAATTTATTTACAATTTCAACGTTTAAAGTCCATTTGGTGCCTAAATTGTTACAGATGTTTTGTATAAGAGATTTATCAATTCGTTTAGTACTTTTATCTCATTTCAATTCGTTTGTGCATGCATTTCAAGTAGATGAATTAAAATCTCAAGTACTTCCTGAATTACTTGTTGGGATCAAAGATACCAATGATCAGTTGGTGTCTGCAACATTAAAAGCACTGGCTTATATAGTTCCAATTCTTGGTGCAGCCACTGTAATTGGTGGAAAGAGAGGAAAACTGTTTACGGATGGACGACCAAATAAACTGAAAGAAAAAGTAAAGGATAAGGATAAGAGTAATATAGATACAAATGAATTTACGAATTCGATTAATACAATAGAGAAAACAGTTAATTTACCTGAAAGACCTTCGCCAGATGGAGGAGAGGATAAAAAAGAGATTGTTTCATCAATTATAGAAGAAGAGTATACGTGGTCTGATTGGGACGTACAAGAGAGTACTGCCGGAGACACGCATCCTCGTATTTCACTATCATCCTCTGAAACAATCTGTCAGTCTAATGATGTTTTAATTTTAAATTCAACACCGGAAATTGAAGATACAGTACTAAATACAAATGTAACAAAAACAGTAGATTCAAAAGCTATAAAGAAGTTAGGTATTTTATCTGATATTTCAGAACTTGATATCAAGAATTCGAAATTATCAAATTGTTCCAAGGATGAGTACGATTATTTTACAGATATGGAACCTATAATAAAGAAAACGCAATTTTTGCATGTACAGCAACCATCGAAAAGTGTGTTTGACATGAAAACGTTAAATGAGGTCGAAACTATGGAAGAAAATAATGGTTGGGATGAAGATTTGAGTGATTGGGGAACAGAAGTTGGCGAAGAGATAAAAAGTTGAAAAATGTACTATGTATATTTTGCATCTATATATTTAAAGGATAAAATGTTTAATTTTGTTTAAATAAAATAAAGAAAATACCTTTTCTTTATTTTGTAATTTTTCTGTATAATATAGTTTAACTTCTAATTTCTTTATTCTTAATTAAAATATGTGATATTTTTGTTCTTCTAGACATGTATTATAACAAATCTATATAAATTTTTTAATAAATTGAACTTCATATTGTATAAAATATAAATGTATATATGATCTCTGATAAAAAAAGGACAGTTTAAATTATAAGATTTAAATTTAGTTTCTTTATTTATAATTTATAATTTATTATAATATTTTACAAACTTGAAAGCTATATATACCGCAATTCACCAGAGTCCATAACTGCGACGCGCAGGTTGAAAGATGGTGGGGGAACGCAGCGAGCTCTCTGCTAATCGCTTTCCACTTCGTTTGGGAGTATCGCCAATCAGGGCGAAGATGCGTACTAGAGATGCGCAAAGAACGAAAACTGGTCTTTTCGCAGTTATGGACTCTGGTAAACTGCGGTATATATAGATATTGATATATTAGAGATATAGGTATTTTATGAAAAATAAACTAGATTGGATTTCTAGGGTCTTTAATTACGTTGGGTTTCGTGAGGGCGTAACAAGCGTTCCATCACGACCGGAAGGCTGAAGACTTCCCTTTAGAGCGTGGAACGTTGGAGGAGGTTGTTTCGTCTAATCGTTTTATCAGATTTTTCAATAAAATGGTAAGTAAAATTTATTATGATTGATATAATTTGATAGATTAAATTTTCTATTATTCATATAAATGTTTTAATTTGAATAAAAGTGCCAGATGCATATTATTCAATTGGATTCATAAAGCGACGTGTACGGTACAAGCATGATAATAGAAATTAATAGGTGTAATTTATTAACAAAGTTCTATTAAATTTTTGTTCTTTTTTATAAGAAATAAGAATATAAAAATACCCCCTCAGTCTCAGATTGTACATGTTACTTTTAGGGTTTTGTAAAAGTTGTTAAAAACAAGCAGTATTTCAAACGTTATCAAGTTAAGTTCAAGAGGCGACGCGAGGGAAAGACTGATTATTATGCTCGCAAACGACTAACAATTCAGGATAAAAATAAATACAATACTCCTAAGTACAGGCTAGTAGTACGTTTGTCCAATAAGGATATTACCTGTCAGGTAAATAAATCTTAATATGATGTTTATATATCTCAGTTACATTACTTAATTCTAGTGTGCATATATATATACGTGTAGGTGGCATATTCCAGAATTGAAGGAGACAGGATTGTATGTGCAGCATATAGCCATGAACTTCCAAAATATGGTGTTAAAGTTGGTCTTACAAATTATGCTTCAGCATATTGTACAGGTCTTCTGTTAGCTCGAAGAGTAAGCATTTTTATATTACATTATTTTTTCATTATATGCTTTATTTGTACATGTATGTCTCTATATAATGATGAAAGTCTCAGCTCGCTTTGATGCATAACTGAAGAAAATCAATTGTTCCCTATTTTATAACTCTGAATATTAATTGATAAAATTAAACATAATCAATTGTTTTGTACTAGTGATAACATGATTTTATATCTTTTTAACAGCTGTTGAAAAAGTTGGGTCTAGATACTTTGTATACAGGCACAACAGAAGTAACTGGTGATGAATATAATGTTGAAGAACTAGATAAAGGTCCTGGTGCATTCAGATGTTATTTAGATACTGGTCTTATGCGTACAACTACTGGTGCTAGAGTTTTTGGTGCCATGAAAGGTGCTGTGGATGGTGGCTTAAACATTCCTCATAGGTATTTTATTAATAATTAATTTAAGAATATTGCAAAGTATTATCAGTATTAAATAATATGATGAATTCATGGCACATGCGCGTCATCTGAGTTAGCAAGGCAAGACTTATTTGTGTTCTACAGTATAATGTCAGGTTTTTGCTTACATTTAAAAGATTATAAAACGTGTCTCTGATATTGTATAACTCACCATAAAAATTGTATAAAAATTATCTTTAAATCTAATTTGTAACTTTCTTTTGTTTTTTGATAGCACCAAAAGGTTCCCTGGATATGATAGTGAATCTAAATCTTTTAACGCCGATGTTCACCGACAACATATTTTCGGACAACATGTTGCAAATTATATGAAAACATTAGAAGAAGAGGATGATGAAGCTTTTAAACGACAGTTTTCACAATACATCAAGAATGGTATTACTGCCGATAGTGTAAGTCCTTATATATTTTATTCGCATAACGTCAGTCGTCCGACTTATAATTACTGCCTGATTTAGCAATCTCTGCAGTGTCGCAGTTGGACAATAGTAAATGCATTGGTTTTGCGAAATAAATGCATGAATCGTCGCATTTTTCACATTAACCTCTGTTACATTTTATTTTTTTATTTTTTTATTTATGATGTTCATTTTATTTATCTACTGATATTATAATTTCTGTTAACAGATTGAAGGCATTTATAAAAATGCACATGAAGCTATACGTACAAATCCGGAACACGTAAAGGCCACTAGAGAAAAAGCACCTGTTAAAAAGCGATGGAATCGTGCGAAACTTTCCTTGTCAGAAAGGAAGAACCGCGTCGCTCAAAAGAAAGCATCCTTCCTTAAAACTTTGGAAGAAGTGGAGGCTTGAATTTCTTGTCACATACCTCTGTCAATATAAATATTTGCTTACACTGTACAAGTCGTTTTCCATCATGGATGTGTAGAACGTACACAGAGAACATTTTGGTACGAAAGTAAAAAATTTTTAACAACAATTCTACAGTTTTTACATTATATTAACAAATGAATGTATAATTGACATAGGGTAACAATTTATTGAAACCGAACGTTATAAGTTATAAAACATTGAAAATATAACGTATGGTTGTCATGAATATTATAAATGTAATGTGTTTTAACCCTTTCTCTCTAAAGAAAAAAATTATTCTAGGGAGTTATTCCTTTGATAGCCAAGTATTCTGAGAATAAAATGGACAATATCAGCAATCGATATGCAAAGTCAATGTATATATGTATAGGACTACAAAACTAAATTAGTGTCAGCCCCTAATAGAAACAAAATGTTTTATAAGAACGCAAAAATAAATAATAAATCACTTATTCATTGAATTTGTATCACCGGCTTATGACTCGTTCCGTAAACGGTAAACACTTATAAGCAAATAATTTTTTTCTGGATTTTATTTGTAAATTTCAGAACAGCCTTTACATATTGATACTTAGATATTTTAATTATTTCATTTACTTCAGTTTGTTTTTTATTCGTTTAATTTTCTATTTTATATGTTATTGATTTGCTCTCTTTATCTTTACTTTTTGTATATACAAAGGAATTGTTTCATTTAATGCGAATAAATTAAATTAAATTAAATAATTTTCAAAAATTTTAGCGGAGAAGAGACAGTCTACTACGAGAACCAGGTAATCGGCCTTGTTCGTCAATCAATGCAGCTTGAATGTCCCCGATCGAAGGAAGGGTTTTTATTTCTCCTCGAGCTGCAACGCTAGGCGGTGATTTAAGCAAACGACGTACTACATTTTTTATATCTTCTCTCGATACTGCATCTGCAATCGAAGCAAAAATAATGAAAAATCCTACTTTTATGTTATGCATGATATTTCATCAATACTTTTCATCAATAGGTAACTTACCAATTGCTTCTATATAATATTCTGGTCGTTTTCTGTATCCAATAGCTAAAACTTGTTTCCCAATATCTTCAAACATAACAGGCCTTGTTTCCAGATTCATAAATACCATGGACTGTAGTTGTTTCTTTGCTCTCTGTATTATTCAAAGATTATCCAATTAAAATGATAAAACAACAAACATTACAAATAAAAAACCATACCGCTAGTTCGCTGTCCATAATGCAATTTGCCATAGAAACCATTTCATGTATAATCACTTCAACCATATCCTTGACATAAGATGGTGTACAAGATGAATGAATGCAAAACAGCCCCGTGTCGATATATACGTGGTTACACGCAACTGCACTATGTATCCAATGGTACCTACAAAATAATTTTTTTACAATGATATTCTAATTTTTCAGAGAACAAAAAATGTTATATTTTACCTGTTAAGTACGTTTAGAAATAAACGAGTAAACATGCCCTTTCCTGGACCTCCGGCACTGAAACTATTGCCACCACCCATCATCATATTCAAAACGCATAGTGGTACAAAATCTGGATCCTCATGGGAACAGGCCTCCAAACCTATCACTACGTGCGACAATTCTGGCAGACCACTTGGTCCCACGTATACGGGTATATTGCATTCTTCCTATAAAATTTTAGAACAAAGTTATAAAAATCAGTAACTTTTTAGGATATCTTTCTGTATTTAATTCGATTAGAAGATAACTACTAGCATGTAACCTCCAGTATACTGAGCAATTGATGCATCCACGGTATTTAAAGTACTCTTGCTTGTTCCTTGCTCTTCTTCCCAAATAGGCTTTTCATCAACAAAATATCTGCAACAGCAATAATAAACTTCATTTAACTATTTAAGAATTTATACGACAAATATGTAACTTAATTTTTTAATCAGTAACAATCTTGAAATTGTGATTTATGGTAGTAAATATTTAAGTTTTACATATAAGTACTTTTGAACTGCCGAGACAAGATCTTCGTGTTCTACACCACAACCAGCTACTACCATTCTACTTGGTGTATAATGATGTTTCAAATATTCAAATAATATTTTTCTATCTATAACATCAATATTTTCCTTTGGACAAATCCTTGGAAGACCAAGAGTATTATTTCTATATGCAGCCTAAAAAAATATATTTATTCAGATATATGCATCTGATATTTTAAAAAATATTTTTTTCATTACACTTACAGCATGAATCATATCTGTGAGTATTAGTTCTTGCTCTGGTCTTGTAAGTAAAGATTCTAATTCAAAGGAAATCATTTGTCTAGCAGCATTTACCTCCTCTTGTGTAATTTTAGGCCTTAAAACAATATCACCTAAAATTTGTACCACTTTATCTAATCCACGATGTTCTGTTGATGCAGCATAAGTACATGTATCTCTTCCTACTTGACAGTCACATATCCCTCCAAGTTTATCTAAGGTAAGCAGCACTTGATCTTTATTTTCATACGTTTTTGTTGCCTGCAAAAGTAAATTATTGATTTTATTTTTTATTCTATGAATAGTAACTTTCCAATGTATCATAAAAATCTTACTCCAAATGCCAGTTTTTCTAGGAAATGAGAAATACCACTAGGATATGCAACTTCATATCGAGGACCAGAGTCAATTATTACTGTAACATAATGTTTTTTCAACATGAATAAGTTTTAAAACTTGTTTAAAGCTTTTTTTAAAAATTCTTTCAACTTACCACCTATTGTACAAAATGGGCCAAACCGATTTTCAGAAGCAACTCTTAATCCATTTGATAAAACTGTTACTTTAGTAACATGATGCTCTTCCTTTGTAGTAGCATAAATTGCTTTAGGTAAATTAGGAACAGGTTTTGTTAACGGGGGAAATGGTGTAACTACTGTGCTTCGTGTTATTTTATTATTAGGAACCTTATGAGAAGAAAATTGGCATTTTTTTAAAAAAGGAAAGGCTTTCCTTTGTACTGCACTGTAAAAAACAATTACTATTTAATGAATAAAATAGATTCATAAAATAATGATATTAGAAGTAAACTGAACAAATTAACATTCTTTAATATAAAATCTTTTTACTATTTACCTATTTGTAACAGAAACTATAGAAGAACCTTGTAACATCTTCATTAACATTTTCATTTTACCGTTTGTGTACAACTTTTTAACATTTAAATTGACTTTCCACCTAACCGTAACAAATAACCTGTCGTTCTGTATACGCCACAGTCAGTAGTGCCACAATTTTAGAACTTTTTCGATTAAACGAAGCGCAATTTATTTCAAGTGCGTTATAAATGTTACAATTAAGCGTGTAAATTTATTTTTAGTAAAGATGTGTGATATATAAAGTGAATTCTTATAGAACTTCTATAAATTGTATATACATATGTCTGTAACACAAGTAAATGATAAAAACCAGGGCTAAAAGTTATATGTACATATATAATATAAATATATTTTTTGCATAAAATTTTACTACACCTTTTCAGCAGAATAAAACATGAGCTCGTTTAAACGATTAAAATTGAAAAATAAAAATGCGAAGAATACTAGTTCAAATTTAATGACTAAATCTCGTAAAGAAGTACGAAAAGAGCTTAGGAAACAGAAGAAGATTAACAAAGCAATTTATTTCCAGCAGAAAAAAGGGTTACTTGTTTCGGGCAGTGACAAAGATGAAAGGATCGTTAAAGTTCATGGCAAAAAAAATATTTGCAAGAATGAAATCGCAGCTAGCATCGAAGTGCAAAAGAAATCTGTTCAGAAAAAGAAAACTAAGAAGGTTGAACTTGGAAAAACAAATACACGAAATGAATCGCTTAAACAGGCCAATTTGAAAGAAGATAAAATAATTAAAAAACTGGAGAAGCAGTTGAAATTAAATAAAAGAAAAAAGAAGACAATTCCAAAATCTTTTGCACTAGATGGTTTAGATTGTATCCTTTTTGTTTTATTGAAAAATACCACATTTTGTTCCTGATATTAAGATATTATTTTTATGAAAACTCCTTAATGTATATACAGATCTTCTGGATTTTTGTGTAGAAGAAAATAGAAAGTATATAGTAGAAACAGAGGAAAAGCTGTTAACAGACAAATTTGATGATGAATTTGAAGGAAGTTTTGAAGAAACTGTTGAAGAAGATCTCCAGGAGAACACTTGTATGGAAAATGAATTGCATAATATTAAAAAAAATAAAAATGTAAATGACCACTCAGCTACTGCAAATGAGAATGTAACTGAACTTGATTCAGAGGTATCAGAAACTGAAGAGGTAAAACCTGAACAAAGTAAAGAGAATGTTCACATTAATAATAATGATGGTTTGTGGGAAGATATTTATGGAAGGAAAAGAGATAGAGATGGTAATATTATACGAAATGCTAATAGATATGTTCCACCAGCTGCAAAAGTTGTTTCTGATATAAATTCAGATAATGACAAACTGCAGTCCTTAAAAAAACAGTTAAAAGGCTATTTGAATAGAATAACGGAACAAAACATTCATTATATAAGTAATCAGGTAGTTCAGTGTTTTGAAATAAATTACTACCATACAGATAATATACTTATTAACTCATAATTTTCATGTTACAGATAGAAACATTGTACATGACAAACAGCCGTAACAATATGAATCTTGTATTATCAAAATTAACACTGGAAAGTTTAGTTACAAATGTAATGACTCCGAATAGACTTATTTGCGAACATATGATGTTGATTGCCATTTTGCATGCAAATGTTGGTACTGAAGTTGGTGCCAGTTTTTTAGAAAAACTTGTTAAAACATTTGTTGAAATAATAGAAAAGCCGCAAGATGTAGAAAATAAGGAATTGGACAATATAATTCTTATGCTTTCACATCTGTATAACTTTAAGGTGTATGGACACAAACTCATCTATCAGATACTTCATAAACTTGCAACCAAATTTACAGAAAAAGAGATTGAATTGATATTACTTATTTTAAAAACAGTAGGATTTTCACTAAGAAAGGATGATCCAAATGCTCTAAAGGAGTTTATAAAAGATCTACAACAAAAAGCTAGCCATGAGAATGGAGAAAAGTAAGCTTTCCAAGTTCACTAATTAAAAAATTAAAGTTAACAGTAATTACTTACAAAATTATTATTATTTCGCAGCTCAAGAGTCAAATTTATGTTAGAAATTTTATTAGCAGTAAAGAACAATAACATTAATAAAATACCCCAATATGATCCTCTTGAAGTGGAACATTTAAGGAAAATTATGAAAAGTGTAATACGTAAAGGCAATGCAATAGTGCAGTTCAATGTGACTCTAGAAGATCTGTTGCATGGTAATATTTTATATAAATAAGGAGTCAATAAATTATATCTAACTGTTTTCTTATTATAGCCGATGAAAATGGAAAATGGTGGATTATAGGATCAGCTTGGTCTGGAACAAATACTATTGATATCTCAACAGAAACAAAGAAACATAACAAGTTCAATTTTGGTACAAAAATATTAGAATTAGCAAAGAAACAAAGGATGAATACAGACACTAGAAGAAATATTTTCTGTATTCTTATAACAGCCGAAGATTATTTGGATGCATTTGAAAAACTTCATCATCTTGGCTTAAAAGACCAACAAGAAGGCGAAATCATACACGTTTTAATGCATTGTTGTTTACAGGAAAATAAGTTCAATCCTTATTATGCGATACTGGCTCAAAAATTATGTGAATATAACCGAAAATATCAGGTATTATTTTATAGTTTCAATTATATGTACACATACTGGTTTATTTCTAACATTTATTAATATTTCAGCTGACAATACAATACACATTATGGGACAAATTGAAAACATTGGAAACGTACGAATCCAAACAATTAAATAATTTAGCACATTTTTTAACTTACTTATTTATTGAAAACTGCCTTGCTCTATCAATTTTGAAAGTAAGTATTACATTTTATTGAAATTATAAAGGAAATATCTTTTACTACTGATTATTATTATGTTACAGGTTATTCAATTTACTGAATTAGACAAACATACCATGAAGTTTCTTAAACAAATTATATTGAAAATTTTATTACATGAAAACGAAAAGGCTTGTCTACGTGTATTTGAAAGAATCTCTGTTTCCACTCAGCTGCAAACTTTCATAGAAAGTCTTCGTTTATTTATAAACTGTTTTATAATAAAAAATATAGATTCAAGTAGTATATTGGACGAGCAAAAACTATTGTTGAAAAGAAGAGCTGAATTTGTGGATAAAATGTTAATTTTCCATGGGTCCAAAGTCATGTTTTAAATGAATAACATGTAAAATATATATTTTTATACATATGTATAGATCTAAATGGGAATGTAACTTTATTTTATTATTTATTAGGTTTCTTAACACGTACAGCAAAAATATGTATGTATGGATTACAATAATTTCTTAATTATTGCTGTGCAAAAGTCTGCATGCAAAGTTTGTATGTATTTTCATATTTTGAGTTCAAAGGGCCGCTGCATCCGTAGCCACCCAGTCGATGAATACGAAGAAAATCATCACAATCGATTTTACCATCTCCGTTGCAGTCCTAAAAAAAGGTGCCACGATGATAAGAAAACAACATAACTATACATGAATGCCTATAGTATACATTTATTTGCAACCATACATACCTGAGAAAATTTATCCATATAGCCTTGTACTGTACGAGCCGCACAATATGGCTCACTCACGCACTGTAGATATCCTTTCCAAAAAACAAGTATTTTGATTTAATAATTTATTTTTATTATTATCATTTTTTTGTACTCGCATTAATAATTTACTAACCATTATCACTTGAACTGTCGGTAAGGGTTGGTTTTCCAGCATCAGCCCAGTAACTCCATGTTATGCGAAATGGTCCACAAACAGCCTCGTCACAGCCAAGCGTCGTATTACATCCGGATGCAGCTTCGCATATGCATCCTAAGCAAACCTTCGATAACGTTTCAGCTCCAGTCACTGATGTGTATTGTCCTGTATAACAAAGATGGATAAAAATAATTTTCAATTAACTTTTATATACAATACATTTCTCAAGATAATTGTTCATAGATAATAAAGAAGACAAAGCATTTGGTGGAGAAGTAACGGATTTCTGTATAGAATCAATGATTTAATGGAGTTTTGTAAATCGTAGGATTATTTTAAATGCAAAAGAATTGCAAAAGTATAATAAGGTACTTGCTATCTTAAGCTACATTATTTTTACTTTGATGATTTAAGGACGATGCGATCGACACAGATAGATATTCAAATTAATGTCCTCTACATTATAATCAAGGACTCATACTTTTATGTATTCCATTCTATGAACGTATTTACTGTTACATAAAAAATGATGATCAACATTGATCTTTGTACAGAGAATTATTTAATTATTTGCTTCCGTATATTAAAACAAAATATGTATAAATATTCACTTACCATAAACTAATAGTAGTATCAATAAGCAGGCAGGGCTTATTGAAGTTTTTGAAAAAAAAACCATCTTTAATGTATATGATTTTTGTTGAATGTACAAATCAAGACTTAAAATGTTTACAGCTCTTAATGTTGGAGAACGTTGTTGCAATAGTTGGATACAGCAAACTACTACGGTATTCCCCGATGTCTTCTCCTCTTCTTTTATATATAACGCGCGGGCGGTGAGCGCGTGTTGTCACCTAAAGAAGTGGGGAATCTAACGGAGGTCAGTGGCAAGGGCTATCTTTTAAAAAAAGGAGGATTTAAAATCCAACTAATCTGAATATTAAGGCACGCAGTAAAAAACCCAGGTGTGTGTGTATATATATAATATTGGATTAAAATGAAAAATGTTGTTGTTTAAAAATTCCAAAAATCATACAGCAGAATTTGATTAAAATTGTGTATTTATAGGAATGTGTATGTCATCTTGAACAGTTGTGTTTTTCAGGATTGCATTCCTATGAACGTCGCTATACTACATACATATTTAGTATACTAAACACAGTCATTCAAGGTCAGTTTAAAAGGAATCTTTTTTGTCTGTTTGACCTGTTGAATGAAATGACAGTTATATCAAAATTAAATTATAAGCATATAAAATAGAACACTAAAATATTTATGCTGATATCAAGAATTTGAAACTGTCTGTTTACTGTTTGTAATTGTAAAAATTTAGTTAGTAACTTTCAAGGTCACTTTTATTATTCAAGATGTATCATGAACTTTCAGCTCTTTAGTTATTTTCAAAACTGTAGAAGATATAACTGGCTAAGTAAATGCATTAATACTATTTAATATTATAATTTAAATGATGCTTAATAAATAATACAAATATATTCACTATTAAGAAGACAAATTATATTTCAGCTGGGCTGTAAGCATATTTTTTGATACCATCTGTTTATACATATTATAAAAGTCATAAAACATTAGTTCTATAGCTTGATAATAGATCATGCTAACAATTGTAAAAGTATAATATGTAATATCATTTCATATTTATCATCGGAAGAATCAGTTTTCAATTCTTGAGATATATATATATATATATTATATACATATATATCTTATAAATACTTGTATATACCCACACATACGTATCACGTAACCTAACCTTAATTGGTCCCATCTCTCTCTAACGATATAGTATTTACAGAATTTTATTAGTAACAATAAGTTTGACAAATAAAACTGGAACAGAAATGCTGTTTCTATTTCCTTTTAAAATTTATTTTCATAATGAACATATGGGAATTATTTTATTCCATTTATTAGGTATATATAACTGCAGATTTAATTTTGTCCTAAACAAGTAAAAAATAAATCAAATAAGTATTAAAATTTTAAATATGAAAATCGTACGATCCACATAAATATTTTATTCGAAGCTTTACTAATAATATTACTACTGAAATTGCATCAGCAGTTCTAATCCAGTAACAAATTATATGTACAAACAATTATTATTTATTAAGTTTACATTAAAAATAACAAGCAGAAACAGTCAATTTATATTTTATTAAATGACTCAATATCCACAGACTGAACCAAGTCTTGAAAATTTTCAATTGTTTCCACCAGCAAGTCCACAGATACTTTATCATCTTCTATGACACACATTATCCTGAACTTATTGATACCATAACCCACAGCTACCAATTTGGCTAAAAACATAAAATCAAATTTAGTTTCTTATAAAATTCAAGGCATCTTACAAGATTTCCATAAATAAGGAAATTAATTGACTTACATGCCCCCCATACTAATCCATCCATTTGAATAGATCTCACAGCTTCTTCCATGGCTTTCATATCAGTTTCATCTCCCCATGGTTTAACATCTAATACAAGGCTAGACTTGGCAATAAGTGCTGGTTTTTTAGACTTTTTCTCTGCATATGCTTTTAATCTTTCTTCTCTAATTTTGGCAGCCTCTGCATCTTCCTCTTCATCTGATCCAAAGAGGTCAACATCTTTATCATCATCTTCATTTTTTGTTGCTGCTGCGTTAGTAGAATTACTGCTACTTAAGATAGGTGCTTTCTTTTCCCCAGGAAGTTTCTTTAAATCATATGATTTAATGTGATTATACCATCGTAAAACATGAGGATTTGAGGATGTTGGAGCCTTTTCTAAAGCTTCCAAGACGGCTACATCAGCTTGAGTAGGTTGCCACCTTAAAAACATGATGACTTTTATTTGCTTCATTCATTTAACAGTAACTGCATTTGTCAATTAAACATACGCCAGAAAAAGGTAATTTATATATATTTTTTTTAATAAATATTTGAAGAAATGAAATGTGAAATATTATATTATTTTAAATATACTTTAATACAGATAATAGCTTTCTATTTTTGTAGCGTTTAAACATAAATAGCAATTTTTCAAATATACCAACAAAAGTCTGATCATTCTAAAATGCCAATGTTTAAAATACCACGTGTACTGAAATAAAAACTATATAGTATTACAAATCTTACCCTTCGATATAACTACGATCCGCTAAGTAAGAATTTAAATCTTTGACACCCTCATCAGTCTTAAAATCACCAATAGCCATCGTGTAAAATCAGGTAAAAAGTGAATGTTCGACTAAAACTTCTGATAACGAAGTGTCTTTCAGCTGCCTACCGGAAGAGAAAGCTATATATGTATGTACCTACGGTGAAAAGTTGACGGTTTGCTACTTCGTCTCACCGGTGACGTCATTCCGGTATATTATTTTTGACAAGTAAAAAACTAACTGTATGTGGTTACTTATAGTTACTATATATTTTTTAATGTCAGAAGAAGAATTATTGCGAAAGCGAATAATCAACAATGAAATCTATATTGTAATAATGTAATTTTTACATCTTGCATAATTTACTAATTATTTATATCAGACTGATTGTCATCATAGAAGATGAGTTCAGAAATTGACCGCTTTCCAACACGAATTTCCTTCGACAAAATTAAATGTTGTTAGTAACAAATCCTATTTTAGATCAGTCTTATAGATCGTCTGTCGTAGACGTTCGCAAAGTTTGGAAGGGATTGCTAGGACGGAACAAAATTTGGTAATTTTTAACCAAGTAAAATTATTATTGATTCGTTGAAAGACAAATGATAATAAATTCAATTTTATTACATTAATATGTAGTATAAATTATTGATTTAAGAGGACATAAAGAGTTATAAATCTATTGATCAACATAGAATTAGGTTACGTTCATTACGCTATACTTAAAGGTATAACTTTTTCTTACATAACAGGATAGAATTGACAGTTAACGGGAAGATTGAGTCAAAATGTTAAGACTCCCGGTAATAAAACTACCAACAGGATTACAAAATGGTAGACTTTTTGCTATGGGATTACATACAACATCCTGTAAATTACAACAAGAATTAGTAGAGGTATTTATAGATGATAAGCCAGTTCAGGTTCCACCTGGGACAACTGTTTTGCAGGTAAATAATCCTTTTTTTTGTTTAGTAAATACATTATTACATTTCACCTTAAACACTCAAGCGACAGTTTGCAATAATGTAATAACTTTATTAGGCAGCTGCTAAAGTAGGAGTAGAGATTCCCAGATTTTGTTATCATGAACGTCTAGCAGTAGCAGGAAATTGCAGAATGTGTCTTGTGGAAATTGAAAAACAAGTTAAGGTATTCATTAGTTTATATTTTTTTTATATATATAATTTAATTCCATGTAGTTGTACATATCCATAACATAAAAAAATATGCTTAGCCTGTTGCAGCTTGTGCAATGCCTGTGATGAAAGGATGGAGAGTAAAAACAAATTCTGATTTAACACGTAAAGCTCGTGAAGGAGTTATGGAATTTTTATTAGTTAATCATCCTTTAGATTGTCCAATTTGTGATCAAGGTGGTGAATGTGATTTACAAGATCAAAGTATGGCATTTGGTAGTGATAGGAGCAGATTCATTGATATTAATTATAGCGGTAAAAGAGCAGTAGAGGACAAGGATATTGGACCTCTAATAAAAACAGTTATGACACGTTGCATCCACTGTACAAGATGTATTCGTTTTGCCTCCGAAGTAGCGGGAATCGATGATCTAGGAACTACTGGTCGTGGAAATGACATGCAAGTATGTTTAGTCCTTTCCAATACTAGCTTGAGTGCCTTAATACTTTTGATATTTACATTACATATTATTATAACAGGTGGGAACATATGTAGAGAAGATGTTTCTCTCAGAATTATCTGGTAACATAATTGACTTGTGTCCTGTTGGTGCATTAACCAGTAAACCATATGCTTTCGTTGCTCGCCCATGGGAAACACGTCGTACAGATAGTATTGATGTTCTTGATGCTATTGGTAGTAATATAGTAGTAACGCATAGAACGGGTGAAGTTTTAAGAATTTTACCAAGAGTAAACGAGGTATTATTATCATGGTAATAATAATGCAAAGCGTCCTTTAAAATTTTAATGATACATGTACTACTTTATACAGGAAATAAATGAAGAATGGCTGTCAGATAAAGCTCGTTTCTCTTATGATGGATTGAAACGTCAGAGACTCATAACTCCAATGATGAAAATCAATGGAAAATTGGAAGCTGTTAATTGGGAAGATGCTCTCGTAACGGGTTCGTTATAATTATAGTTTAATGTTTCTCTTTAGTGTTAATTGTGTTGTTTAAAGAATTTTATTATTAATTAAAATAATATATTCTTAGTTGCTCAAGCTGTTCAGGACGTACCGTTGAATAAATGTTCCGCGATTGCTGGGAAATTAGCTGATGCTGAAGCTCTTGTGGCATTGAAAGATTTAGTAAATAGACTTGGTGGTGAAATTCTTGCAACGGAACAAAGTCTTCCGAAAAACATTGTAGATATAAGAACTAATTATTTATTAAATAATTCCATTGCTGCTATAGAAGAGGCTGATGTCGTATTATTGATCGGTACAAATCCAAGATACGAAGCACCATTGGTGAATACGCGTTTACGGAAAGGATATATTCATGGTGAACAGACTATTGCTCTAATTGGTCCGGACGTAGATCTAACATATGATCATGAAGTAAGTAAAGAATTTTCTTTAAATTCATGTTATTTGTATACAGAAGCTAAAGTTTTAGTTCAATGTTAGCATTTAGGTCAGTCTCCAGAAATTATAACACAATTAAGGAATGGTACTCATGCGTTTTCGAATATTCTGAAAAGTGCTAAGAAACCTCTAATTATCTTGGGCATCGAGCAATTAACCAGAAAAGATGGGGCAAAAATTTTGTGTGAAACACAATTATTGGCACAGTCTTTAGAAGATAAATCGAAGGTAAGCAAATTATTTTATAACCGGTTTTAATTTATTCGTACACACAGATACACAGTTTTCTTCATTTCAAGACTTCTGAAGGATGGAACGTATTAAATGTACTTCACACGAATGCGTCGCAAGTAGCTGCTTTGGATTTGGGTTACTCGTCATCCGTTGACGAAGTTAAACAACAACAGCCAAAGGTTTTATTTTTACTTGGAGCTGACGATGCAAATATAAAAAAAGAAGACTTTCCCAACACCGTTATTGTATACATAGGTACATAAAATATTTATTTATTTTGTTGTAGATCAGTATATTAATGTAATCCTGTGTATTTTAGGTAGTCACGGTGATGAGGGAGCTGCGATGGCCGATGTTATACTTCCTGGAGCTGCGTACACCGAAAAAGTTGCAACATACGTAAACACTGAAGGACGTCCTCAACAAACTTGTGCTGCAAATACACCGCCAGGTATGGCGCGTCCAGATTGGAAGATTATACGAGCTCTTTCAGAAGTAATTATCAATAAATTTGTAAAGTATCAAGTACAGATACAAAGAGGGAAGTTAATTAATTATTTCGAATAGATATGTGGAATTTGTTTGCCTTATGACACTTTGAACGAAGTAAGGTCCAGGCTGGAGGAAATAGCACCACATTTAATTAGGTATGGTAGCATAGAACCGACCAATTATTCTGTCGAAGCATTGGAGTTATTAAAGGTAAATGTATATGAGTTCAACATATTTCGTAATTTCATAACATATAAGTAAATACTAAATTATGTTATTTTCATGAAGGAAACGAATGGCTCGTTGTCATCGAATCCATTAGAAATTAAACAGAAAACGTTAGATCAATTTTTTATGACGGACGTAATATCTCGAGCCTCACTTACTATGGCAAAGTGTGTGCAAGCAGTTTTGAAACAACGGGAAAGTTCTTTGTAAAAAAAATTAATCACCAACGTATGAGATACTGTGCTATGGTAGATACATAATAGGATATGAGAATGCATCGCAACTATACTGCTTTAATTACAGGTACGTAAAAGGAAGAAGTACTATTTTTTACTAGGGTATTAAATTATACCACGTGTATTAATTGAACAAAACGTACATACTGATCAATGGAATGTTCAAACATTCAACAGAGGAATCTTAATTGTTTGTTTCACTTTTTTCTTGCAGCCATTTTGTAGAGCACAATACTTTGTTAAATTTAATGTTTGATGTGATTAAAATCAATAGTGAAGCAATATTATAATTAATAAAAAATATCCCTTTAAACATATCGTATTATTAACATGTTTTTCTTTTTACATCTATAATGCAGTTCAAACGTTCATCGATTTTCATTAAAACGGTTCATATCGGTATTCACATTCAGTATTCTTACGTTAAAAAATATTGTACATAAAATTTTAACAACATAATAAAAACTGCATTTACTTCCTAATGTGTGAATTTGCTACATCATCATACGATATGATGGTACATTATCGTTTGAAATAAATAGAAAGGAATTACAAGAACACGGAAAAATACTTTCTAGTATCATCATTGCCATAATAATTTTTAATTAGGAAGGTACTAATCATTACGATCGACCGAATTGCTAGATTCTTGTTGATCGTCAGTGTCAAGTTCAGCAGAACTTTCATCCGTCTCAACCTAAGAACAAAAAAATTAGTAAAATTATTCATTATGTCGTCTATCAAGAATCGTGTATCAGATCTAAAAAATTATTTGAACAGAATTAAAAGTACCTTTTCACCCAATGCGATCAATCTTTCTTTATACAAAATAATTTTACTATCTTGCTCTGTTAAAAGTTCCAGAAGATCCTCTTGATCTTTTTTTATTTTTTCCAATTCTTCTGATTTTTCTCTCAATTTCCGTTCAAGATCAATCTCGTTTTTTTCCTCTACTTTTCGTTTATATTCTTTTATCATCGAGGTACATTCATCTAAACGATTTTCTAAATCCGTAATTACATGTTTATATTTTTCCACTTCTTTAGCGCATTCTTCTTCGTTTGTTATATTATTAGAATCATTTTCTTCTGATAACAAATTGGTTTGTGCGGCTCGTAGAACTAAATTTTGATCCTTTAAATGACTAACGGTCGATTGTAGATCATGAATTTGTGCCTGTCGAAATAGTTAGTAATTTCACAAATAACTCATTAAAATGACTGAAATTTCTTCGCAAATATGTTCTATAATTTTATACTGTACCGTACTTCGAGTTCATGTTTTTCCTTCATTAGTGATTCTGTAACTTGATTAAGCTTCTGTATTTGAGAATCTTGTTCTCGAATAACTTCTTTGTATTGTGCTACTAAAACAGAGTCTGGAAGTATCGACGTCGTTATTTGATTTTTCTGATGCGTGTTACTTCCCTCCAAAACAGATTCCATAATTATACCTGAAAAATACATGTAATATAATTAATGGAATTTGTAATGGAATTAAATAAACATAGAAGAAATAAATAATTATTACCCTCTAATGTTTTTGACAGTCTACAAAACTCATGATCTAATAGAAGTTCCGATGGATTCTTCGCTGAGGGTTGCGGATGTTTTAAAGTTCTAGAATACACCTCATGCCTAGCAAGACCGCCAATAGCATCTTGAAATCTTTCTACTCCTATTCTGTTCTCAATTAAATTGCACAATTTTTCCTGTAAAGTACCATCTACGGTAGTAGCATAAACGTATAGTCTTAAAATGTATTATTTCAAGTCTTTACTAAATTACCTTCGTATAATTAGGAACACTATTATCATTAAAATGTACACATATTCCAATAAGCATAGCGCACATACTTTGTAGTAATGTTTCTTGTAAGTCGTCGTTATTTTCTTGCGATGATAGTAAGACTGTTAAATAAGCTACAGAAGAATCGATAAGCAAGAAAAATTTCACGGCAGCTAGGCAGTGAGCAGTCCATCTGCAGAGTAACATTAAAAGACCTAACTTGCATTGCGTCTTATTGCCTTGTTGCAGTAACATGACACACTGTTGCATCAAAGTCACAGGTGGTTTACCAATGTTAGTTGCAAGAAGTACTCGCAGTAATTGCTCTTTCTGCGCATTGTCATCGATTAGCGCGTAAGACAATGCCACGGCAGAAAACCAATTCGACAAAGAATCCGGGGAAAATAAACCTCCGCATAACAGCTGCCCTAGCAACATTACATTTGTAAAATATTTTACGTTCATTATACGCTACTGTAAAAACTGAAATTGTACAAGATACAATAATACGGTTTTCTACAAACCTGTTGTTAATGACGGCACCTCGTTACCTTGAGGTAGCAAAGTCTGAATAAGCTGACTTTGTCGTATTTCATTTTTATATAAAAAACATTGAAAACAATATAGTACAGAACACCTTAAAGCAAATGGTTGCTTTTCGTTCACCATGGACATAAGTAAAACAACGATTGCAGGCCTGAAAAATAATAAACATTTTTCCAGCAATGTAATACATTTATATATTTAAGTGTGTTTCAGTTACCTAGGAGGACTACTTGGGGCCATTACTCCTGCTAGGAATTCTTGATTGCTAGCATTTCCTCTAATAACTTCAGCTACCGTATTAATCGTTTCTGTGAGCACATCAGCAGGTACACCACTAGCCATTAATATGTTGCACAAAGCTTGTAAAAGTCCACAAGCTCTCATGATTTCTTGACAATTTGCGACTGCCTTTATATACGTGTTACGGATAAAAATCAGTATCAAAAACGAAAGGAATGTAAATGAATATAGAATGTTTTCATTTACCTGAGCAGGTCCACTAGGTGCTACTAATGCTCGAATCACTTGTACCATACAGTGAACATTTGACACTTTTTGTGGACTCCATGCACCAAGAGGATTGTCATCAATTTCAGATGGTATTTGAAACATTGGAGTTAATTTCTGAATGTAACAACCTAAAACGTTATAGCACAACACTACTTTGATCTGCACTATACATACTGACAATTATCTCTTTTTTTAGTAACACGTTACCTTCATAAAAAAAATTTTGATTACTTATGTTACCCCGTAAAAGATTCAACATAAGTAACAGGCAATCTTCAACGACGATACCACCTTCCGCATTACCTTCCTGAGCAATTACATCGAAAATGCGATCAAATGCATTTTCAAATGCAACAATTTTTTGAATGTTTGCATTGCCTTTGGTTAATTGGATAAGAAGTAATAAGGCCTGTAACAATAATAAATAATACTTTCTATCCAGTAAAGGTATACTATAAACTCATGAAAACATCATGGGAAAAAAAGAACAGATGAAAAAACTCATACATCATTACGTATGACTTCTCTACTATCACTGAGGAGATCCATCAGTTTAGAAACACCCATGGGGCTAACTAAAATTATTTCTTGTATATCCTTTAGCCTGTTAGCTGACAAATGTGCTAATAATTTCAAAGCTGGCCATCTAACTTTGAATTCAAATTCTTCCAAGAGTGCTAAGACTAATCCTACGCTATCTGTGTTTTTAATAAATATCTCTGTGAATTGTTCTCCTATTTTATTCTTTGGTCCATGTTTATCCACTGAAAATAATACTTGTGTAAAATGCAGTAAAAGTTAGATGAAAAATATCAAACTTGTAATGTTACCTTCTTCTTCAAATGCTATAGGATTAGTTATGTTACAAAGAGTGTCCAATGCTAAACCGATGATTTCACAATCTGTTCTATCTATTTCCAAAATCTGTCTCAGTACATCCATTCCTCGAGTTCCCACTTCAACGCGATAAGTGCGTGAAAGGGCTTTAAGCGCTCGACAGGCATCTCGTCTGTCATTTAACAAGGTTGATGATTGTAACCTATCCACCAATCGTTCTACCTGTGTGATTATTTTAATAAAAAGGGTAAATATAAAAAGAAAAAATTCATACATATTTCAAGGTATACATATTTGATTATGCAAATTATATTACGTTTGTTTTATACTACATGTCACACGAACAGAAGATACCATGTGTTACTTTAAAAAGAAACTGGAAGAGAAAAACGTAAGTTTAATCATTAAAAAAAGTTTTAAATACCGTATCAGCACCCGACATTTCATTTTCTACAGGAGTAGAACCTAAAACAGATTTTAGGCTACTTTTAAAATATTCCATTTTGTTGACAGTAGAAGAATTGTAGACTACACGTCACACAGTATCATCGACATTTTCAAGTTATTTGAAGTTGCTGAAACAGTGATTACAGACCCAACAAGATTGGACATGCCTCTGTTTTTGAAGGGTTTTAAATTCAGTTGTCGGTAAGTTGTCAAGTAGTTTGAGCCGCTTTTGTATAGATAGTGCTACGGTCGAAATGACAGACTGTCATATCGACTTCATGGGGTATGTGAAACCGCGCGTGGATAAAAGTACGTCCAGTCTTTCTGTGTCTGTAGTCACTGCTATAGTCAATGCCACTACGATCGTTAAACCAAAGAGGAGTAAAGGAGTTAGGCACAAAGTGTCAAACCCGTGTATTTCTTCAGAAATTTTGAACTTGATATAAAATAAAATAATTTAGATTATCATGGCTGACGCAGGAAGCTTAAAAGAAGCTATTGCACAATATGAACAGCAGGTAGGCAGATACAAATGACTTTTCTTTATGCAAAAAGATGATCTTACATGCCATTCTTATATTTACGTTTATTTTTTATCTGAAATATTCGTTCTAAATATTTTAGCTGACTCAAGTTCAAGCAACCTTATCTACGACTACGCAAGAAACTGATAGGGATAATTTGTTAAGTTTACAGTCAGATATCCAAGAACTTATTAACTTAACAAAAGAAAGCTTACAGAGTGTTGAAATGGCTAATGTAGGAAACACGTCTAAATTAGAGGATTCAAGTAATGAAGATGAAGATCCATTGGCAAAAGAATATGCCTTGTTTAAGGTGATTACAAAATTATTAAGAAAATGCACGTATAAAAGATATATAGAAATAATTTCATGTTATATTTTTTAATGTAAATTAATCAGGCAGAACTGGAGAACACTTCAAATGATTCTCAAAACACTGAACTGGATAGACAAGATGGTGACTCCAATAATATAGAAGTCAGTATTCAAGTATTGTATATGGCATAGCAATGACACAATTATACGGTGCAAGTTCATCTTGTAGGAAGAGTTGAGGCAGCTAGAAGGTATGAAATGTAGAGCTCCTCATGGTAGCAGTTGGGGAGGTATCGGTTATCATAATGCTATGGTATCCTCTGTTTATCAGAATGACGATACAGAAATAAAAAATATGCAAGATATAAAGGTAAGAAAAAACCTTTTGATAATATTAAATTTTGTTATTTATATTATTAATTTGAATGAATTTTTTGAAGCATAGGTTTTAGAAACAGTCAGTTTTATGTGCTTATATTTTTCATGTGATTCTGAATACATATGTACAGTGTAACTATTATTTAGGTCAGGGTACTTTTTCTAAATCCAACGCATAGAGAGATGCTTCCATGTCCTTATTACTTAGATGGAAGATGTAAATTTTCTGATGAGGATTGTAACTTTTCACATGGTGAACTAGTACCATTATCTAGCATACAAGAATATAGGTAAACCCTATTGATACTTAATGATTGAAATATGTACATAAAAAATATACGTATCTTTATTTACAGAGAGCCTGATTTTCAGAGTATAAAAATGGGTAGTAGAGTACTAGCAAAACAAAAGAATGAATTATGGCACAGATGTGTTGTATTAAAAATACCAGATAAAGAAGGTGACCCCTTTAGAGTTAAATTTGAAGCAACTGGTAACATCATAGAAGTTGGTTTACAACATCTTTTACCTCTTGGTTAATATCTTATAAAGTAATTATATGTATACTCGTTCAAATTCAGTTATATGTTATTAATTTATAATGTTTACTGGAATAGGTGATGCAGACTTGGAAATGTCAGACACATCTGATGATGCTGACAGTGAAAATGACCTGACAGAGTATTCCAGGGACCAAGTAATTCACACATCTCTTCTCTCGGTAGAAAGTAATGCACCGATAGGAAATTGGGAGAAACATACACGTGGTATAGGTAGTAAATTAATGGCTCAGATGGGATATGTAGTAGGAACTGGTCTTGGAAAACGATCAGATGGTAGAATAGAACCTGTTGAAGCAACAGTATTGCCAGCTGGGAAATCATTAGGTATGATACTATATTTTGCATTATTACTCACAACATTACTATGTACAAATATTTTCAGCAAAAGATATTTCTTTTTAGACCATTGTATGGAACTGCGAGAAAATGCAGGCGGAGATAAAAATTTATTTTCAGTTGAACGTAGAATGCAAAAACAACAACAAAAATTAGAACAACAAAGAGAAAGACAATATCAAAGGGAGAAGGAGCGAGAACAAAATAACGTATTTAATTTCATAAATGCAACTTTAGGCGATAAACGTATGTTTATAGAACATTAATTTCATTGTATTTAACATTCTTTGAACATTATATTAAATGTATGAACATTTCTTTGCAGCTAAAACTGAAACACAGAAAACTATTTCAAAAAATAAAAATAATCTTAAAGCAGAGTCTAACCGACAGTTAAATGTAGCAAGTTTCCAAATTGGTGAAAATATTTTAAGATTAGAAAAGGAATCGACGAAGTTGAAAGAATCATTGACAAAACATGTAAAGGGAAGCGTTCACTACAACAACATCATGATGAAATATAACGAAAAACAAAAAGAACTCATTGGTCTAAGAGCATCCCAAAAAAGTATTGCTGCTGAACAAAATCAACGAAAAAATAGAGCTAAACTGTCTATATTTTGATGTACATATATTTGCAATTTTACCTTTCCACAGAACATTAGATCATAAGAAGTAATTATCTATGTATAAAAATTAATAAATAAACATTAAGACTATACAGTATTTTTACCGTAGTATTCAGTTCGATATCCTTTTTTAAACACCGGGGGTTGCACCCAGTAGGGGTGTCAGGGACCCCGAAACACTGGTGGCATTCTATGCATACCGACATGATATCCTGGGGTGTCAGAGACCCCGAAGCACTATTGTCGCTCCATGCATACCGACATGATATCCTGGGGTTTCAGGGATCCCAAAGCAGAAACGGCAGTCTGTGCATACCGACTTCATATCATGGGGTGTCTGAGACCCCGAAACACTGGTGGTGCACTGTGCATCCCTACATCCCTTACATTTCTGCATCCTTTACATCATTGCATCCCTTACATTCCTGCATCATTTACATCACTGCAACTCTTATATTCCTGTATCCTTTACATCTCAACACCCTTCACATCCCTGCATCCCTTACATTTCTGCATGCTTTATATCATTGCATCCCTTACATTTCTGCATCCCTTACATTTCTGCATCCTTTATATCATTGCATTCCTTACATCACTGCAACCCTTATATTCCTGTATCCTTTACTTCTCAACATCCTTTACATCCCTGCACCGAAAAGCACAACATCGAGCTGAATTTTTGCGAAATTTAGTTCCTCTTTTTACCGCCAGAGGGCGCTGACTCGAGGTCGAAATTTTAGTTCACATTTTTGCTGCGAGAGGGCCAAAATTCCAGCATGGTTTAGTTCCTTTTTCTAAAACCAGGTGGCGCTGACTCGAGGTCGAAATTTTAGTTCACATTTTTGCCGCTAGAGGGCCAAAATTCCAGCATGATTTAGTTCCTTTTTCTAAAACCAGATGGCGCTGACTCGATGTCGAAATTTTAGTTCACATTTTTGCCGCTAGAGGGCCAAAATTCCAGCATTATTTAGTTCCTTTTTCTAAAACCAGATGGCGCTGACGCGAGGTCGAAATTTTAGTTCACATTTTTGCCGCTAGAGGGCACAAAATTGAAAATTCAAAAATTAATAATTCAAAAATTACTTACCTTTACTTACCTTTACTCGAACCAGCTTTTGTAATATATTTATTATAAGGGTTGCAGGGACATAAGGGATGTAAGGGATGCAGAGATATAAAGGGTGGAGGGATGTAAAAGATACGCAGATGTAAGGAAGACAGTGATGTGAGGGATGCAGTGCTATAAGGGTTGCAGGGACATAAGGGATGTAAGGGATGCAGAGATATAAAGGTTGGAGGGATGTAAAGAATTAAGGGATGTAAAAGATACGGAGATGTAAGGAAAACAGTGATGTGAGGGATGCAGTGCTATAAGGATAAGCTCATAAAAAGAATGAAGAAATTCCATAGAGAGGAGTAGGATAAGAAATAGTTAGGGAGCATGGGTCTTGGCCCATAAAGGAGGATAAAATAATTAATAATTAAAAGGGATGGGTCTTGGCCTATAAAGAGGGAGAAAATGAAATAATTTCAGATGTCTTTACGACACCCGGGACAAGATAAATGAGGTAAATTAAATAAACTCCGGAAAGAAATTCGAGTACGAATATTATGCTAGTTGTGCCCTCTACGTTCGAGCCTGATTTCATCGAGGGGTGTTAAGGACCCCGAAACAGCGGCGGATTTGTCTGAATACCAAGATATCATCTAGGGGTGCTAAGAACCCCGAAGCAATTATGATTCTGCCTACCAAAGTTAAATCGTTTGGGGTTCTAAAGACCCCGAAGCACCCACGATTTTGTATACCTATATTATATTGTGTCGGGGTTCTAAGGACCCCGAAGCACCGACGATTTTGTGTACCTAAATTATATTGTCTCGGGGTTCTAAAGACCCCAAAGCACAGACGATTTTGTATACCTAAATGATATTTTCTTGCGGTTCTAAAGACCCCAAGCACCGTTGATTCTGTATATCTAAAAAATATTGTCTCCAGGATCTAAGGACCTCGAGCACCGCCGATTCTGTATACCTAAATTATATACTCTGGGGGTTCTAAAGACCCCAAGCACCGACGATTCTGTATACCGAAATTATACTGTCTTGGGGTTCTAAGAACCCCGAGTACCGACGATTTTGTATACCTAAATTATATTGTCTCGGGGTTCTAAAGACCCCAAGCACCGTTGATTCTGTATATCTAAATTATACTGTCGCGTGTTTCTAAGGACCCCAAAGTTCCGGTGATTCTGCATACCGACAGTAGCATCTGGGGTTTCGGGGACCCCACGGAAGTAGCGAAATATAAGACCTAAAAACAAACAAATCGTGAAACTCACTTGTTCGGAATAGTGATGGGTTTGACCGGATCTAGCGAAATATAAGAACGAAGAACGAACAAATCGTAAAACTCTCTTGTTCGGACTAGTGATGGGTTTGACCGGATCTAGCGAAATATAAGAACGAAAATCGAACAAATCGTGAAACTCACTTGTTCGGAATAGTGATGGGTTTGACCGGATCTAGCGAAATACAATTGGGAATTAGTGAATGCAGGATAGCGATGGATTTGATAGGAAATAGGGAAATATAAGACATAAAAACCAAACAAATGGCGAAATAGTACAATACTACCATTAATTTTTATATTTTACAATTGTTATATCTATTTAACTTGTTTATTTCTTTACATTTTACTCGCACCTTTACATCCCCCTTTTAGTCGCCTCTTACGACAGGCAGGGGATACCGTGGCCGTATTCTGAGCCCCCCGAGCCACAGGAGGTGATACCGACCTGATATCCTGCTGTGGTATCAGGTACCCCTTAGCACTGGTGGTGCTGTATACGTATCGATATGAATACATCCGGGGTGTCTGGGACCCCGAAGCACTATTGGCGCTCTGTACATACCGACCCTGATTCCATATGGGGTGTCTAGGACCCCGTTGCGTCAATGGTGCTGTCTACATACCGAGTTCATTTCGTCCTGGGGTATCTGGGACCCCGAAGCACCATTGGCGCTCTGTACATACCGACCCGATTGCATCTGGGGTATCAGGGACCCCTCAGCACTGGCGGTGCTGTATGCATACCGTTCTGATTACATCCTGGGTTGTCTGGGATCCCTATAACTCATTACCCCTCGAAAACAATAGCATGTCCAGTCTTTAGCATCTGTAGTCACTGACGGCGGTCATTGAATACTAACATGGCGACGTCCAGTGAGAAGTATGATTACATTGATAAATATTTTTATTACATTAGTTTATCTACATAGATGTTACGTTTATCCCAATTCTTTGTTATATACATATATATTAAAATAGCTGTTACTTTTAGACTTGAAGACTGCGAGGTATGCGGGGTGAATAACGCAAGGTACACGTGTCCCAAGTGCGAGGTTAGAACCTGTTGTCTTCAGTGTGTAAACATTCATAAGAAAGAATTAGAATGCGACGGCATTCGAGATAAAACGAAATTTGTACGATTAAACTCGTTTACAGACTTAGATATTTTAAGTGGTAAATAGTATAAATTATATAAATATGTATTTACTTTATTTTGGCCAAAATTCAAAGTTTTTTCAAATAATAATTGTTACTTTCTAGATTATAGACTTCTTGAGGAAGTCGGTAGGACAGTAGATCAACTTAAAAGAGATCCATCAAAAAAATGCACACGGCAAAATAACTTACCAGTGGTTAGTTATCATTTTTATATATTTCTTTCAATGAATAACATAGTACTCGTGTTTTAAATGATATTCTTCTAGCATCTGACTAAATTAAGGGCAGCTGCATTTAAAAAGACAATTAATTTGCAATTTATGCCACAAAATTTTAGTAGGCATCAAAGTAATACAACATTTTTAAACTGGAAGACTAATGAATTGTATTGGAGGATAGAATGGATCTTTCCACAAGCAGAACATACAAAATGGGTTACTGAAAGGTAGAATGTAACATCTCTAGAATACATGTATTATAGCCATTTTCATGGTCAGTCATATTACAATGATTACAGAGCTTTAGACAGTACAAGATTATCAACACTCATTGAAGAAATGTTAGATCCTGTTAAGTCATTAGAAAACAAGAATGACATAGAAGAATTAAATTTAAAAATGCGTTTAAATGAGAGATTACAGTTTTATCAAGCAGCTGGTTTATCTGGAATAAAAATTCTTTTAAAGGCAGAGAAGATTGCAAAGTCAGATTTAAGGTAAATACATTAAATTTGTCTACAGAATATAAACCATTAAATAACAAATTGTTATTTACTAGGTTTTATGAATTGGATGTTACATGTACATTGCAAGAAAATTTAGAAAATAAGACTATAATAGAATTTCCAACGATATATGTAATTTTGAAAGATCATTCATATGCATATGAAATTATAGATACTGGTATGTTACTCATTTATGTTATTATTGTAATTAACGTTAGGAAGTTTAATAATAAATTAGATAATATTTTAGATGATGAAGCTGTATGTGCTTCAAATTGTAAAAGTAATAACAATATATTGAGAAAGAAAAGACGAAAATATAATCAAATCGATACAGAAGAAGGAAAAACCTCAACTGTAAATTATTTCTTCAATTCTGATACTTCGGAACCTGAAGACGAAAATATGAATGATGATTGCAAAGCTAAACAATTATCAGGTTTTAACATACCATATTATGACGAATTAGTTAAAACATAACAGTAAAATGTTTTATATTGTATAGACAAACATAATTTACATGTAAATTATTATTTTCGATTAAACATATGAATATACAAATTCAGTTTTTTTATTGTAAATATAATGTACTTCAGTATATTAATACAACTGAATGATGTACAAATGTAATAACATTAGTGACAATACATAATTAATGTAACATCCTCATTGGTTCCCTCTCCAAAAATATAAATCTATTACCGTTTATACTTCAGAGAATAATACAATCACAAGAATAAATATGACTTCTTATTCAGAATTTTGTAAAATTTATAAGTTACATACAAAATAAAAGTAATACAGCTTTAAATAAATATAAGAAAATAACATCGATTCTCACAATTTATAAATAAAATAATAGTAGTGGTTCAATTACTAATACAATAATCGCTCGATAGTTCCGTGTTAGAAATATCCCATACTCACCGCATTACTCAGCACACGTACGTATGAACGAATGCGTGGCTGCGTTATGTTTAATTTGCACGCTGCAAACAAACTGCGAAGAAACACGCATGCTACTGATGCATGATAATTTCCTCTTTGTTGGAAAGGTCCACCTCTAAAGTCTCGAAAATGAATTATCGAACGGTTATTGTATAACATAATTGTAGCTGTACATATTGTCTTTTATTTCAATGAAATTGTTAGCATGACTTTTTATTAAACTGGATTAAAGATGATGATACAATATTTAAACAATTGTTATATTTATTAGGTGACAATATATGATACTGTCTATTGAATAGTATCAATACCATTGTATTCCTTGTGACTAGTTTTTTTCTCTGAATACAACTTATGTACACTGTATTAGACTTAAAAATTAAATACATTATACCAAAGAGTAAATTCATAGTAAAGTGCTAATTTGGAAAAAACAGAGCAGTTGAAAACTTTAGTAGTCTTTACATAATAATAACAAATCTGATAAATTAAATTGAACAACTAAAGAACAAAAAAGTACAGCAGGAAGACTAAAAATGCAACAAGCCCAGCTACAGCTTTTACATACATTGATTTGCTATTTAAGTGAGTTGCATCTTTTTTATATTTTTGTGATAACATGGAGAGATTTTGCGTTTTTGTGTCTAATTCTGTAAAATATATTACAATGTAATAAAAAGTATTCCTATGAAAGAAATATTTCATTTAAAAATGAACTGCACTGATACCTGAAAGAACTGTCCCTCTTTGTAAAACATCATCTATATTTTGAACCATAATTCTTTGCACATCTTGCAACTGAGTGTTAAGTGCATTCATATTTCTCCTTGACCTACCATCCAGAAAAACTTTCTTTGCTTTTTGAATATATGTATCTGGGAGAAAAAATTATTACTTGCTAAATATATTGCACAAATAAAATTTATTTTGAAAAAAATGTTGTGAAAGGATAAAGAAATGAATACATACTGAATTCGATAAAACTATAAGGCCTGGTAACTGTATTAACGCGTTTTCCATATAAAGAATGAAATTCTTGTGCAATATCTTCAAGATAACTATATGCCACACGTTTACTGTAATTTCTTTCGCATAATACCAAATAGCATATATCGTTTTCAATTAAATAACTGTAAATTCAGATGATTAATAATTTGCTGTTAAGAAAACTTATAAATATGTTATAGCTGTGAAGTAATTTTACTGGAATAAATATGGGCCTGTTTCTATAGTACATCTAGCTGGAGATTGAGGTCCCAACTTTCTAAATAACATCTTTGCTTGATTCTGATATTCTAAAATGCTCCTTCCACTCTAAAAACATTTAAGAAAACATGTTGAATTATTCAATGTACCATACCTATAACATAAATTAAAAATAACATCATTACATGCAGCTACATAAAATAATTATAGTATGGCGAAATTAAAAATGGAAAATATACATACCAAATAAAAATCAGTTAAATATGGATAATTAAATAAGAATATCATAATTAGGTATTTTAATGATGAATATTGGTATATTTATACGATCGAACATCATTTAATTCAATTTGACATTATCAGAACAATTATTTATAAAATGTTGTTGAAGTTAATACCAAATTGACATTTCATGATAACAGATTTCTAACCTGTTCGTCTTCTTGCATAGTTGCCGCGAGTGGCAAACCATCTGCTATCCTTGCAATCATCGTTAACAATACCATTTTTCCAAAAATTAATTTAATTTCTCAGCAGAAATATAAAAAAAAAATGTTAAAATCTGTGAAAGGAATGGAACTTCACCACCTAAAATCCATTTACACAAAAGTGGCCACCGTGTGGGACCAATGCGTCAAACGTCCACTCTTGGGATACCACGTCAGTTACCGTGGAACTCTTTGAAATCTCCACATATTCTGTTACCAACACTGTAAAGTGAATTTTATACCGACCGCGTTACGCGCAGCTCGACAACCTACCTAGGAAAATTTCAAAGTACGATTATGACATCTTTCTACAGCCTATTTCTGCCCTCGTGGGCATATACATGGTCGGTAATAATGTGTATACGGTGAATGTGCATAATGTGCATAATGTTATGACTAAACTTTCTGCACACTGAGTATACACTTTTCGCCTAACGGTCGTCGTAAAAGCACATGCGCCTTATCATAGATTACAAAATGTATAGAGTTAAATCGAATAACATGCGCAAAAAGAACGAAAACTTGTCATTTAGTTACAGTAAGGTTTCGTGGAACGGAGAGTTTTCGTATTTTTTTGCAACGTATGAAAATTTTTAAATTATGTAGTAATGCCATCTAACGAGATTCTACTAGAAACCTCTTTGACGTTTAAGATCAACGCGTCCGCGCTGTACGCGTCTATGGTTCTGCTCGCGTGGAAAGTCAACGAGAAAAATTCGTGACGTGCTTAACCCACATTTTTCTTATAGTATTTGTAAAATGTCCGTTTTCCTAGAATTTTTCCTTTTATTCCTGTAAAAGCTCAATTTACAACGATAAAAAACGATCGAATCATCCAAAGTGACGATTCGAATGTTCCGTGGAAGAAAATAATGCTTATATTCGCGTATGGACACCAGTGCCAGAACGATAGCTAGGTGAGTGAACGTACGAGAGGTCCCTGAACGCTAAGTTGGATATCACAGCTGGTATCCTGGTTTTCAACGTGATGATTTTAATCCTACATATTTTAACTTTCTCCCATATGCTTACAGCGTTATTTGTATACAAAAATTGCTTTCTCATGATTTTTGTTACATAATTGCAATAATTTTGAGATTTGTCGCACGGAAGCCAAGGTTGTTATTCCCAATACAACTTGTCGAAACTGATTAACGAACTCGAACAGATTTCACAATTTTTAACGCCTATATCAATCAGCTTCTTAATTTACTTGATCTTCACTAAATATCTTATGTATTTACATAATCTTTACATATTCGCGAAAAGGATTATTTAAATTGTAAAAAACGGATTTCTAATGACTTAGATGTAGGTTTCTTTTTTAAAAAATTTTTTTCTCTAGTTCATTAATTTATTGGTATTCTTCAAAAATGTACTTTAAATGTTAAAGGAATTAAAAGATTATAGCATGTAAATTGATTGATGATTTATAGGTTTTACAAAAATAAGAAGCAAGTGATCCTAAAGGCAGTATGAGTGTAAGTAAAATATTGTGTTCAAAGCTATTGTATAAAGTTAAACAAATGTTACATTATGTTTTAACATTTCAAACATGTTTGTAGAATCCTTATAGAGCCAGACCAACCAGGTCTAAGGTAGATCACAATTTAGGATATGGAGTTCATAATCAAAATGTATGGAATCCAGTATCTAGAGTATTCTCAGAAATGCCATCAAATGATTCTATTCAACATCAACCACCCATTGTGAATCAGTCAAAACAACAAACTGATCCTTGGAATAATTCATGGAATTGGGACTTTGACAAACAAACAACAGATAATCAGCAACAACAGCCTCAACAGCAAGAGCAGCAACAGCATTATGTACCTTCGTATACAACTCAAGGGCAACTTATTTCCAATTCTGTTCAAGATCATTATTATCAAAATGTTAATGGTAACAAGTCAGATTTACTCAACCAGAACTTGATGCTAGATAGAAATGCACCAACAACAGTTGCCAATAGGCTGCCAACTTCAAACCATTCGGACACCTTTAAACCTTACCCAAATTATACCCAATATCAGCAGTATCCACCACCACCCCCACAGGCAATGTCCACCAAATCTGGTTCTCTGAATTTTGATCAATCTCAATGGACAAGTGAACAGTCTAAAAATATTCCTTATGGACAACAAATATCAAATGTTCAACAACAAAAAGATCAAGCAGCGCGTCCTGCTCTAGTTGGTAGTAATTATAATTGGAACAAGCCTGATCAAACAAATTTAATGACTCCTCATAATTGGCAAAGTCATGTTAGTTTGCCAGGACACGTACAAGATCCAAAAACAGAAAAGGAGGTGTACACTTTTGATGATACGGGTAATCAAAGTGTACCACCGTTACAACAAAGTAGATCAAATCAGCACCTTTTATCTTCTACCGAAAATAGAGAACATTCCATAAATGAAGCAAATAACTGGTCCAATCAAGTGACCGCATCTGCTTCTCGTAGAAACAGCCAAAATCGCGAAAATGTATTATCCAGTCAAAGTCAACAACCAGCACAGGCTTATAATAGCAGTAATGAATTTATTTCTTGGTCACAAGCAGGAAGTGTAGATGCTTTACAGCAGTGGAAACACACAGATGACGCATATTCAACTCGGTGGTCGCAGGAGCAACAAGAAAATAATAATTTATCAGAAGAAATCGTTAAACAAGATAAAACTGTTGTTCTTGCAACAAGTGACTGGCAACAGAATCATACATTATCTCATCATACTTTACCTAATGCGATTCCAACAACAGAACCTAGTACAGATGATGAAAGAAAAAAATCTATTCCTTCGTTACATCCGAATTCTTTAAACTCTGCGGATGCTAATATACATGCGAAACCAAATATTGTTAAACCACAACTACCAGATTCTCGACTTAACGTGTCTGTTACTCCTGAAACTATATCAACAGTTGCTAGCTCTGAAAATGTATCCATGCAGGAAAGCAATGATTTTAATCTAGTTAGCGAACCAGTAGAACGGGGAAAAAATAATTCAACAGAAGAATTACCAGCAAAATTAGAACAATTAAATCTTGGTACTAAACTGAACAAACATTTAGAAAATCAAAATGAAACAAAAGAAGGAAATCCTGTTATGTCTGAGGATGCATGGAATCAAAATACAGCTTCCTATAAGAGTACCACACCTGATAATATACCCGGTTTACCTTTGGATTATTCTTTACTACCTTTACTACCTCCGGAAAATCAAAATGTTATTAGTCAGGAACATCCAGTGGTCAATACATATCAAATGTCAAATATTAAGCCAATGGATAATGTAGCACAAAGTGGATACGATCAGTGGTACAGTCAAGCTGCGTTGCCGCATTCTTCGGATAATACCTGGTATTCGAAGGATCATGTTTGCCCGCCCAAAGAATGGGTTACCGAACAAAATGTAGAGAATTATGAAAATATTCAACAGCCTTCAGAATTTGTTAATTTAGAAGTAGTTGCGCCGTCGTTACAAAAACGCGATATGTACGGCTCTAGAGATTCCATAAATAAGGAAACTTTAGATAACGATCCGAAACCGGTTGTGAATCCAATCAAGGAAACAACTAACGCGCGCGATTTTAGGCAAGAAGTGAATAATATCGAGGTACCTTCTGCTCCGCAGTCAGCACGACCTCATGCGCTTCTTCAATCGGAACAGGTACCAGATAATTATGAGTTTGCGACAAACGATAGGAATACATTTTTGGAAACTGGAGAATTAACAGATTCTCATCAGGAACACGAACCTACACCGCCGAGTCAAGACGACGAAAACGATGAAGTGCCTAATGACATTCCTTTCTTGCGAGAAGTACCAGGACAATCGAGTTCCATAGATCCACGGAGAAACGATCCGACCGGACAGGAACAGTATATTCAATCCGGTCAAAGGCTATCTGATCCAAGAAGAAACGATCCTTCCGGTCAGGAGCAGACTGTTCAGTTACGAAATATATCTGACAGATCAGAACGTCGTGACGTACCACCAGGACAAGAGAGAAACGTATCGTTGCTTTTACGTTCAGACTCTGATACGATGGAGCGTCGAAACGATCCATCTGGCAGAGAACGATCTCTACCTCCGCAGCAGTCTCGCAACGATCCTTCTGGGGAGGAAAGGCATATGCCTCAAGCACAGATCATGCTCGAACCTAGCGAAACACGGGAGGTACCTGGAAGGGGTAACGAACCTGAAGATCCAACTCAGCAAGCTAATGAAAATCTGAGACAGATACCAGGAGGTGCATCTCCGAATGAAGTTATTCAAAGTTCCGACGACAGACCGAATGGCAGGATAGTTACAGGTTCTCAAGAAATCGCTTCTACAGGCTGTGAGAGAAACTTTTCTACTTATGTAAAATTTATATTTTCGAACGAATAATCCATATTCTTAATTTCAGCTACGTTGCAAGACCAAACTAGCGATTCAAGAAACAAACGCGAAGAAGCGGTTGGTGCTTCCGTACGCGAAAATCAGGGAGTTGCCGCATCATCGAATCGTAGAGATTCCTACGAAGACGAGGATGATGAAGGATCTGCGAATAGTAGAGACGATAGTAGAGAAAGACGTCGTGACAGTAGCTCGGAACGACGGCGATACGAATACGAACGAAAAAGCACATAGTCAGTGTTTTAATAAAATAAACGTACATATATTTAATAAAGTTTATTGTAACAATTTTCCAATGATCTGATTGCAGTTATGATCGTGAACGAGAGTACGACGATGATTATTATTATGATCGTCGTCGTGGAGGAGAAAGTGATCGAACGTACGCTGTGCGCGATGAATTCGACCGTCGAGAAATTCCATTTCGAGAAGACGATCGCAAGCACCATAGTCGCGATGATCTGGATAGGCATGCGAGGGAAGAGATCGAGAGAAGAAGTAGAGGTAAAGAAGATTTGGACGAGAGAGACGGCAGAAGGAGACCCGAGGATCGCAGAAAAGAAAGAGACGATCCGCGTCGCAGGGATAGAGAAATTAGAGACTATGATTCACGATATTCTAGAGAATATCTTGATCGCGATAGAAGAAGGGATGAAAGACGATCGAGACGATACGAAGATTACGATATAAGAGATCCGTACAGACGAGAATATTACGATGATCCTTATAGCAGAGGGTATTTATTTATTTCAGTTTATAGAACAATTGTCGAATATAGAGTTAGTTTAATCGTGTATCTTTATATAGATCTAGGCCATCCAGTAGATCTTCTTACAACGACAGAGATCGAGAATATTATATGCGAGCAAGAGATCCTTACTACGGCTATAATGGTATGTAGATAAATCATTTTCGGGTATTTGATTAAATTTTTCTTATCAAATAAATAACATACATAATTCTGTGATATAGGTGGATATCCTGGATATGATTATGGTGCTCACTATGCTAGTAATTATTATGCGTATATAGAAAATTTACGACGTACAAATCCTGCTGCTTATTCTGAATGGTATCATAAATATTATGCTAATCAACACCAGCAGCAGCAGCAGCAGCAGCAGCACATATCTCGAGGTGCAACTAATTATCCAGAAGATAGAGCAAGTGTTCATTCGGGACGTAGCTCTTGCGACGAAAGGTAAATGTTTAAAAAAAAAAAAAAAAAGAACACAAAGAAAGAAAGCAATTGGATCTGAATATTCCGACTTTGTTTTTCTATAGATTTTATAATATTAATTATGTGTTAGATTTTTTACAAATCCAAGTGCATGCTTCCATTCACCGAACAAAGCATTGTATGTTCCGTATTTCGGGTATCCTGGATGGACCAGAAGTCCACAACGAAGACAGAATTCAAGTTATCGAAATTTACATAGGTGAGACCGGGAGAATTCTCTCGGTTCGACACTATTCAAATATTACAAATTTGATCTTTTGTTTTTAGTAGCAATGTAGTTTATAAAACCGTCATGCTGTAAAAAGAATTTTTTTTTCTAAGTTAGACATTTAGGTCCTTCGGTAGAAATATGTTCTAATTTTTATTATCCTTGTAGATTTTTTCAAACATAATCTGTCTTCTTCACCCTGTAGATAGTAGTAATTACTTTAAATATAGATTTCTTTTTCTTCATAAGTAAAAGGAGATTCATGATCATTACTATTGCTTTTTCTGTTGCGATTTTATATTATTATGTCGTCGTACTAAAGTGAAACCGATGTTTTTCAGAACGACAGGTGATAAACGAACTATAGGGGATATGTCTATGCTTGAAGATTCGATAACTACTTCGGCACGAATGACGCCATCCAAGTATTCCGTTTCTCATGTATACGGTATAGCCTAAAATTATTTAAAATGTATTCTACAGATTATGGAGTAATACGTTTTATTCAAGTATTTTATTTTTAGGGAGTTTTTCAATTGGATCTCTAATACATGTACATCCAAATTATCCAACTGATGGTGAAAGAGCCAAAATTGACATTATTAGATTGGATAGTTTACTTTCACACGATTCTGTAACACGAGACTTACGAGCTTATCCTGGACCTCTAATCAAGCAAGTGTAATCAATATATCTATGATCTAAGCATGCGTTTTTCTAGTTGCTTGAATTTTTTATAATTTTCTATGCTATAGTTTGTACTTTACAGATATGCATGCTTAGATATTAATTAGTATATATTTTTCTATGCAGGGGTGTAACTCATAAGAAAACTATTATTGAGTATTGTGAAAGCAAAATTAAAAAAGCAGCATCAAACGAAGAGATGACTGATTGTGCTTCGTATATACTTTTGTATGAACTGATGATTATGTTGATACAACAAAATGGAGTAAGTGACACTTTTTAAATATATATATGCTTAGTGTGTTTTTACGTAACTCTGCGAATTTTTTCAGAATGTTGTTGGCGTTGATATAGCAGCGTTGTTACTTAGAAACAAAGATGCATATCCTTACGATCTTAACAAACAAAAGGATTCAGGAAGAAGGGAATCGGTGATATCGCAAAGATCAGGTGCCACTGTCGGAGATAGTGTTCAAAGTAATCAAGATGCTACAACCTCTGAGAAAGTCGAAAGTAAACCACGAAAAAGTGTCGAACAAATAACAGACGAGTTTAGAAATACGCTACTTTATGGATTGGTTCAAGAAGCTCTAGGTATGTGTACTTGGTGTGTTAATTCAATATATAAGAATCATTTAAACGTGTTTCGTTCCTTTTTCTATGCAGAATATGCAATGAACGAAGGACTTTGGGGACATGCACTTTTCTTGGCTAGTAAATTAGATAAACGTACTCATGCATCTGTGATGACACGTTTTGCTAATAGTTTACCGTATCACGATCCGCTGCAAACTTTGTATCAACTTCATTCCGGCCGTACACCGGCTGCTGTTACCGCTATATCAGATCCACGATGGGATGATTGGAGGCCTCATTTGGCTATGATCATATCGAATACGTCTGCCAATCCTGAAATCAATCGTCGTTCGATTACGACCCTCGGGGACACGCTTTCTGTACGAGGAGATATTCACGCTGCACACTTTTGTTACATACTTGCGCAAGTTGACTTTGGTGCTTACGAAGCGAGTAATGCGAAACTCGTGTTAATTGGTGCAAATCATCATAAACCATACAATACATTTCTGTCGACAGAAGCAGTCATGCTTACAGAAATATATGAATACGCTAGAAATCTTAGCGAGCCAGGATTCACGTTGGTGGATCTTCAAACGTTTAAATTTGATTTAGCGGTAAAAATGGTTGATCATGGATTAATAGAGAAAGCTTTGTTGTACATAGAACAAATTGCAATAAATATTGCCAATGAACCGTCAAAGTATAAGAAATCGTTCATCGATGCAGTGTACAATTTAGGAGACAGAATTAGATACCATGATCCAGTTTATAAAGAATCCGTAGATGAAGCTACAACCTTAACATGGTTTAATAATTTAGCTGAAATTGTGGGCAAATTTCAGGTAAGTTTAAGCAAGAGATGAAGCTTATTTTATTTTCACATTGTAAAAGAAGAAAATATATATTCTTATCTCTTTTTTTTTTACAGTCTGGAGAAATTAATGAAAATGAAGGTTACGTTCCACAATCAAAAATATCACAGTACAATCCAAATATAGGAATGCAGGAAACGAAACAAAAATCGAACACGATGCAATCCGAATACAGAGAAGGTCCAACATCAATGATGGAAGTAGCTTCGAGTAATGTGCAATCAGACTGGCAGCCTTTATCTTTGCCGTCCAACGTGCCAGAGGCATACGATCAAAGCTTACAGTACATAACGAATACCGATGAATCGTCTCAATATCAACAATCTCAACAGCAGGATTATTGGAGACATTTGGAGTTATTGGATTCGTATTATCAGAATAATTATGGAAGAAACGAAAGCACCGTTACCAATTGGCAACATCAATCAACTCATACATCGTATCCTTCGGAACAAGGTGACATCGATAATTCACAGCAACAGGAAAAATGGAACTATGAGGTAAATTAATCGTAGCAGTTGCATCATAATGATACATGATCATAAGTATTGCATTCATACGTTTCATATTATTACATGTACATTATCACTGAACATCTCCTTTACATGCATGCTTTTATGCATCCAAATGTTTTAAGCTTATTTTGTTCATTCACCAGTATATTTAACAGTGGTAATGAATGATATGTACATATAGGAATAACATGTTTTTCACCTTTTTCTTGATGCTTGCATGTGGACAGACGGAAAGGGAAGAAAAAACACCCACTCCTGAAGTAAGTAATTACATGCTTACTCCGGATAGTAATCTCGATCCTGAGTGGTTATTGGATGACACCAATATTAGCTCATTACGACGGCGCAAAGTATTAACCGATTCAGACCAATGCATCGCTTCCCATTCATCTGATTCTAATTTTAACGTCTCGGCGGGCATGTCTTTGATTTCTAATCCTTATAGATCTACCAATCTAGACGATAAATATGTGAAATCTAAAAAGCTTATAACGTATCCAAAAATCAATGCAAATTATCCAAAAATTTTATCTAATGATAAAATTGATCCAAAAAGTATAAGTAAAAGAAAGAAATTAGACGGCAGGTATACAAAACCACCCTCTTTGAAACCCCCAGTTTTTTTAAAATGTAAAGTTAAAAGAAAAACTGAGAATAATCGAGAAAAAGTATCGGACCAAACAGAAGAAAATGATTTGACTTTGTCAACGACCACCGATTTAGATATTCAGTTTAGTAAAGTAAAGTTGGAGTCTATTTCAAAGTTTGATTCAAGTTCAAAAAACGAAACACTTACAGTTTCTGAAAATGAAACTCAAACTCTAAGACAGTACTGCAGTTTTGAGGATAAAAAAATGAGGAGAGTAGCCCCGCACATTCGAAGAAAAGATGTTGTTTGTGACACGGTAGATGTATGGTCTCATTCGAATTCTTCGAAGTATTCCACCGAATTGCGTCGGTATAAACCGCTAATATTCGGTGGTACCTATCCGATAGATTTACCAGTTAGTTTTAAAACTGATTTTTATTCAACCGAATCCACGGACGTTCCTTTCAAAAATATGTTTTCTAAAACGTATGACATTGATGTTCCCATAAATTGCGAGTAGATAGTATATTTGTTAGATATTAAAAGTATGATATTGTTACGCATTTGCGGTGATAATTGCAAGACATATTAAGTTCTTCCGTTATAAAATCATGTCTGGCAAATGACTGTGTCATGTTATTTAAAAAAGTGTGAGTGATTAATTAGTGGGGATCTTTGATAGGAAAAAACAGAACGTGATTTATAGTTCTTATTTTCTGTTTTAGATATCATTTATGTATATAAGTCTGTTAATATTAAGTATATAATAAAGTTTCACATGTTATTCATTTTTCTGAATTTTTGATAGTTGATCCTCTTTATTGTTTATTGCAAATAGATATATTTATACGTCTTGATTGTAAATGCATTTATAATATAAGCAAAGTTTCTCACTATTTACTGTAGTAGTTAAACGTTTCGAAAATTGTTCATTGTTTATAAAATATGCTAAAATTATGAAGATAAAATTGTACTATTGCAGTAAAAAGTGATCAACTTTGCCGGAACAACTTTGCGATGATGATTTGTATATTTTATTTCAGCCGTCTCAACCAATGATTTCTATGACACCGTCTACAAGAAAACAGTATGATCCATTGGAAGAATTGGATGCACTCGAGACTCCGAAACAAACTTCGAAATCGGGAGCCACGGCTAAAAATGTTCCAGAAAAGTCAACACAGAAGAAACCTTCTAATAGCGGAGGTTCTTGGTTCGGTGGTCTTTTTAGCAAGCTTGCCCCAAAACCAAGGAACCAGATGATTCTACCGGATGACAATAATCCGACGGTAAGATTTTCAAAATACATTGTATTTTTTCATAGATTATTAAAAGATTACGATAGATGGTTTTATGTTTTATGTCGCTTAAGGGCTCACGCGGGTACTTATGGTAATTGAACGTCTATTATGATGCCTTTTATGATGGGAGAGGAAAAGGCCAGTATAATTCAATGTTAGATCATTTAATTAACAGCTAATGAATTATCGATATATTCTGGCTTAACATTTTAAATTTCGTTTCTAACACACGAGATTGGACATAGTACAATTGTTTGAGCCCTATAGTTTGCACAAATGGCGTTATCTTTGTTTCATCTATTCAAGTAAAGAAATCTATGTTCCTATTGTTTTCTAATTCTACAACAGATTGTTTGGGATCCTGTTGCTAAAAAATGGATGAACAAAGACGAAGACGTAGATAGCAGTTCTACAACATTAGCTCCACCTCCAAAAGCATCTGATATGGGATTTAGAGCACCTGTGGCAGAACATACCTCTGAACCACCACAACCGACTCAACTATCTCAACCACCTTCACAAGCTGACGAATCAACAGTGAACAAGTTTAAATTACCGAAGGGAAGAAGTATGCGCGCTAACTACATAGACGTAATGAATCCTAACAGTATGAAAAATAATGCACCGCCTTCGAGTATACCAACTCCGGTAACATCTCCACTTGTGCCTATGGCAGCCTCGTCGCCTCAATTATTCATTCCTGCTCCAGGTGAACTTTTAATAACCTCTGATTCTGTTTTTGATTAATGTTAGCCTATTTTTATTCTTTATTCCAATTAAATGTGTGTTTGAATTTTTCTAGTCAATGATCCAAATGCTCCTGTGGACTTTTTAACGCCTACCTCAACTCCAGTTGCACCTTCCACAAATGTTTCCGAAAATACATCTCAAGGGGTAAGTTTTTCATATTAAAATTAATATTTGGAAACCTCTATGTACATTGAATCGTGTCTTGTTACCACAAACATTAACAATACAGTTTCACGTGTACATCTACAATTTCAAACCCATTACACACAGTCCCCCTAATTATCTTTATGTTATGGCTGCAGTATGCTGGTATGCAGCTTAGTTGTATTTTGAACGTGTTTCTGGAACTGTAATGTTAACACGTTATTTTCTCATTCAAGTCTTTTAGAACTATATACGTGATGAGAACTTGTAGATGCCGTAAATTTCCCTTAGTTTTGTGCATTCTCTATTTGTCCAAAAGTATCGTAATTGTCTTCTTAATTGTTTATTTGTATAAAAGTTAATCGTTCATATGGCTATTTGAATTGTGTAATGGAAAGCAATCGAATTCTTGAATAGGTCTTGTTTCTTTCAAATGATCCAATCGAACGATATAAACAAATACATATATTTAAAATTTCATTTTTATTCATCTAAAAATTGTGTGCTTCCTGCGTCATACTTTATCATTTGTCGTACTAATTAGATTTTCCAAGATCACAATAGATATTCTCTTATTTGCAAACCTGTGTTTAATCCACCTTTCTTTTTATGTTTCCTTTGCAAGCAGTCGGGGAGGCAGAATGATGTAGCCAAATAATAATTGTTGCTGATAGTAAGGACTATTTTATTAATTTTATATATATTGTTCTTTATCATTGTGCATGCATGGTTTGTAATATTTATTTAATAGCACGAGTGATAGTATGAATATTGTGCGCGTGTGCGTTTGATGCAACAACTTTCAGTATGTCTATAATCTGCTGAGATACTTCAACCAGTTAAATTTCCAATGAAAAAGATAGGGTAGAAAGTGAAGTACAATTGTTGGATAAGTTGTTGTTTAACATATTTTTGTCTTACATGTGTTCTTTAATTCTACCTTCTTTTAAATATCACATTACAGCTTGACGCTGCTTCAAAATCTTTTCTTTTGCACCTACACGACTTTTTGGTAGTAGTATACCAACAAGGGTTATTTAGGTTCATAGTCTAACATATGGTACAGGACACTAAAAATAATGCATTAGTATATTTACTTTATAATTTCATATTTTCAGCATGATTATTTATTATTTTTTTTTCTTTTTATATAGAATATCACATTTTTATTCATTACACTGCAAGAGATTTGCAATACCAACCGTTTATATTTCTGATAACTTTGTAATTTCTTGTACTGTTAATTTTTCATTAAAAGAAGAAGTTTATGTTGTTGCAAAGAAGTCGAATACCTATTATTACATTTAATAAACGTCGGTGTTGCATCCTTGCATACTTTGATGCTTAATGATAGTAACAGGGCAAGTATTGGTTAGTGAGATAAGATTGTGTGTTGTATATGGCATACAGCTCTCTCGATGGAGCTCAACCAGCTCGTTATCGCGAGAGGTGCAGAGCTACACTATGAAGGATCCGCGTCTCCTCCAACGGAACAAGGTAATCCAGCGGCATTAAACATTTTTCATTTCAGAGGTGATCACTTATAAATATTATTCATCAATATATGATAGAAATTTTAACTTATTACTTTTCATACAAAATTTATAATATAGTTATATATACAGAGTATATTTTATTTGGTGCTTTCATTACAAGTAGCATTGTACTTTATTCATGTTTTTAGAGACAAATAGAGCCATTTAAAAGATACTCTGTACAGTTTAATAGATTTAAGATAAAATTTTTTTCTTAATTCATAGCCATATAGCTTTCGCCCTTAAATCAAGCTTAAACTCATTATATCAAGCACTTTATTATTGTGAAATTTAAATGGCAAAACTATGGGAAAGCTTGGTGAAGGATGTATTATTGGTATTGGCCTCGCAATGTATGTTCACATTAATTGCAAATTCAACATTTTTACGCTTTGTGTCACATTCAGTTATGTAAGTTATGAATATATAATATAACGAAAAAAGAACAGAATTTCCTAAGTTTATGTAACTTTGTTTTAGGAAGAAATTGTGTAAGAATAGTGAGAATGGTTTAACAAATTTATGATATCATCGTTTATAATTTCAACGAGATTTTGTTATTGATTTATTACTGAAAAACAAATAATGTTCTTTAGGGACCAATGATGTACAACCCGAACGAGATGAAGGATCATTCAGTGAAGAATATGCAACAGCAAATTCGGTATCCACCACGATAAAATTACTAAGTTGTATATTCGTCGACAAAATGTCCTGGTAATCAGAAATATAATGTTCTTCGGTAACACAGGCAAACATACCTCAGAACAAGGTCATCAATAGACGCGCCATACGTTTTAACCGAGCACATGTAAATTTTCAAACTTGTGTCTATTTTACAGAAATCAATTTAGTTTCAATGGAACAAAGATAAATTGATTATATCGTTAGCAAACAATTGCTTATAAATAATATTATGGATAAATGAAAACCATCACAGTTTTAACAAGTTTTAACAAATTTTAACTTAAATCGTAATTAACGTAAAATATGTATTTGTGTTTCTTAGTTTATACCCTGAGAAACATGTGCTCCAAGCATAGAATTTTGTTAATTGTACACAGGGTACTTGTTTGATAAAAATCAGCTTTATCACGGAATGTTTTTTTAGCGAATTCGTTGAGATATGATTGAGTGAATTATAGATTATTTTTATTATCGTGTAGCTCTTGTGATTTAATTGATTTATCCCGTAAAGTTTTCAACAATGTAAAAATTCCTAAACAGAGATATACATACATGGCTGGTGTTATGCTAAGTAAGATAAACTTTAATGAATCTAATAATCATGGTATTGCTATCGGCGTGGTATCGAATCTCGCGAAGTTTAGAATTCCAATTGTAAAGTTATGTTGCGTGCATACGTTTGAGGGGAATAGATTTGTATTCGTGACAGGATTCACGTTTAATTTGCATACGAACAATTCATTGTAAAACGCGTTCTGCAAGCGTGTAACGTTAACTGTAGTGAAAATAATGTTGGTCGTATCGTCTACGCTATACGAAAATTTGTTACGCGACCTAAGAGCACAGTATACTGTTGAGTCTGATTTTATACGATGGCGATGAACAATTATTGCATATGTAAAGCGAAACAAACCGGCGATGATGTAAGAAATGTTAGAAATGTGAAAATTTTATGGATTCTATTGTTAGGCGGCGTGTAATACAGCTACTGTTATTGATTGTCGGGCTATTATATCGTTATAGCAGTGTTATTTCCAATAAGAAGCATAACTGCCATTTATCTATTCAAACTAGGAAAATTGGCAAAGTGCTTCAACTCGTATCTCTATCTTGTATACTTGGATACAATAAGAAGCTGTTTTTTCAGATTTTAACCACTTAAAATAATCATCTTGAGAGCTCTGAATAGAAAATGTTTAAATGAAAAGCTTCGAATCTTGAAATGGAATTTCGATTATAAATCATCTGTCGTTTTGATCGTAATTGATAGTTATTCCACGCACTTATTTTTCAAATAAATTGTAAGCAATTACTCTCTTCTAGCTGCTTGTCAGATTCGTCTGTACCGATCGTTTAAATGCAAGTTGTTATCTCAAATTTGCTTATAAGTTTATCATTCAAGTGAAAATCGTAAGTTCAGTTTAAAAAAGGTGCATCGTTCTTGAATGTGAGAATCAAATCAGTATATGCCGCGGAAAAGCGTATGATGAGATCAGTCGACAATTGAAATACTTTGCCAGCGTAATCCATTATTCAGAAAATCTAAGTTCCTCGCAATGATATATTCTATATTATATTTTTTACGAACATTGTAGAGGAAGGTTCGTTCTGTTAGGCGCGTTAACTAATCGATTGTAGCGAATTCCAGATGGAGAACAACATTTGCGCGATGTACAAAATGTAAAGTAATTCGTTTAGATTGATCTCTCATTTCGACAATGATTGAAAACAGGATAACGCGTTGCGAGAATGAAAGTTGTGCATCAAACGAATAACGTGCGTATGAGGGTGAAGAAGATTTTTGTTAATCCTTTAACGTCCGTAATTTCTGTGAATGTTTAAGAGAAAATCGGGGGGCGTAAAAACGATATTCTTTTCCATCATTAATCATAATAGAAGCGGAGCTAGGTTTTGTCGATTCTTGTAAAATATATTAGATACAGTGTTCTTCAGAGGAACCTTTACGCAGATTTTATAACTTCATTTCTTCTTGTGTATGTATATGTGCTAGCGTACATTTGTACACGATTGGAAATTGGATGTATATGTGCTTTTTCAGAGTAGAGCGAGAAAAGAGGAAAATGTATGGTAGAAGATCTAAAGGTGCAAAGGGTTCCTCTCGTGGATATCACAATTATTAGATTATTCGGTTTTACACACGCGACACGGTAATGTGCTTTCAAGCATATACATGGTGGGCCACACAACTGTTTTTTTTTTTCATAAATGCGTTAATAACGGAGTTGTCACCTGAAACAGTTGCGTGGCCTACCCTCTATATATGTATCACGCATCAATTGTAGCATATTAATAATGTCTTAACGCGTCTTTGTGTATGTTACATGTATATACATATATATAAATACATAATGAAATTTATAATTTGTACATATATAAGTTTCTTCGGGAAATATAACAAATTCGTATGTTAATAAGTTAGATAAAATTAAAAAGACCTCATTAAAGCCCAGCGGAAGGAGAATCCCTATTTTTTTTTACAGAAATCTGCTTTACGTCTCTCTAGGGGCGGCTTAGAAAGTTGCTTTGGGTATATGTATAGATTAAGAATCAATTATGAAAGAGAATGAATTATTTGTCAAAAAAGAGAATGATTTTGGGAGAGTTTTATCTCTTTTGTGGGCTCTCCGGATACCCGCAGTATGAGAACGTGGGAGCCACACAATATGTGGAAATAATTGGGAGAAACTCTTAATAAAACAATCCTCCCATGGACGAAGTCGGCGACGCACTGAGTGCCGAGGAGTAGGGGAGCGCAGCACCCCCCGCCCCAACTTTCACGACGGTGACGCCACCTAGCGGCAAGCGCCTGGTACTAACTCTAAAAATTTTGCCACTAAACTATGAACCGCGCTGATGTCGAGTAGTTTGTTAATGGCGCTTCTAATATAGAATGCCATTTAATTTGTTCCGTACTACGATTTAAATATAAATTAAAAAATAGTGGAGTAAAGTACAAAATATTATTGTTGATAAGTATAGAGCAACTTCGTAAAGATGTTTCTCACTTCCAGATCAGTCCGTGCTATTTATGTGAGTTAAATATTACTGACGTTCTAATATTATATGCTATATAACCCCTTCTATCACCTTATGTAACCTTCAAACTTGTTTATTTATATTCTACTGTACATATTATACTAATATAAGTATTTTCTAATTACGTATTTTTTTTATTAAATAGAATTGTAAAAATGTTAGAGGATTACAAACATCGGCTAATCGCGCATCAGACCAGTTATTTGTAGTAAGTATTATTATATGTCACATGTATCTATATTTTGTATCACACTAATACTAATTAATTAATTTTTATAGCATAGAGACAGTGAAGTGGATAATCCAAAAATTCCCTTTGAATTCAATGAAGCAAACAAAAAACGTATAGAAGCTCTGTTAAAAATGTATCCTGAAGGACATAAACGTGGTGCAATGATACCACTTTTGGATTTAGCTCAACGTCAACATGGATGGTTACCTATTTCTGCTATGCACAAAGTAGCAGAAATATTGAATTTACCACAAATGAGAGTCTATGAAGTAGCCACATTTTATACAATGTTTAATAGAAGGCCAATGGGAAAGTATCATGTGCAAATTTGTACATGTACACCATGTTGGTTGAGAGATTCTGATTCTATTGTAGATGCTGTAACCAAAGCTACAAATTGTAAAATTGGAGAAATGTCTCAGGATAAATTATTTACAGTTTCTGAAGTAGAATGTCTTGGTGCTTGTGCTAATGCACCAATGTTTCAAGTGAATGATGATTACTATGTAAGTATAATCTAGTTGTTAATTTATTTTGGCATCAACATATGTTAATTTATTTTATAGGAAGACTTAACTCCTGAAAGTGCTACTACTATAATAAATGCATTGAAAAAGGGAGAAAGACCACCACCGGGTCCTCAAAACTCACCTAGATTTGCAGCAGATCCTGCAGGTGGCCTAACATCATTGACATCTCCTCCACCAGGACCTGGATTTGGTGTTAGATCTGACCTGTAATCCCTTTTATGTAAATAGTAAATTGTACAATTTGCAAATGATTTAGTAATAATTATATATTTAAATAGATCATAGAAAACTTTAAGATTCAATCTGTTGTACCTTAAAACTGTATGTAAAATTTACAAATCATTTTTTATTTTAAAAAGCAATAATAAATAAACTTTAACTGTATATTTCCTCTCTTCATTTATAAATAGATTAATAACCCTTATGTATTAGGTTAGGCTTCTGACTACGGATATTGTTTGTATTGATTATTAAATTTTCTTTCTTTTGTCAGTTTCAGCATGGTGATTATTAATACTAATTTCAGAGCATATTGATATTTTTCATTTGATATTTCAGTGGTTTATTTTTCATGGAATTTATTATGTTTTCTGTAAAATATCTATACTTGTCCCTAATGTTATCAAAACTATCAATTTTTATGCAACACGTCCTCTGATTTTATCAAATACAGTGTTAAGATTTTCCAATCTATTTTTATTACTGTATTCTCTTGTGAAATTTATTATCTTTCCTGTATTCTGAATTTGAGTATAATGATTATTTGTTACACATTTTTGTGAAATAATCTTGTTGAATATTCACCTTTTAATATTCTAATAAAAATCTAATCTAGAGGGAGCTACTTGTTATCTAGTGAATACTTTAAAAGTTTTGAGGTTATAACAAGTTTCTACAAGGACAACATTGGTGGTGTGTATCGTGATATAGCATTATTTCGGCAAAAAATCGTCCTGTTTGTCGGACGATAGATAAAATCTTGAAATTAATTATGTGAGCAGTTGAAGCTTGACAATCAATTCTGTATAGATATGTCGGCTCCAAATAACGTTAAAACACTGTTACCGTACAGATTGGCCTGCTTGGCCGTCTGACAAATATGAATTTATGGAATAATTTTGTAATTTTAATAATCGAACATGGTGAAAGAAAAACCAAATTCAATTCGTATTTACGATTCAGAAGGTTATAGACGTAGAGCAGCATGTATCTGCGTCAAAAACGATCTTGAAGATGAGGTAAGCCAGCAGATGGCAGTTGATATTTTTAATTTTAATATCCTAATATTTATCTAATATCAGTCAATATTTTTCTTATTTCTTTATTATTATATCATATAAACTAAACTCTTGTATGATCCTGGGTTCTTGTCAGGTACTTTTGGTTACATCCAGCCGAAGGCCAGATAGTTGGATAGTACCTGGTGGAGGTGTTGAACCAGAGGAGGAACCTGCAGTAACTGCATTACGTGAAGTTAGAGAAGAAGCAGGGGTTTTAGGGCAGTTGGGCAGATGTCTTGGCATATTTGAAGTAATAATATAAATGCAATAATCAGAGCCCTGGACAAATTGCAGAAATAATCTTTTTTTTCTTTTTATAGAATGTGGAACACAAACATAGGACACAGGTATGGGTTATGCGTGTAACTGAAGAACTGCCAGAATGGGAAGATTCACGTGCTATTGGTCGAAAACGAAAGTGGTTTTCTATACCAGAGGCCTTGTTTCAGCTTGCTCAGCACAAGCCCGTCCAGCGTTCTTATATACACAGCCTCCACAATACTAATCCTCGATATAATCCTAACATCTCGCCTCCTCACCATTCGCATACTACCGTAACGTCTATTCAGTTGATGAATAATTCTAGTAACAATCCTCATCTGAACAAACATAGCTAATATTAAATACCATCCATTTGCGTAAACGATTGAGATCAAATGTTAAATATTTGTTGCTGCTCATTTACTTTCGTACAGTTATAACAACCACTAAGGTTGTGTTTTGTATGTAAAATGACACTATTTGTACATTCTCTGGTTTTCTTTCTTATTTTTCTTTTGTGATTAGTAGTAAAATTATTCCGAATCTTGTTATTATACTACTAATACTACTGTATGATTATCACCACACCACCACCACTACTACTATTTCATTACTATTGCTATACTATCATTACTGCAAAAACTATTATTATCATTATCACTATTACAGCCATTTTTATTGTCATTGTCAGTGCTATTATCAGTGTTATTGCTTTTTCATACAGATTAGTTTATTAATCACTCCTTAAAAGGAACAGTTTTTCTAGTTTGGTTCTATTGGTGTAACTAATTAGGGGTCAAGGTGAATCTGCCACCCTGCCCCAAAAATGTAGACTGGGTTTCTCATCATTCTAAGATCCTAAAATCCTAACAATTAGTTATGCTGATGTTCAGTTCTCATTTTTATCATATTCTTGTCAGGGAAACAATTAGTGCTTATATTTCATGTACAAATAAGTACCTAATTTTCATACGTAAAGTGGATGGTGTTTTATGCAAAAAAAAAAAAAAAAAAAAAACGATTTCACAATTAGAATATTTCTCATGTTGTTTGCATATACTCAAAGAATATTACAAACTTCATAATGAAACATATCTATACCTCAACCATTTATTTCTTTTAAACAAGATTTTTGATGATATGTGATAATGCTTTGTAATTTGTTTCTGTAACAGTTACTACCTTTTGCATACTATGGGTCAGTATGTAGTTTACAGACTGAATTGTTTAACGAATTGCTGTAGGGATTGTTTAGAACATGCGTTTCCGAAAAAATAAACATTTCTCTTCTTATAAACCGTAAAAAAAAGGAAATTAGTATAAAGGCTATTTAATGTAAAATGAAATATAGATACATGGATGTACCATGAATTTTGTAGATTTCATTTTTTGTAATTATGTATTTAAATTTTCTATGACTTCTCAGATGTCGTTAATGAAATATTCTAACTCACTTTTGTCAATGTTATTAACTTGTATTATTTCAAATTGAAATGATTTGATTCGCACAAAAAGTTGCCAATAAAATAAAATGGAAAAAGTCATTAAAAAGATTAATTTATAATATAACAGACACACACATAACCCCATATAATTTTAAGTGTGTGTTGGTTAGCCATTTTATGTTTCACGTGTGTCGAGTTTGTACAAATTGAGAGGTAACTTTTCAATTACCATTTATAATAACAAATAACTTGAAAACTCTTTAAGATCCTACTTAAAAATTAAATAATCTTTTACAATTATTTTGTAGAATATCTTTTTATTCATTTTCTATTTAATCATTAGAAAATACACGAGGTTAGGTTTTACTTACTGAAATTATTCTTATTAAACATTATAGATGTACCTTTTTTAAGATGACTATCTTTTATAAAGAAATTCCTAAAGAAATGGAGGACGAACCGATGGATGAAATTAACGAGAATATGGAGGAAAGTAACAGTGAGAGTGAAGAAGAAGAAGACTCCATGGAAAGTGAAGATACTGAAGGAAAAGAAAATCAAAATACCGAATCTAAAGTATACCTTCCTGGACAACCACTGAAAAGTGGAGAAGAACTTGTGGTTGATAAATCAGCATATAGACTTCTACATCATGCACAATCTGGTGCACCATGTCTTAGTTTTGATATAATCTTAGATGACTTAGGTAATAATAGAGAAAATTATCCTTTGAGTATGTACCTTGTTGCTGGAACACAAGCTGCCAAGACGCATGTTAATAATCTTCTGGTTATGAAGATGAAAAACCTTCATGCCACCAAGGATGATTCTGATGATGACTCAGATGATGATGAACTAGACAGTGATGATGATACAAATACACCTGTAATGTCTGTTGCACCAATCAAACATCAGGGTTGCATTAATAGAGTTAGGTAAATATATTTGGTTTTCTAAATGATATTTGCAGCTTCATACCTGTATTTTATAATGTTTCATTTGTTTCAACAGATACGCTAAACTCGGCGACGCAACTGTTGCAGCAAGTTGGAGTGAATTGGGTCGTGTACATATTTGGAATTTAGATGAACAATTAAAAGCACTTGATAACGATGAAATGCTTCGTGCTTATCGTAAGAAGTGTGAGAAACACGATGGAGGCATCAAACCATTATTCACGTTTAAAGGACATCTGTCGGAAGGATATGGATTAGATTGGTGTCCAACTGAAATAGGTACTTTAGCTTCTGGTGATTGTAAAGGAAATATTCACATATGGCGTATTAGTAATGGTAATAGCGCGACATGGCACGTGGATCAAAGACCATACAATTCACACGCACCACATAGCGTCGAAGATATTCAGTGGTCTCCTAATGAAAGGCATGTGCTTGCTTCGTGCTCTGTTGACAAAAGGTATATATCATATATTAATTAATATCATTATAAATTCAATAAAATAATCGGTCATACTCACATTATTTTTACAGTATTAAAATTTGGGATACGAGATCAAGCCCGCAGTCCGCTTGCATGTTGACAGCATCTGGCACACATACTGCTGACATTAACGTTATCTCATGGAATCGCAATGAAAGCCAGTTTCTTGTGTCTGGCGGTGACGATGGATTGATTTGTGTATGGGATTTGCGCCAGTTTGGTTCTAGTGGCTCAAGTCCATTAGCCATATTTAAACAGCATACTTCACCTGTTACAACAGTGGAATGGCATCCACAAGAAGCTACTGTATTTGCTTCCGGTGGAGCCGATGATCAGATTGCTCAATGGGATTTGTCAGTAGAAGCCGATCAATCGGAAGCCACAGAAAATAATGAATTAAAGGAATTGCCTTCTCAGTTGTTATTTATACATCAAGGTCAAACTGATATTAAAGAACTACATTGGCATCCTCAATGTACTGGTGTTGTAATATCGACAGCACATTCAGGATTTAACATATTTCGTACAATTAGTGTATAATAAACTAATTTCTTTAAGAATACAATGTTTTAAAAGTTATTTGCAATCAAAATAATACCCTAAACTAGAATTCTAGAATAATGATTCTAAATTTTTTAAATTCAAACTTCAGAAATATAGTTTATTTATGCACAAGATGTAATGATAATAGATGTCTTATCGTTGGTCTACCATGAGGGCAACTCCAAGGGTTTTCCATTTGCGCCATTTGTGTAACTAATTTTTGCATTTCGTTATTATTAAGAGCTGTACCAATCATAACTGCACTACGACAAGCTCTTGATGCTAACATTTGCCTCACACGACTTGGACGGTATATACGATTTTCTTTATGTTCCACGCCACCTTCTCTAATAAGAAAAATCAGTTCTTCTATATCCTCTTGTCCAAATTGCCAATATCCGCTGACTGGCATTCCTGTGAGTTCTACACGCTGTCCTGATTCGGCTAAAATGTACAAATATGTTTTCGTAGCAATATTAATTTAAAAAAAAAGACTGAATTAACTATTTTACCTTCGTGATTAATTTTAAAAAAGAAGCCATTGTCTTCAAACGTTTTCTGGTGTTCAATTAATATTGTTTCATTTAAAGAAGACAAATTTAATGCTTTGGGAACGATTAATTTCTGAGTTTTTAGTTGCGTCTCATTGTTAAGTTTTTCGAAGCGATACTTTTCATCAGTAGCATGCTGATCAATAATAAATAGATCTTTTTCCAAACGGGCTATTATAAAACCAAGATTAAATTGTCCTATTATTTCCATCTATAAAATATTTTACTTTTAATGATTGTGTAATATATTTTATTGCTAATATATTTACTTAATAAAACGTAAACCTTAAGAAAAGATTCCTTCGTTAGTTCCCTTTTCAGTTCATCTTCGGCGACAGAATTTTTAGCACTTTCCAATTGTGCCTTATATTTAATTCTTGTACTCGTGGTAACAAGCTTCGATAAATTGTTCTCTTTTTCTTGAAACTTTTGTTTTATTGTTAACATACTAATTGACATTTCAGCATCATCCAATATTTTTGTTTGATTCGATATATCATTTTGTACATTGTAGTTATCATATTCAATAATTTTATTTTTATTATCATACTGTACACTATTTTCATCTAAATGTTCTGTATTCGATGATGTTTGTAAATTCTGAAATCTTTTTGCTGGGGGATTTGTGTTCGCCGGTGAAATTGCTCTCTTCGTTCCAAAATTTAATTCAGATATAGGTTTCACATTCAAGTTTCCTTGTAACTTATCCCATTTACTTATTAAACTGAATTTCAGAGCTGCTAATATTAAATTCTCTTGTGTACAAAAAATAGTTCTTTTATCCGGAGTTACGTTAATATCGGTCGATTGTTTATTAAGTTTTAAATTTAAAAAAATAAATGGATATTGTTTATTGTTATATTTGTGATAAATGTGATTTATTAATTTATTTACTTTCGCAGGATCGCATGGTCGACCGTTTACATAAAAAAATTGTCTATCGGGTGTAGATCGTCCGACAGTATGATCACAACTGCTAACGTAGCAATCCCATTCAAAATCTATAGCTACATCATTTCGTAAATTGTACTCTTGTAATGTTGCTTCATCAGGAGGTAGTAACTCAAGTTTAAGAAGACCGTTTGAAGCTTTCTTGCCAAACACTATATTAATATTATTTAAAATACTGCTGGAGTTTGTAGTAGTAACTACAACATTAGATTTTCCTGATACCGAATTGGAACATGTTATTTTTGTATCAGTAGAAACTATGCAATAATTATATAGCACTTGGATAGCTCGAGCATATTCCTTTTTTAGGTTTCTTGTAAATTCTTTTGCTCTTACTGGAAGACACTTAAATATATTTTTAACATGTACAGTAGTACCTACTTCTCTTGCACATGCTTCTTTCTTTTGCAGTATACCATTGTGATCAAATTCTAATTTAAAACCATGCTCACTTGTGGAATGTCTGGTAATGATACTTAATTCAGCTAAAGAGCAGAGTGAACTAAGAGCTTCTCCACGAAACCCAAAGGTATCTACTTCAGTCAGATCTGAGAATTCTTTCAGTTTGGATGTATGATGTTTCAGTCCTGATGAACAGGAAGTAATTTTTTAAGATAAATTATAAATGTATCGATATCTTTACATACATACCCAATCCTGCAAAATCTTCCTCTAAAACACCGCTTCCATTATCACTTATACTGATACATGTTTTCCCATAATCTTTTAATTTAATATCAATTAATGTAGCACCACTATCTAAACTATTTTCTACCAGTTCTTTTATTGCACCTGCCAGATCAAACACCACCTAGAAAAATATTATATATTAGCGAGGTAACAAATTTATATTAAAACATCCCGTAAGTACTTATAGGTTAATCTTACCTGACCAGAACAAATTTTATGAATTGTTTGTTTATTTATGGCAGTAATCTTCTTCGATTTTTCTATTGTTGGAGTTGGTTCTGTCATTTTGTTAACATACAAGAGAGAACATCCATATATCTTCTTTATGCGTGAAGTAATACACCACCGTACCTAAAAAAAAGAAAATTATGTTAGTATGTAAATAGATAAATAATAATCAGTGTCTTTACATCAAATTTTACCTTAAAAACCTAAATTTTAAGAGAACATTGCAGTCGGAATGACTTTTTTCAACTAGTTCAAGTAACATGCGTTTATTAAATGTTTGAATTTGATTGGCTGTAAGTTGAGCAAAATGAAACAGCCATAATATGGCGCGAAAATGAATTAAACTGTGCCGATAACACGTTTGATGTACTATATTCATTTTTGTAATATATTTCATTATACATATAAAAAATAGTGTAATTCATTCTATTTAGTAAAAAATAAAACAATAACATGAATTAAACTCGAGTATCATAAATGCTTATCAAAGAAATTTATGGAATAAGGAAAATAGGATGCGATTACGTTTCCACTAAAGTATAATCAAATTTAATTTATAGTACTTACAATATTTTCAGTGTCTAGATTCCACAAATAATGAATGCACTTATAAAAATGCACTTAACAAAACATTCTGGCAATTATTACAGTTCTTTTTCATAAATGTAGTAAAATGTTCGTAAAAAAACAGGACTTCAGGAGGTCAACAAAAATGTAACTACAAAAATGAAGATGCGTTTGTTTATTATTAACCTTATGTAATATCGCTTCAAATTTTCAATTACATTATTATAGATAATAAAAATAAAAATAAAAAAAATAATAATAATCGCAATAATTGCAATAACCGTAATAATTATAATTGTAGTAGTAGTAGTAGTAGTAGTAGTGGTAGTAGTAGTAATAGTAGTAGTAGTAGTAGTAGTAGTAGTAATAGTAGTAGTAGTAGTAGTAGCAATAGTAGTAGTAGTAGTAGTAGTAGTAGTAGTAGTAGTAGTAGTGGTAGTAGTAGTAGGAGTAGCAGTAGCAGTGGTAATAATCATAATGAAAATAATAATAAAAATATTAATCATAATCATAATAACAATAAAAAATAATTGCAAGATGAATAATAATCAAAACAATAATGCTAATAATAATAATAATAGCAGCAATAATAATATATATATATATAATATAATATAATATAATATGAAAATGTTTACAGGGTAGATACAACTTTTTTTTTCATCTTGTATGGAGGTTTGTTAATTTTTCATCTTAATAAATCGGTTTTTCTTAATTCAGTTTTTTTTCTGTATTCATTCCTTATATTTTTATGTCGGTCAGCGTATGCGATCATCGAACGAGACATTGAAATGACACGCTTCTTTATTTACCATTCTTTCCTCGAAAGACGCTCGCACCTCGCGTAACAGGCATATCATCAGTCGTATTATAGTATATTTTCTGAACACAATGTTTTTACACATGACGTTAGGAAACTTATGTTATTTTAATCCGGTCACGATGTATTCCAAAGAATTCGACTGGAAATAAAAATTTGTAAAATAAAAATAGGAGTGCGATGTAAATTTTTCGGTGTGCTTAAAAAAATACTAGAAGAAGATTATTTATAGGTTTCTTTTAAAATGTAATAACGACGATGAAATCAATCTCTTATTTTTTTTTCTTTTTTAAATTCGAAAAGGGTTCCTTTTCCATTTCGTAAGAAATACACATATGATTTTATTTTCGTTCTTTTTATATGAAATTGTTGATAAATTTACACACTTTATTAAAAAAGTTTAAACATGCAAAGAAATTATTTGGAACACAATTCGTGATCGGTTCTTATACTATGTAAATGTATACAACTCTGTTGTTTGCTAATTGGCATAAATACTCTACATTTTGCGACAATTGTTGAGTGGACAAATTTCCTCGGGATACAAAAAACTAGAAGAAACGTGTACACATTATTGTGAATGGAAAAATATGAAAATATCTCGAAACGTATTCTCTGTAAAAAAGTTTCGTATGAAAAATCAATCGGCGCGTTCGAAATTAATCTATTGCTGTATAATTACGAATTCCATTTCTTAACCGAAAAGTTTTCCTTTTCATTATTCGATATATTATACTTTTCTTGTATTACCAATTTATGTTTCTTTTTTTAAATAATCGACCGCCGCTCTTCCGAGTATTATTCTTCGATAGATGTTTCCTACGATGAGGTTGCGTTTAAAAAAAGAAAACATCCTTTCCAATTTTCGAGCGAAAATTTCCTTTTTCAAAAGCAACGACTGTGGTATGATTAGCTAAAAGTGTATAATACAATACGTACAAATGAAGTAATATTAATTGTTTTGTTGAAAATATCAACGATCGTCAAATAAGAAAAGTGCTTCGATGATGCGTTGAAAACATAATCGCGTTGTGCCCAAAAGTCGACCGTTTAAATCTTCGTGCACAAACAAGATTTAAATGGATTTTTCATTTTCTACTTGGTTCAGTTACGCTACATTTTTATCAAAAGCGAACTTTCTCGTACCAAAATACAAGTAAAAATAGAAAAGAAAAAGAAATGAAAATAGAAGTTTCAGTTCTTTATAGGACTAATGAGCACAACATACGATAATCTGAATTCGGAAGAGGGCACGTGTGACTTTAATCACACACTTTGTCTACTTTTATAGAGCGTACTGATTTCTGCCGTTCAACAAAATCATCGAAATGTCAGAATTTATCGCGAAACTGTCCTGATCAAATCTGACAAACAATGTTTTATTTATCTTTCTTTTAGAATAAAAATTATACGTCTCTAAGGTCAATGCTTTTTAACCCTGCGGAGATCGCAGCGAAGTCTCCTTATAAATGTTTTTAAACAAAAAATAACTGTTACAGGGTTTTCGCTTACCCTTACTATTCGCATATGTTTCCCTATACCTATTAAAACATAATTAACATTTTTCATATAATTGTACAATTTGTCTTTTTTTAAAATTATTACTGCAGCACAGACTTTAAATTCTTTTACTCCGCAGGATTAAAGTTAACTAAAAAATAAAGCATCTGTTTTGTTACAGAAATCGAGTGACTTTATGGTTGTTAGTAATTGCGACTTTGGATCGAATATACACCATTACGTTTATCATTTCTCCATTTATTCCATTTAAAACAAAAAGAAACTTGTTACGCTTTTCTTTCTTTCTTTAAAGTAACATAAGCAATGATCGTCATACACATTAGGGCAAAGTAAAAATACTATATATATATATAATATGTATATATATATATTTATAAGTTTTTTATTATTTGAAAATCTAATATGAGTTCGAACGAATATCGTATTGGCGAATCGTTTAAGTTTATCTGCAAATATTTCGCATTGCGGATGATGTTTTAAAAATGCAAAATCCTAACGAGTCCGTTATTATTTGTAAAAGAATCGTTTTTTTTCCGTTCACATTTTCATTCCTATAGCGAACAAAACTAAGGCAGTCAATAGAAAATTTGAAATTTTTTCTCGAGTTTATAACAGAGCGGAATAAATTCCTCGAGAAAAAAATCCTTAATATTCTCGCATTGGTTTTTCTTTTGGAATTGAACCATTTCGATGTAAATTACAACAGCACATGAGGAAAAATGAAACGATGCCATTTTAAAAATAGATTATTAAAAAATTCATTGTTAAAAATCATACTGTCGCATGCTTCGAGTGAGTACAATAAAATATATATATATTTAAATATATATATATATTTATCAAGTATGATTCGAATCTATATTTCGTAGCGTTTCGTTTCTATATATAAAATAATACAAAACGGTCAATAAAATATAGTAAAATAATTTGTTTAAAAATATCAACCTGTATACGTCACAACAAAGAATCCAGAAACATGCAAAGTATATTGTATCAAGAATCACTGATCTGTTGCAGCAGGTAATATGTTATTAATAAGTATCGAAATTTTACATTGTTCGTCGTGTATCTCGTTTTTATATTAATCTTATCCATTATTGACACAATTTATTTAATTAGTTCGCCTTCTGGCATTAAACATTTCTGTATCGAGTCGTATATACTTTACAACCGAAGAAATGAAAGAAATGAGAAAAGATATGGTTTTTAGAAAAGTTATGTTTCAATAATAATCGGTAGACAAGATTGGAGAAAACAGAGAATGCCAGAAAACGATATAATAATATAATATAAATAACGCTACAATTATTTCAATTGAAACGGCAAAAATCAATTACGACTGCCATTGGAAACATATGTATATGAGTTTACGCGCGTTATTATAAAGTATCTAGGTTTTTTTTTGTATGATTATATCATTCTTGATCGATCTTACGTGTATACTGCTTCTTTAACTTTCTTATTACTGTGTTTTTTTTTCTGTATAAATATGTATTGTTGTTAAATCATGCAAACCTCGTTTGTTTAAAGTCCATTTTTTTTGTCGGTAACAAACTGACGTTTGCAACGTCCCCCCCCCCGTGATTTTATTCATTTTTCTTTTTTTTCTATTCATCAAAGTAAATAAACGAGTCGAGTTTACAATGTCAAGTGTTCTCTTTCTTTCTTTCTTTCTTTCTTTCTTTCTTTCTCTCTTTCTTTCTTTCTTTCTTTCTTTCTTTCACACTTATAAGCTAAATCCTAAAGCTGCACTCTTATCAATTATCTATATATATTGTACAAATAACTAGCATTTGACGCGGCTGTTTGCTAGCAATTACTTGCTAAAAACCGTTTACATTCGTGACATTGTGTATAAAACTCTATTGGAGTATATGCTTACACTGGTAATTCTTACTTCATGTTTTTTTAAATCCCCTCTCCTGTTTTATGCATTTTAATAATAATAATAATAATAATAATTCATAATAATAATAATAATAATAATAATTATCACTTTTTCGCTCTCTAGGCCACACAGTTTGTTTTTGGGTGCCAAAATTTGTTTAACGACGTTGCACGCGACTAAAAACGTTTCTTTTTCAGTTTTTTCTTTTTGGAGTGTTTGCAGAATCGGGCAGGACCCGAGAGGCCAGCTGGGTTCATCCTCACTAGACCATTTTTATTTTTTTTTTTGTCTGTCCGTGCACATAAGCAAAGTATCATAAGCTTCTGTGCCGGACGCGGTGTATCCGTGCCCAATGTAAGACCAGTCGGCTTCTTATGATAGACAAATAAAAAACTAAGAAGGGAAAGGAAAGAATTGACGGAAAAGTGGAGACTTCCCTCGTGGTCTTCCTTTACATTTCCTCGTTGTTCAATCGAACCTTTCCTTAAGAATGGAATCAGTTACTAACTTTTTTGTTCTTAAAACTTGTGTCACTCCTCACAGCTGACCACGACGAAATGTAAAGTAAGACAACGGGGAAGGATTTCGACTGCCCGTTCTTGTTTCCCTCCTTCATTTTTTTCTTCTCTTCTCATAAACATTTGCGGTATCGTCGTGAACTTTGTATATATACAGTATGTATAATCACCTAATATATATATTTTTTTCTGACGGTACCGCGCGATTGCGGCGACAGTGTTTTAATTATCATCGACCGTCGTCGTAGTTTCCTTTCATTTTCATTTCCTTTTATTATTTCTGCTTGCTATTCAGTGAATAACAACTGGACTTTGCTGGACGCATACTCCGACCATAGGACTGTCTTCCCTTTCCGGATCTCTCTGTTTACCAGTTGAAACTGTTGACGGTTGCCTGACTATTCCGTGCGCGTCAGTCGTCGGATAACCGTAATTATAGAAATTCTGCTGCTGAATCATCGGCGAGGTCATCATAGCAGGCAGATGGGATATACCAGGGAGAATTAGGCTATTATACGATCCAAGAGAGCTTTGTTTCAGGGAGCTGTCTACAGATTGCATGGACATCGGCCCGGATGCAGGCACCCCAGTGGCCGAAGTTGACGGATAGCTTGCTGTCACCCCGCGTCGATTACCCAGATGACGAGGCGATGACTCGCACTCCATCGGCTGATAGCCACCAAGGAGACTTGATACTTGCATCGAATTGCCACTGTTGCTGCTTCCCTGTCCTGACATGGTTACCAGTCCTGGGACACCAAGAGAACAAAACATTAGATTGATACATATCCATAGATATAATAATTTTTACACTAATGCAAAGAAAAATAGATCATCCAATGAATTACACTAGCTTTTACGATAGAATGTCACTATGGGAAAATTAAAATAAACAATTCCAAAGTACTACGGGTACACATTCCAGGCCTTGAGCTGCTTAACGTTACGTTTCTTTATCTTTCATTTATTCTTACTATCTTTATGAGGGATGTTTCAAAAAAGATGCACATCCTAGAAACTGAAAATTCTTCATAGTAAAAGAAATTTTACAGTCCTTTGCCATTTTTCAATTTCCAAGTTTATTCTGAAGGGTATTCTCGACTTCCAGGAATGCTGGAAACCCCCTTATGTGTAAAATGGTAAAATACTATTCAATTTCTTCTGTCGAAAAGAATTTGTTATATTCATGTTATACATCTTTCATGAAACACTCTATGTATGAAACTTACACATTGGACAATACAATACTAATATCTAAGCAATAATTATAATTGTTTCTTTCTTTCTACTGGGATAACTGAAAGTTTAAATGAGAATCTTAGTGAACTATAATCTTGTTAATTTAATGTATAAAATAGTACGTTTCATAGAAATTATAATTCATGCATGTAAAATTATCGTTAAATTTGAAAGACGATTTTGAAGAGTGCATCTCTTTTAAAACCTTTATCTTCTTATTAAATATTATCATGCTTTAAATATATGCTAAACAATATCAATGGACGTTTTTGGACAATTAAATACAACTTCATATTCTTATTACAAAGTAATTCAACCTGAAAATAACTAGAAATATCCATAAAGGACATTTTCAAGATGTAAAGAGCTTTGATTTTCTAAAGTTCATAAGTGTAAGGTTTATGCAAGGAAAAGAAATAACAAAGGCTTTAAAAGTAGAGATATAAAAATCTAATAAATCTCATGAGTAAAAATAAGTTACAGTTATAACAATTCTTTACTGGATATTTATTTACGAAAAAACTTAACTTTTTATCTATGGAACTATCTGTATAACAATAAAAAAATTTCATTTAAGTATTAATAACGTGTATGTACAGGGTGTCCCGTTAATGGTATTGTACCCATGAATAAGAAAATTAAAAATCTTTCAATCTGTGAGATGTATAGAGATTTTTATATTTCTCCAATTTTAGATTGCTTGTTTTAAAAGGTGTTTATTTCGTCCTTTGTTTATCATTTTCGATAATAATATTAATCAATATATTAAATAATATTACGCTTATCATTTATAATCCTTAAGTAAGAAATTCTTTGTTTATGAAAATAAGGTAAAAATGTGCACAATTTATAAAGTTCAATAAGTGAATTACTTAATAAATCTATATTTTTTAAACTTATTTCCGTAACTATACATTAACATGTTTGTACATTTTAATATTTCATACATATGAAACATTAATTTTTTAATTTTTATATTACAAATAAATTTCCCTCTCAAATTAAGTAAACTAACTATAAAATTAAGTAAAAAGATTCATATAAATCTTTTGGTAAGATCTACGAATTGTAGAATTTTTTCATAATAACATGCTGACTGTTAATAAAATATGTTTAAAAATATTAATATATGTAACTTAATTCAGGATAAGTAGATAAAACCTGCTATATAAATACGTTTACCCTTAAAATATAATCACTTTCATCATTATCCTTTTGGAATATTAGGATGTGAAAGTTGCATCTTTAATAATAATATTAATGAAATCTTAAATAAAACGATGTATGTACAATTTGGGATATGCATGCTAATCGTAAGGATACACCACGATTACAACGTACGATAGTCTATAAATGATTCAATTTTCTCCATGCACACTTATCTGTTTTCCTCAATTACCCTTCAAAATCGTCTTGCTTTGCATTATAAGATCTCTTATCATATTCTTCGGGACACCTTGTATATGTATACAAAACTGTGATTTGGTCGTACATTCGCTTGTACAAAGGTAGAAAATAAGACATTCGAAAAGATGAAACACGAAACAAAGGATGAAATATTCGCTGTAAGGACAAAATTTGAACGTCTTGCATATCATATGACGAAGATGCACCCCGAAACGTGTTGTATGCAAGCAATTGACGCATGCACGAAATAAATGACAAGACAACGAAGTAGTCACTCTACAGAATAAAAAGAAAAAAAAAAAAAAGAAAAAAAAATGATGAACATACAGATATACAATTCAAATATTTCTGGCAAGAATACGTGTTCTTGTGAATGCAAATGATCAGTTGAATGCATGTATGTACTAGATGTTTATTATATAGATTATGATGTGATACAAGAACGTATTCCTGCTATAATATTTGATATTTCTGCTTTGTAATGTCTAATTATAGCACCGTCATATCGACGGACATTCTTAGATAACTAGTCTAGTAGTAATCATATGACAGATACAAGATGTTAGAGGAGCACACGGGCAATTAACATGAATCCGTGTCTCGTTTGAAGAACCGAAAGTCTGAGTTTCTTTCGTTTCAAGCAAGCAAAGCTTCGTATGTTACATCCGAGGCCAGGATATGATTATCAGGGACATTGTTAGTCTTTTAGCTTGTAGGATTGTTTGTTAGACAGAACTTACTTATGTTAGTAAGTAAGATTAGGGTTGGGGCCTAGGACAGGTCGTCGCCGCCCCGCGGATACGACAGTCATCGAGCCACGTACTGTCCCCCCATCATATCTACGGGCAACAACAAGTATCGTTTAGTTTGCGCAGAAAATAAAAAGATACCGGTAAAAAAATTATATTAATTTGCTTCTATTTCTTTTTTCTAACAAAAAAGAAAGATGTTAAGTTTTATTAAAGAAGAATTGTGATTAATAAAACTTCACTTATTATGTAACTGAAACAATCTTTTATAAATGTAATTGCCAATTTACTATCTATATTATAGTATAGGTCAATTTCTTATTTTCTGCACAAATTAAAGCCTGCCTAAATCTTCAATGCAATGAAGCAATTCTTTAAAAAGTTCAATGCAAATCATTGGATTACTATTGGCATAACTAGGGTTTCCTTCTAGGGTGGACCATGTCCCTTAGCTGTACTAACAATAATTTATTTATAATTTTTTTTTTCTTAAGATAAGATTTTACGAATGGATTTTAGAATAGTGAAGGGGCCAGTCCACATTTTCTTTTACCTAATTATGCCAATGTATATTATTTTAATTCGATAGTTCATTGTGTATGCCGTTTATGTTAACAAAGATTTGATTTTAATTTTAACTTGATATTAAATCAGAGATTTTGAATTACGTATTGCATTCTTTTTATTTTGCCTCAATTTAAATATGTGAGAGAAAACGTTACAATAAAGCAAGTGAAAACAACGATTAACATTTTTCAAATTCATTTTAACCTTTTAGATAACAAAATAAGATAAATTTGACATGTGATTATACGAGAGAATAATAATTATATATAATTGATGTAGAATAAATAAAATTAAGTGATATATTCATGTGGTCAGTACAGTTATTGCATACTTTACACTGTAAAGGATGCATGCGCCTTTTTCTGTCTATAAACATAAGTATAATAACATTTAAAATTTGTTTTGATATAAAAGAAATTAATTTCCGATATTATACTTCTGACGCATCATGTATTAATTATAAAATTTGTTATCGAAGAAACTTTTAATCAATATGGCACACAATTTAAAGTATAAGCGCTTAAAAATGTTATTATTCAAATAAAACGTCTATAATATATACATATATTTTGAGACTATGAATAAAAATCCCAGATTTATTTAATCGCGCGTGTAAAAATCAGAAAGCGAAAAAAAAAGATTATGCTTTATATAAATGTTAAAAAAAATTTGATAACTTACCATGATCTTGGCTCATTGATACCACTGCCGGGCTTGTGTTAGCACTGTTGGCAGCAGCGATATTCGTATTGGTCCCCTCGTCGGCTGTTCGCTTAAAGAAATTGTGCTGAAGTGCGTAATACGGCGTCACTCTTGTTTTCGGATCGAAATCCAGCATCCGCAGGATTAAGTCTTTAAATTTGAGGTAATCAGAAACTGAATGACCAGGTTCACCTATCCTTCTACCACCAGGGCCTCCGCTTTCGACACCTAAGATATCGTGTAAGCGTCTTGTGCCAGGAGGTTTGTACTTTTTACCATCCTTGGATTTTTTCAGCACATACGAGCCATCCGTGGGGACTTTGTCAAAGTATTTCCGCGCTTTGTGCGCTTGGTCCAATATATGCTTCGGTGGCATTCCTAGTACTTCTACAATTTTATTCATTTGATCGACCTAGAAAACACGAAAACGCATTAAACAACGAATAAAAATTATTTTTAAATATCGATCGTACAACCATTGGCTTCTATAGTTACCTCATTGGCCCCACTGAACAGAGGTTCTCCCGTATGCATTTCAACTAAAATACATCCTAGACTCCACATGTCTATCGCAAGGTCGTAAGGTATTCCTAATAAGACTTCGGGTGATCGGTAAAACCTGGATTGAATATATTGGTATATCTAGAAATATTAATAAGATTGTTAGTTTGTACATTTACCCATAATCTCAATCCGTCTGAAAATTGTATGATACAATTAATTTGAAATATTATTTTAACTCTTACCCTCTGTCCAAGTTGACACGAACTACCAAAGTCCACTATTTTTATCGCACTTCGCTTGGGATTGCACAAAAGTATGTTTTCGGGTTTCAGATCACAGTGAATGATGTTCAATTCCGGTGTAGACAGGAACAAAAGGGCAGTACACAGTTGTTGTGCAAATTTCCTTGTTAAGTTCAACGATACTCCTCGAAAATTTGTATTTCTAAGTAGATCATATAGGTTATATGATAATAGTTCGAATACCAAACATAAGTGATTTCGCCACATAAAATGCCTCTTTAGCTTAACTGTAATTTCAAAGTTAAGATGTTAGAATTGTTTCTATTAAAATGTTATTAATTTTAGAATAAATGAAACATAAAATCAACCTATATAATATTTGTTGTCGGTATCCGCCCTGTTCATCATTTCCAATAGCCTCACTTCAATTTGCGCTTGATTTAGAAAAGGTTTTTTGTTCTTGATAATTTTTATTGCCACTTGCGTTTGTTCTTCATGATCAAACGCTTTTACTACTTGGCCAAAACTGCCTTTACCTATGAAACATGAATATATTGTATAGCACTTGACCATATAACAATTGCTTTAAAGCTATAATCTTTGACCGCACTTTTTTACTGTTACTCGCACAAATACTATTTTTGTTTACCTATTAACGAATCGATCTCATAGCGATCGAGGAACTTTTCCCCATTCTTGATAATATAATCATGATTATCATCATCCCAGCCATCATTGTACAATTTTCTTTCTTTTTTATGGGAACCGTCTTCTCCTTGCATCTGTTGCGCCCTTCTCTTTTTCTTAGCATAATAAACCTGTGGAAAAAGATAAAATATGAATATACATATATATAAAGAAAAAAAGAGATGATTGTGCCACAGTTTCAAGATAACAAAAGACGAATACACGGTAAGCGATAAAAGCCTAAAGATGAAAAGAATTGAAGGCAGTTTTGATTTGAGAAATTAACAAGATACCAAACGAACAGTTGGTTGTAGAAAAAAAGAAATCATAAGATACGCAAATATGTACGTACGATCATCCACGCAAACCTCCGAGTATAATACTCGAATCTATATAAGAAAATTCAAGGAAATAAGAATCAGGCCGCGCGTATATTGACAAGAAATGAATGACGAGCGATAACAATAAATATTTCTAATAAATACGTTTCCATAGTTTTGTTCACATTGACGTCAATGTGATTAGAATGGCAATCAACCGACGTCTTTAAACGTATTTCTAATACAATAGTCGAGGGTTCCAAGTGATGAAAAATGAAAAATCTAAAACATCTTGTTACCTCGTTGATGTGCTTGTAAGTTTTGATAAGATCGACGCTGAGTTTCCTAAGGGGTGCCGTAGCTGGATCACGAAACCTATGGGGTATCCTGGCTTGCATGGCGTGAATATCCGCAGGGGTTTCTTGCGGAACCCCGCCGGTACCACCACCGGCACCGGCACCCCCACATACCGTAGGGGGCAAGGGTTCCTCCGCTACCAGACGACCGTATAGGGGTGCGCCACCACCGCCACCCCCGCCTCCACCCGTACCCGCTCTCCCACCTACTGAAAATTAAACAACATGAAATTATTATTAAAATATAGCTAGCGAACAGGAAATAATAAGTATTAAATTTTGAATAAAATATCAAAAATCTAACACCATTTCATGACATAAAAGTATCTAAAAGTAATACTTATGATGGATCAATTTAAAGCTTAGAGTTTGAAATAATTGATTCCGCAAGGGTTTTATTAATGATCATAATACAATACTGATTGGTCGTCAAAGAATCATTTTATTAGAAATCAGGTATATAATTAGTAAAAGATCACACGAGACTGAAACGCTTCGTTTGAACGTAAAGTGCTTGTATTGAAATACAAAGGAAAAGGAAAAAAAAAAAAGATATGAATCTGCTTAAAAGTGGTTTAATCACGGTTACACGCAGCACGTATGTATGCACAATGTTACGATTGATTGAGAATCCACGCAACGGGGTCACGAAGACTGACACAGGTCGTGCGATAACCAGCACGCATTCTGCTTCATTCATGTTTCTTGATATAGACTGACTTTCACCCATATACGACCATTCTCTAAAACTGCCCCTAGAGAGCATTTGTGAATGTAAGTACACTGCATGGCAGTTCTTAACCCGTTAAAACACTACGAGCACCAAAGGTTCTGTCTACCTAAAAGGACCACCCGGCTCATTTCAACTCATTGATATAATTTTTAAACACTGTGTTATAAATAATATATATGGTTAATAAAATATATAAAAAGTTAATAAACTTTTATGTAGATATTTTCAATTTATCTTAAGTTTCAAATTGATGTATCGTAAGTATTATCTAGCTGTACTTTTATGTTATGAAATTGTCTTAGAAATCCTACGTTTTAAAACTAGATGGTTGATATATTAGTAGGGTAAAGTGTGCAGTTGTTGAACCTTTTGATAAAAAAGTAAGAAATATAATACAATGCGTTTCTTAACCCTTGGACTGCGGACCATGGAGAGACTCTCAAGACGGCGGACCACGGAGAAACCCACAATTCTAATTTAATTCTGTACTTCATATTACTTTCATTGTCTAAATTTTACACGGTATAATTCTAAATAGAATTATAGTTTATTACGTATATTTTCTACTTTTTTTTTTAGAAAAAGCATTGATCATTACATAAGAGTCAACAACCGTACAAGTTACCCTATAATAGCATCGTCTGCTGCAACTGACAACCAGTAATTTTCTGTTAAGAATATTGATGATGTCTTTACACAGTCAATTTCTTCGAAGCTTAAGCTTCAAATTGACGTGTCAGAAGTACAATTTTATCATACTTTTCTGTCATGAAATTATATGTATATCAGAGTTTCCATATATCGAAGTCGACCATCGGTTTTACGAGAGATCTAACAAAACACTGCGAACAATGTAATTACGTATTTCATTGGGCAGCTTTAATTGGTGTCTTAATTAATAATCGCGAAATATTTAAACACGGCTCCACGTGTTGAGAATCGCTGGGTAAAGGTTGAATCGAGCTCTGTTACTGACTGCTTGCTACGAGTGTCAAGGGAACACGTGCTACCTTTGACCTACAGTGGTTCGTATTAATCCTTTCGTTGCCGGAGATTTCAACGCAAACTGCACATTGTGGGTGGGCACAAATTTACAGAAATGATACACGTTTCTTCGGTAAATAACGCGACAGTAATAACATTGTTGAAAGAAGAGATTAGAAAAATATTTCATCCTTTAACTAAACGAATTATCATAATACTGACTCATTTGTTCGAACGTACTCAACAATCAAGATTTTACGTTCGAAACGTAACTGTGATAGTAATAACAATAATAGGAGCATAGTGTCTAATTTTAGTTGAAGTACCATTATAAGTGAAGGGTTAAAATTATCTAGGATCTTATGTACGTACAAATCGTATGATATTACGTACACGATTATGTATATAAATAGATATTTTCATGGATATAGTTTTTCAGTAAAATCCAACACAGTTTCTAATTAAATTTTTGTCTATCTTCAACACCTTTGAAACTATAGCTTGGTCTAGTTGCAGCGAACACCCTGTATATTTTGTTTTTAATATAAAGTGCTTCTAATTGTAAAGGATAAGATTTAAATAATACGGTTGTAGCATAAATTAGTGAGTCACAATTACGATGAATTGAAATCGTATGGCATAGTATTACAGTGAGCACAGTGGTTATAAAGTTATACCGTAATACTATCATAAGAAACAATAAGTTTCCTGTATTGAAATAAACTACGGAAACGGTACCGCTGCACAGATAATTGCATCGTTAGCGCACCGTTTCACAGTAAGCATTCTTGAATGAAAGCTATGTATGTTTGCGCAAGATCCCATATTTCTCCGTTAAATGGATAAATTTGTAATCGTGTAGAATTCGTATGAATTCGTGTTCTTATCAAAAATATTCGTTTACTACGAAATACGATTTCAATTTTAAGACAAATAGTAGTCACCGTAATCGTCGCAGAGCATGGAGAGAGCCTGAATTTTAATTTTCTATCTTATATTATTTTCATTTTCTAAATTTTCCACTGTTCCTTTGAAAATGATTTTTCCAATATATGAAACTGTTTGATTTAGGTAAAAGTGATACGTTTAAATTCAGGTTAATAACTCTTGCTGACGTAACTCAATTTGAATTTAGCGCCCGGCAATCATCAGGTTACCACCCCCATGATCGCAATCTGCATTTTACACAACGTGCACTCACGTGCATCCTACGAAACGTTTCATTAGAAAATGTCGCTTCTTCTCCATAATTTCGTAGGTATTCTTTGTTATTTCAAGAATGCATTGTATTTGATAGCAAAGTATCGGGCCGACTGGTGGGACATTACAAGTGTTTGAACAGTTCTAATAATTAAACGCTCTTGACCAATCGGAAAGCGTCTAGTAACCGGGTCTGTCCAATCAATCGTACTCGTCCAATCACTGGGCCCGTACCTTATTTAAACTTATATATTTGAAATTGTAATTTTTCAATGGAAATATTCCACTATGTAGTACGGTGTTGCTCGTTCTTGCTGCTACCGTTACCGACCACGGGGAAAGCCGATCTGGCTGTCGGCTGTACACAACGTGCTGGCGCACGAGGAGAGAGGAAACGAGAAAGTTGGTGCGCGAGTGCGCACATCCTCTGTGTGAATGAGATCGGGGGTAAGTGCGATAGCAAAAGAGGAGAGTCGCGTATTGATCGTGTCGCACGGGGGTGGAGGAACCACCACCGACCGACCGACTGGCTGGCTTGTCTGTCTTCTATGCCGGCGCGAGTTGCGTCGACAGAATGAAGGTGGATTTACACTGCCGTCCATAAGTATCAGGACATTACTAACTTTTCGTCATTATCCAATCATTTTAATCATCCCCTAAATATTTTATACTTCTCTAAACACATCATGGTCTCAAATAAATTTATCATATAAATTATTAAAATTAAATGAATTAGGGTTATAAGGAGTCACATGTAACTTTTTTTTATCCCAATTGTATTTTAGAAGAATTATAGAAGCCTTTCACGTACAAAAATCTGCAACCACAATTTTATTCACTTTTAATCAGTTCCCTTTGAAAACTTGAATGACCATGATGGTTACATAAATGGTTAGATTCGCACCGGTATCTGTTGGGGATGTGTAGCATCGAAGAAACCGCTATTAAAACTTAGAAAATTGATCGATAGAGTAAAAGAAAATTCTCTGGGCAGATGAATCGAGGTTTCAAATATTCAGACACAAAGAAATTTTATAAATGTCTGGATACTTATGGATGGTAAGATATAAGTAGATGTCCTATTCGTTTAGATATGGAAGGATTTTGTTCAGGCAAAGACTGATAGAAAAAGTAGATAAAAAGATAAATGTATATTTGGCATATACCAAACGGTTTGAGAAAAAGAAGGATTGTTTCCTCTTCCCGCAAGTTCAACCGTTTGCCACTGGTCGGTTCTTTAACCGAGATATACAAAATGAAATTAGAAGGAAGAGAAAGACAAAAGAGATGATGCTAAAGGGACAGAGTGCCAAGTCTAAAATACATATCAGTCAGTAGCCGACCGAACGGTGCAGTCTAAAGTCTTTGAATTTTTCGAGAGTCGCCGATCAGGCATCAGTCCAAAAATGGATCCTACTATACTATTGCCAGCGTGTTCTTTCGCCACTTGCAAATTCAACTTTCTCCCTTTCGTGATATATTTATTATTTTTTCTCAAATACGTTACATTAAAAGTGTATACACGTATGAAAGATTTTAATTTCCAGCTTTATAAGTAAACTTTATTTTCTATGTAAAATGATGTATTTGATGTACTGAAAATATTATCTCATTGATTAATATTGCCTGAATTAATCAATGTTTGCTGATGTATCGTTTAGCGAATTATTCAAGTTTGCCGCCAAAAGAACACGATCACGTGATCGCCCTCGGTTGTATAAAAAGAAGCGAGACAGCCTCGTGGCGTCAGTCTTTTCCCAGCTTGCTTACGAATATAACGCTTTGAAAAAAATTTATTTACCGCGAAAAATATTTATCTAATCTTTTATCGCACCCCTCAAGACCCTGTATTCTATTATATTTTATTTTTGAAATTTCATTTCTAAAACGAAATATGTACTGCGGAAATAAATTTCAATTTTAAATAACTTTACTATCCTCAAATACATAATTTATCATGATTACATAAATTAATGTAAACCAATTATTCATAAATTAATAAATTTGCAAGCTCATTTGTATGCAAATTTTTAAATAAAATGTAGATATTTAATGAAAATTGAATTAAACCGGTGATAAACAATTTTATAAAATAATTATGTTAAATTATAATGTTACATGTACCCAAATGATCATAAATCAACATTAAATTACAGAATAATTGTAGGAAAGTATGATTCATAATATACGAGAATTTCATCGTATTTTATTTACTTCTATTTATCAAAATGACGTTAGCATCGTCTAGATTAAAGCGATCACTAAGTACATCATATCAAGAAATCATGAATTCGAACGGAAGCTTTTACGTAATTCATAAATATATGTATCAATTGCTAAAAAATTTCAGATCAACAATAAACATCAGTGATATTCTCCTTCTTAAGACATTTATTATAGCAAACTCTAATTTTCCTATAACATTAGGTGTACAAATTAATCCGGTGCGTTACTTTTATAAAAGCGCGGGAAATGTTTAAATTTGAAATTGTAATTAATAAAAAGCACCAAATTAATTCATATATCTAATACATGATCTATTAAAACTTATATACCTATTTTATGTACGACGTCGATAATAAACTGCAGAAATAGTGCATCTAATTATGCAGTTTAAGGAAGCACTTGTACTCTTGAAAGAAACTCATAGAAAGTCATAAGCCCGAAGAAAGGTCATCATAGTACTGCAATATACTTACATTGTTGCTTATGCCTGGATTCCATAAGGATCATTTGTTCATGTTTATGCCACGCAGCATCAGTAGTGTCTGTGCTCGCCATACCCCTCGCACCTGCGGAGGGTGGTTGGACACCCCCACGGCCTCCACCGCCTCCGCCCCCGCCGCTTCCATACTCCATACCAGCGGCACCCTTACCCTTCCCTCCCTCCCACCCTTTCACTTCTGCCCCCGGCAGTCTTCAGACGCTCACAACATGGGGCACGCCAGCCCTCTCAATACCGCTTCACAGCGCGCACTCTCTCTCTCTCCCCCTCTCTCTCTCTTCTTCGCAACACACTTCCCTTTTTATCTTCTTTCTTTCTCTGCAGCCCTTCTTTTCCAGGTGTTTTTTTTTTTCAGGGTCCCTTTCTTTTTCCTTTCTTCTCTCAATCACTACACCCTCGTTTTTCAGCTTCTTTCGTCAGCTCTCTCTCTCTCTCCCCCTCTCTCTTTTCTTCTTATGTTGCTCTCGTTTGTCTTTATCTTTCTCTCTCTCTCTCTCTATCGCAAAAATGTCTCAGTCTTTTTTCTTTTTTTTTTTTTCGTTAAATTTAAGCCAGTCACTCTCCACAACAGGATCAATTTTGAATGAAGAACATGAAAAAAAAACAAGGCTCGATTATTATGACCACTATATCCCTTTTCCTTCTTCGAGCTTTTCTTTCCTCCTCTTTGTGACTAGTGTTTGATCCGTTTCTTGTGTATCCTTCTAAGAGAGAGAGAGAGAGGGAGAGAGAGAAAGTCCTTGGAACTTTCTTACGTTCAAGGACTTCTAAACGTCTTCTTACTCGTATCTCCTCGTTTCGACGTAGATGAGTCTTCTTTTCCCTCATACGAAAAATAACTCTTATTTACAAGCTTCAACGCGCGCTGAGTTTTTTTTCTTTTTCACTCTCTCTCTCTCTCCCTTCTTATTACGTGATCCACGAGTGCGTGCAACCGATTTTCTTCACCTCCCTCCCCTTCGATTTCCCTTGTTCGTAAACTTCTTCCCGTACTTTTAAATTATTTCTTGCCACCAACTTCCGGCGACGATACGTTCAGTTACCACCTTCCTCTTTCTGTTTCTATTGTTATAAGTACTGAGATGAGTCTCTCATTCAATTTCACTATCAACTTCCATGATCCTCAGTACTGATGTCTGAAATCAAACAATACAAAATTTTCATTAGTATTTTTATCTATGACAGCTAATCTATATTTATTTTATACATATATATATATATATATATAAAAATGATTATAAGGTCTTGCAATGCAATGTAAAAAATTAGATTTGAAAACTGAAGTTTTTTTAATTATATATTTAATATTATAAATATTCTGACAAAACGTTAACTACCTTTGTTCATAATTATCTCGAAAATAATATATGATTTTTATCTCCGAGGATTGATTACAAATACACCGACTACGTGTGTCACCTGTTTAAGTTCTGACAATCCGTAAGAATGCATAGAAGTGTAAGAACTTTCAAAGTGATATGTGTTTGTCAGTCGGTATATAGAACAAGAGGTTAAAGAATTGATGAGCTTATAATCCGAGACGAACTTGTTACTAAATTTGTTACGCGTTCATCCAATTTTAACCCTTATGAGACGGACACGGAATTACTAGTGACGTATTTCAAAATTATCCGCGCTGTCCATACGCCATTGAACGGATATGTTGAACGTGTATAACGATCGCCTGTTTCCTGTATCGTTCAAAAAATAAATCTAGGCTCTTTAATGATTCATCTCCATTTTTTATATTGTGCGATATATATACACACACATAACTGATTGGATTAAAAGAAATTTAAATAAACAAGCTGAAAGCGTACCTAACCTAACAATTTTATTGACACGTTGGCTGCCATGTGGATCACCGGTAACCGGCGCGGTGCCTTATATTTTCTGCGATCGAATTAATAGCGGAAAAAAAGGAACTTTAAAAGCTAAAGTTTGAAAATTATTTAATAAATAGTATTTCAATGTGATGATACACTAATGATCGTATCATAATGATTTTTCGTACCTAACTCATAAATCTTTTTTTAACGGTAAAATTGTACTCTAGATGATCGTTTTAGAGTTCAGAAATAGAACTCACAAGTCAATATATGAGTTTGATAGAATTTTAGAAAATAATTTCGTCAATGGACTAACTCGTTGACAAAATGTTTTTAATAATGTCAATCTGATTACTTTCAAAATATATCCTGCGAGTAAGCTACCCAATAAGTGTCGACGGTAAACGTGTCGCCTATTATTAGACGCGTCGTTTCCGCATACGCGCACGTAGGATGCGTTATACACAGGTTTATTTAGTGAAAAGAGAAGTAGTCTAATCATTTATACTTTTAATTATGCTACATTCTACGAAACTTTCAATCTTATGAAAATGTAGAAATATTAGGCACACTAAAGTTTACATAATAAATCAAAATTTTAAATATATTATTCAGAATAGTTTTCAACATTTTTGCATAAACGTATCTGAATACCTTGTGACTAAAGGTCGTAGATCTACGCTATGTGAGACGAACCGTAGATCTACCCTCTAATACAAATTCTACAGTTTCAGGAACCCATGGTAGACTTCGAAAAATCGTCCCGGTATCAATGTGTCAATATTGTTATAATTACTTGATTTTTATAATTAAATTAAATTAAATATTATAAACAATTGATTGTAAATAATCAGCTGTTACTTAATAAATTGTTTGTAAAACTTGTTCACCATTTTAATGTTACATATTCACATGTATTTTATATTTTTATAATGCATCAAATAATTTTCTTGTACACAAATGTTCTTTATAACTGTCCTAAGTGTTTTTGATTTATTACCTAACCTTAGAACGTTAACATAGAATTGCTAATGACATTGTCAACATTTAATTTCTGGTCACATGCATAATCAAGGATAATACAAGAATTAATAAATTTAAATTTATAATAAACATATATAGTATATACTACAATAAAATAGATAATTAACTGCAGGATGTTAATATTTTACTAATGTATTAGGGAAATAATAAATGCAGATAAGAAAGGTATTTCTGAACCGCGTAATTTACTAATTACACAGTTTCATGGACATAGCAATATTATAACTTATTAACATCTTTACCCAAGTATTTATAACTGTATACTTTGAATTGCAATGACGTTAAATTCAATTGCAAATGTACACAAAATTATTTATAATTCATATGATCTTCTTTAAATATAATAAACATATGCATCACAATATCTTTCTCCAATTTTAGTTAGATAAAATAGATCTGAACTTTTAATTTTTTTTCAATATTAATGCAACTCTAAACATAACTGAACCTACTCATAAACATAACTCATAAGTTTCTTCGATTAACTTAAACATAACTCAAAGTATATTTAAAATTATTAAAATGTTAAGACATTTAATTAAAAATTAATTGTAACTGTGATAAATATATTAAATGTTGTGATATCATTGCTACTTTATAAAATCAAACTAACATTACATTTGGAAACAATTTGAAATTACAATAAGAGTAACAATGCAATCATTTGGAGAAAAAAAACTATTATTCACAAACAAATGCCAATTTGGTACTTCAATTATAAAATGACCTTGAATATGTTTATTACACTTAAATTTTGAATTGTTATTTCATATCATTGTAAAAAAATTTCAACAACAAATATTGATAATATTTAATGCATCTATTCATCAATGAATATGTTTAATAACAAATGTATTGTTCTTGATATGCTTTGAAAAAATAACACATGTATAAGCGCACTTTTCCAAAAATGTTTATTTTAGTTCTGCTACCTGCAATTATTAGTACGCAATTGTTAATATGAATAAATATAAATGTAGCATATAATTCAGTATATCAGCATTTGATAAATAATAATAACCGAAATAAAATAAAAAATAAGAAATGAAATATTCTACGACTGCTTTTGAGGTTAAGTTATAACGATTAGTAACCTAACCTAGCAATGTATGCTTGCATGTCTTGCGAACCATAATGATTACAAAATCAGGAATTTCTCAATAAAGAACACAAAATCAAAAGAAAAAGAAAAATAGAAAATTCAATCATAGGAATTGATTACTATATATACGAGGAAATATAAGCGTATTATATACCGTTCTTAAGTCATTTACCTTTTCGATGCAATACGTACGTTTCGGAACACTTAACGTTAAAAACTTAACCTCAATTTAGAAAAAAAGATAAAAGTGAAACAAATCAATTTCCCTCAGTTGTAATTATTTTTCATTATCAACGATAATGCGGAGTATAAAATACATTTTTTTCATTTCAACTACTAATCTCCCCTCCACCGTCCTGTTTTCTTTTCTTTGTTTCGAATAAGTGTTTAAAATATATGCATTGCAAGAACAAATGATCATTTTTATATGGAAAAAAAAGAAAAAATTGTTCAACTCACCAGGTATTTTTCATTATCATCCGCTTCACCGAATACTGTCAAACTTCACTTCACAATAAAGTACAAAAAAAAAAAGCACGAATGTCTCAACAATACCGTTAAACTGTTAGCGGATGTACTGTTTTGTAAAAATCTTCACTTCCTTCTCTTGAAGTCACATAAATTCCGTTCTTCGATCACAGTACAAAACGTGGATGACACCTTTTCCTTTGGTAATCAACAGTGTGACTATGATAATGAAAAAATAAACAGATTGTGATCATGGAATTAAATATTAATCCCATGCATGATAAAATTTCAATCGTAGAAGACACTAAAGAATCGTCTTTAAATGTAAACTCGACGTTACGATTCTCACGCCCCTGATGTACCGACCGTATTTTACACGTGGACACTTGTATCTTTTCGTTAATACGAGCGGTTAAAATGTCGGACTCCCACGCTACCACCTTCAGATAACTACATGTAATGGTTGACACTATACCAATGACACTATGTGCAGAGTACGCGGCACAGCACGATTATTTCACCGTTTATAGGAAAATACAGAAAGAACGAGAAGATATAGCCATGCGTATATCAACATGAAAATCCGTCCATTGTTCATCTAGTCACCTGTTAGTAAGTGTAATCAGGGTGACCCTCTTCCTGTTTAAATTTTACTTTCTTTTCATCAGACGAATACACACCGTCGAGGCACAATTATAACTTGTAAACTGACGAACGAACGATTCACGTCTTTGCCGTGTAAAAGCGTTAGCGCTTTCTTTATCAAGAAGCATAGAGAACACCACAGAATAAAGCGTACACGAGCAAAGAGGAAAAAAGTTAATGGCTACCGTTTGTTTTCTTTCATTCGTTCGTTTAGTTACGAATACGTTGAATCGGGTTTAATCGGGTCAAATCGGCTCAATTCAGGTTATGGCCATCGGGGAATCGAGCATGCTTTGCATGACGCAGCCCGACGACAGGTATATCACGTGGTTCGTCGCGTCCCTTTCTCAGTCGCAACGTCACTGATATATAGTTCGTTTTCGATTGACTCTCGTTCAAGTTATACACCAAAAGAGTCAGTATTCAGAGTTTGTCGGCGACTTCTCGCTCTATGAATAGATTACTTCAACAAGTCCAGATTATTGGTGCGATCGAGTACGTACACTAGTAGACATACTGCATATACCACATCGTGTTCTGGCGCCGTCGGCGCTGCTGCTGCGGACGGAGAAGGCCGGAGTAATAAAACTGGCTGACACCCCCGCGAAAGCGCTGCAATGAACTCGCCCAATTCGAAGGGTCAAAAGCACCGCGGCAAAATAATAACAGAACGCAGCCGCCGCCACCACCGTCGTCGTCGCCGCCACCGTCGTCGTCGTCGTGTGGGCTGGGGGGTCAGCAGCGTCGTCGCCGTTACCGCCGTCACGAGCGACTTTCTTAGAACAAGCCTTTGTCGTTCCTGTTGCTGTTGTCGTTGTTTCTGCCGTTGCCGCCGCCGCCGCGAGAAAAACGGCGCGACGCCCCGACGCGGCGGAAAGTTGTCAAAACAGCACAACGTCACGCGCAACTATACTATTGCTTCTGCTTCTGCTCCTGCTCCCGCTGCTGCTGCTGCTGCTACCACTACTACTACTACTACTACTGTTAATGCTGTTCCACCTTCTCCTCCTTCTCCTTCTCCTTCTCCTCCTTCTCCTTTTCCTTCTACTACTGTTGTTATTGCTATTGCTGCTGCTCTTGCTGGTGGTTGTTCGCGGCCGCGGGTTTTGGCGGGTTTCCACGAGCGACGAGCGCGCACACCACTGGCACACACCGCGGCCGCCGTGCATTCACCTCGTCCTCACACCTTGCGCCACCGCTGTCGCCGCCGTCACTATCGCTATAGCCGTCACCACTTTTAATGTTGTTACTTTACCCTTTGTCCTTAATCTCGTTTTTACTCTTACTATTATAGATATGTTTTTCTCAGAAAATTTTATTACTTCATAATGCCGCGATCCGATCTTACTACCAACACTTCGTCGTACACTTTGATAGGACCGAGAATTATTTCGCCACGCTACTTTACGGCACGCGCTAAGATTACACACCCTTAAACTAACCTTATCATTTTCAAAATAACTGATTACATATTGCGAATCACGATACAATACATACAAACTGTTCAACGTCCTTTCACTAGACACGAGATTTATATCCCCTAATCGCGGAGATACCGCATCACTTTCACGGGCGAACATGGAGCTCGATCCATGCCGAATGTTTTGCGAAATGTCCGCATCTCCATTTTGTGGCGCTTCTGATCTGTCGTTCCCCTCTGCTCCTTTATGTTTTCGTCTTTTCCATGTGGTCTTTACCGGTCTCCAGGATTACCAACTCCATATTAGGCAGAAATCAACACAATCAAAATTATAAATGAAATTAATAACTTTTCATTTATGATCAATAATGATTCTATCGAAATTGGAAAATTTATCATTATTTATTCAATTTTACAAATATTATGACATGTATATCATTTTTATATAATTATATGTATTATCTTCAATATTTAAATTTAATTTATGAAAGATTGAATAATTAATATTATTTAATAGAGACGTTTCGATGAATAAAAAATCATAAGTTTTATATCAATAAATCAGTTAATAAACTTTATGCGCTTATAAATTGTATGCGTAATATTAATATTTGCATCCTTTTTGTTCCTTCCTTCAGAATAAATTATTATATCGTATTATAATGTAGAAATATGTCATCATTTTTGTGCCGTTATATCCATAATATTCTGATTTTTTTGTATCATATATTAAGATTTTCAAGAACATGTTTCTTTCGATTTTAACGGATTTATATAAAAACTAAACGCGCATGTGTAGACATTTTCTTTTGTTCGAATGATTTTGGCATTGTTACTTATGTTTACATTTTTGTTCTTATGTTAAAAAGTACTGCCACATAACACTGTTAATGCTCTAAATGTATGAATACGAATTAATATTTTTACTAAATTTTTATAATGGATAACTTAACTACAGAAAGCGTGAAAGAAATTTTTGGTACAGAATTTCAAAAGTTTGTATTTTTGTAGTTCATTGCTATCATAATTATTCTATGTTTTAATGTAATAAATATTTTGTTTTAGATTCTGTGAAGAGTGTAAAATAGTACTTACAAAAAATAAATGTGATGCTTTTATGGTATCTAATCCTGTTGCTTTAAAACAATGTTTAGAATTTCTTGATAAAGAGGAGAAACAATTAAATTATCAGTTGATAAAGATCCAGAATTCGTGTCCAAATTATTCAAATTATGGAGATCATAAACAAAGTACGGTAATTTGTTAACCATTTTATTAGAATATTAATGAGTTAATTTATGTAATTGACATTACTATTATAGAGTTATGTAAACAGTACATATTTGCACCAAAAAGAGAGAAAAAATCTTGCGAAGAAACTACATACCCACCTTCTAATTTAATACTTGCAAATTTATCATTGGAAATTTATTTACGTAATACATCTGCAATCTTACCCATTCACACATTTCGTCAGATGTCAATAAAATGTACTTTAGATACAGCTAAAACTGGAGTGGAAATATACAAAGACATTATAAACACTCCTGTAAACGATATTATTATTACTGATTATGAAGCTTCTATTCCTTCAATTTCTTTACTTTTGGAAAAATTTCAAAAGCATCATAAAATGTTTCATTATTCTAGCATATTAAAGCATTTAATTTCTAAACAAGAAGTTAATCAGAAATCACAGTGTAAATATGCAATAAACGCGAAACAGATGAAGCTATTTTTCAACCTTGTATTTACTAAAGTAATTCCTCTGAATATATTTGGAAAGTTAAGAAATTTGAAAAAAATTAAGAAAGCTCTGTTTCATTTACTAAAGATACCATGCTTCAAAGCTTTAGATTTGAAGTTATATATTAATAAATTAGATGTAAGTAATTGCATTTAATTAGTAAAACAAATTAAATGAAATTTTAAGTGTTACTACAGTATAATTTTTTTATTTAGATTTCTAGCATTAATTGGTTACAAAGCATTAAAAAGCCAAATATAGCATGGGTTCTTCTTGCGAAATTTGTAAAGTGGCTTTTCACTGGATTTCTTTTAAAAGTATTGCATATTTATTTTCATGTAACAACAGTGTCTTCCTACAATAATGAAAGAATATACATAGTACGTTCAGAATGGTTTAAAATTAATAAACGATTTATTCAACGAAAGATTCGTTCAAATGCTTTACAACTAGATCTTAGCTGTAATCATTGGAAGCCACCATTAACTGTATATAAATTATACCCTAAATATTCTACTGTACGACCTTTATTTGTATTGCGGTAAGTAATTTTATATGATGATAGCTCTATGAAGATCAGAATTTGTTTAAGCATTTCTTTATTAGGTATAAAAATGATAATGAAAGAAAAAATTTTTTCATTGTACAACAATTTCTAAAACAGTTACACATCACAGAATATGGATTAAATAGTTTTGAGGACAAATGGAGGTCAATTGTTCAACACAAACACACTTTAAAAGATAAAAGGTTGTATTTTGTATTATGTGATGTGACGGACGCTTTTGGTTCTATAATACAAGGTATAATTATTTATAATTTCGAGCATGTGTTACCATGTTTAAAAATTTTTATTTTCAGGAAAATTATTTGATATTTTACGATCTTTTTGTGAGAAACTTCCTGACAATTTAATACTGAGACATTACGCCGTAAAAAGTAATATATCAAAAGATGATATTCTATGTTATAAACAATATTTTTGTGACTCACATTTGCAATTATCAGTACCACCTGGTACATTGTATGCGCGTACAAATCATATTCAACAAATAAAAAAAAGTTGGTTGCTAGAAAAAATTCGAAAATACATCTTTCATCAGACGGTATGTTACAAAAGAAAAAGTGCGTACCGCTTAAAGTACTTTTAATTCAAAATTAACGCGTTAATTTACAGGTACAAATAGGTAAAAAATATTATATTGTAACAAAAGGAATCGTACAAGGTAGAATAATATCACCTATTTTATCAGATATATATTTTGATTTTGTAATACAAAAAGAAATGGCAGTATTTCTACGAACTGGTCAAATTATCAAATTTGTGGATGATATTTTATTTGTAACTGAAGATGAGGATTCTGCAAAACAGTAAAATAACAAATATTTTTTCAATTATCGGAAAAAATAAATGTTATTAATATACTCTCTTCATACAATAGATTGTTACAGTTAACAGCAAAAGGAATCCCAAAATATAATTGTCGATTTAAAACAGTGAAAACGCAAACTAATGTGGCCTGCAATGAAGGTACAGTTACAGATAATATTAGTTTCATTGGTTATAAGATTAATTGTACAACTTCAGAAGTACAATATAATATACCAAACATAAATCTACGTTATTTGATGTCTTTAAAAAAAAATTTGAATCCTTTAAAGTAAGTTTTTTGTATTTCTGTACCTGTATTATGGAGTATTAATTTTTAATATTAATTCCGGATTCGTTTTAGGATTCTGCAATTACGATTATGTAAGTTAGCAAATCTGAAATTATCAAACATTGTCTTAGATACCAGAATTAATTCTGGAACAACAATTAAAGCAGTATTGGAGAATGCAGGTTTAGTGCAAGCAAATCGTGCTTGCATTTTAATAAATGAATTATTCGATGATATTCAAACTAATGTTGAAAGTATATTTAAAATTATCAAAAACAGTAATAAACTAATTGCAAGATTTGTGATAAAAGTTTTTCTAAAATGTAAGGCTTATTATACTGAATGATTAATACATAGAATAATTACGGCTTTATTTTTATTTTAGATGAAGGAAAAGTGAAGGAATTACGTATTCGGAGATGGAACAAAGAAATTCTTTCTATTTTGTGGGCATCTTATAAACGCATTTTTATAAAAGATAAAGTTTTACGAAAACATTTTATTATGTTCTGTAAAAAGTAAACAGTACTCTAAATATTTCTTTTATTATTATATATTATAATATTTAGTATGTAATTAAAAAGTATGAGTGATAAATATCGATTCAAACTTTTCTGCGTGAACGTTTATACGCAAGTGGTGAGGAGCTACAGACCTCTGTATGCATACATATAAGCAGCGATGCTAGAACCATAAGACGGTAATTGAAGAATGACAGATCGAATAGATGGAATTTGATTCTTCATTTATATTATTTTTGTCGAGATTATATTATTTTGTCGACTCGTCGATGCTGCTGCCACATGCTTAGGTGGCTTGAGGTAGTGCTGTGTTTCATTAGACGATCACCCCACCTCGGAAGTTGCCGGGCCTGTGTATGCGACTGTGCTTCCGGTAAAGGATTTCGGGCGGAAAATAAAAATAATGACACTTATTTCTATGAATAAAGAAATTTTTTTCTTTTGCGTGAAAAAGTGGCACTTCTATTCAAACTACCGAATCGTGCAGCCCGACAACCTAGGGAAATTTCTAATTACGAGCACGATGCCCCTCTACAGCTTGTTTCTGCCCTCGTGGTCGACCATCATATACATGGTGGCGAAAAATGAATGAACAGCGAGAACCGTATGGAAAACTGAAGAACCGGCATTCAGAATAGAGTATAAGTAATTCCATCTAGTGGATGTCGAAGGGAAAACGGAAAACAGAATCTGCTATTTGGTAACTATATAAGAGGAAAAGTGGGGGAGCGGCGCGAGGAAGAAAATGGCCGACAAGGCAACGGTAAAAGGGCAGGGACGTCGAGTGAGATACGTGTTTTGGGCGAAAGAAATGCAAAATCCGTGTTAGATCTCGCGAAATCGAACGGAAAATATAGGGAAAAAGGACGTGTTATTATTTCCTTCAGTATTTTATTGACTAAAATATTAACGGATTAGTCGATTACATTCGTGTATTAATTTATCGTTTAAAAAAGCGTTCGCGGGCTGTGTGTAGGAACAAAAGGGCTCGCTAGAGGTAAACATAAATTATCCGTTCCTTCATATTCACTTCTTGCCGTTCAATTACATTTATACATCGGATATATAACTGAGTGTTTGGAAAATATGTTGGTAGAAGTGTTCGTAAAAGCGTATGAGTTTGGTGAAATTTCGTACGTGACGAATTCATCGATCAGTAGAGTAGGTTTATGTTAGCCACTTGTGGCCATCTACGGATACATTTAAAAGGTATCCTGTTGTCCTTGTCCTTTTAATTTCTCTATCTGTAATGTGAACTTTGCACTTCTTCCAAGTAGTATTGTCCTTCGCCTATTAAATACTATACAGTCATAGTGGGAAATCATAAGCAGCGAATTTATCAGCTGTATATTAAATGATGGGAGCAACGAGATTTAAAGGGATCGATTTGTCAACAAGTCGATGAAAGTACGCGCACCCGAAACTCTCGATCGTATTTCTTCTTTATTTTTATTTTATTTTTTATTTTTCTCCCGTCATGAAATCGAATATTTGTTTTATTATAAAGAAACATCAAATTTCTTTTATTTCTGTTATGAATTAAGTGTATTTCGTTATGAACAATACTCGAAAAAATATCCGTGTAAGTGGGTCGTCATTTCGATATTTTGATGAAAAAAATAGAATCATTTTTATTGACATGGTAGAAGTATAATTTTGGTAAAAATAGGTTTTAAAAAAAGTTCAGCTTACATTTGTATATTAGATGATATTTTTCTATGATAAGTGTCTAATAAAGTTATATCTTTTTTTTTTTTTTTTATTATTTACAGATAGTCAACTTCAACAAAGTTACAATATTTATAATACTTTACAATGGCAGTTAGGTAGTTTTGATGGTTTTCTCAGAGTTTTCGTGAACCTTAAATATATTTTTATCAAGTTGAAGATGTAAAGGGAAAAATTATAATGAAGCCACAGAAAAAGGCAACGGTTGCCCGGAAGGCAACAAAAATGCCAACAATTGCTAAAAAACGTCGCTCATTTTTAGAGAAAACTATATCTGATATCAGGAAAGAGAAGAAGTCTAAGAAGCTTGAGAAGTTAGATGATGTAAAGAGGAGAATGGAGAGTGATAAGAAGAAATTAGAAAAAACTGATGAGAAAAAGAAAGTAGAGGATAAGAAAAAGGTTGAGGAAAAGCGAAAGGACAAATGTGAAAAAGTGGATGAGAAGAAGAAATGTAAAGATAATGAAAGAAAGTTAGAGAAAGTAGATGAAAGAAAATTAGATAAAATGGATGAAAAAATCATTGATGAGTGCACTTATGATTGTGCAGAAAAAAAGAAAGTACAAAAAATAGAAGACAAAACTAAATTGGATAAACAAGTTGTAGAAAATAAGAAAAAGCCTGATAAACTGGAAGATAAAAAGAAAAACAGCAATGAAAATGTGGAAGATCAAGCAAAACTTGTGATCCCTACAGGAGAAAATGAATTACAGGAAGAGAAAGTAGAAAATTTTTGTTCCATTGCTAAGAAAAAATGCAAGGATGAGAAGAGGAAAGATACAAAACTACTCAAGTCAGACATTAAGGAAAGCTTGAAGATATCTGTGATAAAGGATAAAAAATCAGAGCACAAAAAGCTTCTTGGAAAAGGTACAGTAAACAAAGTTTCTTTAACGTGTACTAAGAAGGATTCTAAAACAAAATCAATGCAAAAAAAAGGTATTTCCAGAAAGACCGTTTTGGCAAAAAAAGCACATCTGTCGGTAGTTCAAAAATTGGTAGATAAAAAGATTAAGTTAAAGAAAATGATAAAAGATGAAGAAACATCGGTAAGCGAAGAGGATGAAGCACTGAAAAGAACAAAAAGAAAAAGCGTTAACATGTCTAAAACCAAAGTTTTACAGGAGAAGAAGCAAAAATTAGGAAAACATATGAAAGCTAAATTATCTACAAAGAATAATAAAATAAATTCTGTATTACGAAAAGACGATAAATTTAAAACGCTCGTAGATAAGGTTGTACCTAAGAAGAAACTGGATTCAAAGGAATCGGATAAATCTTTAAACGAGCCTAAAACGATCGAAACAAACGAAGAACAGGAAGAAATAATTGATATAAAGAGCGAAATTAAAGAGGATAAAGATACGGAAAAGGGTTGCAAGGAAGAACTATCGCAATTAAAATCACAGGATATTAAGAAAACTGTAAGAAATACTTCGAGAATAGGTAAAAAGGTAATAAAGAAGAAGACGGTGAACTGTAATCAGTCTTTGTCTTCTTCTGAAGAAATATCTTCGGAGGAGTCTGGTAAACAAATGAAGGTTTGCGAAGAAAACACAAATGATAGTGTTTCTTCGAAACAAGAAGAGATTGATAACGAGACTGTAGTTGATGCAAGTCCCAAAGATGAAACGATCAATGGGGACAATGTAACTGATAACGCGTTATTATCAGATTCGGAAGAAGAAAGCGACGACGAGTCAAAGAGTGGTAAACAAAAGGATATTAAGAAAGGGGATAGGAGTAGTTCACCCTCTGATGAACGCGTTCGACGAATGAGATTATTTGGTTTTTGGAGTGGACCAAAACGACATAGGGTAGCTTCTTTAAACGCATTAGCCAAAGTTCATTGTTTGTACGAAAATGAAACCGGAGGGGTGTATCTCGGTGGTTTCTGTAAACCGAAACCCGAAAAGGAGAAGCAAAAGAAAACGAAGGAAGAGAAAGAGGAACCTGTTCGCAAGGAGAAAGAGAAGAAGACGGAAACTAAAACGGAAGAAAATACTCCGAAAAGAAAACTTAGAAACGTCCCAGGTTTACGTGGAAAGCATTGGGACATGTTAGAAAGTTCATCGTCTTCGTCTTCCTCTGACGATGATTACGAACGTGAGAAGAATACCGAACACAAGAAGAAGATAATTAAACGAAGAAAGAAGAACGAAGAAGTAATGGATTTAAAAGACATGGTTGTTTGCAAAAGAATGGCGAGCCTTAACGCTTCGGCTATCTTAGCCGCTTCTTATTCGGACGAAAAGAATCGGTGCGGTAGTAGTTGCTCTGATTCTTCCAGCGAATCGGAAGTCGAGATTATTAGAAGACGCAAACAGACTGACTCTGATATCGAGAAACGAAAATCAAGGCAAAATTCCGAACAAGATGATGTTTTAAAACCATCTAACAAACTTGTTATCTTGAACCAAGATACAGATGTTACTATTACTGGTAATTTATTAATTACATTAAGTAAAAAAGACTTTGCGTGTATAGTTACGGTGTATTAAAATAAAACTCTTGTTTTAAGGTGTTTATGTTAATCAAACTCGATCTACGCATCATGAAGGCTATTGTAGCTTCGCCGGTATGCAATATAGAATAAGTTCAACGAGTCATACTCAAACTGCAGCTACCGCAGTTGCTACAGAGCTTCACGATCAGGTCAGTCTTTTTATTTGTTTCAAATACATCGACTATTAAAAAGTATTTATTGACATTAATTTGTAACAGCAAAAATTGGAGCAACCCTGTAAATCGTATACACCGTTAGGTGCTTTATCTTCTATGCAACCACCGGGCAGCCAAGGTAATCATCCGAGTTTGTCGCCTCGAAGACATTCTGCGTTTTCTGCTCCGCATCAACATGGTAAATTAAGTATAATATACTTTTTCTATAATTTATCGTTGTTAACAACGTATAAATCGTAATTCTTTTCTCTTCGATGTTAGGGTATTATCAGCCGGCTGGTCCACTGATACAACACCCACCAACTTTACCACCTATTAAAGGACCTCCTCCAGAACCAACTCCGACACCTCCGCAAAATTCTGAAGGTTCAGACGATTTAGTTGCAACGTCCACTACTTCGGGAGGAACTAGTAGTACAGGTATAGAATTTCATTAATTATAAATTTCGTTTAAATTTCACCATACATCTTAAGTATTGAAGAAATGTTATATATTGCTCATATAGGAGGAGGGTTTTATAGAGCATATTGTCCCACATACTACGGTACACCACCACAATATCCAGATTTATGTTATCCACCAACATATTCTCATCCACATGCTCATCCACCGCCTTATTATAAATATGCACCAACTTATAGAAGGTAAACTATTTATCATTGCAGTTTACGTAATTTTAGCACACGTTAGTTACGAAGACTTGTGACTCCTTTTTAATATGCTGTAAAAATAAAGGTATCTTTTCAGGCAGTATTATGGATATCAGGAATCTGGTGGAGGTGGTGGTCCCGGTAGCGGTGCTACCGCAGGAGGACCGGCAGTCGTTGATTATCAGTCGCCTCCGCCACCACCCGGTGAATATCCTCTTCCACCCTATTACGGAGCTTATCCTCCGCCTCCGCCACCGCCTCCTCCTCCACCGAATCCGGCATATTTACATTCTCAGGGAAGACCTTTTGTAGATCGTAAGTATTATACCCTATTTTATATTATTTCATTTACATTTAACTGATTCCAATTTATTTTAGACGCAGCCTTCCAGGGTTGCCCATGCCCGATGCAGTCTTGTCCAAAAAACGTGGATACTGGGCCCCTTATTGGTAATGGTAAGGGAGCGCCAGTGGTATCGGGGCCCGGTCTGTCATTGCCGCCCAGTGCTTTGGTAGGTCCGCCCTCGCCGGCGAGGGGGCTAGCCGGGCTAGCGCCGCCTCACGGTGCCAACGCCTGGGATACGGATCGCGTCCAACTTAACACTCATCGCAACCTGAATCAGAACCAACCGTTGGTCCCTTCGTCTCACAATTTAGTCAGTGGACATAATCGCCCGCAAAATTCTGACTGCAAGAACAAGGTTTTTATTATACTCTACTATATGTATAACTGAAATCATGATATCTTATCAATTTTATCTTGTCCTCTACCATTCTTGCAAGTCAATTGCTCGTTTCTTGCCCACGAGATCGTCGTGTTTCTTGTATCGATATACCTTAGATATTGGATATTAACAGCGATATCGATGTTACTTATTAAAGGGCGTGTAATATTTTGATTTTCCATTTTAATGATTCTTTTTAGGATGAGAAAGACTGTTCAGAAGACAAGCTACAAAAGTGTGGATGTCAAAAACGTGCCTGTACATCAACTTGTGAAGTTAAAATGGAAACTCTTTCGCCAGCCGAAAAGCTAACGGTGACGACATGTCCGAGTAGTAAATTCCACAATTTTAAATTGGAGAATAACAATGTGAAGTGTGAATCTTGCAGTGTAGAAATGGGGAATAATTTGTCATGTGTTGCTAATTGTAACGTTAAGTGCGAATCAGATTACAAATGTGATATCATGAAATGTGAACAGTGTATGAAAGAGGGTCAAATGGTCATTTTAGAAATCGACAAAGATTCAGGTATATTACTTGATGATAAATTGGATGCAGATCCTGATGTTAAGGAGGAATTGAGCGACGTTGCTGCGGTTGATAGTGAAAATTGGAAAAAGCCCGATTACGAACCAACGGTGCAAGAAACGATCGAAGAGGCTACGGAAAAGGAAGAGGTAGAAAAGACGGAAAAGGTGGAAATCGAAGAGGAACCTTCGAAATGTCAGAAAGTTTCGAAACGAAAGTTATCTTTAGATAGCTTGTCCGACAGCAGAAAAAAAAGGAAAGTAAGTAAAAGGACGCTTTCCGTCGGTTCTTCGCAGGATTTGAATAACACTGACTTTTCGTCAAAAATTTCTGTACCAATCCTACCTCTCATAAAAAAGATTGATAGTAACGGTGACGAATGTGTTTTAAAGAAAAAACAGCCTAAAAAGGACAACCAAAATCAAAAGCGCAAAGTTGAAAATTCGAATACATCCGAAAACGCGATGAAAAAGTCCAAAACTTCTAAACAGAGTACAACAAACAATATACCAAGTTGTTTAAAGCATGCTGCCAGTGACAATTCTATTATGGAAACGATTAATAATGTTATACAAAACAGTTTACATATTACTCAGAGAAAAGACCGGAAGAGTAAAAATGAGAAATCAGAGAAAGCGAAGAAGGAAACAAATTTGTTGTCCACGGCGAAGAAAGTTGTTAAAAAAGTTGATTTGGTCAAGGATCTGGCGTCGGAGAAATTATCAAAGGTAATCACGAAGGGTGGTCAGTATAAGAAAACGGAAACACGAACGAAATCAAGAGCGCAGGAGAAGAATAAATGCAAAGGAAAAGGTAAATCCAAATCGCAAGAAACGAAAACGAAAGATAATGGTAAGAAGCAGGATAACGCAAAGTCGAGAATAATCGAAGTAACTGAACCTATTAAAAAGCCAGCTTTAGTTAAAAAGAAGAGAAAAAGTACGAAGAAAGCGCCGGTTAAGAAATCAAACTCTAAAGTTGAAGATTGTTCAACAGGAAGTGAGAATTTGATATTAACCAGAAAAACATTTTTAAAACCTAAATGGAGTAACGGTTGGAGTTGGGAGGGTGATCCATTTGAAGCCAAAGTTTATTTAACGGTATAATTTTAATTAACGCTATATTATTCCTATATTATTCAATTAATTCATTTTAATGGCTTATGTTGTTATCGTTTCTTTCAGAACGAGGAATCGGCTATACGTCGATGCTACGCGAGTATGAAACACGAAAGTGGTGACGTATTGAGACCTCGTGACTGTGTTTTATTAAAAAGTGGTCCACGAAAAGCAGACTTACCATTCGTAGCAAAGATTGCCGCGTTATGGGAGAATCCAGACGATGGTAAATCCAGATATTCATATTTCAATTGGCCGATATAAGAAGTTATAAAATACAAATAATTATTGAAAAATGAATTTTGTTACAGGTGAAATGATGTTTTCCTTGTTATGGTACTACAGACCTGAACATACCGAGCAAGGTAGAACTCAGTACGATACCGAGGATGAAGTGTTTGCTTCACGGCATCGTGATGCTAATAGTGTTGCTTGTATAGAAGATAAATGTTATATTTTGACATTTAACGAATACTGTCGGTAAGTTAAAGATCTTGTTTTTTATTTAAAGAAGAAATGGAGGGGCTACTGGAGAAAGGGGAATATCAGTTTCAATCGATTAATTAAATTGAAGAATCATTAGAGTTTTAAAAACTGAAATACTATACGAATTTTACTAAAACTTATAGGTATCGTAAAAATTTACGAAGAATCGAAGAAGGATTAGAGAGTCCCGGTTTAATAGTACCACCGGGAGATCAGTTATATCCAAGAGAAAATCGTCAGCCCCCGATACCAGTGTCTTCGGATATGGTTCTGTTTTGTCGACGTGTTTATGATTACCGTGGTAAAAAGCTTGTTAAGAATCCCGGATGACTCGACTTTTTATAAAACGCTTTGAACAGGAACCAATGGAATGCACAAAGTTTGCAGCATAAATTGAAACTGGACGTAGGTCTCCCTTCAAGTCTAATTATACATTAATCAATTTTTTTGATTTGAACATCATTAATATTTTTTTTCTATCTAAATAGAAAGTTTTTTTTAACTTTTTTTTTTTTATTTAAACATCAAATGAATTGTTATTAATATTTTTCTTTCATGATTTTTGTGAGATTTTATATACATAGGAATTTTATATAGACTTAGATTTATTCTTATCACAAAGAAATATTAAGCCTCAAATATAGATTTTTTTTCATTTGCAAGAGATTTATTTTACACGATGTCTCACGTTTAACAAAAGCGCAAAGCACTAAGATTCATAGGGCGTACAGATTTTTAAATTTTGCTAATGTAAAGCAAAATAATAGAAGGGTACTGGTTTTTAAACTAATCATTTTATAAGATAGATAACGCTGCTTATCAATTTTCTACGTTTTTAACTTACAATACAAGGAATATCCTGAATTATTTCTTAGTGAGAAATGGTTTTGAAACTTGAGATGAAACTAGCACAAAAATATATAGGATTCACTATATAACACTAAGAGTGACGTATCCGAACGAGTAATCAAGAGTTTGCAATCCCGATGATGAATTTCTTGATAATACAAAACGTGACGTTTGAAAAAATGCCTAAAACATATTCATCTGTCGTAGAAAAGCAAAAATGAAAAATGATGCGTTCACTCATCAATACGGGTTGTTTTATCGCAAACGAAATACGTTCTTAGGGAGATAATAGAGTTTGACAATTTTATAGAGAGAAGCATATTTTTTGTGAGATAGTATTTACAACACTTAAATGAATATTTTTCACATTGGAAATACAAATACGTATATGGTATGTATTAGAAAGCACCCTTCTTGGAGGGGACCTTCGAACAGTTTCAAGGTAGAAATCAAACGCCTGGGGGTATTTGACCATTTAGTGAAATAGTAAATGTATGCGATGTGTTCTTTAGACGAGATGAAAGATGAAAGCGGAGAGTATTCAGTTTTCTGATACAAAGGAAGAACACTTTTATTATCTTGCAATTGGTCCGTCAGTTCCATAGAGATATAAGAAAAGAGGGAGATAAAAATGCGGTTTACGCGATCTGTTCTTATATCTGTATAGTCAGACCTATGCATATGCATTATTTTAATACACGTAACTAATATAAGTTTCCTTTTTTAATAACTACCGTTGGTGACGGAGTGTCGCGAAAATGGAATTGATTCGACTGAAATTTAATTGGGACGGTGAGCTTCAAACAGTTACACGACTCCATTGGAAATTAAGAAATTCTTATTCAAATTTTTCAAACTGCCATATCACGGAAAATACTTAATTACATTTCCTTTGTCATTGTAAATTTATAGACGTTTATTTCATTTTTATACAATTCTACAATTGAAATAGTCTTAAATGATCATTAAAGAAAAAACGCATATTCAATTTACGTGTGGTAATTGTAAAAATTGATTTTTTTTTTTTTTTTAGAGAAATATTGGTTTTATCCCGTCACATTTTGCAGTAAGCGTTTACTGTTTTATCGAACTTCTTTAAAATCACAATGTCTCTATCGTTATTAGGGAAAAACGAACAATGTGGTTGCACGGTAATCTCTTGTATTTTCATCATTTCAAGTCACATATTATTCATTAGTGCATAGTCAATGTATCGCATCGTAGTATGCCAAAAAAAAAAAAGAAAAAAAAGTGTATTTGTGAACTACGAGGAACCTTAAGTTAGCCAATAATATAATTAATATCACACTCGAGAGTTTATAATAATGAGTAGAAATCTTAGGACGTAATTATTTTTATTGAAATTCCAAATAAGATGATAATGTCGACGTCTATTTTTGATTGTTTGTTGAGTGGCGGGTGTTTTGTTAGAAATTATATTATTTAAAATTAATATATTGATGATAACAATTATTATTTAATATCTAATATATTGGATATAGACGCTAAGTTATTTCCGATAGAATGAAAAAATATTATAATTGTAGTATAGATAAGGGGGGAGGGAAAAGCGCTCGTGATTGTTCCTGTCTGCCTGTTTGTCTGTCTGTCTGTCTGTATATGCGTGTGTGTACATGTGTGCATGTTTGATGCGAAAATAATGACGAGACGTTGAAAGGAAAAAAGAAAAAGGAACAAAAAATAGAGAAAAGTGGAAAACAAGAAAAATACGTTTGATGAAAAACCTGTAATACCAAATGAATTTGTTCATTTTCCAAAATCTTTTTAGGGTGATTTAATATATTTTATATTTATTGTTTTATCTGTAACGATCGATTAGCCACGCAACGATAGGATCGCGTAATGAATCGTATTAGTGTGAGTGCGTAGATGAGAAACATACGAGGTATTTTCATGCGTCACATATTGAAAAAAGAAAGACAGACGTTCGTCCAGCTGCATATCTAATTTTATTGGCAGTGCTCGATAAGTCCGAACAAAAAGAAAAGAAACGACCACAAGGTAGATTCAAATTTGACGCGCGTAAATGCATCGTCTGATACAGTTCTCGCAAATCTTTTACAAATAGTTTTATATTCGTTTTAACCACATAAGCATTTTATCAGGATAATCGAAATTGTTCAATAAGCGAGCCGCAACTTATGCGGATACCATAGAGATATAAGAATAAAAGTTGAAAAAGCGATATATATAACAATAGGAGAACACTGCGTATGGGCCCCTTGTGTTGCTGTTTGATCGCGCATGCGCATTAATACAGTAAGTGTAGCGTGCGTTATGAAGCGCACTGCGTCGCGTCTGTCACATTAATATTTTTAATTGTATAATTTATATTTTATTAACAAAACACAACTCTCGGGAATTGTGAGTGGTTTTGTATCTCCCTTCGTAAGTTTGGAAAATATGGCGGGCAACATCAATCAATCACAAGTAAGTATGCATGCGTGGTTAGACAGGGGCATAAGGTCCATTATAGAGTGTTCTCTTTCGCTAGCACGTGGTTGACATATTCTATTCTTATGTATCTCTATGGCGGACATCGATGTAACTCGCATTTTTGTGTAGTTCTATAAAATAAGAACGGCTTTCTCGCGTCTTCAACCGGAAGATAAATCGAAGCGACAACTTCTCCTCGTAGCGCAAACAGAACAAACAAATTTAACAGAAATATACTTTAACGATGGTTAATGTGGGAACATTGCACAGAGAAAAAGAAATGAAAAAAAAAAAAAAATGTTGCATATCCTCTGTTCATTCTATTCTACGTAGCTGAAATAACTTCCATCGAGCGTGTAATACAGAAACTTAATCATAGGCGTACGATTCGTGTTTGTGAAGCTCCTTAAAGACTTTGCATTCGCTTTAATCAAAATAGAACCAGTTTACGAACGATTCAACCAATGGACTTTCATTTAAATTTCTTATCAGTACGAAATATTATTCGACACAGTAAAACAAATGAATATTTATGCCCTTATGCAAAATGCCTGTGACAATTTTTCTGCCGAGCAATATCGATCAATTTTATTTTACGGTGCTTTGCAGTATTCTTATTTATTTACATTTTATTTATCGATACCTATGCTTGGATATGTGCAGAATGTCTGTAAAAGCATGCCGTTTTAGATAATCATTGAACGATAAAGGATTTTTAAAAATGATTAAGATACTTTTTTTGAGGTTTTATTAGTGTGAAAGCAGAAATATGGAAAATGAAGAACAATTTCAAGTTAATTTTAACATATGAAAGAGAGTGCAATTGGTATTTATGACATATACAGGGTGTTTCATAAGTCATACATTAATATTTATGACCGTCGCCATTGTTATTCATACTATCGTAATGTTCTTCTTCGGGAACCTTGTCACGTGACCCGAAGCTTCCCTTCGGAAATCTTCGTTTGCGCGTTCAAACTTGGAAGCGTGTTCAAATCATCTTATATTAAAATGCGTATTTCGTTTTGTTTAATGGATGAAGTCTTATGATTTTGAAGTTTGCTATTTTACAATAGCATCATGTATGTAATATTGTTAATCCTCGAGTTAGTCCGCTGTTTTCAGTCATAATATCGCGCATGCGTATGGAGACGGAAGTTGCGTCACTATAAGCTATTCTTTAACCTAGAAGAAAATTGAAGAACCGAATCTTATTGAATTATATTTAACGAGGAAAATTGTACCGCTATTACTGTATTATTTATTTTTAATTTATTCATACTATTTATTTATAAATATATTTAAGTTATCGTTTAATTTATTATTTTAATTATGCCACTCGCTCGAGGATTCTAACAGATTTGAAAAAATTATTTTCTAAAACAAACGAGACGAATGTACAAATTTTTGAAACACTCTGTATATATTTAACATTTTTGTTGTTTGTTGCTGGTAAAATTGAGACGGCTGGGGGCCAGAATTAAAAAACGAAAAAGAGAAAAACGTTGTACAAAATGACCCGCGACACTATTTTTATTACCGTCACCGAGGATGTTGTACGAACATCAAATCGTCGATATAAATTAAATAGTAAACGCTGAGAGGACAAATAATAATGGCGAGCTGTTTTTTTTTTTTAATTATTTGTGTAAGGTGAAAAGAAATGTGTAGATGCTTAATTTAATTTTCCGTACATTTTTCTAATAACTATTATACTTGGTTTAATAAGTACGAATCAAAGAGTTAAATATAAACCAAACAAAAAAAGTATTTGAAAAAAAAGATTAAACCAGTGGTTGTATAACTTTCAATGCGATTAATAATGTTAGAAGTACAGGTATAGATAATTTATGCAAATTACAGCGGAAGGTAAGTATACCCCTGCCTTCCGTAATGTGTAGATTATCTGGTAAACGAGATAATTTCTAGCTCACAAATAATAATTAATATTCTTTTTTATGCTAATCAATTACATAATATTATTGAAAATTATCAACAGCTTTCAACTTGTTATAATTTTGTACGGTCTAGATAAGCCAAGTAATAATAATCCAGTACGAGTTCTAAACTTTCTTAACCCTTGCAAAGTAGATCACTGAGATAATGACAATATAAATTTAATTTTATCATCAATTTTACTCTCATTTTCTGAATTTTAGACTTTTCAAAAAGAAAATAATTTAAGCTACTAGTACTAGCACTACTAAAGGGATCAAAATTACTTATTTCAGGTTACATATTTTAAATAATAAAATTGATTAAAGTGTTTTGACTTTTGTTAAAATAAAGAAATATTGTATATGCTGGTATGTTTCACTCTAAATCTATTTATTTCTTTATTTTATTTATTTTCAATTTGAAAGTCAACGTAGAGTCTAGAGTTAATATATTATAAATAAATAATGATTGAAATGAAAATGAGATTAACGAGGAAGCTCTAATGAAATAAAATAAAAATAAAAAAATATGTCAAATTGTATTACTTTTAAACATGTTTAAAATGAAGTTTTATTACGTTACAAATTCTTTGATGTTATAAAATTGGTACTTGCAGAAGTGTGTGCATACAGGAAGAAAAGAGGACACCGTGGCGGAGTGCTACATTTAACGCGCCGGAAGTTTGCTGAAAGACATCCGGAAAGAGGAAAAAAAGGCTAAACGAAAGGTATTCCGAAGGCTTGGATCGGTACTGAATTTTTAATCCGAAGCAAGAGTCCTAAGCCGAAAAGCCTAAAGCCGAGGACGTCATCACGCCCGCTCGTGCTCTCCTAGCTGTTCCTTCAGATTACATTAATTCGATTAACGAATGCCGCTTATCGTTCATGCCACGATCCTACGAGGAAACGTTCTTTTTTTTGTCCGATTTGTCAGCTCTGACATTGATCCTAAGGTAACTTACAAAATTTATAATTTACATTATCGCCGATGGAACATTTTCAGTGTAAAATATTTTAGATTTGTTATAAATTTCAGAAGCGATATATTTTAGAATGTTTCCAGTACCAAATGTTCAACCGGGGAATTCGCGTTAATCGAATTCAATTGAGCAGAAGTAGCGAAAGCAGTATTTTCAAATAAAATATCACTTTCAACGGTGATTTCGTATTGTCGCGAACTCGTATAAAAAGAATTAAAGGCCATTCAATTTACAGCAATTGCACAAATTAAAGGGGACGTTTTTGTAGCGATCATCAAAAATGCCAAAGAGCCGACAAGTGTTCCGTTTGTTCTTTCTCTCCGCACAGTCCGATTACAAGAGTTCGACAAAATAATAATGAAATTAATAAAATCAAATAGATGTTTATTTTTAGAATTTTAGAAAAACGTCTTTTTGTTTTCAAGAATATAGAAAATTTGAAATATAAAGGGTTAATGCTCTTACAAGTGGAGTAGCCCTGTTGTTCTTTGTTTTTTCGACGTCGTATCTCTTCCATTCCCGTTCTGCTTTTTTATCTCTGGTCAATTCGTTCGATAGACCCACAGGGAACCCGCTCCATAATCCGTACACGCAGCAAAGCCCAAAAAGACGTGTTCCCATCGAGTCGATGGAAAACGAACCTTCGTCTCCTTTTTGGCACAACCGCTGGCAAAACGATCCCCGCGCTAAATTCCTTGCATTCTTTATTTAATTTCGGGCTATCTAAATTATAATGTGATCCTCTGCTTTTGCTACACCGTTTATCCTTTGTTGACAGATCGGTAATTTGAAAAATATACGATTCTTCCGTTCTACGCTTTGATATTCGCACGGTGATGATGATTCGTGCGTTTATTTATTTTTATATATTAGAAAATACTATTTACAAGAATTATTGAATATTGCCGATTATTAATGGTTTCTACAGCATCCATTTTGTTAATACAGAAAAAAAAAAAAATAGATATTTCGGAATTCCCGCGAAGGATTCTGTTCGAGTGGAAAAGAAGAGAAGAGCGGAGAATATCATCTGTTGGTCCAGCGGTCGGTTGGTTTCCGGTAGCGCGGCGTGGCTGCTGGATCCTCGATCCAGTGTGGCGGAACGCGAATAGTGGGGTCATCGCGAGCAGTGGCGTCGTCTGATTGGCCGAAGGGGAATTGGTGTTGGACGAGAGTAGTCGAGTCGACGCGAATGTGTCCGAGAGAGAGGGAAACTCCGGCAAGCGAGAAATGGGTTGGAGTGGGGGAAACAGCGAAGCGGAGGGGGACTCGGAGCAGTTCGGATTTCGGATGCACACCGTGCGGGAATAGTGATTCAGTTAGCGGTGAGCCGCCGTAGGGGGTGGATTGTTGATGTCGTTAGTTTTTCGAACCGGCGTGCGTCGCTCGCGTCTTTCTCGTGTTTCGCCTCGCGTTCAAACCGTTTTCCTGTGTACGCACGCACGCGCGTGCACCTCTCTACGAATTGTTCGACTCGTTCAGGAATGAAATTGTCACGTTGCTCCTGCTGGAGGATCGCACACACGTGAAGCCGGTTGATTGGTCGGGAAAAGTTTGAAAATCCATTCGCGGCTTTTCCGTAACTCGCGACCGCCGATGATGTTAATCGGAGGAAAAATCGAGGGGAGAGTGGCGGGTGTCGATGTTCTGAGAGGTTAAGATATCGCGAGCATGCCGAGCAGGAGAAAATCGTAGGGTCGATTATCGCGTTTTTTCGAAACACGCCAAAGAGGAAGAGGATCATCTACCCCTGTTTGCCTACACGAAAGAAGGACAGTTTGTGCGTAGGTGATCCAAGGAAAGGGGAAAGGGAGAGCAAGTTACAGGATAAAGGGAACTAAACACAAAATGAAGAGTCGACCGGCACGAATGTTCGGAATCCTCTGCGGGGTGATTCTGTTGTCCCAGCACGGTAACACATTGGCAGGTAGCGAGATCTACGCGAAGATGTTCTCCAGTCCGCAGCATCCGTCGGATCCTTGTTACGACGAGGACAGACCGCGCCGGTGTATACCGGATTTTGTGAACGCGGCGTTCGGTGCCGCGGTCGAGGCCTCGTCGACCTGCGGTACCGGCGGTCCTACGAGATATTGTGATGTAACTGAACAGCCAGGAGGTGGCACGGGAATAGGTCAGTGCCATACCTGCGACGACAGTACGCCGAGACGTCGATTTCCGGCGAGTTACTTGACGGATCTGAACAACTCGAACAACGTAACCTGTTGGCGCAGCGAGCCACTCGGCACGTCCCAAAGTTTCTCCGCGCCGCCGGACAACGTGACTTTGACCTTGTCGCTAGGAAAGAAATACGAACTGACCTATGTGAGCCTGCAGTTCTGTCCGAAGGCTGCTAAGCCGGACTCGATCGCGATTTACAAGTCAATGGACTACGGGAAGACATGGCAGCCGTTTCAATTCTATTCGTCCCAGTGTCGCCGTGTCTACGGTCGTCCGAACCGAGCGACCATCACGAAGGCGAACGAGCAAGAGGCGAGATGCACCGACAGCCATCGTTACACGGGCGGCGATGGCCTCGGCCCCGTCGGCAGGATCGCGTTCAGCACCTTGGAGGGTCGTCCGTCGGCTTCGGACTTTGACAATTCACCGGTTCTGCAGGATTGGGTTACCGCGACCGACGTTCGAGTCGTTTTCAATCGGCTGCATATGCCGCAGCAGCCCTCCCAGGAGCAAGTCTCGTCCTTGGGTACGGACGACGATCGGGATCATCCCCTCGGCCTGGAAGAATTGGCTAAACGCGAAAGAGAGCGAGAGGAACGCGTTAAGAATCAAAAGAATCTTCTAAGAGGCTCGATGGATCCATTGGCCACTGCTTTACCCTCGGTACATCAAGTGATCGCGCCTCAAGAAATGCAGTCAAACGACGCCGTGGACGGTGGTGAGATGAGTTTCGCCGCTGTAACCGTCTCCACATCCACCAGCAGCACCTTGTCCAGCGCCGGGACAAGCACCTTTGCTCACCACTACGCCGTTTCGGACTTCGCGGTCGGAGGCAGGTGTAAATGCAACGGGCATGCAGCGAGATGCATCCCAGGCAAGGACGGCGAGGTCGCGTGCGAATGCAGGCACAACACCGCCGGCAGAGACTGCGAGAGGTGTCGGCCGTTCCACTTCGATCGACCCTGGGCACGAGCCACTGCCAGAGATGCCAACGAATGCAAAGGTTAGTCTTTTTTAAAAGCTTCTTTTCTCAGATTCCCGCTTACGAGCCCCAAACGTTGCGAGAACGAATTTGGGTGGTGCACGGAATCGAATTTCAACCTTCTACGATTACACCGTATGTTTTTTAGAACGCACCGTGATCCGCAATTGAAATTTACCTTTTTTCCATAGATATAGCAAACTAACCCTTGATACTTGCTTTGAAAAAACCTGTTAAAAAGCCCTGTAAAAGTAAGCAAAACGCGTTTTAAAAACCGTGCAAACGTGAATCGTGTTAAATGAGTCCCAGGTCTACATAAGATACTGCATTCATCGTACGAGGGTTAATTATTACCTTCGCTTAGAAATGTAAAGTACAGAACATGGAAAGGGTAAAAAGGTCCGTGTATCTTTTTTTTTTTTTTTTTGGTTGAAGTCGAGACAAAATATTAGAGCGAAATGATACTAGAGTAGACTCTCGTTATATTGCCGCGGAGGAGGTTGCAGCTGGTTATAATTTTTAATTAAAAAATGTTATCGATATTCTACAATATCGGAGAATATTTCTAACTCGTAAATATTTCTGTACAACACGGGATATTCCAAAAAGTTACACATTGTCTTGAAACCATAAACCGGCTTGTGTTACATACAATCGAACGAATAGAAGAGGGCCATATTTCAAAGAGGAGGGTGGGTTATACCCGGCTGGTGTATTTCAACAAACCGAGCGTTTTCATTTATACGCTTTCATCCTCTGCATGTGTTTTATTCAAAACAGTTTGGTCAGCATGCGAGTTTAGTGTCATAAATAATTACACGTATGAAACGAATAGAATTCGACGATTCAATATGAAATAACGCAAATATTTTATTCAAACATGTTACGGCAAAACATTTCGTGTACATTATGGCAATGTTTGTGCAAACAGATTTAACGCAATAGTAAATAGAGATATCGAGTAATAATTGTTTAAACACGATGATATCTGAATATTACACAGTTAGTGGGATTCTTCTTAATCGAAGAATTATCCTAGTATTTTTTCAGAAAAGCGATTACATCCTTAGGTGGTGGTAAAATCACGCTGGAAGCGGTGAAAAATAAAATAAAATGAAAAGGCTAGCTCGTTTCTCGTTTCGTTTCGGTGGCTGTTAGTTCGTTTATCCTTCGTTCGTTTCTGCATCTTCCATTCTCCTTTCCCAAGTCTCGATTCTCCGTGGTTCGTTTTTACTCTTCTGCGATTCCATCTCTTATTCCCTTTTCTCTGTTTTGCCCGGTAGATCGGAGCCCCAGGGGTGGAAGTACTCCTTTCGGTTCACCCCTTAATTCGAAGCGGCGAAGCGTTGCCTCGAGACTCGTATCGAGGATGCATGCTGAAATCAAAAACGTCGGGGGTAAACCACCCTCTAAAATCGTTTCGAATCGATAAAGGACGCCCTTTTTGCGCGACCTCCGTGATCTTTGCCCGCAATGAAGATATCGTGATTAAAAAAATATATATACCCACCTTTGTTTCGAGGAAAATGAAATCTGAAAATTTTTCCAACCCCTTTTTATCTTAAATTCCAGCGATTCTATAATGCTTTTCGGTCGACCGAGGATTGAACAATAATTCATGGAAATTATTACATAATCAACAAAAATACCAACACGAACTACGTCTACGTATAAAATATGAACGGTATTACGCGAGATACGAGGTACACGGGGAGTAGAATTCATAAATGTCACGGCGGTGGTAAGCAAAGCTTCGGCAAAATAGAATCCATGGAGAAAAAAAAAAAATAAAATGAAATAATAAAAGAGCAATGTCAGTTGCCACTTCAGCAGGCTCCGTAAATTTCACTGTTGCAATTGTATGCGCCGTATGTGCCCTTTCTGGCGAATGCCCCCGCAATATAAGGTGTTTCCAGTCCTTTTCAATGTCCCTTTTTTTTTCTACTTGCAACATAAGCCGACATCGTTTAAGAGCTTGAGTAACATATGCTACGGTTTCGCATTTTGAGTGGCACAAAGAGGGTAGCTTTAATTTACGATCCACAAACGTGAAAATTGCGGGATTTCCAGGCCCTTTTCTTACCGGAAAATCTTCTTTTAAGACCTTTATCTACCAAGGATTTCTTAAGGTAGTTTCCAAGGATTATTCGTGGAATTGTTTTAGAAGTAACGACATTTTCTTGTATTAGAATAATTAAATAATACAGAATTTGATTGAATAATGTAAACGTTTCTGAATACACGATAAACAGATTCAGGGGATAAAGGGCGTCGCGTGAGAATGGAAATTCGGAATGAAAAGAAATGGAAAAATTGGAACCGAGTCATTTAAGTGTCTGTCTGTCTCTCCGTGAACATTCTTGGTAAATGTAAAAGGGGCGGTTCTTGTTGTTGCGGCTTGCCTTTAATTTGACACGGCATGCTGTACCGGCTGTTTACGGCAATGAATTATGTTCTCAAGGGTCCGTTTATACGACACGTAGTTATACGCGTTCGTACCCGTGATTCTTGCTCCATACTTTTCCTTCGTTCCTATTTCTCTTCTTTTCTGCTTTTCTCTTCGCTCTGTCGACCTTCTCGTTTTACTCGATTCTTCTTTTCACCGTGGAATTTCTTCGCCTTTCTTACGGTCGGGTAAACGTCGAAGCATCTTTATGTTAACATCTTCCTTTTATGATAATTGGTTCTTTTATATAGTATGTAAAATGTGGAAGATAAAGACGAAGTACAGAATTAAATTAGAATTATTTTAATTTGTATAAAAATTTTATTGTTAGAATAATAACGTTAGTTATTTTATCAGTAAATAATCCTTTGAAAAAGTATCAAGCTAAATCTGACAAGTAAATCTCATCTTATTTGCATCTTATATAACCGTGACAAGTATAGGTGGAATAAGTGGCTTTTGGTTGGCTGAAAATTGAATTAAAAGAAAGGAAGGAGATTATGAAAGGGGATCAGGTTGAAATGCATCGGACTCTGGCGAGGAAAAAATTCGAGTCACAGAAGGAACCGATGAAGAGGCTTAATTCGAAATTCGTCGCACCCTTCTGTGAACAATTACGCTTGCTTTTGGTCAGAAGAAAGAAACACTCGACGATTTTATTACGGCGATCCTTTTCCAATTAAATCGTTGCTATGGCGATGCCCACGAGTGCTTATGGTGTCTGTAGAATACAGTTTCCGTTGCTTCTTATTTCTTCCAAGAATTATTCAATTTAATTTACAAATATATTTTTATACAGATTAAAATTTACAAGGTTATATTTTTAAAAAATAAAACGTCATTTATGGTCTACCAATTCATTCGTAATACATTAAAATTTTAACTCTTGAACGGCGGACCATGAAGAGAGCCACAATTTTAATTGAATTTTGTACTTTGCATTATTTTCATTTTCTAAATTTTACACGCGATATAAAATCTGAGTTTCCCTCGAGGTACCAAGTACCCCATAGCCTTCGAGGTTGAATCGAAGAAGATTTGTTGGTGCGACGGAAAGGATAATTCCCGTTCTGAAATGCACTTGCAAAGAGAAGCTGGAGAGAATCGATAAAGGAGGACGTATGGTGGATAAAACGGCTTTACAACGATACGAGGAGGGCAAACCGAGTAAAACGACGACGAAGGAGAAGACGACGGAGAGGGTGTAAGAGAGGAAAGGAAGAGGGAGCTCGAATTAAATTACATTTTAATTTCGCGGCCATTTCGCAACGCGTACCACGATATGCCAAATATCCGGCGCAATTTACATTTTAAATTGGACACTTCTTGTCGCGATTCGAGGGTGGTTGCCCGGCGTACTTGTTGTTTCAGTAAAAAACACCCTTCTCTGTCGGAGATTTTTCAAAAATTTGCTCGCACCCGGTGGCACGTTCAATCCTTCTAAAAAGTAACCCCCCCATCCCCCAGCCCCCGTGCATTCTCTGCGAAATTGCTTTACTCCGACGTATCCGTTTTCTTTTATTTTTTATCTACGGGCTTTCCTTTTAAATCTACATTTCAATTTCTGCGAGAAATTTCTTCCAATTTTCCTTTTGCTACATTTAATCCCGACCGAGTGTTTAATTACGAGCATCGCTCGACTCGCGTTTCATCCCCCTGTGAAATTTTACCCTTCTCTCTCGCCTCGTTTCGGAATTTCAACGCTTTATTAAATTCTTTTTCCAAAAGGTGCTTCGTAATTTCGAAAGATAGAAAATGAAATGGACGTTCCGTGATTTAATCTTGATTAGTTACTCGATTCCACGAGATGTTTATTTTTATTTCGTTAATACTTCGAAACAAAGTCAGCCACGACGAGTTTATACGAATCCATCAGCGGAAATTACAATTCTCGCGTATTGCGATACAGCCTGTACACACGTCTCCCAGGGAAGAGGATTAAATATGCGGGAATAAAACGTTCCTTTCGACGATATTGAAACGAGATCCGCATGACGAATCGTTTTCATTCCTCGATGACTCTTGTTTCCTGACACGTTTCGGAACCGCACGAGTGTTATTCTCTTCTCCAGGTCTTCTGCTAAACCTCGCATGTACCACGATTATTCTTCCTCGTGATGCGGGGCCAACGCGCTTTGCATGAATGGGACTCCTCGTGACCTCTCCGATGAATGGTTCTTTCTTTCTCTCTCTGACCCTTCCTTCCTCCTTCTTCCTTTCATACTCTCTATCACCGATGATAGTGGATACAAGTTCGTTTAAAAAATATTCCCGTTCAACTTTGCATCGAGGGACGCAAAATTTTTTATCAATTCTGATAGCATTTGAAAAATATTCCTGTTCGGTATTCTCGCGCAAGCAATTAAGTGTTTCAGGTTGTCATTTTTCAGACACTGATGAATTTCGTGTTTTTGAAATTGGAACCGGGGCTGGAAAGTATCCTGGCTTTTATGACAGGAGGAAATCGGTGCTGAACGCGGTTCTTACGAAAGAGTTGTACACAGTGAAAGGGTCCGGCGGGCAGAGAAATTCACGTGTTCCCAGCAAAGGCAGCTTCTCTTGTAGATCCCGAGAGCGATGCACATGCATGCGTAGGTATGCACCGTTCGGTTGCACAGCGGTACGAGCACACAAACAAGAAAAGGCCTCTCTCGCGGCCGATATATGTATTTCCTTTTCTCTTGGCCGCTCTTGCAACAGCTACAAATACGTGTGCGCCATTTATTCCCGCGGCAACCGGCAGACTGGACCGAATTTAAATCGGTGAAGCTGCTTTTGTAATACCACGAACGGTACCGATTCCAATTAGTTTTCAGATATTCAGGATTTTATTTGTTATAATAAGGAGAGATATAAGCAGTAATTGGTGTAACCAGATACGTAGGGACGAGGGTGGACCTGTCCCTCACCCTTTTTCGAGGGTTAAACGGTGTGGAGGTGATTGGTATCGCAATTATAATAGTTATGCTCGGATAATTAACAGTTTCAATTATTTTTCGTGATACGAGTCACCGATCGTTCTCACAGCTATTAGCATATCGTTCATTTGGAGGTAAAGGGTTATAATTAAAAAAAAAAAAAAAACATTTTTTCTTCAGGAGAAGTATTTTAAGATTTGTTCTATCTTTTTTATTAATAGGCAGAGAGTAACCATTTTTTGACATAATAAAAAAGGGGTGTTCTAACAATGTAAATTTAAACAGAAAATTACTTTTGTATTCTTCAAATTCGATTATAAAATAATTCAGAAATAGTAACAGGAATATTTCTGATATTTAAAAGAATAGAACTTTACGGATTTCTTAAGCTGGAAGTTTCAAAGGGGTTCGCCAGGCATCAACTAATAAAGTGTGCAATGATATTATCGGAAAGTTGGTGTATCGTTCGGAATGACATAAATTGTAATTCGCGTTAGTTGTCCGAATCGAAAGGTTGCTCGGACGTCCATAAATACAGGCAATAGTTGGCTGAGAGCTGAGAGGGTGTTTATCCGAGCGCGAAGCGAGCGGTTCGCAGAGGCTCGTTCGTATGTAGCTAGGTACGCGAGACGTATAAATAAATCCAGGAGCTGCCACGCGGTCTGCCGTGAAACACGGTGTCTCGAGAGTGCACCACGCACTCTCTTCCTACCGTCTGCGCACACGCGTGTCCCTCCACGCACATACGAATCACGCTTACGCGCGTCCACGATCTTGTTCTGCGACTCGGTGGACACGTTTTCTTTGCCGCACAGGTGCTTCCGCGATTTGCGGGTATTCTCGCTCGTCGATTCTCCGTTTCCTTTCAACCGCCACTTCTCTCCACCGTGGAATTTACTCGACGAATTAAACCCGATTTGCCTGCACTTCATTACTCCTGTCGCGAAACGGTGCGAAACTTTTTCTTTTCCTCGTACCTTACCGAATTCCTTTTATAAAAGATGGGGTAGTCGTTTGCGCGATTATATTTATGAGCAGGAGTTATCGTGGAAAAAGAAAAAGATAAACGTTGAGCATTTCGAGATGGTTTTTTATTTATTCGAAAGTGAAATCGACACTCGATACGAACATTGTAATTTTTAAAAATGGTACGTTTGGAATCTCTCCATGGTCCGCCATCCGCCATACTAAAAAAAAATAAGTTCTTAGAGCGTCGAAAAACAAGAGCTATTTTTCAATATAATTATCAAGTTCATTAACACTTCTAATTAATTCTGCCAATATCTTTTTTGACCCCACACGTACGTATTCTTCCATCATTTTCATTTACCATCATAAAATCAGCCTTTCCTTCAAAGAATGCAATCGAATTACCAAAGCTGTAGTATAGATAAGAGGCTGTAAAAAGGAGTAGAGAAGAAAGAGGGTTACTCGAGCCGAGACACGGCTCGAAGGGTCGTAGAATACATAGTTATCGCTTACGAGACAGTTTCTTCTCGCATAGCGATCCCTTTCTTTCTTTCTTTCTCTCTCGAGAAAAAAAGGCGAGAGAGAAATGAGGCGAAGGGACGCAATTTGAGCGTCGTTAACCGACAGCATTGGCCCGAACGGACGAGTCAGTATGGCGTCGAGTGAACGACAATAACAACAATAACGAGATGGTGTTGCGGTTCGTTTGGGGAGGAAAGAGAGTTCGCGCTCATCCCGAAATAAACGGCGACCGCATACCCGCCTGCGAGCATGCGCACACCGCTCATTTACTCTTTTTACCCTTTTCCTCTTGTCTTGTCCCGTCCCGTCCTGTTTGCTTTTCTTCCTCTCCTCTTCTTCTTTATTTTTGCACACCTTAACCCTGCTATTCTACTTGCTTCAGCTTCGCGTTTGTTTCTTTTCGGGTCTCTCTGACCCCATCGATAAAAGTACATACACAATGATTGACCCTTTTGCTAAAAAAGTAGAAAATATTTGGACAATTCTATTTGGAACAAAAAATATTCGGGCTATGAAAGATAAGAATTGTGGCTCTCTCCAAGGTCCGTCGTCCTGGGAGTCTCTCCATAGTCCGCCATTCGAGGGTTGAGAATTTTTTATTCTTTTGGGAAAAAGTCAATCTTTTAAATATTTCAATTTCTTCCTAACTTTAAAATGTTTCTCGTTCCTCTTCGACGAAGACAAATGGTGCTCTCGTTTCATCCTTCGTTTACCCTTCTGTGTCGAACGATTTGCAAAGCGAAAAAACGACAAAAGATCCTCCGTGGATACGTTCGAAACCAGTTGGAGGATCAACGAGGTCACCGCCACCTTTTGCTCAGGATTCCCTTAAATGGCCTCTGGTTGGCATCGCCTTTTAGAACCACCGTTCGATGGAACTTGTCTCGTCACCGTGTCCCGACTTTCCTATCGCTTTGCCTCGCATTGCTCCACCTCGTGGTTTTTCTTTTTTCTCCCCCGTTCGCCTTTTTCCGTCTCTTCGTTGTCTCCTCTTTTGCATTTAGCGATCTTTGTTTCCTCGAGGATCTCATTATACCTCGCGTAACTCTTAACTAAGACGCGAGAAATTTCAGAACTATTCAAAATTTCTGTTAACGTTCGTACCTTGATGGCAGTTCTTATTTACGTTGCCATCTTGATATTTCGATAGTTAGAACGATATTCAATTCATTATCACGCGTAGATCTGAAAGAAATCCTTTCGGTATTTCATTATTCAATAAAAAAACAGTCAAGGCAAGATCGTATGGTGAGAAGATAGATTTATCTGGTAGAAAGTAGACATCGAACTACTGATATTGTCTCGTCGATTTAGATAAAGTATTGTAGTTTAGAAAGTCTTGTGCCCGTAGGAGTATCGATGAATTTATTTCTTCTTTTCGTATAAATAAATGCGTACCATTCTTGACCAGGACAAGATAAATAGATATCCTTCATCTATTTTAAAAACAATCCCGAAAGTTTTGGGATTTCGAATACATGTATACTTATTAGCAAGTACGCTGCATACTTTCGGGGGCTCGCCCGATCGCGCCCGACTTTTTCCGAACCGACCCGAAGTTCGGTTACCTGACACATACGCACATCCTTAACCTCGCAGTAAGTGATCGAATCGTGAGTAAACGAGGACGCCAAGGAGGAATTAACGAGATGTGGAAAACGACGAGCAGATCAAGAAGGTAGGATTTTCCGATTTCTCAAGTCTATTAGAACCGTTCGTTGTTGGATAATCGCTATTAGGTGCGAAACGTTCGTTCTCTTGATTCGTTACCGATAAAGTTTAGTCTTGAATTATCCTTGCTGGGGGATTCAACCGCTGCTCTTAGGAAGGTCAATAAAATGTCAGTCTCTGAACCTTCTTCGACAGGAAATCCGCGTAGCAGGTTCGTACGTGAGGTCGATGCGCGATCGTACGTATACGTGACACGGTTCAACTTTCGTCCAGAGAACACGTCGTATTCTCTGTTGGATTCGGTTCGGACTATTAGTGGTTAGAATGGGTCGAGTTGCCGTTTCAGGTACAACTCCAGGAAGGAAAGTTATAGAACCAATCGAATTTTAAGGAAACTTGGTATGTACGTTTATAGATCAGTATGAAAATAAGAGATATTAGCATTAGTATTAGTACTTGTACTATTGATAGCGGAGGGATCAAGTCTAATAGTCGGCCATTTTGTATGTTGACTCTCAGACGGCGGACCATGGAGAGAGCCACAATTCTAATTTAATTATATACTTCGCATTACTTTTATTTCGTAAATTTTACATTGCTCTTTTAGAAATTTTTCTTTTAATACATACATCGAACGATTTTGTTCAAAAATTATACATTTAACTTTAGATTAATATCCTCCGTTATTCGAGGGTTAAAAATCGGCTAGCGATACGACATAACCTCGCAATTTTTCAAAGGTGGAACTTTTCAAACGGTGATTTCACATCTTAAACTTAAATATCCGCTTGTAAAGTTCCATGAAAATTGGAAGGGGGTGAGGGGTTGGTTCAATGATCTTGCTTGTCAGTCGAGGGAGTTCGAATCGCGAGCAACAACTTTTAATCAAGTGACCGGTGTGGAAGTTAAAAAGGTGCAACAACTTCTGGGGCTGCTCCGGCCAACTCTATTTATTTGCTTCGAGCTGATTGAACACGGGACTGCCTCTCGCCTGTTCTTTGTAACTTTTCCAACTGTGTTTATTCCTTGGCTACGCTCCCTTGTAAAGAATTTAATTGTCTGCGGTTTAATAAAACAAATAGTAGGGAAGAAGGGTGAATTTCAATATACATACCGTTTTCTTATTCAAATATACTTTATTATTGTAATAGAATAATAAGGTATTAAGTAGCGTCGAGTATTGTTCTTTGTAAAGAAAAATTGTTGATTTTACTGAATGCGTTTAAATGGTACTTAACACTCGTACATGAAAGGCATATAATTTAGTAACAAATTGATTTTCTGTACAGTGGTGTTATGTAACATTATTTTCTTTATTTCTTTCATCGTGCATTAAAATATCAAAAATTGGCCGAAGGGCACCAATGGTTCCCCGCATAGTTTAGCTTTTAAATATACAACGAAGGTGCGGGTTTACGCAATGGCTACCATTGTCAATTGCTCTTCCCCAATCGTGGTTCTGTGATTAACCGCTCAATCTACGGGAGACAATGCGATGTCCCAGCCGGCCAATTTATCGAACACCCACGAGGATACTTTCACGTGGACGTGAGCTGTGTAAAGATAAGAAATAACCAAAGGTCGTGTAAAGGCCCTTAACCTCCACCCCCTTACAAATCCTGTACCGAAGCCCTTTTTAAACGAGTTACCTTTGATGACCAGTCAAATTTTGCTAACTTTAATCGGATCGATGTAAAGCGGCCTGTTAACCCTTCCGCTACTTAGGGCGAACATAGTCGTTCATTGCAAAGGGTTAACAATGGAAATAAATAAATGATAAACAGCAACAATAGAAGGCAGAAGATATAAAGTGTAATAAAAGGTAGCGTTACAATATACACGGTTTAACCGCGGTCGAAAGAGTGTACAGAGAAAAAGTAAAGTTTCAACGAGAGTTTGGATTTTATTTGAAATTTCGTATTCAGGGAAGTTGTTGCACAGTTGGAGTTGCAATTCGAACAAGTAACCAAACTGGACGGTTGGAAGTCGACAAATTTTCTCGCTCTTTCCCAACTAGCCAGGAGAGTTTCGAAACAGAAAACTACTGTGGTCAGGAGTCGGATTTAAAAAAGAAAGGATACACCACGAAGAATCCACTTGGCACAGTTTTATTTCCTCTCTGGTTAGACATTTTTCCCCTCGGAACGACTATTACGCGTTAAGAGTTATCTTTCGACGGTCAGAAAACGTATAAAATCTCCTCCGACCCTTAGGTAAAAATTCCTCGAACCGTGCGATTTCAAAAGTTTTCTAGTTACCACCCTCTCTCTCTCTCTCTCTCTCTCTCTCTGTTTCGCATTTTATTTTACGTGTAGTTTCTCGCCACCTTCTCCTTGATGCAATGAAACAGCTCTTCGGGGGTGCTTCAGCCATATTTTCGCCAGATTTATTATTTCTTTTCTTCAACGCGGAGAGTTCAGGTCTTGCCGTCCGGAGAAGTTTCCTTGCTTGTTATTTTTCTAACAAATTTAACTTTTCAACGCTTAGAAATTCGAAAATAAAAGTGTTCCTGTGTTATATTCAACTCTGTTGATAAATCGCAGGAATATTTTTCCACCGTCCTTCGCGATATTAATAATTGTATAAAATAGATAAAGAAGACGATGAAAGGTTTCAATGTTTAAATCAAGAATTAATTGTTCGACGTTGTTGAACAGTCTGAACTTACTTCGGGATCAAAGACGATGATGCCTCTTTCAGAGTGAAAAGAGGATCCATTCTTGAAGAGGGATTTATTCTCTTAAATCGACCCATTGAGATGGACTCGAGAGAAATAATGGTCGTTCGGATAACCAATGTTCCATCATGTATATTCTTGTTGATCGTTGATCTCCCACGTGTACAAATGATCAGTGAAATATAATTCCCTTGCGGTCACTTAACTGACTCGTGTATAAAAGCAACATTTTAACCTTTTAAACGGACAGAACAAGTTAAATCGTCCTTTCTGATAAGAGTCCTCGCTTCGAGATACTTGCACTTTTATTGAATTATTGCTTTCTCGCGATTGCTTTATTTATGCCCTGAGAATCGTGTTGACATAAATTATTCCTTATTTTATGGCTACTTCGTTTATTTTTCAATGACAAAGTAGGAAATATAATGGAGGTTTTATAATTAATGAGAAAGTGGTAATTCTATATTTGGAGTTATTAAGTCCACTTATTTAAAAAAAGAAAGAAAAATGGAATTTTATTTTTGATTTGCTCTTCTCCAAAATTTGAAAAGTGTGTCTTAATCTCTGGCTCTGGAAAGAAATGGTAACTGAATGAAATTGAAGGGTTCCTTCGTATACATATACATAAAATAATATGAATCTTATTCGAAATATTTTCCATGCCGACGTAGAGATATTCTTCGTAACGTAAGGTCGAAGCCCACTCAACGCTTCGAGGTGAGAAAATAAACAGTGAGGGAAGCTGTTTCGAGGGCTCCCGAAAAACTGTTTATTTTTTTTCCTCTTCTGTATACCCTCGTGGGAGCTCTCGATGTCTTACGGGAAGTATGTAACGAAAGGAGAGATAGAATTGTTTGCTCGTTCAGTGGCCGAAGCACATGTAGTATCGGTTTATTCGCGAATCCGATTTTTCAACACCTCTTATCATTAGCAATTTCTAAGTATTATCGTTTTATGATATAAAAGTGTTAGAAGCACTTAGAAGCTTAATCCTTTATAGGGTAATAGTCGTTTCTCAACGTTTTCTCGTTTCTGTCCCGATTTATATGAAAAGTTTGTGAAAAATAGCCCGATGCGTATATGTTAAGTGCCATTTTGCGATACTTTTATGTCATCGAATCGCGAAAGACTTTCTAAGCTTCCGTGTGTCTGTATATTTAATTGAACCGACACGGTCGTGAAAGCTCAGCACCCTTTTATAAATGCTCACCGTATGCATATTCAGTTGGTACGAGCGATTCTGTGTGCCGATCGTCGATATCTGATTGCCAGCGAGCAGGTACAAAAGTATCTCGTTCGTAGCTGGCGGGAAAAGAGTGACACAGCACGATAAGAGAAACTGGCGCGGCGTAGGTGGCAGGTTACGGGCGACGATATCATCGCACTCCAGCATTCCACCGGCTATCGATCATTAATAATCGAATAACCTTCTGATCGGTTAACGCGTTAATCCGTGAGCTGAAATTTTAAGTGCCCCCCCCCCCCCCCCCTTTGTATCTCGATCGGACAGCCAGGCTTGTTGTCACTTTTTTCCCTTTAACGAACGTCCAACTTCGCAATTATATTTAATTTATTGAGCAATCCGTTCGATAAATATTGCGAATTGCGAATTCAACATTCCCACCTTCGATCTGATAAATATATCAAATATATTCGATTTTTAATATTTTTTTTTTTATTCAGATGCTTTTATTGACTTTATGTAAAACAGGGCTGAACTTGCTGAGATTGATTTTGTTATTTAGAGCTCATGTTTCGACAGCAGTAGATGGGTATTAATTAATTGATTCTTAAAATGGAAAGTACAAATTTTTGAAGTACCCAGAGCTTAGACCCTTTCTTCTTTTGTCAAAGAATCACAGAAGTCCCAAAGTAAATATTCTCGAAAATCTGAAATATTAGGCATTGTTGATTTAAGTATTCTGTATATTTGAGATTCTTAAACAAGCTGGTGACTGAAGTCTGGAAGAAAAAGGATAATAACGATAAAGACAGACCACCCTTGTGGAAGCGAATGCGACTTGTATCAGACGTTTCTCTTCATCTATCAACTTTCCCCGACGTCCTATCCCGCCAATTTAAATCCCCTATCATTCTTACAAGACACTAGCAGATTTACTCCGCTTGAATAACTGGCATCTAGAATATTTACAAATATAAATAAAACAGCAAATCATTTTAACAGTGGATGTTGAACAGAATGAAGTGGCATTCGGTGTGTTAAGTGTTTTCAATGTTCCTCGTATTACGATCTGCATTGTTTGGCATGTTTATATAAAATCAAGAGGATGGTAAATAAACAGGAGAAAATTAGGAAGGATTCAGATGCAGCGCGTAAAGGCGTGTGCAAAGGTGCACGACCATTAAGGCTCGCGTAGGCGTGTTCGCGATTTCTGTGCTCCACGGACCACCCGCGTCTGCATCGAAGAATTGAACAGAGGATCATCCTATTTGCTTCTCCAGTACCACGATAATACGGTTTCAAACTACCTCTTGTAATCTTCATCTAATCAGTTTTCACACTCCTCCCTGACAATTGATGTTTTTATGTCGTTGCATATGTAGAGGGCTTTATAGACAAGATTCGTGGTTGTTGAACGTATTTCTGTGCATTCATTTTACGAAATCAGTTTGAATATATTTAAAAAAAAAGGATTTACTCGATATTAGAATAGAATTTAAAGAGTTATATACTTTTAAGCGGCTAAATAAGAAGCAGGTATACCATTAAAGGTATGTAACCCGTTAAAGGGTTAGTAACGAAGGGGTTAATAATCAGAGCTACTTATTTCGCAACGGCAGTCGACGCGTTAAACTTTACCACTGGATCATTAATCTCGATCAGACATCTTTTGTTTCGTATCGCGAAAAATTTAATCAATCAGCACGCGTGAACAAAGCGACGTTGAATAAAAATCCATCGATCTGAGAACACCATTGCTATATCATATCCTGTTCCGGCTTTCGAACATGATTTATCGACTAAGAGGTACGAGTGCGAGTGTTAAGAATAATCTAGCAATCTCCATCGAAGAGTGACAGTCTCGAGTAACTGGCTTAACGTTTCCTATCGATGCAGAGACAGCTTCTTTCCGGCTCTCTTTCTCTTTTTTTCCTCTCTTTTATTCGCCAGTTCGATGCTGGAAAGTAAGATCTCCATGACAAATGCTTGTCCGTCGTTGGACGAGCACGGTGGTCTTGGCGATCGGATTTTCGACAACCATTGCTCTTCTCTGCCTCGTTTAATCAATTACATTGGTATAAAGTTGAAATAATAATATTAGTTATTTTGGTATTAAACGTGTTAATACGAGCGAAAGAAAAATCGTTCGAAGAATGAAAATTCAGGTTCGAGCCGCAGGTGTGTTTCCGTTTAGCGTTCACAGGATCCGGGAATATTGTTGCATCTGCACGCGTCGAAAATCCAAAGCGGAAAATCGCTCGGTGTCAGAGGGTTGGTCGTGGTTGTATTTTTCAGATTCATAGGGATTGCCGGGTTTAAAATGGTACGGTGGTGTCGGCGATTGTATAGGAACGTTAAGGGAATTCCAGCAATAGGACGAACCGTGGAATCGAGTAAAAGAGGAGCCGAGAAAGCCGGCACCGAGGTGCGAAGGCACCCTACCAATCCATTGTCCTCTTGTCCACCCTTGGAAAATACGTTGCGAGCCACCCATGCGCTGGTGCACACACGTGCATGCGTGGGAGAGACACGATCGTGCATCCACTGTGTTTCTTTTTCTTCCGACAGAGAGAGAGAAAAAAAGAATCTTTGACTTGTTTAAACAAACCGAACGGTTTCTCGAGATAAACAGGTGCAGACGAGGATCCTCGTCGTCGGGAACGCTGCTATAGATCTTTCAAATCGAAATGATTTATAGTTGTTATGGATTGCTCTTTGATATTTATTGTTACAACGATCCTTCCAGTAAAATTTCTTAACCTAAGGGAATATTTCAGGGAATTAAGGGGTTCCTACGAAAAATTGTTTTCATTATAGCTTCTCATTCCAAGTGTTATTTATTATAAAAAAAAAAATTCAATTTTTTGACTCGATAGGAATTCTTCTGTAAAGTACTTATATTGAACTCGATTTCATCGCTTCAGCTTACAGTGTAACTATGTACGATAATATTTTTCAATTCATTGTCCATCGACGTGTGTAACACTTACGAGATCCTTCTTAGCAGCAGGAACGTATCCAAAGGGTGTTTATAGAAGCACCCCTCCCTTCAATCAACCATGTTCCATCGGTGATATTTTAACGTTTCTTCGTTTGTCTGGTGTCTCCGTAAAAACCGAGTATTTTTTTTTTTTTTTTAATTGACACACTCGAATCGACGTGGTGGTGTTTACGAATAGAAACGAGACGGATAAATAGAGTGAGAGATTTCGATGGGTCGAGGAAAACGTAGCAGGAGTCGGGGGTAAGGAGGGTGGAATAAATAGAGGGTAAAAGCTGTCGGTATATCGTGGGAAAGAAATCTAGGACGATCGAGGTGGTAATCGGTTGAAAATCCCCGGGGATTCTGGAATACAGACGCGGGACGTTGCCGGCTGGCTGGCTGCTGTATCAGCCTCGATAAATTGGAATTAATTAGTGAAAATAAACGAGCCGACTCGATTTCTCATCCGCGTGAAATAAATGCGATCGTGAATACTAATGAAACGATAGTGTGTAAGAAGGCACCGGGATTAAACGTTCGTTTCCCTCGTTTACGACTTGCACAACTTTTCGGGCTTAATTTAAACGTAACGACGCGACGATTAATTATCCCGGATTCCAGAAAATTAGCATCAACTGGTAACTTCATTTAGAAAATGCACTCGGTATTATCGTTGTTGTAGTAGGCGTGGAATTATTTATTTATTTGTAGATTACCAGGGTGTAAATGAATATAACGTGAAGTATCTCCATGGTTCGCCGTTCGAGAGTTAAGAAACGTACTTTATTATATTTCTTATATTTTCAAGAAAAGGGCCAATAATTGTATAGGGATTCCTCTATTTTAAATTAGTCTCCACAATATTTTCGAGGGTTCTGATAATTTGCCAAAAAGAAAAATAAAATTGTTGCCACCACAGAAGGCAGAGTGTAATTTTTTCGAAGCAACGTTATTCTCCACCATTGCTGTACGCGAATGTTTGATCGTACAGTATATTTCTGGGTACAGTGTCAAGTACATCCGAGGGAAGAATCGACATTTCGCTTTGCTATTGTTCGAATACCAAACGTCAATATTTGATCGGTGTTTACGCAGCACTCTGTCAACGTTTGTTTAAATAGCACGGCGCGCTCGTCTGAGTCGAAAGCAACTTTCATTTCATTTTTTTTCCTCCTCTTCACTTTGTATTTTTTTCTTCCCCCCCCCCCCCCCCCCCCCCCCCCCCCTACGCTGTGTATCGTTGAAAATCGAAGGAAGGAAAATTGGCGAAATGCAAATATCGAGAGGGCCGGTAGTAGTTTTTAATTCGACACGTGCAAACAGCATTGAATTTACAAAGGGCAGGTTTCGCGACGGGGGAAACGACGAAGGCGTGCAGGATTTTAAATAACGCGTATCGATGCACCGGAGGTAATTGAACCTGAAATTATTATCCGGTTCCTCTGTGTAACTCAAAACGCCACGGGCGTAAAAATGTCGGACAAGAATCGGGGAAGATGAAAGCCAACAAACCCTGGCTCGTATCGAGCCCTTAACATCCGTCGAACAAAAAGAGAACCGAGAAAAGACCCAGGTAGACGGGGACGAACGAGAAAATATTCAAGTCATCGTGAATCTGACAAGCCAACTTCCGGATCAACGATAACCCAGTTTAAAGGTCCGTTCATATTCATGAATCGGATGAAACTGTACTTTTCATTAATTAGGAAATAACAGTAATTTGTCTGTTCCAAGAAAACAGTTACGAGATGAAGTGTATTTATTGAAATTTTTATTTTCAAGAAAATAGAAGAATTTTAAGTTTTAACCCTCAGACCAGTTTTAATTTAATTTTCTATTTCATATTATTTTCATTTTCTAAATATTATACTGTCTCTTTACATAAATTACCTCGTACATTCTTTAGAATCGTATCCCCTCAAGATCCCAACAATACTTACCGGATGTTTTGAATAAAAACATGAAATTATCGGTGTGGCGTGCGGAAAGGGGTGAACGCATGGAAGCATGCAAATTTAAAGATGGTATAGAATCTACGTGAAAGGATAAAAATTACCTCGTTCAGCGGTGACAAAGTTAATAGATATAATGATACAGCTGAGATTTTTGATACATATAACGAAGCTACCTGCTGTCAATGTTTATTCGCGACCGATTTCATCCACCTGTTCACGTTCACCGTTCCCTCTTTCCTCTCGTGCCTCTCTTCTTTCGTTCTTTGTTTGATTTTTTCGCTTCTCTTCATTCCGGTGTAGAAAATTAATGTTTGGCAGAGGAAGTAGAAACGAAATTTATGGATATCGAGGAATATTCTGTTCGTAGCTTTTGTTCACGGTTAAAAATTTATTACGCGATACGGCAGGCTACCTGTAATTAAAGGTACGCTCGTGTTACTCTGTCCTGGATATTAGGTACAGTTGTATATAGTCGGGCGTGAAATTGTGAAGGTGAGAGAAGCGTGAAAAAAAAATATAGTATCCGGCGTGATTGGATTCCGAGCAACATCTGTTGGCAATTCTGACAAATGAACTTTAATCCGGTGAACGTCGCTGCAACAATATTTTCTCCTGGATGGGTATTGAATGGTGGCCTGGATAAATGTGATGTTTTAACGAAGTTGATTGATCAAAATGTCAGGTGGTAATGTTTGCGAATGCGTGTACACTCGTGATCAAAAGATGCTTCCCCGATCTCGCCCTATCGCATTATTTTTTATAATTTATCCATATTTAGACTAACAAGTGTGTTTGTCTGTTACAGGTAAGCTGAGTTCAACTTCTGAAGTCTTCATCGTAAGTACCTACATAGACAATATTATAATTCGTCTTAATCAAATTTATTTCTGGATCGAAGTTAGGAAGATCCACGAACTCGATGCTACGGCTGTTCGCGAAAATCTCTGGAAACTTAGCAGATCCAATCTGTTAAATTTATCCTATTTGCTTTCTCACAGTAAGATTTCTTCGAAATGACAAATTTCGTTTACCTTACGAACTCCAGAAGCCATCACCACTTTAAAGAGATGTAAAACTTCGCGGTATTACATTTTTTTGTTTTTGCTACACCGACGATAGCTTTTCTCTGAAAGATTACATATCTGGACCCCAGTGTATCAAGTTCACTTTTTTGAAAAAATGGCATTTACGTGTTTCTTGTAAAAATAATATTAAGTCCAATTCTGGTTCTGAGGTACAGATATAGATAATTCGTGATCCAAATCATTATAAATTTGAAGGTTCAAGTTTCTGCTTTACAATTACCCCATCAAAGTTGATAGAGAAAATTCACTTTAGTAGATGAAGTACAGAGAAATTGTGTTCAGGACATAGGGAATCATAGAGAGGTGAAGATATAAAACAGACAGAATGAAAGAAATAAAAAGATTAGTTAGGATTGACGTTAGTTCCTCATCTATGATGGTGGGCTCTGGCTTCTCGAAGCCGGAGCAGTATTATCGTGCGCTAGTAGCACCCTCGACAAACGAGAATACATACGGATAAGTTGTCGTGTATGTAGCAGGGTTCACCCAGTGTGTACGTCAGTAGCACATTTTTCCCTCGGGGGCCAAAACTAGATTACCGTTGCTGGCATAGCAGGGGCGATTCTTACTCGTCTTCCAAATGCTCTTTGTATTCGACACGTGCAACCTCTCTGCTTTCTACTCTCCCTTTATACTGAAACAGCCTCCTCTTTTTCTCTATCCACACACATATTTCGCTTAAACCTTGTTTCCCTTCCCTGCTAATACACTATTGACACTTTCAAGTATCCTGCTGAATTGAACGATATTACACCTTTGATTAATTTTACAATTTTCCAATTCTGTAATTCTACATTTTTGCAGTCCTAAAATTCTGGCGAAAAATTTAATTATAATAGAAATAAATATTTTGACATTAAAGCTAAAGGGTCTACCCAGCCCAGGAAAGATGCCAGTTTTCCTCAAACTTGAAGCACCAAGTTGATAAAACACAAGTGTTGTTTTATGACTTCTCTCCAATTATCATTTCCAAGCCTTTATGAAACATTCTTATTTATTCTTCGAGTTTTGAAAGGAAGTATACGTGTGGTCCATATGAAAGAGGGCAGAGGAAGAGGTATCGTAATTCCTACCACGACAATTCGACGCCTCTGTTCCTTTCTGACCCGCCCACGCGGTACTTGGTATCTTGCATGCACATTCGTACGATTCTCCGATTATACAGGTTCCTTCATAAAGTGTGAGACGATCGACAGTACCGTTTTCGAACCTCGATGAAAAGCTTTTACGATCTTGAAGAAAACTCTCGCGTTTCCCGGTAAATATCACGCTTTTGCTTAGATCGTTTCATTTATAGATCTGGTCGTTAAACGAGAAATCCAACTGTAGCGCTTGGTCCGTGATTCGACAGCAATTCTTGGCGAGTAACGTTGATTTGCATGAATAGAACTTTCGAATTTGTACATAATGCACATTTGCATAGGGAAAAATAGTAATTCCGTGTGCGATACTAGTAAGAATATAGCATTGAACCGTTAGCTCGATGCAACAGGATAATACTTCGACTCGCGGTCAACAAACGTTTCGACACCGTCAATTATGCAATTTATAAAATAAATTTTTCATATTTTTAAGCAAAAGTGATATAAATCGATACCACAGAAATACACAAGTAGATACATATTCAGTTTCGGTGGTAGGAGTTTAATAATTACGATCGTTTAATTAGATTTCAATTAATTTTCAACTAAATTTCGATAAGATTTAATTAAAGAAACCTTTTAATTATAGATGATGATAATTAATAATAATTAAGAGACCTTCTCGTATTCCGCATGCATCCTGCTGCGTAAGTACGCGTTTTCCGCGCGTAAAACAGTAGTAGTAGATAATAATAACCGAGGGAAAAGAAAGATACAGTCGGGCGATTCGCGAATTTCATTTATATCGTATCTCGTAAAATTCTTAAGATACGTATTCGCGAGTTTATCGTGTCGCTATATTTTTCGGCTCGAATACACGGATAGTTTGAAATTTCACTCGTAAGATACAGAGGTAGATTGGTCCGCGACCAATAAAATCTTTCCTACTATGCTCTTCTTTGGTTAGTTTATCTTCTGATAAATAGCATTGTCGTTTCTACGAGTCAGGTGTTTTACGTACAGCTAGCGATGGGCTATAAAGAGTGTCCCACGCAATTGGACCAAACGTGGATAACTCTAAAATGGCAAAAGATAAAATTAAATGGTCAGATCTTATTTAATTTATGATGCGGGTCATCGGTGACCTCCGGGGTATTTGTTGTGTCAATAACTAGATATTTAGAATGTAAATTAAAAGCGAATACCTTAATATTTTCAGGATATTAGAATAGATTTTTATATTACACTTATCTTTTATATGAGATGAAAAAAATTATTAATAAATTTTATTGAACAGTATTATTCGAGGATCTGAATGAAATAAAGGTACAAGTTTGAACGAACGGGTACAAATTGAAACATAACATTAAGAGAAGGGGACAGCCGTTGAATCCCTGGGATTCCACGTCCCCTATTTCAGGGATAAAACTGTGTTTTGCTTCAATTATCTCGAACAAGCTAACTTGATATATGAGAGAAAAAAAGAAAATGTAACAGAAGTAACGCAGATTTTTCTATCCGTCATGCGTGAAAAGGAAACGTTAAGAAGTACAGGGCTAAAGAGACGGTAAATTAGTATCTTCTTAGAGGGTGCCACACCTCTTCTGTGACAATCGTCCTGCCGTAACTAAATACCGGAATATACGAATCATTAACTACGATGGCCGATTGTTAACGATATTTGCAATAATTTCGAGCTATTTGATATTTTTAACACGTTCCCTGTCGCTATTATTGCTGATTGATACTATTAGTTTAATTCAGTTAACACTTCTCATAGCGACCAACTTTTTAATAATTTTTTAATAAAAGGAATTAAAAATTAAAAATGGTCACTTCGAATAATTAAAAAGAAAATATTTCGAGCAGCTTTATTAATATACTAGTAATATGAGGTGGCAAATAGAAAGCTTGAAATTGGAAATTTGTAAATTAATTATTCCTATTTTGAATAATTAGAACGTGTTAAAAATTTTTCCATAAATCAATTGAAAAACGTTCGCGTGCAGAGCTTCAAAATCTCTTGTTCATTTCGAAGTGGAAAAAAAAGGAGAACGAAGCGTTGCACGAAATGTTCCACGAAACCACAAGGTGAAGAAGTAACGAGGACATGTTATTTGCCAATCAGTGGTTCTTCCTGTAGCTTTTCAAATTATTTCACTCGAAAGGACGATTGTTCTCTGTTATTATATTCACGAATCGTGGCTCGACGATTAGATACAAGCAGAAAATTATGGCTTGTGTAAGCACAGTGTAGGGAAAGGAAGAGAAATCTCGACGTATTAATTGAAGTTAACGAGCATACGTGTCGGTGGATTCAAGAACCACTGTTCGAGGCGGACGAAAGGAGAAAGGTATTCTTCTGGATTCGTTCTGTTACGAGAGAATTTAATGATTCTTCAGGGCTGTAACGCCACACAATATGTAGTTTTTCTTTTTCATTTGTATTTCATTTTTATTTCACGTTGAAATCGGGTAATGTATACAGTTGTTGACCTTTTTCCTAAAAAAAAAGTAAGAAGTTTCTTAACCCTCTGCTGGCGGACCATGGAGAGAGCCACAATTTTCATTTAATTTCGTACAGATTCAAGAGATTGGAATTTCAAATTTGAAAATTAATTATTCCTCAGTGATTTTTGGATCAAATCGTGCAACGATAAAGCACATTAGATTTCTCGTACCTATAAATAATCGGTTCCATCATTTGCCGGTTAGCAATTCAGTGGGGTCCGAAAATACCCAAGAGACATCACTGCAACGTCCTATCGAAAGGTATCAATGAAAAAGGAACAACAGATTCGTCGGGGATAGGATGATCGGCCGAAAATAAGCTGCAATTTTCTACACGAGTGCACTCGCCGCGTCTGCTCTCGTAATTCCTGGCCTAGAAAGAAAGAAGGAAAGAGAAAAATAAAAGGGAGAACGAGGGATGAAGAGGGCAAAGGGACGATCCGACAAATTGTGCGGGGAGATTAAGCCTGTTATTCGTGGACAACAATGGAGCGAAGAAGGGCAAAACAGAGGCTGCAGATGGATGTCAGGTAATGTCGAGCCTCTATGGGACACGTTTGTCCTTTGCGTTATTTCAACTTTCTCCGACTGATCGATTCTTTTGCATTTCGTTCCGCCAAATGATACGAACGAAACGAGAAAGGCAATAATTTGAGAGAAAGTTTGTCGTCAAATTCATTCTGAGAGGATGCGATAATGATGAGGTGTACCGGTCGTACACTACCGTTTGTAAGTGTTTGGAAATCTCGAAATTAGATATAGAAAAAAAGAAATTATCAATTATTAGTATTTTAATTTTAATTCACGCTTATCGAGTGGAACATTGCAGTTTAATAGAAACAGCTTGTATCTCTGTACACCGGCAAGTATCATGGGACATATACACTATAATTACTCTGACGGTGGACATTAGTTTGACTAACTACGAGCTTCGAAATTACTTTCGGTTAATATGCTACAATAACAAGGATTGTAAAATAGCTTTCGCCCAATCTCGCGCAATCATCCTTTCCATGCATGAAATTATCTTCTAACATAATTTATTTGTCCAAGCAGAGTGACACCCATCTCCCGATTTACACGGAAGATAGGTTTACTTGAATACCGTGTAAATGGAAATAATTTTTAAACAAAAGAAAATATGAAATACAAAATTAAATTAAAATTGTGACTCTCTCCATGGTCCGCCGCTCGAGGGTTTTTAACATACAAATGAGAAACAAAAAATATCAGTCTATTATTAAAAAGCAGGATTTAGTTATGTAAATTAACTATAAAAAATGCAAATGAGGTGTTACGTTAACGTAACACCGGTCCATAATGGGTTAATTTTACGCGAAGCGCCGTTAAAACGTTCAAGAGAGAAAAATAGTTAGAATAATTAGTGTCGCCGTTAATAAGGGTGATAATGTACTTAAAATTGCGGAAATGCTATTAAACACGATTACAGTTATGGCAGGTCAAAGGTAGCACGTGTCCCCTTTCAGTTCGCACCAGGCAGTCGCACTAACAGCTCGTAACAAACTATTTACCTACCCCTATGGTTACTGATTTTTTTTTTTTCTTTTTTTTTTTCATAACCCCGATTCACTTATGCTGACATATCTGGCAATACGTACAATGTGGCTACGATTATCGATCCCACGCTCGTTTTAACAGAGAACTCGACAATTTTTTAGCGGGATGGAATATCCGTAAAATATGAAATTTGATGGAGAACGTTGAACGTTGTATACTGTTTTTTATTATTTTTAATCCCCGCTTACAATAGTTGGATTTTATAAAGTCTAAAGAAATTTTTAGTGCTTTGGTACACTCGTAATCGAATCAGACTTTCCTAGGAAAAGAATTTTTTTTTTTTTTAGGAGTAAGAATTTTCATATACATATGTTGCGAGTAATTGAAAATCTCAAAAATTCATTTATTTTAAACTGAAACGTTCCCTTCGTTTCCAATGAAATTCATCATTATTCCGGTTAAATGAATTCTCAGATAAGGATTAAACTTGCGCCGTATATAATCTTTCAAGCTGTGGAGAAAATTAAAATCTCCAGATAAAGTAAGATTTATAAGAACTGTTACAAGAAAGGGTCTGTAAAGCACTCAAAATTTTTTGACGCTCGAACACACGACGGAGGTGTGAATTGCGATAACCTACCATTCGAACGGCCGAAAGATGAGAAATTATCCCATTAGAAAGGCTGACAAAAACAATGAAACGGGTGTAATTTCCTATCGAGCGAAGATAGGAAGAAAATAATACGCTACTTCAAAGATACGGGGAATAGAAATTGGTAAAAAAATTTATTATATTTAATACATTTAAGTATTAGGTAATCCCAGAAGTAATAATCACTCATCTTAGATAAAGTAAGCGATTATAATTTATTATAAATGTTTTAATGAAAATTAAAGTGTTAACGTATAGATACAATTAGTGGAAAATATTACCAGTGGGAAATCTAAACTTTTGACCTTTAATATAGATGACGTTAATCTTGTGAAATAATGAAAACTTGAAAGTACATATTTTAACGCTCTAATCGCGATCGTAAATATGTATGTTTCTCGTTTAAGTGGCTCATTTTTTATTTTTCTATCGCTGCGATTGAGAAATTTCATCCCAACGTTATCGATCAAATAAATAAACGAAGCAGTTACAGTTGGAAATTTTTCATAAATTTATACCAGAGCGAATAAAAAATTGATGGAAACATTTTCACTGAACTTTGATCGTACCTGAAACGTTTCAATCAATTGCGAATATTTTTATTTCCTGTTAAAAATCCAGTTGACGATTACAGGGATCGGTAACGTTCGGATGTTATTCGTAAAGGGACGAGTTTCTGATGTTTTAAAATTCCAGAAATGATCATTTAATACAATCGAGAGTGTGGATTATCGATTCGAATGCGACGAGGGTAGGAAAGTAAAGAAGTAAATTAAGAGAGAATCTCCCGGTACGTTTTTATCTTTCTTTCAAAAGATTTAACGACTCGGCCAAGCTGTCGAACGAGTGTCACGGTAAAAAAGAATTCAGAACGCGGGTTCGCTTAATGAGCCAAAGATGGTAATTTTCAAATGATTTTTCGCCTTTTCTGGCCGCTTTTTTTTTTTCTCTTTCTTTCTCTTCTTTGTTCGTTCTCTCGTGGTACCGTGCTAAAAGCTAATGGTCGCCATCCAGCCCCGGTTCCCTTATTTTTCCCTTTTTCATCCGTTTTCGCTTCCTCGTTCGCAAACAGAATTCTCATCTGAACAAACTTTGCGAAATAAAATAGCATTTCGTGGCCCCTCGTTGGAAATAATTTCGAATAATCGCGTACACCGTCGAGCGGATTCGTTTCGCTGGAAACATCGTTTCGTCAAAGGATTTTTAATACTTTGAATTCTTTGAAATATATCGTAAAATATATCTGAACTCCAGAGCCAGAATGTGTTTATTCTACTTGAAAAAAAAAATTGACATTCTACCTGTTCCTTGTATCAAATTTTTCACTCTTCCTGATGGTACCTAAAATTTTTTTTTATTTCAAGTCGTTTAGTTTTTAATATAATTTATAATTTAGTGGTTTAATTCTGTGTCAGTCATTAGTTCAAGATTCTTATTTCCTTAATTATTAAAATTTCTCAAGGTTCCAAATTTATTATCAGTTAATTATTATTCAAAGTATTTCACCTTTTTTTATTCAGAGACATTGATTTTAAGATTCTCTTTTCTTTCCCTTTTCTTAAGTATTTAATTCGAAATTAATTATCGATTATTATTGAAAATATTCCACGTTTCCTGATTCAAAGCCATTCGTTTCGACGTTCTTTTATTCTTTTCCATTAGGCATTTAATTTAAGTGAATTTATAGCGCTGATCACCGATATCCATTATAGCAATGAACGTGTTAAAAAGCAATTAACGTGTTCGTTACGTTCTCACAAGATTACCAGGAATGTTTTTCTTCCTTAACGAATATCTTTCACGCAATAGCAATTACGCGTTGGTGCCATCATCTTTCATCTCGTCAGCTTACGCAACGGCGATGCTTCTGGTGTTCCGTGGCACCAGTAAAAAACGTTTTAAAAGATTCTAGCTGGTAAAAACGACCAGGTCCCGGTGAAAAAATAAAAATAAAAAAACGTACGTGTTCCGCGTTGTGCAGGTTTATTCGCGGCCCTCCATTTCCTCGACGCACTCCGGCTTTAATGTACCTTCCGAGTGGAGCGAAAGCACGGTCCGCGCATTCCCCGACGAAGATCTGTTTGTGAGGCCATTAGGGATCAGCCAGGATCATAAATTCATTGATATATTTACTGTGTAAACACGACCAACACAGACTCGTTCCGTTCGCAACGGAAGATGTCTTAAGGCTGATTCAGACAACACTGATAAAACGTCGATAGATAAGAGACAATAGTTGAATGAGAATTTTCAAATTTCTTTCTCTAATTCATTAAGACACTTAAATGATTAGATTTCCGAAGGCACCCGATGTTATTACTTTATTGCTGTGAAATGTGACGAAACTAATTACCCGAGTGTTGATTGATTAAAAGTTGCATCGCAATCCTGTATTGAAATTTTTGTACAGAAAAATTGAATTTTTCCAGCGATGTTGCAACCGTGTTCCGGTGTCACAGGCTATACCCAAAAATTGATTTTAAGCAACTTTCTAGTACAATATCCGTAGATTCCTTTATGATTCGTTAAAACAAATGGATCCATTTTTGTTTGGTCGAAATGGATTGGAATGGATCAGGATAAAAATTTCACGTATACGGAAGTTCATCCGTCACGTAAAATCTATGGAAAAATCGGGAATCGATTTATCTTTCCCCCGGACAATAGTTTTTCAGATCAGATTAAATACACCGAAAGCTATTGTTCAAGTAATTTGCATTGGCAGGGTAGCATTGGTCCTTAATGAATTGAACGAAGAAAAGAAAAGAAACAGATGTTATCTCGAAAGGCGATCGCTTCAGCGGTTGGTAGTTCTAATTGCGACAAATCTGTTAAGGTTTTTTCCTAAACCAAAGATGGATTATCATCTTTCGAGTAGTTCTGGTAGCTCGTTATAGTCGGAAATAAATCAGCAACCCTCGTTCGAGTAGCTTTCCCTCGGTCTCGTCGAAGGTTTACCTGGTTTTTCCAATTTCACAAGTCGCCAGAGATTCCGGCTTCGATTCCGTTCAACCCTAATATCCCAAAGAAACGAACACTTTCTTCGTTCGCAGACAAACTACCGATCTCGGATTTATGGGACACCGTAGCTTTATCCGTCCTTTCAAACGACTAGCCTAGACGAATTTTCGTTTACCCGCTTCTATTCAATATCAACTGTTAAATGGAATAGAAATTTCGATAATTAGAAAGCAAAATAATTATTTTTCATTGCGAATAAACTTTCATGGACCGGAATTATTTGAAATACGTTTAAACTAGTTTTCGGGTAGAGACGAGCGTAACGAAAGGGTTAACTGTGACAGTGAACGCGTTAAATGGTTATAAACGAGCGACATAAATCGAATTGGCGTATCGCTATTCTTACACGCGGTATATGTACTATAAATTTTCGACCAACCACCACCCTGGCAGCTCCAAAAATATTTTTTACCGAACCTACATGACACGCATTCCTGCGATGGACGCAGATGGTCTACATTTGATCGGTCGATAGGGTGCTATCGTCTATTTGTAAACAGCGGTAAGAAGAACGGTAGGAAAATCTCATAAATTCATCGACACCCTTCTGATTTTGCGCGGCAAACGCGTCTTATCTTTAACTACCACCTACTGTTTCCGAATATCTTTTCGATGATTGCGTACAATTTTTGAATTTTATTTTGAAAAGGTAGGTTTTCAATCTCGGGTTCACAGGATTTTTTTTATTTTTTTATTCTTACTATCGGTAGAACGTGTTCCTAAAGTTTGGTCGCCTATTTCAGACACGGTCCGTGGATATTTCATTTTGTTTTTTAAGGTTTCAAGCGATACTTGACGAACGAGAAAAAGAATGTTCTTGCCGGTGTTTTTCATCGACCGATGCGTTTTAATCAAAAACTTTGAACCGCTCCTCGAACACGGGCAAACGTGAAATTCGTTGTTTTCGAGATTGAAAGGCTGAAAGACGGATTGAGCACAAAAATAATTCGTTTCCAGCTGTTCGTGGAAATTGTGCGTTGCGAGAGATTCGCGAAGCTCGAGCCTCCGGCGGATTAACTTCAGCTATTTCCAACGTTGAAAATATTAATTAAAATAAAAAAAAAAAAGTTGGAAAACATAGGAAATCCATTCGCATTCGAATATCGGTGTTTCGCAAACAATTAAATGCAAACTTTTCATCCGCGGAGTAATTATTAGATACGTTATTAATTTTTTCGATTTTCCACACATTTTCGAAAATATTTATTAATTAATTTCTTAGAACCCTCTATTTGTGCTACTGATTTATATCACATTTCAATTTCTAAGATAAGACTTGAAATAAATTCACGAGCCACTGAATAGCAATTAAAACTATGTTGCAGAAATCTATAAAAAAAAAGAAAAAAAAGAAAATAGAAAACTGTAAAAACGATTGCCACGTTCTAGTTCTAATCGCGATACCGTAAAATTGGCTATGATACGCTCACCAAGATTTAAATAGGCACCAGTTTTTTTTTTTTTCTTTTCTTTCAATTCCAACACAGCGGAACGTAGTAAATTAACACCGTGATTAAAATATCGCTAATGCGCGTAGCCGGGCTGCTTTTATTTTATTTTCTCCGTTAAAGGCGTGCAGATTGAAATCGAGGCGTACGACTAGTTTTAACGATCATACCCGGCATGTTGAAGTAATCGAACAAAATATTTTCCAGCTACTTGATATTACTCGCTTCTACGTGATCCCGTTTAAACAGTGTGAACGGTACTTATCGTTAATGACCGTGTTTCGTTATGTTTCGCATTCACTTAGAGAGATTAGTTTTCCGGTAAACCTACGGGATACGAAAGAAAAATCAGACATTCCTGTTCACCGTGCATTTAATGTCCGATTAGATATGAAATATTCTAAGGAGAATGAAAATCAAATGGATAACGTTTCAATTAAGTAATTTAATATACAATTTAATGTACGCTGAAGGTACCGGTGAATTTTTCGTCCAATTTTTATGAAACGTTCCGTATAATTTGGCTCGAACGACAGGGTCAAAATTTCACGAATCTTCCTGACAGGAGAAGTAGACGCGATAAGTAGACCCTGGGGGGGATCCGCACTCTCGATGGGAGATTCTCATTCCTTGGCAACTGGCAGAAACACGTTTTCGCTAATTTCCCGAGCAACCGAACCTTAGCCAGCCAGTATCATCCACTTAACCCTGCGGCTACATCTCGTTAGAAGGACTCGAAGAAAGAGCCGTCTGATCCTCGAGGTGATACCAAGTTTTCCCTCGTTACCAGAAAAAACTTTGTCCCGTTCTCCTCGAAGAAATCTTTTCACGCCTTCTACACTGACGTTGGGTAAATCCCATGAAATTCTATAATCACCACCAGCCAGTGTCTGTTGATCTTCGGTACTTACTTGCTCGGTTACGTCTTTGTATTTTACTTTCTTCCTTTTATTAAGGATTTTTTTTGGGTTCAGTCAGGTTGCTTAGGAATTTGAAAATTTTTGAATTATAGAATCTTAAAATGTTTGGATGGTAGAAGGACCAATCCACATTTTAGGGGTACCCTTTGGTAATTTTCACGTTTCTGATTTCACGTCGTTCGTCTTTTTCAATGGAAACATTGTTTTCTTTGATACCAGTAAGGAGTTCATAAAACTCCTAGTTTCAGTTTTGAGTAGAAAATAAGGTGATGTTTTTGCATGGAGTTTTCGGGAAGATATTTCAGATAGCCGACAAATTTTACGGGCCACCCCAAACGGGCTTTTACGAGCGGCTATGAAAGATCAAGAGAGCCGATGCTGACTCGAACGAAGAATATTTACTACCCCGAATATATGCTCCATCGTGTGAGTACCTAGACACGTAGAACTAGGGTCCCCTTTTGTGTACATATGCGTCCCATAAACGGTACATATTATTAAAAACCTTCTTTTTTTTCCGAAGAAAGAAAAAATATCGAGCTTGTGGATAAATTGAATGTTCTCTCTTAGTATCTTACTTGTAACACTAATAATTAATAATTTTCCATAAGCGATCACGATAACCCCATTCTCCTCTGTTCGAATTTAAATAAAATTTTATTTGCAGTGAAACATTTAAACGTGTATTCTTCGTTGTAAGTTTTCGAATACAATTTGTAAGAACGTAGGAAGAGGTTTCGTCGCGGACGAGCCCTTTTTTTATTTTCACCGCGTCAGTAACATCATGAATGGCGTGACCAGGGTTGCATATTAATTAGGAAGACCAATCGAGGTGATAGTCGCGTGTACGCGCGTGAAACGATCGTTTCGGCATATTCGTAGGTCGTATCGCGGGTGGGCACGGCTTCGTTTAAATTCGTAGCCTGTTGTTCGACATTTTATTACGAGGATGGACGCGTGTAGTAGGCGGTCGACGTGTCTCCTCCCATGGTATTTTAAAACACTCGTGTAACCATGAAAAATTACAAATTTCCATCATTTTCCGTTATAATGAATTCTAAAACAGCACGCTATTTTCATTTACATCTGGTTTCATTTTCTTCATCAAATAACTAATTAAATTAAATCCCCGCCAGGAAATCTGTTATTTCACCCGTAATATTACCGAGTTTAATCCAGAATCGTCCAATTACCATTGAGTCGAAACGAAATGAAACGGTGAAGTTTACATAAGCATTAAAGGTACACGTTTACCCAGAACTCATTATTTAATATACACTGATTCCTCGTTAAGATTTCATGGCCGACACTCGCGGCAAAGCGAGGCGACGCGACGCGACGCGACGCGACGCGTATCGAGGCTCAGCATCAAGGAGCAAAGAAGCGAGAGGATCGCTTTCAGCTAAGCAGCTCGAGAGCGAAGGGTAAAAAAAGCGAAAATCTCGCTCGGCTGCTGATAGTAGGTAGCAGTTCTCATCCCCCGAGGGAGTCCTTCGTAACGGCGAAGGGAAAAATGAAGGAGCAAGAAGAAGGGAGGCTGGAAAAAAAAAAAAATCAAAAGAAAGAAGAAGAAGACGAAGAAGAGAAGCGAACCGGCTGGCGGTTATTTTAATGAGAGTTAAAGACCTTGAGTAAACGTCGAATAAATCATTTCGCCGGGGCGCTAAGTGCACGACAGAGGGGAAGTGCATCGTTGGACACCTCTCTTTATCCGAGTGGATCGCAGACAGGCGCAGTTGCGACGGCACACGTTGCTACGCCTACGTGGAAACTCGAGTCTATACGAATCGACGAGACACGGCACGCCGAGCGACCAAACGCGACCCACCGTCCTTTCGAATAACCGTTTGACCGCGAAAAATTACGTTTCGTCTTTAGGGTCCGTCAGGCAATCGATAAGTATCATCAATATTCCATATTAATTTAAAAAGAAACTAAATTAATAATTTTCAAGTTGAAAGAGGCGAAGGTATAACGGCAAATGATCCCACGCTTACATATTAGTCGAGCGCGAGTTCAAATCCAACATTTTCAAAAGAATTTTTTTTTTTTTCAAAATTTAGTATATTAGTAACTTGAATAATTGGATAATTAAAATTTACAATTTTTTACAAAATTTTACAATAGTTACGAGTTTTATACAAGAGTTTATTTACAAGAGTAAATAATAATTAACGTTTTAACGTCACAGAAAGGACAAATGTTTGCTTCAATTTTTAGGCAGCAATAAAAAAACTGGATACAGTAAACTCTCGCTATATTGCCACTCTACCGAATGTTTAATATACACACATATTTCAAAGATGAAGACAGCTTTGCTCTGTACACTGGCGCAATTGTGTTCCATTTGTTTAACATTACGCTTCGTTGACAGGGATATCGTGTAGATTTATTTGTCGTCAAACATCAGGCAATCAATATCGAGTGCAATATATCCTCTACATATATCGACAGAATATTTTTCCACGGACAACACTGGCATTCGAAATAATTGACAGTTCCCTGTACACGTTTCGTTTCCATATTTTAAATGGTACATATATTCTCCGGGTGGGTTTAAACGGTTCGTTTTAATTATTCCAATATGTTACAGGAAATTAAGCTGGAACGCGGTTCAAATGACAATGAAATTTCATGGAAATCATTAGGTTATTGCATGTTAAAGGGTTGACTTGGAAACATCAAATTTACCTACAATGCTGTTAAAAAGTTCCAAGCACTTTTCCGCTAGCCATTTAATATCTGTTTACTTTCAATTTTAAATTAATACACCATAAGTGCTGTTTATTTCAGCAAATAAAGCCTTCTATTTAATATGCAACAATCCAATATATTTAGGATTATTTGGTTCTAGCGAAATAGCGAAGGGCGTAGGCTCGTGCAAGTTGACTGCTCGATTTAACCCTCCCACCCCTTCAATAAATTTCCACCACCTTCTCGTATGTCTGCCAGCAGGCAAGCTACACGGGCAAAGTGTGTCCCGAAATTAGTTGCTTAATTAAAGCACCCCAGGGACTACTTTCCAGCAGAGAGACGCTTGTAAGCATACGTAGAACAAAAACCCCCCGTTCATCCCCCTTTCGAGCATACCATCGCTGCTATCGATTCCTTCTTCTACCCCTTGTTTTTTAGCCCCTTTGCTTGATTCAATCCCGAAAAATAAATGGACCAATGCCAAGAATTCCCCATTGATCGTTTCGATTTTCTGCCTTATCGTTATTCGACCACCATATACTCGAGCATTTTTATTTTTATGTTTGTCCGTATACGTATATTTCTTTTTTACGGTCACCCTATCAATCATTCTTATCTGTTTTCATGGAAATTCGCAAGCTTAAGGGAAGTGGACATTTTTGGGGGGTGAAAAAATCGAATTTTTTTTGCAGTCAGAATCTATAATTGAAATATGTGGGCGAAAAATGCTCTTAACTCTTTCTCTCTGTATGCAAGGATGCAGACGAAGGGAAAGATCGTAATTCAAAAATCCAAATATAATGCTGTTTCGAAACTTTCCGACTACAGTGTACCCGACAAGTATTTTTACGATCACGGATTCCTAGCTAAGCAAGCATTTAGAATTATAACACGTGAATTGTGTTACAATGCGATAGCTTCAGGAAGAACGCTGTAAAACGTCACTTCACCGTGTGTGCTTAGGTTTCGTGAAGTAGAGAAGCGTGTTTGACTATTTCTACAAAGCTGACAGAGAAAACAATATTGGTGGTGAACGGATACGTTAGCGAGTGCAGTTGAGAAACACTTGAATTTTCGATCTCAAACAAACGGTGGATCGAACAACAATGTAATCGTCAACGACGACGAAGGATAATTCAATAGAGGTTTAGAGAAAAATCGCAGAAAAAGTCAATATTTAATAAACAAGTTGCAAATTAAACGCAACGTTTGTTTGAGGCTTCTATAGCATCGATTGCCAGACAGAAAGAAGTCGATTTCTCGAAAGTCTCAAGGTGGCCTAAGTGCTTGGATATAAAATCAAATTTTCATACTGAAATAACAATGGTCGTTCTCAATTTGGTCACATCGTTTCATAGCAGTTTATGTGGCGGAAAAAAGGTATCATTGAATCTTGAGATTCAATCGAAGGCTGAGTTTATTCGACGAGAAGCAACCAGGCCAATTTCGGATTCCAGGCCATTTAACCGACTGATTTTTCGGCATCATACGGTAAAGGTTGGCCCATAGAATGGTAGGATAAAGTGTTCACCCTCGCCCGTACTGCCAATGTTCCGTGGAATGATCTTGTTATTTTTTACTACGTACCTTGGGGTTTACTACTGACCCGCCAGGTTTGCAACATCTTCAAAGATAAGGGAAGATATAAAGTCCTGGATTTACGATCTTCGGATAGATAAGCCACCAATGTCTCGAACGTTGCAAGCTTTTTCCGATAGCGAATAAAAAACTTTAGTCATGTTAACCAACAGCAATTACATCAAGATTGGGTACTCGAGCATTTGTAATTAAGGTGTTAATCTGATTGATTTTGGAAATATTAAAATTCTACCTTGTTCAGAAATTTTATGATTTTATAATTTTAAGATTTTTAGAATTCTTGCTCCCACTAGGATATCGCAATTTTTCCCTAGGGAAGCCTGATTTAATGGCGGGTGTACATTGACTTTTGATCGAAACTGTATGTTCGGTAGAAGGTGAAGAAACGAAGCGTTTTGTCGTTGTCGAATAAACAACATCTTGACGTAATATAAGTCCACGGAGAAGAGCCGTAATGGCGGCGGATAGTAAAGTCGTTCCACTTCGCATACCTCTCACGTGGAATACATTTGCAGTAAGTGCTTGGAGGCTAGTAGCTACGACGTTGCTCGACTGATGACGACATAAACAAACACGTGTCCCAGGATGAGACCATTTGTAATGAGAATGGCGAACAACCGACACTCGGGACTACATCGTGCCTGTTTATAGCGTACACTCCTAGCGTCCATTATCGAATCAGCCTGGAAAGGAACCCAGCGTTGTAACTCACTCGTTTTCTTCTTTCCAAACTGGTATAGTGCTTCGTTCTCTGACCCATTATTCACGCTATCCTATATACGTATTTTTTTCTTTTTTCTTTTTGGTCGACTCAGACCTCTCGCTCTCCTTGACGAATTGATTACGATTCGTTACAGATCGCAATGTGAATGATCACCGAGGAAAATGAGCGGAAAGTAAACGAGTACACACCCGGCGTTGTTAGTATTTAAATTGAGATATTTAAACTGAGAAGATTGAGCTTCGGATAAGTAAATTTGCAGTTGATATAAGTGCGATCAGAGTCATCGATACAACACTCGAGTAATTTATTTTAAAGGGTGGAAAGATCCTCGTTGGGGTAATTAGGATTTTAGGATCTTAGAATTTTGAAATTTTCGAATCTTAGTACCTTGGACTTTACGAATTTTTGCATTTCACGTTTATGGGAGGCGAAAGTGCACCCTTACTCCTATCAATTCGCCGGGGAATCTACTTTTGAAACGCGCAGTAGGATCTGGACAAGAATCTTCGCAAAAGGATAAATAGAGCTGATTTTTCGTCGGTCGTGTTCGAATGCGAAAATTTCATTTGATCCATGTTCACGCATGCCGTTCCTCATTAACGTCGAGAGGACGGGCGACGGCGTTAACGGCTTGTTAGCGTTTTGCAAGCGGTGTCACGATAGGCGTGTCACGATAATTTATTGGCTCGTAAATTTACGCTTTCCCGAATATACAGGATACAGCCACGTGTTTACTCGACGTCCATGTACTATATCTGTCCCGTGGCTGATCTTTCCCGATGATAGACAACGGTACAGCTTCCGTCGCTGATTTGTCGGATGAGTGTTATATGGACGTATTATAAACATCGTTGACGCAAGGATATTGGCGGTTTATCGTATAGGGTGTTCAAGGAAATTTTTTCAAAAAAGTAGACTTAGTACAAGGTGTCATTCTATTATTAGATCGTTAAAAAATTCGATGAAAATGAGGTTGAAAAGGGAACTTTTCCGGCGCTCGAGACACGGTTCCCATTAAATTTAAGCTCGTTAGTGGAACCGGACAACATGACGTATCATGTATTCCATGGAACGACTACTAGTCACTGAAACGTTAGGAGAGGCTTATACTATCCTTCTAGCTTTCAAAGGAGCATCCCGCCGACCCAGGCCAGGTATCATCGGCTTCGAAGAAGTTCAACGTTGATTGCCAGCTGTATCGATAAGATCTGATACAGACACTCGACTTTTCAAAGGTGTGCGAAAGGTCACGAACCCTCTTTCTCGCTTCTTCTGCATCGTGATACTTTGTTACGATCTGTTCGCGGTAGCCATCGTTCGGTCCCTTTGTTTTCTTGCTTATTTTTGTACCTGAACGAGGGATGGGCATTAGAGTGATCCAGAAATTGATATTAGACTAGCTTCTCAAAGTAACACGATTCAATATTAATTGAATTTTTTAAAATTTTAACACGATTGGTGTAAGAAAATAATTCAATCAAAATGGAAAAATATTTTAGAGAAAATTTTTATTTTATCCTCTTCAGCGATTACAAATATTCTATTATATGTACAAAATGGAAGAACTTCGAGCGTAAGCTATTATTCCATCCAGAGTTAGCACTTTAGGGACAAATTAGGTCAAACGATGCATTGTTTCCCACTTAGATCGCGCGAATTGGCTGGATGATTGCTTTTAGATGATAGAGCAGTAATTATATCCATTCTCGACATATTGCCTCTAAAGTAACTCCATTGTCGTAGACGATGTCGAGAAGCACCCCTCTATGGAATTTCAGTATCAGCTACTTACATGCACTTAGTATCCTTAACCAAATTACAATTTCAATGCGTCTTCCTTTTGTCAATACGATGATCAGAAATTCCTTAATGCATCTAAGAAATACGACATTTTCTATCTGATAATAAAACAAATAAACGAATAAGCCTTCCAGTATTATTCTATTATATTAAATAATTTATATTGGTAGGAAGTTATGCTCTCTGGTGTTGTAAATTAACGTGGTAGTTAAAAAGAGTAGAATGAAATGTAGCGAGTCTTACACACTTGTTAGGGAACCCAAGACACTTCATGATCAGTTAAGAGTTAAAGCACGCGAACAGGTGGGCAAGTTCCTAAAACGTGTCACTATAAATCACCTCTGATTTCTTGGGGGGGAAATAAAACACACACGCTTCTTTTATATTTTTATTCGTTTCTTTAACAGGTGCTACGAAAGTAATTGGTTTAACGAAAGATCGGCTCATTTTATAATTTATTTGTTTTTATTATCCAGGCTGATTCGTTTCACTTACACGCATTGAATAACTTCAAAATAAAGGGAACATTTCTAAGATTTATCTTTCCATCAGATATCTTGGGATATCTAAAAGATTATCCGGTTCCTTCCAAATGCCATTCTCGTTTCTTTTCGGTGCATACATGCGTGCCGCAGACCCGTTCACATACACGCGCACGTTAACATTCCAAAGAAGCTAATTAATCGAATTACACTGTCTTGTTCGAAGCAATAATGATACTCTAATGAACGAGAGAAGGATATTTCCACCGATAAGAAGCGACACACGAAACGTTTTCGAACCACTTTTACGTTTCTTTTGTATGGAAAAAGACGAAGAAAACATCGCGCTCGTTGATGGAAGACGGTCATAACTTGAAGTATCGAGAAACTAAATTTTCCTCATCGATACAGGTTCAAGTATTTTAGATAACGTTCAAATATCCTTATTTTTTCCTTTCAAGAAATACACTGCTAGGTTGTTTGAATTATTTTTATTACACGTTACGATACTTATTTATGACAAAAATCTGTAATTTAACGTATCTAAAAATAATCAAACTATGCGGCATTGGAATGGAATTCATATTTAGCAAGAAAACTTTTCCTGATGAAAATCGTATGAAATATAACTGTACGGAATTCATTTTCTCGTAAAGACCACCAGAGGAGATGGTTACATTCAGACAGAAAATGTGCTGCCTTCAGGGTCAGACCCTTTACTACATTTCACAGTAATCTCCCAGATCGTGAAGAAAACGAGGAAAATTAAGTGTGCCTCCGGATGGACCAATTTGTCTACGATTTTCCAGCTTACCCGACGCTATTAACCTAAACGCGTTACCTAGATATTAATTTTGTGCTCGTTAAAAATGATGTACTACCAACCACACTATACCTTTCACGTTATCAATGTTTAATAATTTTTTTTATCAAATTAAAAATTTTTATATATTTCTTTAACTTCATCTTGCCAAATTTAGCCAATTAATTTTATTTTATAATCAATCATTTATTTACAAAATGATCGTCGTTCACCCTGTACACTTCTGATCGTAACTTCGTAATGAAATTATCGAGCCGATCGGACCGATAATTATCATGCATCTGGCAGAATCGATCGTCTTAATTGTCGAGACTGTCGGAAGATTAACCAAAGGGTGGAACATCTGCGAGCCTTGGATATGTACTTTATCGAATGTATCAAACCGGATGCGAAGTATTTATACTAAAGAAAGGGTTGAACTGGACTCGAAGAGATATGAATCAACGGGATCGTTTCACCTGATTTCTTATTAACACTTCGATCTCTGACCGAAAAGTAGGGAGAGAAAAAACTGTTATCTTGGAATCTTTTGCTAAGATAACAAAAATTTTAAAATTTATTTAAATGAAATTTCTAAATATTGAAAATTTGTCAATTTTATACCTTCAAAGTTATTTTAGCCTTCATATTTTTATAAAATTAAGTTGGGGATGAAGAATGGGACGCGTTGCTCTAGAAACTTAGAAAGTTTCATAAAAATTCGAGTATTTTCGTGAGCGAAGTTTCTTCACGAGTACCACACGAAACGTTCTCATTACTTTTTGAATTACTATAGATTTCGATAGAGAGGATAAAGGGTGCAGCGGGAATGTAGCGTGTCGGATCGATGGAACATCCTCTGGATAGTTAATAACCTTGTTCAGCCACCGTCTGAAATTTCTTGATCGATTCCTGTTATTAAAGCGGTGGTTGGCCACGTTCAGGCCCCGGGTTGTTTTCGTAGAAGCAATCGCTGTAATTAGCGATTAACCCGTCGTATAATCGATGTTCCACGTCTTCTGGATTTTCCTTCGCTCTTCGAAAGCCTCTCGGGTTCGTGCTTTTAGCCTCGTTAAGATTTATCGTACAACCCGGAGGTAAAGATTTACAAGCTTGCATCTTCGCGCGCCGCACAGCCTCTATACTCTTGCGAATCGAAACGAACCGTTTCGCCATTCTTTATTGCAATTTTTCCCCGTTTCTCATCTTCTGGATATATTATATTGCACGATGTGGTTCTGCTTTTCTAAAAATATTACTCCGCCTCGCTAACGAGCTTCGTTTTCGTCTTAACACATTTCTCTACTCGGGTTTCTTCGTTATTGTTCAAACTCGCGGCCAATTATTTTTTTCCTCGGAATTTTCTGCAATATTTTATCAGTTAAGTCCTTTCTTGGGGGTCTCTCCATGGTCCGTCGTTCGAGAGTTAAAAAACGCGCTATGTTATATTTTCTACCTTTTTGGTAAAAGGATCAATTATTATAGAGGGATCGATAACTATAATTTTTTTAATATCCTAAGTTACTTTGCCAAGGACTGTTCTAAGATTTACAAAATGAAAATAATTCCGTACCCAGAAGTGACACGAACTTCGTGAACTACATAACAGCTCATCGAAGTCTGAGTCGGCCAGTTGGAAAGGTCTACTCGTAAGAATAGAAGAGTTTAGCGGTCTCTTTCAGAAAAAATAAGGCACGCTCGACACATGGGATTATTGGGTCGAGTGATTGTGTACGAGTGCATCGAGAAGGGCCGTTCAAAATTGCGACTTCCCTACTGAATTTTCCCCTTACCTATCCTTTCTCTGCTACCAGCTGCCTTTCAATTATTCCGTTATTTTCAAGAAGTCACGAAGAAGAACGGCCCGAGCATCGTGCTCGAGTAGAGGAAATTACAGCACGATTCTTCTTCGTCGGCTTCTCGAGTATTCAATGCTCGATACGACACCCGTGAAACCTTTTTCCGGAGAATCGAGAGGAAACGACAGACGGGAACGGAAGGATGGGAAACAAGGCGGAAGTGGAAGAAGCCGGGAAAACTGTTATCGCTATCGTGGACGAAAAGAAGACCTAACCCACTTCGTGCTAAATGAATGCACCAGCTAACTCATTATCGCGATAAATGAGGGATTTAAAAAAAAAAAAAAAGGCATCTCTCTCGGTTCGTTAATTTCGCGAGAAACCACGGTTCAACATCGACGAACAGCTACTTTAAAATGGCGTTTCGTGAAATTGACAATGAGGCATGGAATTAATGCGACAAAATTGAATTGAATAGAATTTTCAAGTCTTATAGTAAGGTTTATTTCTTGAAATATCTTTTTCGAGGGAATTAATTTGGCAGAATTGAATGTAATTGAATTTCTTTCTACTATTACTTCTTGCAAGTGGAAAAAGCATCGCACTTTCCATCGCAAAATATGTATAACGTTATCGATTTCATTTAAAAGGTGACTATACCTTCTACCCTAGCCTCGATAATAGGCAAAGTGTGGTTGCCGTATGACGTTTACGGAAATGCTATTTTTTTTATACTTTATAACAATTCTATTAGGTGTAGAAATTAATTTTGTGCTTTTTCATTTTAAATGAAACATTTATTTTTAAAGTAATTTGGAAAATATTGAAATATAATATATCAATCAAGAAGATGTGGTACTAAATTAATTACAACATAAATAAGGTTTTGAAATTGAAATTTTTATTAAATATCGGGTGTCTACAATAGATTATAAAATTGTTTAAGCGAAAAGGAAGATACTCGGCTGATCATTCGAATAATCGTTGTCGGTGCATCTCTGTTTCAGTGTGCAACTGCAACCTTCATGCGAGAAAGTGCAGATTCAACATGGAACTGTACAAGCTGTCGGGACGTGTCAGCGGAGGCGTTTGTCTGCAGTGCCGGCATTTTACGGCAGGAAGACACTGTCATTATTGTCGGGAAGGTTACTACAGGGACCCGGCCAGACCGATCACGCATCGTAAGGCCTGCAAACGTAAGTACATCCCCGACAGACGTTAATCACTGCTAATTTAAAATCAGTTATCCCATGCTGATCTATTAATCAGAGATTATCCATTCAAGACATTTGCATGTTCATAGCACGTACCTTTGTGCCCTACATAATTCTCTTACCTTCGACTGTACATGATTAAAAATTTTCATTAATGTAATTAGGGATTGGCTCGAAATTCTAAAATTCATTAGATTTAAAGGGGTGTCGAAAAATCCCATTACTAAACACATCCATCCCCGTATGTTACGAAACACATAACAGGTGTTTTATTTTGAAAAAGATAAGTTGAAATATCGAAGAGCCATTTTGGCGCGCACGGAGGGTTAATTTAATAGGTGTAAAAGTGATTCCCGCGGGTACAGAAGACTAAACAAATCCCCGGTGTTCCAATCATACGAATGGAATGTACCGTAAGTGAACATGTGCATGTAGATTCACGGTCTACCGTACCGGTGTGTACATATAGCATAGCGCGAGCATGAATACCTTCTATCCGTACTTTCTCGCGCCAGGAGATCGTTATCCCTGGTCGCGGTGGTTTCTGGCCCTAGACAATCCGACATAAATTGAATGTCTTGAAATTGGTTGGGAGGGGGTCTTAGCTCGGTTGGTAGCCACTTTGTAACAGTACCGGGAAACGGATGAAATTAATAGTAATAACAGGCTAATAACTGGATTCCATTTTATGGTTGGAACGCGAGGATAAGCTTTGCTAACGATTGACAGTTTAACAACTGGGACGACCCTATGAAATATTCATAATTAATCCGATTAATTTGATTAAATAATTGTAGCGAACCGTTTATCGTAACGCGGAAGACTTTAAAATTGGCATTTTCGCGAAACTAGAGAAATGGTTCTCGGGTTCTAATTAAAGGGTTCCTTGGGTTTCCGATGTTTGAACTCGTCGTTGTCGTCAGATATGGTGCAATGTATGCTCGGTTCAGTTGGCAGTGTCTCTGGTCTCGCATATAAAACACAAGTGTCGTGCCGAGGGCTTGCGCGTGCTCTCGTCGCGAAGATAACGAACAGTCTGTATTCTCGTTAGCAGCCATAGCGGAGCCGTTAAGATAACAACGAGACACGACACTCACCGCGAGGGAACGGCACGAAAAGAAGATTTAAACGCGTCTTAGGATAGTAGAACTTTCATAAATTAGGTCCCCTCGGCGAAGATGCTACCATCGCGTGGGACGTTGAAAACGGCCGTCAATCCTTCCTTTCGTTTCTACCTCGTGAAACGGAACCCCCCGGTCGTTTCGTTCGCGAAGAACAACGAGAATCTAATACCCTTTTCAGAAGGTAATTAACGCGCCCCTAAACGAATAAAATGATAATCTTCTTTAGTAGCGAAAGGGTTAAAATTGAATGAAATTCTTCTGGAAAATCCTGCGGGGCACGCGATCCTTTAAAAAATTAAAAAAAATACGCCAGTTTCGAAAAAGGTAGCGCGTTCGCAGGCGATGGACGGAACATTCACGGGTCAGCTCGCAACGACATTAGACACGGCTGTTAGTCGGTTGACGAGGCAACAAATTTCCCGGCCAATTCAGTGTGTCGTTGGTAGAGAGACAGAAGCGAATGGTAAACGCGGCGTGTGTACGAAAGGTGAGAAAGGGAAAGAGAGAAAGCGACCCGTGGAAATCTCGAAACGATCCGGCAAGTTGCCTGACCCGACGGTTACATACCTGTACTCAGGGCCGTATTTTCCCGTGTGTTGGAAATTCAGAGGGTTCGCCTAGGGAGCCATTCGGAGTTCACTAACCGTGGAAATGGCACAGCCCCACTCGATGCAACGTTGCGACGCGACACGCAAACGGAACGCGCGGGAAAAAAAGGGGCGAAATATGCATCACTTTTGGAGATGCATCACCTCTTCACTGCTTTCATTTTTTTTACACCCGCTTTTTTAAAACACATATTCTCTCAGCTGGGATGCTGCTGTCCTATGACATTTATAAGTATTTGTCGAGATTTATTATAGAAATTTCAATTCATGATAGAAAAGTGTTTCAAAATTGCACTTGTGTGTTATTGAAATTTTTCAAAAAATCGTTTGGTGTATCTAATATTCCCCCACACATTTCGTGTGATATTTTTCCATCCTTTCATCGGGTTAATAATAATCGAGAACATATTTTTCGTTTTTTAATTTTGATATCGTTCAGTGAAGAATTGTTATACTCTTGGTGAAACATCCTGCATGTGCACACAGTGGCTGGTAATATTAGAAGCTTCCCCTGTTTGTATAGCACGCGTGGCCATACCGGTACGATACGTTTCAACTGTATCCTACCCCGAAAGCTTCACCCCGTGTTTACTTTAACCTCAGTGACACCCTCCGGCAAGGGTTGCTTCTCAAACACAGAATCGGTCACCGAGATATTCGCGGTCTCCTGTCGAGAACCTTGCTGGCCCTTCCACTTTGCCAAACCACCGAATATACCATACTAGTATCACCCAAAATTTTTCCTTTGTTTACGATTAAAAAAGATTACATAAGATGAAACTAGCAAACAATAATTTCGAGGTGTGAACTAATAATTAATTTACAAAAAAAAAAAAATGACTCAATAATTGAAAATAATATAATTTTACATATTATTTATAAGTAATAATTTGTAATAATTTTTCGCAAACATTTGATCGAAGATATAATATAATGTACCTTTGAGTTCAAAGGGTTAATTTCTCAATTCATCGAACCGATTAATTTCAACGAGAAACAAAAATTGACTCGCGTTTAACGTGTTGCATAATTCACGATTCATTTTAATTTCATCGAGCCCGGTGAAAGAACGTTGAAAATATTCGGCTGCAAAGGAGAACGAAACGTTTTAACCGGGCGCAAACGAAATTGGATGCTCGCGCGTAATTACATGCGTACCCCGTGTATTTATCTGAACAAAGGGTAACGAGGATCGGCGAATTCGAGTGCACTTGATTTCTTTGTCTCATTTTCTACCGTCTAGACGATCGATCATACAAACTGGGCTCTTTAAAAAGAAACGAATTGACAAAATGGCATTAAAGAAAATTGCATCGATCAAGTTTTAAAAATTTTAAATTTCGATAATTATCGAAATCGCGGCTAAAAATCTAATGAAAATGGGTGAATTTAGAAATTCATCCTAACTGTCGGAGCTCGATAAATCATAACTTGACAAATGGAAAGGAGAAATCGAAAGGTGAGGATACAAAGACAAAGCAAGTGAGTAAAGTATGAAAAAGAGGGTGGCGAGTGGCAGGTACCTAGAAGGAAATGATAGGAAAAGGCGGTAAAGGACAGAGAGAAAAAGGAAGTGAATGGGGAAGAGGAAGAAGAAAAGGGGTTGGGCGTGAGAGACTAATAGTGCTGATCCCACCACAAGCACCGCTGGTTTAAGACCCGGCTAAGTGGTGGATAATGAATATGCTAACGTGTGCCGAGTATGCGAGGAAAGCTTTGCACTTGGTATCGGGTTCAAGCACCTTTCTTTGCTACTGTACGTGTGCGTTCTATACATTTTTCGTTCGTGTAAATCGTCGGTTTTCACAAGCGACCCAACTAAGACCATCAATGAGACGGACAGACAAATAGACAGACATCGACCCGGCTCGAAAGAAAAAAATCTACCATATCGATGGTGCGAAAGGGGATTCAATTCCGTTCTGACGTTCAATTAAAAGGGAATAATAGGATCAGAGTACCTACGTACGCGTCGATATAGTAGGTGCAATTCTTCTTTCGATCGACCTGAAAATAGATGACAGTTCAGATGGCAGATGGATGATGATTTGATTGAAGGGTGTAATCAACCAACTATAAAGGCCGATTTATACTAGCAGTCAAAGGTACGGTTGAATTTCGATCAACCAAGAGTTTCGTTTCTTGAATTTTAATTAAAATAAGTTATCGATTAATAGATAAAGATGAATTTAATCTGAAGTGTATGGAAAAGCTATTAAGCAAATCCGTTTCGGGTAAATGTTTGTAGAAATTATGCAAAAATAACGTTACGGGATCGAAGAGGGTCTCTATAAAGGATTTGCTTAATCAGATTGAACCAATTATCCAGCCTTGACAGCCTCCCCGAAACGAAATACGCTTTCAGAATACAAGATTTAGCATAATCGTGGGCCTAAGGAACTAAACTACCAAGCCAATTAGAATTTGAATAAGTAGCTTAAAATCACTGCCCTGTAATATCCTGGAAAACTGTAATTACATTATACATATTCGTGGTACAATAATGAAATATAATTTAATATATAAATTTCTTATAACATTGAAAAAAGTTGTAAAAATAGCCTAGGGTGGATCTAAGACTCGGTGTACTCTGCAGAGCATTACAGAGATGCAATTTGGCAGCAGCATCCTCGTCTATAGTAACAGGATTGGCAAGAAAATTTAATTTGGCTCCCAGTTCAATCCAACTTCCCGTTCGAACGTATCTTTCTCAGAGGAAAAGGAAGAACCTTCAACTTCTATCCGAGTAATGTAAATACCAATCGACAACGGTATTTTCTAACTTTTCAACTTTTCAACTTTCGGACAGGTACTATTAGTTATAAAGGTGATACGTCGGAGAGGATGATAGATAAAATCGACAGTGAAAAGTTTCAGAATGGATTGCGATACCCGCTTCATGGATTAATACAAAAGGTAGCTAACGCACGATAACGTTCTCTTTAATCACCGTAATGTAACTCTATCTATCACAAAGCGAACGCGTGTTCATTTTTAATTCAAATCTAAACCTTTCACCTTGATTTCTTTTCTAACGCAACGATCGCCTCGTTGCGCAACGCGAGAAGAAGGTTAGGATGAAGAAATACGCCGTTCCTTTCTGTACCGGCCACCAGAGGGACAACCGCGATAAGTTTCTCGCAAGTACTCGGTAACGAGTTCGCTAACAGACCCCGGTACGATTTACCTTTCTCTTCCTTACCCTTCTTTCTCTTTATCCTTGTTCCCTGAAGGGAAAAAGAATGAAAGGTATGCTTTATACACCTGGCAACAAGATATTCGGCCGGATGTAACCTTCGCGGCTTGTAACATTGGCAAAAGGAAGATAAAATCATAGAGAGAGGACGTGCAAGGGGTCGAGAAAAAGAAGAGAAAGGTAGCGGAGTAGAGAGTACCTGTAGCCGAGGTGCAACTTGCAGACTCACCTTTGTTTGAACACGCAGGACTCTCCTTTCTCTTTTTCATCTTCATCTTCTTCCGACTTTCTTCGTTTCTCCTCGGCGAAGCTTGCATACCTCTACGTTCTAGCGAGGCCGTTGCGCGCGCCTGTTTACCCGCCTATCCCGAGGGTTACGCGCGATTTATGCGCGCCGCTCTGTGTACACGTTCAAATTTATACACGCGCTGTACACGTATGATGCGAAAAAATGCTTCTTTATTTGGTAAAAGTCTACGATCCGTGGATAACCGGTAAAACTGTTCTAAAATTCGACAATTTTTTCAATTTCACTTCAGAGAAATTCGCGCGTTTTATGTTAAACCTCGAAACCCGTTATAAGAGACCACATGTTTGGTCAGAAATTTGTCTCACTACACGTCCACAAGTGTGTACATACGTATCTCGCTAACTGGATAGCACTTGGCCGACTGATACCAGCCACTTCTACTCGTGATTAACACCTCGCAAAAAAACAGGAGAATCACCGGGAACAGTGCGAAGAGAAGCAATCTTCGATACACTCGTTTTATCATCTCTTTCTCTGTTACTCCTTATCCTTTCTATGGGAGTTGCATCAGTGTGCGTTGCACCGTTCGAAGATGCAGGTAAGCGTAATTGCGCGCATAATTTAAGGGTGCGCCACGGCACGAATATACGAGGCTCGATGAACACCGGGCATACGGGAATACACCGTAACATCTGGCTTAAAGGGGGGTCAAGAAATGCTGCACTCGAGGAGAAACCGGCACTTTAAGAAAACCGATCCGTCCATTCATCGAGGAACGATTAAATTGATAGCTCGCCACCACGCAACCAACTGACACAACTCGCTGACTTTCTTCCTCCGTACTGTGCTTCGACCAGGAAAATCCTTGTTTTAATATCTGAACCCCGGAGACAGAGTATATTCATTCTACTTTTTTCAAAATATCACATTATTACTTGTTTCTTGTATTAGATTTCTCGCTCTTCCTGATGGTAAAAATTATTTTATTCCAAGTTCTTGATATTAGCTTACAAAAAATTTCTTTTTCAAAAGTGTGACATAATACACTCTGGCACCGGGGTTCAGATACGGATAGATGGGTCCAACTTTATTAGTGACCCATTGTCAAGAATTAATACTAATTAAGTTATTACATTATTTTGGAACTTCAGGTACATTTTTTTTTCTTTTTCTTTTTAGAAAAACCAAAGAAGACCACACTATTCCCTTTGGATAAGAATTTCCAGATTGTTGGACGTATGAAAAACATTTTTTTTTTTCTTTTTTTTTTCTTTTTTAATTACATGAATAATGAGTGCTTAATATTACAATGTACAATTTTCAATTTGCCATAACACAAGTGTCACGGATTAAATGTTCTCGCGTTGCAAGAACTATTGTACGTGACAAGAAGTCGTAACTTAGGTTTAATTAAGAGAACTATACTGCATGCAAATATGTACAAGTTGGGGTTAACCTTTTAATAGCTTACGTTGCTCCCAGTTTAAGAACGTTTAAAGAGTTGATGTATGTACAACGTGAAAGTGTGTTGTGTACCCTGTTAAACCAACGAATTCAACTGTTCACGAGAATTACAGTAACTAACTTACGTGGCAAGGTTATTCAATTGAAATTTATTTTCTTCATCAATTGCTTATGATGGATTGCTCAAAGGCTTGACTGGAACATTAGCACAATCTATTCTATAGATTCCTTATTATACGTAAGGGTATAGATAGTGATTGATAGAATTGAAGATGTTTAAATGACGAGAGGCATACGATGGAAATTTTTTAATTTTATGGTTTCATAATTTCAGGGTTTCAGGGTTCAGAAATTCTAAAATTTGCAAATTTTCAAATTCTAAAATTCTAAGATTCTAAGATAGTCACGCCAATGCCACCCCATCGTCGACCTTTAATCCGAAATATCAATATCATGGCTCTTTTATTCCCTTCGGGAGCGTGTTGGTTTCGCAGGGTTGTAAGTTCAGACAGCCACTTCGGATCAATTAGCAGGAGGCAGGGAAAAAAAGAAAGGGAAGGTAAAAAGTGCTCGGATCGAGGTCCCTTTATGAATGAAGACGTCATCGGTCGCATAGTTCTGATTGCACGCGAGTAGGATGACTGGAATACAAGACGTTGATGAGTGAGAAGGGTCCGAGAACGTCTCCCGTTGCTTGTCCCCGAAGAAAGACAGAGGAAACCCGTAATAAATGCATGGGAGGTGTAATGGGACGAAACTCGATATAGCCGGATAACCTGCCATGGTGTCTATAGCGTCGCGTGGCTGTCATAATGGTAAAAAAAAAAAAGAACAATGATGAAGAAATTGACCCTTCTACTGGGTCAAAATTACGCTGGCTATTTTAATTTTAATCAGAACATAAGATGACTTATATCGATACTTTCTACAGAAACTGTACAATTAGGCTCTTCCTTCTTTTTTATGAAGCATATAATTACCCGTAAGAAAGTTTTCAATTGACAGTTGTCAGAATGCAGCGATTGTATAAGCGTCGTACGGCTATAAATGTGCAAAATGAAAGAGCAAAATTGCTCGAGGGACAAAGCTTTCATTCACCAAGGGATCATGCAAGTATGACTGCGATCGATTGATCCACCCTCGCGAATGTCTGCGAAAATGATATTTCATGTGGAAATATTATGTTTAAAATTTAGATGATTCTTAGGAATTTTTCATTTTCAATTTTTCTCGCTTCTCTTTTCTTTCAATTATTCGATCATATCGAATTCGTGCCTCCTCGGAAAAAAATTTTCAGAAAACAGGGACACTATAAGATTTCCAGCCGGTAGAAGTTGCAACCGTTCGACGTAACAAACGTTGTTGCACTTTTCAATGGGAAAACCATTTGCGTTTCGCATGCCTAGCCTCTGTTTCGAAGGAATCCGGAAAAATCGTATCGTTACGGTGTCAACGATTTCGTCGATAACGGTGTGGCGTGGTGCGCGGCGTACGTTCACGACCACCATTGAACGTTCGAACGGTATACCTGCATGGGGGACCATGAAAAAATCCCGAGAAACCGATAAAACACGCGAGCTCGCACATGTACCTCTCTCGCGTACCTAAGTACGTGCAACGAAACACGGGTTGAAACACCGTGGCCGTAAATCACCGTTGAATCTAAACACAATGCGCCACAACGATTCCCGTGGATCGTTTCAAATCTCCATACAAGCATCGGGCGCGATAGGACAGAGGCGCAAGATCCAGGCCAGCCTTCCGCTACCATCGACAACGTTTATCCGGAAAACTGTGCAAACAAATAACGGTTCGCCATTTCGCGGAAACATTTCCGTGAGTTGAATAACAGTGGCCGGAGAAAATTAATCGTTTCCAAACAATCTCTAAATTAAAGGGGTGCACACTTCATTTGTGGAATTTTTTTTATAACCAAAGGCTAATTGAAAAACTTCCATCTTGTTGGGAAATATCTACCTAACTTCCGACTTTTTGAACTAGACATATTGCAAAATGGTAGAGTTATTCGTTAATTCTGATAAGTAGCATAGGATTTAAAAAAAATTTTCATAATTATGGAGATGGCGTCAAATTCAAAATTCTTGGGATATTAATGAATTGACGATAGATAAATTTAAACCTCGTTTTCTAGAATTTTTGCGATGAAAGGAGTTACCGAAAGCCCCTCGAGGGTTGAAAGGAGAGAGAGAGAGAAAAAAAAAATACAAAGTTCCCAGACGCATAGAAGACGTAATCCGATACTGCAATACCATGGTGCAGCTTTGAAGAAGGGTGAAAAGTCAAGTGTAAAATGATAAGTGACACGAACCGTTTAACCGTATTCTCTGCGCTTTGTCTACCTACCCGACAGTAAATTCTTTCCTTGCTGCATGTATTTTCGAATCGTCCGACGTGGTAAACGTTTACACGAGCCTCTTTCGAAAAAGGAGCCCATGACGATGTCCAGACTCGAATCTGGATGTTAATGTAGCCAGAGGACTGTTATACGTATATTACGACTTGCATCTGCGTTTTCAGAACTTCAAACGTGTTCTAATGAACTGTTTTATCGATAACTCTGTGTCGTCTCTCGTAAGAAACGAGGAATTTCCTACAAACGTGCCTGTAATATCCATCATTCTGGAATTTAGCTTACTGGGAGGGATCGCGATTCAATTAGAGAGCTTTTTCTGTTCGGACTTTACTTTCAGAGATTTTTAAGCTTGAAACATATATTTTGTGAATTCAAGAAATTTTCGTTCCCCAAAGTAAAGTTCAACCATTTTTCTAAATATTACATAAATTAGATATCAGAGTTGTTTCTGGACAAAGTTATTTCATGCTTGGAGGAAATGCTAAAGATAATTCAAAGTAATAAATTACATTCCGATTAATCTCATAAAGCGTAATTACAAGGAATTATCGCGTGACAAGAACGGGAAAAATTCGTAATCACGATGTGTTAAGTACACGAACCAAGTGAATGTTATTACCCCAAAGCTTCTTTCATTCCACGGTTGTTAATTAACTCGACCGATCAGGTGTACGTGACCAGTGTTACTGGTTTCGAATCAATTCCCCGACAGTACACGTTCGTTGATCGCAAGAATTTGCTTGAAATTTAATTACCCGACGCATCGAGGCGAACGTTTACGAAAAGAAATCCTTATCGCGCGTAAAGTTTCGCCGTAAACGAGACAATTTGCAGAAGCATCGTATATTTATGTCGTTCGATTCGCGTCTCGATCGATCATCTCTTAACGAGAGACGAAGTAACGCGCTGGGAATGATAAGAAATGAGTTAATTAGCATTCCACGGGAGAAAGGCTGCTTTTTCTTTTTTTTTTTCTAAACGATCGTTGATCGAGGATCCCGTCAAATTAAGCTGTTTAATAAACCAAGATATCGTTGTACGAATAACGTAACCCATTTAAACGTAGAGCCGGGTAACCGTGTTCAGCAAAAACGTTTCTTAAAAACGAAGATTAATCAAACTACCATAGAGCGTAGCCTCTTAAAAGCGAGTTGTTGTAAATGATCGGCCTTACGGATGTTCGTGATGAACATTTTTTTTTTTTTTTTTTTTTCAAACGAGTAGATACAATTTATCAAACATCATTTTATAGCTATATACAGGGTGTTTTGTGATGTACAGCATCGAGCATAATGAACTTCTCTAGGGAGAAGGATCTAACACTCAACGTTGAATGTCTGATCACGCGATATCGCTGGTTCGATAAATCCGCAGGAAAACTTAATTACCAGGAATTTTAAATAAATTTAATAAATTCCTATATTAACCGTGGGTGTTTGGATCTCATTGAGCCATCCTGTATAAATACCACGAAGATGGTAGGTGGAATGGTGTAAGGAAAGAAATAAATGAGACGACGGAAGTATTGATACTTAACGTATAGTATGATACAAAGGCATTAATCTTGGAAATGGCGTAAGGCTTTTTAGCCCGTAACAACTTTGAACACTTTGCTTGGATTCGCACACTCGTGTACTTTGAATCAATGCATATCGAGCCGAATGGAGAATACATGTTATTCCTACGTCCCTGTCTGTCTCAGTATTTTATGCCGTACCGTGGTTGCATTCCTCTATGTTTAAAAGATAGAATTAATGAGGTATGAACATATATTTCGACTCTTATGGGAAACATGTAGAAAGGTTCGCTAGAAAGTTCAAGCGAATTTCTTCACCTTCTGTTTCTGTTGGAATTCTGCAAAATTAGGGATCTCTCCCAGGTCCGCCGTCTCGGGGGAGTCTCTCCATGGTCCGCCATCCGAGGATTATTTAACACTTAGCTGATTGAATTCCATTTTCGGGCATCTATAAGAACGATACCTTCAAAAAATATAAATCATAGCATGAAATAACGTGAATCTACTTGTCCCGTTCGTTAAGTGTTAAAATACTAGGTCAAAGGATTGCGGTACGTTGACGCGGTTTTCGCAGCGAAAGAGTTAAATGTATGGAAAACAATGATAGGGAAAATGAAGAAGGGACAACAGGTCATTGTACACGATTGGACTGATCTTTTAAGGGCATTGACCAGCCGTGGTGTATCGCGCTTGCAATTGTTCGATTGTCCTGACGCGTGCTTATGCGTGCACTGGCCTTAATTCGAAGCTCGTTTATGGTGACTCACTTTCTCGTACGTCATTTCTGTCCACGGGACAGACGAATATTATTACCCTAATAGCCAGCCATAACCTTTGCGCGCCATTGCGTGTTAATTCCTTCCGCAGAGATTTTTCTTTGCCGTACGATCCTTTCGATGCCAACCGAGAGACAAACCCGTGTGGTCCGAGTAACTTGATCGGTAATTCTTGGAACTATTGATGATTGAATTGAATTGTGTAGGCAATAATAGATTCAAGATACCCTCTTATGCAATTTAATATTTCATATCTGTCGTCAGACTTTGATCAGAGCTTTCTGTCTGCAATAGACTCTGGTTATATCGCCGTGGCCGGGGGTGCAGCTGGCTGTAGGGACGGAAAATTTTGCAAACTTCGTTAATAGGAAAATTCTAAGACTATTGAACCCTCGTCAGAATTGATCTTTGGATCGATCGCTGAACGGCCACTTTTTACAAACTTTCGACATTTAAACGCAATTCCAAATCGAAATAAATTAGAATTTAAACAGGAGACGTGCTCGTTCGTTCGTTGCACTTTCACCATTGCTCCAGACGTCTCTGATCATTTTCCAGACGACATCTTTCCGTTCGATTATCCTCGGCTCTCCAATTCGTATACGGCTTATTCCATGAGTAACGGGCAGCTTAACCTCTTCGGTGTGAAAGAATATGAAACGCAAATGTCGTTTTCGATAAATGTCAAACGTAAACGCAGCCTTGGGCAATCTGTTATATCGGTTGTATCTCGTATCGTTTCATTCTCTTCGTCGCACGTCCGTGATCTAAAGAACCTGGCTGGAATATAAAAGGATGAAAAAGAAATGGTAAAAAAGAAGAATGATCAACTGCTTGCTTGTTCACATTACAGCGGCAAGGATCAGAAAACTAGTTTTGTCAAAGAGATATCTTCCTTCAGATACCCGTAATTACACGTCAAATGGTATTTGTAGGTGTAAAAATTCTAATGGCATTTCTAGGAAATTTTTCTAACAGCTTTTCGAATTGCTAGAACAATTTTAATTTTTTGATGATAGCTGAAAATTTGGGACCCCCCACAATTTTTATCCAATACCTACCTATTTATTTTTTTAAAACTCTATATCCTAAAATTTCAAATTTTTAATCCTAACCCAACATTTCAAATCTTAAATTATTTTAAGTACAATAATTTGGAACAATGATCTTGTACTTAGGAGGTTTATTACTCGCATACTTTTCGTATCTTGCCATTTGGAAATACATAGTAAACAGCATTCAAATTAACAGCTCTGAGACGGGTTATAAGACGGGTTTCCGAGTTTAATCTAAATAACATGACCTGTTACGGATTATTAGCTTGCCTTTATCTATGTATTTCGCTTTCCTCATTATACAGGGTGTCTGCGATAACTTGTTCAAGTCGTTACCTCTCGGATATTAAAGATATTGAGAACATTGTTCTTACCTGTTAGTAAAAATTTATAACAAATTCATAATTTCATATGCAATATACTACATATGTGTACCCGAAACTAAAGTTCAACCCCCTGTCGTTTCATTTATCATAATTATAAATTTTGCAATACCTGGTATCGCTTCAATTAAAATTATTTATTAATTACTGCGATGTGGGTCGCTAATGAGCTCTGCGGCAGTCAACGTGTTAAATCTTTGATCGAATCGCTCAAAGATCTCACGATTTGACTGGTTAGAATGCCTTGAAATATCACGCATGATATCTCGAAGCGGTAACGGAATTTTTCTTTTTACAACACTCTATCGAACGTAAAGGGACATTATTATGCTGGCTTAAGTAGCAGCCGACTTTGTCAAACATTGACAGTAATCGTCGATGCGTGTCATGCGATAATTCCAACCTGATAATGTTAAATGACAGAGCGCCAAAGGAATCTGCAGCGATCTCGTTTAATACATTCTCTCCCTCTATACGAATACGAAATGAACACCGACAAACTTGACGTACTCCTTAACCCGTAAAGAAATGATCTTCGACGGAAATGACGTGAAAACGAGCTGTATTTCTTCATCAGTATCTTACAAACATATTTGATGTAATAATTAAATTTCATCATTGGCGTAACAAGGTAGAGACACCGTAGGTCTGTACCACTCATTACGCTGAAAATTTTTTAATTTTTAATGAGAATCCTTGATTTTTAATCCGTGGAATTTCGTCCTGTTCGTTCTCCAACGCTTGAAATGCTTTTACCTATCACAAATACTCTGGTCCACGGGGTAGAGATTAAAATAGACTCGTAAAGCAAGGAAGGAATGTTCGGTACGCGAAAATATGCTAATACTAAGTTGGAAGGATTGTTTTCGCATTCCTGGAAAAATCGTGCCGGGAAAGACGCGAGCATTCCAAGGATATAACGACCTCTACACGAAGATGTAAAGTTTGCGAAGAGAATCGAGTGCATAATGCGTCGGTACCGTGGGTCTACACGGGTCTCCACAGCAGCTAAGAGGCTCTCCTCACGCGACCGTGTTTACATAAGATGGGCCAGGCCCGTCGTTATTGCATACTCCCGCCACAGGTGGCTATTCTCCACATATATACCATTGCTTTTCTATACAGGTAGTATCATAATAGGTGAGCATAACTTCACTGATTAATTCAATATAAATTAATTGGAGAAAAAAGAAAGAGGTTTTTCTTGTAAAAATTATTTCATGCGACTGCATTGACAAATCATCAATTTATTCTTCAATAATTACAATTTCATTAATTAGAGGAATAATAATTTCCCACTACCGTAGGAAATAAACAAGAGTAAACAAGGAAATAATGAAAGCTTGTAAATTTCACGAAGCCATGAAATTGAAGTGGACGAAGGAAAATGAAACAACCGGATACTGATTATTCCCAGTGTAATAAACAGATCGTGGAGAAAGATAGTCAATTAAACGGAGAACAACGAATCGGTACATTCGGCGCGTGGATGACAGTCAATTTATTAATCGGATTATCGGGTTAATTTCCCTCGAGTAAACCCCGGTGAGAGTTGCTCGATAATGTCGATCCATCGAAGCCCGAATAGTTCCCCCTCCGTTGCTCTCTGAACTACCCTTTCAAGAAATTCTCGTCGCCTCTTGCTACGGGGATTCTTTTTGTTTTCCATTCTTCGAGAACGTGGGAAGAAACGGGACGAGGAAATCCGGATTTCCCGCATTTCTCCTGCTATTTCATCCAAGAAGATAGCTTTCCAGATCGCCCGATTCAAATGGGGATCAAAGATTGATTCACCAATGAGATCAATCTTAAAGGCATTCGATAATACATAAAATTTTTCTTTAGATTAAAATTTAATAACAAGGTGCAAAATTGCAAAATAATTGCAATGCGTTGGTTGGAAAAAATATTTAAAATATTCAACTTTGCATTCGAACGGAGGGAATTTTTCATAAAAATAAAAACACGGAATCACTTTTTTCCATCACGGTAAATCGCGTATTGCCTTTCGATCGATGAAACCAACCCCCATTGGCAGTCACGGCTCATTTAGCAGCCGAATTTTCCGAAAATTCCGTACGACCCATGAACCATCCATATTATTTGCTCGTTGATATATCGAATATTGAATAAAGCAATCACCATAACATCGCACGAAATCGCTTCGTTATTTTCCAAACCTGTCGCCGGAGAGTGATTGAACGATGTCATTGATAGCCTTCCGTGCTTCGTCAAGATGATGGAAAAATAATTTCCCATCGGTCCTACGCTCCTTCTTATATTTCCGAGAACGATAATTGCATCGGACAAAATCAATATATTGTATCCAAAAGAATATTGTCCTCCGTCTAACAGATTATTTCCATTTCATTATTTCTGAAGAAAATATTTTTATATTTATCATTTTTATTGTAAATTTATTTTCTCGTACAGGTCTGAGGGAAAAATCTTTCAATCCAATTCAAGACTCGTTCTAGAGCCGATGATATATTCTCGTCACGACTCTTTTGAATTCGGTTCGTCTTCTTACGCTTTCAACCCCTATAATCAAACTCTGCCTCGGAGAAATTCGAATTCATAATTCAGATCCTCTATTTTCTTTCGTGCCTCCGATTTTCCACCCCTATTTCTTTTTTCCTTCGATGCGTGTAAGTCAGCGAATTGTCATTCCTCGGTGTACATAGCTGATTGGACGTCGCTAAGTCACGTTCTCATTGAGATTCCTGGCTCGATGTAGAAACTGTCTGTCTTATATTTATTTAAATAATTTTCATTTTATATATTCTATAATTCTTCCTTTACGATCGTAAATCTTTGTAGAATTTAATTGTTTATTAGGAAAACATTTCGTTGAAGTTTATTTTGGAGGAAATCCTTGTTGTTGAAATCTATTTCGGTTAGCTTTGTACGCGGCGAAGGTTAGCGTTCGAAGGAAACCAAATTTGGGACCGGATGTTGTTGGTACACAGCAGTTTGTCGAAACGGAGGGTGCTGTGATCTTACGAGGTTGAAGAAGGACGTAGGCAGAGGAGTTAACCATCAAACGACCCACGTGCTACCTGCTGCGAGCAAAAACAAGTGGGCGATTTCAGTATGCAAATTTCCTTGCCAGATTTATCCTGCCTACCTTCCTAAACGTATCGTCAAGACGCCTGACGAGTTACTTATTATTTTTCTCATCGATTCCGTGTAAACGTTAATTCGTTATTAATTGATTTACTAATTATTAGAAATAGCCCGACACTGGTCTCGGGTTTCTATTTGTCACTTTCTAATTAATTATTTTTAATTTGGTGCTACCTAATAGCAGCGTATGTTAACGCGTTCAACTCGTTAATGAAGCATAACTTTTACAACGTGTAAAAAGCGATAGATAATCGAGGGGACGACGAGGAAGAAACCTAGCAAGGTCAACTTGACCCTCCCTGGTAATCGGCTTAAAGCGCCTTAACAATTTCACGTAGATATACGGATATAAATACGTGCATACTTTTGTAAAACTGGCCTGCTAAGTTGGATTTATGAACGTCTTTTACAGACGGCATCTACGACCCTTTTCCTTCTTTTGCTTTTACCTCAGGTTTTAAAGAGCACAACATTTGTTGCACCTTCAACCATTACGATTAAATCCCTCGAGTTTACGATGTAACATTCTACCGTTTGGACGGTTAATTTTTTAATTCTTCGGTTAAAAAGAGGAAAAAGGAGGAAGAGTTTAAAATTCTCCTAGTGTTTCTATTATTTGTCTACCAACCGTAGATTTCTTGTTACGCGATGTTCGATGCATACGCGATGCAAATCGTCTTCGTGCACATATTATTATCAGAGGGGTCACGGCGAGCAATCGGACGAACCAGCGTGCTCAGAAAGCACAACGAAACACCGTAACTCACGTTTACGCCTGTAAAATGAGCAGACATACCGTCGTGTCACTTATTGCTAACTAATATAAACTTAACTCCGCGACACCCACGAGGATTATAAAGAAAGCGCTATGAACCGCTCGTAAATCATAGCTCGCTTTACATTTTACTCGTGTTACGCCTTGTTACAACAGCCGATGTGTTGAACACGCACGGCTAACCTCGATAATTGAGAGGATCGACGGAGAAAAAACACGAATTTTCCTTCGCAGCATCGAAACGTTTCGCAAGTCGGCGTTCGAAAAGAGCGTAGAGTTGAAATGCAAAGCGGTAACCCGATTCTATAATAATTTATTGAAAATTTACCAGTAGAAAAATATGGTTTTCCGATATTAAATTCTTGCGACGCGTCGATAAAAGGTAATTGCCGAGTATCAACGGATGAGCAACGAGCAGTGGTAAAATGGCAGGTTCAGAGAAAACTACAACGGCGTGCGGGTTTTATCGTGGAAATAGTAAAGTGGAAGGATAGAAGAAAAAAGAAACGGTAGGTTGAAAGAGGGAAATGGGAGAGCAGACGAGCAACAACCGGCACAGCTTTTTCGAGGGTCTCTCCTCCTAGATTTTCGCGGGGATGCGCTCAGCACCGAAGTGCAATCGTAATTAACCGCTTTTCAGTGTCTCTCTCGCATGAAAGATACGAGGTTTCATAAGTAAGTGGGCAAAAGGAATGTGTCAAGCTTGCTTTCCCAGGGAACGTTTCTCCCTCAATTTTTCGCCTCTTTCCCGAATCGTCCCTTAATTCCGGATGCGTTGAAAAGATAACGATGGAAAACCGTTCCAGTGTTATCCGTTTGACGGAAAGTTAATAATTTTATGTGTCCTTTGAAACAAAGTTCGATCGACTTATAAATAAATGATCGAAACGTAAGTTTAACAGAACTAGTACAATTGGGACATGTTTTAAGAACCGAATAATAATGTAGGAAATAACTCATAACGCCAATTAATTGTAGTTTCTTTTAACTAACCAGTCCTAACGTCGCATGTTGTGTGTTACAGCGTGTGACTGTCACCCAATTGGAGCTTCCGGGAAAACTTGTAACCAAAGTACCGGCCAATGTCCTTGTAAAGACGGTGTAACCGGTACAACTTGTAACAGATGTGCCAGAGGTTACCAACAAAGTAGATCTCACATTGCACCTTGTATCAGTAAGTAGACAAAATTCTTCAATCTTTCTTATATATTTTTTTTTTTTTTTCACAATTTCTTAATAGGACCATCTTCGATGTGCGAAAAAACATTATCGATCTTTACTTTTGAAGCACGCGGTATCTCGTTAAATTGCTCGAAAGTTCCATTAACAGTTGGAATGGAAAAAGAAACGGGACGAAATATATATCGTGCCTTAACCGTCTTGTTTTTAAAAGCGATCGATCGATCAATCGAGGGGAACACGCGATCTGGTCCGGGCTGATCGTGTTATCGCTTGATCGCGCGTCCAATTAGGCGAAATTTGCAAATATGAGAGGGTGAACCGTTGTAGCCTTTTAGAAGAGAGATATACGAGCCGTATTTATCGTAACTTCACAGCCGTTTGTTTTCACTGCTTACAGAAATACCAAGGGTTGTACAGACGCAAGGCACGGCCGGCGAGGAGAGCGGTGAACACGAAGACGACGACAACCCGCGTGGTTACGATGGACGAGCCGGTAAGTAAATGTCAAGTAAAACAAAATGACACGTCTTAGCGAGGCTGCATGTCGGCCTGTCGGTACTTAACGCGCCATAGGAAACGACACCACCGCTGAGGATCGTGAGCTTAAGGGAGTAGAGTGCCAAACATGCTAGGGTTCCCCAGGGAATATGGTTCGCGTGGGGGAAAGATAGTGAAACTTAAAAATTGGAATTTTGTGACATTGTATTATTATTAGGTTTATAATAATTGATATTATAATTAATTTTTCAAGGTATGTGCGGCTAAAGCTTAAGAATTTGAATTTTGTCATTGCATTATTATTATGTTTACTATAATTAATTTTGCACGATAATCAAAGTATGCGAAAAATGACGGAACGTTTCTGATAACGGGAAAGGAATCCCGCTTATTTATTGCCGGAAACAGAAATGCTTGGCAACACGTGTGGGAAAATCCAGCGAAGGTAGGAAGTTTATTCGGATACAAGCTCCCTTGCCACGTGGCAATATGGAATGTAAGCACAATATTAATTCGGCAGACGAAGAGGGAAAAGGAGGAAAGGGAGGGAATAGAGGGTTGGAATGTCTAGCCGGTTGGTCGCAGCCTCTCAGCCACCCCTAATGGCTTAATTAAAACTACCCTCACTTGCAGCTTGCCCATTTGCCTCGCAGTTTCCAACGGCCTACTTGTACCACCGTACGAGCATAAAGTTGACGGTTTTTATTTACACGTGTGTACATAGTAATAAATCGTCCCATCAGATCACTTTGGATCATCGTTTACGTCGAACGTTTCATATATTTTCTTGAATCTATAATAATCATCCATAATAGCTTAGGGTAATTTTCCTGTAAAAGATTTTCATTTCCCTCAAAATGAAAGATTAATTCCTAGTAACCCTTCTTCAATTAAGTTATTCGTAACGTTAACAAGTGTAAACTACGAGCATCGTTATCAAAAGGAACACGTTCGAACGTAACAACGATAAATAACTAAGACATTACTCTGTTCATAGACATGTTCAATAGTTAGATCAAGTATCATATCATTGCCGGGAGGTTTCAGTTACTTCTACTATTACATCTAACTATCTGGATGCAATAATTCGCAGATAAGACGAGCTTAGCTTTATAAGACCAGATACAGTCATTGTTGTTGATAAATGAAGAACTTCCTTTGAACAAGACCCACCTTCCCGTGCGTGGATGCATTCACAATCATCCGTATAATTTATCATTTTTGTAGACGTAATGTTAATAATTATTTTTATATGCAGTAATGCGATAGGCGATATGGAAACGACTCTGATTCGATAGTCAGAAAAGTAGCGGAGTACTTGACGACGGTTTTAAGTACTTGTGGTGAAGCATTCATTGTCGAGGGGTGGGTCAAAATATATTTCGGAATGGGTCCACGTGTACGAGTGTAAGTACACGTCAAGGCGGCGAAAGTAAACGTCAATCCATTAAATGGACTACGTACGAATCGTAATAACTTGGGAACAACCCTTCTTCGTGGTGGAGCGGGAAGAGAAGAGGGAGGATAAAGAGCCGAAAAGAGGGTTAGGAAAGAGAAAGGGAAAGTAAAGGGAAATAAACAGCCTGCGGAATAAAAAGGATAGGTGGAACATTAAAATTGAAAAGAGAGAGTATTCTTAACTTACATTTACATTATTAAAAAATTAATAAAAATGAGTTTTTAAAAGCAAGGAATTATCGGCGTAGGCGTTGGCGTAATGGGTGACTTACTAATCCGAAGGGCCGGGGTTCAAATACCATTCAGGATTTCCTCATTTTTTCACAAATTCCCTAACTTAATATTATCCTAGTAAATTTCTAGGGTTCATATATTAATTTGTCGTCGACCAAAACAGTGTTTGAATGCAGTTCGTAGGATTTCCGGAATCGCCGCGTGTTCCTATATGCAATCGACAACGGCGCAGTGCGTGGGTGCGTGCAACGAAAATTACGCGCACGGTTGCGTGCAACATTAACATATAGATGCGATTCGTGACGCGGAGATGCATACCCTCGATGTATGCACGCCTGCATACTGCTCTTATTCCTTGCAAGAATAGCATTCCCGAGGTGGTGGGACGCGAGTATCCCTCCAGCTACTAGTTTGCAACGCTTATGAACAATGTCTTCGCGATGCTAAAAAGAGGATGCCCAATGGCTATCCTACCACCCTCTCGTATAACTGAATGTAATAACATGTTAGTACACTGTATCGAGGCAGCTTTGTCGATGAGTTACGATTACTGCTTGTGAATTTCAAAGAAACTAAATTCTGCTGAATTCGAAGTCGAGAAACTAAAGTACAGATACGATCATGTGTTTTAATAAACATTCAAACGATTCGATTTTTAGTTCGACGTTTTATGTAATTGAATTTCGAGAGACGATCAATTTAAGTCTCGTTTGATTTCTGTGGAAAGGTGGTTGTATCATAACATACACTTTATTATAAAATTCCTTTGAAAGAATTTATTTCATTTTAAATACATTTGTTGAAACATTATCGTTCATATAGATTTGGTGATATTTAGTATCTTTGTTGCAAGTTGTCGCGTATTCCTGAATTTAGGAGGTAGTCTATTGTAGGGTTCTGACGTACTATACTAATGTGCTGTTAACTTACGCACATGAGCCAAGTGCTATATGCGCTCGTGTCCATTTCTCCTTTACCAGTGCAATTACAAGCTACAAAAAGCTTATGAGTGATGACGTCGACCAACATAAAATTACTCACATACGTAAGATGAAATCTGAGATGAGGAAAATACTTGAACACAACGATATACATATAATGTACGCTTTAGATTATCATTCTTGTTGTAACAGAATACAGATAATTCCAGGATAAATCTTTTAACTAATTTAATGGTATTAGGTAGAATTTCAGAGATAATTAATTTTTCGATGCAATCTTAAAAATTAAATAAAAAGAATAATATTAGATATGTTGTAAGTACACTCGCGATTGAATCAGTGCATCTATGCGCATCTCGTCTCTAATATTTGTTAGAAGTAACAATGGTCGGAAGTGTTCGATCGAAAGAATAGAGACAATAGATGTGTAAACGGGTTAAAGAAGTATTAGTATGAAAGGAGCAGAAATAAACGTGTTGTCTGGTTTACAAGGCGAGTTAATCTGCAGTTCGCTTACTGTACCGACGCGTGAACTTATTGCTTGTGCGTATGCGCTCGAATAAACGCCCACTAAGGTGGGTCCTTCCATTTCAGGAAACATACCCCTGGTACTGTTTGCACACCACATCGATTCGTTCTCTTTCCCCTTTTCTTCCTTTTCCACAATCACGGATGCAGTTTAAAACAGCTTCCTTTCTTTGACTTAAACGAACAAATCACATTAGTATTATATTTATATTATGTTAAAACGTTTTCAGAGATTATACAAATAATGTAAGAAATTTTTTATTTAAACAAAAATAATGCGATTTTACTTGGGTAAAATTATAATTTATTCAGATTTTTGCATAAATTCATTGATTTAGATTTAATGGATTATTTATCATTTTTTTTTTTGCCACTGTAATATTGTGCTTACTTTCAAGTGTATCACTTAGGTCTGTTTTAGTAAGGGTTTTTGTAGCTTAGGGACGCTTCCGCGTACAAAGAAGAATCTTTCGAAAGAAATGACCTTTCGCTTCGTCGGTAGGACGTATTTGCGATGAGCAATCGATCTGTTTTTCGTAGACTGTTAAAGCTGAACGTACATTTCACCCAAGGGGACGTTTGACAGCATGATAAACTTGTCATCTTATATTAGATTGGCAACTAAATTAGCGACTTCCATAGAATTATTTATTAAAAATTTAGCCTTAGGGGATTTTCTCAAAGACGAGGAGGCTGCTTTTGAAGTCACAAGCCGACCTATATGGTCCTGGTTATATTTTTCAGTTATGTACTAAATTTTATTGTCATCAAAATTAAGATTTTAAAATCATCGGAGAAAGTCCCCTTAACGAAGTCTTCAAATAAGACGTTTAAAGTTTCGGACAAAGAGTCATTATCTTGATTTACGTAATTTACAGTTACAGATTTGGAAGGTATTTAAGAGGCACCCGGTATATGTTGCCTTCTATAGTAATAATTATCTTCATTATTACAGGACAGGCTTACCGGCCGAGTCCTAAACCAAAGTTAATTACCAGCCGCCGTAGCTAATTTAAATCAAGACTAATTAACCCTCTCCCTCGTTCCTTGTGATCCTACTTGCGTTACTCCAAGTCTCGCCTTAATATCACGCAACTTTCCCTAAACTTGCCTCGTTTCATTCACCTGACGTCGCGAATCCATGGATGAATTATTAACGCGTCTGGGAATAATTGATATTAATCTTTGCGCGTCGAAATACGTACGAGATGAAAATGACCCGTTGTTCAGCGTGCGAAATGTAAATTTCACGAAATCTTAAAATTTAACAGAAAAACGTTTTATCCCTAGGATGGAAATCTTTCGGCATGGAATCGTTTCATGTTTTTCCTAGATATTCTTGGCTGTTTTAGCACGAACATACAAGATATACAGCAAGGTACGCTAGCGGTCGTAAAGTAACGTCTTAATTATAAAAGGGTCTCGGTGGTACGGTGCATGTCTTACGAGGCACCCTAAGTATCCTACAGCGGCCGAGTGGGACTTTAATGGACGCGTGGGTGTTTGCCAGCCATGACAACGCACAGAATCTACGGTTTTTCCTGCGACTGCCCTTTGAGACGACCCCACCCTAACCAAGGGTAAACGGTGCTCTTAATGCGAGCTACTTTCGCCACGAAATTAAATGACTACCATCGTGGTTGTCTACCGTTTAAATGAAATTTACGTAGATATTAATACTTGTCATCGTTCTTGCCTCGATAAAGTGTGCCGATAGATTGAACAAGTTCCAGTTTCTATGAAAATGCTAGTTTAATGATGTTCGAACGGTAGGAGGAGGTTGTGCAAAAATAAATATAACTGTTTTACTTCTTCCCATCCTCCCTTACTGTAAAATTTACTGTTTATCTTTTAACAAAGGAAGACGGAAACAAAAACAAAGTTAATCAGGATTCTAGGGGTGAGAGAAAAATTTCGCAGGCAGTTGGTGAAGCATACCAGTCGAGCCAATTAATTGAATTACCAAATGGGAAATACGAGTCGAAAGGGAACCAGATACATGCCGGTTAGCTGCCACGAATCGATCGTGATGGCAGAGACCTCAGACCATAATCCGTTTAATTCCCGACTAACGAGACGTCCTTTGTGTCGATTAACCCGTGCCAATCCGCATCAATCGAACGGCCATATAACTTTGCCATCGAACGTATCCAAACCGTAAGGTTCGCTAGCTTTCCGATCGACTGATCCCAATCGATTCGATGGATTCGACGAGGAACTGGTTTCTGGTGTTGCTCACCACTTCGTAACGAGTCCATCGCAATCACCCAACAAACCACCTAAATCCAATGTTATGGGTCAAAAGTCAATTGTGACCGCAATTGGTCCTCCACTTTCCATCGATTTCCATTTAAAGAGTTCGCACCAACAACGACACGGTTTGCCCAAATTACAATACTACCAATCCAATTTTGCAAATTTCTTATTTTTCGTATTGACAATACCTAGAGAATTGCAATATGAAAAAGAAATCAACATTCGTACAGAGGTTCTCTAATCGAATATTCTTCTTCTTTCTTTTTTTTTTTTTTTTTTTTTTTTGCCCAACTGATTCGACATTTTTCGAATTTCGACAGACGTCTGATGATAGACGAACGTGCGCCGTAGTCTGGTACGAGCATGGAATTTTCATTATTTTTATTGGATAACGCACCAGCTACGGGGAGAATCGATTGAATTTCAAACGAAATTCAAATTACGTACAATTTGGTTAGCCATCAGGACAGGCAAAAGCGAAGTACATAGTGCGAAGCGTGTGTGTATACGTGTATACAGGATGTCCCAAGCAATTGGGCCAGCTGTAGCTCTAAAATGGTAAAAGATTTCAAGATCCATTTCACTTTTCTTTTTAAATGAAATTATATATTTTTCCCCTGTAAAAGAATATCAAAATACTTGAGTTGATAATTGAGTAGTTCAAAAGATATTTTATGGAGGGCTTAATCTCTCCCTGAAATAATTAATTTTCAACCTAAGTACTTTAACACCTTTTAATAAATTTGTTAATAATTGAAAATTAAAATTTAATCGATCTTGAAATCTTTGATACTCCTTCGCTTCTGGAGCTGATATATCCATCACGATATTCTCCATTCGATACTATTTAATTTCACTATTTAATGACATTTTTATCCATCTTTTACCCTTTTCTATCTGGGCCCAATTGTATGGTACACCCTGTATTCCGGTTGCGTGCAGTTTGGATTCGTAGTTCGGGGGATTCAGTGTGTTGTACGGATTCTATTATCGACTTGTAGCTACGGTTCATTAAAACGGCATAACATTTGCAAACAACAGTCTTTACATTCCTGCCAATCCTTTCTCCAAACATTCCACCCCTGTTTTTCGGACTTTCATTCGTTAATCTCTTTTGTAACGTTCTTCTTTTTCGAATGGTTCGCAGTGCTCTGAAATTTTTCAACGGGGAGTTTTGTACCTCTGTTTGATGGCACTTGAAATAACTGCTTTTTGTTACAAACGGATTGTAAAATAAATTTTCCAAACTTTATAACTTTACATTTTGTGACTTTCGGTCTCAAAAACATTATATTTGGAATTACAGCAAAAAGCTATACTTAAATTGTAAACCTAGCATAAACTAATTACAATATTGTTTCATATCAGGTGTCAATTCGTACGTGTAACTATTTCAATGATTTAAGAATAAAATATGTCGTTCGTTTAACTTTATCATACTTAATAATATATTCCATGCAATTAGAAGAATTCTTTGTTCGATTCGAGTGGGCCAAGTGGATGACTGGCCTTTAGCCTCGTTTCTTTTCTAACACTTAATACTGTCCATTATCAGTGACAGCTGTGGGTGCATCTATCCATTTATTATCTAGCCCAACGGTGTCCATCTATTATCTGAAACGGCATGGTCAGCGTATAACGTGTCCTCGTCTCGAAGTCGTGCAATTAATTTTCTCCGGAATACGTTACAGTCCAGTGGTTCTTAACCTGGGCGTAACTAATAATCTCCATGAAGGGTAACAGTAATATATTTCATAGAACAACATGCCAATTTGATGGAACGTTACTTTAAAAACGAGTGACAATAAGGAAGGATAAATAATTCAATTTGTTTTGCTTAATAAATATTACTCAATTTTAATGAAATTTCAATCTCATCAGATGAAAATTTTATCGAGGATATTTTAGAACCCCACTTGGGCAATATAGCGAGAGTCTACTGTATTTGAAAGAAGATTATATTTTTTAAGTTATTCATCTGTTAAAAATAATTTTCCATCTGTTCAACGTTATAAAGAGGATATTCGCTTTTATTATCTTGGTATATTGTTAAATTGGCTGAGAGTGTAAGATCGTAACGCCAGGCGTGAAATAATCGCTCTTGTCACGACAGTGTTTTCTTTGGCTAGATTTATACGGCCAAGAAAAAATTTCATATATTTCCACGAAGACGTAGCAATTTTTTAATCATTGCAGAAACTACTATGTAACGTAGATGTTACATATTTCTGGACCTCAGAGCCAAAATATATTAAGTCATATTTTTCAAATTTTAGAGCAGAGCAAATCAAAATGCATAATTTTTTTAAAGCAGATAAAGAATATATCATTTTATTGTTTGAAAATGAAATCGTATACTGGACGGATGAAATTAAATATAAAATCCAAACATTACAGCAAATAATGTGGTTAATAACTCGAGGCATTTAAACTTCCCACGCTGTATGGTAGTGGAGTAGAAAATCAAAATGATCCCGTAGCTCCCCTACCTTTTAATTTATTAGACGAGAAGAAACCGGGTCAAAAGAACTTGGATTAGTGTTCATAGCTGTAAGGAAGCTAAACTACTTTTAAGTTTGATTAATTTCATCGTATCACCTTTTAAAGATGATAAAACGTCATGAATGTGTCATCTTAAATTATAAAATGAATAACTTAATGATTTAAATGTTGAACTAATCTTTATTTATTTCTGTCTGTTACAGATCAATGCGGAAAATGTCGAGCCAGCACTAAAAGATTAAACTTAAACAAATACTGCAAAAGAGACTATGGTAAGTTCAAAAAATACTAACAAATTGTAAAAAAGAAAGAAAAATTCTTGTCTAATAATACATTTTTTGAAAAGAAATTAAAACTATTTTTCTATCTTTTTGTGATTTTTCTTAGCTATCCTCGGTAGAATAACAGACAGACACAAAAAGAACGACGGTTCACCGGCTGGGACAAGCGTTTCCGGTTCCGTTTGGATTCGTTTCACCTTAGATGTTAACGTCATCTACAAAAAGTCTCCAAACTCGAGGATTCGTCGTGGTGACGTATTTCTTTACGTACACTCGGCTGATTTAGCCTGTAGATGCCCGAAAATCAAGCCAAATAAGTAAGTCATATAACGCATTATTTATAATAAACAAAATCATAATTTTAATATAAGTATCATTAATAAGTACGCGCGGAAAAATGCTGCATGCGCGGTAACACTTTGCGTCGGAACGCGTCTGCGCATGCGCACGGTAAGATGCGTCTGTACATGCGCGCAGTAAAACTTTGCATCAGTGCGTATCTGACATGTGCGCAGTACGAAAGGAGCATGGATGTAGAATGTAGATACAAGGTTAGCTCCAATTTTTATTTATTTCTCAGTCTTGTAATATCACAATATAATATCGTTTATATAACATAAACTGCGCGATACCACTAGTCATTGAAATGATAAAATATTTATTATGCAGGAGAAAACTTTAAGTCCGTGCACGTCTGCGCATGCGCGCAGCTTAATAGAAAACATTTCTAAAAGCTGTCCTGTCGTTTTCATTAATTATTTAGTTGAGTAGCATCGGTCATCACTGGCGAACATAATAAAGAAATTTTCGGATTTTCTGATTTTCAGGTCGTACTTGATACTTGGCCAGGAGAGCGATGGCGGAGGTCAAGGTGGACTGACAGTAACGCAGAGGTCAATTGTGATCGAGTGGCGCGACGAGTGGCATCGCCGAATGCGACGCTTTCAACGAAGGGCGATATCGTGCCATTGAACTAATTATTCCCGCCTGACCAAGGAAATATAGACGGAGAAAGAAGGGAAGATAGAGAGACAGGAAAGGGAGAGGACAAGTAAAAAGAGCGATAGGTAAAAATAGAAGTTGAAAACCTTTTAAAACTTGTACTCTCGTAGGAAGGTTGCACGTTCATTTTCAAGCTGCCAATAGCTGCTGTATATCTACTCGCATACCTACTTCTAGGTTTCTTTTTCGCACGGAGTACTCGACGACGTCCTAAGATTAACGATAAGTAATAAAGTAAACGTCATTGCCAAGTGAAATGCAAGTGAGAACTCGAAGTGTTTATAGAAGAGAAATATCAGGCGAACTGAATTCTTGTTATATACAAATAACACTTAATTTATTGCAACTGACATACATGCTTTGAATAATAATTGACTATCTGTATACCATCTACCTATATAGAAGAAGATCGGTTTGTTAATTAAGCAGATCTGTGAAAGAGCGATGAAATCATTTATATTAACAAAATTCGATCTGCTAATTTTATTTCCAATATAAGTATGTGCCAAATTTTTCAAAATAATTATTTTATATATATGTATAAATTAACAAAAAAATATTCAAGTCCTATCTAATTCTCCTATACAAAGGTATGCACACTACCTTGACTCTCGAAAATAAATTTTTACATGTTTCAAACTTAAAAAAAAAACTGTATACATCAAACATACGGACTTCCCACGTGCATTTCATTAAATCAAAAAAAAAGAAAAAATGCAATATCTTGTATTAAAATTAGATTTAGAATTTATATCAATATATACATTTCCTATGGATTTATAAACTATACTTCTTTTTTATTGATCGTATATAAGAGAATGCAGAAGGAAAAGAAATTGCGTTTTATATATATATCTGCAATAATTATCGAATTGATTTTATATACGTGTTCAAGGTGTGTTGCGACTGAAACGGCAGCATTGTACTCCATTTCTGGAAAGAAAGATTTCACAATTTTTTGTCCCTTTTGCTCAAAAGAATATAAGGAAACAAATATATAAGAATATATTCCATTATATGTATTAATACGAATCGAATGTGCAGTATTGGATAGCGAATTAGAATTAGTTGTATCGCATATCAGTTGTAACTAACGTTTCGTACAAATATTGTAATTTTCATTGTTTCGTTACAAGCTGGTATGTTGCAAATTTCTATGAACGTACAATTCGAAAAGAATTATTTTCTAAATATTTCTAAATGGTTATATTACTTTGAATACTTGAATCGTCAAATTTTTTAAATTTTATCAAAGATTGAATTGGTTCTCGGTATTAACAGTGTTATATGTACATACCGATTCTTTTACCGAAAATTTTTCATTTTTATTTTTATTTTAAGTTGAACGAATTGTTCCTGAAAATTTGCAATATTCCATCTCTCTTATTACAATTTGATGTTTTACAATGTTTGTAAATGTCTTTTCCCAGCCCCCAAAAACTTCCCATCTTTCTTCTTTTCTTCCCCTGCCCCCTCCCCCCATTTTTTTATTTATTTATTCTCCTCTCATTCGATCATCGTGAATCGAACCACATTTATAAAGATATACGCGTACGTTGAATGTAGATTTTCTTGTACATTTTCTATATAAATTATTAAGATTCATTTTTTCTAGTTGATATTATTACTAGTAGTATTATTATGGATAGTAGTAGCGATAGTCGATAGCAGTAGCGATTATGAAAAAAATATAGAGGCTAAGCTCGAAATGTGTCGAAATATTACGGATATGGAAAAGTTTTCATTGTTTCTTAAGCAATATTTTTTAATTTTTCTTGTATCATAAACCATCTTCCTCTTTTACTATATATCATTTCTCACCAATTAAAAGTGTAAATATGTCAATGAATACATTTTATTATACAGGAGTGTTCGGATACCCGAGATTACAAAGTCGGGTCGGGTACCCGATGCATCTGTCTATGCTTTATTACTTACATTGATCGATATTAATATAATAGGACAATATACGTTAAAAAATTTTCCAAAATACCTCATATTATTATTTATACACGAACTATGAAAACTTTTGCATATCTCTGATACTATTCATGAGAATCACCGGTTGAACTACTTAATACCAGGGAAATTATCGTAATTATCAGAGGTTCATTTAAAATTACGATGATTAATATTATCGACGGTCGCGAATATGTACGAAGGTATAAAATAACGTGTTATTTATTTAACTTGGACGGTATTTGTTGCGACCTTCCACGAAATTTCTTAGGAAAAATAATATACAAAAATGTTTCCTTTTACTATGACGTCGCGTGATAAAACGAATTGTTCTTCCGAAGGCTAAGGGTTGTTCTTTCTTTGTTTTTTACACGCCCTAAAATATGTACCTTGACAATAAAAAGAAACTGTCTCGATTATGAAAATTTTACCAACTGAACGAGAAAAATATTATTATCGTTAAACGAAACGACTTGCGATTAAATAAATGTCGTGCTTGAAATGTAAGTTCCTAACTGTGACGATTATTACCTTCGAACAGGTGATCACTAAAATCAATTTTAACCCATTTTCACCGTTGCTGTCTTTCTTTTTTCTTCTTATAATTTTAATCCGTTAAAATTGTATCAGTCGTATTAATTGACGAATTTTTCAATAATTTTCAATGCGTGTTTTAATGCTTAATTTTTGGAATTATCAACAAGTAGAACGAAGGTTCAATTTAGAAATTTCGTTTCGAAGATCGTAACTTGTAAGAGCGGTATCCACGGCTAAATACCGTTTTGCGTACCGCAATCAACAATGTATCTATGTACTTACGATATTAATGATTAATGAGTATCGAGCGCTTTGGACGCTCTATGCGATCGCAACAGACGACTTACTATCGTATATTACGAACAGAACTGGTATGAAATGACGTACTTCAATTCCTGACTTACGTGGCTCTTTTTCAACCTTCTTTCTTTGCACAATTTGTTTAAAAAAAAAAAAAAGAATTAAACTAAACCTAATTACATTTTCGTAATAAAAATTTATTTTCTATGAATGTTATCTTTTCAGTAATAGAAAATTAATTTTCTTTTTATATACGTGTGTATATTTAATAAAAATATTAATTATGATTTGTAGAAAAAGTGGCCACGTAAATAGAGATCTGTATAATGGACAAAAACAGTCGATTCGAGGACTATTATATCATTAACATCGATGATGATTGAAATTTTTATAAAAGAATTATATCCCATAATTATTATTTATGATATCTCATCGTTCCCGAGATGTATCAGCTCCAAACATTCACTGTCTCCGTCGCCTACGCTATAATCACGTGTATAAAATGTATCAACGTAAAATAATGTTAACGTAAGTAAAGAATATATCAGGCTATTCGAAAAAATTAGTACGTATATTCAAATGTTAGAAAGATAAAATACAATACACGTATAGATAAAACAAAATTACACGATCGTTAACATAATATCATAACGATGGAAGAAATTTTTTTTTATTTCTTTCTAACATTTTCAAATGAAGTTATAACGCATCTTCCAATTTTATTTAAAATGACCTCTTTCGTAATCTGAAATACTTGTGCCATTTTTCATAAATAAAATTAGGGTTTAAATATCTAAGAAAATAATGGCCGGAAATAATGTTACTCTTTCTTACTTTCCAACGACTTTATTTAATATCTTGCAGAAAAATTTTATAAATAGAAAAATCGAAATGTTAATTTGCAATAGCTATTTATACAATTAGAGATAGACGAAATAGTATAAAGTAATTTTAAAATGGCACAAGCGTTTGGAATAACTTAATACTTGCCTTTTATTTTTACTAATCTATATGTTGAATAATATTCTTTTTGTTAATAATTAAAAAGAACAGTACAGATAAAAGAACTGAATATGCAGTAAGAAAGTAAATTACAAAAATGCGATTGATCAAAACCGGCAAATTTTATTTGTTAATATTGCATACAGAATATCAAGTAGTTACTATATTATAAGAATGTAACGATTATTATTGTTCAGTATCTCCTTCGTGCGAGCGAAAAGCCGAAAACTTGTACTGTTTTAATTAAGAATTTATCGCGCCTACGGCATATTGTAGATCAAAGAATTACCAATTTTAGAGGTCTGAGATTTGAACCAAATTCTTGACCAGTTGTATATCGTAAATTATACACGATATCGAATTAAGTGTGCTATTTATACCTCCACATTATTAACCGATTACTGTTGTACCACAATTACGATTTAGATTCGATTAAATTATTAAGCGTACCGTATTGTTGTGTATTGTGGTGTAATAAATGTGATTAGTTGTATGAATAATAAATACAATGCATAAGAAAGATACATACAACAATTTTGATCTCGTTTTTGTATAACATATTTAGGATAGGTATAAATTAATAGACAGACAATTATTAAATTTATCTTATTTATTTAATACTTTATTTACACACATAGTACATATTTAATCACTTACTGTTCTTTAATGCTATCTTACAGCTTCTTATTGTTCTACTATGTACACACTTTGTGAACTTAGTACGAATAATATATTTTTAAGGATTACTTAAATTTACATTTATTATCAAAGGATTCATAAAAAATTCAACCATTATTGTTATTAAACATATCATGCTGTATCATTTATTATTTCATCATTAATATGATGAATTGAAAATTAAACAAAAAAATTTTTAGTATTTGAATTTGTAACTAACGATAAATGTTATCTTTTTATAACATGTACTCAAACTAAAATATTTATATTATCATTTTTTTTTTTTCAAACAAATTATAATTGAACTTCAATAAAATAAATTATATTCGTCATCACACTGTATAAAATATATATAAGTATATACCATATATGTGAAATTATAAAAATTTTGAATGTTTTACTTTTATATCGCAAGTATAACAGACCTGACTGTTGACCTAAAGGTATCTGGATAAAGAAATTTACCTTTGGTCCGGAATTGTATTTAGGTCCACCTTACCCTCTTAATTTAAAACTTGTTGAATTGTTGTATGTACATCAATGTTCGTGTCGTTATTTCTGATAATTTCTTTAGTACAAAGCGTTTAAATTCCCGAAAAACACGATCGTCGCAATTCTGATTAATTACAATTACCGAAACTTTTGCGTGATCTTTCTTTTCAATTACAGATATAAAATCTAAGTGTACTTTGTCAAGTGGTTTGTGTTTATTACTATCTTCAATTGCTTGCTCCGATATAAGGGCTTCTTTTTGCAAGCAACTTAAACTTGGATTTAACACAACACTGTTAATTTTTCTGTTACGCCAAACACAATGAGATCCAACACAGTGAAATTTAATTGTTTGATACTTTTCTGTATGTACATCTGACAAAATATCAACTTTCTGTTGCTTCGCTTCCACGTCATCCGTAAGAAGTTCAACCTGCACCTTAAAAACTTTTTCAAAAATATCTTTTATCACGTTACAAACAATAGGGTACCAACTACCCTCTGTCAATTTTGTCGTTTCATCTGTACATGTATCTATACTCTTTGATTTGATATGCTGCAAATGATTCAGAGGAATTGAAATTCTAAATTTATTCTCAGGAGAATTCTTATTTAAAGTTGTAGTAAGCAAAGTTTTCATTAGATCCCTGTAATCATTTTTACTAGTCGCCGTGCAAATTTCAGCACCGACTGCGCAGTACTTTACAAAAATGCTCAGTGTTGGAAAATGTATGCCCATTGTAACATTATGACTTAGTTCTATAGGATCTTGGACACACATTGGTCTGTTAGTAGTAAACTTAAGATTTTCATTCTCTTTTACACACGCTTTATACCTATCCATACAGGACGGTAAATTTTCTATATCTATAAATTCCGATTCTGTGTGTATCGTTCCGTCGATTGGGCATATCACCTTGGATTTAAAATCAAAAGTTGCATAGAAGAAAAAGAAGCCGTGCAGAAGTTCTGGAATACTATTCTCATTTAAAACTGGTGGTAGTGCTATATTTTCATCAAAATTCATTTGCCATCCATTTAGAATTTGTGGTTGACATGTTTTCTGAAGCTCCATTAAGGGAGGAATAATGTTAACCGACGGTTGTTGTAAATAAAAAATAATTAATAAAATCAAAGCGTAATTGGATATCTTTCCTGAGCATGATATTTTTAAATGTTTTGCCCAGTATTTAATGAGCATCATTAATGGTCTCAATCTGTCATCAAGAGAAATATAATACTTTATCAAATTACTTTTATATATACCCAAACTATTTTTAAACGATATATCACAAGAAACGTTTGTTCGAACGTAACAAAATTTTATAATAGGCGTCTTAGCTTTTGGAATCGCTATTATATCGGAGAAAGCACAGTTCATTCCGTACATAATTTTTTTCACTTCTTTAAAAATCTTTTGCATGGTCCACACATCCGGCGACGCACTTTCGCTTTCACATATCGGTTCACCTTAAATGACAATATTGTCATCAAATCGCTCAAAACATTGATAACGATATAAATAAATTAAAAATCTTACCAATGTCCATATATATATCTAAATCACATTCTTTAAAACCTAGCCCAGTTTGAGTCGAACCAAACTTGTATGTTTTACATTTTGGAAATATCACTTTGAATATTTTATCTAGATGCGTACAAACAGTTTCGTATCGTGTTTCTATTTCGAAATCGGTAAGTTGTACAGCGTTCAAAAACATTGTTAACTGATTATCAAACGTAGCTTCTCCCTCAAATAGGTGTTTTATATTATCATAATTTATTACACCATTGTTTTCAATGGGAGTATTTTGTTTCATTGGTTTAGGTTTCCCTAAATTGTAAAATAAAATAATTATGATTCACAGAAGTTGGCTGTAATTGCAATTCAATTAAATAAATACATGTTTTCATTTATAATACATACCCTTGAATGGTCTTCTCTTTTTTATCTTCAATTTAACATTATTTATCCAAATAGGTTTATTTAACAGAACTTCTGCTGAGCTTCTACAACATTAAAAAGTTACAATTAGACAAAATTATTGTTCATAAAGTAGGAAAAAAATAAAGGATGTTAGAGAAGAAAGTTGTAACCAGTTCTAAGCTCTGTTTAAGAGTTATAAAATTATAAAATAAAACAATTATTCGATTCTAATAAATGTGCTAAATAGATTGCATTACCTGTCACAAAATTCAATAATAAGATAACTCGGACCAAACTGATACCACTTAATAGTACCATATTGTTGAAAATAATCTATAAGTCCACGTGATGGAATAAATTTTGGTAATGGCGACACAACAATTGATCTTTCATTGATTTCAACTTGTTCAAATTTCTTCAAATGCTTTTTACCTGCAAGGTGACCTTGCAAGGCATACTCATCTTGAAAGTGCATTGAACATATATCGCAATGTTTTGACATTGTTCTTTATATATTAAATAATCTTTTCAAATTTATAAAAATTTATTTGCCCTCTTCCTTTTATTGTTATTAAATATTTTCAAAATTCTATAAAAGAATATACAGGTATATTCTTTCATTAAATATCAAGCATTCCGCTTAATCATTAAAAGAAATAATACCATTGTATTTACAAAACTTTGTTTAATTCAATGTAAACAAAAGTGTTTATATACTATATAAAGAGGTCACTTCCTTCATAAAATAGTTCAGATTTTTTGTATAATGTAATTATTGTTATTTGTCTTTACTAAGTATTATTTGATATACAAAATGTAATACTGCTGACAAATTGAATTGATCTATTAATTGTCCATTAACACTTAAATTTTAAGTGTCACTATCACTTTATGATACTTTTTGCATATAATCCAAGGTGTATTTAGAAAAATATATTCAATACAATCGACCACTTTATTTAATACTTAAATTTTATTTCAAAATAAAATAATATAACTATTGTATTTTTACATTTGTAAACGATATAAACATATACAAACGATATACCGTATTTTTACAATTATTAATTATACCACAATCCACTCTAACCTAAGATTTGTCGATATGCAAAGAGACTCAACGGTGGTAGGGGTCCCAGACACCCCAGGACGAAATAAAGTCGATATGCAAACAGCACCATCGGCGCAGCGGGGTCCCAGACACCCCATATGCAATCGGGTCGATATGTACAGAGCGCCAATAGTGCTTCGGGGTCCCAGACACCCCAGGATGTATTCATATCGATACGTATACAGCACCACCAGTGCTCGGGGGTACCTGATACACCAGCAGGATATCAGGTCGGTATCACCCCCTGTGGCTCGGGGGGCTTAGAATACGGCCACGGTATCCCCTGCCTGTCGTAAGAGGCGACTAAAAGGGGGATGTAAAGGAGCGAGTAAAATGTAAAGAAATAAACAAGTTAAATAGATATAACAATAATTTTATTAATAAACAATTGTAAAATATAAAAATTAATGGTAGCATTGTACTATTTCGCCATTTGTTTGGTTTTTGTTTTATATTTCCCTATTTCCTATCAAATCCATCGCTATCCTGCATTCACTAATTCCCAATTGTATTTCGCTAGATCCGGTCAAACCCGTCACTATTCCGAACAAGTGAGTTTCACGATTTGTTCGTTTTTCGTTCTTATATTTCGCTAGATCCGGTCAAACCCATCACTAGTCCGAACAAGTGAGTTTCACGATTTGTTCATTTTCGTTCTTATATTTCGCTAGATCCGGTCAAACCCATCACTATTTCGAACAAGTGAGTTTCACGATTTGTTCGTTTTTCGTTCTTATATTTCGCTACTTCCTTGGGGTCCCCGATACCCCGGATGCTACTGCCGGTATGCAGAATCACCGGAACTTTGGGGTCCTTAGAAATCCGAGACAGTATAATTTAGATATACAGAATCATCGGTGCTTGGGGTCTTTAAAACCCCGAGACAATATAATTTTGGTATACAAAATCGTCGGTACTCGGGGTTCTTAGAACCCCAAGACAGTATAATTTCGGTATACAGAATCGTCGGTGCATGGGGTCTTTAGAACCCCCAGAGTATATAATTTAGGTATACCGAATCGTCGGTGCTCGGGGTCCTTAGAACCACGAGACAATATTATTTAGATATGTTGAATCGTCGGTGCTAGGGGTCTTTAGAACCCCAAGAAAATATAATTTAGGTATACAAAATCGTCGGTGCTTGGGGTCTTCAGAACCCCAAGACAGTATAATTTCGGTGTACAGAATCGTCGGTGTGTGGGGTCCTTAGAACCCCAAACGATTTAATTTTGGTAGGCAGAATTATAGTTGCTTCGGGGTCCTTAACACCCCAAGATGATATCTTGGTATTCAGACAAACTCGCCGCTGTTTCGGGGTCCCTGACACCCCGGATGCTGTAATGTCGGTATGTAAAGTATGTCACTGGTGCTTCGGGGTCCTTAACACCCCAGGATGAAATCAGGCTCGTACGTAGAGGGCACAACTAGCATAATATTCGTACTCGAATTTCTTTCCGGAGTTTATTTAATTTACCTCATTTATCTTGTCCCGGGTGTCGTAAAGACATCTGAAATTATTTCATTTTTTCCCTCTTTATAGGCCAAAACCCATCCCTTTTAATTATTAATTATTTTATCCTCCTTTATGGGCCAAGACCCATGCTCCCTAACTATTTCTTATCCTACTCCTCTCTATGGACCAAGGCCTCCCTTGGCAGATATTTATTTCTTCATTCTTTTTATGAGCTTATCCTTATAGCACTGCATCCCTCACATCACCGTCTTCCTTACATTTCCGTATCTTTTACATCCCTTAATTCTTTACATCCTTCCACTCTTTTTATCCCTGCATCCCTTACATCCCTTATGTCCCTGCAACCCTTATAGCACTGCATCCCTCACATCACTGTCTTCCTTACATCTGCGTATCTTTTACATCCCTTAATTCTTTACATCCCTCCACCCTTTATATCTCTGCATCCCTTACATCCCTTATGTCCCTGCAACCCTTACAGCACTGCATCCCTCCCATCACTCCCTTCCTTACATCTCCGTATCTTTTACATCCCTCCATCCTTTTCATCCCTGCATCCCTTACATCCCTTATGTCCCTGCAACCCTTATAATAAATATATTACAAAAGCTGGTTCGAGTAAAGGTAAGTAAAGGTAAGTAATTTTTTAACTTTTAATTTTTGAATTTTCAATTTTGCGCCCTCTAGCGGCAAAAATGTGAACTAAAATTTCGACCTCGCGTCAGCGCCATCTGGTTTTAGAAAAAGGAACTGTATCATGCTGGAATTTTGGCCCTCTAGCGGCAAAAATGTGAACTAAAATTTCGACCTCGAGTCAGCGCCACCTGGTTTTAGAAAAAGGAACTAAATCGTGCTGGAATTTTGGCCCTCTGGCGGCAAAAATGTGAACTAAAATTTCGACCTCGAGTCAGCGCCACCTGGTTTTAGAAAAAGGAACTAAATCATGCTGGAATTTTGGCCCTCTAGCGGCAAAAATGTGAACTAAAATTTCGACCTCGAGCCAGCGCCATCTGGTTTTAGAAAAAGGAACTAAATCATGCTGGAATTTTGGCCCTCTAGCAGCAAAAATGTGAACTAAAATTTCGACCTCGAGTCAGCGCCATCTGGTTTTAGAAAAAGGAACTAAATTTCGCAAAAATTCAGCTGGATGTTGTGCTTTTCGGTGGAGGGATGCAAAGGACGTTGAGAAGTAAAGGATACAGGAATATAAGGGTTGCAGTGATGTAAGGGTTGCAGTGATGTAAGGGATGCAATGATGTAAGGGGTGCAATGATGTAAGGGATGCAATGATATAAAGGATGCAGAAATGTAAGGGATGCAATGATATAAAGCATGCAGAAATGTAAGGGATGCAGGGGTGTAAAGGATGCAGAAATGTAAGGGATGCAATGATATAAAGCATGCAGAAATGTAAGGGATATAATTATGTGAAGGATGCAGAAATGTAAGGGATACAATGATATAAAGGATGCAGAAATGTAAGGGATGCAGGGATGTAATTAATGCAAAATCTATAACGTATAAAGCTATTTTATTTGGTTCAAATATATACATTGTTCGTGTGCTGTAAAGTATTCGGTAAGGTTTTGAGATATCTTGAAATGACCCAATACTTTGAAACGGTACTTAATGTTCATAGTTTACAGTAGGAACAATTTCCTAATAGTTCAGACATTCCAGTTTAATAAATGCAGTAGAGCTTATAAAGTATGGACTACCGATGATCCAGAATAACATTAGAAGCATATTTCTTGCTTTTTAGACAATATTCTACAACCGTGTAAATAGTAAGTAATCTCCTATCCATGGCACTTAAGTGGGCTTCTGTAACAAGGGGTTGAACATCGGCCATCATAGACTCGTGAGCAACGAGTTTTCCAAGAGCTATGCTTAAAGATCCACCACTGAACAGTTTCAAACGATCCCAAGTAGTTTTATGGATCCTAAAATAAAAATAAAATACTACTTTTTAACAATGAACTAGATATTAATATTTATATAAATACCTACATGCAACATTGATATAGTGGGGCTAAAATATCAAAATGATCGACATCAGGATTCCCAAGACTCTTTCCATTGTCAATTAATAAAACAGCAGGATTGTGGAAATTATTCTGCGCCAATTCGTAATGATGACGATCACCATTGTCCATTAAGAAATCAAAAATTGCTGTATCAATCAAATCTAAAAGTCTACTCGACGACTGAGGTGAATATGCCTTGGAGTCTTTCACCTGAAAAGAACAAATGCCTAGTACTATTTATTTTTCATATACAAAAAATAGAATGTACAATTTGAATATACTTTTTCGCAGTAATTATCATCTGTTTCCCATGTAGCAAGTTTGTTTCTTTTGTAAGTCCTTTGCCAGGGATGACGGTGTTTAACTAGCTTTAAATATCGCGGTAGCCAAGAAATTAAAGCACCCTCCAAAATGTCTCCCGTCCCGCAAACTGGATCTGCAGGGGAACAGTAATGACAAACCCCATATAGGCAAGTATCGTTACCATCTTGATACAAGGTTGCATAAAGTTCTGGAGTTGCTCGTGGTCGAATTTCATTTCTTAAATCAACTGCAAAAATATTTGATTTTATATTAAACATTATATACATTTATGCAGGATGATCTATGAAAATGTACACACGTTTTCTAATAACAGTAAGCGGTACTCTTCTTAAGGCCAGCAGGGAAGATAAATGGAATGCTACAACTTCGGCATTGTGCCGGTCTTTACCATGGTAAACCGGCCCTCGAATAATAGCGTCCCTAGAATACCACTGAGGCTTGAACATCGCCTTCGTCCCGTGTTCCAAAGTTAACATTAATTTCAGTTGCGTACCAAGTGGCGCGTTATCCGCTCGCATTACTCTTGATTTACGTAAAGTATCCAATATCGTTCCTAGCTCGGGTGCAACTGGTGGAATTAACTGATGAGCGTCAGGCCACTGAAAATATAATAAGAATAGATTTAGAATACTGTTCCGTATTATTTAAAAGCATTTAATACGGTACTAACATTATTATTAGGAATATTCCATATATTTTCACGAACATTAGGCATTATTCTCAATTCAGTTAACAAACGTTCCAATACTATCGTGTAACTAGTATTTTGTTTAAAGTATCTCGATGGTAATATTTGAATCTCTTCTCTAATTTTCTTTGCCATACTTTTGGCAACCGATTTTTGCAGAGCTTGTAAATTTTGTTCTGCTCGAGATATTAATTCTTCCTGTTCGGGTTTTAATTGTGAAGTAGGCATGCCTTTTGATGAGGTTTTGTGCGACGAGCTCTCTACGATCATTCGTATGAAATATACATTGACACTTAGGACAAGAATCAAAAGGCCGCCCAAAGCAACGAGAGCACAGCGTCGGCCAATCATCTGTAAAGAAAATTTAATGTAGATGGCGCGCAATTGTTTCACTTGTCAAATATTATAATACTAACGAAAACTATAGCCTTAAAAATTCATAGTCTGGCTATTTATATTCTTTATGAATTCATCATTTTGTTTTCAAACATATTATGAAATATTTAACACGCATATATACGTATATAAAGTTAGATTAATTTACATTGTTAATATTAAATAAATAACTAGTTTCTAAACAAATCTAATGCAATAGTTCTAAATGAATTAGAAGCTTAATTAATCTTGCACTAACATTCTATATACGCGTGCAGCAAATAGTAATAACATAGCAGTGTTATTGTGACAGAAACGTATGAGGAATCGAATCTAATAATGAAAAAGTCTTTTGTAAAATGAAAATGTCTATAGATATCACCTTTGAAAATTGGCCACGCGGTTGCTGTCACCTGATAATAAATATTTTTCTCATGTTTCGATGAAACCTCGGTTCAGTTGTGTCCAACTACCTTAGACAGGCAACAGTCGGACGCCATTTTTAACTTCGATCCAAAGCACTCGCGCGTCATAGTACAATGAATTTGAATCTGTAGTAAATGAGTGGTACCTAAAAATCAACTAAATTTTCAACAGAATTTAATTAATAAGGATTTTTATTTTGCGTTTATGGAATAAGGAATTATAAAACGCGATAATTATAATCATGAATTTATTTTATAAAAACATGTAAACTACATGGTGAATATAGTCGAATTAAATTTAGGCTATCACTCCAAATGGAGTAGGAGGTTCCTTTAAAACGCGGTGGTGGTGTTCGAATGGCTCGGTTCTATATCGTTTTTTATCTCTATAGTTACACTCGTACAAACATTTATGTCGATATATACATATCAGTACATGTTTTTTATTCTCTTCGTTGTCTCTCCCTTTCCCGAGCAAGTTCTGTAGCATAATCGTAAGGCGAACCTCTCCTACAATGAAGAAAAGCTCAGAATTTTTTAACAAATAATACATATCAAAGGAACACATTACCTATCTCGATGACGATCTTTATCACGGTAACGATCTCTACTTCTATCTCTATGCGACCTATCTCTGCTACGACTTCTATTATCTCTTTGTCTCCGACTTCGATCGCGGCTACTCGATCGTTTAAAATGGCGGTCTCTTTCCCGGTCCCTTTCCCGTGCTCGCTCTCGTTCTCTTTCTCTGATCCGGTCTCGTTCACGGTCCCGCTCCCTATACTTGTCCTTACGTTCCTCATCAGATCTGGAAAAAAACAGTATTCGAAGGGAAGTAACGCCGAATAATGGAATACCATTTAAAAAAATATGAATTTGTGCAAAATATATATGTACGATAATGTAAGATACCAAGAAATTATTGATACTATACACCTCGATATTGCACAACAATTTTTGTATTCCTTGATATCTAATGTATAGAAGAGATCAGTGTACAGTTATCATGAATATCGAGATGAGTTCGCTAATGCAAAAAAGTACAATAAAATTTTAAGTAGATAGTAGTAAAAATATAAATAGCATAAATGTATCTAAAAATAAGTTAATCGTCTGTAAAGCGAGCGAATAACTGTACAAGAATCAAATAAGAACATACACGTGTACTAAAGAAAACTGAACGATGATACATTGAGATCAAGGCTATTTTCCTGGAGATGGTACGTCTTTAATCTTCACCCCATTACCCTGACAAGTTCATAGAATATTATTAACCTTATAAAAAATAGTAACGTGATTGTATTCATACCACGTGGACGCACCTGGCTCGCCACTGGCTTGTTCTTTCGGCCTCACCCCACTGTGCTTCGCTATCTGGGATATGTCGTGGTTGGTTGCGGGATGTAAGGTTGCCGTTATCTTTTCTATTTCCACTGTTACTATATTTTCCGTGGCTATTTAACGTTATAGGTGGTTTCGCGTTTCTGGCGTTCATAGACTGCTGAGGAAACCTTTCCGCTAATCGATGCTCAAGTTCTTTTTGTATAGGCACTGGTATTCTTGGGAATAGTGTTGAGAACCACTCTAATTTAGTAAGAAACTGTTTCAGAATATCACCCATTTTCATTACTTGTCCTCCTCCAGCTTTTACATCTAACTCCTCTTCGTCTTCTAGATAATCGCTATACCAACTAAATAAATCAGCCGGTGGTTGTGTGTATCTATCAACGGTAATAACATATTTCTTTTAGAAACAATACTATTACATTGTTGTTATTATTCTTACCTAATATACATAAATCCTAGTGCTCGAATATACGGTGAATCGGGATGGTTGATAAGACCATTTAATTGTTTCCGTGTTAACCTCAAGGTGAAGAGTTTGTACAGCAGACAATACGCCGTCGAGACAATTCCTCCAGCGCCGACGCCTCTAACCTGCATGAACCGCTAAATTTACACCCCCCTATGTCAATTAATCACATACATATCATATTATAATATATTGACCGAGAACATGCTACTCTGCAATAAGTAAGTGTGATGTTAAGAGTCTGCTCAGTGCCTGATTCAGACTGGTTCGAGGCCAATATTTTGATATTGATGCCTGATTATACGTAACTAGTGGAAGTTTAATTATGCTTAAAACTTCCGCTTTGTACAATTTATTTTAAATGCTTTCACCTTTCCTAGTTTTATCAGTAGTTCTCATTTCACTGAGCGTCCAGGTCCATTAAAGTGCTATAAATTTGGAGTTCTTTCTTGCGTACGGTAACAATTCTGTGATCTCCTTAGTTTCAAGTCAATAAATAATAATTATGAATTAACAACGTTTTAGAAAACATACTCACGCCTCCACACATGCCAGTCTGCCCCGCCGTTTTCCTGCTTCCTTTCTCCCATGGTTCCAAATGGGAGACTTTATAGTAAATTTCATCAATGACCTCATGGTATGTCTTTAGTTCGTATAAATTGACTTTAAAATAGTGGGATGACTGTATATTTGTTAAAATTAATGGATTTAAGTTCATAGTCCTTTCATTTCCCCAAAGAGGTAATATGTTCGATTTTTTACCCTCCTTCTGGGCTGGTCGACGTTCTTCATCGCAACCACTGGAATTGTTCCATGGGGAGCCTAAATAACAATGTTTAATTTATTTTAAACCACTACGTAATAGCGATATACATAATATAAACTTCGATGCCTAATCGTATAGTTGAGGTTAAGTATATTCACAGATCATAATTCGCTGTACAATGGTTTATTCTTCCATTGAACATTGTAAGAATAAAAAGTAAAATACACGTGCTAAAGGTAATATACTTTTACTTACCATCAGCTCCTTCCGCTTCTTGCATTTGCATATTTGTATCGCGAACTTGCAAGACTCACGATGAAGTTTAGCGCATCAAACGCACCATACAAATGTTATACTTTACCGAACATTTACAACGTTAACGAAGACAACAGAAAAAATAAATATAATCGTGTCTTCAAAATAATTGAATTACAAATTCTAAAATCTATCGTAACGCTTTTTTATGCAAGTACATAGAAAACTGACGTCAACGGAAAGCGAAAAAAGACACAATACGGTAATACGCATGCCTACAAAATGTATACATCCGGTTTCATTCATACGTATACTTTTATTGTCGTTTGTATTATATCTGTAAATAACTAAATTGTTGCAGATTCTTCAGTTTATAAATAGTCTAATGTAAAAAGAATAACTGAAGTGCTATTGTAATTTCAAAGTAATGAAATGTATAGGTATCAGTCAATAGATATTTTGGTAACTTAACACAAAATCTTACGAAATTGAACATTAGAAGTAATAAATCCACTGTTCTAAAGTTAAACACAATTATTACTCTGTCATATTAATTCACGATATAATTATAAATTTACATCTCTTCTTTTCTAAACCGAAACGTGTAATACAAACGACATCTTGACACTTTCAGAAATAATAATACGAACAGAAGCACAACACTCCTTAGAAACGCACACCTGGTGACACCTGGTGACACCTGTTATTACTATAACGCGCGCATATTTACAAATTTAAACATAAAATATTTATAGAATAAAAAATGCCATTTATACATTTATATTACTTATGAGCGATAATTTTAATGATTTCCTTTGGTTAGCTTGTAATATTTTTAATAAAAATTATAACATTGGTTATATTTTAAAATGCAAGTATCAGTGTGTATTAGTTTTCTCATAATCGTGACTCCAAACAGGTTTTCTTTTTTCAATGAAACTTCTAATTCCCTCTTGCGCATCTTTCATCTTTAAATTGTTAACCATCTTTTCAGCTCCCAAGAAATAAGCTGTTGCTAAATCAAGGTCCAACTGTTCATATAAAAATGTTTTTCCTACGTGTACAACTGAGCGACTTTTCGCATTTATAGCGGCAGTAATTTTTTCGATTTCTTGCTCTATAAATAAGACGCAACAAATTATAAATATGATGTTCAATAATTGTACTATTTGAATAACTTACCAAATTTTTCAATGGGCACTACTTTACTAACAAGACCTACTTCATATGCCTCTTTTCCATTAAGGCTTAAACCTGTAAATAGCATGTAAATGGCTGTTTTCTTAGATACATTTCGAACCAACGGAATACCTGGGGTAGAACAAAATATTCCGAAATTGGCTCTATAAAACAGAGAGTAGAATTTCATTATCTGATATATAAATCTATATCTTTTGCATTGAATATATTCATTTACCCTGGTGTAGCAAATGAACTCCTTTCAGTACAAATAGCAATATCACATGCAGTAACCAACTGACAGCCTGCTGCAACTGCTATTCCATCCACAGCAGCAATTACAGGAACTGGACTTTGAGTAATTGCTTTCATTAACTCAGAACATGTTTCAAATATATCCTTGTGATGCTTCCCATTGTTAGTAGTCTAAACCACGCAAGCCAATCATTTCTCTGCGATGAATGTAAATCCTTATATTAAAGAGGCTCCTGCCAATTTTATTTTTCAGTTTATTTACAAACCAATTCTTTCAAGTTATGCCCGGCAGAAAACATATTTGGTAGTTCAGATTTAAGAATTATGGATCGTAGATCCTTGCTATTTTCATCCTTTTTGATATTTAACAGCAGAGAATTCATCATTTTCAAGGATAAAGAATTCCGCGAAGAGGGATGATTTAATGATATTATCCTTATCTACGTGTAAAAATAAAAATTGAGAATATTAATAAACAGGAAAACTGCAAGAAATTATTTAAATAATTTTCTTACTCCATTATCTTCTTTGACTTGCACGTATTTTTCTTCCGAAGATAACACCTTGTTAGTGGAAAATGTCCGTATAACATATTTTCCCACCTGCAATATTCAAAAATGCAATATGTTAAATGAAAATTTTATATAAATAAAGTAAAATATAATAACAAATTTATTACGATTATAGGTTATATAACCTTCATTCATTATGGTACTTATGTATATCGATTATTTTAAGATGAACTACCTGTAGATTATTAAAGATGTTCTTTGTTATTAATCCTGACATCATGTATTATTTTTAATATTAATTTTTTCCAAATTATTATACTAATTAATTTTTCTTTACTTTTAAATTTTTGAGGTCCTAATCTATATGTGACATTGATGTGACCCGATTATCGGTAATGAAGATACTGAATGCATAACATTTAAATTCATATGCATCTGAACGCGAAAACGATGAAGATGCATGATGTGCAATTTTAAGACTTCTGTTTTAAAATAATTGTTTGTATCAATTCTCTAAAGGTGATTTAGAAACAAGATAAAATAATTTTTATAAAATTTAGAACCTCTGAACTCTGAACCCCGGCCACCGGTCGCGTGGGAGTATACCGGGTGGTCGGTGCCCCTGGACCCCGGCAACCGGTCGCATGGGAGCATACCGGGTGATCGGAGACCCCTGAACTCATGAACCCGGAGGAATATACTGTTCGGCCGGGAACCCATTGGGAAGGGGAGGGGTATCGCCATTTTCCCTGGGGAAGTATATCATACTCGGGACCGTATAGTAATAGATTTAAAAAGCTAAGAATATTGTATAAACCACCGAACTGTGTAACAGCCGGAGAATCTGTCATCGGTTACTATGGTGATCATTGTTTCCCCTAACAACTAACATGGCGGAGGTTGAGGGTAAGTTTGCATACGTCAAATTGTCTCAGCTGTTATTTACAAAAGCACGGTGGTTTGTCTGCCACAAATAACGCGTCGAGAGATCCTAGCGATTGCCGCGTGAGTTTTTCACGCGTTGCACTTCCGTCCGGTTCCAGTTTCGCGGCCGGGACTGTTTTCTAATAATATATACGAGAACCACGCGGACGCGAAGGTGTTCGAATGCTCGAGTGGAAAAGAGAGGAACTAGTGATGGGTGCAAGATAATATTTCCGATCTTCGATCGACCAGATCGATGTATTTCGAAAGAAAAACCGATTATGTGACAGAAGGTAAGGTTATATTATTTTCAATTGTGCTGATAGTCGAAATCGATGATCGATGAATTAATTAATCGACGCGGGCCCCTGCTAAACTGGTTACATTATTTTATATTTATTTTTACATATATCATTATCTGAATATTGAACTGCTATTAGAATCTATATTTATTCCTGAATACTCTCCCGGAGTATTGATCAAATTCATGAATTGTGTATACACCATGGACACGTTAGATCATTATAGTTAATCGTGATACACGTTGCGTGGGTTACCCGTGGCCACGATATTTACCGGAAGCGGAACTCCTGAGAAGTAAAATAAGCACGTGAGCTTGAACATAATCGATAGTTGCAAGAAAGTACTAGGCAGCAGTTGATTATTTTAAAAAATTCTCAAATTCAATAAATACGTTTTCTTTTTTCTTCGAACCTAGTAATGTTAATTCCAGAAAAATGAATTAATTAGAACGTTATTTTATTAAATACCAATTTCTGGTTTTTCGAAACGGCACTCTCGCTCCCATTACTAGAGAAGTAGCTTTCGCTCCTGATGCTCTCGCAGTGGCACCTAAAATAAACTCTCTTTATAAGAGGAGAACAAGATCGCGTGCACATTGCGTAGAAGAGCAGTCTGATGGCTATGGAACAGTTCAGTCGGTGTGTTTCCACTCTGTTGTTCGATGTTGTGCTGTGTTTCGAGAAAAGCTGTGGCAGGGGCGGATCTAGGACCACCCTACGATCATTGCCCCTTGAGAGAGCAACCTGTCGAATCGGAAATAGTAGTAGAGATCGAGCAATACACCGATCCAGGTGAGAGACTCGTATGTGGAAGTTGAACAAACACTTTGTAAATTAATATCTATGTTAATTATTCATAGAAATGGTAATAGAATATTTTTCCTAACAAATGCCCATTTTCACTATAATTAAAAATTATAAAAACCAACCGAACAGTAAAGTAGAAAAAACCTCTCCTAATATAGTAAAAGAAACAGATCCGAAATAATTAGAGAGTCTTGGTTAAATATACCGATGATATGTGTCGTTGAACAAATTTTTGCAAATTTGTTTTCCCCGTTAATTCACACGCTGCTATTTTCGTAAACGGTGACGGACATTTATAAGGTGACCATACCCATCGACGGAAAAGCGAGGACGGAAGGAATGGTCAAGAGGAGAGCAGACGCGTCTCTGCAACATCTAGATACAATACTCGAGCGGGTATAACTCGTAGCTCCAAAAAAGGAAGCTTGCTCGTCCGTAGGCGAGAGTCGCGGGGGCGACACCTCGTCTTCGTCCTCCTCCTCTTTCACGTTGTTTTTATTAGCAGAGCCACGCAGGTGGCCGCGATTCCCGTGCGTCGAACAACAGCTCGATCGCGGATCAATTAGATGGTCGTTAGTGGAACTGGATCGGTACCGTTCGTCTCGTTAACACTCGTGCATGCGTTAAATCAATCGTCTGTTTCCGTCTGAAGATCAAAGTGTCGAATAAAGTATAATTTCCCGATGATAGTGAACGAATTATCGTCGCAGTGTCCCAAAATGGTGTGCTTTCGCTCTCGTTGCCCTAATAAGTCCCACTAATTACCGCGGTTTCATCTCTCGACGCGTTCGAGCGCGATTCCGAACGAATCCCTATTAACAGACGCGGTCTGAGTCATAACTCTCGATGGCTACTGCGATCGGTCCTCAGAAACCTTAGGATCGAAAGATCGCTGCCTTGAAACCGATGCCCAAAACCGACATCCTCGGTTCGTCGATCATGCTTCAATCGTTCTGACTCACTCAGGAGAATCGAAGGAACGACGTCGAACTAATACACGGTAAATGGACACAGATGTGCAGGGCATCCTTCAGCCGTGCGCGATCTGCGCGCGGACCTTTAAGCCGCAATCGTTGGAGAAACACTCGAAAATATGCGAACGAGCAGCGAACAAGAAGAGGAAGCCGTTCGATTCGTCTAAGCAGAGGATCCAGGGCACCGAGCTCGCTGAATTTCTGCCGAAACAAGAGAAGAAACGATACGTCTCGGAGGATAGATTATCAAAACCAGCCGAGCCAACTTGGAAGCAGAACCACGACGAGTTTCTGCGAGCAATTCGCGCAGCTCGCAACGAGATCGTAAGTTTTCATATCCTGTATCAGATTTTCCTGGGACATCCTTGGTTCGACCGATATGTATACATATTTTATAGAAATTCATAGAATACTGTTAGATTCAGAATAATAAATAGAATCGTTACCGAAGGTCGCTCGGTAGAATTAAAAAGGAAAGGTAAATAGAGAAGAGAGGTGAGAATTATAGGTAGAGCGCAGATTAACCCAGATGCATCTCGAATGATGCAAGTGCATTCGCGCGTGAGATGAATTCACTTGATAGCAAGGAATATTAATCTGATCGATTATAACGTAATAGGTTTACCTTTTCGAGCGTAGTCATCTGGACAGGGTGGAGGTATTTTCGTTGTTGATCGAAATGGTCCCACCTGCTGATTTCATTATCCGACAGAGAATACGAATGGAGTAAACATTAAAAAATGATAATAATAAATAATGTGTACTTACTTACGATGGCTTTTCAGACGGATTTCACGATGCAGAAACCATGCGGTACAACGGTTACGTCCAGCGCCCCGACTCGCTCTAACGAGCAGGGTGCATGCCCCACCTGCAACAGACATTTCGGCGTCAAGGCTTACGACAGACACGTGGCTTGGTGCAAGGATAGGATCGCACACGTGCCGGTCAGTCCGGCGACGAACATCGCCAAGGAACGTCTCGAGGCACGGATGAAGTATCGTGCACCGGCTGTGAAGAGTCGTCGACAAGTCACCCGGGAGAAATATTCACCCAGTTCAGCGATCACCCTGAACTCTGCCAGCAAAACGTCGCCGAACCTTGCCACTGTTAAGGCCAAGGAATGCGCCTCGGCGCCCAACTGCAACAAGAGCAACGACAGTCCTGTTAAACACAAGCCCCTTGGGTAGGTTGTTTCATAAATAAATAATCGATAAATCAATCAATATATAGGAAAGAATTTAACGATCGATCGATGAAGTAATTTTCAGTAGCCAGGACTGAAAGGGAGGTGTTAAACGTCGCATCTTAAATTTAGAGGAATAATTATGGAAACGATTGCTTCCTTATGTTACACCCTGTCTCGCTGGCTTCGTGCCAGGAAAAAAAGATTTCAGCTGTGACTTCCCCTATCTTGTAACCCGAGTTTAAACTTCTCTTTTAACATAATTTCCTGTTGGTTTCATAATGATTCTACAGGGTGTAACATAAAGAGTGTCTATTTCAAAATTAGACAATTATAAATATCTTGTTACGGTATAAAGATAAGCGTTTTGAAAAGAGTACAGTCATAGATTTTACGTCTAATTGGTTAAATTTAATTTCATTACAGCAGACGTTCGGCGCAAACGAAAGAGCCGGCCGCGTCTCACGTCCCCATGAAGTCGCGACCCATCGATCGCACAAATAGGTAAGTCGCAGGTTCGCGTGGCCAACGCCAATAGCCGTGGAGTATAGTTTAAATACACCTTAGTAGCGTGCATGAGGAGAAGGAAAAGGGACAAGGTTGTTTCCGCAAACTTAAATTCAAACGAAAGAGAAAATCGTAAATTCCGCTTACGTCTAATTAACGAAAAGCCTGATGACCTTCTCCTGATGTCAGGCATAAAATCCTTGATCCTGTTTCCTAATCCTCAGGCCAGCGGAAGACAAGCCCGGAACCCTGTCCCTTCGACCTGCGCCCCCTGTTAAAAGAATCTCTTACCTCCCCGTACCACCGTTGAAGCACACGAGAGATATTCTTGAAGAGACCGATATCATCCCCTCGCCGACGTCCTGTAAGAAACGGTCGAGGAAGGTGCAAGAGAGAGCGAAGAGAGAAGAGATAACCAGTTACAGGAGCAAGCAAGAGGAGAAGTATTCAGCGAGATCGCCGAAGACGAACATCGTTTCAACCAGAAGTCAGGGTAACCCGAAGGTGAACGACGTGTCGATCAATGACATCGTGGGCGTAACTGTGAAACCGTGTAACATATACAGAGAAAATTCGTACACCACTTGGAAGCAGATAAGTCAAGAAAAAATTTGTGAATCTAATTCTAATCAAAAAATGATTAAACCACAAAAGTTGCTCGAGGATCATGATAAGAAAGACGATGCACTGAAAATTGATTTCAACGAGGATACTTGTAAGGATGATAACGATAAATTAAGCTGTAGAAGCGAGAGCTTGAACTGGACGATGATCAGTTCCAAATTGAATCAAACGTATTCCTTCAAGGATCTGAACGAAGAGATCGAGAACGCGAGGGTTTCGAAGAGGCGGAAACCGGTGAAACACAGTCCAAGGGTGGAATTTTGCCTGGGAGATCTGGAGAAAGCGAATCGTCTCCGATCAGCGTTGAATTTTAATTATCCAGATGAATCAAACGTGAATAAAGTTTCTCGTACGAGTTCAAAGAACGAGTTCAAGAGAACGAGTTCGAAAGGTTCTGTGATTGAAAATGAAACAGAGAGATTGCCCGAGGAAGGTAATTTCGAATCAGCGAGGAGTAGAATTTTGGAGAGGAAGCGACTGACACCGACGACTTATGCGGATGTTTCTTCGCAAAATGATTATCAGGTGGAAAGTAATGTTGACGAAATTACCAATTTGCAGGAAGGTTTCGAGAAAGATGAGAAATTGAATGGAATAAATATAATAAATTGCGAGGATATAGAAACTGTGAGTACCCACGAGAACAATGACTCGAACGAAGAAAATTGGGAAGAAGTTTCGAGGCATTCCGAAGAGAGATTAAAGCCTAATGAATTTATCAATTTTTCTGAAATGTGTCAACTTGGAACGAACGACATAATCGTTGATGATGATATCCCGAGACCGCATCAATCAAAGTTACAGGAAGGAACAACTGAAACAACAGACAGTGAAGATATCAAAGAAGATAACGATCAATTGATTTCTGACGTTCGAAATTTAGATGGGTCTTTACAAAATAATATCACGGATGACGATCCAAAATCCTGTAACATAGCAACGAATTTCGTGGAAATGGAAAATGATGAAATTTCTAAAGACATATTATGGCCAACTAGGTCAAGCACGCCATTCGTGAACATCGAGGACTGTTCGAATAAAAAATCTGAGAATACAGAAGAATCTTGCCAAGCAGAAAACGAGGAATGGCAAATGGCAATAAATTTAGAAACAGGATCAGAATTATTGTACAGAGTCGAAAGCAGAGATTCGCACTGCTCTGGACATTCCTCTCGTGGTAACTCAAGAAAGAAAATATTGGAGCTTGAAAACTGTCCAAGTGTTCGTGAAATGAATACAAGCGTCAAAAGTTTCTCCAGTCTTCCATCTGTACAAATACAGAAAAATGAAGAGGAAAGCTGTTCATTCATTCGGTCTCCGATAATATTAAAAGAGGAACAATTTGAATCGGATAAAACCTTCAGAAAAGAGATTGCCAGTCAGATAAACATGTGTAACTGTCCATCAAATCTTTCTGGGATCCTGAAACTTGAAAAAGGGATCGATTGCAACGATTTGATTGAAAATATATCTGAATCTGAAGCTGAACTTTGCGATACGAAGTTGAAGGAATTTAATCGTCCTTTGAAAGAGGTTGAATTTTCAGAAGGGCAATCGAAGGAAAATTTGCAAAATAACAATTGCAAAGAAGAACGCATCGATGACAAGGATTTAATTAAGGAATCGAACACAGAGATACAGGAGATCTATAAAAATGATACCGCCAAAGATTTTGATTACGACAGCGATAACAGTATCGAACAACACGTGAAGGAAGCGATAAGCAATCTGAAAGCTTCCTCCAAGAAACAACGTTCGATAATTCTTTCCAAGTCTCGTGTTAAGGTGAAAAAATCGAGGACCTCGAAATCGTATCGATCGAAGATCCTAGATATTCCAGACAAGATTCACGAGGATCCGAATGTTTTAAACGAAAGTACCGATAGTTTATCGTCTTCTAACAACGGAGCAGATTTCACGGACGTGAAGCGGGTGGAATCCGTGGAGGTTGAGACGATAGAAGAAATCGGTACGAGAAATCGAAGCATCAGATTCCGAATTTTACCGGAGATCAAAGGAAGCACGGTGGTGGTTAAGGAAAATTACGGTGAGAGGGAGAAGATTGATACTTATTGGGAGAAAGCTTCGAGAGCTTCGAAGAATCGATTGATTAATCTTGATCCACCTTATCAGGGGGCGAGCAGGTTTTTTAAGAGAAATCCAAAAGTTCGTACCCTTCCTCCTGTACCCAGTGGCTCGTCCTTGATAGATTACAGGTAAAATGGGCTTGTTAAAATTATCCCTTTGGGCTTCTCTTATTTTCTTCTTCTCTGTAACATCGTTTTATCTTATTTTAGAAAAACCTTATCTACGTATTCATTGTGCTAGGATGTTTAGCATTTCTGGTACACACGAGTGGGTACGATATTTCTATACTTAATACACGTACGATAATTATAGGAATCTTAAACTGCCATTACGTCCAGTATGGAGCAATTACGTGCGCAGACGACCGGATTTTAATCTCGTACTTAGCGGTAGAACGTAAGTTTCAGGTGGATAAATGAATTGCCAAGACAGATTTCTGGTTTTCCATCAAATTACAACCGATCTTGATAGAAACAATTGAGCTATCTCTTCTGAAAATCGTTATCCTCTATTTGAACCTCAAATTTAATCTTGGCATCATCCTCGGTGTATTCTGTATCGCATGTGCAATTTACCTCTCACGTATTTGGAAGAAAGAACATGCTTTCTATGTTTGCTCGAAGCTGAAAGGATGACAATCGATCGACACTTTTAGAATAGAACGCCCAGAAGATAGAAAACTTTCAATTTATCATTCATCAGAGCACAATATTCTTAAGGGAACGAGCCACACACCATTGCACCATTCATTTATTTTTCATTAAAGACGTTTCTCTACACTTTACACAATTCCTTGAAATTGAGAAGAAACATCTTTGAAGGTAACATTGTTCGTGCTTACAGTGGGAAGGATTACGATCCGTTTGTGCTGGCAGAGCAGCAGATGAACGACCTGCTCTCGGACACGAGCGAGCAATCGGTGACCGACAGTCCTTCGATCGAGCAAAACCGCGAAACCTCGTTTCCTCTTTCTCATTCCTCGGCGTTCGTTAAATATCCCTGTCACTCGTCCCTCTCGAGCCCGGAAAAACGATCATCCTTGATAGCCCCACCGTCGGAATTCGACGACCTCGTGTCGGATTTCTCCAGCGACTCGACCGAAACCAACTCGTTGTCTCGCGAAATATTCCTCGATAATCTGAAGGATCCGAAAGAATCGAAAGAATCGAAAGAATCGATCGGAAAGTCGGGGGTAGAGAAGAAATCTCCGATTAGAGAATTAGGTAGACGAGTGATAATCGACAAGTCGAAGGCGTTAGGCAACGACGCGGTGGACGATGGAAATCGGGGTAGCAGAAGTTTCGTCGGTAGTTCCGAAAGGGCTCGTAAAATCCTCGACAAAGTATCCCCGAAAGTAATTCGTCCTTCGGTCAATCGTTCCGTTTCCGTTCGAGCCTCGTCCGCGCCTAAAACCACCCCCGATAGAAACATGATAGAAGAGACGAAGAAATCTCGCAAAGGCAGCGATGCCCAGAGATGTTCCAGTAACAGTTTAAACAATCGTAACAATAATTACGCGAATCTGTCGAGTAGCAATCTTAGTTTGAGCTCGATAGTGTCCTCGGACATGGAAATGAAACGATCGAACTCGTTGTTCGACGAATTGATGACCTCGTTCGAGGACGAGAACGGTTCCTTCTCCTCTCTGAAATCCCTCCTTAAAAACGATTCCTTGTCCAGCCCTGTGCATGGAAGACAACGCAACGGGCAGATCAGTGACGAGGAGTTGTCATCGCCGGAGAGCTACAAAAGGCAGGATCGCAGCAAGCTGAGCGCTGATTCTGCTTACAGCAGGTTAATAGTTTTCTGAAATTCAAGTCTCTGTAGACTGGAAGCTCTGTTAACGCGTTAATTATCACTTAAGGGTCAAGAGAAATAATTGTATTAATAGCCTGTTAATGAGCTTCCAGTAAGTAAAGTCATGCATGCTTAAAGCCCCGTTCAATTTATGTTGATCCTAGTTTAAATCGCAAATATTCGCACCATGGACGCAGCACCAACGACGTGGCTGGACGATTGGAGGAGGATTTGCCAAGATGCAAGCGTCGAGAGGCCGATGGTTTGACGGGCTTGGCTAAATGCAAGATGTCCAAGTTTTGTCACGAATGCGGTTCCAAGTTCCCGAAAACCGCGAAATTCTGCTGCGAATGTGGCGTCAGAAGACTGGTCCTCTGAACACTCCTAGAAGAAAACACTCTGTGTCTCAACGAATGATTTCCAACGAGACAAAAGTCGTAAAATCCCTATGGATACGCCTTTTGAAGCTAAAGGAATTGAAGGATAAAATATTTTAAGGACCTCCGTGAAGAAAAGAAGATTCTATTCTTGCAATGTAGGATTAAAGCCGCTCGTGTACTCTAGTCATTAACTCCGATCAGTCGAGGAATCGAAAGAAATTAAGAGAATGAAATTCTCGGTGTCAGGGAGAGAAGAATGAAAGTCAATAATTGTAAAAGACAAGAAACGAAGAAATGATCGATAGTTGAGTAATATATATTAGACTCGTAGAATTCTCATTGTACCGTAATTAGCACGAGAATCCGTATTGAAAAATTCCTCTAGTTTAAGCTCGACCCCTGCGATCGTCAAATTCAATCATTGTATACAATTCAAAGGAAGTATAAAGAGTTGAAAAAGTAACACGTAACGTGAAATCGTTCGTAATTATTCGATTGACATAAGATTAGTTAATTTACCGTTAGTTAGCAGGAAACAACGTTACACGTGCTTTTTGTTAATACTCTTGTATGAAACTAATAATTTCGTAACAGCGTTCACCATTACTTTGTTCAACTTTTATGTTCAACGAGTAACGCGTTGCTCCATTTTTTCTGACAGCTTTTTATACTATTAAGCACGATATGAAAGAGGAAAGAAATAAAATCAAAGTAACAAAGTAAGCGTATCGTAATTGTAGGAATATTAATTAGAAATAGAAATAACGAATCGGTGGGTAATCTGTTTGCCGCTCAAATAACGAACTATTATTAATTCACCAGTCTAACGAATAATTTTGGATTTTCTTTTTTTTGCTCTCTCTCTCTCTCTCTCTAATAAGAAGAAATAGGACTAATAGCTGCAGATCCGCATAATTAACTTTGATATTTTAAAATGGAAAAAACAATTGATCGTTGCCATTCGCTCTCTGGTGTCCAAAGAATACCAAAGAGTAACATTACGATAGAAAGCAAACCAATTGTACATTATCACGATACAATAACGATAAATCGTCTATGTTTTGAACTGTATTTTTGCAAGTGCAATAAAGTTATGCTTGTAAGGTATACGATAAACATTTTACACCTTATCGTTAAGGATACCATTCCGATATCCATGAAAATAGTTGTATCATCGAAGATTTTTTTATCAAATGACAAACGAATGAATGACAGCTTGCTCGTATTTCGTGCAATGTATTCCGAATCGGGCATAAATTTCAAGAAATGTTACGATCTATAAATCGATTGCCACGAGTCTTGGTAAGAATCAACGACTACCCAAAAATCATTTCCGCTCTACTTTAACCATTATCATTCCTACCCTTTGTAGCGAGCTGTTGTACAACCTCAACGTTTAAATAAAAAAGATCGCATAGGTTTTCACGTGAACGTCAGTCCGGCAGAGAAGGCGAAATGTGGCGCGGAAGGCTCTAACAATGTAAATGATTTTCAATAAAAATCTATGTATAATTATCCGATCATCCGTGACACTGTAACTCGACAATTTTTCATGTTTAACTTTTCATTTTCACAGAGCTATCCATTGATAGATCATTGTTATGACGTGGTGGTAGTTGGGGCTGGTGGTGCAGGCTTGAGGGCCGCATTTGGTTTAGGTAATTATTCACTAATTATTAATTATTCTATAGAAACATATATCTCTTGATCCCGTTTAATTATCGAACAGGAAGCAAAGGATATCGAGTGGCGGTGGTGACGAAATTGTTCCCAACGAGATCTCATACGGTAGCTGCTCAGGGTGGAATAAACGCAGTGATCGATACAGGCAAAGATGATAATTGGCTGTACCATATGTACGATACTGTTAAAGGATCCGACTGGTTGGGTGATCAGGACGCGATACATTTTTTAACCAGAGAAGCACCAAGGGCGATCTTCGAGCTTGAGAATTTCGGTGCGATCAAATTTCTACTATTATATTCAAACGATATATCATAATTTTTGTATTCGTCCATTCAGGTTGTCCTTTCAGTCGGACGGACGAGGGAAAGATCTATCAACGGGCATTCGGTGGACAATCGTTGAAATTCGGCAAGGGTGGTCAAGCTCGAAGAACTTGTGCCGTCGCTGATAGAACCGGCCACGCGATATTACACACTTTATACGGACAAAGTCTGCGTTACGATGTGCATTATTACGTGGAGTACTTTGCCCTTGATCTTCTGATGGTCGGACGTTGCTGCAAGGGTGTCTTGGCATGGGAATTAGAGACCGGACTGTTGCACCGTTTCAGAGCCCATCATACGGTAAATAGTGAAATATTTTATCGATATTTCTAAGAAGTTACGAAAAAAATAGGAATCTACCCTCGTTAAAGAAAGTTTATAATTTGAATTAAAAGCGGGGCGCTCTCCAAGGGAGTCTCTCCAAGGTCCGCCGTTCAAGGATTAAAAAACTATTAAAAAAGAACAATTGTATCGTGAACAGCTACGAAATTAGGACGTAAATCGAGAAAGGATGTGATTTACATTCAACACGAGCCTTAAACGTCTCCTTAACAAGCAGCCTGTCACTTTTTCCAGGTGTTAGCAACAGGGGGAGCAGGAAGATGTTACCTGTCCTGTACCGCGGCACATGCCTGCACCGGTGATGGTATGGCGATCGCTTCGAGAGCAGGATTACCACTTCAAGACATGGAGTTCATCCAGTTTCATCCGACCGGTATTTCCATAGCAAAAAGGATAAGAACATTCTCCTACGGTGAATAAGCTCGCCGGTCTAACCGGTCGATATTTCTCATTAGGAATATACGGAAGCGGTATTTTAATAACGGAAGGCAGCCGTGGAGAAGGTGGAAAATTGTTGAACTCCCAAGGGGAATTTTTTATGGAACGTTACGCGCCAAACGCCAAGGATCTCGCTTCCCGCGACATCGTCTCAAGGGCGATCACTATGGAAATATTGGAAGGAAGGTGAAAGCGATTTTATGAAATATTCGATCGAATGGTTTATCCATCTTATATACGAAGTTATACGTTACCAAAATAATTTATCCTTAATGATCTAGGGGCGTCGGTGCCAAGAAGGATCACGTCTACCTTCAACTGCATCATTTACCAGTGGATATACTCCGCACGCGACTACCAGGAATTTCTCATTTAGCATGGGTGTTCGGTGGTGTGGACGTGGAAAAAGATCCGATTCCTGTTATCCCTACAGTACACTACAACATGGGTGGTATACCTACAAACTGGCGAGCCCAGGTACGGTGCGAGGAAAATACAATGAGAGGAAACTGCATAACACGGTTGTAAATTAAGGAATTAAGTAGCGGCAGAAAATTTCAAAGATAGTATAGTTTGCATAGGATTCAAATGAGAGTTAGCTTGGATACCGTGCTCTGCTGTTTCCATTGATAACACTGATTTATCGTTTGATCAGTTGGTTTGATCGATAAGGTTCTAACGAGAGAAAAAGAGGAGGACAGTATAATCGAAGGACTGTGGGCAGCAGGTGAAACTGCGTGCGTCTCCGTCCATGGAGCTAACCGATTGGGCGCGAATAGTCTTCTGGAACTGGTTGTTTTTGGAAAAGCAATCGCCGATCAGATCGACTGTATGACCAGACCTGGTGAACGTCACGATGATTTAGCAACTGTAAGAGCATACACCTTTGGAGTTATAATAATTATCATTTGATTACATAAAAGTATCGCAAAATGGTAGCTGTGGTGCATCAATATTCTTAGTACAAATTAATGTTCATTAGAAAGTAGAAAGTTGGAGATTGTTTATTTCAACAAAGAACCCGTCATTCTGTATTGGAAAAATTGATGAAACGTTTATGTAATCATTTTTCTTAAACCTCAGGCTTCAAATTGATATGCCATAAGTGCTAATTTACTGTCTAACTTTTCTGTCATCAAATGATGTCAGACTTACTATCTTTAGTCTGGGATATTGATTTTTCTGTGCCTCCAGCAACCGCTAGAGGGAGACAAAATTTTGTAGAATAATAATTTTGAAGTTACAGATGATGGTACAAACACAAGTAACGTTAATATGTAAATTATCTGTTTCTTTTTTAATGTCCTATATATCAAATGACCTATATATCAGAGTCGAATGATGCAATCAAACTCAATGTCCAATTGAAAATGGTCTATCTCATTTCTTCGAGTACTGTTGAACCAACGTTAAAGATTAACCAAATATCACATTCCATGATGTAATATCATCAGGCTTTGTTACCGATTGTTTCAGTAATTTTCACTGAATCATTACACCTGACTATTGTATGTTTCTTTTCATGTAGAGCGTTAGCGAAGAATCCATTTGCCGATTCGACGCGACTCGTTTCGCAAAAGGTTGCGTTCCTATCGCCGAGCTGCGAGATGATATGCGTCAAACTATGCAAAGATATTGCTCGGTCTTCAGAACCTGCGATATATTGCAGCGAGGATGTCGCGAGATGACTCGACTCTACACCTGCGACTTGCCGGACTTATGTGTAGGTGAATTGATCAAACTGTTTCATTTATGTAATCGTAAACTACCTAACAGTTTGCTAACGTTGAATTTTCCTTACCTTTACAATTTGTACGTTTGTCAAAGAAATTCATAATTGGGATATTTTATCTCGCTAATTTTCTATCTCTTTAAATATCCCAAAGAATCTTTCTTCTTCGTTTCATCATTTCAAATTACACAATGAAAGGTTTCTGATTGTGTTTCGTACTTTAGACTTTCGTTGAGAACACATGGAAACTTAGATAAAAATTATAACATATCTGGAACAAACGGAAGTTATCGCCGAGATTTGCTGAGCTTGATTCTTTTACCGCTTGATTCGCTAAAATTCTTTTACCATTTACAATTGAGACAACTGTGAGAACACAATGGTCATTGATAACGCACGTGATTCGAATGAAATGTTACATAAAAATCGACGCGAGACGACTGAAATTTTCCATCACATTCAATTTAATCTCCTTTAAACCAGCTGAATGAAGTATATAATTTTAAAACTTCAAAATACTACTTACGTTTTGTTGAAATTGACTGATACAGTACTATTGCTATTCAAAGTTTATCTTCCCTCTTCTTCCGCTAATTATTCAACCGCAAACTGTCGCGTTTATTCCCCTTATCTCCTGATGTAAGATCCTCCCAGATCTATAATCGCGCATCATTATATTTAGTTCATTAAAACTTTACCTTTCCAATACGATACTAAAAACAATGAATTCTATTATTCTTCACCTGCATATAATAACAATAATATATTGAAATCATTTCAGGTTCAAGATCAATCTCTAATTTGGAACACGGAACTCGTGGAAGCTCTGGAGTTACAGAACATGATGCTGGCTTGCATGCACATAGTTTACGGCGCGGAGAACAGGAAAGAATCCCGTGGATCGCATGCTCGAGATGATTTCAGGGTACGGGCATCCCATTTCGTCTTCCAGGACCTGAAAAAAGTCCGAGTCAGATTAAAATGAAATGGAAAAATCGTACAGAAAAGATAATTAAATTTTCAGGAAAGAGTCGACGAATACGACTATTCGAAACCGATCGAATCCCAGAAGAAACGTAAGTACAGCGAGCACTGGCGTAAACACACGCTTACGTGGGCTCAGCATGATGGATCGGTGAGTTATCGAACAAGATGTTTTTTCCTTATCGCTAAATTAAACCGCGCACGCGCGAAACGCGTTTAAATCTCGCTGAGAATCGTGAACATTCCGTCCGGAGAAAATTTTCCTTGATACTCATCGTTTCTCTATATTTTTACAGATCAGCATTTCGTATCGGCCCGTCATCGACACGACACTGGATGAATCAGAGGCCCAACACGTTCCGCCTACCGTTCGAGCATACTGAAACAATCAAATCGATGCGCTCTGTATTTCTTCCTGTATTTTTTTTTTTTTTTTTTTTATTATTTCCTTCCTCTCGGTGAAACGCTGTCAAAGTTTAGAACAAGTGCGCTACGTTATCGCGAAACAGTAAACCGCGCGATGAGTATATTTAAATATTTCGTCGTACGTCAAACTCGTATCGCGTCCTTCGTGCATATGTTTTGATACCGCGCTCGACCTGCTGTGTCGTTAACAATTAATTCAGACCGGAGACGCAGACCTGTCTGCCGCCTAATTTGCATAATTCATGCAACGAAAGGCATCGGTTTTAACGAGCGGAACGCGCATCCAGCTGGCTATCCCCTTAGCGTTTACGATCAATTTCAAGCTACTGTAATTCAAATGGAAATTTGTACGTGTTAAGTGTATTAATTTGAAACGTTTCTATCGATCAGATCTGCCGATAGCAAAATTTACGTTGATAGCTGCTGAACGAGCCTAATCATTTAGGCCAATGGAGAAAAAAAAATGATGGCGTTACGTAATGTATACGGTGCGCTCGTATCGAATACCTTCGTGTATTTTCCTTTCGTTAATTAGAGTTTCATGTTGATTGGGAAAGAAGGTTGTCCACTGCAAAAGTATAAATTATAGTTTGTAAGCGCTTAGTTAAGTTCAAAATAAATGATGATAATGTTTGAAACTTACACTGAAGAACGCTGTGAGACATTAAACGGTAGTTTCGTTGGTTTGTTTGTCAATTTAAGCAGATAGGGTAACCTTTAAATGACCTTGAAAATAATAATAAAGAAACACGATAAAACAAGGACGTTGTTAATTCTTGAAAGCAAAATGAAAAACAATGGTAAAAAATTTTACTACCATGCATAGTATTTTTTATCAATTGGTAAATTTTTCAAATGCTACAAAGTACTTTTTACCTCTTTATTACCGTACTTTATCGTTATTTTTTAGCTACCCGATATATTATTTCTTATAAATATTTATTATTTATCATTTGCATTTATTGGTGGAAAATATATTTTTACATATCTTATGCGGACAAAGTTTCTAGACCAGCGTTATGTAATTTTATGACTGAAAAACGTACGGTATGCCTTGAACAAATTTGTATACGCAAGCGCGATTGTAGCTGGGTATACGTATGCGAACACAAGCAAACCTGTTTCGTGAAATACTCCTACGCTAACTAACACTTCGAATACTCTGGTGTTAGTAAAATCTGTCTGTGATGATATCACGCCATATGGTATGAGATTTACCTATGTGTGCAGAAGACGAGCCTACAACGAATCGACCAATGAAGAAACGAGACACGCTTTGTGCCGTCAACCCCGTGATGCGACAAATCTTTTTATTTTTTTTCTCTTTCTTCCCCTGCCGCAGGGAATAAAGTTTGGTTAAGCGCGAACACCGGCATAAATTGTGTTAACAACCTCGTAAAGTATGAGATTTTTTATCCGGTTGAAGGTTTTATGTTACAAATCATACAGCAACCCGTGCAGCTTACGATTTTCCGTCCTAATATAATATATATCTTTGAAAATCATTTCTTGTGGAATTAATATTCTATTAAACGACAAATAGTCAAATTTGAATTATAGTGTTGCGGTTATCAAATGCAAATCAAGTTACCTTTCACTAATAGGTCTACTCGTATAATTAAACAGCCAGACATCAATTGAATTAGAACTACCTGTGTCTTTTAGTTTAATATTCATCACTTAGAGCATAGCTTAAACTACGGGATACATCGCACAACCTATAACAAGTAGTTTTCCTTTAAAACCAATACACACGAACAAGTATACAATTCGAAATACCGTTAACACCCCGTTGACTACAACGTGAAATGAGAACCGCTTGATTTTTTTCGCGGTATTGTTTAATTTTCCCGCTTACAGTTAGCTACTGTTCAAGATGTTAACTTTGAAATCTGAAACGATAAGAAAGCAACATCAAAGGGGATATATATTGTCAACGTGTAAAACGTAAGAAAAATACGAGTAACCGATTGATCAGATTGAAATAAAAAGTTCGCAAGTACCTTAAAGGTGAGGTTATCTGACGACGATGCGATTGGCAGCACTGGCATTCATCAGGGAGCTTCCACCAGTAGTCGGTACTCAACCGACTCGAACGCTTCACGTCGCCGTGCAAGAAGTGCGGGAGTGAAGTTAAGAAAAATTGGAATCGGTTGCACAGTGGAATCGAATTACCTGTTCGACAAAGACGTGTATGTGTTATTGTTAAAATTAAAATTTTGATTAAGGAAAGGTGACATCACTACAAAATGAGCGGTCTATTGAAGCTGCCGTCTTTGCTAGCGAGAAATCCTCCCACGACTACGTTGGTAAGACGTTTTTCTTTAAGTTACATAATTTTTATTCCATCAATGATGTACCTTTACCTTATAATACTCGCCACCAATTAATTACGTAAGTTTGCCGAATACATATCAACGAATATCTGTATTGATTATCATGGAAAATTCTACTGGTTGGGAAGGTTTCATAATGTATCCGAATCGTCTAAAAAACATTAACAATTAAATCACAGAAATTCAACAATTGAATTGATAATGATTCGGCCGGGATACAGAATGATCAGAGATTATATAGCAGACGATTCTCGTGCGGAGTATCATTTATTACTGGACCTTCCCTCGTTTCATACGCGCCACCCCGCAAGTAACCGGTCTGTACAATAAACGCAATTTTTCGCTATAAAGTAGGTGGCAGTGATTCTAATTTCCGTTATCTACCCTAAATGAACGACCGTTTATTTTTTTCTCGTCTTGATATCAGGTTCAAACACGATATTCAACTTGCCACAGCATTACGCTTTAGAAGTTTAATTATAATTGCGGATGAGCCACCGGCAACGGGAAGCTGACATTAGCGGGAAATTGCACTCTTCTTTAAATTATGACTCCATTTGTTATGAACTTGTCGACTTTAATATCTTTACTCTTCTTAAAAGTTATATTTATTCTGTTGTACTTGTTGCGAATAAAAGCGCAATAGATTCGTTTTAGATAAGTACTAAATCTGGATCCCGTTAATTTATCCTATATCTAACTGTATCTAACAATGTATTCTAAATATAAATGTATTTCATTATAGTGATATATTTTTTGCGTATGTTAATCAAATGTAAACGATTTGAATTTAAATATATTACGAAACGAAGAATTTTTCATTTGATCACATACCATTTCTGTTAGCCTCCATATGGTGAATCCATGTATGATAACGTGCATAGATGGTTTTTCTTGGTTAAGGGAAAGTGTAGGGGAAGATGGCCTCCCACCACGCAACACATGGCTTTCGATTGTTCTTTAGGATATCCCTTCTGATTTTTCGCGTATAGAGACCAAGAATGAGTGAAAGTAGTAGTGGGTGATTCTTTTTCCTACATGTGCCTTTAACGAAAGTCATCCTTGCACGTGGGTATACCGTAGATAGCAGCATTATTTTTTCACTGCGCAATCTCTATTTTTCACAAAAATGCGACTAATTTCTTTTATTTATTTAAGTACCTAATCGGTTCTCGAGCGTTTAAACAATGCATGCAATAAGTGGTAAATATTTTATGTATCTGTATTATTTTCCGATAAAACTGTATGGAGGTTGATTAACCTTGCTTACGATATTGTAGTTAATAAATTATATGATTTTACATATCGTTCTGTTTTAATATTATTAATTGTTTTACTCAATAATTATTTTTCATATATATTTCAATCCATTCAAATAACTATACACTTAAATATTTGTTAAAATATACTTACGATTTTATCGTGAAACACGTGTTCTAAAAATAAATTATCTGAAAATTGAGTTGTTCCATTGCCGCTGAAAATAAATATTTCATGAATGACATAAGATCGATGTATTTAAAAATGAATCGATAATCGAATTATATTTGAATTTTATAATGAATCTAACAATGTCGTGTTACTTTCTTTAAGTTTTATAAATAGATCATTAATGCAATGTACTAATGATGTATATCTATATAATTGTATTAACACATACTATAAATAAAATTCAGTCATAATTTTGTAATTGTGTTATTTCAGAATAAATTGGGATTATCTGTCATTGCAAATCGTAAATTCCATTACACACCAGATGGGAAAGCAGCAAAAGTTTCCGATGGTGTTTCTAAACAGTATCCATTGGTAGAACATACTTATGATGCTGTTGTGGTGGGTGCTGGTGGAGCAGGATTACGTGCAGCCTATGGCTTGGTTGCAGAAGGATTTAAAACAGCAGTCATTACTAAATTGTTTCCTACAAGGTCACATACTGTTGCTGCTCAAGGAGGTATCAATGCTGCTTTGGGTAATATGGAGGAGGATAACTGGCAGTGGCATATGTATGACACAGTCAAGGGATCTGACTGGTTGGGTGATCAAGATGCTATTCATTACATGACACGCGAAGCTCCAAAAGCAGTCATTGAATTGGAAAATTGTGGCATGCCTTTTAGTAGAACTTCTGATGGTAATATTATTATAAAGTATATCTGTTACTTTGTATTTTGTATGAAACATGAGTTTAAATTACATAAGCAGAGGAATTGTTGAATTATGAATTGATTACAGCTACAGCATAGGATTTATATAATCAGTTGCTGTTTATTCTCTAACTTGTATCTGACATATCCTCGCTTGTTGCTGATCCTGCTGTACCTGAGGTGGCTGAACCACTGTCTGATTCAGTATCACTTGCCTTTTTAGTCTCTTTATTGGGTTCCTAAAAAGAAAATATATTTCTATAACAATGCTCTAGAATACTTCAAGTGTTCTAAGTAAATGATAAAATTAACCTTTTTATTTCTTTCTGATTTTTTATTTACTTTCTCTTGTTTAGGTATATTTTCGTTTTTTGTTGATTCTGTATTTGTTTGAAGTTTATTTATATATTTACTTTTCTGTGGAACCCTTTGATTTTTAACACTCAGAGCTTCATTTACGTATGGTTGCTTTTCTTCAAAAGACATTTTTCTCCATCTTTCCCCAGCTAATTGAAATATTTTTGTACTCTTTTCATTTCTACAATTCTGCAAACAATAGATTCCTGTTTACTAATAGCTAAATAGACAAACACCCTTTTTACTTACCTGTCTGAAGTCCTGTACAAAATTGATAAAGGCATTAGAGCTTATCCATTTTTTAGAGCTCTTGGTACTGTTCGGTGAACGAGAACGGGAATAATTACGTTCGCGTTGATTATGTTGTGAATTCATCCTAGAAATATACGAAAAAAATGAAATAACGAGTCAGTCGTAAAAACGAATTATGATACATTGTATCATAGAAGTAACTTACTTATTTTGTTTAGATTTATAATTTAAATCAGATTCACGTATCGTTTGCGCATGGTTAATGAAATCCACTTCATATTCTTTACTTGTCTCATTTTTTTTATTTTCTTCATTGGAATCTTCGTAGGTTTGTTTTGTATTTTTGTCCATACTGGAATTCATAAAATCTGTTAGCTCATTATTTCGAATAATAATGGTTCCTACAGTTTTGCGCACAAATATGTTACTTTAGATAAAAAAAAATATTTTCACTGCCAAAATTTATTACAGTATCAAAAAAGAAGTTTATACAAATTTATCAGTGACATTTAAAAATAACAAATCACTGCTTGTGGTTGCCATGTATCTAAACGTTGTTGCAGTTCTACCGATTATTTGAATGTTGCTTATGCGCCACTGTAACTTCATCTAAAAATAATTATTTTCATTGTAGGTAAAGTATACCAGCGTGCTTTTGGTGGACAATCGTTGAAATTTGGAAAAGGTGGCCAAGCCCATAGATGTTGTTGCGTGGCTGATAGAACAGGTCACTCCTTACTTCATACATTGTATGGTCAATCATTGAGCTATGACTGCAACTACTTTGTCGAGTACTTCGCTATGGATTTGCTAATGGAAGATGGAGAATGTCGCGGAGTGATTGCGCTTTGTTTAGAAGATGGTACACTTCATCGTTTTCATGCTAAAAACACGGTATTAGCGACTGGAGGATATGGACGTGCATATTTCTCTTGCACGTCTGCTCATACGTGTACCGGCGATGGCACTGCAATGATATCTAGAGCCAATTTACTTAATCAAGATCTGGAATTTGTACAGTTTCATCCTACTGGTATGAAATGATATTCGATCATTGATTTAACTATTATCTGAAACATTAATGCGTATATAGATTAGTATCGATTAAGCTGATTTTTAATTTTAGGAATATACGGCGCTGGTTGTCTTATCACAGAAGGTAGCCGTGGTGAAGGAGGCTATCTTATAAATAGCGAAGGTGAAAGGTTTATGGAACGTTATGCTCCAGTCGCGAAGGATCTAGCCTCTAGGGATGTTGTATCTAGGTCTATGACCATTGAAATCCGGGAAGGCAGGTAGGTCACGTTAAGTGATGCATAGAAGGTGTTCAAAAATTTTACAGAATTTCTAATAAAATTACACGAAAAAACAGTTTTTTAATTGATTTTTAAACACCCTGTACAGGCATCATGTAACTAATCAAAATTTATCTCTATTTATAATTTAAAATCATTTAGAGGTGTTGGCCCCGAGAAAGATCATATTTTCTTGCAACTTCATCACTTGCCACCTGAACAACTAGCTGCTAGATTACCTGGAATTTCAGAAACAGCCATGATATTCGCAGGAGTTGATGTAACGAGAGAACCCATTCCTGTCATACCTACGGTACATTACAACATGGGTATGTAATTTACCTTCAAGTGAAATATCAAAATGATTAAGTACTAAAAAAAAATTGGAATGCTAGGAGGAATACCTACAAATTACAAAGGACAGGTTCTAACAAGAAAAAATAACCAGGACGCAGTTGTTCCTGGTTTATATGCTTGCGGAGAATCGGCTTGTGCATCAGTTCATGGTGCTAATCGTCTTGGTGCCAATTCTTTGTTAGATTTAGTTGTATTTGGACGTGCATGCGCTAAAACAATCGCACAAGAGAATAAGCCAAGCGAAACTATTGGACCTCTCAGACCTGTTCGTATCTCTTTTTGCGATAACTTTAGATTAGTGTAACATAAAAACTGGATATTGTGACCCAAATATGTTTCAGAATGCCGGAGAGGAAAGTGTGGCGAATTTAGATAAGATTAGAAACGCAAATGGTAGTATTCCTACCGCGGACTTGAGATTAACAATGCAGAAAACAATGCAAACGCATGCAGCTGTGTTCAGAACAGCTGAAACTTTACAAGAAGGTACAGCTCGAAATTTCGTTTAAAATACTTCTACAAAATACGACTCAACTAACTAATGAAATATGTTAAAATTTTATCAGGCTGTCAAAAGATGTCTGCCCTTTACAAAAAGTTAGACGACCTGAAAGTGTCGGATAGATCCTTGATATGGAACTCTGATCTTGTAGAGACACTAGAATTACAGAATTTAATGATCAATGCCGTGCAAACAATAGTAGCTGCTGAAAATAGGAAGGAAAGTCGTGGAGCTCACGCACGCGAAGATTTCAGAGACAGAATTGACGAGTACGATTACAGTAAACCGCTAGAAGGCCAACAATCAAAACCATTGGACCAACACTGGCGAAAACATACACTTACGAAGATCAACCTTAAAACAGGAGAAGTAAATATTTAGCTGTTATATATATATGATATGCAAATTAGGTCCGCTCTATGTAATTTAACTAACTAAAATTATTTTACAGGTTTCTATCGATTACAGACCAGTCATAGATAAGACGCTAGATAAAAACGAGTGTGCAACAGTTCCACCTGCGATTCGTTCCTATTAGATCTTTTTTTTTATTTAAAAGTAAATATGATTTAGTTTCATTAGTTTCTTCCTGAAATTTTTTGGTTTTCATATATTTTAAAATTAGCCATTTGTGCGATATTTTTTTAAAAATTTTTTGCACAGGAACGAACACGATCGACGAAGAAAAGTTACCGATATCTATCACTATATTGCAACAACTTTATTTATTATTGCACATGAATTACGTCGTGCACCAAAGTTTCATTCTTGTCAGTACTCGCACGCGTTGCGAGCAAGATTAGTTGTCCTTGTAGGATAATGGTGCTGAGATTATCTTCATTACTTCAAAGAAGAATTTTGACCGATCTCTTAGCAAATCAGTGCTATGTTTATTGTAAACTAATAGTAAAATATTAGTGTGATCCAAGAAGCAATTAATTTCTCACGCACACATCTTTTAAGGAGGAACGTTCTCCCTACCTCTAACACAATTTACACAGTATTTCTGTTTGTAATTCTCATGTAAGCAATTTGTTTTTCTATCAAACAAATTGTGAAATAACGTATGCAATAATGTTAAGAGTTATTTATGAAAGAAATATTTTATACGATAATTCATGAGCTAGTACTCCCTAAAAGGTTGTGCAGCAAGAGCATGTCACTTTCGCGGCGGCTTAATACTTAAAGTAACGTAAACAGGGCAATATGGAAACAGTTTAAAATAAGAGTAGTCACTGTCCTTGGAATCAAAACTATCTGATATTTAATTTACTTTTGATATTATAGAGCAATATTGTTATTTTATTTCAAAGTTTCAGTACTTACTTCAAACCTCGATATTATCATGTAGTTCCCTTTTTATGACGAATCTGTTTCTGTTTTACCTGTTTTGTATTAATAATTTACCGTACTGTATGTTTCATACAATGAATAAATCTAAGGCCAATGTACATCGATGAAATCGTGTACTTTGGAGTAATTCAACTCGAGTGGACATGCTGTGCAGGATGATAAAAATGTACATAAGATTGTCAATAAAAAGAGAGCATTCGTACATTCTTTTATTCATGAAAATTATTTCTTGGGTAAAATATTCCCTGTGCATGCAGAGTTTTTTGTTTTGTATGCATGATTTTGTTTTACGTGTCTCTTTATATAAGGAACGAAATTTTTCCGTTTGGACTCAAGAACTGGAAAGGTATTGACGAATGGGTATACACGACGAATATTGTTTATTAAACCCATAATAATTTTAATGTTTTGATCATAAATAAGAATTTTATGGATTAAATAAAAATTGCTACCAAACGTATTTCCTAAAGCATTGAACAAAAGCTTATCGCCGGGCTAATACTTCGGAAAATAGTTACAAATTACAGTTTAATTTAAAATGAATATGGGCTTGATGAACATGTTCTCACATACGAAACATTACACCATCAAAGAATACACATTATATGTTCAACTGAATCGTGCAACAATGTACAATTGTTTATAAAAATTAATACAAACGTCCGAATAACGTTTAGAATAAAAAAAAAAGATGTAAATTCAAAATAAAATTATTCGGACCGACATAAATGCTTCTCTTTGATCGTTCCTTTCGTGCAAGCTCAACATGTACGCGCGTTGCTTAATTAAAAGACTTGGTAAAAAGACATTCGTGATGAAGATTAAATATAGAGTGACATGTTTTTTGCTATTCTTTACTCGATTAATTTAAAATTTACTTTACAATAAAATTACTTATACGATTATCCGGAATTATTTGCAGAACTTGTAAAACGGAGTTCAATTTACTAGCTTCCATTTTGACCGATATTTTCGAGTAGCTCTCTTTCTTAGGCTAATTTTGTGTCTCTTGGCACTTAGCACCAACTGTTAGAAATGCAATCCCACCCGATGACATACATATATAGTTGAACATGTATTACAATGAGACAGATTGCTAATCGCCTTACACGCTGTATTTCAATCGTGCCCATTTAAAAAACATGTTTTCATTTATAATTTCATAAGTTAAAAATGAATCAGTTCTTTTGTTTAGAAATGTTTTTTGTGTTCGACTACTACACTTTGTTTAGTCAGTCTAACATTAAAGTTTAACTTTTGATTTTCATTTAATATTAACATTCTTTACAACTTTATCTATTTTTAAAATACTGGGAAAATTACTTTGATGTAAAGCGTCAATTGAACCGGATAAGAGAAACCCCCGTTGCTCTTTTTAATCGCATAAAACATGACTTAAGATTTGAACGTTCTTGTGCATTTCTTCGAGACCAAAGTTACATTCGTTAAAAAAAGAAGTTTATAACTTAATTACAAGCTAAAAGTGAAAAATACGAAAAATACGAATTCACAAAATGCAATGACGTACATGTGTATCTTTGAAACTACTTTTGTTCAAGTTCCACGACCGTTTTGTATAATTATCCGCAACATTTCGTGACAGCAGAAACGCATAATACCGAGTAATACACAGTCGGTTCAACCACCTTGCACCGATAACGAAACGTGCCTAGATTCCGACTGCTAATTTTCCTAAAAGCAATAAAACACTACAAATTTATACTGGTCGGCTGTTCGAAATCATATTCCTAACCAGATGGACGTTTCGCAAAGAATAATATTCTAGGAACCAGATTGCATGTGTTTAACATTGCCGCAGAGCTTTGTACATTTCGAACCAAATAGAATCCGAGACTAACGATGATATAATGAGAGCGAAAGAAAATTTGTAATTGTAATTTCTCGATTACAATTTACGATGAAACTATAGCCTATAGCGAAAAATCCATGTGATAGTGGTGAGTCTTCGCTTTATATGGGAACTTCGACAACTTGAACATTCTGATTATTTTGAAACTGCTGGCTTTTAGAGAATAAATTTTTTTTTTCCAGTTAAAGAATGATGTTAAAAAAAAAAAAAAAAAAAACTCTTCAGATAAAACTCCTCCAACTCCAGCGACGAATCAAAAGAAAATCAGCATTTTCCAAAGTACCGACGTTCCATTGTCAGTTCAGGAGGCGCATTAATTCAAAAACGGCGACGTTCGTTTCAGCTCTGTTAAGATTCCTCTTGCCAATCAACCCGTTCGTGATAATGTATCTTCGAAAGGAAGCCACGCGGGAGAAGAACGGTTTTCTTTTTTTCACTGTCGGATATCCGTACTTGTCCGGTCTTGCTCCACAGGAACATAATATATCATTTATGCATCCAGATATCCACATTCACACGTTTCCGACTCGCACATGGTGGTGGGGTGACGCTATATGGATGGTGATGGATTAAGTCTTGTGCATGGTTGACGGTAGATCGCAACGACGTCTTTCTATGCATTCGTCGTTGAACACCGTTCACGAGGTGGCTCGTAATTTTTCCAATGCGGGCACCAAAGGTTCCTCAATGGAAGGGCCACAGCTCAGTCCACATTCGCCAATCCATCTTGCTTTACCACTGGCGTGGGACTGAAATAAAAAATAGATATTCGATTTATTTGTTCCATTGATTTTTATAAATCTTTCGCCGTGGTCGATAGTGTTCGTTGGGCAATATATTGTCAAATTTGAGGGAAACAAATGAAATTAAGTTTTAGCTTCTTCGATTAATATCTAGAATTGATCGATTTAAAAGAAGGAACGATAAAAACACCTATGGCAAGCTAACATTAAAAGCTTACCCTTATCGACTGTTCGCATACGATCGAACTTATCACGAACAAAGCAGTTGTTTAATATGACCTTCGTAGCGACACGAAGCTGTTGTAAAAGCCATTCGCGAAATCGATAAGAGCAACTGTTCCACGTTGTGACGTCTATCGAGCCTTTCGTTTAACGACTAATCACCTTTTTTCCTATTTGAACAGACGTCAATCATTACGTATTCCTTTTCGCGTAGATTCTGCATAAGTATGTATACATACGTAACGATCTACGTAAGAGGGTATTATAACTTTTCACATTATTAGGAATATAAGGAATACGTAAAATGTATAGATATTTTCAGCGATTTTCTTTCATATTTTTTATGGTGCGATGAACTCATTTAAAACAGGTGTTTACCATGGTAAGGTCGCGTTTCCACGAGGTGCGGCAACGTCCATCACAAAGTGGACACGGCCGCTGAAGGGAATAACCACCACATTCGCTGCAATCAAGAGAGACGTGTTCTTCGCTCCACGAGACACCGCATCTAGAAAATTCAAAAGGTCTTCGATCGAGAAATGCGTCTTATAAATAATTATAAAAATATGCGAATGAAAGGTGATAATTATGTTCAATGACACTGAAGGTCAAGTACGGTAGAAGATGATTATGTCAGTTAATGTAGCCCTTCAATGTCCTATTTTTATGATTATAAAATCACGGTGTGGAAGTAATCGTAAAGCCAATAGGGTAAGTCTTAAATGTCTTAAGTTCAATCTCGGCCATTTTAATGTCTTTCATACGAGCTCCTGCATTACATCTTTTTTTTTTTTTCAAAGGTTTAATTACCATCACATCCTAGTATGGAAATAAATTTACATGATAAAAAATTGTCAGGTTCAACGGGCAAACTTCTTGCTGTTAGATGCTTTTGCCACGAGATTTCTCTTGTTTCAATGCCGGTCATTTAAGTGTTAATATTCTGTATACAATGAGTAAGCTGTTCAATCATCTGGGGCAACAAGAGAAATCGCATAGGACCACGAAGCAATTAGGAGTCAATAGCCCAAGGCGAATCGCGTAATTAATGGCCTATATTAAAAATTACATAAAGGGAAGACCCGGCCGGGTTAATTGTTTCTGATAGCCGATGTTGAATCAGTCACGACACTTTTATCAAGCTATCTTCTCGCGAAACATGTCGCACAAGTGCGTGTTACAACGTAATATGATAAAAATCGTCTGAAATTTCATAGATTATTTTAGGTATAGCGATAACTCGTTTAGATAACATTATCGCACCTCTGCTTTCATTCTATTTTTTAAATTAATTATTGTTCTTTCTACTTTTAATCGTTAGTAAAATATTAGCTTTCTAGAAAATAGATTTTTTCGTTAATTTTACAATGACACAATATACAGGTTTGCTCCGAGCAAAAATTTCATGGAACTTTAAGCAAACCTTTTGATATACAGGGTGCCTCAGAGTCACCCCAGCAACGCCCTATTCCCAAGAGTTCTTAGACACCCTGTATATTAACCCAGCTCGTATAAAAACAATAGTCTGGCGAGATGATGAAGACATGAAACGAAGGAGAAAGGAATCGTGCTGCGAAACTCACGTGAAGCAAGAGTTCAGTTGAGCACGAAGTTCCTCAATCGTAAGGATCGTATCCTGGTATTGAGGGTGAGATCCTTGGAGGCCATCGTCAACGCTCCCGCATGAGCTATAGCAGGACAGAGAGATATTGCTCCTAAAGATAACAGAACAAAGACGATATCTATTAGTACACCATTCGTTGCATTACATTTTGTTAACCCTCTTGTGGTCCCGGCACGAGACCAACGTGAGAGTGTAAGATTTTATCAAGAATCTTCGAGTCACTATATTTTTTCAAGATATTCTCTGCACGTGAATTAACCCAGCCGATCACGAGGGTTAAATAATGCAAAAAAAGTTGCAATAATTACAGATATTTATGTAGAGCATACTTTCAATTGTATAGAAAAAAAGATATTTCATAAAAACATGTGTAATCATAAATATCTGCAGTCTAACGATGAGTAACAAAATTGATGTCAGGAATATTACATTTTTTTTTTTAAATTTTTAATTGGAATTTTTTTCAGAACCTTAGTAACCTTTCTACAGAAAGAATCAGAGTGAACTGAATAATGGATAACAGAGATTCAGTAAAATTCCAAGAAAAGATAGCTAAAGGATCTTATCAACGATCTTCGATTAACAGTTTGCCAAAGCAATCAAAGATAAATGAAACATAAATTCTCTTCGGTGGAATCTGACGGGGCCGTCGATGAAAGATCGGATCGAGATGTTGGCCTTGAACACTTTCGTGCGTTAAACCCGGAAGAAATCAGGTAGATACACCAAGGTTCTTTTTCTACTCTCTTTTTTCTTTAGCCTACCGTTACACAGACGTCTGTTTATGCACAGATTTCGTACGTAAGATAAATTCTTACCGTTATGACTTTTAATCAGCTGAAGAAGCGTATGGTAGTTCTCTGTTTGAACTACGAGAAACCCGTTCAAGATTTCACTTCTGACATCTTGTTAGCAGATTCGTGACACTATTCGTAAAACGTTTCAGGTATTTAGCGTCCATCAACGAGCAAAAGGAAAAGAAGCTAATCGACAATGGAGAAGCGATCGTTTCCAGGTGATAATAATGGAGGAATAATCAAAGCAAGGATATCAGTCGCGGGGAATTCTTTTCCACTGTCTTATCGTGTCTCGACTTATTTGTTGAAATTATGATTAGGAGATTAATTTTCATGCGATTGTATCTTGAAAGACGTAAGAAGTACGTATACCAGGGCCGGCCCTGGGCCTAGGGCCCCCATAAGACGATTTTGTGTCTAAGAATGAAAATCCAAATTAGTTATACAAGTTTTAATATTAATTTTATAAATTTTATTTGAGCTACTTTTTTTTATGAAGGAGCCCTTTTTCGGACCCGCGAAATCTCAGAGCCGACCCTGACGTATACCAAATGTATATTCAATAATCTTTCTATATAAATTACTTCCTACATTGTATTAATACGATATTATCTTTTCCTAGTTGCTTGTGAAACACTGATACGATCAATTAATTATGAAAGATCAAGATCTTCAAGGCTTGTAACTTTCAGACACGTCTAATTTTGAATGAAATTCAAATTCCAAAGCTACTGGAGGTGTTCGGTTAAACCATCGCCGCGTCTATGTTAAATACGTTATGGTAAGATATGCAGATATGAAAATCAGGAAGGAAAACGTTCCTTTCACGTGATGGTAACGTGAACGAGCACGTAATAAACGGTTTGCGCAGTTTCACGCGCGTGTGCGAAGCGGAATGACGCGCAAATCTTGGAATTAACGAGAACAAGGAGGCATTAAGCTCGTTTTTCTCGACGATTTTTCAATGGTCAACGATTTCACGGAACGAGAATTGCAGAGAATCAATCAGACTTTACCCTTGAGCTTATTCTTAGCCTTGTAATTGATTAAAAAATTTCAATTCCCTTACATAATTGCATAAAATAAACAGCACGGATAAATTTCAGGGTAGATTGCGTTAGAGCAGGGGTGGAAGAGGTTAACGGGAGGGCCCGCACCCTTTAAAATTTGCATTCATTAGTTTTATTCAATTTATTTAAATACGAGACGAATCTTTTGTCGCGCACGGGAAGGAAATCTCGGTTCAAGGAGGATTTTTCTATCTTGGCGGGCCACAAAAAAAACCCTTAGCCGGCCCTGCGTTAGAGAAATGTAATAATCTATAAATCAGGCTTGAACGCATTTTTGCAAAAATCGGAACACCGTTCGAGCTTCCTTTATTCAAGATTGCGTAGGCAAATATCGCTGCCCTTTGTACGCTGTGCACGTGGAATTAACTTACGCATCGCGCACATCATTAACCGTGGAACAACGTGACCGTATAGGTTAAAGGATTAAACCGTTCTCTCCCCTTTCTTTCTCTATCACTTTACTCGGCTCATCTCTCTCTCTCTCTCTCTTCTACCTCTGGCACGCAGCAATTTCCAGAATTTCCGGCTCACATTAAACGTTAATTAACCGCGATGAAGTGAACGAAATTCTTCACGCTTCGAACCGTGAGAAAAACGGCGACTGCGTAGGAATCGTTTGAACAAAGTGTAAAATTTGCGTTCCGAATTATGTGGGTTAATTCTACAGTATTTATAGTTTCGCTTGGTTTCAACAAACGTTACATCTTATTTTAGGAAATGGAGAAGATCCTGGCCTGAGCCAAGCTCTTATGGTTGCACTTAAGGAAAATTTATGGCAGGGAGCTACCATTTCAACAGTTTATTCTTAACAAGAAATAGGAAACCATAAAGTAGTCGAAGAAGAAAAGGGAACAAGGAGACGAGGCTAGGAGAAAAGTCTGCACTGACTATAAATTTAACTAAGAGGTTTTAGTTGATCTGATACGGTTGCAGACAAAAATCTATGTATCATTTTTAGACTGAAGATAAAGAACGCAAATACAACGAATACGGGGCTCGAGAAAAAGAAATCAACGATGACCCGAATAATTTAATTGTTGGTCGACGAGTAAAACAGATCCGGGTTCGAATCTCGGTCGAGGTTTCTCTCCCTATGTTAAAATATCGCTGTGTATCAATTCCTAGCGGAGTAAGAGAACCTGGAGCGATTGTATTTCAATAGGTGTATTCTACTCAACCTGCAATATAATATTCAAGGCAAGAAATGTTTAAAAAAAAAAAAAATTGTTCCTGGAAAAAGAAAGAAGACTAATTGAAACTATTCGCATATAACGGGGATATGTAAAACTGCAGTAATTTAGTTACACAAATTCGAATCTGACTCGGATACTTCTCTGAACGTCGTCCTTCGTGGTTTCTCAGGCACAGCAGTGTAACAAGTGCAGGCGCCACATCGTCAAAGCACTAGACTTCCACGAATAATGCAGCTCTAATAATGTGATTCTGCAAATCGACCTCGCTGTGTCTCCGCGTCTAGTGTTATAATATACACACCTTTTTGTGAGTTAAGTATTACGTGTCTCTGTCATGTTTATCGAGGAGGAAAAAGTAAATCAATAGATGTTCAGAGGACTTGAAAGAATGCTCTACTTAAAGTTAAATATACTTTTGGAAAATTGAAGAAAATAACTTACCCATGGCGAGAGAGACTCTCGGTAGCAGGTTGTACAGACGTAGTTACAGACATGTTGTTTTGATGAGTTATAACTGAAACAAAAAGAAGGGAATAATTGTAAGATAAAAATAGAGTATAATTGCAAGTGATACAAGGACGTGTTCCAGGAGAATCCCAGATTAAGAATTCTCCTATGTAATCCAAGGTCTGATACTGGTATTTCCCTGACGGTGGAAAGGTTTAAAAGTCGCTAAACGAATCAAAGAATATGTAGTAGGTACATATGTGGCACACGAACGCGAACCGCGAAGGACAACCACGATAAGTTTCACCACCGTATCTCGCCTTGGCACGGAACAACACGGTCACTTTTACTTTCTCCCTAGGAAGAAAGCTCAATGCGATTGCGAGACATGCTCTGAATCTTTTATTTTGACCAAGTGAAGAGCCCACTTGTTGTAACAGATTGTATAATCTGTTAGACAGATGGAAAACGAAAATGTTTCTTTGCGAAACGATACACCATAAAACATGTTAGTAATACAAAATTTATAATTCTTGCAAGAAATTAATATTCTTAGAGCTTAATAATCTTTGTTGTCAGCTAATTAACTAACTAGTTTTAAAATATTACTGAAATTTACATCATGTTACATTTTATTACAATGATCAAGATCAGAGTTCGAAAGATTATCATTTATTAATTCAGAAGATCGTATGAAATGGGGATCTATAACGTCGAGATAAAACGCTTACGCAAGCGACTGCAATTTTGCTCTCGTTTGGAAAATGGAAAGAGACGAAAAAGGGAAACGGGTTGAACGTAGTTTGGATTTGCACAATTGTAAGCAACTATGAGTAATTCTATCCAGTTGAAAGTAAATGCAACTTCCATTTATCAGAGCAGCCTAATTTCCTCCTCAACAACGTTTTCTGTACAGATCCGTCGATCAATGAACCCGAAATCGATTCATTATCTAACAGTGACACGTGTTTACGAAACGTTAACTGCGTTTCCGCGTTTTACGTAAAACGAGATGGACAGACATCTGTCGTCGTCGTTTGTTTGAACAGCTTTAGACGATTGTTCTATTCATCTATTTTCAATTAGTGATATCGTTTTAGGATCGCTGTAAGAAATTCGGAAAAATAATTACGCTAATGAGAATACATATTAAGATTATTATTCTTAAAATAGAAATAAAAACAGAAGGATATCGTTGCAAAATTACTATCTCTTGCATATAAAAAAGAAAGCATTATTAGACTGTAAATATTTATGCATTTATGACACAAGAAAGTATACAAAGTACAAGCAAATTCTACGAGTTCCAACTTAAAAGAGAAATTATTAAGATAAAAAAGAACATATTTGCATAAACTTTCACAACCTTATAATTATAATCTCAATACATGCAAATAAAGGCGGGGAAAAAGGAACATTAAAGGGGATATCCCCCGCGTGTCAATGCGTCGTTTCTAAAAGCAACAGTAACACAATTGTAAAAATAGTTGATTCTAAAAATACTGCGATTATTTTGAACCGTAAGAATACAAAACCAAGTATCGTTCTATAGCCGCGTGCGTTACGTTTTCAATTATACATAAGGGAACTTTAAATCGATAAAATCACTGCTTTTAATAGAACAACATCCCCCCTTTCTGGTTATATAAATGCAGGCATATTGGAAGTTGTATTTAAGAATTCATTGGTAACACAATATTGCTTGATTTTATGTCGAACTTAAACGTTCGGATTAATTATTTTATATAAGTGTATCAAGGTTGATTTACATCATTGAATTTCTGAAGTTTATTTTTATAATCAAACGCTTCGAAGGCTATCATTAGCTGTTGCAATAATACAATCGTTCAACATTTATTTGAATCAAACGTTACCGATGATTATAGCGGCAAAAGATCATTACCCTTTACCCGTTGCAGTAACGCAACCAACGCTGCTGAATTTCTATTTTCGCAATCAATCGTTGCAGCTAGGAAATTTTTACTTTTGCAATCGGAGAACGCCTCGATTGCTTTGTCAATTAATTCAGCGTGAAATCTTTGATTTTGCAAGCTTCTTTCAATTCATCGGCTCGATATAGATTTCCGATGATTGCACGGGAAAAGTTTAATCGTGGGTGAAATTTTCAATGAAACGTTGAGCGAGGCAAAATTACTCGTGACGTAGTTAAAGGGTGCATAGAATGAAACAGTGACGTAGAGACTATATTGGATATAGGAAGATTATGACGTATTATGCGATATTTTTCTGCATAAGATGCGATGCAATGCACCTGATCGCAATTGAACAAATTCGGAATTTCTCGGCGTCCGACAATGTTGCAAGTCGAAATTTTTCCAGAAGCGCGGCCTCTCGATTAGCAACAATGTTGCAAATTCTTAAAATTTGTACTTAACATAGCCTGAAACTAAACTATCAATTTCAAAAATATTCGTTCGCTCTAAACGCAGATGTCTTCACTCTGGAAGTTAGTTACCGCAGGATTAACCCTTCGAGCACATTTCGCTTCCTTCGCGTGACTGGGGTTTAAGATCAGCCCCAAGACCGCTTTCCCCTAGACACTAAATAAACTACCAAAGATCGAAAGGATCTGTTCGTTTTATGCCTAGAAACAGCCACTTCGAAGGTTGCTTACCGCATGATTAACCCTCTTCGACACCTTTTACTGGCCCTCGCGTGACTCGTATCTAAGATTAACTCGAAGAAACGCTTTCGCCGGTTTTGACCCGTTAGTTTACGAGGAAAACGGGTTCGCGAACTGTTGGCAAGAATCCCAAGAGGATAGTTGGAAGGAGCCTCCGCCACGCGATGCCGTATTTTTATTTTCTCAGGCTACCCCGAGAATAGAAGAGGGAGCCCGAAGGAAAAGGGTATGCGAGGCTACTATGCCATGCATCGAGAAGTAGACTTTCCTCGAGGTCGGCGCTGGTTAACTTTGAATTTTCGACGCGTCCTCGAATACGAAGAACAAACCTACCCAGAGAGCCCCGCGATTCTATTTAACCTTTCTTATCCGGCTTGGCGCGCGTTTCTTTATTCTTTGTTCTCTTTTCAACGCGCGAACAATCGATACCCCCCTCGGTGTTGTACGATAGGAAAAGAACTACATATTGAAGTCTCGGGGATCGTTTCGCAAAGCTTGGATTTTTCAAACGAGTCAAATTGGTAATTCCTTCCGAGGTAATTAACGTTTACCTTTTTTCCCCACCGCTTGTTTTATCTAGCTCTGTGGCATGAATAATGGATAGTTTAGTTTCACATGCATGTTTTATAGGCAACTCGTTCGATTCAATGTTAATGGAAAAATGTACGATCGTTTGTTGAAATCTTTTGGATTCTTCTTACATGTAATGGGAACGAGCTTCCATTAGATTGCATTGCAAATGAACGAATTTTCAACTGAGACTGATATAATTATCTATTTCTAGTTTCAACCGTATTTTTCAAATAGAAGTTGCGATTATTTCATGGACTGCGGATCCGTATTATCATTTACTTTTCAATTAAATAATTTATAAATTAGAAAGGGCGAAATAAATCATCTAGATTTTGAAATAATTTCATTCGACACTTTCACAAATTAATTAGACCTACTTTAGTGGATTACTTTTACAAGTGCAGATGCGAATTTCAAATCTAGGTTGAAAAAAAGAATCTTCCTTTGTGCTCTTCGTTTGAAAAATATAGAAGATCGAAACAATGATTCTTTGAGCCAATTTTAATCCATTGTAATTTAAATTATATTGATTGAGAATGGCATTGGAAAACGATGGTGATATTTATACGTAACCTTTATGCCACCAGACTGGTAGATATATTTATATTAAGCGATCTCGATTTGCATCTACAATTTCAATGTATTTTAAGGTTTACGCAATGTCTAATTTGAAATTGATAGCTGCAGTAGGTTCTGAGGAAAAGGAACCTTGAAACTGGCTTATTTTCTATGTACTGCAGAAAATGCCCAGTTACAAAGTTCGAGTAAACAGAAAAAATTTTTTTCCTTAAGGAAATGTCTTACCGACAACCGGAAGCGGATGTGCGTTTTGTGTATCTGCTTCCACCCTGATAGTTTGCTTCTATGTAATCTTAATTTTCATTTTAATTTTAAATACCTAGATGCCTGATTCGAACCCCTACTCGATAGCATTTTGAATTCATTTACAAGTTGCTTCAGACAGCCACTCGGGACACCCTGTACGCAACCGATTCCTCGAGGGGTTGAAACGAGGCCAACAACCCTCGAGGTGGTGACGATCTCTCGAGATACAGGGAGGGGGCTAAATTCGAGATATCGATCGACCTCGCTAGCTATTCTGGCTAAACTCCCACGCGGATGCGTGGATACAGAACGAAAGCAGAATCAGGTCGCTCTAACAACGGGATGCGAAATTTGAAATCTCCATTATTTTCCGCTTTATACAAACACCATATTGTGTTAACCCTCCAAGAATAATGGGGTGGGTCAACTGTGACCCAGGGCAATGAAAGGCGTGTAACGATGCATTTAGAAAATGGGAATAAGGTTGAAAGTGACTTCAGAAATACATATGTATTTCATTATCTACTGATTATAACTGCTAATGAATATTGCAATTAAAGAATAATTTAAGTTTTGTTTTTTTTTTTCTATAAAGGAACAGCTGAGTATCGTTACTCGTCACGGAACAAGAAAATCGTGCGAGCTATGATTCTGGAGACTTTATGTAATTGCAATATTTAAATTGCCGCAGAGCGACGACATTGCGAGGACCTTCGATTGCATAATGTACCGAGTTGTGTATGGGATGGCAGTGGATCACGGTTTCCTTTTTAAGTCATCGCCACTAGATACGGCGAGGGTAACAAAGTTGCAACTACCCGGGCAATTTTAAGTCTCTTGAGTGATTTAAAAAAAGAAAATTAGTAATGTACAAAATATTAAATTTACAATTATTATAATAAAAAGAGTGATTGTTATATTATTATGTACTGTAATAAAATAAATTCGGCATGGTATAATTTCTTATTCATCTTAAAATTAAAAAAATGCTTTATAGAGATCTGGCGGGAAATTTGAATTTGAAGCGGCAGGTTGCATATTCCTGTTCAAAAGTCGCAGCTTCGTTGTTGCGCAAAATACTTTCCTTGTAATTATTCAAATTATTTTCTTTTTCCTGCTAAAGCGACTGTTGACCGGGAACGGAGATCCGTTATTGAGATACGTATACGTGGTGTTTCGAACTGAAATATTGCTGCACGGAGAATTAACTCGGCGTTACGGTGTTTTCCTTATAGTGTCCACAGGCGTCCGACAAAATGTTCGCAGGCGACACGCATGAGTGAAACGGTGAGGAATGCAGCGAAGCGTTAACAGGATTGAGAAATTAAAATTCCGTCCCTGGAAGTCACCGTCACACGACTGGCGTAACGGGTTTCCAGCAAGTATTTTACACAAACAAACAGTGCAACCAACATTGAAACGTGACCTCGTTTGTCCCGTATCAACGACGACGCCTTAGAAAATATTAATCATTCGCCCCCGTATATTCATTTCGCGACTAAAAGACCTGATCTTGAAACTTAAGATTCTAAATTTTCAAGCTCGAACCGGTGAGCAATTTGTCTACCCGAGAATCTTTAGATCATCGACACCGAACGGTCAAAAACTTCGGTCGATGCACGCTCCAACGACCGTTGGGGCGTCAGAAGGAAGAAGCAATCTGAAGTTAGTCACACGACTCAACGACGCGATGCGATGGAGAGAGTATTGATTCCCACGCTACGCTAGTTTGTTCGCTTTAAAAATCAAAAATCATCCTCTATCATTCCTACAAAGCAAACTTTCATACTTGACATCTCCGAGACGATTATCGGGAATGTTAAACAAACAAAGTCAATAAAAGTCGCTTCATGCTTCCGACGTACTTTCTTCGAAGAAAAACACGGTGAAAGCATGAGCGAACACTAAAAACAAGGTATCCACGTTTCGTTACAAACATCATATCGGAAATCACTTTTGTACCGTTTACATTCCATTCGATGAGTCTACATCAAACATTCGCGCACACCTCTCGTACATGCCAACATATACGTTCGTGAAACGTAACAAAGTTAATATGCAAATTGTTTAACTTACATTTCGCAGTAAATATCTTCGAAAACTGGACGGCAGACGAAGCACAAATAGTGGACGCACTGTCTTTCACTGGTTTACGAACTTTCAAAATGCGAAATGTCGAATCTCGACGAGAAAACGGTTACAAAGTTTCGTTTTGTTCGATTATTCGAAATTGATAGAAACGAAGGATATGACCGCTACGAGGTCTCGAATCTGACTGAAAGTACCCGCGGTAGCACGGGATCTTTATATAACCGCGGTGTGGGTTGGGCAGCGCGGTGATTGGCGGACAGCGAAGGGAAGGGGTGGAGTGGGGAAAGAGGAAAGCCAGGCAGAAAAGCCCCATCTACGCAACCCAGGGCAACTGTGTGCGTGACAGGCGTTTTACTGTGTGCGTATTAATACGCGTGTACCGTGCACAGGCACACGGGAGCAGGGATTCTCCGCGCGTGGCGCCGACGTGTACCAGCGCATGTTGATAAATAAATAATGACTGGGTTCCTACGATAACCAATCATATCTTGGTTAGATACTTTTGCATGTGTTTCAGTAAGAGCACAAAATACACTTATTCAATCGTTGTATACATTTACGTAAGATTTTAATAAACGCAAGAAAGAAATATAACGTCGTTTTCACTATACAATGAAACACTGGAGTCTTTGAATAAATAAACAAATGGTATATTTTATAAATCATGTTAGGAAAGATTGAAGTATTTCAAGGGAATGCTTTTCAGTTTAATTACATTTTTTATACAAAAGAAATATAATTCTAACTTAATTCTGTACTTGATATTATTTTAATTTTCTAAATTTTAAATATAGGATTAGAATTATAGATCATTATGTAAGAAACGCATTGTATTTTCTACTTTTTTAGAAAAAGAGTCAATCATACGTATAGAGATTACCCTATGTAGAGATATTTAAAATATTTAAATTTAATATTTAAAATATTTACATTTATTTTTATAAAGCTATATATAGACAAGAAATTATAATCCAGTCGCGGGAGTAATTGGTTTCCTTACATAACTTTAAAAAATTTTTCAAACCACAAGAGATTACGTGATACTAATTAAGAAGATCCAAGAAGCGTACTGTTTCCAGTAAACGCATCCATTAAAATGCATGCACTAAACGATGCATTTTCCGGGATACATTGTTAAAATCTAACGAACGTTGCTATTATTCTAGCCGTTCGACGAGTTTGTTCGAAAGGTATTCGCGTGTGAGACTGAATGAAAAGTCTTTTATGGATGCAGTCGTGAACGGTGAAACTATGCAACTGAATACCGATTCATCTCCCACGCAGCAGGGGTACAAAAAGCCCAGGAAATGAAAGGCGGTTGTCACACCCCACCAAATTATGCGGAGAAGAAAAAAGGAAACGCGTAGGCTTATCTTTAACGTAAAAATGTCAGTCACCGCCCTCGGTGTTACATTCATAAGCGGGCATACGTCGAGAGACACCTCTCGAGATTAGCGAAGCACAGAGATTCTCAGTTCAACATCGTCGTAATTACACTACCTATCGATTTCCTGCTGTTTTTAAGTCTTCTAAGTCGAAATAAACGAACGAAGGATAAATTACGTTTCATTTGCAATATCGATTCGTTTGAACTTTGAACGTGAAAAAATTCTTTCATCGAGTCCTTTGAACCTTGCTTCTTCGCGAACGCAATACCGAAATTGCAATCGTTTCCAATGTAAATATTCATTTTCTTCGTTTCCTCCGTAAACACCGAGTCGAAATTGTTTTTCAAACCAGTCTAATGCGTCGAATCTCTGACTTTCATTGTCCTTCGATTCAGCCAATGCGCAAGTTTTAAATTAACACCGAAAACAACAAGGAAGAGGTAAAAAAAAGATCGATGTTAAAAGAATTATACGAAATCATGCTTTTACTCGTTTTTTCTTTTCGAAGCGAAAGCCATGTTTACTTTCGATTCCCGCGCTCCTCCACTTTTTCCAAGAAATGCGTTTTCCAAAGTGGTTTTCGGGTGGGTCAAGATTCTGGGAATCGATCGTCGTCGTTCGCTTCGGGCCCAAAAAGTCGGGAACAATGGTAACCGGCCACGAAAAACGTGAAAGTGCAGACAATGCATCGCAAATGCTTTTCGTAACATCAAAAATACCGATCTCTGGAATAATATTAATCTATAATATGCTCGATATTGTATTTTCGTTAAGTAACACTGTTGGATAATCGTTTTACGATTGGGACTCTCTCCGTGGTCCGCCGTCCGAGGCGTAACATTAAAATTTGCAAATTTTTTTATTCTGTAGCAAAGCGATAAAATTGAAATTCTACTCCCGATGACTTTGATTCTTATTCGAATAGTGGAAATGATTTCAAGGAAAGTCGGATGATACCAGTCGCTAATTTTGAAACTGAATAATATACGCGCGAATTATTAATACGTTTGTTAAGATATATTTCTTATGAATAATCGATACAAATATTATTCATGGAACGATGCGTCGTTTTGGATTAATCGGATATAGTAGGAGCCTTGGAATTATTGATACAGAACTGTATAAGAGGAAAGATGTGCTGATTGAATAGAAATGAATTGCTTTAGTCTGATTCACGATTGATGGATCGTGATATGTATCGGATCGAACTTGAAACAACACCAGAGGAATGAGTATCTTTATGAGTATCAACGCGATGATTTAAACGACTGGAACACCAGCGAAGAAACATTTAACAGATGAACTGAAGAAAACCGGTACGGCATGATAATAGTGTCTTATAAGAATGTACGATTAAGTGAACGAAGAGAATAAAATAAAATGAAAACAGAGGTAATTTAATTTAAAAATAATTATACACGAAGATATTAAGTTACAGTAATTAAACCTAGAAAATTAAAATAATTTCTTAAAAGAATCATTGCAAGAGATCTTATTATTAGAATTTGGAATCCAATTCACAGGTTAATAACCACGCAAGATATGCTTCCTTGATTTATAATATAAACTGAGAAGCAGATGGAAAACAGATAAACTTTCTCCGTTAGTGCTGTTGGAATTCATCTCCATATATCACCCACGCTTCTTTTCACAAAGCGATCGAGAGAATTTCTTCCTTCCCGAATATAATTGCAAATTTATCTCAAAATCTATCAAATCACCGTTCAATATTTACATTCGATATTCGATAATTAATATTTCAATACTAGAACCGTATTAATGTCAGCGTGCAAAATTGCAGCCAGTTTCGCGGGCCAAATTTAGAGCGGTACATCACACTACACGAATAAAGCACGTTCTAGTCTACCTGACGAATCTAAGAACAGACATCGAATGAATGAGTTTTTTCCCATTGATCTTCCCATGACTCGTGACTTTTTCACCTGCGCGACACGGATCTCACGGATCTCCTCGGCGAACACCGACACGCCGAGGAAAAGGTTAATCTATTCACAGGTGAGATATCCCTTCAGCCACTTTTTCTTCTTCCTTCAATCTGCTGAGAAATTGTACGCAACGAAATGTCAATCGACAGTTTTGAATTAATTTTATTTCGCATTAAATTTCTGATCAATACTGTTATTTTTTTCTCTCTATTTATCCCTTTTAGTCGCCTCTTACGACAGGCAGGGATTACCGTGGCCGTATTCTGATCCCCGAGCCACAGGGCATATTTTTCTACATACAATTTGTTACCCATGTTCGTTAAAACTTTGTTTATTCATATGAATACCACAGGCTGTCAAAGTTTGACCCCAACTTCTTTGCGCACCCAGTACGCTAACCAACTATGCACCAAGTGACTAAGCGTTCTTATTTATAGAATAAGAGTAACTTTAGAGCAAGAGTAACGAACTATAATAGGTGAGTACAGGTCGACTATAGTTCGTTGCATAAAATAGAAGGACATAAATAAACGTCAGGTACGATCGCACGTGTCTAACGCCCATGCGTTTCACTGAAATTTCGCTATTACGAACTTCAGACTAATAACCCGTCCAGTCTGAAACGACAAAGAAACGACCCAGGGATTCTTACGGTAGGTTTTACCGCTTTACAAGCTTTCCCCGCGATTTTATTCAGTCAGACGTGGGTGGACGTGTAGAAGCGCGCGTGTAGGGGTAATTTGCGGGATGCTCCGATTTCGGGGATGGAAAGTCGCTGTGAAAATGACGCGCACGTGGAATCGCACGGATTTCTATGGGGTCGAATTTAACACGTGTCGTACACGAGCCAGTTTTGATCAAAATAAAACGTAGCGAGAGGGGATTCCTTTATTCTGATTTCAAACATCGAATCGCTCCACGTGTTTTAATTTATTGAACTTGACAATGAGCGTATAGAAGAACTTTCGAGATGAAAAATCTTTTTATTTTTCATAAATTTTATTCGCTAAATTATCATATTCAAAGTCCTCCGTTCACTGTTACTATTTTTTCCTCTAAGGTTAAATATTCTTCGTTCGAATCGAACCAGTTTAAATCGGTTCTCTTTCATGATTTTAATTTCCCGACAAGTGAAACGTAAGCGGACGATTAAAAGGGAACAGGCTAGAAACGTAATAAACAAGCGGAACGAGCGAGTTCTCGTCGAACAATTAGTCGATAATCGTTTCAGAAATATTATCGCGTCACGCAGCCGCTAGGTTACTGACTTATGTAAATTTCTCGAATAACGCAAACACAATCTGCTCGCGTAAAAGCGCAAACACGCTTCTCTAATGGATAATGTTTATGCCTGCTTAAAATGAAGCCGAAGTAATTACATCGACCGGTTGCTTTGACGCTTATTGACTTTGTTCGAAGTTTTACGCACGAACTTATTGTTTTAACGCGTCTCGATTCCGAGAAACTATCAACATAGCCGCGTTATTAATGACGCTTTTCTAAGATTTCAATCGATCATGCTGAATGTTAAATTTTCTCGAATGATCGGTTCCAATTCGATTTGGAAATTTTATAATTTCCAAGGCTTTTAATAGTAAACAAGATTAGAAAAAATTAATTTACCTTTCGCACAGAGGGAAATAACAATCAAGTTTTCCGTGTACACGCGTTATTGACGTCAGTGTCGCATTATTTTTGATACTTGCACGTGGGATCCCCGGTTCGCACGCGTCACACGGAAATCGCACATTGTGCCGCGAAATTGATTAATCGTGACGACGCAAGAATTGCGTTCATTAAATACCCTCGATACGCTGCAATTTGCATAGCGTTTAATAATCCTTTGTCTGACTACAATGAAGCTTGTTGACAGGCAGGTACTTGTACTAAAATCATTTTTTGATCTGTGTAAATTAAAATTCTATTAAATGAATTGTATTAAAATGGTCATTTAACAGAAAAATCAATGACATTTCCGCGAGTTTTCGATGAACCATGAGTTACTAACTGCGTTTGCATACCTTGGAGCGGCTGATTCCTATACAAATATCACATGCCTCGTTGTTCAAACGTGAGATGCAACAAAACGTTCTATCTGCTACATTGCTGGCCGAGATAACGTGACATAATTATTCCGTATTAGTATATGATAACGTCGCGTGAACGACGACGGTCTCGTGACTCGCGACGCGTATTCTCTCATCCGTGATTTTCTGCAACAACCTTTCTTCCTGCGTGAAAAGATATTTTAACGCTGATAAGTACACACGATTCATCGAATCACGGTTTAGCACGTATACAAAATCAATATCATCAAGTTATAAACAAGCTGAAGTGAACTGGAGCGAGATTCGCTTTAGAGCTAACCCTTTTTCGGCCATCTCCGATCAGACCGGAAGAGATTTTGACCCACTAAACACAGTGGCGAATTTTTTCGATAACTCTTAAGTGTTTGACCTGTACAAAAGTGACAGATAGTCTAAATTCTCAAGATTTTCAATGTTAAATCGACAGATCTTAAGATCTTTGACGCGAAGCGTTTCCGCTAGAACTCGGTCGCAGTAAAATGATTAGAAGAAAATTCTAACTGTTGGGGATCTCGTTCGGATGACCCGAGCGTCTGAAACGGGTTAAACGATCGTACGATCTACGTTTCCTTGGCCGGGTCTTCTGAACTGATCGGTTCGGGACCTGGCCTGATTGATTAACGTCACCGAGCGACGATTCGACTCCTTACGACTGGCTCGAACTGGTACCACTTAAGAATTCTCATCGACAAAGGCTGCTAGATATTTTGCCCCGGCAAAAGAGACACGTGCAACGTTTCGCAGCCGGGCAATTGTTTGTAATGCTGTTTAGAGAAGTAACGATCCTTGATAGCACCCTTTTATCTGACCCCCGTCAGCTACGAGTCCATTTCACCGCGGTGAATTGACCGTAAAGACTTTGTATTTACGGCACGATTGCACGATGGAATTGCAACGCGAGTTTTATTTACGTTTCAAACTCGTGCAGATCAAAATATTGCATGCCAATTGTAGATTCGATTCGATTCGGAAAATTGTGGATATTGTTTTGTGCTTAATCAATTTGAAGTTTAATAAAAATGACTATGAAAACGATTCACTGATATTTTTCATACAAAATTCTTGGTTGTCAATTATAGCAAATATTTACCGATTTCGAAATATGCACAGTCCGATTCGATTTTATGAGAGAAAATTCCGGCAAAACAACACTTATGACGCATCAATTTCAAGTTTAAAGTTCAGTGAAAATGACTAGATAAACGTTTCATGAATATTCTTGTTACAAAGTGATCGGGTCTTTATTGAAACAAATAATGAATCAACCAGTTTGCAGTTTAGTGTTCATTAGTGAATATTCAATTTTCAGTCGCTCGTATTTCAAAATGATATTAGACTTTTTGATTTATCGTGTCATCGCGAAGCTGTAATTTCTCACTTGTACAAGGTGATGTCGAAAGAGACACAAAATTTTCCATGGTTCCTGTACGAAATTCCCGGTAGGAAACTTGTGAGCACGCCTTCTCGACGTGCGCATAAATCAAGCTTCCATAAGAATAATAATAAAAAAAAAGGATAAAAATATGCGAAGAAAGATATTCGCGTAAGTCGAGCGTTGAATATTAACGAGTGGAACTTCCTGAGGTCGGAAGAACAACGCGTGATCGAGACGAAATCTCTGAGCCGAGACAGACAGCTTGTGATAATGGTAAACTCAAGCAACGAGGAAGCATTCAAGGCTACTTTTTGTAGGAAATGCAAGAAAAAGATTTACTTTTAATAAAAGTGTAACTATTTACACTTAGAAACTCATTAAGATCGAATTTCAAAAAATAATTTTCGGATACAATTGCTAATTATTAACGATTACTTTGGATTTATGAAAATAAGGAAAGTAATTATAATTTTAATACATAATTAATTTGACGCATTTCTTTACGCTTTTAATAAAAATCAGTGGAAATTCGTTTCGCCACCGAACGGTAATTCACGAGGCTTAACAAACCGTTGTATGGGATTCATTTATCACGAAGAAGATCAGACGAATAAAAGCTAAGAATGTTTACGACTTTAGTCCGCGGTTGTAAAGATATTTTGCAATGGTATGCAGACTGACAATTTGAAATACAATCGAGTCTTAAAAATATCTATCTTCGATAAATAACAATAAGTACACTGTGTATCTTTAAGACAATAAATGAACATTTAGTAATCCAAAACCCCTTCTGTATTAAAATTATATATAGAAAACGTAAAACCTGTATTTCATTATTTACCAGTTTTTCCTTCGTCTCCTTACGTAATCAATGTTTCATTAAGAAAAACATTGTTTTCTATTTTTCCTTCATAATTATTCGCAATCGATCTTTCATTAAGAACACCGACTATGAATGAAGAAAATGAATACTGAACCGACCTCGATGAAGCGAAGAACCGCGATGAAAAAGGATTTTCAACGCTGATGACGATAATACTTTTTGTGACGTAAGAAAAATCCATTACAAAAGCATCGACACTTTTGTGCAAAATACCATGAGAATGAAAAACCGATTCATGGGTGGCAGAGCGATATGAATCGATATAATGCACTTGAAAACCGATCTCTATCTTTACCTCATGCACGTGGAACGAAGAAGAGCAGGGGTTAATATTTGCTTCACTGACTAATGACTAATAATAAGTTCAAGTTAGTCGAACCATGACATAAATTTGGTATCTCTGAAAATATTAGTAATTCCGCCTAAGCTATTTTTCAAGGTGCTGCCAGGTAAACTGAGAAACCGATATGATTCATCAAGGTTGGAGGTGGAGGAGACTCGTCCCTGAGGATTTGCACTTGTCGTTGAAACAAGGTTAACAATTCTGTGTTAGAAATTAAAACGCGAAACCTCGAATCAATTTCAGAGCTCTTTTTTTTTATTCGCCATTACGACGAGAGTGAAATTGAAAATTTTATGACCGACGACACGAAACGTAATTAGACAGGCGCCAGATACTCTAGTCCCCTGGTTCCACCAAAAATATCCCAAATAAGTGAAATAAATAATCTTATCTCTAAGGAAATAAAAACAAAAGTCTGATTATACTAGTGATTTTAATTATTGCTCGATGACATCGTGTAAAAAAATAAGGGACCGATAAACGAGGAAAATATATTAGGCTTTTCCTTGAAAGTATCAAAATGTCGATTGATATCGTTCGAAGGAACGATAAAAAGGGAAATAAATTTTAAATATTTACGCTGCGATCGAGGTGAAAAATTTCCACAATCGTTATCGTTATAAGGTATCGAGATATCGCGTACCAGCTGAATTGTGATCGATAAGAAGCTGTTATCAAAGGAACTGCTCAATAAATTATAACGGAATGAGAAGGACTTAGGTCGGGGCAAAGCTATCAATTTCTTATCATCAGTTAGTTATCGACCACCGTGAAATTCTTCTGTCAACTGTACTTTTATTGCTATTGTATAAAAAATTAATTAAATGCAATTAAAGGGCAATTAAAAGGTCAATAATATATTGTCCCTGAAGTGAAAATTCGAATATTAACCCCTTAATAAAATATTTTATTAGTAGCTTATATTAGAATTGAAGAAATATTATCATCGCAATTCATTGACCGGTCATTGCGCTCTCGTCAGATTAGTTTATTTTTCACGAGGAATTTCGACAGACGCGGGAACGAGTTTGGATTTCAGTGAATAAACGAAAAAAAGAGTGTACACGTTGCTATCGGTAAATGTTATCTTTGTTTCAGCCTCTCTTCTCGCATCGGTCCCGTCTTTTCAGCCTACCCATTTCTGCCCGTACAACTGCACCGCTGAGGTTGTTGGCTGCACCATGGAATGCAGACGGGGAGACTCACAAAACCACCATCCTCTTATATCCCGTCCTTCCTTTCTTCCCTCCTTCGGATTTTCTTTTAGACCTTTTGCCCCTCCGCCACCCGTCCGCTGATCTATGACCATTTACGCTCATCTTCCCGTCGCTTTTCGCCCACTGACGCGTACCGACGACCATCATTTTATTTCATTTTGCTTTCGATCATTAATTATAATGGAGGATCCCTCTCCTTTGAAATTTTCAAATTATTCCAATTTCTTATGGTTCAAAGTTTTATTTCAAATTTATTTGAAAATTTATTTTCGTTTTTGCGAATAGAATCGAAGATGCGGTATATCGCGATCGAAAGGGAAGAAGCTGGTCGAGAGCTCACAAAGCAGAAGAAGCATCTTGGTTGAAAGAAATAAGAAACAAATGAATAAATAGGGGTACCTTGGTGGCTCGAACAAAGAAGCTAGGTATAACCCTGGCTCTGCAAAAGCAGAGAAGAGGAACGAAGCGTGGAAAAAGAGGACGAAGGTTCTTGGAAAGGTTCCAAATATTAGAACCTGTTCTTTAAGCTACGAAACGTGTGATTGCGTATTTCATATTTTATTTACATAATTACCGCGATGCGAATCATGGTCAACCTTTCGAAAAATCGATCATCAATATCATTACTGTTTCATTTTCAAAATTTTACAAATTCGTCCTTTTCCTTTATAAAATCGTTAAATAATCCTAATTATTTTCTTTCTGTCAGAAAACCAGAAGAAAAGTGTAAAGTCCAGAAATTATTCATGCGATTTAAATTTAAACACAATTCAGTTCATACTAATGAATGAAATTAGCGGGGAAAAAATTGCAAGACTAGAAGAAGAACGAATAAATTATTAATGCAAGTGGAAATCGTGTAGAAAAGCATGACTCGACGATGTCTTTCGATCATCTGGTATGTTTGCCAGAAACACAAGTTTGCGATGGAGTATGATTCCCAGAGTTTGCACGAGTAAACACAATGGAAGTTATTTGCCTCGTGCACTTTACGTTTCCATGGAAAACCAGACAATTGATGCTTCTCTGAAAATCTCGTAGTATCTTATTCGCGTTTTAATGCAACCATTATACGAAGGAAACGTTACGGGCTTTCGTATTTTCGGAGCGAAAAAACTCGCGTTTGACGCAAAACTGGAGCACCGAATGGTTCGTCGAAACTGTTTTAAATAAAGATGTATAGGATACCTGGATCATCGTGAATTAAAGAACTTCTGCTCCCGAATATGATTCTTTTGATCCTCGAACGATGGACGAGGTTTGTTTCTACTTATTATTCTACCATCAACGTAATGTTTTTCTAAGATTATAGAAAGGGGTAACCGAAGAGCAACCATCCCACAAGGAAGTTGAAGCTAAAGAAGCCTGTATTCAGGGGCTACGAACTCGTTTTCAACGAGGCGGATCCGACGACCGAGTCCTCGACCCTCGAAGGACGTTCACCAGGTTCCCATTACTCCCATCTCAGCCTTTTTCCGCGGAAAACAATACAGAGTATCTGGGCTCAAGGGTACGGCGATTAATTTTCTAAGAAACACGCAAGGATTATGGAAATTTCCCGAAGGCTTTTCGCGACTTCCGTCGACAAGCGAGGATCGAAGTTGGATTTATTTGAATAAGATCGAGACCGGGGTCGGTCGTTAAAATTTTCATGGAAATCGCGTGACAATTATTTTAATCCTTCTCATGGGATAAAGTTCACTAATTACAGAATATTTTATTATTTTTTTCACCTAGAAAATTTGCAAATAATACACTCCACTTTTTGAATCTGTTAAAATTTTAGTGCCACTCACTTTCTATATTCTATCAATTTCTTTACTTTTTATTATTTAAAAAAATTTTCCAAACTTAGTTGCTGATACATAGCTGTCATATGAAAATTAAAAAAAAAAAAAGGAATGATACAGTATGCAAATGAAATGCAAGACCATTCGGGTCACCTTTAACCTTGTCATCGACAGATTAATTATACCACCTATTTCGCGACACGTGTTAATTCTAGTACTGTCATTAGTCTATGACGAAGATAGGTGAGCAAAAAATTCATAATTTCCAATGGATAAAAGAAATCGGCTGATCGATTTTAGAAATTAGTGAAATTAAGTGATTAAGTAATTTTCTTAAATTACTTCGTACCCTTTCGATCGTCTTACATTTCTTATGAAAAAAAAAAATATTATTTTTTAAAAATTAATTAGAAATTTAAATACATACGCGTCGAACGATATCATTATCAGTTCATAGATCTGTAATATTAAGATTCAAATGATTTAAATAAATGAAATTCAAAATACCACGATCCGTATGTAAATCGTGAGAGTATCGATGTTTCGTGAACCATGTGGAGCAGTAAAAAGTTAAGATTATGCAAAAGTAAATCACGTTTCTCTGTGTCGTATGGCGATCGAATGAAAAATGAAAAGGAGAAAAGAGTCGAAGCAAGCAGCCGCGTAATTGCAAGGTAGACGAACATCACCGTTGCATTTGCATCGCGTTACATCGTTTTCCTGAATGATATATGTACAACCCGTTTGTCAACGATCCAGCCAATAAGTCGCGGAGCCTTGGAACGATTTTCCTGTCGAGTCGGAACTCGGTTAACTCGATTAAAGGTTATTGGATTAACAAGCAGCCAGGATAAAAGCGCCAACACGAAGTTTGAAAACCGACACGCGCAGTGTCGATGCACTATTTGGAATTTATTTATTAATCAAGGAAAGATTTTTGAAAATCTACAGGGAGTGATAGTTTCAATGAAACTTTTTATTTGGAGAAATTTGAGTATATTACAAAAAGTTGAAAAGAAGTCGCAGAATCATTCTGTTACACAACTTATTGACGAAAAAAATATGAAAAACTAAAAAATATCAAGGATTCCCCGAGCATATTATATTGATAATTCTATAAGGAGCTAAGAGGTTGCAAAGTCATTCAGTTATATAATTTATTTACGAAAAAATATCAAGTCAACGAGGAGCCCCCTGTGTTATCAAATAAATGAAAATCAGAAGAGTAAAGAAGAGATGAAAATTAGTAAACTTTACTTAAAAATTTTGGTAAATTTTTGTTCCAACTTTGTCACTAAAAATCAGTGTTGTAATTTAATTCTGGTCCTCTGGAGTGAGTATACATCTCTGTTTTATCCTTATAACAGAATAAAGGAAGAAATGAAAAATGTAGTTATCTATCGATTTAATTGAATCTGAAACCTTGAAAATGTTTTTTTATTTTTGTTTCAACGAACTTTGAAACACAGTTTCGAAAGGTTTACTTTATCCTTCAGCAAACTACGAATTATTTACAATTCTTTTTTCCTTTCAATCAACGATTAAAAAACTTCCCGTTACCTTTAAATGTTTGCCACTTTTTTACTCGACGAATCTGCGAATCCCGGTTGAGATTTCCGGCATGATTTCAACCTTAACTATCAATTTAACTTAAACTTGGCTCCAAGCGTTTCTTTTTATCTTTTTTTCCACGTTTTTATAGAAAACCTTGAGCGGTTAATTCGAAGAATACATATTTGTGTTCTTCTTAATTTTTTATACCACGCTGGAAAACAACTGGTCAGCACGAAGTATGTTGGTCAAAATGTTATTAACCAATTCCGCTCGACGCTCCCAATTATCGCGTTCCTTTGGAATTGCATGTAATTCGCAAAGAGATACAATTGACAATAATTGCATGTTGCAGAAGCGACGAGGGACACTTTGCGTACAAGTTTCGGTCACGCGTTCAGGGAAATAAGTAAATAATGTCGGGTTCGAGCGTTGAATAATTAACGCGAACGCTGAAAAATTCATGAGGTAGTTTAAGGTTTAGTACCATGAAAAATCGCCTTGACTTTGCATCATGACCTCGCGTGTTACTGAATTCGTCATTCCTCTGACATAATATGCATACACGTTATATCTAACATTCGACATACTACGCTCATCTTTTTTTTATCTAATTATATTATTATATCTTTGTCGTGCCGATAAACTCGACCGTCTATTTCGTTTAATCACTACCGCTCCAAAATTATCCGCGATTAATTGGATAATTAATGCGTTCGAAATACGTCAGAATGTTGACCGTATCGATGGAGATTCTGCTCATTTCCAAGTTTTTAATTAATTAAATAAATTAAGGATAATAATTTTAATTTCATTAATCTTTTTTGTTTCAATATTTATATAAAAGAAAATAAAAGTCAAAATTAAACAATTGTTATTTTTAATTTATTCTTTCCATCGTTCGCGTTTTTCAGCGTCGCATGAAATAAAGAAATGTCAAGAAAAAGAACTATTAATATTGTAAACTGGAAAAAGCGAGTGACACGTGAAACATTTCTACAGATAATTTCGTTTAGCCATTACGACTTCACGGTGAGTTTATTGTATACAGAAGAAACGCGCGATTTCCAGCCACGGTTTAACTCGTTAATGCTTCGACGAAATAGCCGTGAAATTTGTACAGCGAACGCGTAATTCCGCGTGAAAAGATTTCAAGGAGACGGTTCGCGAAACTGGTGCGCGGCAAAGAGGATAATCGAAAGAATACCAAGGCTCGTTTCTATTAAAAAAATTTCGACGAACAAACGTTCGTGCGATGATTTTCGTTAAAGCTCGAGCTAAGAAATTGATACGAGTGTAATTTCGTGATATACTTTTATGTCATCGAATCACGCGATGGGCGCAAACCCGTCTAATGGAAGCTCGCGAAAAGACTGGTACAATGTCAACACGCGAAACGGAAGTAAACAAAGAAGAACGCAACCATGGCGGAAGCCTGTATAAAGTCGACTCGTGACTAAAATCGCTTTAATGGCGAGGCCGTGTGATCGCCAAGGTTAGAAGGTCTAAGCCCGGACTCGATCGATCCTGGACAGATGGAAATTTCCACTTTCGAGTGCCGCCATCGTTTGACCTATCTCCATTGAAAAATCTCCCTATCTCCTTCGGCATGCGTTCGTTTTGCGTCTCTGCAAAATTTCGTCATTCAGCGAATACCATCTCGCTTATCGTTTATTTTTCTTCCAGAGAAGATCGACATTGCGAATTTCAACGGACCGATTCTTCGTCTTTTAACCCCGGTATTGTCCGCACTTTGCTTCCGTAAGATCTATCAGACTTTCACGGTCTGGGTTGCTGCGGTTTTAAACACCGCTCGAGACTTCCGGTTCGAGTTCCACTTTGATAGTCTCTTTTTTTCCTTTCACCAGCCTTTCAACTAGCCTCGTAATAATAGCCTCTGTTAATTGACCAGGGGTATTGTCGACGAGTTAGCCGGAGAATGAATTACCGTGTCGTACGGTAAGTAACGTTGTCGCTCAAACTTATTAGATAAAACTGAACGCAACGCGTTATCTACTTTGAATTTTTAAACAAAAATCAGACGATACTCGCGGTCGACGCGATAGAACGCAAAAGCTTCGACGGGGAATTATTTATCGGAGTTAAATTGTTGGCTACAGCTATCGAGGAAATTCAAAGTTCGAGGAAAAAACGTTTCAGAATGATTCCAGAGAAAGAATCGATCGTCTGCACTTTCCTCGTTCACGCTAAACTTATCTCCTGGTTCTTTCCGTTAGTGTTTCTATAATTTTAGAATTTGTTTTTGCGATTTCTTTCTAGCGTCGTATCGTTGACAAGATTAAGTGTTCATTTATTTTTTCAAATATTTTCCTTATAAATAAGATTGAAAATTATTCTTTTAGTACACGAAACATTTTATATTATATTTTCTACTGTTTTAACGAAAGGGTTAATAGCAAAGAGAGAGAAAGAAAATGATAGAATGTGAAAACAGGTGACCGCATTTAATTCAAACGCATCGAGACATTCAGTACACTCTCGACGTCGTTTGCTTGTGAAAACGGGTTGGAAACGCGAATTGGCTTTCTCCGGCTGATCCTAAATGCTACCGTGTACGTTTAAATAAATCACGAATGTCGATAGTCGCACGATTCCGAGTCACGATTTTTTTCGAACTTTGGATAATTACAGCCTTTCGATGAGTTCGACGAGTTCAGATTTCACTGATGAGTTTCAGAGTCATTTATTTTAACATTTTAATGAATCTACTGTTACGTTGATCGTCGAGCGACGCGTCGAATCTCAAAATGTAAGATAATTCCTATAATTCAAAGAAAAAGAGTTTTCATCCATCCTATTTTACGATATCCTTTAACTGAAATCAGGTTGGTTGAATGTAAACGAGTTGGAGTGAAATAAACTAGACTTATAAGAAGGCGAACTCGAAGTGGCGTTACTTGAATTCAAGTAACTCTTCCGTTCTGTGAGAACGCATCGGAGGCAGCCTCTCTATCGCTGCAAAAGGAAAGAGTCGAGAAGACGAAGAATCACGCGAGCCGGTACGATTATTTCAGAAACACGTTGCGATCACGCGGCACCGTCGACGCGAGAGGATCGCGACATCGTAGCCGAGACGAGTTTCTTCAAGAGCAAGAACCCGAAGTGAACGAGAGAGCTGATGCGTGTTTCGCCCTCCTTTCACCGACGGTCATCTCGTGAAACACACACGATTTCAGATCGAATTAAATCGACCCACCACCGAGCCAATTAGGATCGATACATTGCCGCAACGTCGGCGGCAATTAAGCTTTTCGCCGTGCTAATTAATCGGTCCAACGGAATCGCACGCCGGACGGTTCGTACCGAATCTACAGGCTCTTTCAGAAACATTTTTTACAATATTTTTGGAAATTTCTTTAACCACCTTCAAACGTATAAATTCAAATTAATGTTGCAAAAATAATTTTTAAGGGAACCGTGTCAAATTTAGAAAGTGATAATATGAAATTTAATTAAAATTGGGGCTTTCTCCACGGTCCGCCGTCCGAGGGGTTGAATATAAATTCTAATTTAACTAATGAATATTTTTTACACTAATTGGATATTTAAGGTAGATATGTTTCAGCTATATTTTCAGGAATGAACGTCTCTTTTGGAATGTGGGTGCTATCCTACAAAGTGCATCGTTCGAAATGTTATATACGAAGAACAAAAGGCTGTTTGGACTATGGAATCATGTGAGGCGACATTTTATCATTCGTCACTCGAGCTGTTCGTCGGAATATTTCTTATGACATTATCGGAATGGAACTGCATCGAACTGGTGCGAGACACGCGTAACTGCAATTAAATTAATCAAAAGTGTCTGATGAAGTAAAAAAAAAACGGAGGATAAATACGAAGAACGTGTTAAGAAAAACACAATACGAATTCAATCGCTATATAAAGTTATAATTAATTTCAACTTCAATAATGAAACGTATTATTCTATTTCATTCGACGTTTGCTTCGATAGTCTAGCAAACAGTACGCAAAAAAGTATTTTCTCCGACACTTTTATTGCGTTCGATTGAAAACTACTTAATTATTATTGAATAAAACTGAGATTGATATTAATATCCCCGTTACGCTAAATGATGCAATTAACTGTGCAAATTCCGCTCCGCAGACAGTGCAACTAACGTTGCGCCACTATTCCCGATCAATTATCGATCAACAATAATCGTTAATAACATTGCATATGCCATCAATTTTTATGCCCTCTTAATTCTTAAACGACTGACTGGCAATGACCAAAAGTCCTCATGCCAGGACCTTATCTATATTTCAATATTCAACATTCTCGTATTGAGTTACGAATGCCTTTTGGTCCAGAAAGTTCGAAGAATAAACTATTTGATCCTTGGCATCTTATTTGATCGTGAACGTGTTGTTGACATAAGATCATATTAATTTTTGCCCATATATCAATAACAATAATCGGTCATAAATCACTATTTTTCCTGATATAATAAACAAACTGACGTGTATATAATTTTGCATAGAAAATAGCCCGCGGGTAAATGTTGCAATAATAAACTGCATCTCTTGAATCGTTGTTTGGTTTACGTAATCGAGAAGTCGAATAAATATTTCTCATGGAAAGTTTTTAATGTTAAATGCGACTGCCCGTCCTTTGAACCTCCGTCCATCGTTTACGTAACGAACAGAAGTCTGCCGAAATTTTCGTCAAACCACGTCACATTCGCGCTGACAATAGAGAGTTATAATGGGGTTCAGAGATAATGGGGAATCAGGTTTCAAGGAAAAATTTATTTTTGAAATATTTCAAATTAAAATTCGAGCTCTCTCCATGGTCCGCCGTCCGTGAGCGAATGGCATCAGAAACCTTTACCTTAATTTTTATCATTTCCAAATATCAAAAGCATTCGATTTCAGTTTAGAACTGAATTTCTAACTGAAAGTAATTTGAAACGATTCGAGTCTCGTTGCTACTATCAGGGACGCGCTATTTTAGAGAAGTCGAGTCGATTTTCAGATTGAGAAACAATACGGACGAGCGTTAAATGTTGCAGGCGAACACGCGAAACGTCTCTGCCAAAAATTATATTTAGTTCAGCTGTGTTATCCGACATACGTTTCGAGATAACATCGAGGCGTTAATAAGTCGATCCGCGCCACGAAAATCCAGTTCAATGAACCACGCGCGATCCCTGACGTCAACAATTGTTTATGCTAATCTATTCGCGCGAGAAAGTTCAATCGACCGGTAACGTTTATGTCGATGAAAACGGCAGAGGTGTTCGAGGAAGAAATTCCATTAAACGATAAATCAGACATTTGCATTTGTGATTTGGTAAATTTTACGTTTTGGAACGAAATTTTATTACACGTTAATTGTTATAACTTTCGGGATATTTAGAAAATTAACCCTCGAACGGCGGAGCCCGGGTCTTAGGGCTCTCTCCATGGTCCGCCGACCGAGAGTTAATTACCTCTTTTTGAAAATTATTCTTAAATGTCTCTTCGCATTTTCTAGACGACTAAATGACCCACGCATTATAATACAAATTATATTTTGCGTTCGGGCTAAAATGCAATTATTTTTTTATTATCCGTCGAGACGAGACCGGCTGGGTCTGTCGTTAAAAAAGCAGACGAGCGTTTTGAAAATGAGTAAAAAAGAAAATCTCTGAGGCGTCCGAATGTCCGTGTCACGTTACAAACAATGCGTAATCAGAGATGAGACAGGATCTTCGAAAAAGAGTTCAAGAACTTACGTGACGATGCTGTGTGGCACGAAGGTAATTAGTTTGGCAAACTGAAAACAAGCCGGGTGTCTTACCTATTTATAACCGCGACAGTTGTTCGATGGCTAAATATAAGTTTAATTTATTAGCGTGTTATTAAACAGTCTATGTATGGAAGCGCAACGAGCTTTAAACAAAGTATCATGTTCCAATTTTACATCCTAACAACTGTTAATCTCGTTATCTGTTATCAAGTACTTGCAAAATTATTTTTAGAAACACCGAACGCTTCCAAAGTTCAAGCTAAATATTAGATTTAGTATTATAATTTTATGAAATTTCATTGGAGCAATTAGCAGGGTAGACCGGGGGTAGTAACACTTTCACTTTAGAATAATATTTTTTCAAAGGAAATGCATAAGTAGATCTTAATTTCAAAAAAACTGATCGCGATAAAATGAAAAGGAGGTTACTTCAATATCAATACTTATTTAAGATAAATGTTTCCATGTCATAACCATCGTGCTAATAATACGGTCATCGAAATCATTTCTTTTTTTTTTTTTGTTTTCATTCGAACGATCCATATTATTTAATCTCTGTGTCAATAAACCTAAATGATTTATCAAGCTGAGTGATATTTCTAAACGACGTACCGTAATCCATTTTAAAACGATTACACTTAATCGTCGCTTAATGATCACCGAGATCACTTTTTTTTTTAACTCCTCATTCCGAACGAATTGTATTTAATCTGAGTGCTACTGCACGATTACCGAAATAATCTTATAATAACCCGGTTGATGGCTATGGGGAAGGATAAATTGTCTAATTTCATTACTTGGAACCGCGTCGATCGTTCTAGACGCGAGCGCGCTGTTAAAGGGTTAAATTAATTCCAAGTTCGAGGACTGATCCTCTCGTCATAGTTCGAATCGCAGAGACAGATCGGTTCACTTAAGAAATATGTAGCACGTGTCAATCACGTGAATTTATGTCGTGTTCGCGTTCCATTCAGGTTGCGACCCTCGATGGAGAGAAGGTTAGGCACTTGCTCACTTCCTTCGTTTAAGGAAATTACCTATTCCCGTATACGTGTGCGTGCTAATTTCAATTTAATAGAGGGGACACCGCATGACAGGATATGTTCACCGAATTGAATACCCTCCGTTTATCGTTTATCTTCATTGACAAGTAAATACGTACCATGAAGGAATAATAGTTCGCGTCTGCGATACGATAGATGAAAGGGTACGAATATGGGACCATTTATGTACTATGAAAATATACAAATTACAAATAATTTTATATTCGCAAAAATCAGAGGATTCTACGAAACGTACGTCCATCAATAGGAAAAAAGTTTAATTTCACGAATTGACATGGTATCCTATCAGCATGTAAAACAGATGTCTGGTCAAGTGTAAATTGTAATCTTTTGCGTCAGTTGACGCTGACATGACGTAAGTATCATGAATAAAGGAATAACGAAAAATAAAAACACGAACCCAACAGTTGAAATCTTTCCACCTGCATTTGCTTACGAATGCATCGGAATATCGAACGGGGCAAATGAAAAGCGTGAATTTCTGCTCGTGCGATTACGAGAAGAAACGAAAGACGGGGCGAATTTAATAGTGCAAGAAGTAAAAGCGTATCGACGAATTTAGAAACCACGTTCGACAAGAAGGGAGATGAAAAAAAAAAAAAAGCGACGGTTTAATTGCATATTTTAAAAAGAATTTCTCATAACGTACCCTGTTCGCAGTTTAATTACGAGCCAAGAGTGAACGCACATTTTTTAATTAAAACATTCAACATTTTCCTTTGTTTCTCCACTGAACGTGTTAGATAATAAAAATTTTATCGAAGTATCGTACGACACTTGGTTGAAATAAATTAATCACTGAAATTGGACGATATGAAAGATCCAAAGACTGGCGAACCAGAACGCAGCACAAAATTACATAATTCTTTAATAATCGACACGACGAGCGTCCAAATAATCGGCAGCCAACGTGTCCAAGTAATAAAAAAAAAAGAAAAATTTACGAGTACGCGTTACGAGATACCCGTACGAACAAAAAAGAGGAGCTATTGACATTTTTTGCGATTATCTTTCGACGTATCATCGAGAAGAGGACAATTGCAGTGCTGATACTGCAATTTTTTAAAATATCACGTGGATCGCGAATGAACGTACAATTATGCAATATACGAGGCACAACATACTTACCGATTAATAATACATGATTTCGTTTACGCACTAACGTACGACGATGGCCGATGGCCAATAAATGTGCCGTTTAAATTACAGACGACAGTTTTTCACGAAAATTATTGAAAGATTTCAGATGAAACTGGAAAAAGAACGGTGAACTCGCGAATGTTTGAAAATTAAAGTCACACTTTTCAAATTTTATAGAAGAGATATTCGAATACTGGGATCCAGATATGGAAAGCTCGTAGAAAGCTGTATTAATTTATGCAATCAAACCGAATTTAAAAATTAATTAACTCAAGATGAAATATATTTTCGAATCTTTCTAAGCGTAAAAGAATTTCGCGCCATAAAAGAACGACGCTAAAAAGCAGCTTCTTACAAAATTCCTGGTATCTCGACAGACTTTGAAGCCGTAAAAGGAATTGTGCAAACGAGACCAGCCGTTTAAAGGTCGTCGCCACGTTTTGCGACGCGACTTCCTTAATCAAACCATCCTACATTTTTGTAAAATGGTACACGAGAATGAGGAAAAAATTGCCATTTAACCCTTGAATAATTTCATTCGCCTAAATGAAATTATTAAAAAAAAAAAAAAACGATGATAACTAAATAGCACTAGATATGGAATTAAATAACGAGGACTGTTAATCACAGCACGAGGGTGACTCGTGTTTCGAACCATAACTTGTACCCTGCACCTTCAATATGACTCGTTGTTACAAAGCCAAGGAGCGATTATTAATAAATATGGATAAGCAACGTTTGCAAATCGAACGCGCCAATTGCAAGCTGTTCACTCATTATCGTTAATGTGTATACAGTGGCCTGAATATAGACACAGTTGGTAAAAATGTGTTGTTATTGTACGCAGGGGGTCGTGATAACCCGTTAACAACCATTTATCACGGAAAATTTCAATACTGCTCCGTCTTCGATAGGAGGTGAAAAAACTTGATGATAAGGAGAAACGAAAATATTATTGGTAGATTTAATAAACGAGAGTGTGTAGAAAAATATCGATGCTAATTTAGGTAGAGAGTTGTACAGTAGATTATTATGTTCTAAAAAAATTTGATGATTATTATGCACTTGATGAGGGCAAAGGCCAGAAAATTCTGAGATAACCAGGCAGAAAAATATTGTTGGTGGAGAAGATAGAAAGGAAACGACAAAGGTTAAATATTTTAAATAACTATGAATACAATTCTTCATTCTATTTAAATATTAATGAATGGAAGTAGGCTGGTAGAATCAACATTTACCTTCATGAAAGGTTGTACAATGAATTATGCACAAGTTTTAGTCAACTTTGTAAGTTTTTCCTCCATTTATACGTATTTGGTTACAATGTCCTGTGGAATTTTCATTAATAAGTTTCATTGCGAGAAAACAAGTCGCAATGACAAAATTTGAAGAAGAAAGTTTATTTAATCTCCCTCTAGCAATTCTCAAGTAAACTGGATAGTAGATAATGAAGAATACTGCCGTATGGATGGCAGATAATAAAAAGAAAAATACAGCGGAAACATTCAAATTCAAACACTGTCACCAGTCATTCGCCGCTAAAGAGCTAATCAAGTAAAAAACGAAGAATGATAACGATTTCGCTGCGAAATTGACTAGATTACAAAATTACATTGAAATCATAAATTTTTAGATAATTATACCGACAATTATTCAAGTAATACACTGCTAAAAAATTCGCGGTGCTCTCAATCTAAACAAGAATTATTAAACTGGGTCAATCGTGACCCAAACAAGAATATTAATCTAAAGTTAAATGTATAATTTTTAAAGGAAGAGTGTAAAATTTAGAAAAGAAAAATATATAATACGAAGTAGAAAAGTAAATTAGAATGATGGCTCTCTCCATGGTCCGCCGTGCCAAAGGGTTAAGAAATGCATTATATCGCATTGCTTACCTTTTTAAGAAGCGTCAATCATTAAACAGGAGTCAATAACTGCATACGTTACTCTATAGAGATTTCCACGAGTGATTACAAATCGCAGTAAGGAGAAATCGATAGAAAGGATCAAGTATACAACAAAGAGAAAGAAGATCAATAATGTCAGTGTCATCGGACACACGGTGCAACGAGATATCAGGCTGAACAAAGGCGAATCATTTTATCTACAAGAATAAGAATGCGATTAAGTGCACGCGTTGAACGTGAAAAACATTTTCTGATGGCGATCGAGCCTGTGTGCAGGACACCGACTCGACTGGCTGATTTCTCAGGAAGAAAGCTGATATCCGCATGGATCCAATTTTGTCCGCGGATCGAGTTCCCGCCTCGCGGACTGCGTGTTTCGCGTCTAATATAATGATAGTGCCGTACGGACCGAGATAAGAGGTGAAATGCGTGGTACATGCGTTCCACGTGTGTGGCAAAAATACTTAAACACCAGTATATCATCTTCAACGCGAAATATATACAAAAGGAAATTGTTTCGTCTGAGCGTTCATGATTATTTCAACAACTAGTATTTCAATCCCTATGCGATCTTTCTCTTTCGAAAGGTTTTCAAATGGAAACCGCTGTGATATGATCATATGGAACCCTAAACTCCAAACTCTGGAACATACGTGACCCAAAAAAATAATGTTTTCACGAAAATTGGACGTATCAATTTTGAAATTAAAATTAATTAAAATTAATTAAAAATATACCAGCTCCTTATGCCAGAAGCAAAGGATAATGAAATGTAAAATGAATAGAAAATAAAAACTCTATCGTAAAACTATGATGACGGAAATATCTCGACATCTGTTTGCAAAGCGTTAAAAATAAAATTACCGTCTGCTAGAACTTCCTTCAGACAAATGGTATCTATTATAAAATTGTACCATCGAATGGTGTTTCATTAACTCGGACCATACGCCTTGTAACGGGCGTAAGATCGAGAATTTCGTACTAGAAATATTCATTAAAATATAAGCTTTAATTTGATATGCCACAAGTGCAGTTTTACGCTACTTTGACGTCATGAAATCGTGTCATATTTGTTTCGAAATACGGCATCTGATATGCAACGACCTAACAGTAATCTTTGGCAAAGAAATTCGAAGAAAAAACTCTTGAATTATTCGGTCGTAATGAATTATTTTATCTCTCGCGTAAGGTGTCCGTCCAAAAAAGTTGAAAAAGAAAAAAGAAAAGAAGCGACGAGAAAGATACGCTATGACATCAATGTCTGTACATACAAGACGTGTGGTCATCTAATGTAATAAGATCGTTTCATACGTGATAAAATGTCAGCTGGCAACCAGCAATACGATAAACTTTCCAGACGTACATCGTACGCGTACGAAACTGAGGAAAATCTGCAGGTCAGCATAAACTTTCCTCTTTCTTCCGTATTTTCCTCGCGACGAATCGAGTCGAAAGTAAATTTTAAACACACCCGGATGTATATAACCGCAGATGTTCATCAACGTCAACGTGACATCGATCCAGATATTTCTACGATCAATTATTTATAGACAATTCAAGGTTTTCCTTGTTCAACGCGTAACTGATTGCGAATGATTTATTCGATCGCAAAAATAGATCATTCTAAAGACAAACCCGACGATCTTACGGGAATGCGCTTCCATTTATTTCTGTTTCACGCGAAACGGTATAATTCAACGATTACACAAGTTCTCCATTATATAAATGTCTATGAAATACTAAGAATAAATAGAAAACGAGACGGCATCGACAAAGCGTGAGCTGAACAATACCGATGAAAAGAAACGATAAGAATCGTAGGGTAATATAATTAGGAAAATGTAAGGTAATCGATTAAATCAATACCCTTTACCGTCGTTCTTCGTTATAATAGACATTAACTTTCTTATTGTGATAGTAACGTTAGGAACACGTGTTACAGACTGTGGTTATATAAAAATTTTTAAACGGTATCTAAACGGTAGAAAATTTACATAAACACGTAATTGGTGGCTGGAAGAAAATTATAATTACACTCAAGCTAACAACAAACCGAAATATTAACGTAAAGGACGAATTGGTTGCTGGTAGTAAATATATTAACACCTTGAATACAGTGGGGGTGATCGATGACCGTCATCGCAAATTACTTGAATAATTAAAAAAAAAATAATAAAAAAATAAAACGATGGAAAAATATTGCTATTATACTAATGATGCAAGGTAGCAAATTAAGGGGGGGAGGAAACGGGTAATGAATTTAAGCAGGGTCGGCCCTGAGATTTCGCGGGTCCGGGGTGAGCTCCGAAAAAGGGCCCCTTCAGATATATGACAAAAAAAAGTAGCTCAAATAAAATTTATAAAATTAACATTAAAGCTTGTATAACTAATTTAGATTTGGATTTACATCGATTAATATTCAAGTAAATATTAAAAATAACGATTGCACATTTTAATTGTATCAGAAGTGAATGTACTCACGTTTGTTGACACCGAATGCAAAGTCAGTGAATTGCGAGTTCCGAAGGACATTATTGGTTGCAGTACGAGGATTCGAAGGGGCGAAGTCTGGATCGTCGAGGTCGAAGGCCACGTTCTCCTCGAATTCTGTCAAATTGCTCTCCATAATCACGGGAAATATGGTATCGAGTCAATCTTCAGCACCGAATTATGAAACGATCTGAAACAGAAAAAGTAATTAATTGTATTACTGTTCAACATAGAGTATTACTATCCGTAGAAAATAAATGAATTTCATATTCCTTTTTCTCAGTTATCTACTGCAGCTATCAATTTCAAATTTCAAATACCTATTGTCTATTATCAAATAAAAAAATTTTAAAAAATTAAATCTTTTGACTTCAAAAAATGCTCACTCCCCTTTTTGTAATATGGTAAGTTTGATAAGGATTTCAAATAAATATTATTTTGTGGTCTGTAAATTTGCATCACAGGTAAAGTAATGTTAATTACCACAAAATAAATTTTGATTTTTTATAAAATTAAAATATACGTTAATAATTATAGCTGTTTCCTTCGAAACAAAATTAAGCCTTTTGCGTGACCGTGTACGCATCATTAGCATAGAATAGCCTGCACGAATTAGATACGCACTGTATCGTTAAAATAACTGTTATTAATGCCTGAATAGTAGGTCGGGGTTATTCTGACCCTCGGTTCAATTTGAACGAATAAAACAACTAAATATATATAGTTCACCGTGATAGTGTTCAAAAATAAATGAAAATAGAGAAAAATAGAAAAATAATTATTATTATTGTTACACAGTACCGACCTTACCATATCAGACTAGGGGTTGTATTTCTTGGAAGGTTTATTAAATTACAAAACATTCGTAGAACAATAAGAAAGCACGTTTGGGGAATATTTTAAAAATACTATTCTAAATATCTTACACTCTAATGTATGCAAGTATGTATATATATATCATGAATAATAACGCGAGGTCAGTTGACGGAACAGGTCGATAGTTTACATTATTAAGTGCCTTTTCTCTTATTTTTTTCCTCCTTAAATTAAATGTCAATGTACGCGCGACGATAACGTAATGATATACACTTCGGATCTAATTAATATTTCAAAACATTATAATAAATTTCTTATCGAAGGAATTACCATAAACGTAGATAATTTGAATACAAACGTATGTAATTGACGTAACGAACGATACTGTCGAAAACATTCATTTGAAAAAAGATAACCACAAAAAGAAGTAAAAATCATTTCTAATTGAAATTGAAAGATTCTATCCTTTGATCTTTGATATGATATTTATGTAAATAATTATAATGCATTAATAATTTATAGTAATTGACCTGGAAAAGTTTACAGAATTCTCAAAGATGGAGGGCGCTGCCGAGAAGCGGTTTTAAAATTCAAATTCTAAGATAAATGTCTGCCTAAAGTGCGCAAATATTTGCAAATATTTTACAATGAAAACGGCACAGCAATTCATTGTTTGCAAACTTGGAATGACACTGACAGAGAACGTGCGACAAATAAAAAAAAGGAATAGACAAAGAATGAAAAAGATCGAATTTTGTGTTTGCATTTTGGCGGACATTTATCTATGTTCCTTGATGCGTAATACGAGAAACCATTTTCTTTTTTCTGTTAACGATATTGCCGATAGATTTAGATAAAACGAAATAAAAATTGCAAATGGATTGTTACATTAATCTGCTTCTTATAGTCTATCATTTAATATCAATAATCTCAACAACAGGTTAATTAAGGTTTAATAATGATATTAATTTAAGCGGTTTCCTTTTCATCTATGATGAATGATGAGTAACGGATACGACGCCAACACACAGGTATATTGATAGATATAGGTACTACGCATCAGAGGAAATGCTTACAAAAATCAGAAGCACGAGAACGCGACACTAGGCTTAAAAGGTTAAAGACTTTATGTCAAGTTATTCAGATATTCTTTTGTAGCGTCATTAGAAAAGTCAGAACAACACGAAACACAATGTATGTTCGTTTCTAATAATTAAAATATTAAATTTAAACACGAAACCAACTGAGAATGATATATTATTGTATCTCGAATTTCTGAAAATTAAACTGTACACTGTTATAGAATATTCGGTACAAATAAGACAATATTTTTAAAGACTACCATTTAAAATGTCGGTTATCAAAGTATTGAATAACCATACATAATCATATTTTTGGTATATCATATCAAATTTATGTGTGTCAGTTTCGTACATAAATACAAAACAAAATGGCAAATAATTTATTAATGCTCGTGAGATGAAATGTTAGATTGTATGGAAATTAATGGATAAAATGAAATGTACATATTTTAAACTGTTCAAACTTCAAAAAAGTTTACGATATCTGAAACGCACTCATAAACATAAAATGTACATTAAAGTGACTAAAATTCCTACCTGTTGTATAATTGTTGTAATCTGCTGATGTTTATACAACGATTCACAATTAGCACTGAATTTTCGAATATTTCCGCGATAAAAGAAACGAGAGGTGTACTTCCACGACCCGCTTGTACCGGCGGCCGAAGGTCGACTGACACACGGCCCACGTTCGCGCGGGAAATTTGTCTTACGCACTCGTACAGTTTCGCGCGTCTGTTCGACATCAAATTAATATCTCTTATCTTACGTGATGACATGTAGTAAATTTCGATGATTAGTGTTTTCTTCTTATCATCCTTCATCTATGATATTAGATAGATTTATTTAAAAGATTATAAAAGAAAGTTATCAATTTGGAATAATATACATTCGTAATAAAGATATGCCCCTTAAACAAAATTAGATATAATTATAAAAACCAAGGTAAGTATTTTAAATAAGTTCACAAAATTTATTAAAACTATTGGGCATATTTAATATTAATTAATAAAGCAACTAATTATCATTATTTTCTTAACTACGTGTCCAAGTTTCATATAAAAATAATTTCAGTATATCACAGAAATCATAAGTTTATTTCGGGTAGGTTTCACACGTTAAATTGATATTAAATACAGTTTAAAATATATATATAGTGGCAATTAAAATTTACAGAAATTCTTGATCCTATGATTATACTTCTAATTACGTATGTATATCATTTACAAAGCTTCAACATTATGTAAAATGATTGTAGTAAGCTAGCAACACAGTTAAAAACTTATAAAATATTTATACATTTCAAATATTACTAAAAAATATGCTAATTTGAGCATGATTTATCCCCTTGCAACTCTATTGCAATTTTTGGTCATAAATTTCGATTAATATTTGATACATCAAATATTATCTACTTCATCATTGTACAATGAAATACCACCATTCATTTTTAATTTAAAATATAACTTTATCACAGGTAATTACGTTAATACATTGATCCAAATCCTGTGTGAAAAGTAGATGATTGGTATATTTCTTTATACACATTATTATGGGTATATAAATATTATACTTACTAGGATTTGGAGGTGGACGCATTCTATACATATCTGGAGGAATAAATCGCGGGGGGTATGGTCTTAAAGGACCCACCATAGGAGGTCTGACACTACTATAAGGAACTTGTGCACGAATAGGGACTAAGGGCCCAACCATTATAGGTCTTGGTGGGAAGTTCTGTAGAAATGATAAATGGGTAAAGTTTAATATCACAGAATTATAAGACCTCGCATAAAAATTGAATTCTTACTCCACAATAAATAGGAACAGGGATCTGCTCAATATAATGTGGCGGAGGAACCCTCAGTTCTCTAGATCTATCTCTATCTCTCCTCTCCCTAGAGCGTTCTCTTGACCTTCCTCGGTACTCTTGATAAGATCTCTCATCTCTAACTGATCTACTGTTAAGATAACATTTTTTAGAATATAATTCTCCATACAATATTTGAAATATTACATTTACAAAGCTTTACAAATATTTGAAATATACCTATGATGAGAATTTCTATCCCATTTTCTTTCCTCTCTTTCCCTAGAACGCGAATGATCGCGACGACTTCTTTCTCGTGACCGATCGTTATCTATGCTATGCGGATGAGTACGTCTTCTTTCTTGTTCAATATGACGTTCTCTATACTCTCTACTTTTATCTCTATTATGTTCTCTTTCCCTGAACAGATTATATTGCTTAATAAAATAAAAGCAAAGAAATATACATGATAGATAAAAATGTAAATAAAAAAAAAAACAATTTCTACCTATCATTTCTATAAATTTCTCTATTATTATGTCTTGAGTCTTCGTGCCTGAAAGAAAAGCGATTAATGAAAACCTTGATTTCTAAACACTTTGATGATATATTATCTGGAAACTGCATAAAATGTAAGTATTAAATTTAATCTTAAATTATAAAGCAATACTCTGTATCATATCACCATGTGTCATACCATAATAAAGTATCATATTAACTCTGACTTTACTTAATGCTATTCATGGATTTCATGAATGAAAACTAATATTTCCTATAGTGTATCCTTCAAATATTTAAGCTGAGTGTATGTAATTTTATTTGTGTTTTACTAAGTTGCAAAAAAAAGTTAAGCTATGTACAATAAGCATACAAGTATATTAAAAAAGCTATGTATAATAAGCCATTAAGGATACATACAGAAGGGAATTAATTGTGCTTAAAGCAATGTATGCTGTAAGCAGTGTTGGAAGATAAAACGGAATACAGCAAACAGCTGTAAATATTAATTGCTAACAAAATTACTAACAAGGATTATGCAAAGTAAAAAATATGCAACATACAATACGTTGATATTATTATTATTTACTATTAACAATCTAAATTACTCACCTTGTAAGACTGCTATCAATTATATTAATGTCAATTACCTGAATCAGAAAGTGTGCATAACAATAACAATATACCAATGATAGGCTTTACTGATAAAATAATTAATAAATCTTTTATCGAATTAAAAGAAATAAAAAGCAATATCATTTAGACGATTCAAAGATATTTGAAAAATTTTGTATCTTTGCATTCTCCTTAAGAAGGATGTATAAATTAATAAAGTAAAAAATAAAGCATAAGCACTGGTATTAACATAAGCAAGCATATGCATACAGTCAGGTGCATCCTCGTCCATCTGCTGCCGTTTATCGTCATCCTTGCGAAGCATTAGTAAAGCTAGAACAAAACAGACTGTAATAACATAAAACAAAACATGCCTAAAACAATTCAGAAGCATAATTACATTCACAATTAAATTGTGAAACATATACAACACGAAAGCACATCCATTAGAGACCAACACAATACAAGAAATGTAATATCTCTAAACATTTAATCACGATACAAAGCGCTACTTTTATTAAATATAAAAAACGAAAGAAGCATGTCTGTATGATAAATAGTCCTGAATATAAGAATTTATGTTTATAGTCAAAAACCTGTTGAAATCATCCATAAATTTCAACTCTGGAAACACTTTCTTAATTATTGAATTTCAAGCCTATAACGGCTATAACCATATATGATATTTTGTGTATAAAACCAGTGTATATTCTGTATAAATACAATACTCCAGTATACAGATACTAACTTATGAACGAATTCTTTGTTTGTTAAGCAATACCTTTTTCTCATTCGTTCACAAATCAGCTGTACACTGATACCATATCCATATACATATAGTATAATCTTATAAATAGAAATTTTTAAAAATAACTTCGTTCTCCATGAAATTACAGTTACCAGTACAGGCACAAACCTGGAATGATGCGGCGAAGTACGTGGAAGACTGTGACTTCGAGCTCTTACATTAGTCGGAGACGTCGTATATTTTTTTAACGTTTTTGATTTGCTTTCTAAAAATTAAAAACTTCAAACTAACAAAACAGAGGACCAGTTATAGAATTCACAGATTATCGTTTAAAACAGCAAACGACTATTTCTATGAAAATCCGTGAAAAAAATATTGGAATGTATTGATTTTGACTATCAAACATACCTAAATTTTCACTACTTATAGCTTTAACAGTACGACGTTCTCCAACTTCTTCTGTTTTGACTACTGCATTTTTTATTTCTTCCCTTTCAAATATTGGCTTGGATCCTTCTCCTATAGTTACAACATTTATAAATAAAAAGAATACATGAAATATATACACATATATGTCAGGAAGAAGCAATTAAGCGGCACTAAAAAGTATGACAGACCTTGAAGATAGTGAAGTTCATATTTAAACTAATTGGCTAGCTCTGAACAATTGTAAGCCAGATCACTTCATTACAACTTTATCATTTTATACTTTAACACTTTATACTGTTAATTTTGTATTAGCTACTTATAAAAAAACATATGACTGAAAAATTTACTTGTGGTATTTAGTTTAATGTATGTTTCAAAAATATGAAGAAAAGAGACTATCATAATCTATTAATGATTAAAAAAATTAATTGGCTTACAATTTTCTTGACTGCCATATTATACCATACACATGAATATAATTTATGTATATTAATTCGAAAAATATTGAAATTTAATTTCATTAGTTATGTGTATAGTAATTTCATGATCAATACAATAAAATCTTCCAAGATGGTTTTTATCTTCCAAGATGATAAAATCTTGCTCTTCATTAGTTTAGAACCTTGTAATTTTTTAAATTTTTTCCCTCAAAATAATTTATATTCAATCTATCGATATATTTTACCTCATAAACATAAACGATAATTTCATAAATCAAAATTATATCAATTCATTTAGTTAGTATTTTGTAACATATTAAAAAATAAGAACATTATAATTGTTTTGTTTCTTCCAATGTAGTTTTTAAAAATTCGGCTACTTCATTGTAGAATTCTAAGCTTTAGGACTTAATTTAAAATCTTCCATTGGAGAATACTCTAGCTCAATATTAAGGTTTGTATCTTCAGTTGTTGAATGTTAGAATTTAAAATCTTCCGGTCGATTCTTTTTAGAAAATAAAGCATTTACAAAAGCAGTGTTTCCAAACATGCAAGCAGCCCAAAAACAAAATGCAAAGAGAATGCACAAAAACAATATGAATAAATTTTTCGAGAAGCTTTAAATCTATATTATAGACATATTAAAGCAATACTCTTTGTGCAAACTCAACAAAAAAAGGACAGTAAGCAGTGAAGCAAAAGATATGCTAAACAACACATTAATCTTAAAACACTCAAGATAATGAAGTTTGTGCTTACACATTGCACACATTGTTGTATTCCAAATTTGTTTTATCCAGGGTGAATCAATAATACATTAACTTCACGAATTATCTCTTCAATATAATATGTAGACAATACCCATAATCTTCATGTCTGTAGAAAGTGGTAGACAAAGTCATCATTCTTCAAACATTGCATTTAATAAAGTGAAAATTCGTATATCTTTAATTAAACTGCAGTCATATATCAAAAAAGCAAAATTTGTAGACTTCTTTCAAAAATAAGAGATTGAATTATAACCCAGAGTTTACAGCTTTACATTAAAAAGCATACAATCTCCCAAATCTTCAGTTGAGAAGTTGTAATTCGTAGAGAACTCCACAAATAATCATCTTCCGCGTTGAGCTTATATCCATCAATGGCATTTCTTCACTGAATGACTGAAAACTTTTAGATAATCATAAGAAAAAACAGCATGTTACCCTCTCTTCTTTTGACCACCACATCTTCAGGATTAATAATCTCCCGGTGAAGATCATCTGCTGTTGATTTTCCAGGAATGCTTCTGTGAATATCTACTTTGATTCTGCGTAATTCTGTCACACTAATTTGTGTACCTTCAGGTCCTTTAAATATAGGTGTTGTCCCATTTGATGATTCTAATCTATAATACAGAATGACATTTTATTTGATGGTAAAATAAATAATTTCTTGTATACTGCTCTGTTTTGTACATACTTTTCAGACAAAGTTTTGGGTGTATCTGACACAGAAGTTCTTCCATGTCGACTTGGTGGAGATTTACTTGCGCTACTACTACGACTACACCGAGAAGATCTTCCTTTAGACTCGCGTAATTTTTTCTCGCGTGCGCGTTGCATTTCATATTCTAAAATCTTTTTCTTCTTCAATCGTTCATGCTCCTCGTTTAATTTCTGTTGTAACATCCATTCGCGTCTACGTCGTACTTTTTCTTCTTCTGCTCTTGAATGTGAAGCGGCTTCATAATCTTCACTGCGTGATGCTCTAGCTTTTTCATCGCGATGAGAATGGCCTGGGACGTTTCGCTTCATACTTGCAATCCATAATGTAAATCAGTCACAGTTATTTATCATACAAATTACATATATGAATTGTAAGATAGTAAAATAGTTTTACAGGTTATGATACCTTGTTATTGTTTAGAAAAATTACATTAAATAAATAGCGGGTACATTAAATAAAATTATGAACGCTAATCATATAACAAGAACATTTATAAAAAATAAGAGACAATCTACGCGCGCAAGAACATTAATACACGTATCCTAAAACCTAACCAAGGCTATACAACTCTTGTATATACCGTAGTTCATCAGAGTCCATAACTGCGACGCGCAGGTTGGAAGATGGTGGGGGAACGCAGCGAGCTCTCTGCTAATCGCTTTCCACTTCGTTTGGGAGTATCGCCAATCAGGGCGAAGATGCGCACTGGAGAAGCGCAAAGAACGAAAACTGGTTTTTTCGCAGTTATGGACTCTGGTGAACTGCGGTATAACTTACGATTCTGAAATGGCCGAAATAATCTAAACATGAACCGCCAATGAGCGGTAGAAAGCGCAAAATGTCGATGAGAACAAGTCCAATAAAAGAAAAGCAAAGAACGACGCTACGCACATTTGCCAACAACGGATAACATATCCAAATCTTAGGAAAGAACAATTAGAAAAGATAAAATATAATTAGTTGCTACATTAATATTAAGGACTGCAATATACTCTGTATCATACCCATAACTTTTTTCATAATACTCATTCATAATCCATATATGCAAAAATGCAAGACAATGCATCATATCCATTTCTTTTTTTGCAATATTCTAAACCATATCCAATTTTGTGGTAAAAAACAATTAGAAAAGATAAAATATAATTAGTTGCTACATTAATATTAAGGACTGCAATATACTCTGTATCATATCCATAACTTTTTTCATAATACTCATTCATAATCCATATATGCAAAAGTGCATCATATCCATTTCTTTTTTTGCAATACTCTGAACCATATCCAATTTTGAGGTAAATAAAAAACAATTGGAAGAGATAAAATATAACTAGCTGCTACACTAATATTAAAAATTGCAATACACTCTATATCATATCCATAACTCTTTTTCATAATACTAATTATTCATAATCCATATATGCAAAAGTGCAATAAGCTGCATCATATCCATATTATTTCTTGCAATATCTCAATTATATCCATCTTAAACTCAATATGCAGTACTCAAAATCATATCTGTGCAATACCTCACATTTTATATCATATCCATAACTTTTTCTACAATACTCAATTATATCCATATTTTTAGGAGAAAACTATGTGTTTTGTGAACTATGCAGTGCTTAGAATAACTGTTATACTCAAATATTTTACCAATTACAATATTGCTAGAAAAAGTAAGATTCTTAATTATAATTTTTATAAAAATGAGAATATTTAGTTACCTTTAAACCAACTCCGTTAAATGGAGCACAATATATTGCTATTTTCTGTTAAGAATATTTGTTACAAATCCAAGCTCACTTCCATTTCTTTTCAGTGCCGAAACTCGAGTAATAAAACCTTTGTATCGAGTGTTTGGACGCTTGGGACAGTTAACGGTATTGAAGTGCCATCTACAACCTTCTAAAATTCTAAGATTAAACATAATAAATTCAAAACACTTATCGCATCAATTATATCCTTAAGTAACTTCTTCATTTATAGAATATTTTAAATGATTAAATAACTTATTTTTAATAAAAATTAATTTGATATATGACTATGGAGGAAAGAAGACGCCATATTTTTCGCGTATAGTTTCAGTATCAGTGTTATGGCCACGGCTGTGACAAGTGTTGTGCCCTTGTAACTTCAAATTGTATTAAAAATTTCTTAAACATACCTCACAGTAAGAATGTTGATAAACGGGTGGCGCATGATTCTTATTCATTTTCTAATCGCTTGGAAAATTAATTAACTCCCTTCGAATTCGACGGAGACGTGTACGATCAAGCGAACATCCGGAAAAAGTGAATCGCGCACAGTAAGGACGAAGAATAAACGCCGTAAAGTATAGACGGCGTGAAAGGAACGGAAATAGAGGTTAGTTTATTGAACACAACTACCCTAGTCAGTTAAGATGGTAGTCGTTACAGTAGTAGTGGTGGGACAAGTGATGTCATTGATATCAATTTAGTTAAAACGTTCAACGGAGAGACATAAGAAGAATAGCAATTGTCATAAGTAACAATGGCTGTGAGCACCGAAACTTATCTTATCGATTATTTTCTCGATATCATTTAAAAATACGTGAATGTTAAACTGTTAACCAGTGGCTAACAATTTGATAATTTATATTAAATACACGATCTTCCTTCTCTCAATAACATGTTCTTTCTTTGTTAATCCTTCTACCCGTCCTTCTCTCTTTATTCCTTTTGATTCTTTCTCTCCTCTTTGTTTATTCGTATGCATCGGGGTATCTTCATTTTATTACGAATGAACTTTCCGAAGAACGAGGTTGCTTGTCAAAGAAAGTACCAGACGATCGTGGCTCAATCGAAAATTGCCGCGTTACTTCGTTCGAATTAATTGATTCGGTAATTAAAAGTACTACGATAAGAAATATCAAGAAATATGCGAAGTTTGTAAGTTGATATTGTGCAATAACTGTGAAGGTGAGTTATTTCGGAGTATGCAGGTATTCTAATTTATTAATAAACACCGAATACGGCATTGCGTTACTTGGAATACTTTGAATATCAACCGTGTTACGTATCATACGGGCAAACGATATTATTTGTTGTTTTACTTAACGTGTTCCCGTTATCGTATCGTGAATTGAAAAATATTTCTCGCAAACAATTTTTATTTGTTCCGAAAGAATACTTTATCGATCGAAAATAGGTCATTGAGATCAAGTAGGGGAAGTCTGTAGATACATTCTTTGCACTTTTAATGACCCGAAGTATAATGATAGAGGCGTGTTTTGTGTTTTGTTAACAGGGTTGCAACAATGTCTAAGAAGACTAATTGCAACAAAATGTTAGTCCATCAATTGTCATCTGTGTTACCCGATGATAGACCCATCACATCCATAAGAATTATTGAAGATATAGATAAATGTCCACCAAATTTCACAGTGGTAAGTAATAATAGTAAAAGATTGTTATGATCAATATATTTCATTTAAAAATTTTTTAAATAATTAGGTATCAAGAACATATGACCAAGACACAGATGCCGATTTATGGAGGGAAAGTGGACTTTTCATAAAAAAGAAAGGCAGATATATTTGTTTTTCTAAGACTGAAGGGTTACCTCAGTGCGTGGTTGAAGACATAGTAGTTATTAATGAAAGAGATTCTCCTCCAGAGGGATACAGCATAATCTCTTATACCGTTGATTCAAGTGAGCATACGTAAGACTGATCAGAATAATGTGTAATAGAAAATCATTTTCGCTTAGTACATTGCTGTAATGGATTTTAGTGCAGAAGGCATGGAGGAAGAAGCAGTTGTGCTATAAAATTAGAAATAAGGATTTATGTTCAAAAGCGGTTACAGATATTATTATATGTAGTAGAATTATGAATAAGGTTTATACCTCTAAAATGGCACCAAATGGGTTTATTGCTGCTGGGTATGCATACAGTTTTAAAATTATCCAAGTTTCATCAAAATATCATTGTTTTTCGTATTAAAATATTTCCTCTTCCAGTGTCATAAATGGAGTTTGTGTTTGCTACAAAACTGTAGATATTGTAAATGGGAATTCAAACTCACAATCGTACGTTAATATAGAGTAAGAGTCAGTTTTATCTAAAAAAAGATTAATGTATATATCAACTGTTACAAATAATATTTTATTTATAGTTTACTTCAAAGTGCTTCCCCGAATCCATCAAATGGAACGCCCCACAGAGTGCCTCCCGAAAGGCCGCCAAAACCAAAGTTTTCACCAAAACCGACTAATGGAATTTACCCACAAATTTCTGGGAGTGGGGGAAAGGATTTAGACGAATCGAGCGATAGAGATTATGAGATTCTAAGTCCCGATGCGAAAATTAAACCTACGAGACCCGCTCCGCAACCGCCAACAAGTGTAGTTGCTGGAGCTTCATCGATTTATGGTACACTGCCAGGATCTTCAGATTTGGATGGAGTTCCATTTGTTCTTAATCCACGTCTTAATGTTCAATCTGATTCTTCAAGTGTAAGTTGCTTTTACTATAAACTTTTCTTATCCATCTCGTATTCTTAACAACTATTATTTACAGAATAAACTGCCAACTATCAAAGTTTGGACCCAAAAAGACTTGGATAAGGAGGTAAGATGTTTTTGATGTTTATAGATGTAACATTGATATCAGGTATTTGATGTTTTTATTCTTTATTGATTCTTTCCAGTTCTTTTATGATTTCCGTGCGGAGAGAGAAACTTGAAGAAACCAGTGTGCCAAATTGTGTGATTCTTCATGCAATTATTCAGCTATATCTATACATTTGTATTGATAATATAGCACTAGCCAAGTGTAATAGAGTGCCTGAACGAGTGATTCATACTAACCTGCGAAAATGGAATCCTTTTAACATTTACTGGTGAGATGTTCGAATTTAAATAATGTCCATTTTCTGAAGTACTTTTTCTTCTGTGTCCTATTTAGATTTTGATACCAGTGACAGTTAGCATTGTATTTTTATAGAGTTGCGTTGTATTTTTATAGATAGTAGAAGTTATATATATTATATATATATGATTGTATCATATGTTCTAGTTGTTTATAAATCGTCACAAAGTATTTAACATTGTACTGGTGTACTCCTATTTCTTAATCAAACGCAAAATTCTTTCAATAAAGTCATTTTTAATTTTATTTCCAACAACAAAAGAAACATGTATACTTCTATTTTTTTCTCCTCGAATTAATATTTCTCAACAAAGTGCCTTTATAATGCTCCGATGCATTATAAATTCTATATCTCGAAATAAAAACAACAGAACATAATCGTTCTTGGAATAAAAACAATACTTTCCACGATACTTCTCACAGTAAAATGGCTAAGCTAACATACATCGTTATAACGAATTACTTCGTCGTTTCTGTTATTGATGCTATAAATAAGTGAGAAATATTTTATTAAAATATACGACACATCAAAATCCTTTTTCATTCGAAGCTGCTATAAATAAATTAAGTTCTACATTTTTCTATCTATTGTATTAGGAAAAAAAAAAAAAAAAAAATAGAAAGACATTAATAATAATTTACAGAAATACATTTTACCTTGAAAAACGTGTTTAAAAAAGTTTAAATTATTCGAAGCACAGTCGAACTCTTTCCTATAGCCATCAATGTCCTCAACAACATGCACAATAGTAACATTCTTTTCGATTACGTTCCTTCGTCTATGACTTCCTGCTGGAAGAAACTTTTTGGAAAAACTTGAGCCAACCGTCAAACGAACGGACCAGTCCAATGTCTGACATGAGTGGTGTTATTGGTAGTCGTAGAGATACCGTGCTTCTCCATGACCGCGGATGATTTAATTTTATTCTTATACTTCACGTCTTTCGGCTTCAGCATACTTTTATGATTACTCAGCAATCTCGACGGGGTTAGTATAGATTTATTGCTAAGCCCTGTTGCTTCCAGGAAGTGATCGTAGCCGCTACTCGGATTGGTCGCGGCAAGAGGAACATTATTATTGTCTTTGGTTGCGGCAGATTTCTCGTTCTGGCCAACTGTAGCCCCAAGATTGCCGAGTCTCTCCGAGCCATCGCCTTCGGGCCGATCAGGATCATCGGACAGGTCACACTCGTCCAGATTGAACTCCTCGAAGTTCTGTCTGATGTCGAACTCTTGATCGAACTCCGAATGAGCGTGTTTCGTCTTACCGCGTTCCTTCGTCTGATCGTCGGAATCGCCTCCGATTTTGAACTCCTCGAAATGGCGAACGATGTTTGTGACTCTCGGAATTTTACGCGTTTGTTCGCCGCTGTACTCGTGATTCTGTCGCGTCTGGAACGAGGAGCGAACGTTGTTGAATCTGTTCTTCCAGAAGCTCCCTTCCTCGTTGTTTCCCGTCACTTTATTCACGGTTTCGTCAAAATTCAAGCTCCTCGCCGACGACACGTTGATTCCTGCCGCTTTCAGAGGGGACGAGATGAAGCCAAAGATCTTCTTGCTGTGCTCGGCTGAGCTGGATTCGAGTAACTGTTGCTTCTTCCGCGTCTCGTCGATCAGGAACGAGGGACTAGGAATTTTCTTCAGGATCAACGTGTTGTTCTTGAACTGTGGCTTAGGCGGTAACGCTGGCGGCGTTTTAGGAGGAGGCGACATTATCTCTGGAAGCGATTCGATGTCCTCGTAGTCCAAGTTTTTCGCTATGGTCAGCCCTTTCGCGGACATTTGCAAACACGTTTTCTCCTCGATTCGTTCCAATTTCAAAGGTGGATTCACCGAACTGTTCATCGACGACTTGGTTTTTTGTATCGGCTGAGAAGAGCAGAAGCTCGTGTGTCTCGTCTCCTCCAGCTCGACCTTTGGCTCTATGATTACAATCGGAATTGCTTTCGATTCCTCTGACTCTTCTTCCAAGCTCGACTCGTGATTTACAATGTTACTCGTTACGCTCGGCGTCGATACCGTTTGAGAGATACTCATACCAAACTCGTCCTCGGTGGCTGTAGCTTCGAAACCACTTGCAGGAACGTCGTTAAAATCGCTTCCCGCTGATTCCTTCTCCGCTATGCCTTCCTCGGAATTCTTTCTCTCCATTTCAGAACCCACCGACTCGATGTCCGACAATTTTGCCGGCTGAAACCGAACGATTCTTCCTCGGTGTTTGAATCTTCTGGGCACGGAAAGAATGCTCTCCTCTTCCTCCATGTCCCTCAGAAGGATCTGATTGACGCATTCCAGGACGGAATTGTGATTACTGTTTGGTCGATACGTGTTGTGCCTGAACACATCGTCGTTGATCTTATCCTCGTCCGGATCGCTGTACCAATTCCCGCTGGTCTCTTCTACAGTCTGTTCCTCGATCTCCATTTTCAACATCCTGTAAAAGATGAAAATTCATTTGCGATCCTGACGCAGACCAGCTGTGGGAAAATTGAAATTCAGGAATTGCAACTTCTTGTCTTGAACTTTGATAAAAACACGATAACAATAGAGAATGCTTTCTTGCTTCAAAGAAATAATAAAAGGAAAACTTGGATAACCTTTGATTAATAATTCTATTATGAAAACTTAAATGTATCTATGGGAAATATTTGAAATTTCAAGGGCAGATCATTTCGCGAAGCGTTAACACTGAAAACGAACTAAACACTTACACGCTGTTGTTATTATTGTTAATGCCGCTACCGTGATTATTATTATTACTATAATCGTCGTTCGTCTTGGACGCGTCGGTGATGATGCACTCGGTGTGTTCCAAGTTCCTTGAATTCGTCTCGTTGCAAGCGTTAACGTAAATAGGCTCCTTCTCCTCGTCCTCCGACGCGAAATTACAGTCCATCCCATCATCCTTGCTCTCTGTCCTCGCGATGTTACCGGCCTCGATTATCTCCGCGTCTTTGCAAGCTTTCTGTACTTTCGACCTACCGTTTCCAACCTTCTTTCGAGGCAACTTCGAACCGTTCACCACGATCATCGTCCGTTCTTCTTCCTCTTCCTCCTCCTCCTCGTCATCCTCGTCACCGTAGACCATGGTAGTTTCGTTCTCGCTATCGGTGACCATCGTCGGTGTGCATCTGTTCGACTTGTTCAACGTCGATCCAGGCGACACATCCGTGCTTTCGCCTTCGCAAAAACCTTCGGTGCTGAGCAACGAGGGGCTTCCCTCGGTGGTGGTTGTGATAATAGACACGTCCGTGTTCTCGCTGCTCGTCAGGCTCGTTTTCGAAATATCGCTGCCGGCGAAGCTGTGAGTCTTCTTCACTCCTCTGTCCAACTCCTCGAGCTCAACAGGTACCACTTCCGAGGCGTTCAGTTTCGTAATTATCTCACACTTCAGGTTCTGAATGTCCTTGCTGATACTGCTGTCCTGTCTCGGGTTTGCCTGCAACGATGGAATTCGTATTTCCTGTAAGAAGTATTTATTTTTCTCAATCTTTTACAACGCGAATTATTTTTTCTTCTTTATTTCTTAAATATACAAAGGGAAATTATGAATTGAAACTCACGCTGACAGCTTGAAGGCTACTCTCCTCGATGTCGGTGGTCGTTTCGATCTTCGCCAAAGCGTTTCCCAACGTTTGCTCGCGTTTACACTTGATGTAATTCTTCGTGTAACGTCTGAGCTTGGCGATCTCGAGCTGCTGGTTCCTGATCACGTTATCTTTCTCGCAGAGCAGCTGCCTGATCGATTTCTGTTCCTGCTTCAGCCGCGCCTCGAGAACAAGCAGGGCACGGAGTATTCGTGAGAGTTGCTGATCACGAAGAGTCCTCTCGGACTCGTGGCTCGCCGTACGATTGTCCAACTCCTTCACCAGATCACGGCATCTCTTTGTCGCCGCCCTCAAGGCCTCCTGGGTACGAACTAGCTCCTGCTTCAACGTCCGTACCTCGGTTTCCATCTGCAAGATAACCAACTGGTTAGACAGAATATTCCTTATTATTTATTAAAAATCAACGTTTCCGCTCTCCTCAGCTATGCAAAGTTGAAAAGAATATCAAAATTTATTTCGATTTTACATTTACCATTACACTGAAAGTCGTACGCTCTCTCCAAATATTAATTGAATTTTAAGTCAGATTGATGTTGAGAATTATTGTATCATTTTTATTGGACTGGTCTTTATATCGAGAGCCAATTAAGGATTAATGGGATAAACCCTTTTCCTAAAGGATATTAAACCATGGCTTTTAGTCTATTAATAGCTTTTCTACTCGATAAAATATTAATGGTCAATTATGAAATTTTCTTGTGAATCTATTCGAATCGTTTCGAATAGAATGCAAAGACGACAGAAGCTCGCTGCAATTCGAACACGGACAATGGGAATGAGGAAAGCCAAAGGCTTTGTTCCTTAAGAAGAGAAATCTCCAAGGTTGACTCTGGAGGTCTGGAATTCGTCCAGGTGTAGACACCAGGAGGACCGGAAGGACCTGACCTGTGGAAGCTGCTAGGCCAGGTATAAAAAGGGGACCCAGTCAAAATATAAAGGGGATTCATTGTTAGAGCCTCAGCTTAAAAACTACATTATTCTGTACAGGTATCTTTCATTATACACCAGCATTAACAATTTGTCAAACTATTGATGGTATGTAAAATTCGTTTCTTTATTTTTCTATTATAAATAAAGTATTTTAATTGGTTTGGTAATTCTAGCGTCAATTATTTGAAACGTACAACAATCAAAATCGATCCTTAAGGGTGACATGTTTTTCTTCCTTCCTCAGAAGGGTATGGAAAGGGCGCAATTAAATCGCGAGATACTAATCGCTTCGCGAACGAGAACGCGTCTTTTCAATTAAGGTACATCTCAAGGTAACGGAACTGTGGCGGGGATATTTACAACACCAACTCCACTTCCTGACATTTCACGAACCTCGTTCTAATGGTCCCGATACATATCCCATTGCATGGAGGTACTTTCCCGCGAAACGATCGATTAATTCCAAGAATCAGTCATTTCGTACAAAGAATATCGATGAAACGTTTAAGTAGAAATTGGGTGAATTTTAGGAGACTAGAATAACTTTTTAATCATTGGATTCCTAAAGTTAAGACTTGCATTTTCAGACGCAACTACGGATTAAAAAAAAAATGTCAAAAATTTTGTGTGCCCTACAGTAAAGTTTAATCTCTGGTTAGAATTTTCAACCCTCGATTTACCTTTGCTTTTCCTATAAGTGACTACCAGTCATTTTGTATTAAGAATACTCATGGGGCATTTATGCAGTCCTTTTTGTGGAAGCTTAAGCTTGAAATTCATACGCCATAAGCGCTGTTTCGCGATATTTTTCAGTCATGAAATCCACCATTCGACATAGCAGTGTCGTTTTCGCTCGACTGGAATGCCACGAAAGTTGGTGTTGTCAGTAGCGCAATAAAGTGCCGATGGCGGTGAATTTACGGAGGCAACGGATCGCAGGAAGCCGCAAATTTTCACGGCTGTACACGTTGTAATTATACCAGTGGCTGCTGCGAGAAACGCGTCCGACAGTCGAGCATTTCTACATCGTCGATACTCTCTTTGCTGGCAGCGAAAGTAATCCTCTGCTCGTGATCTTCGATTTTCAACGTCGAGAACCGTGTGTACTGGACCTCGTATTTTCTTTACCCGTTAACTTACACCGTAATCAATTTACCCTTTAATCCATGAAACGCGACGCACTAAATCAACCTTTTTCCACTAGTAAACTTGTTTTTCTCCCAGCGATCCTCCGGCGACGCATTGTCTGACAGAGAATCGAAACAGTGTTTCTTCCTTTTCATCGGAAATATTCTACACTTTTAAAAGCCCATGAGAATTTAAAATAATTATTCCACGCTTGTTCGTACGGTCGTGTAATTCGTTGCCTTGGCATCGTATCGATTCTCGGAATGTTCAAATATTACGATGTGGCAATTTAAGAGACCGAAGGAGTTCCGGTTCCGATAAACGTTACGTGACCTCGACCACCTCCAACATTTTCCCAACTGGACAGAAATTTGTATTCCATGACATCACAGGAATCCCCGATGACCGAGCGAATGCGTTCGGCAATAGTTAGAAAGCGTAGGACGATGACTTGTCCCTGCCCCGAATGCCAACAATCGCAAATATCCAATCACCGTTCGGTGTAATTAAAAAGAAAATAATTAATTGTGCCATTTAAATTTATAGGAATTGTAATAATTGACGTGACGCGTATAGGAATACGAAGAAGAAAATGCGATAGGAATAAATTTCTGAATGCAATTCTCGAGGAGCTTCGATTAAATCCATTACAAGGTTATCAAGTTATTAAGACAAAAGTTTCCCAGACTACTGCACGTCGTTCGGAGGCAAATCCTGTTCTACAACATTTTTCAAAATATATTCATAATTTATAACTAAAGAAAAATTATTTTTATTCTAGGATCAACTTTACTTTGGGGCATACAAAATTGTCGATTTTTATTCCGACGGTATAATAGTATTTGACGAGTAGAATATGAAAATACTAGTTTTAAGCTTAGGGATTCGGTTTCACAAAATCAGTCCCCCATAGACGTCTTCGAAAATCTGACACCCACTACCGTATCCATCCAGTTCGGTTTATAAAGTGGCTCACAGAGGTGACGAAAAAGTGTGCTGCGACTTTCTCCGTTCTTGACCAACGGTTTTTCGGTCCATCGAGGTGCACGATAGGAGGTCAAACGATTCGAGTGGTTGCTATACACCGAAGTATACCTGCTGCCTGTACAGTGGGGCAAAGTTTCAAGAAACAGAAAAGAGATTGAAAATTCTACTTCGTCTATCAAAAATCCTATATTCCAACTCTATACTATGGACATTGATCTTTCCAACGTATATGAAAATCATTAAAATAACCAGATTGAAAAATCTCATAATTTTAACATAACGATTTCTTCCCTATTTCTTCGAATTCTACTCCACTGTGTGCCGGTACAGTTATCCGGTTTAATGGCCTCCGGCCAGTCGTCAAATTCTTTTTGGTAGCAAGTGCAGAGGTCAGGAGAAACAACTTGAACGCCATCTCGTTCTTGCCCGAGACCTTTTTTAACCCGACAGACTTAGAACTGCAGAAAAACGTGCAAAAAGGATAACGTTCGTTCCGAGATGACGTCAATGCTGCATTCTCGTCTCCGATAACTGAGAAACACACTTTCTCCGATGTTACGGTGTAACGAGTAAACGGGGATCCATAATTATTGCACGAAACGTGCAATAACAGTACGTAACAACATTTCTCTTGACCTCTTGCGATCGGTAAACGGTACGTCACGATTTCACTGAAATAGAACTCCGAAAAAGAAACGCGGGACTATGCGGCACGAGTTTTAATTGTCACGAATCAGCGTTCCGATTGATCACTGATTTGTTTTATTTCTCGGTCATCAAACAGCCAAGAATCCTTATTTCGCAAGCCGAGCATGTACTTACACGTAGTAGTCCTCGCGAACACGAGTACAGAATTGTGTCATCGTTAAACAGCCTTCATTGATTGCTTCAGGATATCTTATTACAATCGATGTAATAATTATCGCTCGTTTTCATGTACCGTTTAGCGATAAGGAGTAGTGTCGATACGCTATGTTTGTATATTCACGCGAGGATAATAAAAGGATCAGTGGGAAGATAAATAAGAATTTGATACCGAGTAAGCTAAAGTGTTGCTGAAGTAAGCTCAGTCGTTGTAATACAATTCAATATGTAATCTCTGTTTAAAGTAAACAATGGATAATTTTACAATGATTGCAACAAGATCTTCGATGAAAACTTCTGAAAGGACAACTGATTCGTCATCTGATGACTGTAATTGATTGGGTTCGAATAAGTCCACGACACACTTTACGAGTACATCTTATTCGGCCTGTTGTCGATTTAAAAATAAACTACTGTGCCTTTTACTGCAGTACTAAAAGAGCGCGTAATTTAATCTAATTTTTTTTTTATAATCTACATTAAACATAGGTATGATTTGTAATATGTGTTTATCTTCAATTATAGCGAGTTTAAAAGTGAAGATTTTAGTTAAGTTTGAATGGAATACCATAGAATTTTTGATATTCAACGAAACACCTACCGTGTACGGTAGTTTTGACATTAAAAAATCATTCGTATGTTCTTATTATATCCTGTGAATCATTACCTTAAATTTTGTGCTCGGATGCGGTAAATTTATCCAATACTCGCGAGAAGATCGACGTAGATGATCGGCATGATATATGTCCGATTTTCCACTCACAATCACACATGAATCAACCAAATTTCACCTGATTTCGACATAACATTCTGTCACTGATCCTCGAGGCATCTGTCGTGCGTCGCCTCCTCGAGGATGCCGGTTACGAGCGTTGCCGAGGATAACCGAACATTACCGAAGGTCACCGATGCTATCCGGAGACTAGCGCGAATGGCCGAACGTTTTCGCGTACCTGACATATTGTACTTCGAATTTTTAAACTATTCTCATTATTTTCACAGTTCACTAGACGATTATTTGTTCATCCTCTTATTTTACTCGATCCTTGATAATGTAGTAGGTCAATAATTATCGTGCCAGGGGAAATGTGAATCGCGTGTTGGAAGCCGAATGTAGGCGAGACGAACTTTGGTTACGAACTGGTCAGTCGGCGAATGGACAGTTAGGCCCAAGAGGGAGTAAAGAATGGTAGAGGGAGAGGGTTGAAGCATACTCGGATTTCGAAAACAATTTTCTCCTACTATAAAATCCTATCGATACAAAGTAACACTGTTAATATAACCTGTTTTCTTTAATGAAAGGCATTATAATACACAAAATTGCAATTTAAAATCAGAAAAATTGCTTCCAAATACTACATCACTGATAGTATGAAACAAAGGGTTACAATAAAAAAAATGATAAAAGATATTACAAATGATTTTTTTCTTCGGTATATCTTCTTTTTTTTCGAAGAAAACCTTTTACACTCGTGTGTTTGTTGAATAATTGATGAGAACATGGTGAGCCGTAGTTCCTAAGTGCAGCCCTGAGAGCCAGAGTCAGACGGAGAGAAGGAAGAAAGTAAGAAATGCAGATAGAGAGAGACAGGCCTGTTCCGCGTGCACGCGTGCACGAATGTTTGCGTATTTTTTTCCATGTGTGACTTGTTTGCGATCAGATGAAAACAGGTAGGGTCCCCAATAGACCGTACATAATGCAAACCTGGTCACGATACGTCCTTTTTCAGGTAAATTTCCAAACAAATCCATCCACGCGTTAATGTGAGTCAAAGTAAGAAACAGCTGATCAAGAAACATTCTTCGACTACCGTGACCGATTTGCAACATTCCCTTATCATTATTTCTACAATACATTACAATCCTTCGATGTCGGATAACAAAATAGTTCATTATCGCCGGCTTATCTTCCGTTGTTATCTCCTTTTTCAAGAAAAGATTATAAATTAATTACCTGGAAATTACTGCGTACACACTTTTATTCAACAAAGTATCAATCATCGCAATCGCTTTGAAGAAACATCGTTCAGAGAAGATTATCTCCGGCTCTCTAATAACAGATTCGATCGGCTCTTTTATTTCCAACGGACTCGCTACACACGATGGAGGATAAAAAGGAAGCTTCTGAATCTATCGAACACATTTTGTGACGTTAAAAAAAAAAAAAAAAAGATAGAAAAAAAGAAAAATGAAGAGCAACGAACAGTCACGTGCGTTCTCGGAGTACCGTTTTCGCAACGACACCAGATATCAGCCTCGTTGGAATGTTATCGACACGAACGTTCGTTCTTGATCTTGTCTGAAAGGAGATCGTTCTCAGCCGGGCGAGAACGTCGATTGTCCTAGAAAACAAGATTCTACCGGTCGGCGCCAGCTCCGCGGTTGCGCAATTGCCCCTTAACGACTTCGTTCGGGCCTTCTTGCAGCCAGCCGCGCACCTAGTTTTTGCGGAAACCACCTTTGAGATACCTTTAATTCGCGTACATCTTAATTGCCGATCGGAAACAGGTGACAACGAACGACGACCTACCGGTACGGTCTATGCGCGAGATTCGAGGTTCCCTCAGGATACGATTAATCAAGATGTAATTATAAGACACAACTAGTAACACGGATCTGGGTACGAATGGTACCCGTTTACGGTCGCTGATTCAACGATTTATGCGTGGAACTGACCGCTAGTGTATTATTAATTTTTTGCACTAATAACATATTCGTTTTTAGGTCGTTTCATATTCGAACGGACTACGGGATTTAATGAATCTGGAGCGTAACTGAATATCGATGAAGTCAATGTATAAATGTAAGTACCTCGGTATAGGACCTTAATCCGTTCCTGATGTTTGGATTTATACCAAATTGGACGTATTCCAAAGCAGACGTATACCGAGGTACCAGGCGTATTCAATTTTGTATCGCGAGGAAAATGAGATCACCTGCGGTAGCTCGAAAACCCCAAGGTTTCCTCGTGCTAATGAAAAGCGTTTAACAGATCGGGTGAACAGTGTTTCTCAAAACTGGTAGCCGAGAAAAGGGGAAGCAACATTTTCACGGTGTAACGCGAGAGTTTTACTCCAGTTTCAGGGAACAAAGGCATCGAGGGGCAACGTAAAGTCCTTGATCGTGACTCTATCGCGAGAGGGCAGACGAGAGAAAGAAAAGAAAAAAGTAAACGGGAATATTCTTGTTGGAAGCAGCAACAGCAGCAACAGCAGCAGCGAACTCAATCCTGCGCGATAACGTCTCATCGATTTATTAACTCGGTTACCTTAGGAACCTGGTTCACCAGCCCTCGGTTAGTCCGAAGGGATAACCGTTATCACGATGCACGAATACAATCGATTTCTTACCGCCTGGCTATACTCCATCCACAGTTTCGAGTCTATCTTCTTCCTGCACGACATTCTTCCGATGATCGTTTGTCCCACCCACTCGCCGATGATTTTTCCCCTTTCTTGTAATCCAAGATCACCGACGGGATATCACTAGCTTGTAAGTACGCGATGGTTATTTTTTTCACCAGCCTTCGATCGATTCGATCGTCCGTTAAGAATTCTTCATCCGAAGATGAACCTCCGGTTCGCGTAAATCGAAGCGAAATTTTTGACGAGCGAGATATTTTCGTGTTGATTCATCCGAGAGATTTGCATTCCTCCTCGTTGAGGTAACATCTCCTCGCAGACCTCTTACGTTCCAATTGTCCGTGCTACTTTAAATTCTGGTCGATGATAAACTTGTTAACCGAACCGATGAGCACATCTCTTCTTTTAGCAGGGAAACTCGATTATTGCATCCTGTCTCCGCTTTTCGTTTAATCGCTTCACCGTTCAACGTTAAAACACCGTGAAGAAGCACTTGAAACTTGTACCAACGACGAAGGTGCAGCGTTCAATTACTTTTTCTATCGCACCACTTAACCGAGATATTGATTTATCTTGCGAGTCGATTCGTTGCAAAAATAACTTGTACTCGCAGCTGATGGTTACCATTTTTCCGTACATCGTGTCACGCGTTTGTGTCTCGTTAATGGTGCACATCGGAATTCTTTCAATTTTCTTCGGCTTTCAGAGGAGAGTACGAACGAAAAGGCGCGCTCGTTTTCGAGTAACGGTACGCGACGATTCCTTGCACAAGAACCGTCGTCGTGACTCAACGAATCTGTAATTGACGCGATATGGTGTTAATTGGCTGGAATTAATTAGCTTCGACGGCATTAACCGCGCGTTCCACGGGGGATCGGTTCCATACGGTTATGCAAATTAGCTTTCTTTCGTCGCGTTGCATCGCGATTTAATGTTTCTTTTTTTATTTCATCCAATGGAACGGTCAACGATCACCAAAAAAGAAAAAGAAATGAAAAGGAAACATTTGTCATTTTAGTAAAATGCGCGAGGAAGCTTTATCGTGGCTGTAAATCCGCTAATAAAACGTTAGAGCATTTGAAAGATCAGCGAACGATGAAATTATCGAGGACGCGTGTATCGCGCGCCGCGGCTCGAACAAAGTCCGCGTTCTGCGAGACGAAACGTTCGACTAACTGTTCTCATAAAGCTTGCTCGTTATCTGGAGTGTTACCTGCAAGACAATGATAACAACCACGATAATGACGCTGATCGTCGTAAAGATTACGATCGAACCTGATAAACATATGTAAATACGCGGAGCATTCAGATACGCGGGGATTCGTGCAACTATCATAAGTCAAAGCCTTTCTTCGGTGCAATTAGAAAAAAAAATGAATAGTTTACAGAATACTATATTACAATGTTAACAAAATGAATATCAAGAAATTTAAATTTGAATTTCTTATACACTGATATCGATACACGGTTCATACGTGTGTTTTGTAATTAAAAATATATTGTTTTTATGTCTAAAAGTCGTGTATGATTATATATTAACAATTTCAGAATATGTTTCATTCATTACGTACATAATGTATCATTTTCGACAGATAAAAATAATTGTAATTATAATGAAAGCAAAACATCGTAACAAAAATCACAATATTGTTCGTATCAGCTGTCGATATCGTATCAAAAAACAACAGACAATAAAAAGAACACCGTTTAGTGTTAATAATCTGTGTAAACCAAGTAATCGTCATGTTTCCGGTTTTAGGCAAAAGTATACCGCTACGTCACTAAATGTCGAATGGCGGTGTCACGCAGACTGGTTGTTATCATTAAATAGTTTTTATCAGTTCAGTATACGTGTACCCGAGCTTCACCGAAATGTTACACGGTCGATACTCGAACAAGATTACAACGAACCTTCCACGTGTTATTACAAAAAACCTTATCTGGTAGCGTTTATGGGCCATAAAATGGCAATTGAATTACAAATGCAATAGCTTCGCTATCACTTGTTCTATTTATTTATTATAGTATCGACTAGGCTTCTCGTCTAGTCGAATAGTGAAACTTTTACGCGACCCACAGAGGGGTTTCTAGTGGGTGGGGTGCCACCCCGAATTTGTTGGCGTGGGTGGTACGAGTCCCACACTGCTCAGGCGCCCCTTAGCCGAATGATGCGACGGGGTTAACAAAAAAAAAAGTGAAAATTTTTAGTATCTATGACGTTCTTTGTAATTGCTATCTGTGGATATGTGCCATGCGGGCACACGTGCTCGTGTTACGAGACGCAGGTAAGCAAAGACAGATGTACAACAAAGGGATACCTTCTGTGCGGGTCTTTACGTACTCCGCGACCTTTTAAGCGATACGCTTTGACAAGCAGAGTACGTCAACTTTTCGCAATCGGACACGGTGAAGCAATTTGCTATCCAGGTTTCCTGTTTTCATTTTTTCTTCGTCTTTTTACGTAATTCAGCACGTTTAAAAACACAGATCCAAGTAATTTCTGTAGACTTTATTACGGATCAAAGAATCGTACAGGAGCTATTTTGATTATTCTACGTTTTTTGGCAAGGTCCTTCCTAAGCTTATTGATCCTTCGATACCCGGACAGTCTTGGAGGGTAAGGCTGTTTAAAATTCAAATAATAAGGTAATATCGACAGCTGACACGAACGATATTGTAACTAGTTTTTTATGCTAGATTTAAACTAACTTTAACGATGAAATTTTGATAAATTATCCTATGATAAATAAAAATTATTCCTTCGGAGTGTCGTCGTCGCGTGCAGAAGCAATGCCACGCGACGCGACGACCAGACATCCAGCTAACAACACAAGAAAGGAATAAAATGGAAGAGAATCGATACACTGGCCAGATAACAATTTGCGTCATAGTCGAGGGTCGTATTGTTCGATCGGTTTACACGATATTCGAAATTTACGGCGCGACGACTTGCCGTTCCGCAACAGAATCGTCGAATCTGTTGTTATCGAGTTGAAACCACGACAGAATACACGTCGCTTCTCATCCGGATAGACTTTTCTTTTTAACCCTTCCTCTATTTTCAACTTACTTTACAACTGTTTTCTTGTATCGCGCAATTTATCGTTCCTAAGGTACGTTTTACTGACATTCAACTGTTATAGCACTCTAACTATAATTTTAAAAAAATATACTGCTCCTCCTTTTTCGAAGTCGGTCAAAAAATGTCCACGACACAAAATTAAAGAAAAATAATTCCAAGATAATTAATTTTTTTTAAATTTCCACTGGGGTTAAATTTGAAAGATAACAATTTTTCCAACACTTTGATCTCCATTGACACTAAGATTCTAATTTGATAAAATAAGTAAGAAAATTTCTCAGAAAATGGAACAGAAGTTGAAGGATATCTAAACTGTTCTCGATAACATTTGCTACTAGCAGCAATCGCTATCTTATCATTGTTTTTCACCTCGCTTTTCCAACCACGGTTTCACCTGATAATGACACGCGTTTATTATCCGCGTTGGAATTCGCTTCGTTCCGACCGAATTATCCGTCGAGAACGCGTACGTTCAGGTCACCACGACAGGTACGAGGAAAAGTTTCTCCTCGGTTTCCATTTAATCGACCAGAAACACTTTTTCACCGTGATTAAAACTTGGCAATCGCAGAAAGTTGCTTGGTAAAAGACGATGGAAACGATTAAACGGTCGGAGATGAAGCGTAGAAATGTAGATCAAGGTGTGAAAAATATCGCGATCCTTTCTTCTTATCGCGAACAATGTACGTAAACTATGAAATAAACAGGTACTTTAACGCTTGATTTTATTTTCCATTGATAAAAAATATGACGGGATTGAAAGTGAAACGTTTGTTAAGAATATTGTCAACTTTTTCTTTCTTCCACGAGTTTTGTAACTGTGTCATTAGAATCAACAACTTTTCCCGCTTACGTTCGCCGCCCGTATAATTAATAATTATCTGCGTTTGTTACGCTTTCTTGGTCTCAGTTTCCTCGTTACCATCGGTCGTGTTCCGAGCCTGCACGTGCCGAAGAAAACAATCCGAACGAGGACGTAAGGTTTCACATCCTAGTACGATGCTTTTCGATTGATATCCACTTTCTATAACGAAGTGTCTTTTAAAAAATACAGAAATTAATTGCAAGACGTTTATCATAAGCGCATCGATGCACTCAAAGAATGCAGTAACGATATGGAAATAAGTAATAACCAGAGCGGAATGTACGTAATGGAGCATATGATGTGGTAAAAAATGTAGGTAAGGCATGGTTTTCGCGATGGAACGAATATGGGGCGAAAGTTTGATTCTGCCACGTGTCCTGACCCCTTTCGTAATAAAATATTGACTCTGAAAAAAATTCGATTCATCTTCGATTACAGTGTGAATAATTTTCTAATTTTCTAATTTTCTAATTTTCTAATATAATCTAATGTAATATGGCGTCATTCATAGATTCGTATCTTTCTGCTCGAGTAACATGATTTTTTAATCACCGATCATTCATAGCTCTCTCTTTGATTTCAACGTCCTTTGTTAAAGGAACCTAACGGAACGCGATGGGCGAAGTCGATTTAATTTGAACGGGCTTTGAGGTATTCGTTCGTTGCATTAGTTTCTTTTTTTATCTTCCAGCCAATCGACAGAATCGGTTCTAATCGAAATTTCCGATCAGAGGAGCTCGTTAAAAAACCGCTACACGTCCAACTATCTGTGTTAGAATCTACCATTTTATTTTCGCGAGCAAAAAAAAAATAGATTAAGTGAATGTTTCTGAATTTTTGGTCACGATTGTGCCAGCTCAATTATCCAAAAGTGAAAAGTATCATTTTCATTCGGCTGGATATTAAGGGTTATTAGGACGATCGGGAACGGTATTTTACAGCTTAATTCCTGTCTTAGAGATCGGTCATTTTTCAAAAGACATTCTTAACCCGGCAGAGCATCGAAGCAACGATTTATCTCGATCACGAAGAGCAGCTCCTTTGCTTCGCCATCGTACCGGTATTATTGCCGTTTAGAACGAACGGTACACACAGTCACGTATTCGCTATCGAATGGATCGATTTCGTGTCGGTACGATCCACTTAAAATACCTACGATGCAAATCAGCCTTAATGCTCGTAGAATTGACCTACGATCGATTCCAACAGACGATAGAAATAATTGTCGAAAAATCAGTTTAGACCACTTTGAGACTTGAAAAAGACTAGAAATTAACTTCAGATCCACTGTTCGAGAGTTAAGAATGTCCGAAATAAGAAAATCCTCTAAGAAAAATCTTACCCGACGAAGCGAAGATTTTTCCGGGTGTAATTGAAAATTTTTCGTTTCACACGAGTTGCCGGTCTGACTCGATTTCAACGACTGGAACGCGTCCGAGAGCGGGAGTACCACCGACGACCTAGGAATTTAAGATAGTCATCACCGGCGCACTTACATAAGCTTTACCTCGATGTCAGAAGGAACCAGGAAGCGTGTCGTGACGGATGGTAATGCGATCGTAATAACATGTACGCCGGTGCAAAGACGTTTCGAGGGAGGAGAACGAAGGAGGACCGGCAATCGAAACCGAAATATTCTGAATGAAGAATTCAAAATTATTTCAAATAATGCTCGATTCTGGCCAAATGAAACAAAGAGCAACACGAGCATCAAGTAAAAACAAGGGCAGCAAGAACGATCTTGTGGAAAAGGGTAAAAATTTCAGCGTCGAGTTGGCCAAGGAACGCGTATAAATCAACGTTGAAGCCATTAAATTCTACGGTCACGATAACACGTGAATTTTTTCCTCGCCTAGCGTTTCAATGCGTCTCCATTGTTAGGAAGAAGCAAGACAATGGACAGATATTACGAGGCACGGAAGGGAAGAACAGAAGTGGCGGAAGAAGAGGAGGAGAACTCGAGTTCCTCGGCATCTCTACAACCCGCGGCGATCCATTAAATCAAATGTGCGTGATAGTGTGACTACGATTGTCGTGTCAACATCGCATAGAAATAACTAACCACAAAGGAACATATTTCTTTTTTAGTATAAATAGAGAAGAATTTCTTCTTTTTTTTTTTTTATTAATAATGTGGCAAACTCTAATGAGAGTTTGATGAGAATCTAAGACATTAAACCACATCCTATTTAAGCGTCCTACTTACAGAGAAATTAGACCAAAATGGATGGAAATTAAATTTCAAAACAAGTGAAATAAAAATTGTAATATGCAGCAAAAAAATATTCAGACATTAGATTCATTATTGATCGTCACAGGAAACACTAAATGCGATTACTTCCGACAATCGACCACCCATAAGCTTAACGTCACACCGGACCAATTATACGTCTAATTATTAATAATTACTCCAGACTCTGTAAGGGGACAAAGAGAAACAACGTTACGTAGGCTCTCCCTTTCACGAAGAATGTAAAATTACTTCACCCGATGAGCTGACTTTTCTATATATAATTACCTCGATGGAATCGTTCCGTCACATTTACCTAACGATAGATTGGAAGCATTTTTTTCTTCCATCGGGAAGTAATTATCCGGAGAAACGACCGTGCGACAGGGTAGAGAAGAAATTTTACCGAGGAATAATCATTAAGTTGGAATCTATAATGATTTTATAATAATTACTTTTCATAGGGAAACGATAAAAAAATGTTATTTTGTAATAGAAGATTGCTAAGGTAGCGAACAGAGAGGTTTGGAATTTGAAAACTATTCTTAATATTGAACTTGGTCAGCGTTCGCGCGCGGAAAAGACAGAAGTATTCGAATTTACAGGAGTGCGCGTGCTTCTTCAGCTTCAGTAGTGGCTGACATAGCGCATGCCGCGAAAGTCGCGATACTTTGCGGACACGTACGTATACCATGTGCATTCTGTTCTCCGGATAAACGCGTGGCATTACGTCTGCGCCAAAGACGTAGACACGCAGCTGACGACATCCTTTGGATGCACCCTTCCTGTTCTCTTTCAATCTGTCCAGCACGTTGCTCGCGCGCCTCGTCGCCGAGAATCGCGTTCGAATGCGATCCGATGGCAAAACGGTCTCGTTGATTGATTTTTTCGAAGGCGAAATTTCGATGCCGATCGAAATTCGGTGTCGTACCGAGGGGAATCAACAGGTGATTGGAAAACGCAAAATTAATCTTCCCGGTACGAGATGGTTAATTATTTCGCAAAAGTAATTAGTTTGAACTTCATTCAAGCCGGCGCCTCTCTCGGAACACCTTATGTAACTGTTGATATTACATAAAAGGTTCATTGCATAAACACCCACGCATTTCAATTTTACTGTATACCGATTACTACCTGCTAAAAGATTACTAAATCGTTGCTTAACGATTAAATTATTAATCATCGTTGAATATTCTTGTCGATCAGCAACGACTTCTAAGAAGCTAAAACGATCGACCCGTTATGGTTCGATGACAAGAACGATCGGCTTCCGTTCTGCCATCGAAAGAATTCTTTTCCGTCACGTTTCTCCGATCCTCCGTTACACTGGCTGACTTATCTTCAATTTACAGTGACAATATTTGCAATATTCTTTGTTTAAGGCACGCCTTGCCTCGAAAGAAAACAATCAAGTACAATAACTCTAATACATTGCTCTGAACTATAATAAGACACCTTATATAGGTAACCACACGATCCATTCTCAATAATCGTTGCGTCGATGATTTTCAGATTTGTAAGCCGCTATTACGACACATTACAAGCGTATAACGATAGAGTAAAACATTTTCACTTTACCGTTCCACTTGTTTGATAAGCTTTACACAAGCGTTTTCTTCTTTTCAGGCTATTACGATTTTTTTATATAGATAAGTAACGTGCCAACATCAGTTTTAATGCTGCATTTATTTATAAATAGAAAATAAAATAGAAAAATAATTTAATAACAAGTGCAAGATATCTATGTTAACGCCTGCAATTATTCTTTTAATAGAAACACGTTAGCAATTTTCTGATATGGATTAATACATTGTTGACTGGCGATTTTACAATATTCCATATTATCCTTTATCTACTGATTTTTCTAACGAGTAGAATATTTTCAAATTATTATCTTGAATCGGTAGATAGAGTTTCTCGCCGGAAGTAAGCGCGAGCATGTTGCAAGCTCGTAAAGAATTCTGAAACGAGGTAAAAGAACGCCCATCTCTGCACCTTCAGCCAGTTTATTAATTCTTCAATTAGTAAGATACACCTCTGTACGTATAGACGGTGATTACTTGCACGAATTAACCGTGAAGAAGTTCGCGTGGCGAAGAAACGAAAAGTAAAACGTCGGGGTATTAGAAAGCGATGGCTATCCACTGTTGGCGCGATGCAATTATGTCAAGAATGTTTGCAAACATTATCGTGCAAGTTTCCTTCGAAACAGCCGATTCATCAGATAATATCGCAGACAGAAAAATGATCTACAATATTTGACGAGCGAATGCTCTCAACCTGTTTTCTCAAGAATTTAAACGTATTAGATAAAATAATTATATTTTATCGGTCTACTAATACACGAAAAAAAAAATTTAATGTTGATATTCTAATTTTGGAAGTCAAATATTACAGAGTTGGGTATTACTTGAAATAATCGGAAATTTCGGCTAAACCGAAAATATTGAAGAATAAGAAATGAAACATTATTCGAATAATTAAAAATTCAATGATATATTTGAGAATAACAGGAAAAAATCGAAGGAGTATCTAAATCGTGGGCTACTTTCGTGAAAGTTTTGTCATTTGACTGGAAAAGTATGCGGAACAGTTGTTTCCAACTTTCTAGTCGAGTAAATCGTTACAGTAATGACCAATCAGAAAGCTAATTTGCACGATCGATCAACACTAATTTGTCCACTTCATTTCTGAAAATCATACGATCTTTTTTTTGTTTATAAACATTCTTCTCCTGTATTCTTTAGCGACAAAGAAATGTTCGGATAAAGAGCGGAAATAAATAAAACAGAAGCATGGATAGTTCATACTCCACTTTCCCACATAAATTGCTAAACCTGGTACATTTCAGTGATCGTTTTCATCGTTCGGTAAACTTTCACGTTTCACTACGCTGCTTTACAAAATTAGTCTAGAATTTCATAAATGACAAACAGGTAACAGTAACAGAAACAATTGTGTTTCTTATCGATCAGAACGTAAGTAGACTATGATCGAAAGTGTTCTAACGCAAACGGCTTGTAATTATAAAATAAATAAATAATCTCTTATCGATCACGATTTCGGTAACAGACACGAGATACGTCTGTTTATCTGTTTCATTCACCTTCGTTTAATCAGTTTACACAGTGTCGAAAATGTTAAAAATGTGCAAGAATGTTGGTGTAACGGATTGCTCGGTTCATTGAGCCCGTACTGAATGCTTAAAATCAAGGACGGAATAATAAATTGTGAAGCATCCGTACGGGTGAAACAGTTTCCTCGGGGAAACGGGTAAAACGTTAGAATACACGAAAAATTCTCACACATCTTATCTTACCGTCGATTTATCATGCTAATAAATTATCTAAATCGTGGTATAAGCAAGTTTCTAATGTACTAATTTCATTACTTTTCGTGGAAATTTAAAATCGTTAGACACGATAGAAACGCGTTGAACAACCTCGTTCGAGGTTCATTTTTCTATTTTCACATCGGAGGAATCACGGAACACTTGGCATTTCACGAGATAGTTAAAGTGTAACTGATAGGATAGGAAAATTATCACTGATCTAGAAACTTTATGCCTTCTTGATATTTGACGTTTATGAGCTAAAGATTTTTCCTCTTATTTCCTGAGTAAGAGAAAAACGATCCCTGGGAGCCAAATGGTGTTTTTTTTTTTTTCCAATTCCCAAGCCCACCCACCAATCAACCAGATAATTGAATTAATTATTATTGAACCATCGTACACCGATGCATTGAACGACCTATGGGTCGTTATGCATTTTACCTGTACTTTTATTCGAAGATAATCACGACAGGAATAAGGTGAACGGGAACACGCGTTGCTCGTACGTACACGCGGCGGGTATCGCGGCACGCGATTTGCGCAAACGTCTTGATCGCTCGTCTACCAGGCTGGTATGAAACGAAGGTGTGCATACGCAACCACGCGAGTGCAACGCGCACACGCGTGCATCACGGTCACATGTGGGTGTCCGTGTCACGCGGTCGAGTTGCGCGCCGTTCCACACCACTTGCCACCACGTGTGCGCGGATACTACGCGATCGAGGAACTTCTCATCGATTCGGGCAACAGCGAATTTCATTCATCATTTCGATCACTCGAATTCATCTTCGTTTTACATATGTAAGATATCGGGAATATCTATAAAAATTCCAGTTCAACCCTCGAACGGCGGACCATGGAGAGAGTCTCAATTTTCATTTAATTTTATGTTTCATATTGAAATTTATCAAATTTCACGCTGTTCCTTTAAAAATTATTTTGGGTGACGATTGACTATACGAATCAATTACTGAAAATATGAACGAACGTTTCATATGAAAAGCGTTTAATTTACTGGAGAAAATATAATCGAATTTCTCAACTTTCTTTTCGATTATTATTTACAACGATATCTACATCGGTGTAATTTTTTAAAACGAAACTGAAAAGATACAAACCACGATGATAAAGAGAGATTCATTTCATTTTACTGCAATAATGAATCACCGTTTGCGATCGTTTCTAAATTGCCGCCCAAGAAAGCGAATCTTTCAAAACGCTCGGCATAGAAAAGGAAAGAGGAGCGGGAGGAGAAATACGGGCACCGTGTCCCTGAACTCGATACTTTCGCCGCCATTGTGCGCTCATTGCAAAAAGGATTTTTGCAACCGTGCTGTAAGCAACGGGTGCACGACTATCCTTTACAAGCCAGCCAATAAATTAATGTTACCAGGGGAGCAGCAAACAAGGAGTGTCGCGGCACTTTTGCAAAAAACCTATTATTAACATACTGCCCTGTTCTGTATGCAACAATGTCTCAACATTACTTGCAGTTTAACAATGATTTTGCAACGTACCAGTCCCGCCCGCCACCGACCCTTTGAAAATGTTCCAAACACGCACGCGAAACCTTCCCCGCGAATTCCGGTTTCCATGTAACGAGAAAATTGTTTCTCATCGAGCCACTGTCTCTTCTTCCGTTTTCGAACCAGACGAGAAAGTTCTTCTCCTTTTATGCTGCCTTGATCTTACAGCTTCGTAAGCTTGTCTTTTTCTTCTTATTCTTTCATGTGGTATCTTATGAACCCGGTTACACGACGCACCTGGTGCGTCGTGGTCTTATTCAACGGATAACGCTAACACGCACCGGGTGCATCGTCGGTTTGATCGACGCGACGCGTGCCGACGATGGACGCCGAACGGAATTCCACTTTCGACACAGGGCATATTTCTTGGCTTTTGTCCGGGCTAGGAAGCATGCATGGCTATCGGTGCGCTCATAAATAAGGCATAACCGTGAACGTGGCGTAGGCGAGTCGAGCTCGTTGGTGTGCGTTCACGAACAAGAAGACGTGTGCCCTCTTCTCTGCTTCTTGTGTACACGGCCAGGGGTAAAAAGAGCCCAGTGACAAGCGGAAAAAAAAAGCCACCGCGAAGTAGCCACTTAGAGAGGACGCTTTTAGCTCGCTCTACCTCTAGGCGAGCGTTATTTCCCCTGAATTTATCTGATTAATGTTTCAGAGGAGACCGAGGGTTGCCTTGCTTGGATGGTACTTCTTTATTGAACAGATTAAGCAGGTAGGTGGATGCGTTTTTCTACTCCTTTTTACAAGAGTTTCACACTCTCGCCGTGTCTTCATTCATATCTGCGTGGAACGTTTTACACCCACTTAAGGGGTGAAAGGAAAACCGGGGAGAGAAAAGTTCTAAACGTTATCGGCGAGTCATTTAAATGTACCGGTAATTATTTTTCTTTTTCTATGTAATAAGCTTTGAATTAGAAAAGATCATTTGCAAGCCAATGGCTGGCGAGACGAATTAGCGAAAGCTACTCTTTCCTATTAGCGAATTTTAGTCAATAGACGAAACCGAATGATCTCGTTCTCTCGTCCCGGTACACAATATCCACGAATTTGCATAACACGTCCTCGTTACCGAGAAATACGAGTGCACGCAGAAAAGAAACGGTAAAGGAGTACCATGGCAAGAATAAAAGAAGAAACGCTGTCAGTTACGTGGGAAACAGAAATTTTTCGAAAATCCGGCTAACGGTCAGTTCTCACGCATTATGTACCTCTTCTTTACAAAATGTGTTGCTTCCACAAAGATGGAAAAGTAAAAGACTCAAGGGGTGACCATAGACTTGTAGATGGCTCGTCTCACCCCAAGGAAAGTGATGCTAATGAGGGTATTAATCGACGTAATAGACAATAAACAAAAAGAAGTGAAAAGACTTTGAAATTTTTGAAACACCTCCACTTCCGGTGCCGACATCTGCATCGACGCCATTTAATTTTCCTACAGTGGTTCGTATGTAAACTTTAGATTCTTTTGGAGAACAACAAGTCCAGTTTCTGTTAATGGGAACATTCGCGGGCGGCAATTAAGCAATACTCGGTTCGTCGGTTACTTTTAATTGTTCTTAACGAGGCTAAACGCGGACGTGGTCCACGTCACGGCGCATAACAATGAATAACGGTTGCGGTGAACGAGTCCGTTTACTTTTGTTCCCTATTGTCACCGACGACGACAATAAGCCGACCACGCAAGGGCTCGAAACGCGTATCATTGACGTGCGAAACTCTTGTTTGCAAATAACTACACATAAATTCAGTGAAGTTTATTTCTCATTGAAAAATTACGCCTACGCGATAGCGTCAGTCGTTGGCAAAGAAATCTAAAGTATGCTTGCAAATAATCGATAGTCGATAGGGGTTACGATCGATCGAAGATTCTACAAAATGGCGAACGCGTGTTAAACACCTGTTCAGATTTTTGTAGCTACTGATTACTTACTATTACTGCTAAGATGCTAATTACTTATTAGGAAAATTTAACGCCAATATAGATTGTTATACATTCAAACTTATAATATAGGAGTATAAAGGTTATACTAAAGTATATACGCTGAATAAAAAAGCGCGGGCTCCTGTCAACGAACAACAGCACGAAGTTGGCCGCAAGCCGCACATTCAACAGGCTCTTGACAAATTTTGTCAAGATATTTAAAGAAAATACAATTTACTCACCGTCAACTCGGCATGTCGTCCGGCGTCATTGGAGTGTCGCCGATGGAAACCCGTCACGCTCGAAAATATCGTCGACACAATCATGCGGGTACGGTGTTTCACTGGTCACGTTTGTATCGAATGTCAGAACGTCGAGAAACCATAAACATCGCGTCAGGCCAGAGAAAAAAGTGTTCTATATGACCCTTGTTACAGGACAACGCATCTACTTTACTTCTTTATACGAACTCGACTTATTTGTTATTCGCGTTAAAATAATTTATACAATTAATCAATTTACTCATTAATATAACGTACACCTTCACTCAACCGACACGCGATACACACCTAACCAATGGTCGAATCGTACTGAGCCGGTGGCACTCGCGAATCTCTCACTAGACTACCCCCACTCCCCACCCCCTGCGTACTGCGCAGGTCAAATCAAATATACAACCCTTAGATCTTTTCAAACAATCCAATATTTTAATTGCATATTTAAAATCAGAATGATTTTGTTGCTAATGTATTTTATTTATTCTAAGTAAACTGTAGATGTTAATCGCCTCTTCCTAGGCGATTTCAAATATTATCTCAATTCGCGCCTTTTAGAAAAGTGCGTAGTATGTCGATTGATTTTACTATTTGAACAAATTTATTTTCTTTTTGTATAATGATAATGTTTATTAAAAGTGCAGTGAAGTTACTTATGAACGCATAGAAATGATTTTCAGTGATAGCTTATTTCGATTGGATTCGTTATGCACATCTGAATTTCTAGTGTAGGCATAAGATACTCGTATACTGTAGGCCTGCTGTAGATTATAAACAGCAGTTAGCGGCTGTACGTGTACTTACATGTATCTAATGTTTGTTGACATCTTGCCTCCCGTGTCCTCGCGCAAGGTTTTTCGTGCAAATGTACGGACACGACAAGCAGCTAGTTCCCTGACTACAGCGGTGTCGAATACATCAAATAATTTTCTTCCCGGTCTATAACAGCCTCCTACACTAGCGTTAGAGGTTAAGTAACAATTTGAAGTTAAACAACAACAGTATTTATTCTCTAATTCTTAATCAAGACATGAAATTCCGACATAAAAGAATCTCAGACAATTAACATAAACATTTTTAACCAGATGAACCGGCACGTCGAATGGAATCGCGAGCAGCGTTTGAAAGACAACAAAAAAGACGGGAGAGATAAGGAAAGTGCAGCTTAACACACCATGAAGAATAGCATGCGAATAGAATACGCCGTGAAGGACTGAAACGCGATAAAACACAAAAAGGACGATAATCTCAAGACGTATAAAGCATATAAGTATGTATCAGCTAGCAATTTACTGGCTATTGAATTTGTTTAACGCGTAAACTGAATGCTTTCGTCGTGGTCCACGTTGAAGATATTTTCTACGTGTTTATCTGATGCGTGCCCTGCATACAGGGTGTCTCCAATTAACGAATGAACTCGATACGATTCAACCATACATTTATATAAAACATCTGTCATTTTAACTAATGTTTAAATACGTACTTTAAACTGGCGGACCATGGAGATATTATTCAATAATATGGCCCAATATGGCGTCACAGTAACGTAGCAAATCCGCTAAAAATGTCAAACTTTACACGCTTATAACTTTTTAACCATTGGATTCCTAAAGTTAAGACTTGCCTAAAGTAAAGTTTAACCAAAGTTTAAGTGGTCCGAACCAAAGGCGTCCGGAAGACGAGATCCTCTTAGCCAGAGGTATCTTGGATACACCCTGTATATTCCTCAGGGAATCAGGCGCGAACTACTTTTCTTCGGTGCCTATGATCTTACACTTTAATGATATACTTGGCGCATACTATCGCGCGTATTATTCCCGAGGGTGTATACAGATTATGATACCTGTACGATTATAAAACCTCCGAGACAGGCAGTTATGAGTCACGCTCACGGTGCAGAAGGAAGCCTCCGGTGGATAGTATAAATGTTAATATCGCTCGTTCATTATAATCCCTAGAATGCTACGCATCGCGCCAAGGGCGAACGGTACGTAATATTTATGTCGTTACAACGCCCGTTGTCCCCTGTCGTTCGTTTTTTCTTGATTTCATTCAACGAAACACCAGGAGCATGCGTTAAAAACAGTTAGCCTCGTACCTCCATTACATAATCGCGTATTTTCCAGAAGGTCAAGTAACTTTTTTTCCATTAATCATCGGATGATTGCACCCTTTGAAGAGCAACAGCCCGTAAACCCATCCACGGCAAACAATGACGTTGGAAAAAGAAATACACGGTAACCGGTGTTCACCGATCGCTAAAGGAAAATTTCTATTCGCGTACTGTGATTTTTCTTTCTCATTCGTTATTTAAAATTATTGTTCTCGGACGTTTATTTGTAAACTTATACCGCAGGAGGGTAAAAAACTACTTTCTCGTCGTACCGATGTTGCTATCAGTTGTAAACGCGTTTCGCATCGTCGATCAATTTTTCAGCAACTGAAACAGCTTAATTCAATCTCAGTGGGACAATATACCAGCTGGAAATGTCGACATTCTTCGGCTGCGATCTCTTTCTTCGCTGTACGATCCTCCTCAGTGTCGTGGCTCTCCCACATTCGGCTCCAACCTGACCGCATTCCACGAAGAATCTGTGTCTCCGCCTATCAGAATGCATTCGCATAGTTTTCGATGCGCGAAACTGCTGCATCAATGACGCATACTTCGTTCATGGGAAGCTCGATTCGCTTCTCGAGCAAATATGCGTGTTCAATGGGGAGAAATTAGACGAGGATAGCACGTGCGATACTGAGATTGCATTTATGTTATTCGAGGATATGAAAATTACCATCGGATCGCAACGGTAACGCTATTATTATACCGTCGACGCTAATTTTTCCATTCTCGTAGAAATTATTCCTATTTACCTTTTCTAGGTTGACTTGTTCGTTTATTAGAAAAATAATCCAACTTCGTTCTGAGAAGGTTTATTAAAGACGCCGGAGAAGTTGTTGGAAATCTCACGAGGAATCTGCGGAGCATATCGTGCCAGCATCGTGTAAGGAAAAACAAACGCAAAGTTAAATAACTCATGAAAGCAATTCCGGATGGTAGAAATATAAAATATCTTATTTCTGTTTCACAGTAAAAAGTGTCCAACGGTTCGACCGAGGAACTCCATCACCGGGTTTTCTTTTCAAAAAGGGATAATATCGTAATTAAAATGAGTAATACGTTCGCGACACCGTAGTACTGTTTCTTTTTTGCCGTCTGTAAGATTATGGGAGGGCTGGAGGCAAGGGACTCTACGTCACTTCCTGAGGAACACGGGTTACGAGAAATTGCGGTTTACGAAGAACTCGATAAAGCCGCAAACCGCACGATTGTCCTTGATAACCAGGTAATGTATTTCAGTGAAATACTTTCCATTTGTCATCTCGGTTGAAAGGGATAACAGCGTTATTTCCGTGGGAAATCTATTCCGCGAATGAATATAAACGACATTCGCAGAACAGACAAAAGCAATAATGTTTTAACGTCTGTCGTAAACAAGTTATCTCGCTGTCATTCACAAATATAGGAAGAAAGCGTAACACGTTCGCTGTGAATGATGAATATTAATTAATACGAATTATCGACAGGGAACGATAAGATAAGCTTTATTAATTCCAACGTCGCGCACCGAACGTACAAATTCACCGGAGACAAAGGAGAGAAACTTCCACGTAAACCTTCTCGTTTACTCATCAATTATCGAAACGCGACTTTGATGGCATTTCAATCGGTCTGGCGCCTCTGATACGCGATGCAACGAAGGTGCCATCGCGTTAAGAAGGGTTCGCACGCGCCCTTTTGTGTCGACGATGCGTACAAGCGCGTCGTTTGCATAAAACGCGTCGATGAGTCAGTGTCTCCTCGCGTCGTATAGCATAACGCAACCCGTTCCGAGCGCACCTGCCTTACATCCTTTCTTCCGAGCCGTGGATCTTCTAACGCGTATGCACCCGCTGGTCAACGGCATTAGACCAGTCGATATTCCCGGCTCGTGCGAGCGGAACAATGAAAACCCAAGCGAATACAATGCGAGTCACGCCGATCATGCGGATACGATGGACGCGAGGCATGCATGTGTCTCGGGGACAAAGACGAAAAGCCGGAAACATGGAAGATGATAATAACAGAAGGGAAAAGAACGAATAAGAAGAAGGAGGAATAAACGACGACGAAGCAAAGGGCAGTGCAACGTGCGCTCATGATTTACGCGCATCGACGATCGAGGCTGCGCATAATTTATCGATTGATCGGGAACGCATGCGTACTCGCGAAGAGGATACAGACTCTGCGCAATCGATCACTGTCCACCACGACCGATGACGTTAATGAGGACGATCGGTACTTAGCGATACTTTAGCCTGCTAGCCATTGCGAACGATTACGTGCCTCGTTTGTTTGTGCAACGGAGAGAGATCATTTGGTCCGTCGCATCGGCATGAATAAAGATGTTGCGTTTCTTAGCGAGGGTCGAGGGACAATTTCGGGATACTAGAACCGACGTCCTCTTCCTTTTCTTTTTTTATTAGCAATTTTAATTTGCATTCGGCCTTCGAGTGGTTAATCAGCAAATTCAATGCATGTAGGATGACTTGGCTGGTCGGTAGCCATATTATTCTGCTTATTAGTCAACCCGTATCTAAGATTGAAAATCTTGAAAAAAGGGCTATAGCATTTAGACTTTCCGTCATACTTGTACAGGACAAGATTTATCGAAAAAATTCTTGCGAATCTCAACTTTCGGTCTGACCGGAAATGGCCGAAAAATGGTTGGCTCTAGATCGATTTCGGTCTAGTTCACTTTAGCTTGTTAGGAAGTTTAGTCATTAGATAAAAATTTTTATAGTGTTCACTTAATTAAAACGAATCATGAAAAATGTAATCGCATCGACCCTCTCCGTGTAAACGTCAGCAAATAAATCGACGAGCAACTCTTCGCGTAATAAATCGGCCGCGATCTTCGTTATTTGTTTAACCGTTGGAAATGAGACGTAGGAAGGAGGCGTCGAAAAAACACGAAGAGGGATCCACGATCGATCAATGTCATTCCGCATGATCACACGGATGAGCATGATCGGCAGTGTACATACACCGGTTCAACGCGGTAGCCGTTTCAAGGGTCCACCAGGGAGAAATAATCTGTTTACCGGAAAGAATTATGACCAGGCGTGAGCTTTAGCACGGAAGTGGTCATTGAACGACGAACCCCTCGTTTTAATGGCATTACAGAGAGAATGGAAGAAGTAATTGAACACCGGTGTCGGAGATTCTTCTACAATAATTTACGCTGCTATGCATAAATCTAACCAGTCGCAGACTCCGTTTATTAAATTTCTAAAAAAAATATTTGCTATATCGCTGGAAATAGTAACAGAGGGAAGAGGATCGTTTGAAATTTGCATCGTTTAGTCAAATGAATCTCTAACAATGAGACGGAATTTGTACCCGTGCATATCTTTGCCTATGGTTAAAGCTACACCCACGGTTAGCTACGAGCTGAGCGATAATAAAGCTTCCGGTCTGCTCGCGCCAGCCGCTGCGACAGAAAACAAAACGCCGGAGGAAGAAGAGAAAATTATTATTCCTTCGCCGCGCGACGCGTGTACAGAGCTAGGTACACGAACCGGATGCAACGCGTTTGATTTACCTCGTGTACACCTGGCCACCAACCCCCAGATGCACCCTTAATTACCGTTTGATCGATTGCATAATTGCCAGTCAGCAGGAAATCACGCGAATATGCTTGCTCGTTTAATTAGGTCAGATTCTCGTTAAACGCGGATAACAGAAATATGAAGCTTTTTTTAATAATTTCACGTTTACTTGGAAAATTTTTGACGAAACATAATAAACAGTGGAAACGAAATCGTTAGCGCGAATTTAAAAGATTTCAAAACTTTGTCGTTGATAAAATCTAGATCTAGTTTATCCCATTAATTATTTATATTTCCAAAAATAATTTTTTAAAACATATAAATTCAATTTAATTAATAAAAAACTTGATATCATTAAAATTGAATAACATTTAATCTCTAAATATATATTAATAATTTTAATGTCATAAAAAAATATATTTAACTCTTTTAATTTCGAGATTTCGACAAGTAAAGCTCTGGAAAAAAAGAAAAGGATAGAAAAGCATTGATCAACTCACCCCCTCATTTTCAATGAAACCCGGGGGCTTGACGTCAGCGTCCACGTAAAAGATGGAATTCATTTCCCGGTGAAACCGCATGTTTTTCTTGGATGAATCAATAACCCGTTGCCTCGATATAAAGAACAATCAAGCTCCTTTTCCTCATTTCTCATTTATAAATATCGTCGTTTCAGGAACGTCATCTTTAGCCTTGCACAAACACTGTATCTTCAAAGTCACACAAAATTGATCTCTGGTACACTTTCCCGATTAAAAGAATTTTCAACAAATTATTTACAAATGTCCACACGGTTAAACATATTTGATATGTTGATTGTACAATTGCGCATTAAATTCATTAACGTGCACATAAAGAGAGCGATTCGAAATGGCATGATTTAACAGTGAAAATTGTTCGCGAGTGAAAACATACGTATTCTGAATCAGACATTTGTTACTTCTTTTCGCGGCGGTAGCCCCGTGAAAACTGGAAAGCGAAACGTTAATCGCACACCTCTCTCGTTTCCATACGCAACACACGCGTACGTGTACCCCTACCCTCACAGAAATTTACTCCTCTCCTCTTGAACACGATGGCCCTCCTGGCAGTCAATTAGCGGCTCCCTTAATTCGTTATCCCCCTTAAGCCGCGGTGAAATCATACCGCCCCGAGCTTAACTGCAATTACACGTTGCCTCAAAGTGCAGTGGCAATTAACAAATTCAAAACCTAGCACGCACAGTATTAAACTATGTACAAGTCTGTCCAGGAACCAATACAATTGGTTTAATTCTACTAATATATAGAAATTATTGGTGTAACTGGGTAGGGGTCAGGGTGGATCTGGTCCCCCAAAAATGGGGAGTGTTCCCCTGCCAGAATATATTAGAATATCCGTTGGCTGATAAAATCTTGACTCAATACAAATGAAACATTTGTCACCAAACACCAGTCTTTCATTTGAAATTTGGAGCGTTTAATTTTACTCACATCGGGCAACTGTTTTTTATCTGAGGGACAGAAAATGAACCGTGTTGATTCTGGTCTTAAATGGGTTTAAAGTTTAGACCGAAAGCAGTAACAGTGAATCATAAGGAAATCCCCTTGGTTCTTGCTAGAATTTTTCAACCGAGGAAGAGTGGTAATCAGAACACTGCACTTGTAGCAGTAAAACGAGGCCATTTCTGCAAACACATAAACATTTGTTACATTTCAATAAAAAATTTGAGTACTGCATAGGAAATTTGAATGACACCATACATTATGAAAAAAGTGTTATCATTTGTTTTTAAAGAGAAAATTCCAAAGCAAATTTCATAGATGACATTTGTAGAAATGTAGGAGAAAATCATTCGGCATAATCATGCGAATAAATTAAAGTTAGAAGATAACAAAATCATACCTCTAGATGGCTATTAAAAATTCCAGTTAATTAGTAAAAATTTACGGGTTATCGAATATATTTCGACAATGTCTTCTGGAACGGAATTATTATCCACGGCAGAACCGCATCTTACTCCAGGGTAAACGATTCATCACTTTTTCCGTGATACATATATCACTTCTAGAGAGACACACAAATGTTCTATGGAAAGATAACTTTCATACGTACTATTATCTTACCCTTTTACGAATATCGTTGATAAAAAGGAGAGAGAGAAAAACAGATCGTTTATTTTAGATACGCCGGATATTGTCCTCAATATCGGTACAGATGTGGCGAAACATATGGAAGTATCACGCACAAGTTGCTTCTTGATCCTACAGTAAATCATGCGGAAACGCTCATTTTATCAAACCGAGTCACCGACGACTACGAAGTACATTAGTCAATATTTTTTCCTTCCGAGTATAATCTTATTTTCTAACAGGAATAAAACTTCAATTACCTATCAATCACCAGGTTCAAAGGCCACCAAAAAATGACATAGACATAGTAAATGCTCGATACAAAAGGACTGATCCTATATACGTTCATCCTATGTTACCTGGATATGAAGGTACATCAGATAAATAAATAAAAATTCTAATTAGAATCTAAGTTATACATTATAGGTTTTACACCTAAACTGAATGCTAGACACGGACAAAGATATACGGTACTTGCTACCGAGGGACTTGCTGAATTTGAACGACAACAATTAAAGAACAAAGCTGCTCTTAATGAAGTGAAAAGAAAAATAGACATACAAGGTGGATATGGTGAACCACGAAATTTAGAGGATCGTTTAGTAAGAAATTCCAATATAAACTCCTTACATTAAGAGAAAAAAGAAATGGGATTAACGAATGTATATCGTGAACTCTTAATGCAGCTTATCAAAAGTGAATTCAAATTGCCAATGCTGTCGGTTCGACCAGATTGCGTGGGCGTAATGAGAAATTTATTTCTGGACGAGCAACACGAAAAACCCAGGGATCATGCCCCCTCTCCATACTTTATGGACAATGCAAATCCGAAGAAGTATTTTATCAGCAGTAAGCCTATCTTGTCGAGTCACTGTTACTTTGAATTTGTCTTCAAATAATCTCGTAACTAATGTCACAGTACGATTCATCTGTTTTACGAAATATTGCGTCTTCGAAAACTTTCATCGAAACGACTGAAACGAATCTAATATGCATATTAAACTATATGCTAGATGATATATGAAAATATATTGATGGAAAAATTGAAATACAGATGGATCTTACAGACAGTGAACAACGAATGAGATATTCGTTCATTCGAGAGAAAATTAAAAGTACGAAATTGCAAATATCTATTAACTTCCATTGATAGAAAATTTTTAAACTTATTTAAGGATATGCTGGTCATATACCCTATGGACATTCCCATTTTGGAGCTTCGAATATTCCTGCTACCAACAGCGCGCTTTGCGAGTTCACTTCAAATTATCGAAAACGACAAAGCACAGAATGGGCCCCGATAACAATTTCTCGACCTGATCCACCGCTCATGATTCAACCAACAACGCTCTACCATAAACACGTTGGTATGATTCCAAATTACCTTGGACACGTTCCTGGAGAGACGTTCAGGTAGTAAATTATATTCAACTTACTCGACACGTTTTGAAAGAGTATCGTTTTATTTGAGAATTTGTTGTGTTCAGGTTCGGTAAAACCTTCGGAGCAGACACTAAGGACGCAAAACGATGGCTTCGTGGTGAATTTTCTCCGTAAAATGTGTATGTGTCGTTGTACAATAATCCTATATGTTAAAAAGTATAATTGCATGATAAAAATTGTGATGTCCCTGTACAGATAATAAATAATACGAATGCAGATGGTTACCATGCTTAAAATCTAAATAATATTCCAAAAATATATGGCACTATATTTAAATATATTAATGAGCTGTAGTTTCTTTTGTATTAATCACTATTGCTGAGATTTCCATTTCATTAAGATGTCAGCTGCCTGTTTTAGATTTTCATCTTTCTGCAAAAAAAGGACATTGAACGTTAGTTAAAAAAAAAGAGGCAGTATCAATATTACGCGTTTTAAATCAACTTTTACCTTTATGAAACAATATCGTACGTTGTCCTCCCCCAAGTGTTTATGTTCACGACTGTAAAATGCGGACGGTGGTATTCCTTGAACTCCGACATTTTTCGTCATCCACTTTGTAAACCGATAATCTTTATTCTCATCTGTTTCTTCTTCTAATTTAACCTTATCTTTCAGAGCCGTCCAATTGGCAACCATAAAATATCCACCTTCTGGAATTGTTGGAGACATTCCTACATCGCTAAGGAACGACGCCATGTAATCCCGCTTTGGCTGCAATTCCTTAGCTAAGCTAACAAAGTAGCAATCCGGTTGACCAAATCTTTCCAATTCTTGTTCAAATCCAATTGCTACTGCTTCCTAGAATTTGAAAATAATGTAAATAAGTAAATGTAACTAACAATATAATTAACCGTATCAAAATCTATATTATAAATCTATATATTACTTGGACTGGTGTATTACAAGTATACACACAATTTTGATGAACAACTCGTAAATTATATAGTAAATGTGCTGGACCATAGGCCCATCCTAATTTCCATCCAGTAACACTGAATGTTTTACCAGCAGATCCTATGGTTATTGTGCGCTCATACATATCGGGTAGCGTAGCTAAGATATAATAATTATTTTAAAACAAAGATTTTGTAGAAGAAACTTTAACACCGTTGGAACTCCATTCTTACCGATTCTAATATGTTTATATGGTTCGTAAACGAGCCATTCGTACACCTCATCTGATACCACCAGGGTATTCCATTTTTTAGCTAAATTAGCGATGAATTGTAATTCATCTAGAGTAAATACTTTTCCTACAGGATTATGTGGGGTATTGATTATTATTCCTTTAGTTTTTTCATTAAAAAGGCTCTCCAACTCCTGTTTGTCAAAGACCCAATCTGATGAACTAAGAGGTCCATTCGAACTTTTCTTAAAAATAGAAAAATAAATATGTTACATAAATGTTGCAGAAAAAAATTGCAAAGTTATGCTTAAAACTTACTGGTTTTAAAGCAATGAATCTTGGAACTCCACCTGCAGTTTGAACCATAGGTACATAACAATCAAAGAAAGGTTCAATAATTATCCATTCATCACCAGGGTTTGTGTGACCTTGTAATGTAGCATATAATGCTTGATAAGCCCCAACAGTTACAAGAATTTCATTTTGTGGATCTAAAGTACGATTTAGAAGTTTAGAGTACAATTTTGCAATGACATTTACCAAACGCGGATGACCCTGAAATATTGCAACATATTGGAAATTTCCATAATGATAATCATACAGATAGATAAAATAAGATGAATACTTACAAATCCTCTTGTATATTGATTTAAAAGAGGATTATCACTTATAGCTGTAGCAGCTAAAGCTTTTGTTACATTTTCAGGAGCATGAAAATCTGGGAAACCTTGTCCCAAGTTTAATGGCTTATGCTTTAAAGCAAGCTGAATATACTCAACCCTGAAATGAAACTGGTTCATGAAAAATATGACTACCAATAATGGGTGGTATATAACCACCTGTCAATTTTTAATATCAGTTATAAGGTTTTATTTACCATACTGATTTTTCATTGCCTTTCAAGCGATCTGGCAGATCAAATTTAGACATCACAGCAGAATAACTTCGAGTATTTCTTAGCGCAGATACAGAAACTTTTGCTTTAAAAGTTCCAGAAATAGAAATTCTAGCTAGCATCTACAAATAATTATGGAATAAATGATAAAGGTACCTATATATATATATATACTTTATCAATAATTCTCAACATATTTCATTCATTATTTAAGTAGCCATAATATCAAAATTAATATTAAAGAATATCAAAAGAAACTTATGAAACAAATGTTATAATAAATTAGTAACACATTATTTCACGTACGTCCTTTATTTAACAGTAGAACATGATTAAAAAGACTGTCAGGCACAAATAACAAATTATTACTACCATTACAAATAATTGTAGAACAGTAGGAGGGACTTATAGAAACGTGCATCCAATGATCCAACTATATAATGTGTGGATTTTTTCAAAAATTATAAGGTAAAATATTATTAATTTCAAAGGCAACACATAAATCGCAATTGTCAATTTATTATAACTGTAATAGATTCTTACCAGAAGAAATACACTAATATAAAATAGCTTACTTTACCGACTTTACTGCGTAGAACAAATCAGTAAGTACATTGCTTTAACAATTAATCCGGCCAAGTGTGACCGCTTCTTTGTCAAAACAGCTGTACTTATGCAACAAGTTGTTTATGTATTGAAAAAGGAAAAAAACAAGAAATAAATTCCTGGTTACATATAGTACTTTTATAATAAGTTATTGGTACTTTAGTCGCTAATAAAGAGGATTATTACTCATCGTTGCAATATTTTTTAATATTATAATAGAAACTTGACTGTTATAAAAGTATTACCTGAAAAAACTTGTTTAATTTATGTCACAGAATAAACTTACCAAAAAGAAACATAAATTGTACATAATAGATTTCATTGTATGATCTTAAATTTCAGATATTTAATTTAGAAGTTACTTATTGAAAGTTGTATCTCATACAAGGAGACAGCTGAAAGTATTTTGTTAATGATTTCTTTTCAAAGGAGTTCAAGGTAATTCAAAAGTAAGGTGAAAGGACATTTGAAATTGATAAAAGCAGCATCTTCTGGTCACTTCTTCAAGCTACAAGCAGAGGCGCGAAATTGGACTCTATACATAGAAGGTATCATACAGTTATCAGATATAAAAGTTGTTAATCAAATACCTAAATTATACAATTCAAAGGCAACAGTAGCACCGGTGACTACAGATACAAGAAGACTGGATATGACTTTGTTCGCGAGGGAACATGATTTTGGGGTCCCAGACGTCCCCAGGCACAGTTAGGTCTGCAATGACGATCGTGCTGGTTCACCAGTCCCTCTTTTGCCGCACATTGTTCGGTTTTGCTGTGTTCCATTTTCTGCGTTCATTTAACTTGCTGTATTGACTTTCATAGCTTGTATAAACTCATTAAAACGACGAACGTGTTGATTTTATTATTATTTTATTTATTATTTTATTTATTATTTTATCTCTATTTGTGGCCTCGCGGGGGCTAACCCTATATCACTGCATCCCTTAGATGTCTGCGTCCCTGCATCTCTTCCATCTTTGTTTCACTTACATGCCTGAATTCTTTATATTCCTGCGTCGTTTACATCTCCGTAACAGAGCATCCCTTCTTTACAGGCCAAGACCCATCCCTTTCAATTATTAATTATTTTATCCTCCTTTATGGGCCAAGACTCACGCTCCCTAACTATTTCTTATCCTACTCCTCTCTATGGACCAAGGCCTCCCTTGGCAAATATTTGTTTATTCATTCTTTTTATGAGCCTATCCTTATAGCACTGCATCCCTCACATCACTGTCTTCCTTACACCTCCGTATCTTTTACATCCCTTAATTCTTTACATCCCTCCATCCTTTACATCTCTGCATCCCTTACATCCCTTATGTCCCTGCAACCCTTATAGCACTGCATCCCTCACATCACTACCTTCCTTACATCTCCGTATCTTTTACATCCCTCCATCCTTTACATCACTGCATCCCTTACATCCCTTATGTCCCTGCAACCCTTATAATAAATATATTACAAAAACTGGTTCGAGTAAAGGTAAGTAATTTTTGAATTTTTAATTTTTGAATTTTCAATTTTTCGCCCTCTAGCGGCAAAAATGTGAACTAAAATTTCGACCTCGAGTCAGCGCCATCTGGTTTTAGAAAAAGGAACTAAATCATGCTGAAGTTTTGGCCCTCTAGCGGCAAAAATGCGAACTAAAATTTCGACCTCGAGTCGGCGCCATCTGGGGGCAGAAAAGGGAACTAAATTTTGCAAAAATTTAAATTTAAAATTATTTTTCAGGAGACTTTACTTACCTTTACTTACCTTTACTCGAACCAGGGGCCATAAGTGTATTATTTATAATATATTTATTATAAGGATTGAAAGGATACAAGTGGTGCGGGGAGAATTCAGGAGTGTAAGGGATACAGAGATATAAAGGGTACGGAGATGTAAGGGATACAGAGATATAAAGGGTACGGAGATGTAAGGGATGCAAAAATGTAAGGGATGCAATGATACAAAGGATGCAGAAGTGTAAGGGATGCAGGGATGTAAAGAAAACAGGGATGTAAGTAATGCAGGGGCGTAAAGGATGCAGTGATGTGAAAGTATCACTGTCGACAGATTTTTTTTTTTTTTTTTTAACGTGGGGAAATCTTGCATAAGACCCCCCACCGTCCCATAGGAGAGCGCGGCGGGGAGTGTCAGATTCCTACTGACTAAAACCCCACGGCGAGGGCTCTGGGACCTTATGTGCATTAATCCGGAGCCCTCCACGCCTGGCACATTGGTGCCCGTCTGTGGTGCCTGGCATGTGGCCGACACCGGGGGTCGCACCCGGTACCGACTTGTTGGGCCGCATGCAAAAGCGTCTGGAGCCCCTACTCCTGACGCCAGCAGCCCTAACGGCCTCACTGTGTTTGGCGGTGAAGCCGTGATATTTAGTCACTGGTACTTCTTTTACATTGACTGGACTGATCATGAGAATGGTTAATTATTACGTCATAGTGTAACGACATTATCAATGAACATATCATTTTTATGAAAAGAATTGTTAAATTATACGACAGTTAATAAAATTTTTCACAGTAATGCACGTATCTTTTTTTCTTTTACTTATTTCTTATTCTTGCATCATTTGCAATGAAGTGTTTTGACTTCACCTGCAGTGCATGGTGCATGTATATAGTGTTTGAGCGAAAAAGCTGAAAAAGACGCATTTGTTGTTTTTCTTGATTTAGGGCATTACAACTTTACGAAAACATGAATCGTCATCCAAATGTAGATTATAAAAATCGTAGTGAGCCCCAAGTTGAATTAGAAAGTCAATTTATTTTACGTTTACCACCGGTAAGTTAATTTTCTTGCCAAATAATTTTTTTTAATCTAAATCATAAAACCTCAGTAATGCATGATTAAATGCATATATTAACAATGATTAATGTGTTTTAGGAACCATCACGAGTTTTACGAGAAATTTTACGCTCTGGATTACCCATAAAAGATAGACTGAGTATTAAATTAGAAAATGATATGCGTTATGGTGAGGTTAGATTTGATCATTGGTTACTTCATGCTAAGGTAAAATTTATAGTAAATTTTTGTGTAAGAATATTGTTAGAATATTGTTAACTTAAATACAAATATTTTATTATTTAGGTTGTGGACTTACCAACAATTGTGGAATCTTTAAAAACTATTGACAATAAAAGTTTTTACAAAACAGCTGATATATGCCAGGTACGACAATTTGTAATCAAGCAACCTGGAAATATACATTTGTATATATTTATGTGTATAATATATTTTCTTATTCATTGTTTTAGTTGTTAATTTGTAAGGAAGAAGATGATCATACCACAACGGATGAGGAAAGTCCAGTAAGGCAGAAAAAGAAAGACCCAAATAAAGTGGACAAGAAGTTTCTATGGCCACATGGGATAACGCCTCCTACAAAAAATGTCAGGCGCAGAAGATTTAGAAAGACTTTGAAAAAGAAATATGTAGAAGCTCCAGAAATTGAAAAAGAAGTTAAACGTTTATTAAGGGTAGATAATGATGCTGTTAATGTAAAATGGGAAGTGATTTGTGAGGATGAAGATCAATCTAAACCTAGCAAAGTATCATCATCTGGCACAGTGAAAACTAAACGCGAAAGTATTAATGGTAATACTTCCCAGAGTCTTGATGTTGGTAAGTAATATAAATTAAGGTATAAGAAGTAATTGCATTGAAGTAATTAATAAAATGTTGTTTCAAATTTCTAGCTGAGCATGACATATTTGGTGAACCAGTAAGTGACAGTGAAGAAGATGATGAGGAAGCAAATATAAATGTAATGGAATTGGATGAAAATAGTAGACTCTCAGCTGACAGTAGAGTGTCAGATTCTAATTCCATGCAAGCTACATATTCAGAAAGATCTGCTAATAATGCAGCAACAAGCAACACTCTTGTTACGGAATTTAGTAAGGAAATGTTTCAAAATGACAACAATATAGAAACAGAAGGAGAAAAAACAGAGGATGCATCACCATCAAAAGTACCCAAACTTGAACAGTTTCATTCAGAGTATATAATTCCGGATAGTTTTACAGAAATGCCTCCTGCTCCCACATCAAAAGGTATGGTGAACGATCGTATTCGTTTGTTTCATACCCATTTAGTATGTATATAAACGAAAATTTCTTTTTTTATAATATAACAGACTCGTTACAAACGCGCCTTGCAACTTTACATACTGAATTAGCCGAACTGCGACAAAGAAGACAGCAACAAGAACTTGAGATTGCTAACATCGAAAATGTTAAGTTAAGACAAAGATTCCAAGAAATATTGGACAATTTATTAACGCAGGAAATGCAAAAAGTTCAAGAAGTATGTAGTTTATTTTTATAATTAGAACGGCAATTGTATTCTTGTATCTTAACATAATTATTCTATTTCAGATTCAAGACTTGGAACTGGGATAATTTTTGTGTTATACCATTAAATAATTAAATAGTGTGATCAATGTATAAATATATTTGTTCATGAAATGTTTATTCTTTAAATCAGAAGTATCTGAGTTGTATATTTTGCTTAAATTTTTGTATTGTAATGAATTTAAGTTGTGATTTAATTCCGTGTTTTTTTATGTAATATCTTTGATATGTATATATACTGATGGTTAAATAAATTGTAAATTCTTTTCCTTGTATATCATTTATGCACCCTAATGAAAATGTAGCTTGTATTGTATTTTAAAAAGACCTCGTAAAATTGAATTTTTTAATTCGATCGTAGCGCCATCTGTACGAAAACGGCTCAAACTACTCAACAACTTACCGACCGGCCGGGAATACTGGCGCCATCTATCGGGAAAGTTCGGAAACTACTCGTCGAATAGTTTCCTCGGTTGCCCGACAGGCGGCGCCCGTGTTCCCATCTGGAAAAATCTTAATCGGTAAGTTGTTACGTTGTTTCAGCCGTTTTCGTATAGATGGCGCCAGGATCAAATTTAATAAATTTTAATTTTAGGCGGTCTTTTTAAAATACAAGTTTTAAATTGTGCTCTCTTAATGCAGACCTAATTGGACCTGGGGGTGTCTGAGACCCCGAAAATCTCTTCGAGAAAAAGTCATGTCCAGTTTTCCTCTATCTGTAGTCACTGTAGGTTGATTCAGTTGTTTGTGGTTGTTTGGAAACCATTCTAATGCATTGTAAGCTGTTGTAAACTAAAAATCCAGGATGGGTATTAAAGGATTAACTAAATTCATAAGCAATCGCTCAGATCATTACCTAGAATATTACGAATTACATGATACGTATTTGGTAATTGATGGTGACAGTATTTGCTTTCAACTATATAATTCGTATGCGAACTGTAATTGCATTTTTGGCGGCGATTATGATAAGTATGCACAATGTGTATCAGATTTCTTTGATAATCTGTTAAAATGTAACATAACGCCATTGGTTTTATTTGATGGGGCTTATGAGAATAAGAAAATGAAAACTATTATATACAGAACTAGGCAAAGGATCCGTACAGCATCATCTTTTTGCCCTCTCAGTCAACGGAGAATGAAATTTTTCCCTCTATTTTTAACCAAAGTTTTCAAAAATGTTTTGAAAGAGAAAAATATTCGTTACATGCAATGTTTATTAGAGGCTGATAATGCTATAGCCTCGGTGGCAAAAATTTTGAATTGTCCTGTATTCAGCTATGATTCTGACTTCTACATATATGGATCATTATATATACCATTTAATACAGTAGATAATTATGCAACCAAAAGTGGAACAGGAAAAGGCTATGTGATATGCTGTAAAATTTATAGAACTGAGCGCTTATTGAATTCTTTTAAAGGTTTAGATGAATCAATGTTACCACTGGCAGCGATACTCTTGGGTAACGATTATGTAAACCGTTCTACATTTAGAAACTTCTTTTATCATTTAAAACTACATGGAGTATCAAGGAGTACACATAATATCCAGCAACGTCGTATAGAAAAAACCTTCATTTGGTTAAGCAAATATACATTGGACAAAGCTGTTGCTGGAATTTTAAGTACATTAGATAAGCCTATACGACAAAGAATACTACACTTAATAGAGACTAACATAAACAGTTACATAAATGTATCTACTGAAATACTTACTCCATTAGGTTTCCCAAAAGACTATGTTGCCCAAGTAAATAGCCATCATTTAAATAGAATTTTCAAATATAATGGAGATATTAATAGCTTAACATATATAGAAGAAATTGGTGAAAAAGATGGCATTGACACAAGTGAAGAAGAGGAAGAAGAAGAAATTGAAATAATGAATGAGTCTGAATCAATGTCCAGTAATGCACTTGTTAGTAATTTACCTGTATGGTTTATAAATGAATTTCTAATGGCTGAACAAGAGTCATATTTACTGGACTTAATAATTCGAGGTTTATATATTTGTTATGTACAAATAGAGGATTACAATTATTCTTCGAGCATTATGATATGTTCAAGAATTATTAACGTTATATTTGCACTTCTAAAATCAGCAGTAAATGATGAAGTACATCATATGAGCTATATGACCAGAGATGAAAATGAAGCCAATTTACTGGCACGTTTTGTAATAGAATGTACAGGAAGTATAGTTTCTTGTGCACTTCCATCTTTGGCTAATCTAAGAGAAGTTCCATTAACTATTAGAAGAGAGATTTTAAATGATACATTAGAAGTTTCAGATATGAAACATATAAATGAATTTCCATCAGAATGGATATTATATATAATGTGTATAAAATATTGGATGAAGCACCCTAATCCTTCCAGATTATTTAATAGTTGTACATACTCCCTTTATGTCTGTATGTTATTTCATATAATAGACATAAAAATAGGGAAATATAGAGATTTACACGATTTTCAACGTAAATATAGTAACAGACTTCAGGCTATAGAAGAGAAAAGAAAAGCAAATGGTTATAAACCAAATTATTCAATGAATATTACAGTTACTAAAGCCCTTAATGAAGTCGATCCTGATGATTGTATACTGGCAGCACCTTTTTTCATTTCTCATTTTAAAATGGATACAACATTATATTCAAATCCAAAGAAATTTAATAAATTTATAGTTCACATATTTGCAGAGTTTCAAAATTGTTTAAAACATGGTATGGATTTGAATACACTTTTAGGAAAGCCTTATCCACCGGCTAATATTGCTAATTTATATAATGGTACCTTACTATACAATTTATCTACTAATTTTCAAGCACAGGATGATATTGAAAGATATATAAATACTGTGTTTCATAAATCACAAAGCCTTTTAAGGGTCTTTAATATATTTTTGGTGAAAATAAAACAGAAAGCTAAATCTCGCAGAAAGCATAAACGGTCCAAAATGAAATCAAAACTTGGATAAAATTCATGATCCAAATAATCGATTTTGTTCATTTACTTTAAACTAAATACTTTACTGTAAATACTTTTTATATTTTATATAAAAGTTGAAACCCTACGAGTTGTATGTATATGCATATGTAATGTAACAAAGCGAGTGTAAAGTAAGAATAAATTAAAGATTTATCGGTGTACAAATTTGCATTCGAGTTATTTCATTTTATTATACTATTTCTATTTCTTCTTGGAAATAGAACGTTTTCGCTTTTGATTTTTGCTTCGTGAAGTACTTGCTCTAGGATACTGGAAAGAATGTGTAATTAATTTCCATAATCATAACAAACTCAGGTGTAAGTGCGAAGAGTGGTAGAAAAAGGATTGGTAAGACAGGCACGAACTGTACTTTGTAAATGCACAACTAACTTTATCTCGGGGTGTCTGGGACCCTTAAAGTCATAATCTCTCGAGAAGAAAGTCATTTCCAGTCCTTTTGTATCTTTAGTCACTGATAATACAAACACGAAATCCTTTGGGTAAAATCGTATGAATGATACTATATATTCTCTAAGCTATAGTTCTTTAAAAGCGTGTGCATGAAGATGTAATATGAATTCTTTTGTTTCACTTCATTATTTAAAAAATTTGGGAAAATTACGAATATGATTCTTACGCAATAAATTGTTTAATGCATACATATTAAAGCTAAATTTCTTCGTACATATTATGAAATTATCACTGTCCTGAACCTTTGTATTGCTTATTTTTCGTAAAGTTATATTTTACGAAAAAGTAGTACTGAACAATACGTTGCTGAGCATGTAATTAATCAAAGAATATATGTTTGATTAAGAAATTGGTATCCTTAGCTCAAATTTTTAATTAATTACAGTTCATAAATATCAAAGATTTTTAGTAATCTTTTTATTAACAATTCGCAAAAGATGAGAGGCGATAGGTGGTTGTAAAAGCGATTACGTAAAATTATTAAAAGTTTGGGCTCAGGTATTTAAAATATCAGGTAAATTTGTAATTATATTAACCTGTTGGATATCTATCTTTCTTTGTAATTCGGAGCTTTCCTGAATGCACCTGTCAAACAAGTTTAAAAGCTACCTTTACAAAAATGTATTTTCACCAGCGTCTCTCATTCGTTTAACGAGATGTCGGATTCGAATTCGCCGAAAACGGATGCAAGCAGTTCAAACCTTTCAGGAAATTTACGGCAGTTTCGATTTCAGAAGAAACAACTGAAACCGTCGAACATGTGTAAGGCTTTTTTTATTTTCGAATCATAATTTATAGGTCAATACAACTGGTGTCCATCTTTTGTTATGTTATTAAGAATACCCCTTTTACATGATTCCTATAATGTTACCTTTTGATTAAAAACTGATGGTTAATTATATTTTGATTTAAATAATAGATATAAAGGAGTATAGTATACTTCACAATTATTGGTTAGTTTATAATATATAATTATAAGCAAATGATCATGAATTAATTGTATTTTATTTTTTAAGCGGATGATGACAGCAATTTAGTATCTTCTGAGATTCAATTCAGACGTAAAGCAGTAAATGTAATTGAAGACAGCGATAGCGATTCTGATAATGCCACTAAGAATGCGACATCTTCGAACCACAAGAATAAGGTATATGGAAATGCTATATTGTATCTTAACTTTATTTAACTTAACTTTATGTAATTTTATAGGAACTAGATAAAAATACAAATTGGAACAGCGACGAGGGTGATGAAGATTCAAGGAACACTAGGAAGAGACCCTTGAAAGGATCTTCTGTATCCAATAAGAAAAAAAAAAGAAAATATAATCAAACCGAAGATGTTGACGTTGATTCAGATGAACAATGTTTTAAGGATAAAGTATTTGATAGGTATGTATCTAATAACCTAACAAGTATCGCTTATATTAATTTCTCTTTTACAATATTCACAGTGATGAAGATTCAGATATAGAAATATCTAACGAACTCACCGGTGATAAGAAAGCAGTTTTAGAATTCATGCAAAATGCTCTGACAACAGAGTTACTTTTAATGTCTCAGTGTTCTCAAAAGAAAACCAATGCTATCATAGAAGCAAGGCCATTCAAAGATTGGAGAGATTTAGTTCAGAAGTTTCAGAATAATAAATATTTAGATACAGAACTTTTGAATTCAGCTCAGGTAAATAATAGAAACTGACGGATTTTCAATTTTCTTATTTTAATTTCATTTCTAACGAAATAGGAATTATTGGCTACCAGACATGCGGTTGAAACTCTGATGAAAAAATGCCTCCGTTTATCTACAAATATTGAAAGGGCTGTAGCTGTGGGAGCATCAGCCATCACAAGTCAACCAAAAGGACTACCAGCAAATTTAAAATTAGCTTCGTATCAGATGGTTGGGTTAAATTGGCTTGCTGTGATGCATGCACAAAATGTTAACTGTATACTAGCGGATGAAATGGGTTTGGGAAAGACAGTTCAGGTAATAGCCTTTCTTACGTATTTGAAGGAGGCTGGTCTTAAGGATGAAAAAGATGGACCACATTTAATTGTAGTTCCTAGTTCAACAATGGGTAAGTAGACATTGGTAGATCATTTTTAATTTTTACTGCTTCTGTTTGTAATTATTCTTCAATTCGTATAGAAAACTGGAAAAACGAGTTAGAGAGATGGTCACCTGGGTTGAACGTTGTACAGTATTATGGTTCTCAGGAAGAACGAAAAGAAATGAGATTAGGTTGGCGAAACGGAGATCTGGATGATGTCGATGTTTTGTTAACGACGTATAATTTAATTAGCAGTACACCAGAAGAACGGAGATTGTTTCGTGTTATGCCTCTCGGTTATGTTATTTTTGACGAGGCTCATATGTTAAAGAACATGAGTACCATCAGATACGAAAACCTTGTTAGAATTAATGTACGTATCTGTTTCACTAAGTACATTTTTCTAACTAAATAGCAATGCGCAATTACTATTATAGGCAAAACATCGAATTCTATTAACGGGTACTCCACTACAAAATAATCTGTTGGAACTTATGTCGTTGCTGATATTCGTAATGCCTTCGCTGTTTGCTGGTAAACAAGCTGATTTAAAAAGTTTGTTTTCAAAGAACCCCGTGAGTACAAAGTGATTTAACAATAGTTGCAATAAATATAAAAGCAAATGGTGTTTTACATGTTTTAGAAAATTCCAGCAGTTAAAAAGGATGGCGAACAGCCATTATTTGAACAGGAACAAGTTAAAAATGCAAAGCAAATTATGAGACCGTTCGTACTTCGTCGATTGAAGTCTGAAGTTCTTCAAGACTTGCCGAAAAAAAGCGAACGAGTAATAAAATGTCCATTGACGAAAAAGCAAAAGAAACTGTACACAAATTTAGTTGCTGAGTTTTCAGCCGAAGCGGACCAAAGCACCGAAGTTAATGGTATTGGAATGATGATGCAGCTGAGAAAGCTTGCTAACCATCCGCTCTTAGTGCGGGATTATTACAATGATTCCAAGTTAAAAGTAAACTCAGAATTTCAATATTTATTAGAAATCTTCTAATGTTATTAATTCATAACGTACATAATTTTCTGTCAGATAATATCAAGTAGATTAGCAAAGGAACAAGCGTACAAGCAAAAGAATGCCGATTATATATTTGAGGATTTACAATGGATGTCAGACTACCAAATAAATCAGTTAACAAGGACGTATAAGAGTTTAGCTGGATTAGGGTTACCACAGGAACTTATTCCAGAAGCTGGAAAGTTAAAAATATTGGACAAGATGTTACCAAAGCTCAAAAAAGAAGGTCACCGTGTATTGATCTTCAGTCAATTCACCATGGTATTAGATATACTAGAAGAATATCTAACAATCGGAGGGCAAAAATATTTAAGGTTTGTTTGAATTTTGTTTGTATCAAAGTTCTTCAATTTTCAGTTATGTTAATATTTTCAACAGATTGGACGGTAGCACTCCAGTAACAGATAGACAGGATTTGATAAACGAGTATACGGAAGATGATAGTATATTTATATTTTTATTATCTACAAAAGCTGGAGGTTTAGGGATCAACTTAACAGCTGCAGATACCGTTATAATACATGATATTGACTTTAATCCATATAATGATAAGCAAGCAGAAGATCGTTGTCATAGAGTAGGCCAAAAGAGGTAATCACTGCTTATACTAATTATTATATAACAGTATAAGGATTATGATTGTATTTTTAGACCGGTTACTATAATGAGATTATTGGGCGAAGGTACTATAGAAGAAGGCATGTATGAAATAGCTCAGGACAAATTACATCTTGAACAACAAATTACAGATGAAGGAGGTAAGTGCCATACATTTTTTGTTTGTTATTTAATTGCAAGAGTAACATTTATTCGCAGAAAATGAGAGCGCAGATAAAAAGAGTGTACTGAAGTTACTTAAGATGACATTGGGATTGGATCACAATAGATCCTTATCTCTGTCACCAGTAAAAAATGCAAGAACGAGTAACGGATTATTGAATAGTGAAGCGAAATGTAATATAGAATTTTAAAATTAATATTTTACTTAAACCATATTTTTTACTAGTGAAAAGATTTGCATCGTTTTTTATATATATGTATATGCATTCTTCAAGTATGTGACAGTGCTGTTGCAGTTTTGCAACACGTTGAACTTCTTTAATTTGAAGGAATTTGCGTATACAATTTTAAATGAACTTACTTGTGAAATTCTATAATCTATTTGTACATCATGATTCTATTTGTACACATAGATATCCGTAATTTTTTATTTTATTTTCTGTTTAATACATGTGTTATATCTTACTCATGTACTTTTACTATAAAGTTTAAGAAAGTGATGAAGACTGCACAACTCCCAGTGAGAAAAAAATAGTGAATACTGGAAACTATACGAACAATTGTACGTTAAAATATTTCTTTTCATATTATTTTGCTCACATTCCTTAACAAATTTATTGTACAGACACTAAAGATACTACGCATCGGAGTTAATTTATTATCGTATAATACATGTATTTGTACTCAATTAAAATTTGATCATTGTAATAAACAGTGTATGTTAATTCCCTAACGATTAAGTAAATTAGATATTGTTAACAGTAATAAAATCAAGCATTTGAAAATAAATTATGAATTTGTATTTATGTCGTGTTAATCTTTTAAAACCCGAAATTCTTACAATAAGATTTACATCCCGTCCTCGAAAGAAGTTGTAGTAAAGTCCATCTATACGCTAAAAGATTATTTCCTAATTGGATTGAAAATAAAGCTGAGGATCGAAAACAATGCAAAAATATAAAATTAAAATATTATTTATTTCTGTCCAAATCTATGTATCAATTACCACGGTTTTGTAGTAAACACGTGTCATGTTAAAAATAAATTATAACATTACTATATTGTAATAGTAATAAACGAATGTGCGTTTTTGGTACCTAAAACACGTTTACGTATACGTGTAAAAAAATTATACACCTATATTATTAGAAGCTAATACGTCTTAGGTCGGTAACAGGAATATCATTAAAAAAAAAGCTATGAAAATTCTGTATCCCTTAACACTATTACATCACATGTGCGATACCCTGAATACGATTAATCATGGCACGTGATTGGTTTTTTTTTTTTATGCGGTGGCCAAACATAAACGGAACATTTGCTAAGAATATTCGTAGATGAACTTGCAATTAAATTTGTAAGTTCGTCATAACACCTGGCGATCCACATCGGTAATGAACAATGCAGCGAAAAATTGGGAGAATAATTTACCCATGTATTGTTCTTCTTTCACTGGCCACACTCCTTCTAAGAAACCTATATGACCGCCACGCGATGTCACCACGACAGCTACGTTCTTCGTTTCTGATATTTCCTTCAGAGGAATGGCTAAACATTAATGAAAAGAATTTAATTAGTTTGAAGAAATCCAACGAACCTGATTCACACCATGTTGAATAAAAAATTAAATTTGATTATTTCTATTTGTCTCTATGTCTTTGTGTTAGATGTGAGTAACAAGCGCATCGGGTCGATATGGTATTAAGACGATACGCAAACTTATATTACCATGAACAGGTTGGAATGGGTCGTCGGCAGCGCTGAGGCACAATAATGGTACATCAATCAAATGCAATTTGTCGTGTATGGTTGCGTTTGAATAGTACTCCTCCACGTCTTTGTAGCCAAATTGTTTCACCGTGAAATGCGAATCAAATTCTCGTACGGTTTGACTCTTAAAGGTAATAGAAAATATTATATTTAATTCAGCGGATGATTGTATACGTTGATAAGAAGAGATTTAGATAAGCTTACTTTCAGAAGTAATTCAATATCTACATCGAACATTCCGGTTTCCGATGAGTAATGCAAACGTTGTATATTCTTGCGTAGCGTGCCAGCCAAATATTTATTTATCATCAAATTGAAATAATTCTCTTCCGTGTTTTTCGTCGCAGCGAAAACATTCCATGGCACAGAGATTAGAAAGCATCCTCTTAATTTATTCCTTGCCATTACTCCTTGTTGCGCTAAATAATTACCTAATATTAATCTGAAAACAAATCACACAATATGTACATTGAATCTATTTAATTATATTTTTATGAAGTATAATAATAATTATTTTTTAAGGAAAGAATTTTATTACCCTCCCATCGAGATGCCCGTCGCTCCAAGAGGTACATGAGGATAAATTTTCTTTACATGCTCGATAACCTCTGATAAATCGTCGCTGTTTGCAGCACAGTACATCCGTGGAGTCTGGAATAATTATACGATTATCCCTGGTAAATTTCTGTTTCTATTCTTGCAACGCGCTAATTCTTAGACTGTATTTAAACGTCTGATTTCTGATAGGCGTTAATAAAGTATTCAAAGTACTCTATTTAATTTTTTTATTACCTTTAATTCTACGCCTCCCAGTCCCCTGTTGTTGAAGATTACACATCGTATCCCGACTTTTTTCGCGGACGAGACAAGACATTTGATGTACTCCGCTTGACTCGCACCGGTGAGTCCTGGCAAGATGATCACGATGGGAGATGTAACGGAGCATCCCTCTTCCGCCCAGTCCAAAGCCACTTCACCCCCATCCGACAGGGTCAGGATCTCCCTGCGAGACGATAGATTAATTAGAAGGAAAGTAAAAAAATAGGAAGCAATAATTAGCACGCATTCGTATCAATTAGCACGGTGACTAACTTACCAACCTGCGATAATTAATGAGCGGTAGGATTCGTGATCTCAGAAGACTAGCTATAATGGTCTGCGCCCTCGATTCGAAACACCATAGGGTTGGCCAGAATTTATTTCTCACTAGTGGTACCTGTTCCTCGAGAAACGATCGAAACGGTCCATGGGCGCATACTAGCATCGGCGTCTGAAAGTCATTTAGGAAGGTTGTACATAGTATAGTCATCGATTCATCGACCGAAATGAATGATCGAATGATTAAGCGTTGAAACAGTACGTCATAGGAAACATTGAAAGCATACGTAATTTACGATGTTAATATATATTAACATCGCTGCTGTATCGTATACTTATTTTCCATTACACAATTATTTCTTGCAATTTCAATTTTGATCTTATTTAATCATGTTATATACAAATTTGTTAATGTATGTACTGAATAATTAATAAATTAATGAATAATAAGTATTCAAAAAGAAACTGTCATTAAAAAAAAAACAGAAACCAAGGATTTGAACCGCGGACTTCTCGATAGTGAGTTATACGTTTAACCACGGAGCTATTTCCACGTGTGCGTTTGTTATACTTTAGAATGTAAGGCGTAACTAACTTTAATTGTTAATATCTTAAATAATTAGTCGTTTGCCCCCAAAATGGGATATGGCAGAGTTTCATTAATAAGTAAGCGTAACACATGGGTAGTTCCCCTGGTTAATTCTTTTCCCGCGTTTGTTCCCCACCCGCCATCTTATGAAAATGAAAATATCTTCTTTCAATGAAACTCATGCAAGTTTGGCAAGGTAACGGAACAACCTACATATTATTCGTTATTGATCTTCTGTAACAGTGAAAGATCAAGAAAGAATTTTTAGGAATATTACTTTTCAATTTCTCTATTCGATCTCCACGATTGGTACCGTCCTTAACCTCATCCACTATTCTCAGCATGTTCGTGACATTTTAAAAGAGCGAAAGACACTTCTGTCAAGCTGCAAAAATGAATGAAACTTTGCCTCGCTTGTTCACCGAGAAATTACATATGTACATACACCAATGAGTCCGTCTATTCAACATCGCATTATTCTTGACGAATGGCTATTTGGTGAACGCCGCGATGTTACCTGTTCAGGCGTGTGCGTGCACTGCGCGCGCAATTCGTCCGGGGCAAGTGCCTCGGAGTTTTAAGGTCAAATTAATAAATCGTGCAACTCCTCGTGGCTCGTATAAACTATGAAGGGTCGTGTCAGAGTTCGGCTATTCGTATCGCGGAAATCCTGATAATATATCGGTCTAACGGTATCCATAGCTTTGGCGTCTTAATCATGCGATAAGGAGAACAAGATATCTGAAATTGCGTAGTGTGATCATATTTCAATTGTTTGCAAAAAAAAAAAAAAAATTCATTTTCTATGATAATCGTCAACAAAGAAAATTGCTTTCGTTAATTAGATTGTTATCTATAATTTCTATAACCTTGTCATTTTCTTGCGTGAGAATTACAATATTGAGGTCAACGAGTGATCAAACAATAGTCGTGAGATAGTATCATGGAGTTATTTAATTCCGCGCTTTCGATTACATCCATTACCGATCGCAAATCAAGAGACGTTAGATAATTAAGACTCATTCCACGTCCACGTGTCAATAAACCTTTTATTGTTTCGGTAATGAATAGAAGACTCCAGAATTTGCAGCGAAATTCATCATTATTATTTTTAAGCGACACACATGTAATAGACTGAAGCATGATACATGCGTGACTCTGAATCAAATGAAAGTGATTGATGTTAATAAAGGTTAAAAGTCTATAGATAACCGATAACTGTTCCTATGTAGTCTAATTAGAAATTTACAATTAAATATAAACAATGTTATTATACAGACGATAAAACGACAGAGATAAATAAGAGAATTTCAAATATTATTCAAATTACAACATTTTTAATTCCAATTTCGTAATTTATTATCAAATCGTTCATTTGCGAAATAGAAATGTTTTTCTTTCGTAATTCTTGAATAAAATCTGTTTTATGGGTCGAAAGTAAGTACTTCTTAAACACCTGGCAATTATTAAAACGTTCAATGTATTAACACGTTCCGGTCGTTGATTTTGTATCGCTTATCATTCTGTCGTTTTAATTTCGCGAACGATTCACGAACGATTGCGAACTTTCTGTACAGAATGTAACTAAATGAACGAGAAACAGCGAGGGAGATACGTTAGCTTACTCACTTTGACAACTTCGAAAAGATAATAGATGCAAAATCCGGCGCCCAGTAGCGCCCCGTAGTAGACCGTCGGAATGTCGAGAAGTGATTCGAACAGATTCAGCATCGTTACACTCTATCGATACGTTAAACAGACTGGCTACACAGGTGGAACACGATGTGAACGGCGGTGATTGTCAGGATCGTTGACAATCTTCGCCCGTCGAATGTCGGTAGCCAACAAAACCGATCGCCAAGCTTTCGAACAGACTCGTGCGACCGCGCGCATGACGTTCAAATAATTGAACAGTCAAGTAGTTTACTAGCCGAGTGACCGGTACAACCGCGTTCAAAGATAGCCCCTCTCAGTTAAGGGGAAGCGTAGGAGAAGGAGCCACCCACTACACGCGCTTTGATTTATAAAAAATAGGTTAAAACTTCTGTCATCGCGAGAAGTGAATGGCTTCTTTCCTTATATTCATGTACATTCGGGTGCATCGTAGGCTTCCTTTGGTATAAAGAGGAATCTCTCATTTTCAGTCTTTAGAGAGAGCCTACTTTATAACCTCCTTTCCTCCCGCGTAAAGAAAATGGTTGACGAGCTAAAGCGAACTAGAGCGAGATTCGAAGCTGTAGCACGCTTGATTGTCAAAAATTAGGTGCGTGACCCGGCAGGAAATATTTCCGAAATTTGCCCCGCCTGCTGAAAAGGTTGGCCATCCCTGCTCTAGAGGCAACCCTTTATCGGCCATTTCCGGTGAAACCGTTTACCGTTTAACCTGTACAAAAGTGACAGAAAGTCTAAATGCTATAACCTCCTTTTCAAGATTGAAAATCTGAGATACGGGTTGGCTAATAAAGCATAGAGTAGGACAATTCTTCTCCTTAAGTAAAGGAAGCCTAAGTTGCATACGAATTTACTTCCCCTCGATCAAGGGAAGCCATTCTTCGATGCATATTTTCCGACAGTCGTGCACCGATTACGTACATGTAGTTACACACATGCACTCGACAGTCGGTCACGTGCACGCTAGTAGATTCGCTCCCACACTTACGGTACGACTCCTCCGCGCCATCCTACATGTATACAATATGTATATGTCCAAAAATACGCAAGTCGTGTGCATGGTGTGTAACGGGTTACGTAAGAACGGTTTAAACTTTTGCAGTGACCACAATGCAATTCGAATTCGTTTCGAGCAATCCACCCGAGTCAAGGTGCATTGCACGGACATTTTTATGCACATTGCTCAATGAAGCATCACTGTGCGATTCGGTTAGCTTCCGAGCAAAATGGTGGAAAGTAAAAGTAGTCTGGTCGATGAGTATCATTTCTACTGACGTTCAAACACGCATGCATTAAATAAAAATAACTCGTGCAAGTCATATTTCAGTTTTATGCTTTAAATGCACATTTTAACGATTTACCAGACGACGTTGGGTCTTCACACGTTACACGCTACGATAATATCTTGTATACGCCTAATTGATGCGTAGATACACACCGTGAACAATTCGCCCGTAACTGTGATCACGCGTGCGATCTATCAGACTGTAATCAGATCTTCCGCGATTATTCTTTTTACATAAGTCGCGACTATAATTGGTAGCGCTCCGAATTGTTATCAGGGATCGTAGAATTTTACCCGTTTTTGTAAGATATAATTTTGAGACAGGTTAGAAATTAAATGTCGTTTAAATTAGATAGTGCCATTATTAATAAATTAGTTAAGTTAGTTAAATGTAGAAATTAAATAGTGTCGTTAACACTGTATTTTAATTTTACAAGATAACAACCAAGAACAACTTGTTTATGTAAAAGAAAGCTTCTCGTTTTCTTTCCACGAGCATCTTCTTTTTTTTAGTTTATTCAGCTATAATTTCATGTCATTTTGAAATACTATAATTCTACTTCTCATATTTCATTACTCCAACCGCTTGAGCACCTAGATACGCCTGCGGTTAATAAATATATATAACACGATAAATATTAGTGTGTCATCGAGCAAACAAACCGTGTATAATATTATAATATTTAACAGAATTTAAACGAAGTACTTACCGTTAATAATTCAGCCACTTATCTTCCGAAAAATAACAGTAGTTATTCATTTCGAATAAATGATCCATTACTATCAAGATAGGCATCGCTATTTCTCGTAATGCTTTTCATATACATATAATAAAATAAGTGAACAGTCATGTTGGTAATCTAAATTTATACAGAATTTCAAAGTCAATCATTTGTATATGTATATATAATTTACCAACAATTATAACTTAGTTTCTCAACAAGAAGCATAGGTGCATCGAATTCTTAATTCAGCAGCGTAGATACATTTTATATCAATTTTCAATGCCATTACGGATATCTTTTTAAAGATAAAAGATCTCCTTGACCGATGACTCATTTGTCGAAAAAAGGTTCCAAGAATGGCACGCCTGTGCATTATCAAAGCTGATGACACACAACTTTGAATATTGCATTTTCTTACATTTCTGTACTTGGTTAACAAAACATGATTAACGTATTTCTATTTATAAACCTGTTTTCCATTCAGTTAACTGCAGTGACTACAGATCCAAAAAAACTGGACATGACAATGTTTTCTAGGAATCTTCAATTTGTGTCTCGAGGACGACTGCCATCTCCTTTAGCTGAGTATAAAAACGTGTAACACTTCGTACTGAAATAGTGAACGCAAGTTGACGGTAACGGCAGATTGCTTCGATGTATCACCGATACCAGATGAAGGTTTCATTATGAGCGTTTGGTGACATCACGCGTTAATTATAAATTAATTGTTAAATTAAATTGCTCATGAAAAAGAATCTCAAATTCGAAAGATTTGCATTTTAAAAAAACTGCGACAAATTAAATCTTTTTAAAATCGACCACAGCGTCACCTATACGAAAACGTCTGAAACTACTCAATAATTTACCGACTTTGTGGTGGTCGGCTACGAAGTCGGTAATGTTCACAAAAGTTATTTGAATTTGTTAAAATATAATAAATGAACAACGAGCATGTTTTAATCAAGGCGGCGTTAAGATTTTTCTTGAAGGCGGTTTCTTTATTACTGACTTCGTTGCCGGCCGCCACAAATTTCGGAACACTAGCGCCATCTATCCGCAAGTAGCGGAAACTACTCGTTGAATAGTTTCAGTCGATTGCTAATAGATGGCGCTAGTGTTCCCGCAGCCGGTAACTTGTTGAGTAGTTTCAGCCGTCTTTGTAGAGATGGCGCAAGAATCGAATTAAAAAATTTTAATTTATGGTGGGCTTTTTAAAATACATGTTTATCAAACAATTACTTTAGTAATTTTGCGGTTTTGTGTTGATTCTGATTTTTACGAAATAAAATTAAATCGAGTCAATATGGCGCCTTTTCAATTGCGATTTACTTTTGCAATTAATTTACAATTAACGTATAATGTCACCAAAGGCTTCATAATAAAGCCTTCACCTGTGCACTAATAATAAGACAGCAGCAATAAAAAGCTGCGTATTGTATATAGAGAACACACATGATTATTATTACATACAAAATGTAAATCATATTATTCAATTTAGTATGCATGGTAATTCATACTTTGACGGAGAGTCATACAGTCAACTTCATCAATTTTCATCGTGTTCGTTTTAACATTGATATCTTCTTCTATTTGAAGTTGTGTTTTTAGTAAATAACGCAACGACGCATGAGCCTATAAAAATTTACACCAATTAAATAACCGTATAAGTGAAAGTAAAATACACATGAATGATAGTAGTATCAACAGTATAAACCTCGAATAACGTTGCTTGCAATTCTGATACAATTTCTCGTAAATCATACACTTCTTTAACGAGATTAGTTTCAACTAGATCTCGGGTGAGTTCCAGACCAGGTCGTTGACAACGATTGCCAAGTCTCGTGTGCGCTAAAGCTAAATACTTTTCCTTTTCCGAAATTGATTTTTCTATGCGTGTGATATTTTGAGTCATCTCGTTTGCTTGCCGCATTATCTACAAATATGCATATGTTAGAAAGTTTTCATAAAATGTCCTTCGTTACCTCAAGAAACAGGGTGAGCCTGGACCCCAATATTTTAAAGTTCTACAATAGTTAAGTTAGTAGTTATGAATAAATTTCTCACCTCAGAATGTTGTAACTCCAATTTTGTTTTCGCTTCTTTCGTTTCCTCGATGCGTCGTCTAAAAGCATTATCAGTAACATTTTTCTGCTCATTTAAATCCTCGATAATTTGTTTAATAATTGTGTCGATATAACAGCGCATTGGTCTGGCGCTGTTTATTTCTTTTGAGGCAGCAATGATATTATTATTCGTCTGCATCTCCCATTCATTTAGCTCGATAGTCCTTAATAATTATTATTATATTGTTATTATAAAATCAAATAGTTGTATAAATCGATTATATAATTAAAGTGGTACTTGCGATGGATCGAGACGCGAGCTGCCATGGTAAATGCTTAAATTTAAGCTAGTCTCTTTCAATGTTAAATTATGTCTGTCGATACGTAAATTATTTTCTTTATCTTCAAGCTCGTGATCCATATAATAAAGCGTCGCTTTTAATCGTCGTATTTGTTCCTGAGTTTGTTCCAAGATTCGCACTAATAAACTTTCAGCGCCTTTAATTATCTCGCATTCTTTTACCAATTCTTTCTCAACGTCGTCGCGGACTAGATCAATTCCTAATCTATGCTCTCTGTAATAAAATATTAATAATTTATTAAATTATTAATTTTATTTATTTTGTAGAAAACTGACCTGAAAATGAGACATTTTTCACAAACGACAAGCGCGTTCTTCTTTACGGAGGATAACGCGTCCATGATACGTTCCTTGTATATTAAAAGGGCATCGCTTTCAAGAAGAACTTCTTTCCTTATACGTAATAATTCTTTCTTACGAAATTCAATATCCTCTAGTTTTTCTTTAATTCTATAGTCTGTTTCTTCTTTGTTATTTCGTGCTTTTTCGGTGCTGCACTCACAAACACGTTGCGATTCATTTAGGAGCCGCTCCGCTAATTCTTGTTGCGCTTCGGAACATCGATATCTAATGGATAAGTTAAATTATTAATTGGAATTAATTAAAATTTTAAATTTTTATTGATCTAGGAAATTTATTTTATATCAATCATAAAAAGATTTTTACAATATTTGATTTAGTTTTATTTCAATTGATTATTCATACCTGTAGCGATTAACAAGATGCCACTCGTTCAAACTAAATTTCAATGTGGGCGGTGGAACGACGATTGGCTCAGGAGTATTTGACATTTTCTTTGAAATTTTGAAATACAGCTACCTGTTCCAAGAACACCCTCCTTTTAAAGGGACCACTTCCTGGTTTGATCTATATGCAAATGGATCAGTATTAAAAAGGTTTCTATAGAAACGTTGCTAACAATTTTGAAATTCACATAACCGCACAGTAAGTAAATTTTACTACTTCGCATATCGGTAGAGTAACATGACGTTGTCCACTTACTCTCGTTTCTGTTTCACCTGTTTCACATTAGAGGCCTCTGTGCGCAAAAGAAACTGTTACGGCAACCATGTTTCATATCTAGTTAAATGTTCTGGTCGCGGTGAATGTCGATGTTTTCCCCTTATTTTTTAATTTGCCGCGTATGCAACGCCGTGACACAATGGCGGCTTCCGTTATAAGCTCATACTTTTTGACGACCGTTTTCGATAAAATGTAAAGATCTGTCGAAATTGTGCTCTTTTCGACAGGCTTTAGACGTTTAAAAATGACATAGGGATATCGAAACTTTAAGGTATTCGCGGAGAGGCTTTCTGGGGGGTATTAATACACGTTATAAGGTATGGATTCTTCTGATCAATAACGAATTTCAGAATCGAAGCGATAAATTACACATATAATGTGTCTTTCATTTCAAAAAATTAATTCTTGATTTTTCAGAGTAAAATACACATACGACAAAATGTCAAAGCGTCCTGCAGATAGCGGGGATTCCGGCTCCCAGCCGCCTATTAAAAAAGTTCAATTCGAGCCGATTTTAATCGGACCTATATCAACCTTAGAAGAAATGGACATGAAAGTTCTTCAGTTTCAAAACAAAAAATTGGCTCAGGTAAGAATGATTTATGTATGAAATTAAAAGAAAATAGATGGAATCCTGAATTTTTACTTATAATTCTGACTCTTTCATTTTTAGTTACAACGGTTTAATATTATGCTATTATTTTTATGATGTTCCCTCAGATGTTCATTTCATCAAAGTATAAAGCTCCCTGATTCTTAATTTTCATATTATAATGTCTTTTACAGCGGTTAGAACAGCGCCACAGAGTAGAAGCTGAATTAAGACAAAGAATTGAACAATTAGAAAAAAGACAAATGCAGGATGATGCAGTACTCAATGTTGTTAATCGTTATTGGAATCAGTTGAACGAGGACATACGTGTATTACTTCAGAGATTTGATGCTGAAACAGCTGATGAATCAGAAAATAAGAGTAAGAAATAATGAAACTGTTACATAATTAAATATGTATGAGGTGGAATATGTTCCATTTTGTATTTGTAGATGAAAGTGAAGCTACAACATCATTTCTAATGCAATTATCTTCTTGGGATAAAGAAGAGTTAGATGATAAATTAGCAAACCGTGTTCAAGTGTCCAAGCGTGCTGTTTCTAAAGTTGTACAGGCATTTGACCGTCTTTCGCAAAGAAATGAAAAGATTACGCTTGCACTGAAAGGAGAGTTCGATGGAGGTAATGTAATTGAATGTATCAGATAGATGTACTGAATTAAAATAAAATTTTATATTACAGAAGAAGCACCCAATATCGATGAAGTAGTCCGCAGAGCAAATGCCGAAATACAAATGGAAAATAGGAATCTTCAAGCAATAAATATACAACTCCATGAAAAATATCACACTATTTCATTAAAGGTAAGTTCATTTATTTTATATGTTTATTTGTATATTTTTTTATAAATGGGTTTCCCCTATAGATGTCAGAATTACAAGATACTATAACAGGAAAAGATACGTTAGCCGCCGAACTTCGCAATCAGGTGGATGATCTTCAATATGAATTAAATAAAGTACGAGCACGTAATGATAAATTAGAGCATCATCTTGGAGAAGCCATTGAAAAACTAAAGGCGTTCCAACAAATTCATGGTTCAGATGAGAAGGGTAGTAATAAACCAAGTACTTTAGTTGCATCAAGTGTTTCACAAACAAAGGTAGGGTATTCATAATTACACTAACATTTTAATATATACATATTCAATTTCTTTTTTTTTCCATAGCTTGAAGATTTGCAAAGGGAATTGGAAGAAACAAGAGAATTAGCCAATAATAGGCTACAAGAATTGGATAAACTGCACCAACAGCATCGTGACGCGTTGAAAGAAGTAGAAAAATTAAAAATGGATGTGAGTTGTTTGGTTTTTGTAAATCTAATTTTTATAATGCACAGTATAAAATGTAAATTAATGTCATGTGCAATAAATATTCGAATTACACTTGCTTTTACTTGTTTCTTGTGTTTTACTTCTTTGCATTCGAATAAAATGATAAACGGATGGAAGGGTTATTTTTAATGTACGAATTATTATTTTGAAAAGTCTTTTATATTTACAGATACGACAACTACCGGAATCTGTTATCGTTGAGACAACAGAGTATAAATGTTTGCAGTCGCAATTTTCTGTATTATATAACGAATCGATGCAATTGAAAACGCAATTAGATGATGCTCGTCAACAATTACAATCCAGCAAGAACGCACATTTACGTCATATTGAAATGATGGAGGCAAGTTTATTTCATATTATTTCATATAATCTTATAAAATGTCTGCTAATTCGCGTGCATTTATTCTGTAGAGTGAAGAGTTAATGGCTCAAAAGAAATTGCGCGGGGAATGTATACAATTGGAAGATGTATTAGCTCAATTACGAAAGGAATATGAAATGTTGAGGATTGAATTTGAGCAAAATTTGGCAGCAAATGAACAAACAGGTCCGATTAATAGAGAAATGAGACATTTAATAACGTCTCTACAGAATCATAACCAGCAGCTTAAGGGTGAAGTTCATCGATATAAACGAAAATACAAAGAAGCTTCTTCAGAAATACCAAGAGTATGTATTTTGTTACACGAATGTCCATAAAGAAAATGAATTAACAAAATGAAAGTCTTTACAGTTGATATCCGTACTTTATTATAGCTAAAGAAAGAAATTGAGGAATTGACGACGAAATTGGGGCAGCAAACTTCTCAAGAAAATAAAGAGGGTAGTAATTCAGACGGCAGTGGGAAAGAGGAAGATGCATCAAACTCTCTTCCTGGTTCTACACATGTACAAAATAATGCACTATTTTATTATTTGTATTTTCTAAATTATATAGATATGTCATTAAAATTTTTTTTATTAATATAGATTAAGGAAGAAAGTGGAGTTTCAATTAAAAGGGAATCTGGAGAAGAAGAGGTAGAAACAATTGAAGTTGGAGAAGGAGAAGGAAACAAAGGCACTCCAGATTCGTTAACTCTAACTTCTCCAACTCTGAAGAAAGAAAAAGATATTAAACGCGAGAAGGATATTAAGAAAGAAACCATTAAAACCGAGCACCGTGATCCAGCTCACCGTGCTAAAGACACGAAAATGGCAGAGTCAGAACTGGTTAGAGATTTGAAAGCACAACTCAAGTACGTTTATCTAACAGTATTAAAAATTCTTTTGTATTTTCTTCGTTATTTAAATATCATTATAATTATAGAAAGGCTGTGAACGAAATGAAAGAAATGAAACTGTTGTTAGACATGTATAAAGGTGTTGGAAAAGAACAAAGGGACAAAGTTCAATTAATGGCTGCTGAACGAAAGACAAGAGCGGAATTGGAAGAATTACGTCAGCAAATAAAGAAAATTCAAGTATATAAAACTACGATTTAAAATTTCTTTTTTTAGGTAATTTGTTTGAGCTGTAAGTACATTATTTTTAGGAAAGTAAACGCGAAGAGCGTAAGAAATTAGCAGACGAGGATGCGCAAATAAAAATAAAAAAATTAGAAGAACAAGCATACACACTTCAGCGTCAGGTTGCTTCTCAAAAGCAGGTAAGTTTATATGCTTCGAAAATGCTGTGAAATATAAATATGCTTAAAACTATGAACGATTGGTAATGCTAAATAGAACTATGTGTGGTTACAGGAGGAGGAGGCTCTTTTAAATGAAATGGAGGTAACCGGGCAAGCGTTCGAAGATATGCAAGAACAAAATTCTAGATTAATTCAACAATTACGTGAGAAAGACGACGCGAATTTCAAGCTAATGACAGAAAGGATTAAGAGTAATCAATTGCATAAATTAGCTAGAGAAGAAAAAGATGTTTTAAAAGAACAAGTCTCTACACTGACAACACAAGTTGAAGCTGCGAATGTTGTTGTTCGTAAGCTAGAAGAAAAAGAACGTCTCTTACAGAACTCACTCGCTACGGTTGAAAAAGAATTAGCTTTGAGGCAGCAAGCAATGGAAATGCATAAGAGGAAAGCTATAGAAAGTGCTCAGTCAGCAGCTGATTTAAAACTTCATTTAGGTAAGGGATTTATTTATAAATTAATTTGTTCCTTCTGAAAATATTTCTTTCGTTTAGAAAAATACCATTCACAAATGAAGGAAGCACAGCAAGTTGTAGCTGAAAAGACTAGTTCCTTGGAAGCAGAAGCGTATAAAACAAAAAGACTACAGGTAAGCTTTAAGAGTTTTCAAGTGAATGAATAAATTAATAATGATTATTGTTATATTTTTTGTAGGAAGAGATAGCTCAGTTAAGACGTAAAGTTGAAAGAATGAAGAAAATAGAACTGGCTGAAACTTTAGACGAAGTAATGGCTGAAGAATTACGGGAGTATAAAGAAACGCTCACCTGTCCGTCTTGCAAAGTGAAACGTAAAGATGCAGTTTTAACCAAGTGTTTTCACGTATTCTGTTGGGATTGTTTGCGTACGCGGTACGAGACTAGGCAGCGAAAATGTCCAAAATGTAATTGCGCTTTTGGAGCTAACGATTATCATCGTTTATACCTCTCCACATGAAAAAGAAAACTTTAAATTATTGACATTCGTGTGGTACCTCTTAACTTTGTGAATCTTTCTTAAAATTATAATGTGCATGTTTCTTGTTCCTTCTATTTATTATTCTGATCATTGGTAAACGAGAAACGCAATTGCACATTATCCTACGAAAAGAAAGATGTACGTTTGTAAAAATTTCTATCATTTCGTCGAATGTAATATAAAAAAGGATATTGCATTTTTAAAACATATTGTAGTAATTGCAATGAATTTACTGATATGCACAAATTACTACATTTTTATAACGTTTTGATCTCACACGCAAAGGGATAAAGTTAAATTTTGTGAAAAAGCGCAATGGATAGAATATTAAAATAATTAACTGTATTATAATTTTATTTAGTCTTAAAATTCGGCTCGAATATAATTTAGTTACGAAATTGAAACTTGAATTGAGAAGTCGGCTGAATTTTAAGAGTAATTTGAAGTAATAGGGACATTGTAATATATTATAAATAGAAATTAAAAAATATTTACTATAGAATTGAAGGTATCGTAATTATTATAAACACGCAGAAAATACTTATTTGATAAAAATTACTTCATATAAATTTTTTTTTTTGAAATGATTGAAATGTTAGAAAATATATTAGGAAAAAAATTATAACGTAATTATTAGATGTAATTAATTTATTATAATAGAAACGTACTAAGTGCATAAAATAGGGAAATATTTGATTTAGAAACCTCCTTTAACTATAATGTTCTTTTATATTATACCTAGTATAATTTAACTCTTTTTCTACACTTTTTCTTAATAAATATTTCAGTTCTTTTACGAAATTAGGGAAACATGAAGATGTTTCTAGGATATTTACACAATATAATATGTATATGTGAATGTCGATTTGAATAGAAAGATTGATTGTAAAAATAATCATAATCATCGTTCATTGATGTAATTTTCAATATTTTGTAATAAAGATCAACAAATGTATTATTGAATTAAAGCATAAATAGAATATAGATTTCAAATCATATTTTTAATGATTCATAATTGATTGTACTACGTTTTTAAAAGAGATTAACAATAACTATGTGAAGCTATAGAGTAAAGGATATCTCCTTCCTGACTTAAAACAAAGTTTTATTAAATCTCTTTTATTATTAAATTATTAAATGAAAATTTAATTGCCTAGTCGAACTAACGTGGCAGCTATTTATAAATAACATTTTGTTTGCAATTTTGTAAACCGTCTGATATACATATATTTATTGCAATATAACAATAATACAATAGATTCGATATTGTAAATTTATTTATCTGAAGCGACGGACCTAATGTCCTTTTACAGAGTTTAATTATTATTAATATTATTATCGACATTTATTAGTAAATAAATCATCTATATACCTTATTAAAAGATGCTCGCTATCGTTAAGGGCAATCGAAAATTTTTGATACATTTTTCACTTCACAAAATATCACGAACAATTTTATTATATTCAAGTTTATTCAATAAAAAGCATATAGTACGTACGTGTATCTACGTATACGTAATGTGTATATATACACGTAAAAGTTTCTTTGTGTAAATACGAATGGAGGACAAATATATTATTATATTATAATAGTTTTCTGACAGTAGTGCTAATTATGTAATAATAAAAATTTTAGTCAAGTTTGTATCTATAACGTAAGATGCATGAATAGATTTACATAAAATTTTATATGAAATTGAAGCTAATTAATTTGTACATAACTACTTTTTTTTAATTATATAAACATTATACAAATTTAGTTTTGGTGTTTAACAAATTCTGATAAAAATAATAAAGCTTATGAAAAACATTATGGATCGTTTGTTCGGAATATTAAATATTTGTATAAAAATTGTTTTCCTTAAATAATTTTCAATCACAAAATAAGTATAAAGTCTGAAAGAAAAAAAAGTATAAATAACGTTAAGAAGAAATAGGTAATCATAAATCTACCATCTTCTATTTTCAATGTATATAAAATGAGAAAGAAACATATTTATTCCTAATCTTTCCTTAGTACTACATAACAAACACTATCAATTAGATCGAATATATATTAGGTGTAGGAATTAATTCGGTGCCTTTTCTTTTTTTAACTGACCATTTATTTTCAAAAGCTTATAGAAACGCTAACTGTCAAATAATCATATTCTCGCGCTACTTTTCATATCGAAAGAAGTGCCCGAAAATATTCAAATTTAAAGTAGCAATGAAGGTGTGATGCTAAAGGCGCCAAATTAATTTGTGCAGTACCGAGCATGGCGGGCTTATTCTTTTCGTTCTACTAAATTTCATATTTAATAATTGAAAATTATATTACTCTTTTTTTTTACTAAATCATTTTTAATATTAATATCGTCAAAATTAAGATTTTGAGCATTCCTACTTCCCCTGTAATGCCATTTTCCCTACGGAAACCTACTTTGCTCGATCCCGTACATCTAATATATTACTACGAATTATTAAAAAATTATATACATATTAAACAACAACGAGTGGATACAAGAAGTTCCTCAGTGTCATGTGTTCTCGGGCCTTCTTTCTCTTTTAACAGTTTAAAAAACATGAAATGCTTGAAGAAGGACACTTTGTTAATGTTTAACTGATCATTTTTTTTATTGGTGAAAAAGCTTTTGTTAACCAATCGATTACATTCACTTTACACAACAAATATGTAGTTTCGCAAAGTCAACCGTTCATCGACAGGGTGTATTCGGCGTGTAATTTTACTGATGATAATTCGCATCTTTCATAATCGTATCTATATATGAGTCTCTTTCTCTCTTAATGTCCTTGTGTCTGAGTGCGTATCTATTTTACGCGCGAGATTCTTTTGTAAATGTCAAACTGTCGCGCGCCTCTGGTGCATTAATGAATGCATGCGTGCATGCGTGCGTGCGTGCGTGCGTGCGTGCATGTATGTTGTGTATATGCAAAAAATTCTTTTCGTCGCTTCGTTCTCCCGTTTGTACGGGATCGTTGATATTACAAAAAAGAAAAATAAAACAACGAAAAATTGACCGTCAATGGTCAATCTGAATCATGTCTCGATGCGTATACATATATATGTATATATTACCCTTATAAAATCATATACATATACGAATGACAATTGATTTTACATTCAATATACAAGTTTGAAATTTCTCTTACTATATTGTAAAAAAATGTAAAATATAAAAACTGTCTTTAGAGCAGTATTAAAAAAATGATTTGAATAAGCAAAGCTTCAATTCCAAGTAAAAAGAATCAAAGGGTTTACAATAGAAGAGGCAATTCTAGTTTCAGTAATTTGCACTATGCCTCAATTAAATTCTATTGATTTAAAAATTTTACAATATAAAAACTTAATGCTATTAGTTTTAAAGCGGGACCATTTCATTTTATTCCTTTTCAAGATATTGGAATAATTCTAATTAAAATTGAAAAAATTTATGGAAAGATGTATTAGTCTCATTCTTGCTGTAAAATGATCAATTGCATACATACATATATATATATTTATACGTCTATATACATATATATTGACCGACGTGGAAATTCTATAAGTATGAACGAGCTATAACAAGAAAAGCCACAAATGGCGATTAATACATGAGCAGAGAAGATATTACGTTGGTAGAGCTACAGACAAAAAATGAAAGAATAAAATCACTTAGCAATGAATGCAAGTATCCCTTTTTCTTAACGTAGCAATTGTGTTTAGGAATATTTCATAACATTCCTGTATATCTTGTGATACATTTAAAACATAATTGTGTTGTTAAAAAACGGTATACGTACACACGTTTATATTATACGTTATATAAATATATAAACACAGTTGTATTTATATATTCATATACATATAACTATCATAAAATTGTCTGCAGTTTTTTCCTTCCATTCGTGTAATTTCATAATTGACTAAATTTTATATTATGTGATATTAGCTAGAAACGAGATTTGTGCGTACACAATCCCTATAAATGCGCACACGCGTTATAACGCATGTATCATTTAATATATTCAATTATATATTACATAATATCTAGTATTATATAATATATAATATGATTCCTCCTTATAACGAGTATTTTATTTACAAAATCAATACCTCCCTTATAACGAGATTCAAATTTTTCACTACCTATTCGCTATCACCTACAAAATATTTTATTCAGTCCTCCAAACGATATTTCTACTGTATTTTCCATATGATTTTTCGGGACATTTACCTCGAAAGACCAAACTGTATTCATATTTATGTCTAAAAAAACAAAAGTTTCCTCCAATGGAAAGTCTAGAGAGCGTATATTTTCTTTTCTAACATTTTAATTTTGACTCCTTCCTTCTCATTTAGCTAAGCTTGAAACTTCTTTATAGAATAATAAAACATTCATTTTTAATTTCAATTTTTCATCAAATAATTTGATATGCTCATGGTTCATACTTGTAACGAAGTGAAACATCAAGGAGAGTACAAGTATCCAATCCATTTGCATAAGAAAAATAACTGTAAGAAAAAAAGATATTAAATAACTTCACAGCAATTCTTTTTTCCCTTTTATAATAAATTATTAAATCCATACACATATTTCATAATAAAGTTTCATTAATAGACTATTAAAAGCATTCTGTGGACTTACTTGAATTCAAGAGTTATTTTTATCATTGAATAATTGCATTTCTCACAAAAGTCTTGCATCAAATTATCCTCTTACGTGCTACCGAGGCAATATTAACAACCTATCATGTCTTTCTCGTTATTCAAAAAGGCTTTGGTGAAGTCCAAAAGCGAAATATTTATAAATATGTACCTACGCGCTACGGTATATGCACAAATTAAGTCGCCCAATTGTGTGTATGTGTGGTGTATGTTAGCTGTTCTTTCCAGTAATAAGCAGCACCATTCCTGAAGAAACGGTGCTATTGCTCGGGAATAATTACGAGCAATCACTAAATGAATAGAACTTGTACAGGTCGTTCCTACGTGTATCAATGTAGATAGGTAATTCATTGAATTCACTGCATTTAAAAAGAATTTTAATACCGATCCTTGGATCTTTTACTCTCTTCCCTGTCAAATATTTTATATTATACTTATAATGATGATAATAATGTTCCAATTCCACAGCAATATTAATTGGTGAGACCTATTCATAGGAATCGAATAATAGGCTAAATTACAATACAATTCTTTTAAAATTACGAATATTACTGTTGAATAGCATTATTACCGATCGCTTCTCTCGACAACCAGATAAATCGTTCAATATTTTTCCACTATTTACAAATCATTAATTTTACACACATGTTCATTTATATCTCATCATAGTCACTTCAGGATGCCACTGGAATTCTGATGAAACATAAACAGACATAACACCGGCACAAATAAAAATATCTAATTTGTTTGCATTAGGTCGATCGATATATACCGTAAAAATACCAATGTTTCACTCACGATATCGTCAAGACCAAAACAAGGACATATACCTTCCACCTTTGCATCAAACAACAATACTAAGTTATTTTATATAACTATCATAACGTTTTTGTTTTTTTTTTTTTTTTTTGATATTCAAGAATGGGGAGATCATCCTGTCTTTGTGATTTTCAATAGCATCATCCTGGAAACACTAATGAACAAATCACTTCTCTCCATATGAATAACTTCTTTACACTTGTTGCACGAGTTGAGCAGTTCCATGAGTATTTCACTATATAACACGTGGGAATCAACACACTCATATTTATGAGTCATCATTCTCCTGAATTAGATTCATCGTAATGAGAAAATTTCAGGAAAACTTGTTCCAGAGTTGTTTGACTGAAGCTGTACTCTTCGATGTCCAACTCAAGCTTGGCTGAAAATAAAATTGAAAATTGAAAAAGTAATGAGAACGTTTATAATTTTATATTTACCTTTCTCCAACTGCATAAAACACTCGGCCAGCGAGTTAACTGCATGCTGGGGAACAGCGAAAACTAATCTGTCGGCGAAACTTTCTTCCAGAGTAGCATCTGGAAATAGACTAGAAACGAACTCTTTCAAAGTTGTAATCCTATCACCAGAAGGTGTCGTGGGTGTGCAGTCACCCCCTAAAAGTTTCATCTCGAGGGTGTATCCAGCGCCGTAGAGATTTTTCAAGTGTTGCGTGGAACCGATACACCTCAGTTCTCCTTTCACCATTATACCGACTCTAGAGCACAAAGCATCAGCTTCCTCCATTGAATGAGTAGTTAAAATCGCTCCTCTACCGCCCTATTAAAGATAAATTTATTATTGAAGATAATGTTTCTTCTGACAGATAGATTTATTCCGGAACACACCTGAAAACTAGCAAGAATGGTATCCCATAAAAACCGTTTTGATCTTGGATCCATTCCTGTGCTAGGTTCATCCATCAAAACAACCTTCGGACCTCCTATCATTGCCATAGCAAAACTAAGTTTTCTTCTGGTTCCACCTGAACATTCTTGAGTTTGTTTGTCGGCATGTTCATGAATTTGGAGACCAGTGAGATACAAATCCACAATGCTATATAAAATTAAATTCATTTATATTCGTAAGTTCTTTCAGAATATGTTAAATCAGGGGTGGGCAATTGTTTTGGCTCGGGGGCCACTTTGTGCAAGCGGAGGTTGGCGGAGGGTCGCACCTTTTAAAATGATTGCATTCATTAGTTAACTTTGCATAATAATCAATAAATATAAATTAAATAAAATAGTGGCAGTTTTATTCAATTTATTTAAATACGAGACGAAATCTCGGTTCAAGGCGGATTTTTCTGTCTTGGCGGACCAGAAAAAAGCTCATAGCGGGCCGCTATTTGCCCACCCCTGTGTTAAATAATTAAATTACCTGTCGATGTCTCCCCACGGAACACCACGAATCGCAGCGTAGCATTCTAAATGCTCTCTAACAGTAATATTCTTCCACTGAGCATCGTGTTGAGGACAATATCCCATTTGTCTAAAAGCTTCTGCCATATTAGAATTGATATTGTGCCCACCGATCTGTACTCTCCCTCGGGTAGCTGCTTCCTCAGCTATGACGATCTTCATAGTCGTTGTTTTACCAGCACCATTGTGACCTAGTAAACCGAATACTTCTCCAGGTTCAACCGCTAAGGACAAATTTCTGACAGCGACTTTTCGTTGTATCTGACTGCTGGCTTCTTCGTCTTGCTTATAGCAACAACTGCAGGACCCAGTATCCCTTTGACGATACTCTTTCCTCAAGTTCTATCAATGCATAATCATAGTTTAAGATGCAATTCTTATGGAAAATAAACAGAATAAAATCCAGTGCAGGTAATACCTGTACTAAAACTACAGGTGGTTCTTGAACAGACGATGAAGTGATAAGATCAAAGACTTTTTGTCTTTCAGCCTTAACATCTGCATCCTCGTGCTCTCCAACGTCAGAATTCTCCATGATTTCTTCGCCGACAGAACCACCGTTACGCTATAAATATAAAGTACACTTTTAATATAAAATATATATATTTTATATTCCAGGGTGTTCGACAATAGGTGGGCAAAATTTTAAGGGGTGATTCTAGGGATCAAAATAAGACGAAAATCAAGAATAACGAAATAGCGTTTGCGGCTTTGTTTTCCAGTAATTAACGTTTAAAAGTTCGAGTAAAAAGCGCCTGAAACCTGCAATCCGCCCTGCACCGACGACTGAACGTCAGGTCAACAGGGGTCGGTACAGTCATAACCAAGAATCGAAGCCGAATGTTGCAGTTAAGTTTCTACTATTCAACTATTCTTGGTTATAACTGTACCGACCCCTGCTGACCTGACATTCAGTCGTCGGTGCTGGCCGGATTGCAGGTTTCAGGCGTTTTTTACTCGAATTTTAAACAAAGCCGCAAATGCTATTTCGTTATTCTTGATTTTCGTCTTATTTTGATCTCTAGAATCACCCCTTAAAATTTTGCCCACCTGTTGTCGAACACCTTGTATATTGTGTTACTAACCAGAAAGTGTTTGAAAATGTCGCCAACATTGCCACCGCTTTTTTTAATGTCTAAAATGAGAAGCACAAAGAACCACATTGGACAGTGGAGAAGCACGCCGAAGGCCATTAAAATAATCTCTGTAGTTAAATAATCAGACATGGTGAGATGATGGCAAGCAGCATTGATAGAGCACATCAAGTGAACTCTTCCTACATAATATACTGCTGCATACGGTACATATAATGTGTTCAATAAAGAAAAGATTACGTGTAAAACGAATGCTGCTGTTCCACCTGAAAATGATATTCCACGTTAGATACTTAAATCATAATTAACACGTTGAACGCCATGGGGGTCGTCAGTGGTCGGCTCCGCAATTTACACACGCCTGATTAATTAAAAGAAAACGATAGAAAAACATTATTTTAAGTAATATTGCTATGGTACAAATAATGTGAAATGACAAGTAGAAAGCTTGAAATTTGAAAATTAATTATTACTATTCTTAGTAATTAGTTATTTAATACATCTCACAAAAAATGCCCAATTTCACTGCGGCGTTCAACGTGTTAAGAGTATATTATAATTGACTGAAACTCACTGAGACCCAGCATATCCAGAACAGTGACTAGTATAAACGGTATGAGTCCAAAGAACGTTGCTATATTGGGCAAGATACTTTGAGCAGAATCCATCTTGTCGAAGATATAACTTAAACACGTTGAGAATAGAATAGAGGACGGGCAATAGAGCATTAGGAGACCGCCGAGGGTAATGAGTGCTGGTACTTCTTGAAGAGAAGGCACATCGAAGAGAAATATAATGCCAAGAATACATAAACAGATGAACGTCATCAGGCCGACAAGCACGATAAAGTACGTCAGGAAGTACATAGAAAACGACAGACCATTGACACGAAGTTGATTTTTCGCTTTTATCTAAAGGCATATAAAAACATGGTTACTTGTGTATCATAGAAATAAAATTTAATGAAAAAAGAAATCTTACCTCGCGATCGTAGACCATATCCACAACTAATGTTATCGGTAACAAGACGAAATTCATTCCGATGGATACAGCTGAACTCGCTGTACCAATATTAAATTCCTGTGGTTGCGATGTCTGTTGAAAAGGATGCGTTTTGACTTCAATTGTTTTCAAATTTTCTTTACCCGAGACCAACCTAATCGAACAGACAAGTTTATACAACAATTACATTGATTTTGAATATTTCTTTTTGTACTATTCAAGGTACCTGTAGTAAGTGTTGGATAGAAGGTTGAACAATATCGGTAGGGAATGTTGCATAGTGTCGTTATAAGCGATTGTTAAATCAATCTTTGGTAAATTATACTCGGTAACATTAATAGCAGCTATATGCGGTGCAATCTTCAACAAATTCGCGAAATTTCCATAGTATTCCTCGATATATTTTACATCCTGACTAATTCCATTGATCAAGTCTGTAATATCACGATCGGTATTGTTTGCGTATAAAATTTTGGTCTCGTTGCCGTAGGTATCTATCGAAAATACAGGTTGAAATTATTATAAAGATTTATAAAATTTAATTTCTTTACCACTAGGTTTATTTCGGACTTCATTTATGCAATCCTATCAAATTTATTTAACTTATACTGAGTCTGTTAAGATCGTAATTGTTTTCAAATTAAATTAATCATTTTTTATTGAAGAAAATACGTGGTCTTCTTTACTCGTCAATCTGACGGGTGTCCGTAAAGATAGGTATACAAAAATGTCCGTAAACCTAGCGTTAATAAGTATAACATACCTGTATCTAGTTTTAATGACTGCATTTTCACCTCGACTGTCTGAATGCTATTTAAATGGAGGCCAAGAACTACCAAAAAAAGAGGCGCGACAATAGTGAAGTACAGTAGCTGGATGTTCCTAACGAGTCTGAGTATCCTTAGGCGAAGCATAGCGTACAAGGTTTGAACGAAATTAGGCCTAATTTTGATGGGGTCTAATCCAAGGCCGCGAACAGGAGGGTTTCTATCACTGTGAACGCCGTCTGGTAAATCCCCTGCACCTAAAGTACAATATAGTAATGAAATTCGAGCTTAACGAACGCAATGACACTTCATAAACATTAATGTACCTTTCGCTTGGCTATCGTTGTTAACAGTGGTACCTTCGTTCTGTAAACTCTGATAAAACGTGCTTTTTGATTGCAGAGATAACGACCTGCTCAATGCACGATTACGCACCATTTTCTTTGACAAATTATCCATAGTGCATTCTGTACCCTCGTCTCTTTCCAAATGCAGAAATACCTCTTCTAAGGTGGTCATCGAGACCCCATAACTGCTGATACCTAATCTGCTTGATCGAGTCTTAATTTCTTGTTCGATGGCTGAAAAAAGTGGTGCAAAATTTTCTACAGAATTGTGAGGTAAAATGAAGCTTAATTCGCGACCATGGCGCCTTGCCTTTTCTGCCTTCGACACGTGAGACGTTACCAGTCTGGTAATTGCATGTTCTCTTGCATTCCCTTCGAGTACCAACGTTAAATGATATCCAATGCCGAATTTGTTTTTTAAGAACAGAGAACTGCCGCAACATCTCAATCTTCCTTTACTAATAACCGCTTTCCTATCCGCTAATATATCAGCTTCATCCATAAAATGGGTTGTTAATAAAATCACTTTTCCATGACGCCTCGATTGTAAGAAGGACCACATTTGCCTTCTGGAGTAGGGATCCACTCCAGCTGTTGGTTCATCAAGGATAATGATTTTTGGATCGCCGATGATGGCAATACCTACGGACAGCTTTCTTTTTTGACCTCCGCTTAAGTATTTTGCAAAGGTATCTGCGTTTTCAGTTAAATCAATGTCTTTCAAGGTTTTCTTCACCTAAAAATAAAGACGGAGTGATATAACACCTGCGACAAATTTTATGCGAAATACATAGCAACTGAAATACGTACTTCGTGTTCGATCATTGATTTTGGAATACCGCGCACAGCGGCGAAGAACTCCAGGTGTTCTCGAGGCGTTAGAAGATCAAAAAGAATATCATGTTGAGGACAAACGCCGGTCATGCTTCTTATCATTTGCATATCATTGGAATCTCTAACGTCATAGCCGAAAATCAAGGCTGTGCCGGCGGTAGGCGCAGTCAGGCCAGTCAATATATTGAACAAACTTGTTTTACCAGCCCCGTTATGACCGAGTATTGCCGTGATTTGCCCCTCATAGATCGTTAAATTGATACCGTTCACAGCTTTGATCTCAGATTTACGACACTTCTGATACGACTTGTAAAGATCAACTATTCTAATCGCTTCGCGTCCTTTCATCTCTCGCACTACCGGTTCAATGTCACGGTTCGTCTCTTCTCCAGGTATAAAAGAATTTGACTCGCCGTTTGACGATGGTACCTGCAAGTACGACTGTGAATACATTTTTTTCTACTTTTCTTATAATATACAGATTGTTTTATATTAATGTTTTATTACACCCACTCGCGGAGCTTTCCTCTGGCACCAAAATCCGGGGGTGAAACAAAACCAGGGAGTTCGTTTCGTTCCGTATTCACCTAAGACAAATTATTTATTTTTTATTCAGTTATTCCTAGAAAATTTAAGGAACTTGGAGAACATACTTGGAATGACGGAATCAAAATAGTAAGCTAACAAGGCATATAGAAAAATATCCAAAGTCATCATGATGAGACTGCCCCCGAAAGGAATACCTGGACCAGACCAAAGATTTTCAAAATTAACCCCTTCTCCTTGCAAGTCTAACACAAGAGCCTAGAATAATAAATAGAAATGTTTAATTCTTAATTAATAATTTTATTATTTTTTCTGCGAATACAAACCTTATCCATCGCTAAAGCAACGCCTGTTGGACTAAGGAGGGAAACCACCCAGAAAGAGATCGAACTAGAATCTTTGACAAAAACCTGGATAAAATACATCAAGCTGAATATCGTAACTGCAAAGTTACCGAGTACACCAGCAGTCTGAAAGCAAGTAAATACACTTAATAATAGTACTTCAGAGTGCCGTAACGAGGGTATGAAACGCCTGTGGCAAGTGTCTAACTTGCGCCTCCCCGTAATCCAATAATGACAAAAGAAATTAAAAATTTTAATGTAACAAGCTAAATTTTTACTAAATATACAGTTGCGCCCGGGGCGGCACGGCCTCATTGCGGCACTGGTACTTCATAATGATTAACGAAATACTCACTCGTGATTTATCGAAGAAAGGTGTTATCATAAACGCAAACATGATTATGGAGAAGCTGTAGAGTACTACCAAAAGGAATATTGGTAAAAAGTGTGTATGTTGGAACATTTGTAGAGTAAAAAGTAGTATCACCCCAACAGCAGAGAGTAATAAGACAAAGACGCTGTAGATAATGAACCATGATACCCTAAAATAAAAAAGAAACAGATTTCTCGTTAATAACAAAAGTCTGGGCAAATATATTTGCAATTTTTTCCCTAACTAAATATGTATAATCTTCCTATTTAAACATGCACTGATCATTGAAATAAAATAAACTAATACTAATCTCTAAACTGTACTACTGCATAAGTGCAAACCTACCAGAAGATAGAATCTTTCAGGCCCATTATCTTCATTCCTTCCTTGATTTTTTTCTCCTTTTCACCGACTATCAGGATCAGAAGGTAAGTGACGAATTGTGAAAGAGCCAGAACCATAAATAGAGGTATAACAACTCTAAAGGCCAGCATCCAGTCTAAATAAAAAATATCCTTAGAAATATGCCCACAAAAGAAAAATATACATTAAGTGTAAATTTAACTCCTAAATCAAACGCATCTTTATTTTTCTATAATAGTCTACTATGATGCTAACGTTAGTTTGTGTAACGTGCATAACTACATAGAGAGATATTTAAAAGAGATCATATCATTCATAACAATTATGGATTATTCCAAATTTTTACCTGCAGTGAAAGCTTCCTTAGGAAACATTTCAAGTTTAATATCTGGCACGGTTACATCGTTATTCCCTGTATCTAGCTACAAATTAATAGGAAACAATATTAGTAAAGAAAAAAGATTCTTTGTCGTTACGGTTTCAATGGAATGAGATCTTCAAGACATACTCTTATTTTCGTGGTATCCATTATCATTTGCAACGCCAGGAAACCAGAATGCAAATAACTATTTGCAGGACACGATCCACCGGTTTCTATCGACAATACTCCACCCATCCAATGGCTTGTGTCTTTCCGACAAGTAACTGGAGCGGAATACAATTCAGTCGGCGAAGGCGGATTTGTGTATGAAGGATTGGTTCTTATCTCATACCTAGATAACAGAGAAATTTGTACTAGATACCTAGATGATAGAGAGAAACTCTCAACAAAATAATATTCTACCGAGCATTCAAATTATCTTACAGAAGATGCTGAGATATGGGCTGAGAATCTTCAAAGATTACTGCTAAGTGTACACTGTAGGGATCTCTCCAATATGCTGCTTGTAGATCATCCTTTGTATCAAACACCATGAAATTCAAGGGAAGCTTGCCAGGGTAATCCCACATTGATAGCCAAAGGGTATTCATTGAATTCAAAAAATTCTATAACATAAATGATACTTTATAGAAAACATTCTATTAGTTGAACTAGTTGAATACGTACCAAGGTCTCTGTTGAGTTTGGTACAACAGCTATGGTGTTGTTTTTGTAACCATTGAATGTTTCGAATATGCCTCCTTCTTGTCTCTGGGTTGTCATCGCAGGATAATTTGGATTTGGTGGTAACACTTTTACCACAATCAAAACACCTAGGATACAAAGGGGTAGAAAAATCTCCTGTAAACAGTAAAATTGAAAAATATATTTTTAATACTGTTTACAAAACATATAGTAGAATCAGATAGCAGAATATTTTCAATTCTATACATAAATTTATCTTCTAACTGTAACATTTGTTAGAATAGTTCCCGCCATTGATATTTAATAATGCATACGTTCAAAATCATACATATTGATTTCTATTCAAAAGTAGTACTTAACAAAAAAAAAAAGAGCCACCCTCGTGCTTGCATAATAATTATTCGACCTGCACCCTCTCCCACACCTGTCGTCCAAGTAAACCTGCGCAAGCGTTCGATACAACCCTCCCTTTGCTGGAAAAATATATATGCCGATTCGCTTTCATACTCGGTCACCATGGCGATCAACAACGGATCAGACTGATCCGATTCATTAGGACGATTGTTCTCAACCCTTTAAGGACGGACGATTTAGGTTCTTCAAGAAATTTTCATCAAGATTTCTCCAGAATGTCCATGCATTGGATAACAATTTGTTTTGTTTAAAAAATAAAAAAAGTGAGATATGTAATTCCTGCAGAGATTCATATATTCATGTAAAATCCGGACTTTCAGAGCGGCTACAAAAGGGGCAAACCGATGTCTTTTTACGTGGATATCGTTACAGAAGATTCTTTCTATGAAAACCTCACGTTGGGCGTGGTAAAGATTCTGGAAAGTCTGGCGTATATAAAAAATGTACGGATCGACAGAAGAAACGGATGTGAAAGCACGACTATCACCAACTGGGAGCAACGACATTGTTGTGTCCTCCCAGAGGATGTTAAGAACTTTTACGTCTCGATCGACGGCTTCTTGCTTCAGTGGAACCTCGAGATAGCAGGTAACCCCTTTGGAGAATTATCCACACATTTCCAAGATACTCTTTGCCAACTTTCATCCACGACCCAGTATTATTAACGTTACTTCGTATCTCCATCTTCTCCCTTCCAATAGCGTTGCATCTTTTCATCGAGAATAATAAGAAGATTTTGTATTCAAGATCTAAAATTTATAAATACTAAAGTATAAATTGTTTCTGTATTAACATAAATTTTTATAAATGTCCATTTCTTCTAGGCGAAGAATTTCCCATAGGACGCATGGAGATCGGTTCGTTCTCTTCTCTGAAACGATACACGAACAACACCGGCAAACGAGAGGAATCTTCCTCCTCCATTTCCGTCGATTCTGACAAGTTAGAAGCAGAGGCCATTTCCGATAACACGTCTGACGTCGATAGCATCCTTGTCCTCCTCCAAGGAAATGGTGCACATAATTGCAAGATGTTTGAAATCGCGCAATGTTTCCCAGAAAGCAGCAAGGCCAAGGTCTATTTAGTCTACCGGATGAAACAGGAACAAGAAGCGCCCAGCGTATGGTTGCACAGAGAAGAAGCGAATAGGTGGTACCATTTGGCTGACAGTTTCACCGTGTATTTTCGCATGATGCTTGTTCATCTTGGCTTGCCGTTGTGGCAAAGCTGTGTGTCAGGCGTGTCTCTGCCAACGTGGGTCGAACAGGTGTACTTTCTTGTCGCTCCTCATTTACTACCATCCGTCGTCGAACCCACGGAAACAATTTCCACCTCCATATGGAACATGGGACCCACCAACGTTATCGATCCGACGATTTTCAAGGCGAAGGAGGGTAAACAGAAATGCTCCAGAAAGAAATAATTCTTCTGGATCCTTGTAATTTTTCTAATTATTGTGATTATCCTTCAAGGTGTATTCGTAATCCATAACTTGTAAACAAATGATAGAATCAACTTTAAAGCAATAAAATTAAAATACCTCTAAAGACAGTAGCATTTTGGCAAAACGCCATGGTATCATATGCATTAAAAAGTATATACTAAAACAATTTGCATGAAACTATTTATCAATTTAACTTCTCCTTTATATTATCAATAGTTTGAAAGATCTTAGACTATCCTCTTCAATTTAAATGTCCTTTCCAAATCCCCAAATGTCCTTATTCGAGGAAAACAACGAAAACGAATAATCTTCAGCTCGATCGTCGGTGCTAGCAACTGTGCAGCTTCGGTGAGCAAGTTTATTTTAAGATCACCAACGAGGGAAATCATTTTGATGTTATCCTTGGTCAAGCGTATCGACAACGAATGAAGAATCGCCATTGCGTTACTCTGAGGAAAAGAAAAAAAGAAACTTGGTGAAAACAAAAAGATTCTATACGTTTGTCCACGACGACCCTTGGCCCAGTTGGCACAAAGATCACGCAAAAACACCGACCAAACGAATTGGCAATACGCCCTCCAGTTTGGCAGTCGTGGACACCCACGAAACGCAGTCAGTTCGTCGCCATCCGTGGAAACTAACCACGGAGGATCTTCCTCTTCCTCTTCCACGCTCTCGTGAATTTGCCTTGCAGTATACTGGCATCGGACGTGCATATTTTTCCTTCTTTTTTCTCCTTTCCTCTTCTAACGAATACTCCGTTTATTCTGAAGTCTCTTACTGATCCATAGAAACGTCCCACTGATATATATGTTCAATAGGTTTCATTTTTTAATTACTATTAGTTTGAATTTAAGAATCAAGTTGGGATTTTTATAACAACTTTCTCAGAAATGTGTGGAAATTATTAAGTCTCTCGTCTTTGAAACATTACATATTATAAGAATAGCTTGGTATTCAAAGGTAAAGGGTGAACCTTTGATAAGTTAATTACTATATGCTATATGAAACGACTTGTTTCATTTAAAATTTTTAAAAGTTCAAATCACTCTAATGTTAATGCTAAATCTACTGTTCACGTACAATCATAGGGCAAAAATTTATCAAATTTTGCAAGGACTTGTTTAGATAAAGGATTGATCGTAGAGAAGAGGGGGAAGGCATAACTAAATATAGCTCGTTAGAGGCGGAGAAAATCGATTTATACATAAAATAAGTATTCCCCTGTCTATACTTAGTACTGCCCTCCTACCGCGAGCTAACTCAATTAAGATTCTACTCTCCTACCATAAAACTTCGCTGTTGGTGAACGGAGAAAAATAAAAATACACTTGCACCAACGCGTGTGGTGATATGCTCTCCTGCATAGCGCAAGCGAAACCCTAATTTTTATATTTCTTATCAGAGAGACTTTCAGCGACCGCTAAGGGGTAATTAAATGAAAAACGTTAAGATGAACGGTAGAAGCTTTTCTAAAACTGTTCTTTTTCCCTGTTTCTCCAGCTACAAGGAGCGGTCCATTCGATTTCCTTGTCATCTAGTTGGTTAAACTCCAAGGAAAAGCTGATTCTTTGAGGCTGGGTGCTTGTGAGTTAATGAGCTTTAAGAAAGCTAATAATGAACATCTCACGTACCGCTGTAGTCTTTCGCTTGTCGCGCTTCTTCAGCAGAAGATTCCTCACGAGCATCGCTCGCAGCTGAGACAAGTAGACCCCGCACAAATCCATCCTGCGAGATGCACTCGTTCTCCTCTTGATTTCTGTAACACGAAACGAGGAAATCAATTAATATCAAAATAATAATAAATCTTATTAAAAATTCAAATCTTCCTGCCGTTAACTCCAAAGTTTCTTTGCATTATTTACACAAATGATTCTAAAGTGAATTACAACAATTTATGGTTCTTCTTTGTAGTAACTTGTCAGACAAGTGTTATTTAAAAATAATATCAACAGTATCGACGAATTCATCCGGGGAAAACATTCTTATCGATTAACATCCCAGTTGCGCAGAGTTTCGCCGATGATTGGCCCCTCTCTGGCCGTGACGAAAGTTTTCCCTTCGATGCGAACTCCGATGTGTTCAGAAACGAAGTCGCGGCTCTCTAACGTAGAGAAACGATCGCGATGTGGTCGATAATTCGTCGTTTGCACTATTTAAGCATTCGCGCGTGTAACAGCGAGCAATATGCCAGTGAATATGTCAAGGCCTTCGAACAGTTCCTTCTGATAGCTTACAAAAAAGTATGTAAAAAGAAATATATATATATATATGTAATAAACAATATCCACGGTAGCGCGTGTTATGTTGTACCCATTGGATGATGAACTACATACATGGTCATATTAATTGTTTAGATGATCTTAGATTACGTTTATAGTTTTGAAAATTGAATAAAATTATACGATTATAAAGAAATGGTATGGAACTCTTTACTAGCTGTAAAATAAGCAGAACTTCTCGAATCAATTAGGCTAATTAACACTGAATTATATCATCGGTGATAATCAAAAGACTATTTGAATCTGATTGCTAGAAGCATCCGCTAGGAAGCAAGTTTATATACCTAAGCGGAGTGCTTGTGTAAACGATCATATTTGCTGAAAAGCTGAATATCCCGAGATTTCGAAAATTTGGAGCAAAGGTTCAAGGAATAGCCGATTGAATTTTAACGAGAATATAAAGAAAAAATATTTTTCAACCTTCGCAATCGATAATACTATTTGTATGACAATGAGAACGCAATCGATGAAAATTCATTGCACATTTTTTTTTCTCTTTTGTATCATTGCATCATCTTGCTTGCAGGATTATTGCATAACATTGACTTCACTCTACGTGAGAAATAAAACAATGCTTTTTAATTGTACCAGGAAGCGTCGAGAGTTCTTCTTTCAATTACCATTGTGGACCAAATTACTTTTCCGATATACTATGCATGAAATTAGTCTGATAAGAAATATATGAAATTCATTTTTTTCGCTGACGATTAACAAAAGTAATTAATTGTACGATGAAACACAGACACGGGTATTTACGGTATCGAACAAGCATAACACAGGTTTCGCAGAATTTCAGTCGTAAAATAGGTAGCACAGGGGAGTTAACGCTAAAACTAATAACCAATGTATCGACTAAAATCTAATTTAACCGAAGGTTAACATCGATGTTTCTCCAAGCGTTTCACCGAAACGTCGACAACTTTATCGCTAAAACCTTCGTGAAAAAATCAATATCCACTTTCTTTATAGTCGTTTGCGTAACAAAAGACATTTTTTCAACGGACCAAGCTTCGCATTGTGTCGTCGATGATCTTCACATCGCTTCGTAAGCTTTGTCATTCGAGTTACGTGAATGAGTCAGAAGATATTCAAACAATTTACTTTAAAAATTGTCAACCGATCAATTATGATTTTCTGAAATATTTTAACATGTTGAATGCCATAAGGGTCACCGGCTCCTCCCCAATTTACACACGTCTGAATAATTAAAACAAAAATAATATTGCTATGGTACAAATAACGTGAAATGGCAAACAGAAAGCTTGAAATTTGAAAATTAATTATTACTATTCTGAGTAATTCACTATGGCGTTCAACGTGTTAAAAATAAATTACAATTTCATACAAGAAATTACTGCTCAGCAAAGTGAAAAAGAATGTCAATTACACAGCGGCTTATAAATTGCTTGACACTACCCATTAATCATCATCAATACCTCAGTTAATTATATTAAATGCAAAAGAAATATCACCTACTACTCAGAGAAAAAATTAATGGTTTTGACTCCAAAACACCTTCATTCCTAATGTTAAGCGGAAGGAGAAACTAACATTTCATAAATAACTTCCAACGTTAGTCATTTACGGCGCAACTAAAAAAGAAAATAAAAGAAAGGGGAAGCAAACGTTAGATGAAAAAAGAAAATCAATGCTATCGAACTTACGTGAATCACGTGCTGCTCGGCAGTTATATAGAAAGGAACGACTCTAATCGGCCGTGCCCTTCTCCCTGATCGAAATTGGTAGAGTAGCTGGTGTTGTCAGAGGTACCAGTGCCGTGGCCGTTTCTACTGTATCCGATTCCGATCGATCGTGATTCGCGAGGGGACGTACTACGAACTGCGACAACAACATCGCGATGAACGACGACGGTGCAATCGGTGCATCGCCGGTATGCATTTGCAGTAACGCTGCTCCTCGCCATCCTCGACGCCGACACCGATTACCCACGACTTTCGAGTTGACTGCAATTTCACCAAACAGAGTTTCAGTTTTTTTTTTTACAAGAACACGGCTCGGTTTTACAACACCTTATCCTCAAACTAACATACGAATAACCGTTTACACATAGGGTACAAAAAGGTGTTTTAAAGAGTTGATAAATGGAAAATGTTAATTATAATGAACATATGCTGATGGATCGTTCTGTGTTCACAATGCTCTACATTTCTATATAGGCTTTGTAATAAAGGATTACCATACAGTGTATTGTACGTCCATCGAGAATATTAATTATTCGTCCTTGTGATCAATAATTGCGCAGTTTAAAGGGTATTGTTTTACTATTCTAATCAACAGATGACAGACATGCAAAGTTCGCAGTTTCATGATACAAGCTGCCTGCCAATCATATCTGAAAATGGAAGAAGAATATGTAGACAACAGCTGTTGTAAATACGTAATTAAGAGTATGGTAATATATGCCTTCTCTTCTAACATATGTTCACTAGAATTTCGTGATAGGAACAGGTATCTTGATATTAGCCACTCGTTTAGGATCAAGAGAAGCTTCAGGATATGATCATTATCTTCGATAACTAAAAAGAAACGTACAAGCAGATGGCAGAAACGATAAAGGAATTATGTAAGAAATTACTCACACTTGTTCGCAGCAAGATCAATCCTGTCCCTGGTCAACGAACGCGATTCGATGACGAAACGAGACGAGGACCAGGGATTTTTCACTTCGATTCGTCCTGTTAATCCTCCCTGCTTGCTCCATCCATATGGATTACGTTCGAAAGGAAGTCACGCGTAGAAACGTGGCCCCTCATCTGTGAACGTAACAGCAATAGAAACTCCGTTAGAGCTAACAAAGTTATTGCAAGAACTGAAGGCTAATATCAAGCTAAAATTAATTTCGTGTCAATCTCGAGACAATGAATCGAGATAAGGAAGAAACAGAAGAAAAATTGAAATTTCCTATAGGATTACCATAGAAGATTATCAAAGAACTCTTATCGAACGATGAACATCACAGACGATTAAATATCGTTTTATCGAGATTGCGTCACCGGGTTATTTTTATTTTTCAAATAACGCAAAGGACCAAATAACCGACTGATTTTTCGAACAACGAATACACGGTTGGGCAAAAATATTAATAGCACGAAATACACGCTTCCTTCGTCCCTGAAACATGATTCAGTCCGTTGAATTGCCCGGAAACGTGGTCACCTAATTGTCTTGATTCCATGGATTATATTCATAGCAGTATTTTGTCGATAACTCTCTGAAGTGTTTTTCCAATAAATGCAAGCGAGACAAGGGGACGAAAATCTGTCAAAAAAAAAAAAAAAAAATTCAAAAAACAGAGAGAGACTGAAGCTTCGCAAACGAATCGCGATTACATTAACCCATTAACTGCCAAATTTTTATTTAACATTTTATTTAATATAATCCTATTGCAAGTGATAAAAAACAAATATATATATTCAAATCCCCATTTGGAGATCGTGGTAGCAAATGGGTTAATGTTTTAATAACAACGAAATTATTCGCTTCGTTTTAAAATCCTTCGAGTATTCGCGTTCTTTATTCCTGTTTGAAACAGAAAAGAGCCGAGCGTTCTTTGTCCGTCAGCGGGAAAAATATTCTATACGCCTGTCGGCCAATTTCACGCGGCGCGAGCTTATAAAATTTCAGCCGGCAAGGATTTGCAAACTGAGATATTACACGCGCGGTCCGTTGAATTTTTCATAAGCGTATCCTTTTCACGAACGTACACCCTCCTTCGTGTAAATAATAAATACGCCAGCAACGAAAGTGGACATAAATAGTTGTAATTCGAATATAAATAACGGCTGAAATTGAAGCTTCATCTTTTTCTGTTAAAAAAATTCTGTGAGATTATATTGTTTACTAAGCTACTGGCAAATTTTATTCGTCTATTATTATTCTAACATAGTACAAAAGTAAACAGAAATTTATGTACTGTTTTAAAAATTAAAGTTGAAAGTTTAAGCTCTCAATTGTACACGACTTCCTGCGGCGAACGCGACACGATATCCTTAACGAAGTGGATCTACCGCGCGTATCCGACCGGATGTAGACACTTGCCAGCGTATAAATAATAAATACGAAATGTGTACGGGAGGTCTCTGGCTAGACGTGCAGGGTCTTCACCCCACGACACCGAGGGTTGTCGAGGTAAGGAACGATCGACCAGACAAAATGACGCCCTCGTCACATTCATCGCACTTCATATTTGACGCTGTAATTACTGGAATTACCTGGAAAGGACCTTTACTTTTTCAACAGACACCCTACTCGAATCCTTTATTCAATGGACGTTATACTATTTCCAGATTTTTAACACATCTCATCATTCCTGTAAAACAAAAGATAACTGTAACTATAGATCCAAATTGAGTGTCACATCTTCAAATTGAACTAAAAAGCAAAGTATTTGATTTTTGTATGGTTACTTTATTTTAATACAAAGTCTATTTTATGACATTAATTATGAAAAACAATATCATTCAACGGAGGTCGTTCTCCGTTTTTTTTTTTGCGAGTTTGATACGTTTGAACAAATTTAACGAACGAGTAATTTTTCAAGAGGAGACACCGACTGCTACCAAGATCGGATGATTTAACACTATTAGATTTTTTTTATGGGGTTTATGGAAAGTGAAGTTTACGCCAATAATCCAATGACTATTGACGAGCTGAGCAACAAAATCACAGTCGCTATTGATGAAATTGAACTCCACTTGTGTGGAAATATAATGAAAAATTGGGTGAAACGCAGCAAACTCGTACAAAAAGCCGAGGTATTGTCTTTGATAATTAATGTCATACAGTAGACTTTGTGTTAAAATAAAGAATTTGAATAACCTTATACAATTGATCCAGTCTTTTAGATTAGAATAAAAAAATAATCGTTTACTTTATCCAAGCACCGGAAATACTTATCGCTAAGGTTCTACGTTCCTTGCTCTGTATATTAATGAGGATATATGTATAAATAAACTCTAATTAGTTTTTTATTTCTAAGTAGACGTTAACAAATTATTTAACACGAATTTTTCTAAGTTTTTAATACTCCAATGAAGAGAATGTCGCGAATAATCTAGATTACAAAGGATTAACAGCGGTAGGAAAAAGTAGAAATCGAAGGAGAATGCATCGTGATAAATTCGTTGCTTTCGAGGCGATAAATTAGAAAGGAAATGATAATTAAGCTTATTAAAAGGAAACTGATGTAAATTACCTTGAACACGTTTTAAGATAATTAAAGATAATTAAAGATTACGATGTTACAGGCTATATCGATGCCTTTAAGCCCTTTCTCTTTCTTCTAATTCATTTTATACACCTCGGTAATGGAAGGTTAACATTGTTTAAAATAATTGAGGTATTACCGAGGACTTAACACGTTTACTATCAGCATTGCATCCTATCGGCTAATCCTGAAAATTCATTTCACAGAATTAAAAATAAAATCAACTTAAACAAAATTGAAAAAAAGTTGAAATAAAAAATGTCTTCCTATTTGATAAATCAAATTTTATCCACTTATGCAACACTGTATTCGAGTTGAGGTTAAGAATTAGTAACAGATAAGTGATTTCGAAGGACAAACATGACGTAAGAAACAAGCGAAGGTCATTTGTTCCGAAGTTAACCAAGGCTGTTATTGTTTTCTTTTTACTATAATAAAGTAATAAATATATTTAATAATTTCGATGATATTCTCATTTATGGAATATATTATTTAATTTACGATCTGGTAAAATTGGATGAAAGAGGTTGACGAACTTTCGTTCTGCTTGAAATACATTTGTTACAGATTAACTGAAACAGAAAATAAAGAAGACATGGGAAGACGAACAAAGCCAGCACGTAAGCGTATAATCTGGAAGCATTACGAAGACCCTAAGAGATTACTTGTTGCGGTGCAACTCATCATACCTGTATCCAGTTTAATCTCATCAAGGAAAAATCATGTAAGTATGTCGTTGTCACCGCAAAAATAAAATAGGATAGTCATATTATATCCAGCCGTATGAATGCAGCTAACTTTGTTTGTGTTACGTGTATCCTGATCAGATTCCCTGAAAGCAAATTCCGTACATTTATATCGAAGAAAAAATGGCGGACACATTAGTTCACTGAACTCTGCTAGTTTTCTAATTCATTTTAACGTATACAAGAATTTTAAATGTGAAAGCGCATAAAATTTCAGAGAAAAATAGTATAATACATACCATGTGTTTGTACTTTACATTAAACCATTCGCCATTTTCTAATTTTGCAAACCATCCGCCATTACTATAATTTCCCGCCGCGCGATTTCTAACCTATTACGCGTCGTCACGATTACGAATTAAAAAGAAAAAGAATAAATAAATCGTATTACAATCATTAATTCATCGAAACGAGAATGATAAATTATTAGAAAGCATTATTCTAATTAAACAGTTGGAAATTTATTTCAGCACTTACACAAGTTCGTTAATTCGCTTTGTACCGCGCGATCAATTTATTCGTTTATACGCGTTACCACCTGGCAACATTTCTATTTTACGATTATTAATATAAGATGTCAAAGAAAAATTTCTCGAAACGATAACGAAATATTTTCCGTAGCTAACTCACTGTCGAAAATAGAATCCGGAAATCGTAACTGCCTACAGAGGGGTCTCGAACTGTCAAAAGCAAAGAAGCATCATTTCCTTCCGGAAATCCTAATTTCACAGACTGTTTCGTGCGCCACCGATTAATTCTTAAATGACAGAACGAAAACCTATGAAACGTATACAATGATACCTCGACTTTCGTCGAAACAAAAGGTTCATTTCTCATCTTTCCAACCTTTCACTGCCACTTTGTTTGCCATCACGTTGTCGATGTTCTACGACCACTTTGCAGTGGCAGATATCGATCAGAAACGTAGTACAAACTACTGTCCCATATATATACAATCACGATCGTACTATTTTCGTGTCTTGCTCGTACCTCGTTTCTTTACCTTTCGTCTTCGTCCTTTTCGTTAGTCACACGAGAGAGTGTGTAACCCGCGACGAGTCGGGTCTATCGACCGGAGGAGAACCGGAGGGCGGAAGAGGGTCAGAGACGAGAAACACCAGGAACGAAAACTCAACTCGACTATAATTATTCGTACAACAACATTCGCATCGCGGCACAATCGTTAAACGGAGTTTCGCGTATCCGAAGATTAGTCATCCTAGTTCAACGGCCACCGAATTTTAATTCGTTTAGGGCGCATTTAAAGCGATTACTACTTTTGCACTGGTACGCAGAGGTCGCTAAACGTCGTACTCGTCCTCGTGGTAATAATCCGTTTCATCGTCCTTATTTTTAACATCTTTATGGTTAAACAGCTTTATTCTTACCTTAATCCGTCATATTTATTCACGAAACAAGAATTTATGTTTACTTTTACAATTCGGTATTGTTTTTAGGGTAGTTCGCAACGCTTCCAGGTTCAGCGGTGAAAGGTACAATGGCTGAAATTGATCTACCGTGAAATCTCGTTTTTCGTACAACTTTTACACCTCTTTATTTAATCCTATAATATTTTATAATTCGACAGTAAATTTTATCACGGAATATATATTTACAATTAATGAACAATAATTAATCTTATTTCGATAATCAAATCAGGGTAAACGTAGTTGGCGTAGTACATCGGGAACTATCACAGGATTTCGGTTGAAGGACATAGGTTCCTTTAAAAATTATATATATGCGCGTTTACAGATAAATTGAAACGAAAAATGTAATTAAGAGAAATGAAACTGTCGGGCTGCAACAAAATAACGAAAAGTATGAAACAGAATTATAGAAAATCGTAAGAAAAGTATGAAATAAAAAGAAAATAGAGGGAGAGACATTTTGCCCCTGTTACGTTTCTCTCTCTCTCTCTCGCACACACACCCTGCATATTGCTCTTTCTCTGTCTCTCGCTACTCCCGCTTTACCCTTTGCGAAAATCGATTCGCTACCGGCCTAGAGAGCACTACACGTCGAATAGCAGGAGAAAATGTATTTTCTTAGAATAAAAATCTTACCTTATTACTCGTCGCATCAGCCAGCACTTATCCTATGCGAGGACCTCCACGGCACGAGTAACTGCAGCTCATCGACCGGCGTAATCAGTTCTTCTTCTATTATTATTTTTACTACTAGAAACTCAACTATTACACTTAAAGGACGGTCCTCGTGAGCGGTGAAAGGTAAACTAACGATATCACGATTGAAACGGCCGTAAATACGATGAAATGAAATAAAACCTCGGCTTAATACATTCTTGACGCACACCCGTCGGCCGACGACGCCAGACTGCGCGTGAGCGCCACCTTTCTTGCCCGTTCTGCTCATCCCCACCACTACCCTTTGTATCGGTTTACAACGGCTATCTTTCTCTCTCATTATATCATTGTATTTTTTATCTCCCTCTTTCTTTTCCACCCTTTCGCGTTTCATTTTCTGCTCCTAACTTTACTTTCGTTCCTTACTTAATCCCTTACACACCTATACTTGTCTTATAAATTTCTTTCTTCTTTCGTCTATCTTATTGTCCTATAATTTATTATATCGCGTTTCTATATTTTAGAGAGTTCTTTTATCCTTCTATTCATCTTTATACTGTTTTCCCATCGTCATGTAAACGTACCTTTCTCTTTATTAATACGGTGCCCGTATTTTTACCCTTTTGCTCGTTCATGAACAAAGCCTCCTTCCGCGCCTGCGTATCAATGTCACCGTTGCGAATGGAACTGCGTCTGCGTTCCTCTAATATTCTGCCTCCCTAATTCTTTTAGTATTTCTCTTTTTTTCATTTCTTTCGAAACCATTTGTTGTAGTTAGCGTGATCTAAAAAGAATTATCTATCCGTTCCACCTTTCTGCCGTCGAAAATATGGCACGTCGCCTGTCGACGTTGCCCACCGGATGGTGACACGCGTTTTATCATCCTGCTGCCACCGTTCGGACACGTGATCATGCAAAAGTAAATTATGCACGTCTGGGCACAAATAACATTTCGCCTATATTCCATTCTATTACAAAAACTTGTAGAATAAGTACAAAAGGGGAAATGCACGCGATGGGGGGTAATATCGGTGATATTTACTACTTAATATATAGGGGACAAAATGCGTACTACGTTTTCCCACGGCTGCCCTATACACCATATGTTCCAATCGCACGCAACAGTTACAATTACGTCTCCGTAATTTAAAGGCTATAGTTAGGTTCGTGAGTTCATCATAAAACAATTAAATGAATAATGTCATTTGATAGAAATAGATATTGCAATGCTAGAAACACCTGTTCCATGTTAGTTAAATATGAGTAACAAATGTTCAAGGGATATCAGTAGATGTTCCTAAGTATCTTCAAGTACTTTCTTATCACTGAATCGTGCATTGTTCAAATTTCCAGCCTAGGAACAATGCGATATCTCGAAACCAGAGTGCAACGTCCACTGTATTATTGATGTACTCTCCTTGTAGCCTCCTTCAATCGAGAACTCGCTACTTGTCTCTTTTAAAGTTCCCAGGAATATGATACACGTGTCGTCTTAGGTTATATAAGAATATTTATATTGTGCAGTTCGCGATTCAGAAGCATATGTTGTATCAAATATTTATTTCTAGCGAATTGAAAAAATAATAAAGTGAGTGACAATAATTTCGCTCAAAAGAAAGGTTCGTCTAAAGTACGACCGACATTTAGGTGCGGTCTTTTCCAGATAAATTCACTACATTAGAAAAACGGCACTCCCACAATGATTTCTCTATTAAAAACCTTTAAATCGATACGCGTATCATTCGAGTAAGAAAAAGAATGAGTAATACCTTATGTAAGCAACACTAAATTTTGTTCAGAAGAAATGCAAATGTAAAATAGCGTATACTTAACGAAACTAAGACTAAAAGCAAAATCTCTTTATACTAGTTGCCGTCCAGTCATCTAAAACTATGTGTAACACCTCTGAATGTCTATAATTACGGGTCTAAAATTAAATGAAACGTTTTCTCGTAACAGTTTTGAAAAATCCGCCACAAAACAGTACGAAGGCATTAGTGGCGCCATCCGTGGCAAAACGCTGAACTACAACGAAGTTGCAGACGGTAAATTACCAACTGCATAAAAGGATTTCTCCTATGATAAAACGTTCCTTTCACAAAAGTCCGCTATAAAAAAAGTGCGCTGCTAGCCCATTTTGGCGGTCCAGTTTATGAGAATTCTGTTTTTTACTACAGTGATTACGAATAAGAATCCTGGATATTTTATTCAATTCAATTCATGACGTTTATTTGTTGGTGATTCTGTATCGAGTATTAACACCAGGATTTATAGCAGGTATGTATCGTACATCAAATTACTATACTAACATCAAAAATATGTCGCATTCAATTTTAGAAAACTTTCGACGCTTCAGAGCTTCGCCAATTACGATATTCTCTAATTATACTTAATCACAATTCGTAAATTGTTATTATCGATAACAAGGATCATCGATTTTTAGATTAGATCGTATTCGATGAATCGGTAAGAGATCATCAACCTTTGTCCTTGTTCTCCATCACTTCTTCGTCCATGTTTTCATGAACAGAATCGATGTGATTTACATCCACCTCGATTACGAAAATGGAGGCTGGCGGTGTTTCTTCAACGTGATCGATTTCCGCTGGAAGTAGCGGCATCAAAGGTTTGTAAGTCTGTAATTCTATAGACGAAATGTGAGGTGAAGTTTTCGAATCAATTCTATTATTCCTAAAACTATCGCTTTCGTTTCGGTGAAACTCGCCACCATTCTGATCTCTATTATCATTTACAGAAACATCCACCTCCTGTTTGTCACTTTGCGAAGAACTAGATCCGTTAGTGCTACAAAGTTCTTTCTCCCGAATGGAAACGTTGCGAGGAGTCGATGATGATCCTTTCAATTTGACGTCAGTCACCTGTTATTTAAAACACGCGTTATTACACCATCGAATTTTTTCTTGATAAGATAAGATACATGTATATTTCCAACAGGGAAGAGAGATCTTCTGATAAAATCTGAGTTTTATTCATCAAAACTTCGAGGATGATCGACTGCAGCTGTAGAAGAGCACCGATAACGAGTGGATCGCTAAGTTAAATTAAATGACGCTATCTACCAGGGCCGGCCCTGGACCTAGGCAGATTAGACGGCCGCCTATGGCTCCCCATGGTCCAGGGCCCCCATAAAATGATTTTGCGACTAAGAGTGCAAGAACAGTAATGTTTATTAATAGAGAAATTGGTAATTTGGAAGCTGATAATCTGAAAAATGGTGATTGGGGAATTGGTGATTTGAGAATTGATAATTTGGAAAATGGTAATTTATGAATTGCTAATAGAGAAATTGGTAATTTGGATAATATTAATATTAATCGATGTAAATGCAAATCTAAATTAGTTATACAAGCTTTAATGTTAATTTTATAAATTTTATTTCAGGTATTCTTTTTTATCTGAAGGGGCCCTTTTTCGGAGCTCGCCTCGGACTCCCGAAATCTCAGGGTCGGCCCTGTTATCTACCCCTGAAGTACAAGAATATTGTTCTTTTTCCCACAGTCGAATGCTGTTCAAAGAATTACCAAACCTTACCTGACGCAGTAAACTTGATCTTTGCCCTCTGGCTGCAGGTGGACCTCCCATTTGCCTTTGATGTTGCCTCTGAGAACCCACCAAAGACCCACGATCCTGTATCACGCTGATAACGCTGGATTTCACGTCGCTATGCGGGAAAATCAGCCTCCACATGAAGTTCTTCAACGCTGCACGAAAATCTTTCAGATGGTAGGCGTAAAGTAGCGGATTACCAGCCGAGTTAAGGTGCGACAGGATGATGCAAAAGTTCATCAGGATATCGTTCACCTTGCACCGTGGACAGAAGGCCATGATGCAATTAATGGTGTACAGAGGGAACCAGCAGATGATGAAGAAAATTACAATGCGAGATAGATTCTGCGTCGCTTTTACTTCCCGCTTCCTAGCTGCTCCGAGTAGACGCAACATCGTACCTGTTGTCTGATTTCCGGTCCTTCTACCCGGATTCATCGTTACAATTTGTTGCAACTATTAGAAATATATAACACAGAGATATAGGACGATTTTGAAATGAGAAAAGTCTGGCATAATTTGACGGCATAAAAGTATAACAAAATGACACTTATGATACACCAATTTAAAGCTTAAATTTTAAAGATGATTACATAAGGGTTCTATCAATATTCTCAACACAAAATGGCTGATTCTTTGTTGGAACAAACAATTGGATACTCCCTAATGGACAGTTCTAACGATAAGCTGTAAATTGATTGATTCATTGTTTTTGTTCTAATAAAGTATCAATCAATTTCTACTAAGAATATCGATGAAAAGTTTATGTAATCATTTCCATTAAGCCTTAAGCTTGAAATTGACATGCTGTAAGTGTTATTTTTTGATACTTTTATGTCATCAAATCTTGTCAGACTATAAATTGAAATGGGATGAAAGGAACACGTGTATACTGAATAGGATGTACGACATAGAAACATGTTCCTTTCATCCTACTTTAAAGTCCGTTTGAGATGTTAACAGGTTTACATATAATAAACCATTAATCCACGTATCGATGTGCGTTACATATGTATTAATTAAAAAGGGTAAATTGCGACGTCTAGTAAACATCAAGTGATCTTCATTAATTCGTTATCCTCTGTTTGCATATCGCATATGTATATGATCGTGTATTTACGGTTAAAAGTGTCTGACCTGCTTTACGACCACTCGGTATATATGGGCGTAGAAGGCTGCAATTAATAGCGCGGGAAAGATGATCGTAGCGAAGTAGAGGAACACCAAGTAATCGTAATCCATCACTTCGGTGAAGATACATTTCTGGTTTGACCTCTCGCCCGCGTTCCAGCCAAAAAGTGGCAGAAAACCGACCAGAGTGCCGGCGATCCAGCACACGCAGATTATACCTAAAAAAAAGTACATTATCTATTAATTTAATTTTTATTAGTTATATGAATTATTCGAATTTATTTTACTTGCTATGGAATAAAATACTAATAAATATTGTATTATTTTAGATATGGATCACGATAGGGACAGTTCAAAATTAATTTTCTTTTTCTTCACGTCTGATGGCTTCTGGAGGAAATTATAAACGTTTTGGAAGTCGGTCAAAGAAGTCGATGATAGGAAGTACACGTGAATGTTATCGATTGGATAGCTTGGCAATAAACGCACCTTTTTCCCTCTTGAGTGATGGTATCAGTCAGCGGGATCGTAATTAAAATCACTCGTGCCATAAACAGGCGAAACGCTTGAATTAATCACGGCCAACCACCCTCAGAAATGAGAAACGTTTGAAGGTGCTATTCATTATTTTTATTAACATTGAATATTTGATTTTTTTAAAATATATTCTTATGCAACGTCTAGATCCCTGAAAATTCCAAAGGGACACGGTTTTCTATCAATACTATGACACGGCGGAAGAAAAGAAAGTCCTTTGGGAAATCGAATGTAAAGGGAATTACGGCGTGTTTTTCATACGATACGCTCGCGTGGACATCATCCCGGAACAAACTTGATAATTTCTTAATTCCTTTGTTAATTACGTAAGTATCATGATGAGTATTCATTATACTGAAGCAATTCTATTCTTACGAATAATTAATGGGTTTTGTAATTTTACAATTTCAAAGAGGATTATGTTTGAGAGCCACCAATTTTTATATTAAAATTAGTAAGTAAACTAACAAGTATTTAGATAAACTCAATATTAAAAGATATAATGTTTCTTCTAGGATATTAAAATCTTTTCTATACCAGAAGCACCACCTGTTGCCATCACTTCAGCCTTCCAGAGAAATATGCTAAAGCTTCTCTATACAGATAAAAGAAACAAAAGGATCTAAATATTGAATACAAAAGATTTTCTGTAGTATTACTATTGAATAGGAAACATAATCGACAACAACGGCTTCTGAGAGCGTCCACACAATGTTGCTTAATCAACAGTCTGATGCCCTGTATTCGTAGAACGTGAGGTACACTACTGCCAAGAAATTTGGAAATATTTAAATTGTTTTAAAAAATAATTAAAAGGTCGAGATAGATAAGTGATTCTACATTGTATTCTTTTGTTTAATTCTAATACTGTTCTCTTCTATATTAATATACAGGTGAAATATATATTTTATATTATACAATGCAGTTGAAGTATCTATTTAAATCTCTTTCTTTCCAAACTTTTTAACAGTAGTGTAAATCCCTTATCAGTGCGATCACAGAAAAAATTTTACTTGAACTACGAAACATTGAAGATAATCATCGAATTTCTATTGGAATTTATCCAATAGTAAATTACTATAATCCTGACGAGAAGAATTAGTATTTTCAGAAATGAATTATTAAAGTTATGCGAATGTAACTCGTTCGATTAAAAGTTTGCCTGAAAGTTGCGCCGAGCGTGTAACAGGTGCTTTCGAGAGCAAACAATTCCGTAAATTATAATTGCACGACTCGGATCAATATTGCTTTACGGTTTGCTCGATTAAATGGTTACGTGTGTCGTGCAAAATACTTCCGAGAAGACACGATTTTAATTGGATCATCGGATTGCACTAGGTAACAGATAACAATTACTCAATTCTTTACATATACGATTCTTCGAAGTTTACGCCTGTCCTGTGCGCGCAATTATTGACCTATACTACTTGCGCGTTGATTTCGTTACAGGCTACCCTGGATTTATATAATAAAAATGAAGAATAATCTGAAGTTATGAATTAAATGACCACTGCACCATTTCTCCAAGGGTCCAAGGTATGATTGTATTACAGTATCCGAATCCTATATCGTATCGAACTCATTATTCACGCTTACCTATGGCAGTTTTAGTGCGTACGGTACGGGAATATCCCATGGGATGAAGTATCGCCCAGTAACGATCGACGGACACCGCGACGAGACAGAAGATGCTGATGGTGCATAGAACGACCAGCACGGATACCGTGAATAAACAAGCGTGAAAATTTGTTGGTAAACCGATGCTAGCCAAAATAGCAAACGGTATAGCGAACAATCCAACGAGTAGATCAGCCGTAGCTAAAGAAATGATATAATAATTAGTTCTTCGACGAAGTTTCCTTTCTTTGCTGAAAACAATGATCACAAGTCCGTTGCCGAATACCGCGCATACCGCCACCAGAATTTCACAAACCGTATACGGTAGATTAAGTTCCGAATTGGTAGACGGGTTCACCGCGGTCACGGTTAAATTATCAGCTAATTCGCTGTCATTTAATGGAAATTCCATCACGATTAACGCTGATACTCTATGCCTTAACGTTTCTACGTAAGATTGATATTAAAAGCACTGGGATGTTTGGAGAAATTTGAAAGCATCTTCTGGTATCGAGAGTCATCTCCAAAGTGGAACATTATCAGTTATCAGGTATCAATTGATTCTCATTAGTCTCTAACGGCGCCGTTCATTTATTCTCTACGGTTATTGGAAGATCGGTGACAAATGGAAAACGCCAGTCGCGTGACACGAGCTTTTCTCCTGATCTTTTTAATGGATCCTCTTAATTTCTGCACAGAGAATTTCCATGATATCCAACTAGACGAGCAGTCACGCGAGCTTGATGCCACTTCCTTAAATAGATCCTCCTGGAATGTTTTTGGTTCTTTATGGTGGATCAAAGTTAATATCTTCTTCTTCAAATTCTGCCTGACAAGTGAATCAACAAGATGGATTGAATTTATGGATCCAAGGTTCAACACCCTTCTGATATCCTTGCATTTTTCAACAGCAACGCTTCAAGGTCGAACGATGATGTTAGAGAATTAGGTATCTTCCTGTTGAAAAGGGGCATCGACCCAGGATTATCGTGTCACGCTCTATGGTAATCGATCGATTTCGTTTTACCAGAAAGACACCCGCAGCACGTGGAATGAAAAAGACCGGAAGAAGGAAGCATCGTTGCTGATTTGTATGGACGTGGCGCGACAGCTAATGATACTTGCTTCGCCTCACACGCGACCAACTTTGTCTCTTCTCTGTTAAATAATAAGTGTAATTAACTTTGTCCACAGATGATTATTTTTATCGCACCAAAGGATTTAACGAGAATCTTTATTTCTTCAATGTATGAAAGTCTTCCCTTTGGAAACTTGAGCGTCCAATTTTAGTCGGTACACTGTTGGATACCAACTGACCCAGCCACCATCGTTGAATGGTTAATTGATCCACTGGAAACACAACGTAGATCTTCTCGAGAGTTCGGAATAGCTAATCCACAACTGGGCACACACTATCGCCCATAATTTTCATTCAGAGTGGACCAACAAGTGGGCAGTCGTGATCAAGTAGTCCATGCAAACAACCGGCACCAAATTCTCGTTAATCTTCTGAGTTATGGTTGAGCCGTGTTCCCAAACAATCTACAGAGACTCCGAAGGTTCTAGCTTATTTAAGCGGTAAGTAATTGTCCATTGAAAATCACAGTAACCGAGAACCTCGGGTCACGTTCGTTGTGTCGACGCTTCGAGTCCAACCACTCTTCGATCGCACACCTGTACAGCTTATTATGATCCATCATTTTCCAAAGCATGATCATTAAATAATAATTCTATTTTTTTTTTTAGGAATACTATGTTTATGGAAGGATGCGACGAGTTCCAAAAGCGTTTCTTTTTTTATCTTCAGTTCATCAGGATTTCATTAAAATTCATAGGATTTCGAATCAATGAAACTTTTTTATTTCTTCACAAAGTAAAACTGGCTCTTTATTCCCCGCCTCACAATGTCGTGATTAACAAGCTGTTCAGCATCTCTGAAGAAAGAGACAGATTAAGGTTTTAATTTCACAAAGTTTCCCACTTGAACATTGATAAACAAAGTAATATTGTTCCTGTCGTGATTTATTTTTAGACACAATTTTGAAGTTATGGATGCGTTGAGGGTGAATTCGATACAGCTGATGGAGGAATTATCAGGCAACACACGACGCTTGGAAAACTATCAAAGTTTCGAACGAAAACTTTTCTTCGCGTGTCGTTTTAAAATTCTGCAAGAAAGTCCGATACAAAGTGTTATAGTTTTAAGAAACTTTCTTATAGAAAGTCTTATTTGTAATCGTTTTAAAATATTGACTTGTAAAATGGATGCTCTGATACTAGAAAAGCATTTGAGGTGCGCGTTTAAGAGAATCTAGGAAGTGATAAAAGTCATCATAAAGTAATAGTGGAGGCAATCGTGTTTTAATATCATCATATACGCTGATACTCTATTCTAAGCATTTACGCCTGTCTTTATTTATAGAGGCTTAACATATCACTTCCCGAACATCATTATAGCCTTCACTCAAATTTTAGCTCTTATAGATCCATCACGATCGAAGATATTTAGCGTAAATTTAATCATTGTTCGTGGATCCGAAGGGAACACGTTCAAATTTCGCGAACGATTTAGAGCGAATCTCGATCAACGACGAAGCGCGCTAATTTTTAAACTGTCACTAATCGTTTGTAGATCAAGTCTTGTATTTCTTTTTCAAGAATACGGAATCGAAGAGGAACACGATTGTGGATAAAACGCGTCCGTCTTCTCAACCCTGTGGCGCGTAACTGAGTTCTTCTCCGTGACACACGGGGACAAAGCGACGGTGGAGGTGGAACGGAAGCGGTAGTGGCAAACTGGAGAAAGAAAATCGACGATACTGTACGATGGTGGTTTGCTGTTTCATCAAACTCTAAAGAATTTCAAATGATCTCTCGATGATATACTGTATAATGCTTGTTTGATGTTTCAGCAAACTTGGAAGGCTTTCGAAACGGTGAACTTTTGAAATAGAAGAACACTTAATAAATGAAGGAAAAACCTGGAAATATAATACATCGTATAATTAACGATGAGCATGGCTGATATATGTTGACCACAAGAATAGAAAACTCTATTTATATCAATTCGAATACTTCCGGAAGCATCATCCTCTCTGAATCATGAGGTTGCGAGATAACGTTTGGACCGTATCTTTAAGTAAACAAAAATTAATTAAATTCAGTTAAATTAACGTGAATAAATTGTTACTTTCGTCAATTGCAATTACTTCATTTCTAGATGATTAATAGACTGGGACATTGCGGCTCCGATCAGGATCTAAAATTAATAAAAATTCGATTTGTCAAGTACCTATTATAAATTATTTGAAATAGATGACTTACTGGATATTCTGCTGGTCAAGTAGGATCGTCTGGAAAACAAGCAGGTATTTATTATTCTATTCGATATTAAACAGGATCGAATTACTATCAAGGCTAACCAGACAAATGGATCTGCACATTTTTCGTTCTTCCATTCGCGGGAGTCGGTTTTATCCGATGTGCGTGCAAGTACATTTCAAGTGAGAAATTGACTTTCCGAGCGGGTTTCTAGGGATCCAATTTTATGGGAGTGCATGGTATTTCTCTACGTGATTGATCCTTAAAATGACCTAAAAACATTCCAAGTATTATAATTTGAAAAATAGTGAGAGCGTTAAAAATTAATTGTAGATTTCTTTTCTTTTTTTGTTTGAGAAGGTTCTTCCATGGAGGATTGAAACATCGACACGTGAAAATTATAGAGTATAATGAAATTAACGATAAATTTTAATTGCTGGAGTGGCCTTAAACATGTCTTCGACCCGAGCCTGTTATCACATTGTTCTAATAGCCGGCAATTACGTAATTAGTGGGAAGTGCGGTGAGAACCATCGACTTTCATGAATTTCACTGTTCTTGTATTCGAATATCGATGAAATTTTGAATCAAGAATTTTACATTTTCTTCAATTATAAGCGTGTCGGTAACTCAATGTGGTTGAGAAATAACGCTTTAAATAGTTGCACAGTTCAAACGTTATACTAACGAAAATACTACGCTAACGATTAGACCAGCATCGCGTGATAATTTCACGAAAATATCCTCGCTTGGCCTTTTTACGTTTAATAAAAACACGCATCAGGAAAAATGATTCCGAGAAGCAACTAAATAAAACCATATGACTAAACAAAATTTATAGTACAGTTTAATAGAATTCAAGTCTTAATGGATAAATAATTCTATGTTTTATAGACTATGATAGAAAGATGATTGAATGAAACTAATTATTGGTCTTTAAACATTCTTTAGTGTCATGTATAATCACTTCCTTTCAATAGTCTTTAATCAGGCAGAGATTTTAAGTGACACGTATCCAACGGCTTAAAGACACCTTAGCGTAGCTAATAATCTTGACGAACAGTGAACGAGACCATTCGAGGTAATTGAAACGTGCTTTATTCTACGTAACAGGCGCATAACAGGTCATTTGACATCGCATAAAAGGATCCTTAATTGCATTGCAAAGTTGAACGAGTTAAGCATGGAGAACGATGACAAGAACGTGAGTTGTACGGATCTGAATCGAATACGGGTCATGTTCCTGTTCTACCGGACGTGTCAACACACCCCAAGGAACTAAGCACCTAATGATTTTAATGTTATTGGAAGCGGATATAGGATAGATGAATAGAACGCACCTCGAATAGAAAAATAAGTAAATAAAAAGTTAGGAAAAACTTGACGCGCTTCGTGTCGCGTGGATAACTCAGGTGGGGTACACCTGGGGAAACATAAAATGCTACTAGAGACTAGGAGATCCAATTAGAGAGATACATTTTACATGGTGTTAGATTGCAACATAAATGAAGTATAAATATTTCTTAGATATTTAAGTTCTTATTAAATTCCTAGGCAGAATATTTCCTCGCGACATAAAGATATCGTATGAAACGAGAGAAAATTATGAATTCTACTTTTCTATTTCGTTTTTTCCATCCGTTTCTTCCATCTGGAAAGTTTTTCCTTCAATCCAATACCAATTATCTGGCTCACAATATCAACGTTAACGAACCAGCTTACTTACGCGAATGCACGTGTTCCACCATTGATAGAAATGATCGGCTATCCGTGATATTGATTAAATAATAACCATTCCTGCGATATTCGCATCTAGATTTCAAAAGAATATTTCATCTACAGACTGCTAATTTGTCGCCGATATGTTATTAAAATTAATCTGTATTATTTATTCCTTAGAATCTCATTTTGTGTTAGTCTTTCATACTTTAAAAAATGTATTTATCTTAAATTACTTCATGTAACAATTACGTGTAACATCCTGAAAATTACAATTTGCATATAAATAGATTGATTGAATTACGTAGAATATGATACAGTGGTATAAATCATATCTTAAATAACAAAACAATTATAAATATTTAATTCATAGAGAATCCCGTTGTACTGGCTCTAAATGTTGTTCTACTTGATGCTGTCCAAGGTTCCAGTGTTGCGCGTATTAATATATATACAAACCATATGCAAAAAGTAAATCCGAGAAACACGAAGATACCGTAACTGTAAAAAACAAAAAGAATAAATCATATAACTCACATTCCTCTGACTATAATTTAGTACCGATTAAGTGTCATACTTTGTAAGCCAAAAGATAAACATTCCTAAAATTATATTCGCAAGAAGGCTATAATTAGCCAATGGTCGCAAACTCAATCGTGGCGGAATACGCTCCTCATATCCGCTGGAAAATCCATTCGGTGTTGTATTTGTTCGTTTTTGTAGTTTCACAATTTTTGTAGGTGGTTGTAATGTCTGTCGGCAAATACTGCCGAGGAAACCGCGTCGTTGGTACAACGCAGTTATCTCACGTCGATACTGTCAAATAATGCCATTAAGATTACAAAAATTTATTATTTTTTATGGTGTACTACTAAACGTATGTCCATACTTTCATGTTTATGTAAGAAGAAAGTTTGTACAAATTTCTAACGAGAAAAGCACATTCGTTACTTCTAACTGGCTGCAATTCCGGATCTCCTAGATATTCGACGTACCGACAGGTTTGTCTGTCTTCTTGCACGGGTACGAAAACACCTGGCTTGCTAGTGTCTAAACTTGAATCCATCTGGAAGATTATTGCATTAAAAACTTGCTATAAAAATTATAAATAATGTTTTTACTTGTGACTGATGACAGAAGGATGTTGATAGAATGCTTTCATGATATTCTTGATCAGCTTCAATTGCTACCTGAGGAATCTCTTCTACGTTAATCTACAAAAATATGTTTGATATATAACAATTTTATTTATAACATACTTGTGTGTTACTTTTTGTTACCTGAAAGATTTCAATCAATTGTTGTTGTGCGTTTGCCAGATATACAGGAACTCGACGTCGTTCTTCTATACTGATATCATCCGAAGAATAGTCTTCACCATGAAAGAATTCCCATATGGCTAACAAAACTCTTCTGTTCTTTCTTTTTTGTTCCAGTGCCTCGATCAAGCTTGTTGCTGTTAAATGAGCTTGTTTGATTGTGCTTAACAAGCATACGACCTAAAATAATTGAAAATATGTATTAACACTTTGATTATTTTTGTATTACTTTTGTCTTCACAAATCTTATGTATGTTTTCTTCAAAGTAATTTATTTTATTTTTATCCATAATTTCAAGTATCTAATACGAGTATTTCCAATTAAGTAAGTCAAAGAATTTCTAATAATATGAGTGATGGATTCTTATTGAAATTCAAGCGTCATCCAAATATGGGTGACGTGACAGTCAAAGTGTTAAACACCAAGTTCAGTCACGTGTATATATTTTACACACCTGTGAGATGGTAGCTTGAGAGAATATTGGAACATATTGATATGTCGGCCCTTCAAGCTCTAGAATCTGCTGTCGTACAATTGATGCCCATTGATTGGTAGATACTCTACTTCTACTTATACCAATATCATCCATATGATTCTCTATTTCACATATTATTCTTTCTAAGTAAGGTTGCGAGAAAACCTATCAAATATATGCTTTATGAAGGACGTACCATACTACACTTTATTCATCTGAAAGATATTAACATACCTTTGTAACTCTGAACAACATTAATGCATTTTTAGGAGCTACAAGATCTGTTCTCATAAAACGAGGTAACAATTGTTGAAATATCGCTGTGTAAGCTAATAAATTATGAGCAATAAAGGGCATCCATCTGCATACATCATGAATCTTTCCTCTTTCTTCTTCTTCTGATTTACTATAAGAAGTAAAATAATTCTGTAGTAGTGAATTAAAGAGTTTAAATTACGTGCTTACCCTTCTTTAGTATATGTAATACCAGGGAAATATCTCCATGGTTGAATGAAACTTAACCATGCTTCTAGGATTAATCTAAATGAACTGTCTAAGGGCCAATGGTGTATAGCTTTCCGAAGGAATGTGTAGATTTTGCCTTGGACAGAAGGCAAAATTATTCTGTAAAAGATATCCTTTAAAAATTTGATCATTTTTGTTAAGTTTAACATTTGCATACCGTTTGAGCTCGTCCATTGCGCTTTTATCGCCAATTGTACTGTTTGCAAATTCATGCAAGGTTTTTATAAATGCTCTTACGAGCCGTATGTGTTCCCCGGAATGAATACTGTGCTGTAATTGAAATGAAACTGTATATAAATGTTATGAACATGCTTTAATCACAGACTTACACGTCGTGGTATGGACGGAGAATATGATGTGCCTAGTCGCGAATTCAACTGATCATCTTCTGTATATTCTAGCCAAAAATCAAGAAAAACTTGAACCACAGTTTCACTTCTCCAAACCTGTGGTAGACACTGCTGCTGTGGTACAGTTGATGTAGAATTCGGAGATCCTGGTGATAATATGGATGTTCTCAGAAGTCTAGGTGTTTGTAATCTGTAATAATCTCTGAATTAAATTTATAACTTATTGTCACATTTCTAAGAAATGCAATTTTGTAACTATTAATATTCCTACTATCAGTGAGCCCATAAAATACCTTTTAGATTCAGGTGACTGCACTAATTTTCTCTGAGGTGTTTTTCTAATGTACGGACCAATTATTGGCAAAACTGGAGAATTATCTCTAGGTAAAAAGTGATACAAATAGCAATGTGCTAATTGCACATAGACAGTTTCCCAATTGACCCAGACATTTTCTTGCTGTTGTACTTGCAGCCAAGGGTTTGTTAAATGGTAGGCAAAGTGGAAGATGTAATATTCAAAGGGATATGTGTAAATGTTAAGGCTATATTTTGTATAAATTTTGATGCATTATTGTATCAAAAAGGATACTCATATTTAGAGCAGTTACAGCACGTGTACCCTGCTCCTCTCTAATTTTGTCAAGATAAAATGGTGGTATTACACCTTCTTCCAGCATTGAACGTATTTTTACCTAAAACAAAAGAATATAAAGATTATTGATTTACTAATGTATAAATTTAAATAATACATAGTTTCAATTTACATACAGGTAAATATGAGACTGGAAAGTTATACTTTAAGTAACAATCTGGCAATAATTTATAACACAAAGAAAAGACTGGTCCTAATGGATTAAGAAAGTTGCAGAGTGTTTCATACTCCTGCAAATTTTTCTTAAATGTGATGCTGTGTAAACCCCAACCAACATTATCAGTTATTCCAAATAATGAGTCTATTAATATTGAAAACACATGTTGCAGTTCTGTTGTGCTAGACTCATCTATTAATGTTGCAATTTCCTTGCATCGTTGCACCAGTGGCAAAGTCAAATATCTTTGTAGTCTGATCTGTGCATAGATTAAAAAATAATTGATATAATGTTTTATTATACACATAAAATTAATACGTGCCTTATAACTATTTAAATTACAAAACATATACCTTTACATAGAAATGCAACTTATACATTATTTCACATATAAATTTATTTAAAAGAGTAATACATTTTCTTTATTTATACGTAGAAAATATACTTTCTTAATACAATATTTTAAATAAACCGGTTAGTGTTATAGGTTAAGTACAGGTTATGTTTTCTTAAAAGTTAACGTGTTAAAGGTAATGAAAATAAAATATGCATATGAAATATGCACACTTAATACCGTAGCAACGTCTGAAGATGTAGCCATGTTCGTATTTATTTATTTGTGTGAGAATTGTTGAAAAGAACATTTATAAAACGTTTGTTAACTTAATTGCGACTGATTCGCGCCACATACATAATTTAAGCAATGATGAACATGTTCGCCACTACGAGAAATAATTTCACTAGACATTTTCTACCTGTGTCTACCGTATCGACATAAAAATTATAAAATAAAGAGCAGTGTTTATATAAAAATATCTTTTATTCGCATTCTAATTAACAGTCTCTCGCTTTTATACTGATTTTTTAAATATTTACACTATTAAGTTTCCTTGTGCTGATTAACAATGTTATCATCAGATAATGTAATATCAAAGGAGTGCTCAGTGTTTTTTCTGACCACACGAGTAAATCCCAGGTTTGTACGTCGGTAAAAATGGTACATACTGGGTCCATTTCCACCTGGAAGAAAGAGAAACCATTAGTAACCGATTTCATCTTTTTGCGGATAAGACAACGAAATTTCTGAAATCTAAGAATATAATAATGCTCAGTCACCTTCGTAAAACACTCATTCCAAATGGAAAATCAAATGTGTTCGGTACGTATTCGTCTTGCTCTTCTTTCTCATCTTTGCCGGCATCTAGTTCCATTTCATTTGCCCAAGCTATGAGACCACGTTCTTCCGGAGTACCTTAAATTAAAAAAATAATTGTATTAAACTGTAACCTTTTTATTTGAAAAGAAAGAGAATTTATACCTGGTATAATATTGTCTAGTAAACACCCTACTACACCCCCAACTAGGATAGTTGTACTAAGTAACACAGTAAGTACACCATCGGCTATTTCATTCCCAGTTTGGATCACATTTGAATGATTAATCATCCACTTTGATAAGACCTGAAAAGATACCAAAGTATGTTAATGATTCTTTGAGACAGAAAGGCTTCTTTCATTGAGAATCTTACTAATGGGAAGAAGATGGAGAATCCAAGGATGTATAGATTCCTCGCTGAATTTAAGTTTATGTATTGCAACGCAGATAGACCTAGAAAAAAGAAATCAATCACGTATTCTATTGATTATTAATTAATTTTTCTTATAATATGCCTGCCTTCGTTATAACGCACCAAAAGCGGAAATCATTCCAAACATCACACAAAATATTCCACCCACTATGGGCTCAGGAATGATGATAAAAATGGCACCAAATTTGCTAATCAATCCTTGTAGAATCATTAGTGCGCACGCCCACTGGATGACTCTACGGCTGCCAACTTTTGTAACACCTGTTAATGTTTTATTTAAACATTATATGTACTAAACTATACACGTGTTTTATTTACAATGTTGTCCAGGTTGGTTTTTTCCTGTTTAACGTCGGAAAAATAAAAGTTCACCTATCGTTCCAACGTTTTCCCCGAAGGTGTTTGTACCATTTCCACTTCCCCAGAGACCAGCCAACATGGTACCAAGCCCCTCCATACCTATACCTCGATTAATAGCATGAACTGGTGGCGGAGGAGCACCTGAATTTCATTCATAAGAGTATTTCTTTAAAATTTAATATTTGTTAATATTTCTTGTAAACGGTTTGAAAGCTACTTCTTACCACACATTCTTGATGTCGTTGGATAATAACTGATAGATTCCACTGTACACGCTAATACCCCAGCTAACATTCCGAGAACCCCTGACAAACTTACTGTCGGTACTCCCCACTGACCAGGATACGGTACCCTGAACCATGGGGAATTGTTAATGATTTTTAATTTACTATCTGCCCTGGCTGGATGTCCAACTGGTAACGCATCGGTCACGGTTAAAATTGTACAAATTATCCACATGACTATTATAGTTAACAGCACCTACGGTAAAAAAAAGTATACGTAATAATCGCCTCGCCTTTACTTTGCATCTGTGAGTTTAATTGTCTTTTATACCGGGAATAATTTGAACAGTTCGAACCAGACGATTCGTACTCCTTGACCCTTGCGATACGTTAAAATCGGAAATGGCACGTTCACCATTATTTGTGAGTACATCGTTAACATCAGTATAGTTCTGTAATACATAAGAAAAATATGAGATTTCTATCTAATTTATTTCTTTAATTAGGAAATTTACCCGGCTGCAATACCCCAGTGTTGAGACGCCGCATCGGCTGCATTTTCGAATAGGGATAATCCAACTAAGGAGACGGTCGGTACGATCGTCAGAGGTGTTATAAATTTTAACAAGTAACCAATGATACCTGTTGAAGAATATATGTTAAGTAGATGATAATTGGAATTCAAGAGCCTCTTTATTCTTTACCTCCAAATCCGACGACAACTTGGAACAAAGCGGAAACGGCGATAGCACCCGAGAGTTCTCTCATTCTAACTTGCCATAATTCTGTGCGATTTTCCGCGGACATTTCATCTAATACTTCCGGCGCTGGACATTTCCATTGGGGTAAACTTAATATCGCCAAAGTTGGGACTAGAAACGATATAGTTCCTCCTTGTACTAATGGTAATCTATGACAAAGAATATTAGACGCGGTTAGACATTAACGCAGTAGAAAGTTAAAAAACTTGAGCTACTAATTGTAAAATAAGATTGAAAATTAAAGAAGCGTATTTTCCATCAATTGAATTACAAGATCTCGTTGACTACGTATCAATAATAAGTTCCAGTAGAGTAATTTTCTCGCAATTAGAATTACGAAACTCGGTTCTTTTTATGTCGTAAAATCTGGGATAAAACGTAAGCAGTATCCTTCCTGGAACCAGTCAAGGATCTTTAATGGTTCGTAAATCTTATTTAACAAGAGTACTGAACGATCATCGTGACAGTAAAGCCTAAAAAATTAGCATTAGAAACATGCTGCAGAAACAAGTAACAAGCATGAAACACGCATAAAATATCAGCTACCGATTATAGGTATTCACATTCAACCTTAATTCAATCCTAATGCTTTATATCCATCTACAAGTGGCACTTTAATCAATTTTCATCGGTTGAAAGTTTTTATATAAGATAAATACTTATCGCGAATATCAGATTATCCAAAAATCACATAATTGATTAATAAACATTTCAGTACAAGAGTTTCAATATCTATCCTCTTAAATAAATTACATTCACAGTAGCTTTAAGATACATTCTGTAATAAGTAATCACGATTTAGTACTTTATCGACGATAACAAAGTGAAAGACACTCGAGTCTTAATCCTTATATCTGCAGATCCTAAACTACAATTATCTGGTGATAGTAAAACTGATTATATAAGTAATTCCGGTCATTTTTGTTACCTGCACCCGATAGTGGTTTGCAAGAGGGTCACCAATCCAGTGACAAAGATCATAGTAGAAATAATATAACTCCTAGCTGGGTCATCCTCGGCCATACATAATGCTGGGCACAGGATGAAAGGTATCGAAACGATAGCTCCTATCATCGTCAAATAATGCTGAAAAACATGATATTATATGTTTGAAATAATTCAAAATAAATACAAAAATTTATTTAATTATCCTAAAGGATGTATCTAAAAATGTAGAATTCAATTTTAACACAACTTGTGGAAAGTAAAAGTACCTGTAAAGCCATGAATAAGCATAGATACCATGGTGGAACGTCGTCGATGCCATAAGTAAGATTAGTCTCCCTATTGCCTCCACTTTTAGTCGTCTGTGATGTGAAATTAGAATTTTCCACGTTCTAAAATAAAATTTAAAAAACAATAAAATAAAGATACATATATTTTTTATCTAATTGCTTAGTAACTCTTCAGACTCCACCTCGGGAAGTCTCCCTAAATTAATTTAGACTCAATTCTTTCTATGACACCCTGTATTTTATTATTAAAACGAGAAATTGGATTACATAATGCAAGAAACAGCTGGATAAGAGGAATAATTAATTGTATCACAGCGTTCATTGAGACGAAGTTACGTTGCCATACTAATTAACAGTGGATAACTCACTTAAACAAAAGTTTCTTTCCATCGATCGCGTAACTTTCTTATTTAAATCGATTATCGTTTTATTTATATTAAAAAGGATTAAAAGGGATAATATAGTATAATTACAAAATAAGTAGTCTGTAAAAGAATTGACGATTTTAAAAAGGAAGATTTTCCTACGTTTTACTTTTCAAATTCCCTGATAAACTGGTTTAGAGCTGTATCGCTAATGAGCAACATCAACCTTGGTGATTTTTTATGTAATTATTTAAGCAAACAATCAATGATCGACTGTCATATAGTTTAAACGAACAATTATCACAATTACATTGTTAGAACCTTGAGAAGTAACGATAGAGTAATTTCGAACCGGTTTCTTTTTTTTTAATACAATTTCAATTTTCAATTCAACGTATTAATTAATTCACGAAGGTCATATTTAACGACGAGAAATTGAATGTATCTTGTGATCTAGAATTCCTAATCGCTTTATTACTGAATCTGAACGATACGTTGTTTGTGATAGTAAACGCCTCAATTAGAATCTAAACACGTGTCGACTGTACTATACTTTCAAAGATCACGACCGTTCAAGTTCACGATCAACTTTATGTCTGCTATTATTCGGTTTCTCTCAATTTTCGGAGGCTTTTGAAGACAACATTTTTTGTAATTACTATTATTTAACACGTTGAACGCTAGGGGGGTCATACTGACCCCGCAACTTACACACGCCTGAATAATTAAAAGGATACAAATAATGGCAAACAGAAAGGTTGAAATTCGAAATTTGAAAATTAATTATTACTATTCTTAGTAATTAGAGCTTTAATAGGTCCCACAAAAAATGCCCCATTTCATTGTGGCGTTCAACGAGTTAAGTCTTGGAGAATGTAAAAGTGTTAAATAAGGTGCAGAAATACATATAGCCAGCTTAAAAAGATCTTGCGACGCGCATGTTACTACTACTCTTTCTGTTATATTATCTGCGATATATTTAAGTTAAACGACACTGCAACTCGAGGTCTGACAGTGGCTGGTGCTATTTAATTAATTGCTCTGTTGAACGGTATTTAAAATATTATTATAAATATTATTTCAGTGTTCCTACCAGCTGTACTTCGTTCGGTAGGTTTCTAGTAGGTCTACTGTTTGTATTCACGGAAATATAAACGAAGGTATTAATAGGAATAATTGAAAACGATCTGGCAGTTACAGTGATGCTTACAATAATCTGTAACTATCCAAGTACAGTGCCAAAATTATTTTGAAATATATCTTCGAATACATGAGAGGAATAAAGTTTAATAAATTTTCATTTCCTAAGATACCACGATGGTGATAATACGTAAGTAGTTTGACAGAAAAATATCCGCGTGTACTTGAATTTTATAATAAAAGAAAAAAGCTTCTGTCACAGTTAACTACTCACCACCTCGGTCATTTGTATTCCGTTATCAAGCATTTTGAAATCGCGCTTCGTACGACACGTACATAAACGAGTTCAGTTATTTCGATTAAAAAAAACTACACCTAATCCCGTGGTTAAAAAACATTTAAAAAATTCTGGGGACGATTTTCCGGGAACCACCGACCGCGGTGTGGAAGCTCTGCTCCGTTTGACGCGATTCAGAGCGAGAACAACCACGTTCCCGCGACGTTAGCGACGAACTGTGTCAATAGATACCATCGCTCCTTAATTTATCGCTAAATGCTTGGTCAGAAACAAGCCGTTTACTGTTGCTAGGAATTCTTCATCGTTTCGATCTTGACCCTCGAAAGAAACGGATTAAAAATTAAAGGATGGCATACCTGATCTGTAGAATTGATGCGGATGAAGCCAGATCGTTTTAAATAGTAATTAAAAATTGAAATACTTCAGGGATTATTAATTTTTATCGACATTGTATACTGAGACTTTTATGCAGAATGACCTAAAAAAAAAAGATAACTTTAGCATAGTAATAATATTATAAAATTAAATCAATTTTAAGCCCACGTGTCAATTACTTGCCAAGGAATTCTGTCTGTACAATCGTAGATTGATAAAAATAATATTATCTATAGTTTGGTATGAAATCGAAATAAACAAGTACTAATACAGATTTAGTTGCTTTATCGACTTTGTTATGTGGGTCGTTGATCGTCGCTGAATCGCTGATTAAACGATCATTGGAAATATTTTTTTTCAATCTCCTTTTATATTTTAAGATAGACATCTCTGCAAGTACGATATGTGAGGCGGAAATTCTGTGGCCTTCGAGAAGATTATTAAATGAAACTTTAAGTCCTGGTCTGCGGCTTTTAAGTATATCTTCTGACAATAAATTCGCACGTTGAAGAAAATCCGAATCCAGACTATTATCTGTGAAAACATCGCTTTGATAAAGGACAATAAAATTGATGTACAGTTTAGAGTAACGAGTTTCCTAAACAACCACTATCTATCTTCAAGATTTAATCCAATGATTATAACATACTTGTGTAAATAATGCAAACTGTAAGAAAGATAAATAGCAACTGATAGCATTTATAATGGATTAAAGTAGGATACTGATAGCGTAAAATTTAAATTTATCATCTTTAGTGGTGGCGCTGAAATCAAAATATATAACCTCAATCAGTAACTATTGATATAACAAGACTGAACATACCTTTATTTCCGAGGGTTCTTGAACTTGTTCATCTAAAACGAGCGGAATCTGCTCTATCCCAGCAAATAAATGTGAAATACTTCGCACTGCAATAATCTATATTGCTTCGATATGTCACCGATACCAGACGAGGGCCTATGAACTTTGGTGGCGCCCCACATCAATTGTAGATTAATTGTAAAATTAACTCGCAACTGAAAAGACACATCTTTTACTCCTTTGGTTCCATTTTTTATTAAAATAATTGTTTGACACACCTATATTTTAAAAAGACCGCCATAAATAAAAACTACTCAATAAGTTACCGACCGGGTTTTTTGCACGCGGGAAAGTTAGCGCCATCTATTAGGAAGCGACGGAAACTACTTGTTGAATAGTTTCCGCCGGTTTTGTATAGGTGGCGCTAGGATCGTATTTTAAAAATAATTTATGGCGGTTTTTTTAAAATACAAGTTTATCAAACAATTATATTTTTCGGTCTTGTGCTGATTGTAACTGATTTCTAATAAATGGAATCAAAGGGTGCCAAAATTGTGTTTTTTTAGTTGTGAGTGCGAGGTGTGGTAGAAGAGGAAGTAGTAAGACAGGCACGAGCATTATACCAATTGTGCTCTCTAAATGCCGACCTAATTTTACCTGGGGGTATCTGGAACCCTTGAAATCATTGTCTATTCCAAAATCTCATTCAATGATGGCGCTAGAAATTCAATGTATAATAAAAAACAATAAATAAATATAATATACTGAATTATAATTTGCATCTATCGACATTTAATATCTTAAAATCAATACTCTGTAAATTCTATACATTTATATTAATATATAAGAATCTATAAATTTTGTATACCCATATTTTGTACCTTATGTATTTTATATTCAAGATAAAAAATATAATTCAATAATATAAATTTCATGTGTTCATGTAATTTGAAATTAAATAGTCGGAATTATATGTTTCCTGCACTGTCTGTAAAATAATTTACTTCATGGCGAATCACGACTTATAACAATATCGAATTCTCAGCAAATTTTAATGAGTGCTTGGAAAGCATTTTGTGTATGTTCAATTAATTAATAAACAACAATGATTAATATTTAAATCATTAAATCAGTTATATAATTTAATAAACCATTCGAAATGAAATGTCGAAGATTCGCATAGCTTTCACAATTAGGAGATACATGTAACAATCAATAATATCCCATTAACTTTTTATTAATATATAACAAACAGGATGGCTAGTAGGGAGACATCAATTAATTCAAAAAACTCGGATGATCACACCGTTGAGGTTTGTATAATGTCTAATTTTCCAAAATAATTTTAATGATATATAATATAGGTATACGTTTTTCTTATTTGATTTAAATTTACTAAAGTTTTGTCTTTCAATCCACAACTTCCATATACACGAAAGTTATTATATTTATAAAGACATAACTTTATTTTAGACATTGGCAGAAGTCTTCAGATGTTTCATTTGTATGGAGAAGCTGAGGGATGCACATCTGTGTCCCCATTGCAGCAAACTGTGTTGTTATACATGTATTAGAAGGTGGCTCACAGACCAACGTTCTCAATGTCCTCATTGCAGAGCTTCCTTACATTTACATGAATTAGTAAACTGTAGATGGGTCGAGGAAGTGACCCAGCAGTTGGACACTCTTCAAGCTGTTGGTATCTCAAACTCTAGACATGATGATTCAAATAGGGATAGGTAGTCTATTTGTAACTTTTACTTTGAAAATTGCAATTACTTATTTAGCATTGTATTAACATCTACGTGTTTTTGAAACAGATGTACTGTACATCATGAGAAGCTATCTGTTTATTGCTGGACCTGCCGCAGATGTATATGTCATCAGTGTGCTCTGTGGGGTGGTACTCATTCAGGGCACACTTTCAAACCATTAGAAGAGGTGTATGAACAGCACGTTACACAAATAAAGGCAGAAGTTGGGCAATTAAAGAGAAGATTGATGGAATTAATCAGCCTAGTTCAGGAAGTGGTATGCATACATTTATACAAAATATTATTAAGTCAGTATTTCACATTCAATTTTTCACCAGGAACGAAACGTGGAATCTGTAAGAGCTGCAAAGGACGAGAGAGTAAGAGAAATTAGAAATGCTGTAGAATTGATGATAGCACGTTTGGACTCTCAGTTGAAAGCTAAATTATTGACGTTAATGGGTCAGAAGAATTCTTTAACTTTAGAGACAGAGCAGTTGGAAGCTTTATTGCAAGAAGTAGAGCATCAGTTACATACGTCTACTCGTTCGGAACTTATACTGAAAAGTTCCGATATTTCGAGGATGATACATCAAGTACGAAAGAAACCAATGACTAGTTTTGTTACTGCTCCTGTTCCAGCTGATTTTCACAGGTAAAAAATCAATTTTTAAAGAAATCAGAAGAGTAATAATCTATTTATTGTTACAGTGAAATTGTACCGGGGTACGATAGCGCCACATTTGCAATGCAAAATTTTACACAATTACAACTAAAAGCCGACCCAGTGTATTCAGCACCTTTGCACGTTAATGGGCTGTGCTGGAGATTGAAAGTATATCCGGATGGGAATGGTGTTGTACGCGGAAATTATTTATCTGTCTTTCTAGAATTAAGCGCTGGTTTACCAGAGACATCGAAGTACGTGTGATCAAGTATCTTTATTTTAAAGATATAAGAATTGGATTTCCTTATAGCAACTGAAATTTCTTTTTTTAGATATGAATATCGAGTTGAAATGATCCACCAAGGATCTCGTGACACAAGTAAGAACATCGTACGAGAATTTGCATCCGACTTTGAAATCGGTGAATGTTGGGGATATAATAGATTTTTTAGATTAGATTTACTTGCCACTGAAGGATATTTAAACACAGAATTGGATACTCTTATATTAAGGTATGTTAAATGTTCTTGAACTATAACACTAATTGTAATACAAATATGAATAATAGATTTCAGGTACGTCCACCAACGTTCTACCAACGGTGTAGAGACCAGCAATGGTACATTAGTCAATTAATAACAGTTCAAAATCAATATGCTACTCAAATCAACGAGCTGAAAGAGGTAATAACTTCAAAGTATGTAATATAATAAGTTTGTTGACAATTGAAACCCATTCTCTTTGTAGAGACTGGCAATAGAAATATCACGGAATGCTATGGCAGCAACCAGAGTACCTAGTGGAGCTACATTATGTGGATCAGCATCAAACATAGTGCCTGTGATGATTCAGCAACAATCACAAGCTGCTGGAGATCCAATAGTCAATTCTAATTCTACTCGTTCAACTGAAACATATCCAAATGGTTCATCTACAAGGTAAATTAATTTCAAAGAGAGTACTTTACGTTTGGATGATCTATTTTAATTTTTTTCTGTAGTAGATCAGTGCAGAATGCGGTTCCAGGAGGAAGTAATAACAGTTCTCTAACGGGGGATCAGTTAATGCCCATGTGTGAACTAGTAGATCTTTCAGATATCTGTCCCCTTGGCTCTACTTCAACGTTGTCCTCTGTATCATCTAAAACAAGCTTGAAGCAACGTAGAATGAATTTTTTAAACGTTGTTGAAGCTGAATCACCCAATGTACACAACGCGAATGATGTCGGTTCATCAGGAGATTGTCCGGCAACCGATGTCCATTCTCCACCCCTGTCTTATCCGTCTCCGACGGTGCTCAATCAACAACCATCGAATCGTCTGTCTAGTAGTAGCAGTAGTGATAGTGGAGTAAGTTCTTCAAAGTTATTATAAAATATTTATGTATTTATACATAATTTAAAATGATACTATGTTGGTATTACAGGAATTAAGTGAGCACGATATATACTTGGATGAATGTGAACATAACGAGCCGCATTTAACACTTCTGGATGATAATTCTAACGATGAAAACGATGTAGATGATGAAACTATGTCAGGTATCACACAAACTTTGATTATTTTATTAAACAGGATATACCACGTTGAAAATGGTATACTAGTAATGTTACGTACATACAATATTGTATATTAACATAATAATGTCGCTAATATTGCTAAATTAGGCGCAAGTTCAAACAGAGGTTCTGTAGGAGATGTACAGAGAGACAGGCAAAGAGAAAGCAAGTTAGATAAAGGTGCCGAAAATGAAAAACCCACGAATGAGAAACCAGACGAAGATTTCGTGAAAGAAAATCCTACTCCTCATACTCTTGATTACTTTCAAACTATTTCATAAGAAAATTTCTCCTTTTTTCAAATCAGTCTCTCCCTTACTGTTTTTGGTTTTATAATGAAAAATAAATATTCCCGTGAATGTACCGTAATGATCGAAGTTATAGAAAAATCAAATGATTCATTTATATTGCTTATTTTATCAAATTTCAAGTAACTGATTTATAAACTTACATATTTTGCATTAGTCAGAGTAGAATAATGTTTAATAATTATTCGTAATTTTTAAACATATGTACGTGTAATAGCAACAACTGTATATTTATAGGAGAGAATGATGTGGAAGTAGCAGAATCATTAACGTTATGGATTCAAAATAAACAGCGCACAAAGCAACAGAGTAACCGGGATAATACAGGGGATACCTGCAGGTGTGTGTTTTCATAATCAAAAATATTTTGCCGGTAATATTTTCAGAGAATTTAAATTAATATAAATAATGTTGTAGATTACGTGGCAATGATAGTTTAGAAGATGAAATAATGTTGCTACATTTATTCGAAATGCAAGATCGAAATTCTGCCTGGCCTCCTTTGTGCTTCAACAGCCAACACGTGGATGATTCTGATTCAAGGACGTGCTTAACAAATCTACATCATAATTCTAGCCCCTTGCACTGTAACGCTACACTGCCAACCCATGGATCATCTACATTTTCCCATAAGCATAGAGAACTTGAATCAGTATGCAACGAACAATTTTCGGATAAACGATCTACCTGCCCGTCTCATCTTTGTCAGCCTCAAGTGATGTGCAATGGTAGATCTAAATTAAGTCAATTACCTAGTATCTGTCAGCAAGATGTATCCGGATTAACAGCTTGCGGAAGTCAGACTAGATCTGAACCTGCGACTCGTTCAAATTCAATAGACTGTGAAAAAGATCTTCCAAAAATGTCTGTAGTTAATAAAGTAAATCATGAAGTAGAGACAAGTAGGTCTGATTTAATAGTACCAAGTGGTAAGTGAAAGATTAAAAATATCTTCATTATTTATTTGTGTCTGTAATATACAATACTACATACCTTTTTAGTAGTATTGGACAGTAATAAAATTGTATCCAAACATTTATTGTCACGACGACAATCATCACCGTCGTCGTCCACTAATGTTGGTATTGTAAATAACGAGAATAGTAAGATATTTGAGTTCGAACAATTACTTGAAACTATTCAATTATCTCCGATATCTCAGAAGGACACTGCCAGCTGTTTCAATAAATTAAGGTACAAACCTTTCTTAATGAAAGGGTATAAGTAATTTTTTAATACAGTTTAACAATGGTGGATTATATACAGGAAAAATATTTCACCTGATGGAAAAAGCAATGGTTGCACTGCTACTAGTATTAAATCCACTGCCCTCTCATTAGGACCTGATGTTCCATCATCTTCTACAAGCAGTACAACAGATGCTGTACCGAGCCCCAACAATTACAGCTGGGCTCCAGCACTGTACCAACACAAGCATAGTAAATGCAGTTCATTTTGTATAGTATGCAATATATATAATTGATACGGAGTTCTAAAATATTTTTAACAATTTCAGGTCAGAAAAACATTTTAGAGGCTACTATGCAAATATCTTCTAACGATACTTCTAATAAATGTACTGCTGAAAAGTAAGTACATTTTTCTATTTGTTGAAGAAATATTGTTATTAGTCTTTTGTAATTGCATTATATCATTTTTATTACAGATCGTTAGAGGAAAGTAATTCATGAAGTTCCCTTTAAAGTGCATCTGTTGTATTTAACGTTACAAATATACTGTGATTTTTTATTTATCTATACATTAATATTATTAAAACTAGTAAGAATTAGAAATTTCATTTTTGAATCTGCTAACATGGTAAGTGTAATGTTCAAATTAATTCGACGTTTTATAGCAAGTACTAAATTTTATTAATGAACACGAATAATACGTGTATCATTTTATAAATATTGAATAAATAATTCCGTATTTGCTATGATACAATTTGTTAGCTGTAACTGAATATTAGTAACCAGTCGATTCTTCTTTCAGCTTAAAAAGCATATAAAGAAAATCTGACAAATATCATTCCATATTAAATAGTTCAATTTACATTATTTATTATACGCGCGTATATTACACTTTCAGAAAAATTCATGTATTAATATATTGTATAGTATCAAAATACTCAGTATGTTTATTTTTTCAATGGTTATGGTGTTACAAATATAGAGAAAAGAAATTTTGTGTTGTTTTTATGTGGTTGATTATCAATATATATATATAAAGCGAGCACAGCCCATGACAGAAAAATAAAATAAAGACCACAATTAAATAAATACCTTCATCATTCTACTCGTTATGTAGTTAAATCTTATTTAATGCTATTCTGAAACTCGTTGTACATTATTCATTAAAAATGTATATACTTCATTGAAAAATACACTTTAACTACTGTTTGTAGATCAGGAATTGATACTTAACAAAACGATGTTATAAGAACATGAACTACTTCTCATTCTCATTACAAATAGCAGTGTATTCAATACACATTTATATCACATATGAACTGATTTAAGAGTTAAAAGTTGTTCTACGTTTTTCGAATTATCATGTAGCATTAATGATAAATGTTATCAATGAGCAATAGTGTGTATGCATTTACATACTTAACCGTGTTATATAATCCAAAACTTTTATGTATATATGTATAGCCTACTAAAATTTTCATATACATATACAATTTTACACCTATGTTCAGTACTAAAAAAGAAAAATTTTTCTGATTTTTTTTATTTACAGTAAGTGCATAGAAGCTTACTAAAAAAAATTCTTATTTTTTTTATAGAAATACGATTTTCAGCACTATCAATGAATATGATACAGAAAAAAATATTTATCTTATTAACTTGCATTTTAGTTGGAAAAATAAATAAAATATTAAGTGGTATTAAGCGACATTTCGTGTTTAGCAAGCAATTCATTACGAACTTTTTCGTCTTCTGGATACTCTCTTGCTTCTTCTTCGTTTGGTACGTAATGAGTACCATTAAATTTATAAAAATACCTACCAATCGCATGATGATTTATCCATTCTGGATTCGAAGCGAGTTGCAAATTTTCTAGCCATCAATTTAGACTATTTTAGAATACTTCACTTTTCTTAATTTGTAAAATAAGAAACCATAGATGAAGCATTACCTTGAGCCACATACTGACACGATCCATCGTCCACAAATACGTTGTAGAATGTATCTGCATCTACGTTCATTTCATTCCATACGTTCATCCGTTTAGGAGACGGCACGAGGCGTGCATCCCATCCTGTTATTACACACAGATATCCAAGTACCTTATGTTTCATTATCAACCCTATCGCATATTTCACGCCTGGCACTCTTTCCTTCGGTTTTACTTCTTCCTAAACATATATACAATTATTACTGAAATATTTTAAAGAAATTTAGCAAATAAAAATAAATATTTGTTATCATTCTTACTTCTAACTGCAAATTTTTGTGACATTGCTGAATGTTTTTAAACCTTTGGGAAATATCATTTGCCTGTCCTCTTGATGTCAGTTCTGAATCCTAGGAAGTTTTAATAAGATTTTAATTTTTTATACCAATACTGTCTTTTGTAAAGTATTGTATAAACTTGATAAAATACTTTTTGCATATTTTCTACGATTTTCACTAATTCGGTTAAATCCATATCCTGTAAGAGGTATATACGACCTAGTTGTAAAATTATGTCTGTATCACTTGGTTCTATCATATATCGAAGCTCGAGAGCTGAACGTAGTCTTGCAGTTCTGATGTTTATCTGAGTATGTTGTCTAGCAGCTGTTTCTATGTTACTTGCCATTTTTGTTATTACCTATTCAAAATTAAATGATAAATTTAAACAAGGGTACCGGGTAACAGTTTATAGTTCAAAGATACAAACCTCCACAGCAGTTGCTGCTTCATGGACATTATATTTTGCTATTGGACATTTAGAATCACCGATTCTTGGACAATCTTTCTTAGTTAGAAACTCGCCACCATTGAAGACGTCGATATAAAAGTTTTCCTTGTCTTTTGATTTTGGACCACTGTAATAAAACGTTGCAATATTTCTTAAGATATAAAACAAATAAAAATGTGAATTAAGCCACTGGAAACTTACTATGTTTCCTTCCATCTTAACAAAAAATGTGATGGAAAACTAACAGGCTCACACCGTATACCGAGTCTTCGAGCAACGCTTTCAAATACTATTGCTAAAGTAATAGGAATCCCGCATTTGTGCTCTAAAACCTATAACGACCCATATTATTGTTTACAAATAAAGATGACATTAACAGTTTATCATCATAACTTATATCAACTTACACGATCTATAAATGAACTTTCTAAGGAATAATACATTGCACTATTCCCATAGAACCCTAATTTCTGAAATAATACTTCACACAATGCATTTGTTACTTGTTTTGTTTCTGTAATGCTCCACTGATTGTCATCTATAATATTATTTTTCCAATGAATAAACTGCTCTTCTGGAGTTGAAAATATAGAATGATTTGGATATTGTTCTCTCAGTAATTCTTTGGTTTGCTGTGCAATATTATCTAAGGCTGATGATACCGATGAGTATGATACATCTCTTTCTGGCTGACTCCACTGTGCTACAATAGTTGCACCGCATTCTAAGGTTTGCTCTTTTGCTGGTAGAGATACAAATTTTTGCCACTCGTTCTTCAAGTGACTCTGTTTCAAATATCGAATAACTTTGAGAGCATAATATCTGTGTGTTAAATTGCTTGCCCTAAAAAAGTTTTGTAACAACAGAAGTCATATTTGAAGTTCTAAATTGTAATACGATAAATATACTTACATAGCAGGATATCTGATTAAGCTCATAAGTTCATCTACAAGAAAAAAGTAACCTAATGGGTGAGCTCCTTCTTCTGGATGAAACAAAGGATTATATTCTTTAAATTCAACATCAGACAACTCTTGCTTTCTGAAATGTTTACTGGACATCATAGATAAATGATCAATTAACTTTCTCCTGGTGCTGAGACTAGCTTTTATCTCCTCTTTCCAAACCAACATTTGATTCTCCAATCTCTGATTTGTCTGATATGCTTCCTTTAAAAGCGGCCATCTATTATTTAAAGAACAAACTGTTTAAGTTTTTCAGTAAATATGTAAAACATTTTTTTGTTCACTATTATGAAAGATAATTTATAGTGTTTACGAACGAAGGTTACAACGTGAGGTAACATGTTTGTATCATCTGTTAGAGTAGCAATTTATTTAAAATAGCTAAAAGTATACCTTTGAAAAAATTTTGTCTTCCAAAGTTTATTACTGTCGTTGACAATTTTATACAAATGTTTGCATGTCGAGCTGAAATTAACCACGTCGCAAAAGTTCAGGCGTTTATCTTCCAAGATATACACGATTATTTCTTCAGGGAATGAAGTTATTGCGTTGCTTGCCATTTTTACAATTTACACCTATGTAATCTAATTGAAATTATAGAACAAATCTATACAATAACCTCTAATTAAACACCTTTCTACTCTGTATCTGTCATCATTCTGTCACATTAGTAGCTTCTTTGGAGTTCAGAGGTTGAATCGATAAAACCACTAGGATAAGGGCGAAGAACGTAATTATGTGTTTGGAGCAGTGATGTTAGATGGAATAGGTTATTCCGCGTATGCGCACTAGTCGTTGAGTAGTTTCAGCGATTTCCCGTTAGATGGCGATAATGCTCCTTTCTTCCAGAATCCAGTCGATAAGTCGTTGAGTAGTTTCAGCCGTTTTTGTATAGATGGCGATAGGGTCGAATTAAAAAATTTTAATTTATGGCGGTCTTTTTAAAATACAAATTTGTCATACAACTACTTTAATAATTTTTCGGTATTGTGCTAGTTGTAACTGGTTTATAAACAATAGAATAAAAGGGAGCCAAAATTGTGTTTTACCAGTTTTCAATACGAGTTGTGGTAAAAAACAGACTGGTAAAATAGGCAAGACTGTCGGAGTATGCAGCGTTTATTTTACTTATTTCTTGAACTTGTTCTGTTTGTTTATTGAATTTATGTTAAATTTAGTCTTCTTTATTTTAATCTATCCTAATATTAGCTGCACATGCAGACTTAACCGCAGCTGGGGATATCTGGAACCCTTAAAATCATGCTTCCTCGAGAACAAAGACATGTCTAGTCTTTTTATATCTGTAGTCAGTGCCTCAATATTTATATATGTATAGTAAAAACGAATGTGTACCATAACCTATCACGTTGTTTAGGCTTTATTGTAAATAGTTATTCCATTAATTAATATTTCATATATTTCTCTGTATGTTTGGTAACGTTGTGAGAAAGTAAAAGCAAAGATTTTTGAAAAATGGATGAATTAGGTGAGCCTATGGACGTGGAGGTAGAGCCAGCAACTGATGACAGCAAAGTTGTTGATTCTGCTGAAACCAATGTAAAACCGTTCAATTTGAATGATGTACAAGTACCAGAGGTATTTAAAAATAAAGAATAATGACTTCTGTGTAATCAATAACAAAGTTTTCTAAGTTTTGTGTTATACTTCTCATTTTTCCAATGCTTGATATAACAGGTACATTTAGACAGCCGCTATGAAAATCGTGGTGCTGCCTTTACAACAGGTATAGACATATTTAGTAAAGAAGAAAAAATGAAGATGGAAGAGAGAGCTAAACGTTTTGGATTAACAGACAAGATAAAAAACAATGTGTCGAACCAAGAGCAAGATTTGTATTCTAGGTGAAAATTCAGACATGTATTATTTTGCTGAACAAAATTTGATCACTTTAATCTACTGTCTGTTATTTTCGTTTTCAGTATGGGTGTTGCAGAAGATAATGAAAATACTAAGAATATTAGACTGAATGTGATACACATGAGGGGCACCGAAGATATGAGTACCAAAGATGTATTCAAGTATTTTGAGGACTATGCTCCAGCATCTATTGAATGGATTAATGATGTATCATGTAAAGGCAGTTTAAAGTATATTAAACACTAAAATAATAACACTTTACTAATATATAATGTATTCTAGGTAATATAGTATGGTTAGATAATGTGTCTGCAGCTAGAGCAATGTTAGGCTTGTCAAAAAAAATTGTGGGTTTAGAAAAGCCAGATCAAAAAAACACGAAATTATTTGATAGTAATCCAGATGAAGAAAATAATGTAACTAATAATGTTGAAATGAACGATGAGGAGGCTCCAAAATATACAGAAGGAGACTACATAAACATCAAGGATATCAGTTGTCCGTTACCTCCTGGTTTGTGGAGGAAGGGTATAGACTACCCAAAATCTAAAGCAATATTTCTCAGGTTCGCTACTAGAGCAGATAAGAAACAGCCAAATGCTGAAAAGATGAGTGAATATTATAAAAAATATGGAAACCCTAATTTTGGAGGTATCAAAGGAATTTTAACAGAATCTCGTAAGCGAATGTACAAACAAATTAAGCAGAATAAAAGAAAGTTCAGGGATGACTCCCAGGGAGATGTTAAAGATAGCAAACGCATAAAAAATCCATGGGGAGCACTGTCAGAAAGTTGGGGACTCAGTGACGCTATGGAGAACGATTTTGTTGAAAGAACCGAACCCAAGGAACAGGGGCGTAGTATAAAAGAAAGATTAGGTGTAAAGCAACCTCCAAAAGATTCAACACACACGGATGAACGACAAGGCAGTTCTAGCGAGGGTGAAGAGGACTGGTGTAAAAGAAGTAAAGTGTTGCGAATGCGAATGCATGCAGACGACGAAGAAGAAAAAATACATAAACGTCGTGCGCAACTTAAACAAGTCTGTGAAATCTCCCACTATTTAAAATTATATAAACTGACAGGATTTATGTACTTATCATTATTCATTTGCAGACAATGTTAAGCACTTTAAACAAGGATAATGATTTACGTTCAAGGCTTGGCAAATCGAGAAAAGGGATGCCTCAGTTTCGTGATGCGATTCAAGTAGTTGTAACAAATACAAACGCAGCTAAACCGAATCCATTAAAAGTTAACGATTCAGAGGTAATGGTCGTCGTTAAAATCTATAGTCTGAATTACAATTAGTGAAATCTAAGACATTGATCCTGAACACAGGGTGTTAACCTAGTCGATTATGATATATCTTTTGACTGTATATAGGAAGAAGACGGTGAAATTATAGAAGATAATGAAAGTCAGGAAAAAGAAGAAGGCGAATGGCAAGCGTCAGACGTAGAGGAGCATGAAGAAGAAGATGATGAAAATGAAGACTATAGCGACGATAGCGATAAACCTGCAAAGGAAGTACAAGGTCCTAAGGGCAGTGTGATAAAAGTAGTCCAGCATAAACCTCGCGTTGCTTCTACGGTATGGGCGAGACTAAATCACGTAAAAAGCGAAGTCATCGATAACTCTGTCAAAGACAGGTAATTGTAACAAATTAATATTTGTTTATATAAAAGCTGTGTATAAAAACAGGATAAAATAATGTTTTACAGGCAACCAAAGGTACGAGATCTAAGAAGTACCTTAAAAGGTGATCTTCGATCCCGAATCGGCAATCACACTAGAGGCCGTTCTCCATTAAGGATAGAAGTGAAAAATGACAAATATACAGAGGAAGGAAGTGAAACGGAATAATTTTTAATCGAACTATCATAGTGTGAGATATGGTTGTGGTGATTCCGTGCAGGAGTACAGCATGGTGAAAACTTTCTAATTGGTGTATAAAAATATATAAAATGCACTCATTACTCCGAACCCATTACGGTTTCATTTAAAAAAAAAATTGAAATAATACTGTATGATCTGTTTTACTAGATGGACGTATTTAGTTAGATTAAATCAATTAAATTTGGAATATTACAAAATTTAGTTTCAAATGTATATCAGAAATAATTTGGTGCTATCAAATGAATTAGTTGCTTGAATATATACGAGTTAAAAGTTTCGTATTTTTGCAATTCATATATGCATTGACTGTTTAACGTTTAAAATGTTAATACCTTTTACATACCGATATTTTAGATATTATCTTTCTATCTATAATAAACGGGTAATGAGTGCTTTCTGAGATGTATATAGATATTGTCTAACATAAATGATCATACAAGTAGACTTTCATCAAATGAATAAGGTACTGAAAAACAAAGTATATTTTTAAATATTCGTTTGTACGATCGATGATATTTTCTTGAGAATCGTGCATTTTTAGTGATTGCAATATAATCAAATCATGTTGAAGAAAAAAATATTTTATAACAAAGTTGTATGCTGAAGTATGATAGAAGATTTTGCAGACGAATATTTAATTGATTATGCATCGAATCCATGGTAATGATCTTTTGATTTTTTTTTCTTTTTTTTTGTAACCAGTCAAAACTAAAACATCACATACTTAATGCTCAATAAGATTGTAAATAAAAAATGGAATTATGCGAGTCGAATAGTTATACGTACAAAGCATTTAGGATATATTTTCCTTACGTATTTTGCGAATAATGAAATGTTTCGTAATCTGTAATTTCTCAGAATTGTACATTAAAAAAAAAATTTAATAACGGTGATGAATCCATAGTTTTCTGCGAGTACAAAACGCAGAATATAAATCTGTATGCAACTTTTTCACGTATCTGAAAGAAAAAATAGAATTATATAGAAAAAACAGGAAGTAAGGATAACAATAATTGTGACTTCGATTCCGAATAATTGACCAATAAAGCCGCTTTTATATTAGCACAATAATACTTTGAATAGTCATTTTAAAATACAATAATTGATAATTACCATTTCAGTACATACATATGTATAATATATGTATGTATATATGCAAGATATACATATATATAATATTTATCATTTACATGAATAACAATTATTCGGAGAAATGGCTAAAGTAATTTAAAAAAAAAAAAAGAAAGATAGATTTCTTCTTTGAAGAACATAGTGGATTATCATCAGAATATTCTTTAGCCGCATTCATAGTTTACTTTGATTTCTCTATATATTAATTTAATCTCATCTTTGTACTGTTCAATGTTTACAAACAGAAATGTCTCTCTACTGGAATAATTAACAAACAGGAAAAAAAGAAATTTTAAAGATCATTTCTCATAATGTTAAATTCTATGAATGCAGCCGAGGCACGAGGTAATTTAATGCATTAACAAACGAGATGAAATATCTTTGATATCAGCGTTAATACCTATTATTACTATTATTAATTATGTGCTTTAAATCAAGCGTACCTCGACAAATCTACATACTCTTCTATCTAAATTGTATTCTAAGTTTCCGTCTTTTTATACATTTTATAAGATCTACTGATTAGGAAGTCAGGTTCTTTGGACGCTTTGTAATCAAAAATATCAATCTCGTTTGTTAAAAGGCAATCGTGCACGATATCAAGATTTCCATTCTTCTATCCTACGTAAAAACTGTGTTTGATGCATTTCTCTAATTAATATTCTTTTCTCTTTGTTGACCTGACGTCTCATCCTGTTCTTTTTTTTTGTTATTTTTCTTTTATCGTAAATGACGTATAACATTTAAAATCCATAGACGAAATATTCTTTCAATATTTGGATATATATAAGATATGAATCGGCAACAACAACAAATACACGCAACGTTTAAGTATATTAGGCCTGATGATATTAATAATAGTTTCTATCAGTTGTATATTAAACGCTACATTATATCGTTGCTCGCATTCCATTTGAATCCTGTGCCTCTTTCTTCGCCGATAATGGTGTTCCAATTGTTTCTCTTTTTGATAAATTTTGATAAAAGTGTATAGAAGATCCTTAACGATACATAAATGTGCCTTGTATTGATCTTTTATAGGGTTCAATGTAAAATTATAGTTTCCATTGATTAATAAGAAGAGAGAACAGACAATATTAATGGAATTCAAATTGTCGCTTTGTAAGATATATTTTAATACTTAATCTTCAATACCATATTTATAGTTCTTACATCTACAAATAATCAGATTTAAATGGTAATTTTAATCTGTTGATCCTAGACGAACTAGCAGGATGAATTTAGAGATCCACAAGCTTACTTCCAGTCCCTTTTTAGATTCTCTGACTTGTGCAAAATGTTAGGATCATGATTTACAGAGGTAATTCTTCATAGTATGTTGGAATAACAGTTGCAAAGGTCTATACTACTGTAGCATTCTTTATGAATAGCATTTCCTATACTATAAAATATTTAATAACTACTTGACCAATATTTAGTATTCATGTAATTACAAAGTAAACCTTGATGTCCAATTTCAGGGTCTCAATTTGTAATGTAAAGAATCACCTATGTAATTCATTATTAACACCTTTTATAATCTCTAATTAACGGAAGTGGTGTGTTTCAGGTGAAATGTCGATTTTGGAACACCGATATCGTTCGTCAGGCCCAATAAATTTTCTACTTGTTCTTCTCGAGGCAGCTCGTGAAAATTATTTGACAAACATTTCGCAATGCTAATTTATCATTCGACGGTCGTCTCTCTGTCGCAACTGCTCTCGGTATTAACTTCTTAAATACGTACACACATATAATATTCATGAAATTCTGATACATAGCGACTGTACACGCAGAAAAAGTACGAAAAGACCGTCTGGAAATTAGTTTCACTTAGCACTCGAGAAATTCAGTTCCAAGTTATATGAAGACGAAATTGAAAGGGTACGAGGAAGAAAGGGTTTCATTCATCGTGTGTTCTTTTTTAGATAAACACCCTGTACAGCATAAAAATATTAAAGAAAATTGGAAGCTTCTCTAAGCTTTCTTCCTGTATTCCCTTTGTAAAACAGATACGCTCTGAACACATCAGAAATACTGAAAACTGCACATTTTTTTAACTCCGGGCTCCTGAACCTGAAGGATTTTCAGTATCTTTGAGTGTATTTTAAGCGTGGATCAAAACATTTCACATCAAGAATTTAATAAGATGGCACATATACTTCAACAAGCGCTAGTTGTCCTTTCCGATTTTTCATTAAAAGAAAAAGGTATTTCCCAGGAAGGTATATCTGTTAAGATAGCAATACGTAATGGATTAATTATTAATTTCAAATGATGAAATCATCGTCTAAATATTCAACGACGTCAACGATTCAATTATGCTTGCAAGGACAGCAGTGTAAAAAAGAAGCATATTAAATTAGATTCTCCTCACTAAGAAAGAACGAACAAAAGCTATGTTTATTTTCTAAGAAATAAATTAATGAAAATAGAAAAATATTTTCTGTAACTCCTAGATAGACTTATCAACTATGAATCACCAATAATGTTTCAAAACTTTAAACCTAAAGCGACTGATAAATATGAACATTCTATTCTGGATAGATTGAAAAATTCTTCTGATTATTGGTGAGATGCTAAACTCCTCTCATAGACTGTTATTTTTTATTGAACTCCAGATATAAGCAGCAGCAAGGTCAGATCAATAATCCAATACATCCTTCAAGGGTTTGTAGGGCATAATACACGCTGAGCAATCGAAAAGGACATTCATCTGGGTAATACAACGTTCTCATCGAATATTTGAAGAAGGATATTTGAATCATAGGCAACGAAGCGTTCTTGAAGTGTATAATTATTGATAACGCATCGACGCCTTGAGTTCAATCGCGAATACACCACTGACACGGGTTATTAATGAAGAATCATTTTATTGGATGTATCGAAGATGAAATCTGAGATCTGATTAGTCGAGGGAGGCAAAGTGTTTCATACTGATTCCTTTTATCACTCTCTCTTCCTTTCTCGTGTCGCTCTTACTTTCTTTTATTATTAACAAAATCCTAATGTTTCGTTTGTACACACGATTGGTCTCGTCCAAACATTGGCGAAACTAGGTTTTCAGGGTGCTCCTGGTCTCTTAGCTTTGTTAACAGTGTCAAATAAAGAAAAGGACCAGGCCCAACCTGGCCCCTCCTTAATTCCACCAATGCATCCAAAATAAGAATAATATGCTTCTTCTATTTTTCTCTTTCAACAAGTATCTCGTTGAAGAAAGAATAATAATTGAAGTTTCTCATAAATGGGTAACAAGCAATTATTAAATGAATCGTTTATATCTTACTTGTGCTTTAATGATTACTCGACTTCTGCTGCGTTCGTGATCATAATCGGCTAAGCTTTTTACCGTCGATGATACGTTCGCATACATACACAGATCAAATCGCTTTTCCATTTGTCACGGCCACATATCTCCAAGGATGCTGTATCAACTAGAGCTATATATTGAATATCAAAAAAGAATCTGTTCGAGTATACACATGTATATTTAGAGCGAAAAAAACATACGAATCGAAACAAGAACATTATTTTGTATCGTACATTTAACTCACATGGTGATTGTTTGAATCCCGGAAATCGTGTCCGCCGACAAGTGGACTTTATGAAACCAAATGGTTGGTTTTATGAAAGAACGTTCAAGTTATTTATGAATGACAAGGTGAAAAATTCTTGAATGTAAAAGAAAAATGTGGTACATTAAAGCATGTAAAAAGATCAGAAACATATATATATATAAAATAAACAATACAGACACCGCATTCAAACAGACACCATGCGTTCTATCGCACAAGAATGGCAGTATCAGTGTAATAATACCTGTAGCTGGTAAACCAAGGCGCAATTAAATGGCTTAGTAGAAGTGGAAGTTGCATCGGTTGCAATTAATTATCTGAATTAAATATGCGCCTATCTCATTCTCTCTTTCTCGCATGCACTCTCTTCTCATTTTTTCTCCTTCTTCTTGTCGTCCCATCTCATTCTCTCTCTTTCTTTCTTCTACAAGCTAAGTCCGATGGAGGCAAAAAAATGAATTTCCGCAGCTACTATAAAAAATGATGACACTGAAAATTACATAATGACAATAAGGAAACTATCGTCAAATACTTGGATGAATTTAATGGCTGTTGTTTCGCAGTACACTGATATTTATATACGTATATATCTATATACTTCAGTTACAAGCATTCTCTCTTTCTCTCTCTGCGCGCATTCATCTTATCGGTCGCCGTTATTACGTGGCTCATAATTATCTCGCACATTACACCGACCACGTCACTCGCTCGGCAATTAAATCACAGACAATGTGTATGATACGGTGATTAACAATAAATCGTCAACTAGCGTTACCTACATATAATTCGGGATAAATAAAAGTTATTGTACAAATTAATATTATGCAATTCAATGTAACAAAAAAAAGAAACACTGTATTTTGTTTTTTTTTTCCGGTTAAGACATGCGAATGTACAAGTATATGCACGGACACTGCGGTGTTTTTTTACCTCATTTACCGCTCCCGTTTCTCACCAATGGTCGTCGCTGCTACTAATTTTCTTCGATTATAATATCCTCGTAGAATGTTTTGGTTTTTCTTGCTTCGATCGTAGACAACTGTGAAAGAAGTACACTTCTGTTACTTTGACGCCACATCTTCGCCTCCTTTTTGGTCGGCTTGCGTACTAACTCCAGCTGGAATGCAATTGGATACTTTCAATGATTCTTTATTTGTATCAAATGAATACGAATAAATGCAGATACCAGTAGACTACATAGGGTTCTCTTGATGATTCTCTTGGAATAGTAGGGTCTCTTCAAAGATATACTGTTTCAACACCTCTTTTGGAAGATTGTCTAGCTCCATGTCAAACCTAAATGGCTCTTCCGCGACAGGCTGTAACAGTTTAGCTTTAGCATTTATCCATTAGTAACTAAAATTTATTAATACCTACTTCGTCAGCTGGATCGTAATATTGTTCTAAGTAAGGATGCGCGAGTGCATCTTCTACAACGATTCGTTTGTTAGGATTAAAAGTTAACATCTTGTCTAAAAGATCTAAAGCTCGTGGATCAGCATTAGGAAAAAGGCTTGTCCATGGAACCTTTGGTTTGTACGGTAAAGATTGAAGGTAATTTCGCGCCTAAAATAACATTTGAAAATTACTGAAACTTAGAAGCATATATTAAGAAATTTAAAAGAGTATAATTAGTACTTTTTCATTTATAATGCACTCAAGATCTTCGGTAGATGGTGATCCAAGTACTCCCAATATATGGTTCAGTTGATCTAAGTAATGCTTGCCAGGGAATATTGCTCGCCGTGAAAGCATTTCTGCAAGAATACAACCAACCGACCAAATATCTATAGACTTAGTATAACCCTGTAACAATAATAATATTGTATTATATGTTATTTCCAAGCTAAAATACGTTACTTAATCATTTACCTTTGAATTGAGCATTATTTCTGGAGCTCTATACCATCTTGTTGCTACATATTCGGTAAGAAAACCAGCATGATTATGCTCTGGATCGGCAACTCTGGCTAAACCAAAATCACAGATTTTAAGGTCACAGGTAGTATTCAACAGCAAGTTGCTTGGTTTCAAGTCTCTGTGCAATACATTTGCGGAATGAATGTACTTTAATCCTCTTAATATTTGGTACAGAAAATAGCATATGTGATCGTTACTAATAGCCTGTAATTAACAGAAGATATTTTATGTTAAAATTTTTAAATGCTTCAATTATATATCAGCTATTATGTTAACCTGTGTTTTCAGAAGTTTATAGAGATCAGTTTCCATTAAACATTGAACAATATATACATCTTTCATTTGTTCTATAGTAGGTGCCCTTAATATATCCCTTATATCTATTATCTATAAAAAAAAAGATTGCAGGGGTAGTGTATTTTTATAACTCACATTTTGCCAGTCAATAACATACTCACATTACAAAAATACTCACATTTTCATGCTTAAACCTAGTCAAAATTTTTATTTCTCTTAAAGTTCTCTGGCTATATGTCTGATGTTCAAAAGGTGAAATTTTTTTAATAGCTACCTTTGTCTTCGTTACATTATCATAAGCAGATCTAAAAAAAAAAAAGATAATTCCAAAATGCATCAAATTATTATTTTATTAATTTTATGAATCATTAATGTTGGATTTAATTGCCTTAACTTAAATGATAAAATGCTGTAACATGCATACATAATATTCATGTTTTTTGAAGTATTTTTTTTAATATTATAAAACATTTTTAATGTTTTTTTTTTTCATTTAACATATGTTTATATAATAAATTTTCAATATAGAATAATTTCATAACTATAATATTATCAATGAGAAAATTCGTAAATTTTGGGAACAAAAATTAATCGTTCTTATAAGATATTCGTACAATAATCGTGATCTAATAAACGGTATAATGATAAGACCGATAAATGAGAGATAAGCGACGGGAACAAGGAAGTGATAACACTAACACAAGTAGAGAGGAGTTTAAAAGGGTGTGACAATCGTGTTTAAAACTGGCGCCAAAAGGCAATGATACATAACGATGAATAGCACATAATAGCAGGTGTATGTACACGATGCCAAGATGAAAGAAAAATCTTTGATACTCATTAGAAAATAAATATTTTATCAAAGAATTGATCATTCACTTATTAAGCGTGTTTCTGATTGTTTATCTTTCGGCCTGTCAGCCAGTCAATACACGGTCGAAAGTTCTCGGGAGTAACAAGAAGAAAATTGACTTGAAGACACTTACACGACCATCCCGTAAGCACCCTCGCCCATGTACGATAAATTCGTATATCGTGGGCCAACTTCGAATGTTTGTCCCCGAACGACCTCACAATTTGGATTCACATTTGCAGAACCTTCGCCCGCCATTTTGACAACTATTTTGCGGCTCCGGCGAAGTCAGAATAAGTCTTGCTTCGTAGCCGAATCGTCACAAACAATGTCACTATTAGATGGACTTTTGGAATTTTACATGTCACTTGTCGCTCGATGTTTTCGCCCCCTTTTTATAAACTTTATCACTATCCATTCCCGTAAACCGTAAAGTTTTATAGATGTCGCTATAGTTGAAACACAGTTGTAGTCCATCTACACATAAGATCTGTAGTCACTGCCGCGGCAATAAATAGTTTGCAACAGTTTGCAATCTGTCAGTAGAGTGTTATTATTGTATTAAAAATTGAATTTTATAAAAAATAACTGCAAGGGTTTGATCTCAATATTATATATAATACTTCAGTTATAAAATGAATGCACCTCCGACCTTTGAATCATTTCTACTGTACGAAGGAGAGAAAAAGTTAGGACTGAAAATTGATTAACTTATTATTTCTTAATTTTCTAAACGTATTTATAATTTTAATTATTGTATTTAGAATTATCAAGGAACAAGACACAAAGGTTCCCAATGCTGCAATTTTCACAGTTAATAAGGAAGATCATACTCTTGGAAATATGATCCGCAAGTAAGTACCCTTAAAAAGATAAGAACTGCTGTTTTCTTAGATGTATGATTTTATTTAATAGCCAACTGCTAAAAGACCCTCAAGTTTTGTTTGCTGGATACAAAGTGCCCCATCCACTAGAACACAAATTTGTTATCAGGATTCAAACAACATCAGACTATACACCACACGAAGCTTTTATGCATGCAATTACAGATCTTATAGCAGAACTTTCATTATTTGAAGAACGTTTTAAGGTAAAGTGCAACTATTAAATCTTATACCTCAGTTTATCATGATGAACTTATGTTATTCTTTACAAAATATTGCAGGAAGCAATTAAAGAGAAAAAAGAAGGTTTGGACTAAATTGATTATTAAATATAGATATCCTAAGCAATTGTATATATATGTATAGGTATTAACATAAATGTATGACATTTGTATATTACAAAGGGAACTAATATACTTTGATAAATAGAGAATAATATTTGTATATATATATGAATAATTAAATACAATTAATTCAAAGAAATTGTATTAGAATATTATTTTGATCATGATTTTCTTACAAAGATACAAGGAAAAATTAATAACTCTCTGCTCATCATAACTAATCAATATTTACCGTTTAATTTGAATGAATTTCTGTAAAATACTAAAATCAGTCTCTTACAATTTTATTTCTCTTAACTACAAAGCATAAAATTTTAAGACTAATGAATGTATCAACCTTGTATTAAAGCTTAGTTAAAAGGCAAGACAACAGTAGGACATAGTAGTACAATTTCGCTGAAATGATTTTCATAAAAATAATAGATGACATAAACAAAATAAATATCTCTTTTTATATCGAATGTAAAAAGCACTTTCTCAGAAAAATGTACTACCAATTAAATCAATATAAACTCTTGCAAATGAGGCAAGAAATGTCTTACGCTTCAACGCTAATGACTCGATCATTGCGTTCTTTAATTACAGGAACTATCGCTGTATCTGCTGCGTTTTTGAACGCAAAATAAATAAATACATGTACAGGTTGATATAAATAACTATTATGTACATAATTACATCGAACTTTAGACAGTCCCGTTAATGGATACCTGTAATCGTTTAGCTTTTCATAATGAAAATGAACAAAATATGCTTCATTTTTATAAAACAACGTAACAATTTAACCATAACTGTGGCTTGTAATCAAATGGTATGGCTTTGTACTTTAACAATTACAATGGAAGCACAAATATGCACACAAAACAATCCAGTAAAAACAGACTTTCAAGCCATGAATTTAACAAGAGCACAGATCTTCATCAAGTCATTAGAATTCGTGAATGAATACCCATGTCCTATGCAGGAAGACATACACACAACGGTAGCGTTAAATTCTTTTATATAAAAATATACTCTGCTAAATTTCAACAGGTTTCTTCTTGTATCTAGAATATCTGAGAAGCGGTAAGATAGGTTTAGAAATAATAACACGCTTTTAAAACGTTTCGGCATCATCGCAATCACGAGTATCGTGTCCAAACACTGTAAAACAATTAAAAGAATTTTTAATGATATTAGTTAGAAAGGTATACATTTAGGAGATATATCTTGATAAGAAAATTGTATTAGTAGGAATAAAAATACTTTCTTTTAGTCATTAGATGATACTTTTTAGGAACTGCAAGCATCTTTTTGAAGAAAATTTTAAACACCTATTTTTTCTTTTGGAACAAAGAATATTGTAGACAAATACAAAGAGGAATATAAGTTTTACAGTTCTGGATAATAAATTCTTACTTTCACAGTTTTCGCAGTACGGTCTTTCCACAGACACCTTTTTTGGGGATTTTGCAATTTTCTCTGTTTCTAAAAAGTCTTGGGCTTGGCGTGGACAATCTTCTGTTTCATGTAAATCGAATTGATCACATATATCACAGAACATACGTGGTGCGGCCATACGTTTCTCTAAGGTGGTTCTAAAATTACATAATCAATGTTACAAATTTAAAGATTAAGGATTGTATAGTTTATACGATAATGCATACGTTGTATATTCGTCAGCTTCATTAGCGGGTACTCCCATTTCAAGAACCTCAATTTTACATAACAAAGTTTCATTTTTACGTTGCATATCTACTATTACAGAATTTAAAAAGTCTATCTGGCCTTTCGCCGTTTCATAGTCTTCTTTTAATTTTAAGGAATCAATATCCTTATCGCCTAGAATCAATCATTTTATTTCATTATAGAGTAATATTTAGGAAATTGAATTGCGAAAAAAAATATTACCTATATGTTTCATATCACCTCCTGCTGCCTGAAGTACGAACAATTTATTATTCTATTGTATTTATCACATATACTCTATTTAGATATAAAAATGAGGAACTTACATCATAATTATTCTTTATATTTTCGCGAGTCAGTTTTAACTGATTCGTCGCCTCCGTCCATTTTGCAGTAATTAATTTATTTTCTTTTTCCCTAAAAGATGCAAATTTTTATTACACTTGCTATGCAAATATCATTATACCTACTTACAAATTGTTTTGTGCTTCCTTTAAATGTGCGAATTCTGAAGATACACGATTTAATTTTTCCATCAAATTCTGCATGTTTTTCTCACTTTCTTTTTCCTTATTTTTCATAGTATTTGTTAGTATTTCGATTTTCTCCTTCTGTTCTTTTAATATTTTTTCAAACGATTCTTTAGTATCCATCAAATTCCTATTTTCTTTAATCACTTCATTCAGTTTACTTTGAGTAAGTTTTATTTCTTCGTTTCGCGTCTGTTCGTCTGCTTTAAGCTTATCTGTTTGTGCATTTTCTAAAACCTTTATTTGTGCTGTTAATTTCTCTATCATCACTTCTTTATTATTTAAGTCAATATTTTGTTTCTCAACCAAAGTTTGAACGGATTGTTGCTTCTGCTGTAATTCAGAAATTTTCTTAATTGCATTTTCAAGTTCAGTTTGCTTAGATTTCATATCACATTCGTAGTTACTCCGTAATTTCGTTATAGATTCATCTTTAGAGCTTTCTAATTCTTTTATTAAGCGATCCATCTCCTGCAGTGATTTATCTTTCATGGTTAAATCCTGTTGTACACTCTTCAATTGGGATTCTAACGTTGTTGCATTATCTTGTAATCGTGATTCTAAATTTTGTACTTTATTTTCTAAAGAAATCTTTGTTTCTAGAATGCTAGATATTTCTTTTTCTTTTTCTACAAGAGCATCTTGTATCTTCTTCGTTTCGTTTGCATTATCTGATTGATCCTTTTGCATTTTTGAAATAATATCATTAAGTTTTAAAACTTGCGCTTCAGTTTGTTCAGCTTCCTTTTTCGTTTGAACAAGAGCATCTTCTTTACTTTTGATGGTTTCTGTTGCATTGACTAGTTTATCTTTTAATTCTTTTATTTCATTGGACATAGTATCCAACGAAGTTGTTAGATTTTTATTAGTGGTTTCTTTACTATTTATTAATGTTTCATTAGTTTCTTGTAATTTCAAATATTTATTTTGTAACTGTTGCAAATAAGAATCTTTCTCGGTTATTAAAGATTCTAATTTTGAACGGTTTTCAGTCTCAGCTGTTAATTTCTCTGTTAATTCTTCGATAGACCAACGATTGGCACTTTGATCTGCTTCTAGTTTCGATTTCAATTTTTGCATTGCTTTTGTCTCTTCTTTAGAAGCAGTCAATTCTGATTTTAAATTACTCATTTCTTTTTGAAGCGATAATATCTCTTCCTTGTGCGAGTTTTGCAGCGTATCACATTGTTTTTGAAAATTAAGAACTTCATCTTTACGGTTTGTTAATTCATTCATAAGGTTCAATGCTTCTTCAGATTTTTCTTTAAGATTCTGCTTAATATGTTCATTTTCCTGTATTTGCTTATTCAGTTCTACTATCTCTGTTTCAAAAGCTGTTATTTTATCAGATAACGTTGTATTTAATGTTTTCTCTTTTTCCAACTGAGTCTTATTATCTTCTAATGCCGAGCGTTGTTCTTCAATTACTGCGTTAGCTTTTTTTAATTGTACTTCTGTATTATCCAATTTAGCCTCTAATGATTTCAGCATACTATCACTGTTAAATGCTCTATCTTTTAATGCATCTAATTCTTTCTCTTTTAATCGCAAATCTTCGTTATATTTTACAAGTTGTGCAGACGAATCAGTGGAAGTACTTATCATATTTGCAATATCAGCCTCCTAAACACAGTACAAAAAATTAGGTATTTAATTCAAATATAATATAGGTATAGCAATTACTAACCAATTTCTCTTTTTGAGCGGTAACCTGAGACAACTTATTTTCCGTGCCAGCTACTTGCTGATTTAATTGATCTATGTTGCTTTCAAATGTCCGAAGCTGATTCTCCAAATTTGTTTTACTTTGTTCTGACGTAGTAAGCGTGCTCTGTAACTCTAAAATATAAAAGATAATATTTAAATGAGTATCAAGATTATTACTATTAAATTGAATATATTTTTTACCTAAAGTTTTTTCCGTAAGAGTTTTGATCTCTTGATCTTTATTCGCTAGAATTGATTTTAGTTCAACTATATCATTTTCTAATTTGCTAAGTAATAATGACTTTTGAGATATGTTTGTGTTTGCCTCTTCAATATGTTTCGCTTTTTCTTCAATTTGACGCTGATAACGTTTAGTTAATTCCTCTATTTCAGCTGCGGTAGTTGAACGAAGCTCGGACAATTCTTTTTCCTTCACTTTCAATTCTTCGTTTAATTTTTGTAATTGTGTAGAAGAAGTTGCCTCGGTAGCTCGTAAAGACGCAATGTCTTGTTCCTAGATTAATAAAACATTTATCAATGATAAACTCGGTGTTTATAACAAAGATACTTACTAATTTTTGCTTTTCTTGAACTATTTTAAAGCTATCTTCAGCCTTTGATTGATACTCTTGTATCTGTTTAGAAAGCATATCATTCTTCTCTTCCATTAACTTCAATTTTTCGTTTAGTTCTGTAAAACGAAAATCATGAAAATCATAAGAAATTTGCACATTTTACATAAGCAACATACCTTCAAGTTTTTTCAAAGCAATGTTTAACTCCTCATCTTTTTTATTATTTATATTAACCTGTGCTGCCAGTTCTGCCATCAGTTTTTCAGTTTCTGATATTTTTTTATTTAATTCCATTGAAACTTCCTTGATTTCTGAATTTTTCATACTTAACTGTTCGTTGAAGGACTCTGAAAGTTTGTTAATTTGTTTTTCATTCTCAGCTTTTAAATCCTCCAAAGCAACGTTTTGTATCTCTAATTGTTTTTTAGATCCCATTTCTAATTCTTGAATTTTTATCTTTAGAAGATTTTCTTTCTCCTCCACCATTTTTTCATATTTAGATATCAATGATTCCTTTTCACTCGTGGTTTCTTTTTTTACAGTCTCTATCATTTCGGTGGCTTTTTGCAGTTCTTCTTTCAAAGTATTTGTACTATTTTCAAATTCTTTTTTCATATTTTCTATCAGAGTATTTTTCTCCTCTAAACTTTTCGTTGATTGTTCTAATTCTGTTCGTAAAACAGTTTCTGATTTGGTACTTTCCCTTTGATTATCATTCAATGTTGATTCCAGTTCTTTTATTTGTACGACACATTGTTCCACAAGTGTTGTCTTTTCTTGTACTTCCCTTTCAAGATTGTTCTTAATTTCTTCTAAACTCTTATTGCGAATCTGCAAGTCTGAATCAATTGAATGTTAATAAAAATGCATACAAAGTACAGTTTCAAAAATTACCTTCCAACTGGTGTTTATCTTGAGCGGTAACAGTGGAGATCTCGTTGCGAAGACGTGTCAATTCCTCTTCGGTTTCAAACAGTTTTATGCTATCGCGTTCTAATTGAGCAACGCGTTCCCTTTCCTCTAACAATTGCCTTTCGAGATCCTTTATTCTATTTTCATTTACCGTATTTATTACCTAACGAGAAACACATTTGTTTAGTGCCCAGATAAAATTATTTACATACACGTTAATTAGCATAATGTGCTCAAGATATATAAGAATACCATTTACGTTGATTTAGGCGAAAACGCAATAAAATATAAAAATATAATTTTCTTTCTTATATGTTCAAAGAAATGTGGAACATATTATTTGATTTTTCAGAGTAATAATATATGTATATTAATATATAATATAAATTCAACATAGTATATCAAACAAAATTTACAACAATAAATAATAAATAAATAAATAAATAAATTACATTAAGATAAATTTCCCCAATTTTTCCTTACTAATTACTACCTACTAATACTTGATTCATAGTCAAGCACTTTAGCATATAGAAAGCATTATTTTGCAGTGCACCGCAAAGCATTTTAATTCCGCACCTTTCTAACATATCTTAAACTTACTCTTTGTATGTAATACAATTCTAATTTGTTTAATTGTACTTTCTTTTTTCCCTCATTATATCATAAATACTATCACCCCTTTAAACTGACATTTAATGTTAACAAAGATTAAGAAGAATTAAAGCTTGAAGGAGGTAGTGCGATGTCATATAGCTCTTTGACAAAACTGCGATGAAATGTTAAATGATATGACTACAGTGACGATAAGAGAAGCGGTGCAGAAAAACAGCATCAACACCTCCTCTGGCCCAAACGGCTGCCATGGGATACTCACACATTGCTCAGTTCTCTCTTTCTGAAAATAAACGATAAGGTTTTTGTGTTAACCCAAAGCTTGGATAGAAATGCTTCATGTACCTCGCGAAACGGTGAACTTTTAATTTTATTTACCACTATTTTCTTTCTATGAATACATTCATAAGCACAGTTGAGAATCTGTACCCAACACCATTTATTATGTAAAAGCTCTTAATGCTAGTAAAAGCATTTTATTCTATTTTCTAATTCTAATGCAAATCATTTTGGGAAACTGATGTATACAATACTTTTTTAAATAGAAATGCAAAAGGAAATCTGATTAACCAAAGTGAAAACAGAAAAATACAAATTAATATAAGTCTTGATTATTTCACCTTGCTTTTATTTATTGCTTGATAATTAATTCTTTGAATGTTTTATAGCTTACCTCATATTTTATTATAAATCATTCTACAAAGATATATACCTGAATATCATCCTTATTGACTGATTCTTCTTCAAACCGAAACAAAAGATCTTCACATTTCCTCTTCTCCTCTTCCAATTGTAAAGCCAGGGCATTCTTCTCCTGAAGCAGTTTTGTGAATGCAGTTTCTGCTTCTGTAACTGTTTTCTGCATCTTTTCTCGGTACTAAAATTACAATCATATTCTTAGTATCTTTAAAATATTAAATAAATTAGAAATACATATATAATGTAGCAACCTGTTCATATTCTTGTTTTATTGAAATAATTGATTGTTCAGCTTGATCTGCTTGATTAGCAGCTTTTGTAACGCGCTCACGTTCTAGATCTCTTTCTTTCCGAAGAATTTCTATCTCCTGCTGCTTCTCTTTTAATGTTTCCTAAAATAATTAAGATATATATAAGAAAAATTGTATGCAATGTTATCGTATTTATTTATAATCTTCTACACTAGAAGTTTTTGGTACACAGAAGACATATAAAGGGAATACATATTTATTAAAGGAATTATTGAAAACTAATTTGAAGCTAATATTCAATTATTGTCATCACAATCTATATTCTTAAGTTTCTGCAAAACTTGTATTTCATTCTTGATACTGTACTTGAACTTTTAGATGATTGAAAAACCGGTTTTTAATTAATACAACAGAAACGTACAAACTAAGTAACATAAATATTCAAAGCGTGTACGCTGTTGCGTTACAACACTATCAGATTTGCAAGATTTGTTATTTCTTACATATTTATCTGGATGACTATCAATGAAATAGAAAAGCTTCTTACTTCTTATATTCAGAAGTTGGTAAAAAATAAATTAGCAGAATAAAAACTGACGACATTGATAGGTATAAATAGTATCTTTCTGTACTTAATTTACAAAAGAAATCCCCACATAGGCGAGAATTGGCTTTCAAGGAGATTAAAAGGAATGGACAGAGGATTTTATTAACATTACATCCAAGTATTATTTGTCTAAACTACTTATCAACTACTACATAAGTGGCAATTACACTTTAATGAATAAAAGTGTACTATCTATGGTGATCAAACCATAGTATATGATTACAATCACAATGGCTACAGAAATGAATTTAATAAATCTGGACTGTCAAATCATAGAATTATGTTATAATCACAACGCATTTGCTGTTTTAGCTGCATTGAGAGCTTCAATTTCTAATTGATTAATTCATAATAATCAATACAAACGTTAGATTGTACTCTCACCTGCAGTGTAATTCGTGCAGGTGTCGACGTGCGCAAACCAGGCCTCTGGAATATTGGATGCAACAGACAACATATATGTATATATATAGCATGCAACAGCCATACAGTTAAACTGCAATTCCTCTTACTCTTTCTAATAAATAAATGTATGTCTTCAATAAAAAAATATAATAATTTTCTGACATTAACAACAATTAGTTATCATCTCTATTATAACAAAATTAAGATTAAACAACTCTTTGGAAAATAAGTTAAACTGTCTAACGTTTGACAATGTTACTCAACAAAAGCAATAACAATAATAACAACTGTAACACATATATATCTATAACACTTCTAAGTAACTAATAAGCTAACAGTTCATGTTTCAAAGCAATTCAACAAGAGTTGTTATACTTTATTCGCAAAAATCAATTTGTATGTTTAAAAACAATAAGAAGGATCGACACTGTTTAATAAACTACTTAATGAGGTATTCAATGAATTAGAATCTAATGATACTGAATCTAAATTGTACTAAGAACATGTGATCCCCTAATTGTTTTTAACAATGTCTCAAACAAAGTAAATAGCTAAAAATCTGCACTCTGGACAGAAGATGCAAGCTGAAGACCATTCTCCTTATTCTGGCACGGTAAATCTTACCCTCGCTGAGCTAACACCAGCCCTGGTGGCTACGCTCGCGGTGCTGGCGATGCTCGACAGTGAAAGTAAAGACTCTCTGGAACCAATCTTCTTCAGGGATGAGTTTAGAGCAGCGCCGGTTGGCTTGTGTACCATACACGATGACCTTTTGCTGGTTGGCGACCGGGTGACCTTGTGTGCGGGTGTGAACAGGCCGTATTTATGTCGACACTCAAAGTACCTGAATCAATGCTAAAATAATTAGCAAGCCACCAGAGAAATCTAATTAATGGTATCAGTAACTTGAATTTCAATGGAATTTTATGAAATGAACTAGTTTCAATAACCTTATAAACCTTACTATAATCTAAATCTCTTAATAGAAAACAACGTTATCCTAATACAATAGACTGCTGAAAGCTATCGTTATCTATTCACATCAAGCTCTATGAACAAAACTATAAATATACCTACAGATAATTAATTCAACATTGCAGAATCGAACAAACGTTCCTCCTACGTGAACAAGTTCTCTTTCGAATTTTCCAAAATTCATCGTTTCTTGATACTTTCTGCTATAGCCAGAGCTGAAGATTCTCGGTTCAAGGTCAGTATAATCATTTCCAGGTTCAGAATTAAAAAGCTTTCTTTATAGTTGTATGGCAAATAAGAAAAGGCAAGACATGTAACTGAATCATATAAGTGGGAAGTTATTGATGAGGGGGATAGCGACCTTAAGGAACCAAATTCTCGGCTCAAGCTATAGAATTGTGAAGATCAATGCAGACCTCTTATCACCAACGGAGCCATCGTTTTTTCCAATTGGATCATCGAGTTCCACGCCACACCATTCGCCTGGTGCAAATTCTGTGGGGCCCATGTACCTGAGGACACCTGTTTTGCTGCCTTGGCTGGACGATACTATTACCCTGTCGCCTATCCTGAGATCCCTCTGTGACATCGTGGACGACAGACTCGTCGTTGATGCGTCTATATGACGAGTTACACAGATTTTATCAAATGATACTCTGAATCGAATCTTACATGCAACATAAACTGTACTACCAATGCTACTGTCTATAATGCAAATTTTCATTTTTAGAATGCCCTTCCTTTAACAGGATACAACTGAGAAGCCTCAAAATAATACCCTTTCACAATTTCAACGATGAGAAGAGGGTGAGGAATCGGCGTACATCCGATTTATTTATTAAAACACACACAATTCAAGGCTTAGAGGTTTAGCTACATAAAGAGGACGCAAGACATTACATTGTTTCTTTCCTTAACACTTTGACAGCCAGTGTCGCTTATCCTGACATTAACTTTTTACCTTATTAATCCTTCTACTAACTACAATTTAAAAGTTATATGCAATTGTCAAAGTGTTAATGAACAAAATATATGAGAACACAAAAACAAGGTTTGTACATACAACACTAAAACAATCTATTCTAAACGGTGCGTTTTAAGCTACATGGCGTGCGGTCAAATTCACAATTCATAGAGAATCCTGCAGTTCTTCAATAAATTTCAAATATAATATAAACAATTATGACAACATGAACAAAGAACTGCAAAATTCTTCAACAACGATAGACGGCAATATTTTATTCTATTAAGAAGGCATTGTTGTGCATGCCTTGCACAGCATTCAATCTGAAGGTTCTTAGACAAAATTCATGCATATTAGGGACGAGGAGAGTATCTCTTGCAGCGATCCTTACTTAAAGACGGAGACATAGACTTGCTCAAGCCTTCTTTCATATTGCCAAGTGGAGATGTTGGTGTCTTCTGTGTAGGTGATGCCATATCCGACAACGGTGCTCTGGTGAGCCTAGTCAAACGTGAGAATATCCCTCGTTTCGGTTCGCATTGAAAATATCGGCAACCAGCAACTGAGCCATCATTCTTTCCTAAGAATTCCATTTCATTCTTTAGTTTCGTTAACTTTCATAAGATAGAATGATCTTATGGGGTCTTACCGATTGGTTCATCCAGGACTACACCAGCCCAGTCTCCAGGTGCAAATTGGGTCTCTCCTATGTAGGCGATGGCGCCTGGTTTGGTACCACCAACCCATACTCGGTCTCCTATTATGAAGCTGTCGGTGTCTTCTGTTAAGACGACACTGTTATCTGTTCCACATAAGGATTGTTTAATTGTTTCACAGAGTTGGAATTTGGAAAAATGATCATTTCAATGGGGGTGTAGGAGTGTTTAATGTAGGAAAACTGAAGTTCTTTGAGTAGTGGTAGAAAATGTTTTCAGCATTGAATGGCTTACCTTCCAAAAATTATGTATTATTAAATTCTTACGTAATCTGGAAGATTTTTTTAAAACCAGGCACCTGCATTAAGCTTGCAATCACTATAAACTACATGAAGAGCTTTCACAAGACAATTTACAGAGGAAAAATACAAGTGTAACTACAAAGTGATACGATAGTGATAATTCTAAGTGGATCCAGTAACCACTTTGGACGATTACTTTTGCATCCCTCTTAAAAAGAAAAAAAAACACATGAGATGTGGTACCTACCTGATCCTCTGCGCAAGCCAGCCTCGCTTAACCGGCGACCGTGCGTTTCCCAAAGATGATCCATCTGGTCTGTAGTCATGCAAAACAACGCAAAACAATGCGAATCAAAGAGAAGGAAGCATGCTTTAATGGACAAAATTATGAAATGTTTTATCACAAAGTTGAATGATATCAACAACTTGCTAGTAATATTGTACCTGTTCGAGGCTTAATTCAATTACAACGCAAGTCAAGCGTACAATCACAATCGCTGTTGACAAAAAAAGAGAAAAAAAATATAACGATTCACGATAGTATCAATTATTCATAAACAAACGTAGGCGAGCAGTGGTAGTAGGTCGCTTGCGTGGGCGGAAGTCCGCTGTTCGACGAGATAGATTCGTGATTAGAGGGAAACGATTAAATTATTCTAGATTGTGTACGCATAATCTCTATGATAATCATTGTTTTCCGTATATAGTGTTTAAAAACAGTATTCAAAATTTCAGAAACATGAAATAAGATTTATGTAAATATCAGCTGAGAATAATTAGTAACATTCTAGGTCTGTTTTATACATCTCAAAGATCGAGACGTAGTTATGCTTTTCAAACACTATATAAAGAACGATGCATCATCATCTAACATTTCCAATCGTCAAACAATGACTCATTCTGCAAAAAAGAAACAACTATAAAACGATGCAAGTCAAACAATTAAGCCTTGCAAATTCAGGTGAATCTCAATTCACTGAATGTTCCATTCATTGTTTAAGGTAAGATCTAGCTGTTGTAAGCGGGTGATGATGAACATCATCAAAATAAACATCACGTAGAGTGTCAAGCACCTTGACCGCGTGAAGCGAAACGCTTGTAACGTGATCCATACAATATGTAGTCATACAATCCAAGATACATCAGTCTCTCGTATGTACATCATGTAAACAAGGTTAATGGTGTAACTATTCGATTACTATTACGCTCGTCAGGTAGCAATTTGTACCTGTAATCTAATCTAATGAAAATCATGGTAACGAGATCCGGGTATGATCCATTCGAGAACTGATTTTCAATCGTACCCGCTGAACAGCTCCCTGATGTATCAAATTTTTGTTGCTTTGAACACATTTCCTTGAAACAATCAATTTTGAAACTTAATACTTTGGTGGCCGTTCTTGGAATTCTACGTTCCCTTTTTTTTATCTAGAAGAAGAATATTGATATTTATACTCAATAGTTTCAGATTTTAATCAATAATTAATTTTAAACTGAAGAAAAAAACAAGATAAAATATAATATATTCTGAATCCAATTACCAAATGTTTGATCAGTAAAGGAGATTAAAGGAATGCCAGTTATGTCAGTGACGCCAGTAAAACAAGGCTGATCACCTCGCCTCTATTAAAAATGCTCAAGATTCTTAAAACGACCAATATTATTCTCGATATCGCCCTCGTGAGTGTGCCCATATTTAGGTGATGGTGTCACAAGATGTTATTAAATACCGTAAGATTACGTCAGAATGAAAGATTGTCACTGCGGACGAACATGATTTATATTGGAATGCTAATCCATAGAAAAAACGCGTGAACATACGTGCAATTTGACAACATTTAGAATCGCATAGGTGACGAATAACGCAAGTCAGGAATTTCATGAAACCATCCATAAGGAAATTAAGAATCCTGATTTCAACGATATTGAAAAACTACAGAAGAAAGTCATAACTCAAGGGAGACTAAAGCCAACCCTTTTTCGGCCATTTCCGGTCAGACCGAAAGTGGCAAAAAAAAAAAATCGGCCATTCGTTGAGATTTTGACCCACTAATCACAATGGCGCAGAATTTTTTCGATAACTCTTACCGTTTGGCCTGTACAAAAGTGACAGAAAGTCTAAATGCTATAGTCCCCCTATCAAGATTTTCAATCCTAGAAACGTGTTGGCTAATAATGAACAGGAAGAAAAGCCAGCTGATTCTTCTTACTTCCTTACCAGCAAGAGAACATTCCCTTGTTTCGAATATCGAGTATCGGGAAACGTATCCGTTTCTACGTCAAATCGAAAATTGACATCGTTACCTTGAGCTTTCCTATCCTATTTCGAAACCCGAGCCAAGAACCAGCTGATACATGGGACAATATAGGGGCAAAGTTGGATCGTGGCGCGAAAAGCCCTACCCAAAAAAGGAAAGCGAGGCAAGCACGTGGGAGGAAAGACGAAACGGCTGGAAATCGAGCGTACAATAAACACTGGGATTGCATAACGGTGTGCGTCATGATGACTGCACACACATATCTGTTCCTAGCTCCTCATCCATTTGTGCAACGATGCAACGAAGCCGCTGGATGAACCAATAAGGCAAGATGGGTGCCCTCGATGCGAGACTGACACTTTTGTACGCGTGCAACGTGCTGCGTTTCTTTCTTGATGAATAATCGAGCGACTAATCTGGATCTAGAAACGCAGGACCTTGCATCTTAAACGTGCATTCTACAATGAAACGAAGGTTAATGAATTAACGATTGGTCCTGACTGGGTAGAATGAATTAGAGATAAGTTTTATAAATAAGATTCAAAACAAAAGAGTAATTGTACCTAAGTAATAATTTTGTTGAGCTCAAACTTTAAATAATTTTATAATCCAAAGTTTAAAAGGTAGGAATTTTAAAAGCCTCTTTCTATATTAATATTGACTCCAAACTTGAGGACCTTAAACAATGGAAAAATTCAAATTAAATAGATAATTTAACAATCTTGAATGAGTAGATATTTAAAAAAATATATGAATTGTAGAAGAAGTACACAAAAAATTATACAACCATATTTCAATCACCAAATGAATAAACGTCCAACAAGAAAACTCAATGGAAATCTGAATGAAACCAATTCTTTATAAATAAAGAACCCAAACAAGACACCTATGAAGATTCTCACAATCAGTAGCACCTGCTATTAAACACAACACAACATTAATGGAAGGAATAAAATGATGTTTAATGTTAGTAACAAATAATAGAATGAATGAAATTTACTTTACCGTTTCAAAGGGCGTATTATGTAAATCAAAAGCGTTCACGATGCTTAATTAAAACTATAGCGTTTGTTACTGATATGTATTTACCGGATCGCTCAGACGAGATGCGTTGCGTTGAGAGGTGGAAGAACGACTCGTGAGAAGTTTGCAGGTTCGAGCTTGTAAAAGTATTCGTTCACGTTCGTCTCAGGGTCTCGTGGGCGTACTCGTTTGCACCGTGTGGGGAATTAATGAATCGCATTCGGCTTCAAACTAGTCTAAGCCCTGTATTTGTTTCACTTTCCTATCCATATTATATGTGTACTCAACGTGGATTTATTGGGTACAATTCCCTATTATTATTAATGTAAATTGGACTTCATTTCATTTACACGTGACAGTGAAACAAATAACTTTATCTTACTGGTTGTAATGTTTTTCATGATACGCGAAATATAAATATATACCTTTCTCATGTATTCATATATTGATACAATTTTAAGATGTATTCCAATGATTAGATCATATCCAGATATAATAATATTACCTTATCACCTTGCAGGTATTATAATAGTTCTTAATTTTTGGTGGAATACAAAACATATTAGACACTTAAAATATGAAAAATGATGAATAATAAAATATTCCTTTCTAAGCATGCATATGCAACACAACGCAACACAACAGATTTCATTGATAAAAACTCACTCATTGATGATCTTGGTGGTGACGGTGGAACTGCTGGTCTCGGTGGTAGATTACTACATGGCCGGCCAATTTTTGATGGTGGTCTTAATCCTGATGGTTTTGGATCTGTCATCTTATATATGTGCACTTACTGTTATGTAACACTGAAACATGAAAATAATGGATTAGTAAAATTGTAGCAAGTGTTCAAGATATATAAATAAGTAATGATTCATTGATCAAGAAATAAAATTATACATTTGCATTAACATAAAATATGATAACAAGTATCATAATGTATAAAAATCAATATCGTAATATAACAGAAGAATTCGATTTAATGGTATTAAACCAAGTTAATTATAACGATTAATTTAAACGTTTATTATAGAAATTAGGCTACCTGTGCTTAATTTTTATTTATAAAATGGGTTTTCTGAAAGAAAAGTACCGCAATGGAAATTTGAATTTTCAAATTAATCGAAAAGTCGTTGCTGAAATCGAAGTCAAAACTCGAATTGCGCACGCAAATTTGTGAAATCAATCCTTATTATGTATTTGACGTTCGTTGATAAGTCACAGAAACAAAATGTATAATTTATATATGCAAAAAGGAAGCACTCTAAAATATGAATTTTTTGCTTAGTGCATATTATGATATTTAAAAAAACGTCAAATAGAAGAGAGGTTAACTTCTTCAAGACGGATATTCATCATTTGAAAATGAATTTATATATATATGATTACCTTATTTAAATATGATATAATGCTTTCGAGTGCACTCAATGAACATATTTTACAAATAATAATTATAACATGACTGTGTCTACAGAAACGAGCACCGCGAATAATTCGAACAAATTCGCACAACAGTCAACGGAAAAGTGACAATTACTAGCGCCAGAAGCGCCGTCACGGTCTACTTGCGAATTAATTCATCATTTTCAGGGCAGTCGTTTCTGTATAGATGGTATTTTAAGAATACCTCATTTATGGCGGTCTTTTTAAAATACACGTTTTTCAAACAATTACCTTAATAATTTTTTCTCGTCCTGACTTTGATTGATTTCTAAAAATACATGCAACACGTCGCATGTTGTGTACGAACGTAGAATAGGTATCGCGGCACGGTACAAACGATTTGTACGGACGCAGAATCGACACCAAGACTGGATATATGCAACGTTTAAATGCCCAGAATCGACACCGAGGCTGGATATATGCAACATTAAATGCCCAGAATCGACACCGAGGCTGGATATATGCAACGTCTGGGTCCCAATGTTTGTTGCATATATCCAGCTTTTACTGTAACACGTTTCACTGATTCATCATTTGTTTTGAAACACAGTGGTGAATCATCATGTTTCTAAAAAATAAAGTTGAAATAAAACAGAAAGTTTAAAAGGATTTTATGATAACGTTCTAGCTAAGTAACAATTGCTATCAAAATTAAATGTTTAAACACGTATAATGTATTTTTTAACCACAGACTATGGTACAGTAAACAGTGCTAATTTAGTATTGGAAGATATTCTATCTTCTTTCCATATACTTTAGAAACTGTTTCATTATCTAAATTCGATATATCTTATATAAATCAGTAATTATCTGATTTATTGAAACAATTTTATTGTCAAAACTAATTTGAGGTTAAATCCAAGATAAGAAAAAATGACAGTTAATCTGTCAACAGTGCCACTTGTTGCTTTATCCGGCGAAACTAAGCAGATTATTTCAACATTGTTAAATCCACCAAAAATTATTCCATCTGAAAATGGATTACCAAGGTAACTCAATAATTTTTCAATGATTATATAAGTTTCTTTTGAATTAAACTCTCACTTTATAAATTTAAGCATGTAATAACAGGTTTTAAGAATTTGTGAATGTTTAGAGATTGGAGAGGTCTTGCACATTTATCCAACTTAGGTGGTGAGATATTACCATTATTAACTTCTCACTCAGATCCGTCTGCATATATCTTAACAACCTGGCGACAAAAACAGAAACATATTACAATTAAGGATTTACAAGTAGCATTAGAAGAAATTGATAGATGGGATATTGTAGACGATACATTAGAGTTGTTTGGTTTGTATTTCCAGTGTGTAATTTTTCATTAAACATTTACTTTATAATCATACTTATCTGTGTTTGTATTATAGAAAAAGATGCTATAAAATATTTAGAACAATTAGAAAGATCTCAAACATCAGCTGATATCATTGCAGGTGATGATACAAAAATTCTTACAGTAGGTAAGTTTGTTGGAACATATAGTGTTACATTATTAGACGAAGTAATGAAATATTACAGATCATTCTGCTTTTCCAATAGATGATATTCATAGGTCCAGGCAAGGATTGGATAATCAATATTATGATGCTTTTTTATTATATGCAGATGAAGATATTAATTTTGCTACTAAAATGATAGACAAATTAGAAAGCCAATATAAGTTAAAGGTAAAGAAATAATATGAAATGTGTAAAATCAATGAAACATAAGACAAATTATTTTTCAGCTTTGTTTGAAAGATAGAGATTTAATTGGTGGAATTACATTTGAACATGAAGCTGTAATAACATTGATATCAGAACGTTGTAATAGATTAATTGTAATAGTATCATCTAATTTTCTTGAAAGTCCAGCAAATAAATTCTTTTTAAATTATGCTCAGGCATTAGGTATTGGTAAGTTATGATGACATTATAATAGTTGTCTTTTTAATAACTATAATTTTCGATTTTAATATTGTATTAGTATATATGTTTAATTAGATAAAGGTCAACGAAAAGTAATACCCTGTTTATATGGAAAATGTCAGTTACCGCGACAATTGAACTATATGTTTATACTGGATTATAATAGAGTAACTTTATATAATTTCTGGGAAAAATTGCGAGATTCCGTACAAATTGTAAATGCTCCAAAAAGTAATACAAACTGGTACTGTATCTTCATTCAACTTATTCCTTAATATTAAGAATGCTATGTATACTAAAAGTTCCATTCTATTTTTAGTATAACTGTAAATGAAGAACCTGTATTACTTTCTAAAAAGGAGGCTACTCGTAATACTGTAGAAATAAATAGCGAATATGAAACAGAAAAGAATACAGTAAAAGACCAAGTATTAAAAGGCAATGATAAATCATCAGATGCTAAACAGGAACCAAATAATCCTGAATTAAACAAAGATAGTAATAAGACAATCAATAACTTTTTACGATGGAATTGGAAAAAGAGAGGAATTCGGAAAGCTGAACGTGATAACGAAGAATATGTGTCAATTACAAAAACAGTAAATTTGCCATCTCTTGAAAACTTAGACCCGTTAAACACATCGACAGATTTGACGGAAAAGAAGCAAAAACCAAAATTTTTAAAGAAATACGTGAAAAAGGTGCCTTTTAAACTATAAAAATTTGTTATTTATAAAAAGTATAATGTTATTAATATTAATTATTTTATCAAAGTGTAATATTAAAGTAGAGTTGTATTATATTTTGATAATGAAATGTATAAAAACAAATCTACTAATAAAATGTTAATTACAGAAAAAGACAGAATCTCACAATGTGAGATTCCCGTGTCTCAATTAGCGCAGTCTATGATTCAGCGGATGATTAAGTCGAAAATTCTGAAAATTATCAGTCATGGTGATTTAATTTTGTTTTAAAGTCTACATTGAAGGAAACTGCGTTACTCTTCAAAATTAAGATACATAAAATAAATTCGCGCGGTTGAAGATTCGAAAAGAAAACGGAAATGTGGTGTTGTTAGGTGGCGCTGTTTCGTCCGTACTCTGATTGGTCGGCGTAATCGCGCCCATGTCAGCTGTGCGGTAAAGTGTCGCCAGTCGTCCGTCGTAGACGCGGATTCGTGCAAATGGCGTCAGTGGCAGTATGAGCGATCGTATGCAGTGTAATAACGCGTACGGGCCTCGTCCGGGCGCGGCGCCGCGCGGCCCAGCCTGACGGCGAGCGTGAGTGCGACGATATTGGTCGAGATCGAAGAAAAAAATAATTAATTAAAGGGGATCATTAATTTTATCGTCGTATTGCAACGGTGTGTACGTTTCAACGACGAGTGGTGACACGCAGTGAGAAAGAGAGGTGAGTGGCAGATTGAAAAAAATATAAAGTCGACCAGAAGAACTGTGATCTTTTACAAGTGCCGTGTTACGCATTCGTAATGATTGTTATTTACGAAACGAAACTATTCGATCATGTAGTAATAGTAGTAGTAGTAGTAGTAGTAATATTTATTAGTAGTAGTTCGTGCTACGAATGCATTCTCGAACGTCCACGAATTTCTTTGAAAACGTACAACAAATCTATACACTATGCAGACTTTCGCTTGTATCGTTTAATGCGGACAGATTTTTATGAATCTTTCTGAAGATTAACAGATGCGTGATACGATCTCTATAATAATAAAATGAAATGCAACGCATTGGAACCGATTGCTTAAGCGAATCTAAACCGTAATAAGTAAATAGAATGAATAGGAACAGGATAGAATGGTACGCATAGTAGTTTCTTTGTTAGGTTTAGACAATACTCTTATGCGTGACAGGTGCCATGCGTGTATCACTGCCAAATCTATCGTGACGCCTTAAAACGCTATACTTATCGCGTTCGATGGTATTTTCGCGGGGATTAACCACGTTAGTCATTTATCCTATTTCAGCGTAACTTTCTGAATACACACTACTTATACACGATTTTATTATTTCGTCATTAAACGCGTTGTATCTACGGACGATGGTAGATTTTTATTTATCGTTTAACAAAGATTAGAAATTTTCTTATCGCGTTTCATGGAAATTTTTGTAATACTGTTATTCTGACAGGCTGTTTGAATATGTCGTTGTTATCGCGTAATCAAGACACGGCCATGTTTTGTCCCAGCTAAAAAACACGTTTTCTCGTGGCCACGTGCACGTGTGGGCTAAAGCGGAACGTTTTTGTTTGCGACGCGAGTTCCTAAATGCGACTTTACGATTGCATAAGAGATCGGAGGTGTGCTCATCTAAAGTCTGTTCTAACGTCGTCTAAAAATGTTAAGTTCGTTTCTATTTTGAAAAGCTCGACTCGAAACTACCCTGATACATTAGAAATTTGAAAACGATGCGTCATCTTCTCCAAACGTAGTTATAAATTTCAAATGAAAGGATTAAAATACTGATAGCATAACAATGGAGGTATACGCGCGTATTTTATGATTACGTCACGAGCACGCGTCACGTCTTATCTCCTCATAGGATCGTAATATTTCTGCTTTCCTAATTTATCGATCGAGGTAACACTTTTAAAACCCGCTTCCGTTACAGAGAAATTCAAGTGATCGTATTAATAAATTATACGGGTTTTTTGAAACCAAACAAGGGAGTATAAAAACGTTGGTGAACAAATGGATAAAGCGGTTAACCTCACCGATACGGAGTGACTCCGGGGTGATAGGGCATTAACACTTTTGAGATAACAATGTCGTGGAATATTAAGTTCGTTTATTAAATATAATTGTTACAGGGAGAATTCGTTTCGATAAAAATGTTTGTGTAATATTGCAACACGATTTATTTGTGTATCTTAAAGTCACACGTGTAAATCGAAAATCGTACGAGATTGTTTCGTCGCCTAGTAAATGCTAGTGGATTTCTATTTAGTGAAATATCGTCAGCTGTTGATGTCCGGTTGATAACCCGAAAAAAATCTCGTATCCCTGTAACCGGTTATAACGGATTAACCCAGAATTTACGATAGCGATTACAGACTGTTCGATAGCCATTAGAATGGACTCCGATTTCCGTTACACGTTTTCGTAACACGTATCTGTATGAAGGCTACATAGCGTTACAACTATCTAACATACACTATCGTTAAAAAGTTTGGGAACATAAAGATTTAAATACAATAAATAATTTAACTGCATAATATAAAATATATACTTCAACCATATAGTAATATAGAAGAGAACGGTATTAGAATTAAGCAAAAGAATACAATGTAGAATCACTTATCTCGAATTTTTAATTATTTTTTCAAACAATTCAAATGTTTCCAAACTTCTTTGCGGTGGTGCACATTGCTTGTTAAATCTAATAAAGCTTTGAAATTCTCAAATTAGTATAAAAAATTAATAAACAAATTTAGTAATTAAAGTTTGTAGTATACAACTTGTTCATTAATTATATATTATGATTGATTACTAAGGTCGGAAACTTTCTAACATTAATTAAGGTCTGGTGCGAAGAAACTTAACACGTACAATAATTAACTTTCTCGTATTAAACCGATCAAAGTGTCGAGTTTAAATATAAACGACGCGTGTTGTGTTCGTTCTTCGGAGAAGTCACTGACCACCGAGAAATTCTGGCGCGCGACAATATTTTCATGGAAACGGACCCTCCGGTCATTCAACCGGGCGTAAAGATTATTTATTATGTTCTTAATCCATCCGTCGGCTTAGAAGACGTTATATGTAATGTGTTTTCTCTTTATATTATCTGATTATCAAAGAATTTTCGCACTCGAAGAGAAGAACAAGAACAATTTATCTATCAACGATGCGGTAGATGGGTTTGATGGGAAAATTTGAACGGAAACAAAGTTCATATTGATGAACGGGATGAGATACATTGGACAAAGAACGGTAACCTTATCAAGCTGTTCAATAAAGACGTTTGTTTTGTCTGACGAGAAGAGATCGTTCCATCAGAATCGTATTGAAATCGATAGACTTTGTATCGTAGCGATTTTGCGAAATGAGGTCGGCTAATATTAGGCTGCAAATGTGCTCGTTTTATATTGTAGCCATGCCGGATAGCAGGATCATGTTGTAGTAATGTATAGGGTTATCCAAATTGAGTGCCGCATCTTCAAATTGAAATGAAACAAAGTCTATTTTACGATATTAATTATGAAAAACAATCTTCTCCGCTTCTTTTTGCGAGCATGATACGTTTGACCAAATTTAACGAACGTGTCTAGGGGATAGTAGCAAGTAGCGTAGTATAATTTATAGCTTAGTAGATATCATGTAGACAAATAAAGACATAGTAAAATAGGTTACGTGGACGATCAAGAATGCCCGGGTAAAATCGCGACCGGAAGTTGTTATTCGACCGCGAACCACGTTCCGATACGACTGTGCTCCGCAGAGTGCCGTCGCAAGAGGGATGCAGGCCGAACTGATGTACCGAAAACCGTTGACAATGACGACGTCTCCGAGTCAGAGTTTTCATCATCCTGGTAGCGGAAAGAGAGAGAATGGTGGTAGAGACTCGAGGGAGACCATACACTCTGGCCACTTCATGGTGTCCGATTTCGAGGCGGAGGCCCAGGACGACGAGGACGAGCTAGCGGTTCCTGTGCCGGACGAAGAGGCTGCCAGGATGGCGATCATCGCGCCCATTGGACTGTTTTACGAGAGATTTGCCAGTAATTCATCGAATGAGAAGAGTTCTCAGCAGCTCAGCATCGAGACGTCCTTGAACAAGCTGTTCCAGTGCATGTCCCTCGCTTACAGGTGAGTTTCTCTTTTCCCTCGGATTTTATTATTTTCTTTAATTTTTCACCTGCTCTACCCCTCTCTACCCTATATATTTATTCGCCAACCCGTATCTAAAATTGAAAATCTTGAGAAGGGGGCTAAAGCATTTCGACTTTGTCACTTTGTACAAGCCAAATGGTAAGAGTTATTGAAAAAATTCTTACGTCATTGTGTTTAGTGGATCAAAATCTCAACGAATGGCCGATTTTTTTTTTTGCCACTTCCGGTCTGACCGGGGTTGGTTTTAGAGCGAATCTCGCTCTACTTTTACCTAGTTTTATACCTCTGTAAGTCTTTATCCCCACCGTTTGTTGATAATGCTCGCTTGGAGCGTGGCTCGGTGTTATCAACGATCAACGATGATGACTCATTAACCCTATCAAACGATGAAAAATACAATTTTTATAGTCTTTACTTTATCGTCACAAGAATGTTTTTAATTGAATCGATGAGGTTCCTTCCTTAGTGGCAAGCCCTCGTCAGCCCCCACTTCTTGCATGGAGCGTGCCTCGACTTTATCTACCATCAATGATGACTCTGGCATTAAAACTTTTTCATTGAATCAATCAGGTTGTTACGTAGCCAATTAAGGATTAGTAGAGGATATAAAATAGTTGATTCATTTAGATATATTATAGGACTAGTAGCCTACGTGGAACCAACCATAAGAGGAGGGTGAGAAAGCGACCGATAAATCTCAAGCAGAACAGAGAAACGAACTTTATCCCGTGATGTCAGTAAAGAGAAATGGAAGGCACGACATATTGCGCTCGGTTTGAACGTGTCCCGCGATTAAAATGTCGATACGTTTTGCAACAATAAGGGGGACAGTCTCGCAATCGGCCCCTTCGGGAGATTAGTAGGGCAACGCAGATTCCAACTGTATTTCAAACCAGACAAACGTTACGTTACACCCTGTCGGCATTCCGGATGATAACGGGCGATTAAATTAATTAAGAAGAGGCCGTAGAACCAAACGACAACATCGCAATTAAGCTCGTCCTTGATGAAGCTGGAGCTGTCTGCCTTCGTGGCAATTTCCGTTTTTCCACTTGGAAAGCTTTTAGAGAGGGACACTTGAAAGTTATCCTAGAATTTGTAGATTTCAATTGAACGTCTCGAAGACCGATAAGAGTAGATTTAATTTGTTTTGGACACCCTCTGTGCTATCCTCAAGAATCTACTGAAAGGGTATAGTCGGGTAAGGTAGGTAAAATGGCCCTTGAACTAAATTAAATTCAGAATGCGTCATTCGATAGCATATCAAAAGAAAATACTGCACACCAATTTTCAACCCTTTATTTTAACCAGGGGGGCAGTGAGGGGGAGCAAAAGAAACGCCAGATCGTGCCCCATAATATTCGAAAATTCTGAAAAAATTCCGGTTTGAATTTAATTTGGTTCAAGGGCCATTTTGCCTATCTTACCCGGCTATACCCTTTCTTCTTCTGCAATTAGGAATTTTTGAAATTCCTACTCCTCTTATTATTGGATCTGGAAATCTTAAGCTCAAATTAAATAAACTTAATGCTTCGAATAGAAGCGAGTATACTAAAGAAGGTAGTATATTCAGAGTAATAGTTTAAAGTTTCAAAATTTTCACTGCTCGAGTTAATTATCATCTATTTAACATTTATTATTGATCAGCTGTTAATCATTTCAAGTGAATCTCACATATCGTAAAAGATGAAATCTTTACATCTTGAATTCATTCGCATTACAAGAATCTGGTAGTAGAATCGTTTTCATTTGTAATTCGCTGTATTGAACTGAAACAGTATTGAAATAAATTCAAAGGAGTCGAGTGGTCTGGCAGGCGTGTTATCACATATCGTCGGTTATAACTTATCAGATTTCATACACGATATCTCGCAACATTTGGCTAATCGAGAAGCACCTTTGCCCCCGAAACAGACACGTGCGAAAAATTCCAATGTTTCAAGGCTGTTTAAACAATTGTTCTTTTCATATTTTTTTTCTCTCGCATATCGATGACGGTAGTCAAAATTTCACATCAATATTCACGAGACGTGTTAGAAATGAAGCGTGTCCAATTAAAGTAAGTCTACAAATTACTTGTACCGAGGAAAGAGATATATTGTCATTAATTGAATCTCATTGTTCTATTGTCTTCTACAACATTTTCTTTACCGTCGTTGATGAGCCATTTCTTGTTATTTTACTATTTCATAATTTTGGAAACACTTGTTTACTTGTTGAAAGAGATTTATCGTCTAATTTAGAGTTAATTAGCTATTATTTGATTTTGAAATATTTCTTTTTCCAAAGGGTTCAAATATTTAGGAAATTTTTCTGTTTACTTAATTAGAATATTTTCTGTAATCACCATTGTATCGCTTTGCATACATCATAAATCGTCGTGTCTTTCTAAAAAATACAGACATTATTTGTCGAAAAAAAACAAAAGATTCAGTAGATATAATTAATTAAAGAAATTATACACAGTGGTTAGAAAAAGTTGCAGTAAAAAAACAATGAACTTTGTAGAATAAAATGGAAAAAGAACAACAAACAATAGCCGTAGCGTATGCTTCAACGTAAACGCATTATTTTATCCGGCTATAAGATTGGATAATAAATGAAGAGATATCGTAATTCCACCGATAGCGTTCCGGCTATTATTGTTCCGCCTTCTCAACGAAAGGGTTAATCAGTTGATGATGATTTATGTCGGTACTGTAATTGGACGCGCAAACTGAAAAGGCGTGTATGTATATATTTTTATCTGACAAAGAGTAGCGATATTATTGTCATTAATGACGTAACTTGAACACACTTCTCTATCGAACATAACACGATCGTAAATTTCGTTTACGTTGAAAAACAAAAATGATAAAAGCAACACTTTTTCGTTGATTCTAACTTTATTAGGATAATTACAATTTTCATCGATATTTCAAGCAATTTCCTTCTGAATCAAATTGGATTTTCATAATTATTCGAGTTTGATTATTGTATTTTGTATTTTATAAAAATTGCAAAAAATTCATTATATAGAATTTGAAAGAAGTATGTGTACCAAAAGATACATGCCTTTTCCGTATACCAACGATAATTCCACTGCGAGGTTGTATACTGTTTGCGTACGACGCGATAAATGACGTGAATCATGTTGACAATGTAAGGTTTATAGTAACATTTTGTATGTTTATTCTTCGATGTATATCATACTTCGTAATCTATCTTTTCGTAACTGTAAGACACGCCATTCCTGATGTACCGTTCCCAGTGCAAATAAGAAACGTAAGTTTTTCATTGATAACACCATAGAAATGATATCATCTATGTGTGGCTTTTGTCTTAGGGTTAAGTTAAATATTATTATCTATAACAGGGATGAGCAACCTTTTTTTACAACGGGCCAGTTACAAATTTAAAAATGAGATGAACTCAAATTATCTCTTTATTAACAAAATAAACTTAGTATAAAAAAGTACAGAAATAAAACACTCATTAATAGAAATATTATTAAAACGGCGAAAGATGTATGTGGGAAAAAATTATTTAATGAGAAATTTGGCATTGCTTCTTTGGAAATGATCAATGACGTCGGCATCATTTCCAAAAATTAAATTAGCACGCTGTAGGAATTTTTAAAAATCAAAATGTAAAATCTTTGAAAGGGCCGCGGGTTACTCATCCCTGATCTATAGCGTTTATGAAAGTGCTGATGAATAGAAAAATTGTAAGGAACGAGCCAGACCGTTGCTCATAATAGCACTCTCATTTACACGATAATTATTTTATGTTAATTGCAATTCACCTCCGTGATAAGCGTGTATTGATTATGCACTTAGAAACCGTTACTAGCTTTTAATAATCACCTTTTTCCTTGTAAAATTTTCAATGGTGGTACGTGTATGCATTATTAGGAATTTCAAATGTTTCATTGTTTATTAAAAAACATAACGTTGTGCGAATAAATTAGGATTGTATATTGAATAATTAAAAACACGGTATATAAATTAGAAAATCTTCAGAAAGTGATAAGATTCGGCTATGATCTTATCCACGATCTTAGATAAAAATGATCTAAACAATCATAATTAATCAGCGATTCGAAATGATCCTGGAAAATCCAAGCTCGATAAATATTTCCTTTCAAATAGCGAATTGTTTGCTTATCACCGAATGCGATCATTGTGTACTTGAAAATTATCTGAACCATATCAAAAGCTCAGCTTGTGCATCAAGGAAAATCCTGAGGTTTCGATGAAACGAAGGAAAACTTTGATGATGGAATGAATTGTAATGAATCATGCGAGCTTCGCTAATTCTGCGTTCTCTCGCGACCCGCGTAACTCGAAAATGTGAATCGAGCTAAATTACCGTAAAGACTGGTGTGTGTATGCGTTTGTCGTATCGTGTCTTTTATCATGCAAGGCCACTGCGTCATCGCACACATGCACATGTCACTAATGTGTATGCGCCATGAGCGTATGAACTGCACAGAAAGCAAACAGATCAGCTCAGTTTTCATAAAATTTCTCAATTTCATGATTAGGATACTTGGTTAGTATACAAATAACTTATTTCCATAAGTTTATTTAATAAGTAATGTAATTTTGTAGCATTCAGCTTTTCTGCAATTTCCATATTTTCCACAACTGGAAAAATATGTTATCTATCTCTCTTCTTATCTGTCCCCAATGTACTGTTTGTTTATCAGTTCCCAACTATCGTTGCACGTTTCTCTCAATGAATCAGCGTATGCGTTTGTTTTTTGAAATCAGAAAAAAGTAGCAGGAATTATTATACCAATTTGCATACCATTATATCAGTGTAAACACGTTTCAACCTAGGATGTAATCTTCAAATGACATATAGTTATTTTAAAAATGCTGTGGATAATAGGATAATAACATGTTTAATTGTTTGTATATTACATACTGTTATATTTCAAGAGATTGAGATAATGATGGTATTTTGGAATTTCTTCGGTTCCAAATTTATACGCAAACATTTCGTTATTTATGACAAAGATGTTCTCGTTGAAGCTTTGAATTTCGCAATGCTTACAATAAATTGCTCTACTTAACTATCCGATAAAGTAACGAGCTTTAATTATTTTCTTGAATCAAAGGGCGTTACAAAGTGAATGTAAAAGCGCGCACACTATATAACACTACTCAGACATTGAAATTTTATGTGAACTGCTTTGATACCCGACTCGCAAACACAGCTAAATTAATTGAACTATCCTGAGCTTCTTTACGATTGCTCAAATGCTTGTCACGCTTTCAATGATTTGCGTAATTCCTTTCTTAACGCCTTATCATAGCCGATGATGATGCTGTTTCGTGATACATTGAATATTATCGTTTATAATGCGTTGAATAAGTGTTAAACTTCAACACTTTGATTGCCACAGTGAGAATACATAATTTCATTTTGTTATTTCATTTCATTATTTGATTAAATTCAAGAGCAATCAAGCTGTTATCCTTATTACAATTAGAAACGTAATTAGAATTTCTGTCAAAGGCCAAGTTCACTAATTCAATGTACGTTACAGAGAGTCAACGACCTGATTAATTTCACGTATACATTATTATTTATTACCATATTTATTGAGGGTACATTTTTAGGATATCAGAGCCATTCTATTCTCTCTCTAGTTTCTTACACATTTCTGTGTAGGTACTTTTCAATTAGTTTTAAATGTTTTATCTCTTGTAAGAAATAAGTTTGCAATTCAATTATCATTGTTTTTATATCACAAGCGCATTAATCCTATTGAGATGTTAATCTTAAGCAGTTTCCACGCCACATCTGTTGTGTAATGATTAATCCTCAAAGCTCTATAAGTATTATTTCTTCATTACACTTTACTTTTAATACAAGGGATTAAGAACATGCAATTTCTGATATAACGAAAGAGAAAAATACTTGGTTGAAGAAAATCTTGGACAAACGATGATAATCAGCATCGTTTCTCCAAGCCATATAGGTCGTGTGACGAACAAATAATTATCAGATAACCAGATTATATTCATCGTGAAAGAGAAACAACAGCCTGTGAAAATTGAATCTGTTTTCGTAATTAAGAGAAGACTTAAAAATTTCAATTGAAAGGGGAAAGAAAAGACGTTAAGATAAGCAAGCAATTATATTGTCACAGATACTGGAATTTCACGCTATTATTTATTATTATTGTTTTAATTGCATATTGTTATTACAAATAATATGAGAGAAATGTGAAAACAGAATGTAAAGCAATATTGACACTGGCAAACAACCGAAGAGGGCACTTGATTTAAATAACTTTCGCATGGTCATCGGTGTTTCCCAATGAGAAACCGAATCCGTGGAAAATCTTAATTCGTATCCTCTGCTTATTTCATTCCATCGTTCGTTTATATTTAGAACGGTATTCGCCTGAGTCGAGCAAACACGGCTGAGTATTTGCCGTGCTTGAGTAAACACGGATCGAGACCGATTCTCTACGATGATAGTTCCGTAAAATTCTTGAAAGCCTGATAATGCGTTTTATAAAGATAATAAGCTAAGCTTTAAGCCTCGTAAACGAGCTTTTCAACCATCCAGATCCCGCTGACAATGAGCCTTTAATGACGAAAGATCTTGAATCTTAATTGCGAAAAAAGATACCGCAATAATAAATGGATTAGCTTTTCCTAACAATAAGAGTTTACTAAAAATTCAAACTTATTTACAGTAGGTATGACGTATGGGCATTTGAATTTGTTCCAGACAGAAATTGACATCGCCCAAGTGGAATCGGTTCAAAGGGATCAGGCTGAGATGGAAGGACAAGATCAGGCTAAACAACGTAATATGGAGATGCTGGCACATGCAATGTAAGAACAGTTATAGAAAAAACATTTTGAATAATTTATACATTTTTTTATTTCTCTATAGAAAAATCTGGATGAATTTTATTTACCATTTAGAAATTATAGTAACGATAGGATGGAATGTACTTCGCTGATATAAATTATTAAACGTAATTTTCATGTTAAATGTTGATTACAAAAGGCGATTAATAACAAGTCAAAGTAGTAGACAGGATCTTTCTCTAAGAGCATCAGTAGCTCATTCATAAAATTTTACTGATGCATTTGTGATTATTACACAACACACTAGAAGGTTTAATGAAACCTCTACCGTGTTTATATTTCATTTATAATAAGTTTCATTCATTCAGCAGGATTATTCAAACATATGTAATCTCTTGTAACCGTTTCAAGCGATCCCAGTAACCGGAAGTAGTACGCGAAGCACAAGGCACGTTGACTGTACAGATTTTTCTGAGCATTACGAATCGTTTCGTACGATAACCCGGAGCAACATTGATAACGTCGCGCCTACTTTTTATTCTTTTTTCCATTCCTTTTTTTTCTTTTTTTTTCTTTTTACTCCGGATGAGTTGTCACAGTTCGAGGGTCACGTGATAAACAGACGTCGCTGAAAGAGGAAGGCGCTTTTTGAAACGGTGGCCAATCTTCTTTTTTATTGTTATTGTAAAATTAAACGTGGATATTTTAATCGTTTGAACTCGGGGGTGGGTCACATTGGTTCAACTTATTTTTACACTTAACTAAATACAAATCTTATCGAATACTCTTTTTTCATTGTTTCCAGTCACATTTACAATTCTAAATTTGTAATCTTGTTATATTAATTAATGTAAAATATTTTTTTACATTATGTTTTTTTTTAAAACATATGTTAGGTTTTAATAGAATTATGAAATGTGTACAAATACTAATTCCTTCCGTTTCCACTCCTTAGTTCCAAAAATCTATATATGCTATACTATACCTATTTTGAATGATCTATTTATCTGGCAATCTAGTGTTAAACACCGGCGATTTAGTACGCGATATCGCGTGATCGGACATTCAGTGCTACCGGGATGAGTGAAAGGGATCGAAAAGGGGGTAGTGAAAATGCTTTCGAACCGAAGGCAACGTTTACAATCGAGAAACAAATTTGACGAGATAGAGTGTAATCTAAAGCCAAATTAAATTGATTCAAGATATCCAGCCGCGAAAATAAAGCGATACGCGGTAGATAGACGACTCGCTATTCGACGAGATAAAGAAATATCTTGCACGTGACACGGCAGTGACAAAGAATCCCCGCCAACGGGGATCTTCACACCTCGTCTTTCTATAAGTTTTCCAACGAAATTGACGATTCAGTTCCGCGAACACTCTCGTTCTAAGTCCACGAAATTTTACCGGGTCGTTATAATTCTACATACTTTCATTAATTTTCTTTTCTGCTCTGCTTCCATCGTCATTTTATTATTATTATTATTCTTATCATTTAGTTAAAGCGGTGACTTTGAATCCAGAGGAAATCGAGGTAAACTTAGAAATTGATTGTTCACTAAAGAAATTCTCTAATAAACAACGAGGCTTAATTGACCGATCGAAGTTAGGATAAAAATACAATTCCTCTTCGCTTTCTATACTTAAGTGTCCCACGTGTGGACTAAACAATCAAAGGGTTAAGAGGAATTAAGACGATGTCTTTGAGGTTCCATTCTGTCGGTCAATTACTTATCAAACTATTAATAAATCCTCTATTATTAGTCTCAGCTTGAATTTTTCATTCCAAACAAACTGCTTGATGATATTTAAATAACGATTTTCTATTACCCTTTCAGCCCTGTTAAGCGAAAGTCTTACTTTCCACGTGATTGATTAATGAAATTGAGGTGAAAATGACACTCGATCTCGATTTTCTCTAAAAAAAGAAAAGGAAGGTGGTAGCTTAAGGTAGAGGAGAGCAGAGGAGCATTGGTGAATAAGAGAAAGATATCGGGGTGAATTTGAAAATCGAACGTTCAGGAAGAGTTTCGTTCGCAATTCGAGACGGGACTTTGTATCCACCGTCACTGATTGCGAGAAAGTATTTCGCGGCTGCGATACAAAATGCGTCGACGCAAAATCGGCATCGGGACGTCCGCGTCTCTACTCCCTTCTACCGATCGTATCGAGCACGGTCTTCAATCGAAAGGGAGTTAACTAATCCAAGGAAAATATTTAGGGTATATATATTTTAAAGAGTTCAAGACTAAAGTATATGGTAATGTCTAAAAATTTCTAAGTTCATTAATTTTTAATCTTTTCAAAATTGAATACCGTCAAATATCATATGTTAAAATATGTCAATTGATTTATGCTGCTCCCTGAATACCATTCCACATTTGCATAAATGAAATCACCTGTCGTGCTTCGTATTTGCGAATTTCCTGGTTGCTCGAGGAGGTCAACCTCTTTGTTAGCTAAAAAAACACGTTGCATCCACTTTTAGAATGACGTTTGCATCGTGGTTCCTTTGTACCAGTGCACATGTATCAATTACTCGATGAGAACTTATTTTTACTTCTGATTTAATGATTTATTTTCTTCATTTTCAGTTATATTGAAGCAGAACACGCTGGTGTGCCAGTTCGCATCACCGTTGGATGTTGATACTCATAACAAACCCGAGGTACGTACGATTGCTGATGGTTTATTAATAATTTATTTTAAAAAATCGATGGTTAATCGTTAAAATCGTTACGTTCCGTCATAAGGAACTTTATTCAAGCGTAAATCAACTTTCTTATCAGGCGGTGGTCTTAGAAGGTAAATACTGGAAGCGAAAACTTGCTGCGGTTACTGCGGAATACAAGAAATGGCGTATGTTCTACCGGAACAAGATCCTTGGCTGGACGAACAAGGATGGCAGCGAGATGGTACTTATTTTATTTTAGTATGGTCAAATAAACAGGAGGCTGTTGAAGTTAATACTTTGACTGTCACGATACCCATATGTTATTGTTTAAATCGCTCAATGTTCTTTAGTTTAAAGCACACTATCTGGTATTGTTATGTAGTGGATTCGGTGGTATAGAATCTGTAGCATTTAATAGCAGAAACCATCGTCGTTTCAGATGGAATCGATGGATGTGTTAGATTGGGACACCGGACTGGGAAACTCGGGCAACTATGGAGCAGGTACAGGCAACATACACGGAGGGACCACTGGGACTCCAGGAGGAGAGAGTATGATGGTTGATGAGGATTACATGGAGCTTATGACTGATACGTTATTTTCAACAATCAGTTCGAATCAACCAATATACTTTCCCGATCCCAGAGAAATTGGTAACTCATTAATTCAAGTAGCTGTGTAGGAGACACCACGACAAATTGTACCAAAGAAAAAAAAGAGAAAAAATTGAACAACCCAAAAGAGCATGAAATATAAAATACCATATTTCAATTAATATTATCTATAATTGCAGCGCGAGGAGCTAGTCTGGCGGATTTTATACAACCCAGTCTTGGACCTCTTCAGCCGAATTTAGATGATTTTATGGACACCCTCGAGCCACTGCAAGGTACAAAATCAAGCTTTATATCTACGATTAAAAGATAATAATGTAATGCAACGTGTTTTAGAATTTCTAAATTCGAAGTTACCACCTGTACCCGAAGAGGACGATATGTTTCGAAACAGTAGCTTGAACGCGAACTATCCTGATCTCGATCTGATGACGCCTATGAATCAAATGAACGAGCTAAGCCAAGAATCGGCAGTGAAGAACGATCAAGCTTCGCAACAGCAAGCGTTAACTCGGGACGAGCAGTCGGGCACTATACAGAATCTTCAGTATACCGCCAAGATATATACTCAATCTCAACCGGAGCCAAATGCGTTCAGGAATAACATGTGAGTCTTAGTTCTTGAGTGATTTGTCATTCGGTGAATGTCATGTTTCAATCGCTACGTGTACGTTTCAGAGCTCTTGGCGAGAATTATAATACTATACAACAAAGCTATGAACCACCTCCAACGAGTCAACCTATCAGGGAAAAGAGTCGACCAAGTAGGATCTCTTCGAGAACTAGCCGAGTGATTCAACAAGCTCAACAACAACAGAATACGTATCAAAGAACAACGCATCAGCAGAATTCTGCTTACCCACAGGGTTCTCAACAGTCTTATGCTATGGAGATACAAACCGTTCAATTGACACCTGTTCAGAACCAAATGCAATTGGCAGGGTTAAATGACCAATCTGTACACGCTAATCAAATATCACCTATCACTGGCCACGTTCAGAACTTGGTAACTGTACAACAAAATTTTGGGCAGACAAATTCCACGGTGTCTACTCAGCACAGAGCCATCAGACCTTTGCCACCGGTCGCACCTGTGTCCACCAAGCCTTACAAAGTCGTTCAACCGCAACAGTGTTACAAATTCTCCTCTCTTCCGCAAAGCTTTAATGCGCAGCAATGTAAATTCAATGCGAATAATTTCAAGGTATATTACATGACGTGTGATGAAGAAGTTATTTCATAGTTTGAATAATGTATTAACGTTGGAAACTGTGATTAACTGCGGAATCAGATTGTCATGTGTTTTTTCTTACAGACACACCCACCACAACAGGTGGTATCGGTTACCGCAGAGCAACCATCGCAATCGCCGATACTGTTACAGTGCAGATCCTCGGGTTTGGATCTCAGCACACCGACAACTGTACAACCTACAAAATTGTTACCGCAACCTGGTGTATCGAATTCGGAGAAAGAGGAAGTTTTCGCTGTGCCCAAGGTTCATATTTGTGTCATACGTTATATGAATGATGTTGTCTCTTTTTTCTTTCTTTTCTTCATGTAATTGTGTTTCATATTTTGTTCTTTAGTATCAGATGAAAACGAAAAATAGATCTCGAAGTAGTTCATCGTTAACTGCTCCACGAATGCATCCACCGCCATTAGTATCAGCGGCGAGCGATCCCGCTCTAAATCTAAATAACAATGTTTTGCTCGCACAGTTACTCACGAATAGTATGTATTACAAGAAACGTAATATAACTTTTCCTATTTTCATAATTGTTTCGGCAACTGATTATTGAGAAATCAAAAACATGGTATTATTTTTCATCGATAAAGAATATTATGAGAGCTTCAATATCGTTACATAGACACATCTGGTGTACATACAATGAATATGCCGGCTGATAATATAATGCCGACAGTGAACCAAACAGCCGCTACAATGAAACACATCTTACCAATGCTTCCACCTTCAGCTTCGCCCACGCAGGTGACGACCGCCCAGCATATTACAACTCCGGTCACTGTTCAGTCGATGCAAACATCATCGATGCAAGTGCAACCACCTCAGCAACAGGTATAAATTTCATTCCACCTTGACTGTGTGGAATCCTTGAAAATTTATTATTCAGTGTTCGTTCGATTCATAGTGACTTTATAAAATGAAATATTTATCTCTTAGATTATATAACATTGACGATAATAAAACATTTGTCTTATGTAATGTATAACACGTTAACTGTATATCGCATTATTAGGCTATGCAACAGTCCACTTGCAGCCAGCAAATATTATTAAGTACAAACGCTCAGTCACACCAGCAACAAAATAGTCCTGGATCACCGAAGGACAGTACAAACGCGCACAGCCCCCAGGCGTTAAGTTTAAGTCCTTTGCATAGTCCAATGAGCATAGGAAGTCCAATGTCACCCAGTCGAGGGTACATAAAGGGTGAAACTGAACGAGCACAGTACAAAGAGCAGAGAAGAGTGGGGCATACTCACGCGGAACAAAAGCGTAGATATAACATTAAGAATGGATTCGACATGTTGCACAGTTTGATACCGCAGCTCAGTCAGAATCCAAACACAAAGTTGAGCAAAGCCGCGATGCTGCAGAAGGGGGCGGATTATATCAGGCAGTTGAGGGCGGAGAGAAATCAGTTGAAAGAGGAGATGGATAGCTTGAGAAGCCAAATCGAGTGCCTTAATACGTCGATTAGGTAATGGCAGTTAGAAATAAATAAAATAAGGATAAATGATTTAAAAAAAAAAAGTTAATTTAAGATACTCTCTTACAGTAATTGTCAATCTATGCTTCCTGCAACGGGTGCTCCAATTTCTAGACACAGGACTAGCAAGATGAAGGAGATGTTCGACGAGTACGTACGTACTCGAACACGAGAAAATTGGAAATTTTGGATTGTATCCTTTTTTTTTTATATAAATCTCATTTGATGATCGATTGAGTGTATAATATTGTAATTTCCTTATAAAATCATTAGTTCAGTATATTACTTGAGCCTTTGATGATATCCTTCAACACGTCAGTGTCAACCGCGAGCATCGAAGATTTATACAGAAGTACAATGTTGTGGGTGGAGCAGCATTGCTCGCTTGTCGATCTCAGACCAGGTTTGCACTCAAAAACAAAGAATATAATAAATTCTGTCCCATATCTCTGAAGCTTAACACGTTGACTGCCCTGAAGTTGACCGGCATAATTTTTCTTGAAATAAATAATTATAATTTATTTTATTATTTTTAATTAAATTATAGGTGAATTGTTTATAATCAAAGCATTCTTTTGATTGGTTTTCAGTAAATAACAGCTGGCATCAAGAATCCTATTAATAGTCTTCAAACCAATAAGGTATTAATACCCTTCATAATCCATATTACTATGATAGCCAACGTGTTAAGTATTTGTCTTTATTATAATAGTATAAAAATGGTGATAGATAGTATTCTTCCAGTGGACAGCAACTACAATATTTAAATATGGTATGTGTATTTTTTAATGTTCTTATTATTTTCACATTTACATTTCAGCCGTTCTGAACTCCCTCAGATATCTGTGTACTGCCACTGATATTCTATCAGATCCTGGTCGTCTACCTGAAGAAGCACTCGCAGCAGTCAATCGTACGGAACGACGACGATCAACACAATGACCAATTTATATTATGCAAATTCGACGGCGAAACGTAATTTGCATGTACGTTTAAGATTTAGTCGCATACCAGCAAAATAAAAGCAGTTACCGTAGCCATAAGCCAGTTCTAGAAGAAACCGCGTGAAAATTCTGATGACAATTTCTCTTTTTCCTTTGGTTCATAGTAGATTTTCTCCAGGTTTCCTTACGCAACGATCCTGGTTAAAGAAAAAAGTGCAATTTTTCCTTGTCCCATTTTTTCGAAATTGTGATTAAAAGATAGGATGATTGAGGATTATTAATTGTATAAAGAGCACGTGGAAATGTACATGAATTTAATTGCAAATGATTAACAAAATGTGTATAGACTGTTACAGATTTGGAACATATTGAGATTTGAACATGTTTTTTTTTTATGTCTCTGTTATCGCAGTTATGTTTGTATCAGATATTAACAAAGCAAAGGTACATTTATATTTATTAGGTAATTATGTCGCATCACGTATTTACTTTCATCCAGCGCTAAGAAAAATTATATTTCATGTTCGGATTGCGATAACATTTTTATGATAAATTGTGTTTTCGTTGACTCATTTAACTCGTTATAATACTTGCCTATATATTTTGGTAATGTTTAAGGAAACAATGATGAAAAATATATAGAGCAAACCATTCCATTATATTTTTACTATGCTTGTTTTCAACTTAGTACCATATTTTTGGCAGTACTACTAAAAGATCAACGTTTTATATGTTGCTCTATAAGAAAATGGAATTAATGTTTTTAAAATTATTCCTTTTTTTTTTCGTAGATAACATTTCTTTCTATCTTTAAGATAAAAATATATTGTGGACACATACGTTGTGTGTTATCGATATATTTTTATGATAATTGAAATACAAGTAATTTTTTTTTAATCGTTTAGTTTTGGAAAATGAATGAATAAAGAATTGTTAACGAAAAATTAGCGCTAAGTTATATAAACCTTTTTACACCTCGGGGAAATACATGTAGGAGTACCTAGGTGAAATCGGTATCATAAAATTCTATTATGAAAGACTGGAATGAGAAGTTTAAAATCTATGAAATTATGCCTTTTACTATTATAGGTGCAATTAAATTTACCAATTGAAGATTATACATTTTTATCAATACCGACCGTGTATGTACACTATATTGAATACATAGTTGTTGATACTTGCATAGTAGAATGAAGAATTTATATTTGCATATAATTGAACTACGTACGAGATGAAAAATGGGTTGCTCAGAAATTATAAGTATACATAATATACTAATAATGTTATGAAATGTGAAGTTTTTATTGCGAAATTTCATGTGATAATGTACAAATCATTTATAAAATTTAAATATTAGCTTAAGCCATGAAAGACTTCTGCATATTGTAATGTTATTATTGTCATTAAATATTAATTGTATATAACAGAATGTTATGTAGTGTGAGTGATGTATAGTCTTTCAAAAGCTTAACCTGCTTCTTTCAATGATCACAAAACATAAAATTTACTTAATTTGATTTTTACAATATACAGACGTCTTTTATTTGAAATTTACATTGTGTACTCATAAGTCATAAAAAATATAAAGAATCAATGATGGGATGTTGTTTTTGTACAATATGTATCATATAATCACATAAACATTCATGTACTGTTAAATGTTTACTTCCATAAAAAAAATTTTAATTCCATTTTTTTTCTCTTTCCTATATTATTTCGTATTTATAATTTTTTGTTACTTTTATATTTGACTTAAGAAAAGGAAATATGATCATATTTACAATCTTTTGTATTATCCTAATGGATATCAATGTGATGCCCATTATGAAATTCATTTAAATTTATATAACTAGTCAATTAAAAAACTAATAATAATTTACTTCAATTAATTGTACAAAAACAAATAAATTAGCTTATTTTTAAGGCTGAAAGTTAATATCATAATTAAGAAATATACAAATTTATACTATTGATAGCCAAGTTGAACACTTGTTACAAACTAAGTATAAACATGTGTTATTTTCAGGAACTGATAGAAAACCAGGTGGTTCTCTACATATCTCAGAATGAGTATTTGCTGTTTTCTTTATAAGATATCCTAGATCTTTTAAGGTGATAATACCATTCAATATGAAGTCACAGGATGTACAAGTTATATGATTTTCTTTTTGAATGAGATTAGATGTCTGACATATAGGACAAATGACTTCATCACCTTCTGTATCTGCAATTAATGCTAATGACTCCATTTCTTCCTGTGACATTTTTTCATACTCTTCCAATATCCATTGTTCTGTAAGTAATAATCCACATAACATTTTTCAAACTTTCTGTTGGAGTAAATTTACCTTCTTCATTAAGTATTTCAGTTTCAAGCTCCATTGCTTCTTCAGTATTAAGTGGTTCACTGGTTATAGGAGAAAAAGGATTCAGAGTTGGATCTAAATCCGTGGTAACGAGATCGTTCAACTCTTTACGCACAATTTCGGATAACGTATCTTGAACTTCTTCCAAACTTGTTTCCAAACCAAATCTACCGTTGTTAAATAATTGTCTTCGTTTCTCGCGCATTCTTTGTCGACATCTCTGAAATTCATTTTGATTACACAAATAGTGAATCACATTGGAAAGTTTTGAAAATTTGAAAATAATGTTCGAGAGCTAACCTCTCTGAAGACTTCTTGAAACTTTGGCGATCCTTCCTTGATCTTTTTAGCAGCATTTTTGCTTTTCAATTTGGCAGTCATAGTAGGACTTAAAGTTATGTTTTCCATATCTTTTGTACACTTAAACATTTCTTAATTTATAGGAAAAGCAATAAAAGGCACTTGAAGAAAACACTTGGCGGTAAAAGTTCCGAGTTGTTTCGCTTGAATTCACTGCGCATGCACAGTGGGTTTCAAGTTCAAATCAATTTTTGTTCGTATCGAATATTTTTAACAGTATGTATTGGGGAAAAATGAATGGTAAGGGACGAATAACGAGAATGAAATTAAACGACAATGATTTATCATTTATTGTAATACCCAGTGACGAAAGTGTAATACAGCTTTATCGGCCAGGCATTCTATTCAGAATTGAGATCGTTTCCCGCTGAGGCTGATCAAAAAAATCACGTGCCAACGGTATATGAAATAATTATTACAATCAGAGCAAGGTGTCGCGTAATATAAAACAATGTACTTCTCGATTAGTTATTACAACATGTCATTTAAGTTATGCTAAAAAAAATATAACTCTTATTACCAGTGACAATAATTCGTCCATATAAGTAAAATATCTTTTGCAGTCACTTACACGACTAACAATAAATATACATCTAAATACATTATCTTAAACATTTACGTATACACACATATAAAGGATATTTCACAAATAACTTTGTCAGATAGTTCAACGATTCATGCATTGTTTCTTTTTAAAACAATAATTGAGATCTGCGAATATGCAACAGACGGATCTGTGTTAAAACTTTCTTCTTATTAAATTACTTTCACAACAATCCAACAAAGTTACTCGCTATTGAAATACCCTGTACATACACATATGCACAATTATATTACATATGTATGTATACATATACACGGTCACATTCTTATATATTATATATCTACTCCGTAACTACATTCGTGCCTCATAACAATACAAACAGTCGCAATTTCATTAATCAATTTGCTTTATATTACAGCATTGAATAATAATACACGAAGTTTCTTCTCGTCAGGACTAGTTCGATGGCAGATCTTCGACCGACTACAGTATTACCGGAACAGTCAAGGAACAATGATGGCACAACGATAAGTATAATTAATTACACTTTGATTAATCTAATTCTGTTCGTCCCTTACCGAGCCTTTGCATTCGTTTCAGGAAAATAAGAAAACGTGTCTCATCCTCGAGTGAAACGTAAGATTGGGTCGCGTCGCTTTTCTACATTATGTTCTTTAGCATAAGGTTTACTCCGCTAATCTTTCTATGAGTAACAATTGCAATAATTAATTGTAATAAGAAAAGCGACGGAGCGATTACTGATTAGAAAATTACATACGCCTTCTCTTAACCGAGATCTGTCAATAATTAATTATAAACACGTTTATAAGCGCACAATTGTCGCGAACGCGTCTTGAACTAACATTAATCTTTGTCATCGAGCTATCAGCGTGTTCACGTGATGAGCTAATTTATTATCATGTGGACAGTAACTTCCATTTGACGAAGTTCGTAGCAGCTATTCGGTAAAACAATCTCTATCGATAAATCTAACGCGGTGAACATCTGCAGCGACTTATTTATATACATATTTGTATTTACATTGTCTACAATGGCACAGCACTACAGCGATAACTGGGAAGTGTCTTTGTACCAACGTTCATTGAGAAATATTTATCATGTTCTCGCATACAAAATGGTATTATTAATTTTTTTTTTTTTATTATACTCGGTTACTTCCCTTTCTTGTTTTCTTATAAATGGTTGAAAATAACATATAGCACCGAAGGAACTTGAGCGCACCAACACGCGTTACTATATCTGATAGCTCTTGGCAATGATTAATTTAACTATAACAGTATACTTACAAGTTAATTAACCCTAACTATTAACGAATAGTTAATTATCAATTACTTTTTCGCGAGTAACGATGAGGTTCAGGTAACAATTTCAACGAATACTTCTTACTATACTAAGAACAGAGCGACTAGGTAAATGATTGTACATACACCAGAGCTTTCTGACTGATTGCTCAAACTCGATCGAAGATCAGCGAATATAATGATAAAATGTAAAACGAAAATCAATTGCGAATTACAGCTCTTTTCCTAGGAAATCTCTTTAGAATCTTGGTTTAAATCTAGGAACTAAACTGCTCGTCCCGATGGCTACTATATCAAAAATTTTGATCGTGCTCGATCACATTGTAAACGATTACTACTGTATCAATGTTAGAAAAAAAAGGAAAAGCTTTGATAAATCAATCTCATTTGAAACACAAAAAGTCCTCGTACGTTCAAACCACGGAGGATAAGTCTATCACCATAATTGCACGCTTTATACAATGGATTTACAGGTAAATATGTACATAGAGAGAAAGAGATTGAGGGGATATAAAAGGTGGAGTAACAAAGTAGAATTATCTCTTCTTTTTTAGATTGTTGATTGAGCACGTATCCGGTCGAAATATACGAGGACTTGTGTTTGAAGTATCCTCGTACATCAGGATGATTATGATGGCAACTACTGCCGGGATTCGAAGAACGACCGGCAGCGTGCAAATCGTCAGAGTTTCTCCGGTGCGGTGGATCTGATGTTCGACGTTGGCTGCGATGAAATTGAAGGCCCGACACTCGTTGATCGTTCCAATGGATACATCATCTTGCTCGGGATGGGCTGAGATATCGCTCGTTTTGCCAGCCTAAAAGAGCTATCATCCATTTTCATTAGTACACAAGTAAAACAGAATCTTTTTTTCAATTGAAATCAGTTATCTGACCAGCGACCCTCAATAACAGTTAACTATAAAATTTGACTAAAATGCTAGAACTAAAGTACACATATATTATGACGAAAGATTATTTGGACGTTGTTAAACATACTGCACTGATCGTTAAAAATAGATCGCCAATCGTGGAAGCAGATGAAGAAGATGGATTAGCAGCGTGGTAGAACTAGCAGTGTGTTTAGATGTTCATACTGAAAGCGTGATATAAAATAGAACATTTCCATGAGTAAAGAAGCATCAGTGAGTGATCGAATGACGATGAAGACGAACAGCTGTCCAGTCTGCAATGACAGCGATAGAGAGAGTTGATTATTAATCATTCATTCATTTGTCTAAACGTATCTTTCATTGTGGATATTAATTTCTTTGATTAATCATCTTAAAATTCATCATAATCATCCACAATGGTAGATGTGTTAATAAATGATAGAACAAATTATGAGATAGAATGAATCAACTCAGTTTAATCTTGAGATTAAAACCAAGTGATCTATGTTAACCAACACTTTATCAACAGGAAGAGTATTGAATAGACTTTTCAAATTTTAATTTAGTACTGAAATCAGGATAATCAAGTGAAAGCTGTTCAATATTTTCCTGGTTGAATATACACCGTATGTCCGTGAGTTGTGGTATCATTGAAACGGCATTCACATGTATAATAATCGTGCATCGTGTCAGAACTTTTATACTATAATAACATGTTCGATCGTGCTGTTAATCAAGCAGTATCTCAGCCTGATCTACCAGCGAACGGAAATACACGAGAAGTTGAAACACGTCAAGTGTTTTCAGTCTAATTAGAATTAAAAACGAGACGATTAATTCTTTTTCCTAACAATTCAAATGAAAATAGAAATATCTCGTTAATTAATAGAATCGAATATTCCGTGCGCCATCCCTGGTGGATCTAGCTAAATATCATCTCTGTAACACAAACATTCACCTAACAGATTTCAAGCGAGAAGGGACTCTAGTTCTTTTTACCTTGGTCGCTAAAGTGAGATCAGACCATATCAGGAGGTAACGAAAAAACTTTTTAGTCTCTGTACATCTAGACACTCATTGGTGATTTAACCACAAATTCTGGACATGTGTATGTACGGCTGATAGACAAAACATTAAGTTTGAGCGTAGAATCGTTGCGGCTCTCGCCGAAACGAGATATCAACTATGCTGCGTAACGTATCTTCATAATAGGTACCTGTAATTAAGAAACTGATAAGCTTTAGATAATCGTTCAACCCTTTTACTCGATAGTAGTACAATTATTGAAACAAATTAATGTTTCAATATTGAGAAAGAATTGATTTGTTGCTTCGTTGAACAGAAGAATATTATTAAATTGAAATCTTTTCTTGCAAACCTAACAAATTTCTCAATTTCAGTTTAAAATTAATGAAGAAGAAAATTCAGTCAGGGTGTTAGCAACATTTTTCTTAAACTATTCAATATATGTACCTTGTTCTCGTGGATTACGATCATTTGACAGAGAAATCTGTTTTTTTTTTTGTTTTTCTTTTTTAAATTAAACATTGATGAATGCGATTTAATATGGAAGAATTATCGCACTTGATCGATCACTTCTGAAACAACTATTTTTCGCATGAAAACTTTATACTGATCACAATACGGCGAGCTATAAAAATACAGTATTATCTATGTACAGACAATAGTATGTTTATTACTGTCCAAGGCTTACGCCCATTCCGAGGTATCTTCTTTCTAAGGAACAACATTTATCCACCATTCTGCAGCAATCAAAACATCTGAACGTCGAGGATAGCAAGGGGATCGAGAAGAATTTATTACCTTAAAAAATTCCCACATCACGACCAGATGTAAGCGATATCGAACACAATATAATCACATCGAACAGATTGTGCTAGAGTGAAATAGATAAGCTCACCTTCTCCGTCGTAGAGAAGCATTTTGCCCGGGTAAACCAAACTGACCTCTTGGTATCACCATACGGGCATTGCCCTGGGCTGGTCTCGAGCCTCCATGAGCTTGCAGACTCGTTAAATGAGCAGCGTAACCATCGTGAAGAATCGTTGCCAAAGTGTGAAGTTTCTTTGGAACTTTTCCAATGATGAAGATTTGATTTGCCCTAAGATTAATCGCAGTGTAAACGCTAATGTCTTTACTACTGCCGTAAGCATGATGAATAATCACACCGTGTTCCTGAAGGAAAGGATATATTGTTCGGCTAGTTATATCAAAAAGAATTTATGTATGTTTTTAAATAGATTCGTTTACCTCTACAAGTTTATTTAAGTACGCAGCTTTGTGACCAAGCGGGTCCGTCGAAAGACCATCCGCAAAGGATACAAGACCATGGGGAAAGTTATGTTGAGACAACCAGGAAACAACTTTCTGTTGTTGCATGTCAGGCCTCGCGGTGATATAAATAATTAAGTAACCAAGTTCTTGCCAGTGTCTGGTAGAAAAATGAAAAATAAAAATATTGTGGATTGATATAGAATCCTAATCGGTCTTTAAACTATACCTGACGACGTCAACAGCCCCAGCTCTAACTTTTGGATCCTTCCCACTAACAGACACACTCGCGGTAAACGAACCATCTATACTAAACACGATACACTCTGTTTTTGGTGGAATCACAGCCAAGAAGAAGTCTACAGATGTATGGTCACCTCTGAAAGTAGAAAAATTATATCCTTTTAATCATGAATTACTATAGTATGATTAATGAAAAAGCGTTAGTATTACCTAACGATCATTTTAACTGGATACAGTCCATAACTTAAGGCTTTATCGCTCGGTATTTTATACGTTACTCTACCATTCTTATCAGTTATTTCAGTTGATAAATACGTCCATTCTCCAGCAGGTGTATTTTTTATAATGTGAATGTCTATTTTCTCGCCTGCTAAAGTGAAAACGTCGAACGGACCGTACATAAACCTAGCAACCAGCACTTGCGGTGCTCCTTCTCTAACAATTATGTCGTTTGCTCTATGATTGGCAGCGACATTTTTAAGTTTAACGGAAGTTCGTTTCTTATTCCATTTTTCTCTAGGTTGACCTGGACGGAAACACGTTAGATCTTTTTCCTCGTTTGAGAGTAACGGCAAATCGAATCGGCCTAATTGCCTTAGGATAAATGCAATAACGTCGGATGACTCCCAGTAACTAGCGTGGAAAACATGTGGCAAAGCGTTCGTAGGGAAATTTGCTAAACCCTCTGGACAATAGAGAGCGTAATCTAATCTCTTTGTACCCCACCACCTTTGCTGTACTGTAAACAAATACGATCCAAAATTAAAAAATAAAATAGCAATTAATTTTACAAGCAGATATTAGATACGAATACAAATACATATACTTACAATTAGACACTAATTGTAAAGGAACATTTTCAATCATCCCAGACATTGTACTATGAATAGATATATCGGACAGTCGCCTTAAATGAGACGCTGGCGTACTTAAAGTCTCCGTGAATAACTGTGTATTCGATTGGATTGTTTCCACTGGAAGTATTAAATGATTTACCTCTCTGTGTTTCACGAGTGAACTTCAATCTTGAGTGAAAAATACATACGTAAATGATAAGGCTGACCATTCCCTAACGGATACTTTTGATACCGAGCCACGTTCACAGGTGGAAGAAGAGAGAACTTAGCAGATATCAATGGTTCTAATCTAGCAGCTACCGGATCAGTGGGATGGAATAAATTGTACAACTGATTCACCAGTGGCCTTTTTATGTTGCTAGTTTTATCACTGCCAGATGATACCTTCCTATACGCTAGAACTAGAGCAAGTGGGCTACCAAACATAAAAAATTCTCCCACTTCAAAATCCAGCTTGCAGTGTGACACATCACTGAAAAGAAAATCGAATATTGAACTTCTATGTTCTTTTAACAATTATAATGAATTAATGTTAATTCTTTACCTTATACTAGAAGATTTCCTTCTAGGAGAAGGTGCAGTCAAGTGTCTACCATCTTCAGGATTATTTTCAACCCCTTGATTATCCAAAATATTGTTCTCGCTGTTATGCCTAGAATGCGTAGATCTACATAAAGCGTCGTACGTTAGAATCGCTCCTACTGAGTCTCCTATTAAACAAATCTGCCCAGTGAAGCCACGGCCCTCTTCGCTCTTCATGAACTCGTGATATACTTGATTAGCTCCTACTATGACTCGCGAGACTGCATCCTGGTATTCAGGAGTAGAACTAGCAAGTAATGGTATTGCACCAATTGGAATGGTATCGTGGGTCACTTGAGGCGCATCCATGGAAGAGGGTGACACGTCAAAGCTGTATGGACTTAAACTAAAAGAAAACACATTGAGAGACAAGAATGAAAAGATTAGTTTCTTCGTCTAATCATCTTATGTTTACCTTGATAAAATACCAAGACCCTCCGTACAGATAGAAGGACAGGAAACAAACTTAACGGCAACATGACCAACCATGCTGGGATAATGTTGCCTCATCACTGATTCAAAGGCTCCTTTAAACGTTGTAATGTCCGATTTCTTTGCTGTTAAATCCACATTCGCGTCTGAAACATTTGAATATAATATTTTTTTAAAACTATCAAGCAATGTAAAAATATAATTTCATTCACTGTTTATATAAAATTACCTAAAACACTACCAGCGTGCATGACAATAATAAGTACTGTTGTTTTACAGGGTTGATGGGTGGGAGAATGTTGAGGGGAGGCTGGACACGAGACATCAATGCTCGCCGAAGCGGAGATCTGCAATCTTTTACTGCTACGTTCACTGGCCATACGTTGTAGATAGGAAGGTGAGAATATCGTATCATCTGGAAACACATGAAACAACACTGAGCACCATTAAAGATAAGTGCAAACATTTGGATTACTAATCATCGTTTACCTTCTTTATTTGCGCTGCTAGACGAAGTGAACGTATTGTCCTCCTCTTCTGCTAGAAGATCCAAAGAACTCCATTTAGCTAATGAAGTGTTATCTCCAAAGTCCTCTGTATAATCAGAAATTTTAACGTTGCTTATGCATCGTGCCTTTTAAAGCATTTGTGACACGTGTTAAGGCAGGAAATATAGAAACAAGAATTCAGGGTGCTCGTCCCCCAATATCGTACAAGAAAAATAGTATTTCATTTGTTAATGTATCAAAGAAAAGCAGCTTATTTCATCTTTAGTCTACATAGCCATGCTGCTTCGTGCTATGTATTAATGTTAATGTTTGGAATGTAACTAACTTATTGGTATGTGTATAATGTTGTTAGTCGTCTACAAAGGCATGAATGCAATTGCAAAATGTTCCTAATTTTATGCAAGTGATACTAACATCAGTATTAATGTTGGTCTTTCTATCCTTCGAATCTATCTTCCAACAAACGTGTTATAATGTTGGTAGTTCTAACAACTCTATCTACGTGTCCTACCTTTGCGTATAATAGGTATAACGAACCCGGCTGCAGTGTGGAATGCGACATAAAAAACAGAGAGGGCACACATAAAGATAAAACAGAAGATCGTTAATACGAGCTCATGCTGTACGTATTTGCAGAGAAATTACGAATATTCTTAGGACACAGGATCGTTCGGTTTCTTAGAGAATTACACCAAGAAGAGCAGTGTCCAAGAAATTCGTCAAAGCATCAGTCATGTTAGTTTCACGTGTACGAAATACTTGAAAGAATCGGTTACATGCTTCGACCGATAAGTTAGTTTCTTTTACCTTGGCAATCGAAAAACTCGTCTTCGCTACCAGATTCCGATTCTCTCACGATACTTTCCATACGCCAGTTTGCTATTTGCATATCAAAGCTTTTGTTCGAACACGGTGAATTCATTACCCCTTTGTTCTTCTTCCACGCTTTTTTAGAGTCACCTTTATCCTCAGCAGAAGCGTTTCTGAAACAAAGTGCAACGTCGTTGAACGAACCATGCATCACCAGCCTTAACGACACACAATAAATAAACAAATTCATGATTTTACTTCTCTTTTTACCTAAGCTCGGGTACTTCAGTGGGCGAGTCTTCGGGGCTGGGTTCACCTTCGGAACTAACTGTAGTATTAGACATGGGTATATCCGACGATTTTCTAACGCTAGGTGGACTTTGGGGATCCTCGTTCTTCTCGATGCTACCAAGCGTGGCAGCCAAAGTCATAGCAACATCTGACTCTTGAGGAGTATTAGACGTATTCTTCTCCTGATTTTCATTCGCAGATTCCTCGCCTTCTGCATTTGCCATTCTCCTTTGCAATGCCAATTGTGTTTGTCGTTCAATCTCTCGTATGTCCTCCATGGTCAAACCGTTCCATTCGTCCTGCCAGGCCCATGCTTGTCTGTGCGCTCGCACCATAGTTTTCCGCAAGGCTGGAAACAGTCAATGATTGTAGTTTATGTATCATAAATGATGCACAGTGAATTCTATGGAATCAGAAGCAAATAAATGTTGGCTATGTGCAGTACTAACCTATGTCGTGTATGAACTTTTCTAATTTTGTTTGCACGCCCCAATAACGGAATTCTACGCGGCATAACTTGTACGCGCACATTAACGACTTCCCGGATGCCGTCGGCTGTTGCTTTCCCTAAACGAAAGCGAAATAGTTCTAGTGTATCCGACTACTCGAAGCTTTAACAAGGGAACACCCTTACTCAGAATTTAAATAAAACTTTGTGGATTTATGAAATGATCCATGGTAAAAGGACATAGGACCGTTCGGTTTCTTAGAGAATTACACCAAGAAGAATAGTGTCTAAGAAATTCGTCAAAGCACCCTTGTTTTGTAGATACCATTATTTTAGTTTTAGATCCCTTTATCAATCCATGTAGTTTCAATTAAGAAAGGGTATTTCCTTGAAAGTGAAAGAACGCAAAACTTATACTTTAACATCAGCCCAGTATTCCTCCAGCCAGGACTCGGTGAGGGGTCCTCGACCAGTTTTCTGGGACACGTACGTTTTAGGATCTTCTTCTTTGACATAGTCGCACTGATCCTTGACGATGTCGATTACATCTAAACATTTGATGATTTCAGTAATCTGGTAATCTTTCATTTTGAAATAAATAAATAAATAAATTTGAATAATACACATTATACACGTACCAACGATTCTGTTTCTCAGGTCGCTACCACTGAGTTTGAAAACATTCTCTTGATAGCCATTATCAGGGAAATAGTAGGTTTCTATTTCGATGGAGAATTTTTCAACGAAAGGACAGGTGTAACGGGTCTTCGTATAGGGATAAGAGTTCCATGCTTCTTCTTTGGCGATCAACGCGGATCTTGGTAACAAACTTTTGAACCATTCTGGAAGATGACTACCCACGTGGTAGATCTTATGGGTGTATTGTCCATTTCCACCTGGACCATTGCTGTAAGGCTCGTTTACTATGATTTCTACACCGCTGCCTGCTCCTTGACTCTCTTCCCGAGATTTTTTCTGGAAAAAATAACGCACTGGGTTAATAAACTATTGGCGATGGGTTCCTATGAAAATTCAAAGTCCACCCGCATATGGATAATCAGGGCCGGCCCTGAGATCTGCCTAGACCCAGAGCCGGCCCTGATTGCATGCTTCTGATAGTAACAAGATAATTACCGCTATCATATAAAGCTGAGCAATCCTGTATTCCTCGACGGTGAGAGGCAGCGGTATTCGATATTCTTTTATCAACATTTTGCCGCTATTATTTATCTTCTGTTTGCACTAGTAATGAATACTGCTCGATCAAAGGTTCTTCTTTCTTTTTTATTATTCAGCTTCATGGTAACATAAGTGTGAACCTGGAAAACAAAAATTATTTTATTTTTAATTCGAACGTTATTCAAAATGAAGGGTTTCATAATCCAATGTTCCTCGAAAGTGCCGATCGATATCTTTCGAGTTACGATATATCGAGAGCCGATCGAATTTCGACTCGCATACCTTATCGATAAATCGTATTAACAAGTAGCAACTTATAACCATTTTTTTCTGAGTTTTTGTTCGTTATAATGACGCATTATTAAAAAAAAATGTTTAATATATCCATGTGTAATTTCCTCGAGGCCTACGTAAGTATCGATGCGTTATTTTTTTTCGCCTATAATTGAAGCACGTCAAATGCTGAATCGTTTGAGCCTGTACCACACGTTTGCACGCAAATCCTTGCTTGGTCTGCTAAAAAATTCTACGCTTACAAACCTACAAGGTCTATTAAGTAGATATTCTTCATAAAAGATATTTTAACAGTATTTTTTTCTTTTTTTTTAGACGACATGAATATTTATTGGCAATTACGTAGATACCAGATTTTCTACGCATTTACAAGCAGCTCGTGAGCTACGTATGCTAATGGAAGGGTCCAATGAAAACCAGATACGAATTTCCTGAGCTCGGAAGGAGCAATAAACAGAACGTTACGCAAGATACGAATTTATACTCACCTGTAATGTGGTTAAACATATGCACTACAAATAACTGTTTTTAGCGGGAAAGTTTAGATTATTTAAATTATAAACATTTGAACTCGTTTCAGATAAACAGTCTACCAATAATAGATCTCTAAATGTGTATGTATTCTAATTTTAGAGCAGACAGATGGAACAATTATTTATTCAAAGTATACCATCGCAATTTCACTGTCTTTGAAAATAACTTATTTTGAATGCAAGTTCTGATTGACCTCTCAGTATCAGCCAATTATAATTGCCAAAACTGAGCTATCAAATGTGATTAATTGACATCCGTCACGTCTCTGATCACAAGCCATTAATACACTGGGTGTATCCTATCGACGTACTTACAGGTAAAGGGTTTCCTTAGTCACGAGCATCACGGAAATAGGGTTAGATTGATAGACACGTACTCGTCTTACTAATGCACTATACTTTTCGCGCCACACCTTAGGTCCGAGGAGATAAATCGCGGGAAGCCGCGATAGGTTATACGAGCACCACAATCCCTGGAAAACACCGGTAAACAACCAGCTCTCTAATTGACGAATATCAAAACGCGTATACTGTACGCGTCTAGAATATTTCTCAGATGAGTAATTAAAATGCTTGGGACATCGAGTAGAGGAATATCGTGGCACAGTTTCTTTCACTAAATAAACGTTTTAGTTATAATTTCTATTCACTGTCACATCGTGTGAGTATCAAACAAAGGCATGGTACACGCTTGCAAAAGAACGCTTGTTTCTTTTTACAGGTGAACTAGAAAACTCGACGATTAATGAATGAAATTGTAGAATGTAAAATAATATTTGTAATTGCTTTGCAGAAATTGGCGGGGATGTGAGTTGGAAAGTAAAAATGTGATGAAGAATTTATTAAAGATTTTGAGCTACAAAAAACAGTCACGATGTTGCGTGGACAACGCGCGGCCACTGACTGACGGACCGGAGGCACCGGAGGTGGCTGCGATTGGCGGGCCCGTTGACACGCGCGGCTCTTCGAACCCGCGAAATCGAGCTAGACCAATCGGAGCAACCCCTACCGCCCCCGCGACCCGGTCATCCGGATACAGTGCTGTAAAACAGAGGTGCACCATCCGGTTCCCTTGGAACTCACCATTAACACGTGTACCCTATGCAACGTGCCATTATATTCCTATTTAAATTTTAAATTTACATAATTTTTAAAATTTATTAATTTAAATTTTAATGTTTAAAAATACTTATATAATTATTATTTCAAATATATCCCTTTTATGTTAAAAAAGTTTGCTAGAGTGATGGTTCCCTTGGAATGCACCAGACACCTTTAATGTGTGCACCTACCCACTTTAGGTAACATGACAGTATTAATATTTTAATATGCATCTATACTTCCCAGTACACTTTCATTATACTAAATGTATATTTAAATAATTTTTCATGACAATAAACAGGTAAGGAGATGATAAAAATGTACGTACAGGAAGTGGATTAAAAAGGAACTAAATGTAAATTTAAAATGACCTGGAATTGCCGAGGATTAGGCACACGAGAATTATTCAAGGTAATTTTTAAATGTTTCTGATGCTGATTGATTTGAAATGCTAAACTGTATCCGTCACTGGCTGGACAGCCACCTCCGCCGCCTCCACCGCCTCCCTGGCCTATTGATCGACCCCCAAGCTGGCAAGAAAACGCGAGACCAGATGCGCCATAACAGCCACCAAGTTCTCGTGGAGGCGAGACGTTCACTGAAACGTTCACCAGGAGGGTTGCATTCCTCGGGGGTGTCTAAATGAGACTTATAGCGATGGTCCAGGTGGAAATGGACGATACGCCCACAAGATTTATCACGTGGGCAGTCGCCTTTCAAAATAGTTGAGGGAAGTTTAAGTTCAAGGAAGATGTTTAAAAACGTTTCATTGTATTAATCATTGTGTAGACCAACGGATAGTTAGATATGAAACATAATACTTGATTAGACTTGGTCCTCTTTTTCTGAATAATTGAAGACCAAAGCCACCGGCAATTTTAGAGCAGCACGGGGCTTGTTTACTCTTATAAGACACCTCTTTCCAAGAAATTACTTTTCTACGGGCTAAAGAGAAAAAAGATAGTCTGGGGACAGGAAGATAGGTAATTGGAGGTGCGGATTAAAAATAACAGAGAGAATCAGCACTTGTGGGAAATTGTAATCAATACTGATAATCAATACTGCTGTAACTAATTGGAGTTACAGTGGGAAATGTAGACTTGGTAGTTAGATAATTATAGCTTAGTCATGATTACAGTACAAAGTAAGGTTGTCCTTGACCACGATTAAAACTGCTGATAAAATAATGACAATAAAAAAATAAAATAAACAGATAGTGTTAGAAAGGACAGCGAGGACCACGATTAAAACTGCTGATGAAATAATGACAATAAAAAAATAATTAATTTTTAATTTTATTAAAAAAGATATTTTAAAATTTAATAGATCCGTCTCCATTGTCTCCTCTAGATCCATCACTGATCCTGATTCTTGACTGAATGTACAGAGGACGTATCACAGATGCAATTATATTGAAACTAATAGAGTTAACTAGTCTCTGGCCTATCGAACATTTCCACGCAAGATTGACGAAGAAAATTGACCCCTGACATTAGTCGAGAACTTGCTGGCTGAAACGATTCCTCAATATTGTAAATCAACTGATTCCGCAAGGTACACGTGTTCAAAGCCAACGAGTTTGGCCTATTTAAGAATAAAATTCGTCTATCAAAAAATAGATAGAGATTGGGGAAGATCAGTAACGTTTTACCTACGGCTTGGCATAAAAGCGTGACGAATCGCTTGATGGACGGTAAAAAACCATTCTCTTTTGTGGAATCAACGATGTGTATGAGACATTTTATGAATAAGCGTGCACGATTTGATTTCTGCAAAAGTGAAAAGCGTCAAAGAGAAATGCACCTTCGAACAGCATCCACTCGGTAACCTTTGGATGGTTTTAATGCACTTTAACGATAAAAAGACTGCACTTTAATTTCACTTGAACTTCTCGTAACTGAGGTACTGATTTTTCGAATATTTCAAATCATCTATTTTTTTTAAATAAAAAAGAATTAATCATTTTTATCTCTTCTGAAATACGTTTAACTGATTGTTTCACATTGCCAGATAGAAAAGTCGTCAGGGAGAGTTACCCTCCTACCTGGACAATTTATATTTCCTTCTAAAAGAAGGAATGATAAATGATAAAGGAATAAAACGGTGTCATAGTTTGGCTGGATTAAAACGATATCGGCTTCCATCAAAGTAATGGAAACATCGCCCCACAAAGAGAAGTAAGTTGGACAGAGATAAACGAACTCACGTATGTATGTACGTATATTTCATTCTCAGATGGTCAGGGTACACGTCGAATGACGTCAAAACATTCTGTGCCAACCTGTCGGCACAATATGCACATGTACAGTGACGTAAGCAAAAGATTTCTTCAGACAATCAAAGGAAGGGACCAAAGAATGTGCTTAGTAGACTATCCAACGTTGACCTTCTATTTTAGGACAGAAACCACGATGGACATTGAGCGGGAGCAATGTACAGTCAACTGAAGTTTTCTTTGATTAACAGAAAGTGGAGGAGAAGGAGTTTTGATCATCTAGATTTTTTGTATGGGAGGATGGGAGGTCCTAGGTTCTACTTAAGCTCCTCCAAGGTTCTTCCTAGATTTTCTCTAGGACCTAGATTCTCTTTAGGATCTCCAAATGTCTCCCTTGGTTCTCCCAAAGCCAAAACTTAATGGTGATTCCTCCTATCTTACCTAACGTCGTTTTAAAATCCACCTTTGGCGCAGCTCATAAAAACCGTGACTTTATTACAAACATCTGGATATCTTCTGAAGACATCATTAGGGAATAAAGGTGGTAAAAAAGAGACAAGCTCTCAAAGCTTGAGGTGATCCCAATTGTAACTTTGATGTTTTTTCTAGCATTCTACTGCGATAAATTTTACTAATCCATAAAAAATGAAAAAAAGATTTCGAAGAGAATTAGGAGGAGTTTTCGAGGAGATATTTCGAAAGATTTTTACGCTAGTTCTAATATTGAGACTATAAATCTAGAGTGAAACGAGGATATAAAGATCGAATGCGGTCAAGCAGTAATAATCATTGGATTATTTTCATTGGTTCGCCGGATACAAGGCATCCGGTTCTCAAATAGCGTGAATAATGTTGAGAATATAGCGATCAACTTTCCTCAGAAAATTTATGTAGGAAATATAATTTGTAATTTAGAAAAATCTCCAGGTAATTGATACTATTAAAATACTGTTAAAATACAATTTTTACTTTATAAATTGCAAAAACGTTAAAGCATTCGTTAATTAATTTTATTTTCATTCTCGAGGCAATTTCCAGCGATATAAATTGATGTAACGTAAAAAGTAATCTTATTTCATCGTTTCTGTTCAATGTATCGGTTAATTTTCTTTTTCTTTCTTTTGTTCAGTCTTCCTCGCCGCATTCGGGTCTTCCACTTCGTATCCGTGAGGAGATATTGGATTTTTCACGGGATTGTGGAACAAGGAGTGCTTGCCATCGCCCCATGGGAAAAGCTATCGAAGGAAAAATATTTATAAATTATTTATAGGAAAAGGTCTCGTGGTTCACAGCTTGCTATGCCTATAAAATAACCAACGTTGCTTCGATTAACCGAACAATATCAAATTTCTGTGGTGAAGGCGGACGATTCGTACGACTTCGTTAATCGATTACTCCACAAATGGATTACCGTTCTGAGATGCACGGTACGAAGAGGCTCGTTAAGTATAAGAATCAGTACAAAATTCGCGTAGTTACGCAAAACAAAAATAACGCGTATAATCAATTCTTCCACTAATTACAGTTCCACGATCAAGAGAAAAATTGTACGAAGAACATTGATAGGAAGAAAAATAGAAGATATATTAAATATTAACACGTAAGATTAATTAGAAGAACACCTTGACTATTTTACGCATCCACGGGACGTCTTCGAATTCGGGCCTCGGTTCTTTCTTCTTTTCCAATTCTTCTGTGTAAGTGTAGATCGACATGATTATCAATATTGGCATGGCGACGAAACACGCTAACGATCGCCAGAATTTTTCCTTGTGCGGATCTGTATTGACAAAACCACACACTTTATCATTAATCATCAGACCAACGAAGCTGCTAAAGAATTTCGCGGTTTTTTGATCGCTTAAAATAGAAATATTTGAATTTCTTTACTGTTTAAATAATATTACATTATAGACATTGCTTCATATTTTGTCTCGTAACAATGGAATAGATAAGATTTTTATTTAAAGAACAACAACGTAACTTTAATTACTGATAACGTCCGACTTATTCTTATCGATGATATTGTCCATCGAAAAGAAACTGATTTCCTATTTTACTTCATTTCTATAATCTACAGAGCTATAGAAAGGGTTACCTTTCTCACGACAATAATCTTCGATGTTAGGACAAGGAGGTGTCGTGCAAACAGGTGAAGGATCCTCGGGCAACGGTTTGCATGGTCTCGAAGAGTCAGGACACTCGTTCGAGGAGGTTTTCACATCACAAGAATCAGATTTTGTTTCAGAACAGATATCCTCGAAAAGTTCTTGCTTTTCTTGTTCAGGACATTCTTCTGACTTTGATTCTTTTTTGCAGGAGGAGTAACCGCGGACATTCTCGTAACAGGGAATAATCATTTGAGAAGAATTTTTTCTCTTCCCTAATTTTTCACGCTTATAAAATGGATCGTCTATGGAAGAATGAAATTTCAACGCCGAATTTGATAACATCCTTGTGGACGAACAGAAATATCTTGCTGAAGGACGGGGCTCTTTGGAGAACATCCAACTATGGTAAATCTTGGCCAAAGGGTACTGTGAAACAATCGACGATCTTTTGTCGAACAGGAAAGTCTTTTGAACGTTGTTCTTTCTTTCAGCAGAATGTTCATGTATCTTCAGGGATAATGTATTCTTTCCTGAAACGAACTTTGGAATCACATCAATCTGTTTAACAAGCAGGCTGAAGAAACAGTAGATAATTTAATGGACAACGTAAGAAAGAAGTTAAGCGCAAGGAATGGTTCATAGTAAGAAGAGGATAATATAAGAAACTAAGTGAGAATTAATGCAAATGAATTCCACCGTGCGTCGCCGACTATCTGGACGGATCCTTGGTATTTATAAGGCAGACTCTTATCAAAACTCGATACGTTACTTTCTTTCTATCAGACCAGCAATTGAATTCACAACCTTCTTAAATAATAAATTATTAATTAATGTAACATTTTGATTTGAATTATTTTTATAACTTATAAAATTTTAATTCTCATATTTATATAAAATTTTTAAATTTTCTTAAAATGGCGAAAGATTTTTAATTCAAGCGTGAAGATTGTGAATTTAATTGTCATCGTGGAATTTAATTCATAGACAACTTTAAAATATCCCTCTGCAAGTTTCTCATTGAAGACTTTAAATTAGATAACGTGTATCAGTGTCCTGTCGATAACACAATCATGTCCCTGGGCTTAAAGATAAAAAACCAAGGATTCTGTACCTTCGTTTAACAATATTATCCTCGATAATTCATATCTCGAAACATCTTTGGCTACGCAAGACGACCACCCTTCTTTGATACTTCTACAACGATGTCCTCTACATGTATTTCCTTTTGTCTCGTCCAGGACATCGCCGAAACTTTGATTGTACGGTAAAGAGCGTTCGTTTTCGTTGTTCGGTTTGATTAATAAGGAACGCGATAATTCGTTGGAACTCGCGACGGATGACAAAAACGACAGAACTTTTAACCTACACAAAAGAGGCAACGTCGCCATGTTTCACGTTTGATCGTTCGACAATTTATTTTGTTTGCAAAGGAAAATCGTGCTCCAGTTTTTAATACATTTTTCTTTGGAAGAAACGCGTGGCCATCGAATCGGGAACGTGGCTTTTCAATCCCAATGCGCCGACTCTTTTGTCACGTAAACTCGTTCTCCTTTGTTCGTATAAACATATTTTCACGTACATATGGATATTTCAAGTATCTCAGACATCCTCGATGAAGTTTAGGATTATCGAGGACACGATAAACCCGTATAAGATACGTTTAGATCGGTTTTTCTGGAAAAGTGTTATTGTATAATTTTTCACACCTGTTCCCTGCGTTGTTTTCATTTTCCAGAATACATGAAAACAACTCGTTTCCTCCACGTTATCTCTGTTCCATAACGAGGATCGCATTTCCGGTACACGATCGTAGCTTCTGTGACGCTTGCAAATCGCACCGTATTTATAGCAGTCCTTCCGCTCTTCCGTTTGTATTCGCGGTGAACGTTTTGATCTTCGTCTAGTGGAAATTCGTGGTGCAATTCAAAAAAATCAACGCGCGATTCGTACAGGTATGTGCGTTCAATATTTATGAGGGTATTTTATTAGGTTTCTTCTTTTCAATCGACGTTCTATGCATCTCGTTAAATGGTAGGCGATATTCGTTCACGGAATGCAAAGTTAGCAAACACGTCTGTTCTCATTCTGTTATTTAAATCATTATATATTCTGTAATTTTACAACGGTACACATTAGAAATCTAAAATCTCTGTTATTTTCTAATATAATTTTACATTTCATTCATAAGCTTGTATTTGAGTGGTTCCATTAATTACAATTATAAGAATCTAGTTGTTTGTCTCAAAAATGAATCAGTGTTCGTTTAATAATTAGATCAGCATAGCTGAGACAGATAGATAAATGTGCAGCGGAATAAATGGGACAGCACGTTGTTCGAAACGTAGAGTAGCGAAGCGCCAGAATGTCTGGGGTCAGTAGAAAGTAGTAAACACGTAGCCGTCCGTATATCAAGCCCGTTGCTAGCGTTGCAATATCGGGAAAATCCTTTTACCATTACTTTTTGCTTCACCGCTATACAATCCGAAAAGAAACTCCATCTCGTGGCTAACATAATTCAGAAACTTCCTCTCATTTCATTTGAAATGAAACGCCAACTTTTATAATCTCATCCTCTCAGATTCGATATGATATTAAGTTCTAGGCTCTCCCTAGGCTTTTCCAAGGTTCTACTTAGGTTCTATTTAAATTCTACTTAGGTTCTTACTCAAGGTTTATTTAGGCAATCCCAAGATTCTACTTAGGATCAACCAAGATTTCATTTAGACTCTTCCAAGGTTCTACTTAGGCTCTCCCAGGACCCAAGACCCTAAATTGAACCGAGGATACCTAACCGAATGCAAACGAGGAACAATACACAAAACACAAAAGCAGTAATTTAATGTTAAGCCGACGAAGGACTCTCGAGATCCATTCCTTTCAATAAATTCATATCCCAAGGAAAGAGGCTACGATGTTCCAAGCTTGCGATGGAACTTGGAACCTTTGACATTACTCGAGCAATTTCCAAGGAAACCATTTTTGCTGTAAAAATTTTACGACTATTTAAAGTTCAAAGAGTGAAATACATGGTGGAAGAGAAAAACCTTCGATAAAACGCAGGAAAAAAAGAAGAAGATGCTAATGAAAAACAGTGCGATTATCTCACAAAGTGTTGTCAGAAAAACCAAAGGAACAGCATAATGACTTTGCGTTTTCATTAGTTGGAAAACCCAATGTTAATATTCATTTTCAACGTCTGCCTTCCAAGAAAATTCAATTCTTCGATTCAAAATTCATCTCTCAACTGATGTTAGTATAATTTACATTTAAATGTTACAGCAATTTAAATTGGATGGGTTACATTGAATCTCATATAAACAGGTGTTATTTAATTCAATCCTTAATTGACGCAATTAATCAGCTTCCAGATAATAATCAGCAGCTACAATCCATGTGTGTGTTCAAAGAAACAAAAGGCAGATGTTTTACAAAGGAACGTAAAGAGAGGAGTTGTACAATTTTCAACAAAATTGTTTTACTCATGGTTACTTCAAGTTTTTTCACTTCTCGGGTAAAGTTTCTCTCTTACACATTCTCTGAAGTTTGGAATTTGAGCCAACACAGGTATCGAGTCTCTTGGCATCCATAATTTATCATCAGTTGTCTCCCTTGACTTGGAAAATCAATGACTCTAAATAGGATCATTATATCTGTCTCCTGTGCTGCTCGAATAAAAAATTGAGGGATCGAAGATGCGGAGGTGTTCACCATTTCCGAAGAATCTCAGCGATGTAATGGCGCAGAATGGAAATGTTGATAATTATTCGCCGACGATGGAACAGGAACAATGGGATCAGGTTCGTCTGGTGGCTCCTGGAAAACGGGGATACGTCGATGCGCCTTGCGCGGCAACCTTTGACATTTCGAGAGGACGGGTCGAAGTTTCCACCCTCGTGGCCTAGGTGCCCGGTTAAGGTATACCTCGTTTTCCTCAGGCTCATCCGGCCGACACCGTGTATACAATCAAACAAAGACGAAGGCGAAGCGGAGAGAAATACGATAACAGTCAAAAAAGTTTCTCTCAGAAAAGAGAGTTTTTTTTTTCAATGAAATCTGGCTGTTTGTAATTGGAAAGTTACGCGGAAATCTTTTGCGGTGCAAAGTAACGAAGATAGAGGGACGAAAAGGAAACTGGGTCGACGAAAGGCTTCTTCTTTAACGAACGCTCTAATTTACACGTAATCGCGCGATGAACGAGGAAAAGGTCTTCGTGGTTTAACAAGTAAACCGTGGATGTTATTTTGTATTGCTCTGTTCAAATACCGTGTATGATTAATTGGAGCGATACTTTATTTATACAAGTTGTGTACTAGCTCTCCCACGCATCTGGCTGGAGTTCTAAAATGGTAGGAGACAGGAAACGTTGAATGACTACCCCCCTTTTTTTTTTAAATGGAACTTTGTCTAATGAAGTTTTATTCTATTTTAGAGTTATAATTTGGCCCAGTTAGATGGAATACCATATTCTAACTATGTAGTTAGAAAAGTTATCAGAATATGGAAACACAGTTATGGAAGTTCATAAAAATCTTTAATATCAGAAGAATGTTGAAATGAACATTTGCAAGAATTTCACAACAGAACAAAGTATTCTGGGAACGTTTTAATGTCAGAGCTAGACCTTTCGACTGTTTAACTTTCTGCTCCATTATTATAAAAGACCCAGCCCCTTAATTAGCGTAACAAGTTCGACCGCGCTTCCAGATTACACGTGTACAGGGTGAAAATGTTCAGCTAGCTACCAAAATGTCATTCACGAGCGAACTTTACCTATCAACCGTCTATTTTTAGTTAAAATAAAGAAGTGATTCGACGTTTGGTAATTAGAACAATGAAATTTTATATGTAACTCAGAAGAAACATAGAAAACTTTTGAACTATGCAGCTTAGTAGAAACAACGGTTGGTTAATATTACAATTAACCGTAGTCGACGAAAAAAGATATCGAGGAATTATTTTTAGACATTGTTCGCCGGAACTAAAAGCCCGTAAAGGTTCATCGTACTCTCCAATATATTGACTTTACGATAGAAATTCTGTAAGAGGATTACATTACCCTCGTTACGTGCTATCGTATATACTGCTTTGCATTATCTCCCCTCACAGTTCATTATCATCGAAGTGCATTACGTTGACATTGAGGCGCAATTTTGTAGACTATTCTTGCATGAATACGCCTGGGATAAGTTTAATGAACAAAGTCACTTATGAGAAGAAATGAAATTGAAGTATATTAATAGCGTAACAAGAAAGGTAAATCGCTAAAAAGTTGCTAGTTATAATAATATTTATTTCGTTTAGCTTAAATTAATCATCATTTTTATTAAATGATAATTAAATTCAAATCTGTATTATGGTTCTGATTCCTCTTGGAATTCGTGTATTGACCGATGTGATTAATTTCGTCCGTGTAAATGAATGCCACGGTAAGCCATGTATCCCCGTTGCTAATTACAGCCAGTGATAATTAGAAGTAATGTACACCCTTTAACACAGTACATACGTACGTAATTTATTGCATTAAAATCCAAATTTAATCGGATTTTGAAATTTGGGAATTTTCAGTTTCAGATATTTGAAATTTCAAAGTTTCCCGCATTCAGAACGATAAAAACTCGATTTATCGAATCAGATCGAATACTTGAAATCGGCTATCGATTTCGATCGAGTATCGAACATTTTGAGTACTTCATACATATACAAATAACTCAAAATATGTAACGTGAAACAATTAAAAGGTAAAAAATCTACTGCAAATGTATTGAAATTCGATCGATCTTTTCTTCAACGTCACCAATTGCGTCACATAGATAAAGATGGAGAACAGTGACGAAGCGGTCCTTTCTAACCCCTTAAAATATTGGTACCAAATAAACCAGGGTAAATATTAGGTTCTTCTAAATACTTGTTTATTATTCTCATAAATGGAATTCAGTTTTTATGTTCCATTAAACTGCGTCAAAAGTAACTAAATACATAAATTTATCGATAAAGTAAAATAACAATATTCTTTCGATCTCATAAAATTTCTTTTTTTATTATAATTGCTTAAGTATAAAACCATTGATTTTTTAAGTTTGCAGGTTTAAACAATATAAATAATTACACAGAAGAAGTACATTGAGTTTACGAAAGATCAACATTCATTGATTCGTCTGAATGCATATTAAATAATAACAGAGGATTATGAGGCAACATATATATTACTGTATAAAATCAGAAAGTTTGATGAATGAGAACAGACAATCTCTGCGTCGCTGACAATTCGTGTTTTCGTACAAACGGAAATACGTAGTTGGCAATAGATCTGATGGTTAAATTCTTTGAAGTACTGATCGATGATAGTTACGTTGCGGTCGCGTGTGGCATGCATGCACATACATACCAATTCAGCGACAGATTTCAACCGCTCCTCTTGTATCCATGGTTCACTTTGTACAATGGTGTTCACGTATGCACACATACAAATGCGAGCAATCATACGCAACTACCGCGATTATCCCATTGCGAGGTGTCTATCGTTTTTGTCTGGTTAATCCTGATAAAGATAGAGGGAAATATGGAGCAGCTCTTCCTCAATCAGTAAAGCAGATTCAACCAGTTCTGATACGAGTATCGATGCACTTGTTCCCGCGTGCAGTGATCCATTTAACGAAGTAACTAGCCATTTCTAGACCCTTCGAATCCCTCGAAAAAACAATCACCATTTTCAAATTGAACGATGAATCTTATATAAAATGTATGTCATCGATTGGGAATAACATTTAATTTTTCTTATATGTATTAATAGGTGTAATTTATACAGTTTACAGTATTTTATATGTATTTTTAGAGACGGCAGCTGTTACTTTCATTTTTGGTGCAGTTGCAGCCCTGTTGTTTGATCAAGTTTCCTGTTTAACCACGAGAGCGCGCCATCGGCAACTCAATAAAATCCAAAGAGCGCCGGACGGGCGGTGTTCCGCGAAGCGTGATGAGTTTGACAGCTCCCGCGTACTGAACGTTATTCAAAAGTAAAAAATCGATCAAGAGATGAGGCCGAAAAAAAATCCTTAACACGTTTTCCGTATGCATCCACGCGAGACCGTCTAATATGGGAGAATGGTTGGTCATAGAATCATTACGCTGATATTTTTTCTGGCAGGTAAGAAAGGATAATTCGCTCGGCCGTAAGTGCACCTGCGGATCAATGTGATATTACACGTTCAGCCTCTCTTTCTGCGTTTGTATACGTGAACTGTATAAATCGTGCTAAGTACACGATCGTTACGATTCAGGGTCGAGTTATGTAAATTTTAACAAGTATTTTGATTTCTCAAGCGTTCCGTTTCAATTTTTATGTCAATTTTTTTTCTGTCTTCTATTCGATGTTAGGCGAAACCAATTGGAGAAAAATGTAATTTATAATTTTGTATGAACGAATAATAATTATACAAAATTTTCTGAATAGGTGTAAAAAATTTTAAAGAATTTTGTATACATGTACTTGTACGAATTTTAAGAACAAATGTATGATGATAAATTAAAAACAACAAGTACTATATAAAAAATAATTTCATATAAAATTTCATTGTAAATTAATTCAATCATTTTATGTCGTTTTCAGCATGGCACGAAGCAGTAACTTTAGTGCCAGTACGCTCGGTGGCTGTAGACCTTGGACAGAATTTGACTCTGGCATGTGCAGAAGAAGATGCACTGCCACAGTCAGGAGAGTCTGTTGGAATGATGTGGATAAGGGAGGGACGCGAAGATGGACAAATTGAACGTCTAAAGGTTGAGCCTAATGGAGCATTGGAACTTATTAATGTCAGTGCAGATGATGCTGGAAACTATTCATGCACCTTAGATGATGATCATGATGCTGTTAAAACTAGAATCAATGTACAAGTTAGAAGTAAGTCATCATTTGATTATAACTTTTAGATAGTTGAATATTAATATATGTATTGTGTTTTTAGCTCCTCCTCCAGCTTTGCACAATGTATGGGTAAAACCATCAACAATATTGGCAAATATTCTTTGGGAAGTAGCTGGCACAGGTGGTTATCCTATCATAGATTTCACTGCCGAATATCGTCTTAAACCAAGTGTGGGTGAAGAACCAGAAGACTGGAAGCCTATTGTTCCAACGCACATTCCACCAAATTCTGTAAATTTCCCTTACATCAGATCAGTATTCTGTTATCTATAAGTTTTGTTAATATGATTAATGATTCTGCAGAGGCAAATTGATGTATATCACTTGGTGCCAAACACGACCTATTCTTTCCGAGTTTGGGCAACAAATCAGCTAGGGAGAGGTGACATTGTTGAGGTTGAAGGTCATACACATCACAGTATCGAAGAACTAGGTACATAATGTGAATTGTACTATTCCATAAGGGCAGGATTCTGCATGAAAACAAAATCAATATTTATATATCAATATTGTATAGCTTATTAATTGCGATTCTTTCAGAACTTGCAAGACATCTCTTAGCAGGTGTAGAAAACTTTGACACTCGTGTCTGGGTGGCAGCAGTAGGGATAGTTATGGGTACACTTATGATTCTTGGTATAGGTACTTGTTACCTCCTCTATCGTGAGTGCAAAGTACCCTGTAAGCATTTCCTGGTAACTTTATCTAAAGGCTTTTGCTTCTACTCTTTCTCTTTCATGCTATTTATTTCTGCTGATGAAATTTCTTTTCTTTTATGCAAATGAATTGAAATACAGATATAGAATATCGAATTATAAAAGTGTATGTAAATCGATTATTATCTCGAGAAGATCTGCAGCAGAAACGATAGCATCACTAACCACTTAACTTATCTATGGCCCTGATCTCTAGCTTTCTTTACATCAGCTATTCTCCTTTCAATCAATTTAGTGCTATTCTAATACAGTGCCAATTATCTTTCACTAATATTTCCCTACTGCAAGCGCTCTGCAAATTATTAGTATTTTAATGAATTTTTTAGCGTTTAACTTAAAAAATTTATTAGCATTTAATGAATCTTCTAACAATACCATTTTAACATAATAACACTTTTATAACTTTTGCACTAAACACCTTACAACATAAGGCACTAAAATAATATGTAACATATTTTTACCTTTTCTGTACAGTTTGCCTGTCAGTAGCACCTTTTATGCTCCTAATAGGAATGAAACCTAAAATTTTGAATGAATTTTATTAACCACCAAACTTAATCTATCCATTTATTTTACTTTTTTCTCCAATTTTATCAAATATGTTATATTTAGAATTCACATAAGTTTTGGTGGTTTATATCGAATTTGTTATGCAGAATGATTAGTGTCATGAATATAGAGTATTATGATAGTAATAGAGCATTATGGCCTAGATAACATTATGTGCTATTAGTATGTCTTTGATTATATCAAATATAGTCAAAGACAGCACATATGTACATATATTTGCTGGGTAAACAGTGTACCTATCTGTATAAATAAATTTTTAATACAATTCATTAGCTATACTTATGTAAAAATAAATTTCAAATTCGATTTCTGAAAATTTATTATAAAATATTAATGAGCATTTATGGCCTAGCAAAGGATTTGTAAAGGGAGAGGGTAGAAGCTAATATAACTCGTGGCCCAGACCAATGAAGATTAATCTCCGTTCCCGAATTGCAGCGCAGCTGGAGGAGCAGGAAGTGATTGAACTTGTACCCAATATCATTCTGAATCCAGGATTTTTTGATGAAAGAATCGAACATATTCCGCAAGATGAAAATTTCAACAACCAGACTACCACACGTTTGAACAATAACAGCGTTGTGCAACCTATGCGACTTTAGCGATTAAATACTTAGATTTCTGTGGCTAATTTTTATTAACAAGTGGCTTGAGCACAATTTATGTGTCACCTTAAACGTAAGTAACTGGAATTACAAGAGGCCTCGAATCTACCAAAGTATCGCAGAATTTAGAGATCGGGTAAGCGGTGAGGTTGACGATAATCACCGTTGAAACTGAGATTTGTTTTTGTTTATAGTCAGAAAAATTGAGAAATGCATCATACATTTTGAGTGTTCGAATGAAGTAAAACTTTTCACTTACAATGTAAAGTGTTCAAAGCATATGTAAGACTCTGTTAGGTTTTGTGAAAAAACGGAGTAGAACATTTTTGAAGATGTTTACAAGGAAGTTCTAACATTGAAAATCCGATATTATTGCTCATTAATCGAGCTTAAAGGTGAAGAACTCCTGTAAGCTAAACAAATATTCTTAGTAAGACTGTAATTCTAAGAACAAACAAAACGAAATTTCCGTGAAATTAAAGTTCGTACGGTGTTAATATAAGTGGCATACTTTGCTCTTACATTCTGCATGAACATGACAATGTTTTTACAATTATTTTTAATCATTATTACTGCATACAAGTGAAATCTTAAGGGACGACAATATCATGCAGAAAGTAAGATTATCGCAAATTCACATAATCGGATTAAACAGATTTTGTCAGACGCGAGGTATGATAAAGGCTTGCTTACTGCCGTTTTAAGGTGTGCAGAAGTCATTGGTACGAAAGTTCCTTTTTTTTTGCGTCTTTACAAAGATTTTTTTTTTATTATTATTTATTGTTATAAGAATTTGTTTGTTTTTGTTTTTAGAGAATATGTTGGTAATGTTTTTCTTCCAAAGAATTTAAGATTAGTGAACAATGCACCATATACTCTTTCTGGAGAAAAATCCTGTGAATCAGAGAGTGTACAGTGTAAAAACCATGGTACTCTAATTGAAAAGTAATTCTACTATGTTAGCATTATTTATAATAATATTATATTCTTCGTACTTTTAACTTTGCATGCAATCATTCAATTAATATGTAATGCTTCAACATGCTTTTGCACCACCTTAATAACAAATGCAATATTTACCGCTACAGAATTATTATAAAAAATACTATAAAATCAAATTTTATCAAAAAGAAACTTTTAACAAGCGCGAGATAGCACAATTTTTTTAACAATAAGTTTCAGTGTGTGAACTTTTTAAAAAAGTAAACGAAAAAAAAAAAAGAATCCATTAATAATCTTCGTGATATTCAGCGAATAAGAATTATTCCTGGGCATCATACACTTCAGTTCAATTCATTGCATTCAGATTAGCAGTAAATGTAGGATAAAGTAGAATAAGTTAAAATATTTTGGATATCATCTTTGATAGAATCAAGTTTGATAATGAATTGTTGAAACAAATCTTTTCCCAGATATTCATTTTCTATGATAATGAATATTATCATCTCATTGAAATTGCATAAAATGAAATTCAACTTAGTCAATCAATAAGGTTGATGATTTTGATAAAAGTTCTTCCTGTACAAATACATAGTTATTTTCCACAATTTACAAGTAGTATCATATCAGAATTTGTCATTGTGAAAAATATCTTATTATAGTAGTGAGTGCTTAGTGTTGAGGCTTTTCTTCATTAAAAATACGGTATTATTTTGATTCTTTACCTAAAGCTCTCAGGAAAGATCAAACGATATGTTCTTTTGTTCTTGTTATTCGGTTTTTTGTTTTTTTGTTTTAAATTAATCTCTATTAAAGCTCTCCAAGTGACGAATATAGAACTGGTTGTGGAAATTGATTCTCGTATTAGTCTTTCATCTGTTATTAGTGAAGTTCATATTGTGAGAAACATAATACCTTAATGACTCTACTTAAAACAATTGTATAAGTTAATATCTTGCTTTTGTCAATATAAAGAAACTGACAAAAAGCAATTTGGTGCACGCAGGTTGTATAAATATTGGTTGTGCGTTGTTACATTGAAGCTTTATGATCTGTTCCTCCCTTTAGCATGATAAATTATAGGGGTGAACAGACTCAGTTCGGCTTCGTACTATGCACTCTGTGTTGTGAATGGTATATATACGCGCTAATGAAAAATAATAATACGATAATAACAATAATGATAACGATATAAATATATATATATATATATTTATATAGCCGAGGCATCGTAATATTTTAGCTATAAGCAAAGACAATTTTTTATATAAATAATAATATTGCTGAAATGCAGTGATGAATATTTATCTACATATTCATATAGATAATTTTGTGCTATGATATCGAGCTTCAAGAGTGATCTAGTAGATTTGCCCATTAAGAATCTTTGATGTAGAATATCATATTTCTTCTTTCTTTCAGAAGAGTCGTGTTGTATATTCTTTCATTCAGAGACTGTATAAAGCAGACATCATTTTGATAAATTTTAACAATGCAAAATTTTTAAATATTAATAATACATAGAACAATTGTATTCATTTTCTATACAAAAAGAATCTTAAGTTTAAAAAATTCAGCAATAATCTATTCAATACTTCAAGACACGACCCTTCATATCTCATGCACATTCAAATAAAGTATGATCACTTGTTTCTGCTGACTTACATAACAATAGATATATTGTAATTTAAATGTTTAACTGTCTCTATCAAAGCTATCTGGTGAAGGCATAGGTTTTACATTTAGTGGCATTAACAACATGGTGAAACCTGATAAGAAAAAAAAAAGTATAAATGTTACTTGGAATATAAAATGAGAAATTATTCTTATAATTGCTGGCTACTATGAGAGCTAACAATGAAGCTAAGTCCTCTGAGTTTAGAATTCTGCCATTGCATATTATAGAAGATCTGCATATCTACCTATGCAACATAGGATGTTTATAAAATCACCTTCATTATATTAGGAATACAATCAATAAAATAATATCATTAAAGCCAAGAATAAATGATAAGATAATAATTATAATTTTCTTTTTGAAGGATAAATAGTATTTTTTTAACATTATGAATAATATGTTCTTCTTAATTAGGTACTTCAGATTGATATTAAAATCAAAAATACGTTGCTAAGTTTAATTTTATCTAACAAATTTTTTACCTTTGTATACCAAAAAATGAATCAGATTGTATACCAGTGTTAAATAGATATATTTTTATGAGGTAGATTACAATAACATAAACCTAGTAATTATGGCAGATATTTTGTTTATATTCCACATTATATAAATTCAACAAAATTAATAACTTTTTCAGGTAGTTTTGTTTCCCATTTATGATCATGCATTTTTGGATAACAAACGCTATTAAGCACCACATGTGCATAGCATTTATCATTATACCTCTATAGTCAAATGTATTTCATTAATATATTTACTTCACATAGCACATGTGAAACATAAATTAAGTAAAGCACAGTACCATAGAATAGTATAATGGTTGCTGGTGGCACCATGAATCGTCCCTAACATACATATTGCTTGCCGATGACATACCAGAATAAAAAGAAGTTTAATGTGGTTTTTACAAAAAGCTTCAAGTTAGTTGTGCTTTTTTCCAAAAAGCCTCTTTTTCAATTTCTCCTCTGAGACTTTGCATAAATATCTGTATTTACAAGTGAAAACAATTGTAAATACTAAATATTTCTTTACTTTTTGTAAAAACTACACATCTGTCATGTCATTACCTATTAGATTAATAACATTAGTTTAACAACCTTACATTAAGTAATGGTAAAGGAGATTTATAATGGTAATTCCAGAAATAATGTTATAGAGAATAAGTATTAATCTTTACATTAGTTTTTGTATTAAGTTATACTGTGTTGTGTTACACATATAGTAACCAAAGTATTTTTGGTGATTTCTTTACATAAATTATTTGTTTTATAAAAATGAAAAAACAAAAACATACATAGCAAGCAACATTTGTATATAATGTACGCATTGTCGTTTTATTTCCGTATTTTGTATAAACTGTTGTATTTGCACGCTTGATTAATTTACTTTATTTATGTCATATACATTTATATATATATATATATTTGTCACATTATTATTATTATTATTATTATTATTATTTAAAATCTGATAATACTCCATGTCCATATAGTGTTGAGCACTATTTTAAAATCAGTGTTATCTTAATTTTAAACTTGGAGTATGGACTCATTCCATTGCTATTACACGTGGTTGTAATATTTAGAAAAATGTTTTCCTAATACTAACATGTTCATAGTTTATTTTATAAGCTATGAACAATGCACATTCCATCACGTACAAATCCTGTATTAAAAAAGAAAAACTATAAAAATGTAATATGCTTGATTTAAAAGTTGTTTAAGTATTTTTGTGGAAAAAAAAATAAAGAAAGTCAAGGTTGTGCTTGAATATCTGATACTATCATTAGTTAGATATTAGCTTTCATACTACAGTTAAAAAGAAAAAACAAATATTAGTTACATATCAGACAAAATATAGCAGATCAACTTATTCATCTCTAACACTTAAATACTAATTACAATCATTAAAGGTACATTGTAGGAACTAGTACACCCTATTCGATTTTTCTTATAGAGTTCTGATTTGTTTGAAAGAAACGTACTTTATAATATTAACTTCATAAAAATACTTTTGATATTAAATACATGTTCATTATTAAATTGCAATCGGAAAAACAAATATTTAAGGACATTTTTTCACATCATTCATTAACTGTAGTATTACTCACATTTTTATTGTATTAGTGTATCAGTATACATGACCAGCATACTTAAAAATGTGTGTACTATGTGTAGTTCTAATTCTACATTTTTATCACAATGGTTGTCACAATGGTTGTCACTATAATCATCATATTTCACATAAGAAATCATACAGATTTATTTATAAAACTCATTAAAAATATTGATACAATAAATAATCATTCATAAAAGATGATTGTCTTTTATTGTAATTAATCAGTGTTGTTTGATTGTGTTAAAAGAAGTGTTTTTTCAATCTCTGAACACAATTTTCTTATATCATTGGGTGCAGCATATTCTGCTGCTAAAATAGCATTTGCTACTGCTATTGTTTCATGAACAGTCCTTGCTTTCACCCAAACCCTTCCATTCATACCAGCTGCTACTTCAAATGCTTGACTTTGTGCAAGTGTCTTGAACAATGGAGATTTATGATTCAATATCTTTCGAATGAGACTCAAGGAACATGTAAAGAGCATGCCCTCGTTACTCAAAACACCTAAGTCCTTTTCTTTGCCATGAGAGTCTACGCATACAAGCTCTGGTTCCATATCTTTGCTAGCAACCAAAAGTTTTGCAAACACAATGTCCCCAACTTGAATATCAGGACGGTTCTTCTTAGTAGCTCCTTCAAATGCAAGATATGAGAGTGATGCTTGGTCACTGGCTCCTATGTCTACTTTAAATATATCACCTCCCTTCTGTGTTACTATCCCAATCACATTCTCTCCACGATTTGGTATGTAACTGCAAATCATATTTTTAATGTTTTATTATTTAAAATACTATTATCTTACTTGATGAAATTCAATTACCGTTTCTGATAACTATCTACATAATATACAGCTGGTTGCGTTTTCCTCAGTATCCCTGCTTTATATGCAAACACTGTATCGGCTTCGCGACGAAGACCGGGTCCTAAGACAATTGTTTCCTTTTTGTTAATAGTTGCAATATCTTTTACAGCATCACCAGGCATCACTATATCTCCTACGGTAACTTCCATTTTTCTTTACAAGTTAAGAATTCCTATTTTGCATTAAAATATGATCTTGATAGAGGTTATAAACATATAGCATTTGTTAAAATTGTTCATTGCCAAGTACTCATAAAAAAAATTATACAGAAACAACTTTACTACTTTCGAATAGAATTATTTAATGTATTAAATATTTACAAATAGTGTAATTTTATAATTTCATTATGTTGCATCACATGTGTTTTCTACCAAGTATTTTCTGCAAATCTCGCGCCTTTATTTCAAAGAAAAGTGCATGCGCAATGCACCTTGCATAAATTGATGCAACAATTAAGGTAATGTTTATTGTTCAAACATTAACTTAATAATCGAATAAATCAGGTGACTTTTATGTCTGATATTTCAAATATCAAATTAAAATAAATGTTCCTCTTTTCGCATCAGTACTAATCAGGAATAATAATTAATTACAGGGCGATGCAACTTTGTTGGTTCTACGCTCGTAGAAACAATGGCGCCACCATACAGTAAGTTCCGAGGCTGCCGCGTGAAACTGTAACGCCACAGAAATCGCGGTGCTCGTTGTTTTTTTTCAGTGATCGATTTCATTTTGCAATAATTCGGGAAATCGACATTTCTGTGGATGGCACAACAAGATTGTCACTACTATTACTAATGCTAAGGTAATATTTTACAGTATTGTAAAACATATAGCCGTGAAATTTGCGCAGCATTCGCCGGATCGATAATTGATTTGGGTGTATTATATTCTAACCTACCTTCCTGTTCCCTTTTGAGTTATTACTTTGATCGTGACATATTATTAATTAATTCGTTACAATTCAGTTCAGATTTGTATGATGCTTAAAAAGATTATTATAGTTTATCTTGTAATTGCTGTAATGGAAATCTTTATTTAGGTTTTTAAATGTGGCCACTATGTCTATTATTACTTACTGTCATTCATTGTTAGCATATTTATTAATCTTTAATTGCCTATAGAAATGTTCTTTTATTTCTTGTACCTGTACAACTATAGAAAAAATATTGATAACATCATTTTATTTAAACTTCCTATTCCTTTATAGACTATAATTCAAGTAAAATATTAATACTGTGATATAACATATGTGATGAAACTTATTTAATTAATGAACCCATATTATGTAAATTATATAAAGTAATAGTATATCATACGTTTGTTTACAATAATAATATTAACAAAAGATATTTGTATTTTATATTGCAGGTATAATACAAAATGTATAATGGAATTGGATTACAAACACCACGTGGTTCTGGAACTAATGGACATGTCCAAAGAAATTGGGCAATTATACGCAAAGCAAAGGATAAAGTCACCTATAAAACTGATGAAGGAAAATTGGATCAGCTGAATAAACAACCTAACAAAGAAATCCTAGATCATGTTAGAAAAAGAAAAGTTGAAGTAAAATGTGCAGAATTAGCAGATATTTTAGAAGAACAGGGGTAGGTATTTTTATACGAATGAATCATACAACTGAGAATTTAAAAATGAAGAATAAAATAGTTTTCTTAAAAAGAAGTTCAAAAATGACATATGTAATAAATGTGTAGCTTTATTGACTCCTTGAACCCAATACTAAATTAGATTTTAAACTTCAATTGGATTTAGCTTACCTTTGGCTTCAATGTATATCTCTGGTGTATATTTCTTAGCCAATGTACTTTCTATGAACAGATAATTAACAAAATTAATATTTGCCAGGATTTTTGTATTGTATTAATATTTGGATTTTACTTTACAGGTTTACAAGTGAGGAGGTAACAAAAAAAGTAGAATCATACAGATCCATGTTAATGGGAACAGATACTAAACCAGTAATATCTAGGGATGAATTTGGCCGTGTAAAGTAAGTACAGTCTTTATTTATTTCACTCTTAATTTTACATTTCTGCATTTATACATGATATTACAAATTATATATTGAAATTCTGCTAAAATAAATAAACAGAGAATCCATGTTTGAGAGGAAGTATGTTGTATGCGATATAAGACAGCCACTTTCTGTAACCTGTTTGTATATTTTATTAAAAATCTCATTGGTCACGAGTATAAACATATAAAGGATCTTATCTTTAGGCAGAAACGTTGCCAGAAAACAGTTTCAATTTTTCTTAAGTTCTTCTCTCTTCAAACTTTGAAAACCTTAGGATCTCTTATGTACATTCTACAAAATTGTGTGCGTCTCTAAGATCCCTTGAAAATCTGAAGATCGTGATCGCGAGAGCCCTCGGGGCAAGAGCCCAATAGTTACTCAACTGGAAGCTCGTGTAAATGCAATCTTCGAGCACTTGCACCCCCTCGTCGAGGCTCAGGTTCCCGCTAAACCCAATATTATTGGAGGGTGGAGACGTTCGCGTTCCCTCGAGCCGGCTTTCAGGGATATTACGCCGACGATATCGACGTACCCCATAGCGCCGGCGCCACCCACGAAAAGGGAGAGTCGAAGGGTGTACAGAAAGAGAAGAGAAACAGCTATATATCCATCGGGACGAGGGGAGAGGGAGAGTTTGTTCCAGCATCTCTCACTCGACTTTTCCGCCTCAGTGCGAGGATGGACCGGCGTTGCGACGCTCCGCGTCGTCGACTCTCGACGTATATCCAGGAATCGTCGACAAATAAAAAGGAATTTAAAAAAGGGAACATGTAACGATCTCGTGATACGTTCGATAAGAAAATCACAAAAGTCTTCCATTAGCGTGTAGTCCATCGATATTAGTATATTCAATTAAGTGTTAACTCGTCGCGTTTAAGTGTAACTGTAAGGTACGTAAATATAATTTGGAAAAGAAGAGATTAATACGTGCTCGAGTAAATAATAATTTCATAATTATTGAAATTTCATCCGCCAAGAAACGCAAGTAATAAAGCTCGAAAGATAGGGAGAAGACAATCCCCACGTGTCTCTAATTGATTGAGAAAGGGATCAAAAAGTTGACAAAGAATCTAAATTATATTCCAGATAATCCATGTGTCTCCGAGTCGATCAGTCGACGATAATTAATTAAGAAAAACCAAAATCTCGTCGTACGACGATGGTGTGCCTGATCCGAAGTCTTCCTTAGTCTAAGCTGAAATACAACCACGATATACTCTTATATTCTTACACTAAAATATACAATCTATAATACTGTACAAAGCACAAAAGGGAAGATCTACGAAGAATGGTCTGGTGGTTGATGGAGCAATCGCCCCAACTAGAAATGAAGTAAGAAGGGATGATTTAGGGAGAAGCTCGTTTCAGCGTTGATTACTCTCGGTGGAAGCAATCGATCAAGCGACACGACGAAAAAAAGAAAAAAATTATTCAACGACTACCAGAGAAAGAGAAGAAAAAAAAAAAATCCAACGGGGCATAGGAAAGCTGACGTTTGTCGTCATTGTCACCGGATGATTGTTCTTGCCAGGAGCTTTGAATAGGAGAGCAGCGGTGCTGCTGTAATCGTGGGAGGAAGCCATTACCTGTGCCTCCACCCTCCCAAACTATCAAAGCCTCCCTCGAAAAGGGGATTAAGCTGCATCGGAAGTACTTGCAGAGCGTGGCCCGACCGGCAGAGCTCCTTAGCGTAAATTAGCGGCCGATCGTCCTTAATGCTCATCTAATTACCGGTCGTTAATTATTCAGACCCTACGGGATTGATGGTCTAGGAAATTGGATGTTGAACGAAATGAAATGATTTAATGACAACGACACCGGAAGCTATCGTGGATCTTCGTTGTAGACACGCTGTGTCTCGCTTGATGGATAACAAATGTAAAAAACAAAGGTTTTAAGGGATTAAACAACGTTGTGCCTCGTAGCAGAGAAGAGAATTTACAGGGGAAACAAGTTCAAGAGGATCCACGACGCGATTATTAGTTTAAGAGGATCAGAGGAACGAGAGGGATTCAGTTGGCTGTTTATACTCGAGGAATGACCATGTCCGTAACGGTGTCTCCGTCGAAGCCAGCACGTGGACGCGGTCCAGCCGACGGTCGCGCCTTCTTCGAGACCCTGTGGCGTGGGAATTTCTTCTTGGATCGACAGAAGGTCGCGAAGAGATCCAGGAAGAGGAAGTTACAAGCGGCGAATGGAAAGAAGCGTGCACAATTGCAGATGCGACAACATTGTTGCTGTTGTCAACGTATACAACTGCATCTACTCGCCGGACGGCGAAGCAATATACGCTCCGTCGTCAGGTGATTTTATATTTTATTTGCATATTTAAAAATTAGATTTCTCTGATTACAGGGATATTTAATATCTCTAATCGGTATCTGTATCTACTCCTGTTTAACTTTCTTCAACACTTAACATTAATTACAAAATAATTATATTGCCAATGGAGATGTCAAATTAATATCAAGTTACAGCAGAACAAAGATTTTATTTCGAATAAAAATTGAAACGCTTCTCTTCTTGAGGTATCTAAAGGGTATGTCTTGCTCAGTCTTAATAGAAGAAGCAACCTAGAGATGCCATAAAAACTATTCATTGATCCTATTTATGTAACTAGTTGTAATAGCTTTGAACATTAATACAGATAGTAGTTGACTAGAAAATGTTAAAGGAAAGTCCAGCTTTAATAGAGGATGAATAAAAAGAACGGAGGGTGAAAAGAGATTAAAAAGGCAAACAGCTTTTCTCTTCACACTGGGGATGACTCATACTGTTGACTCCCTAATCCCTTACGAAAGGGAAACATTTTCGTGTAAACAACTGTTACCCTTTGACACGCTGTGAACATTGAAATTAAGATCCTTAGAATTTCTAAAAGCCAAAAGATCTAATTATTAGATTCACAGAGGACCAAAATGTGTTGAAGATAAAATTAGCTGAATAGAATTTTCGGTAAATTTAACAGAACAGAGTGAAAGCGTGTTAAAGGGTAATCAAAAAGAGGGGGTAGAGAGAAAAAAATCATTTTCCCGGTTAAGCTGAGCTGGGGGGTGAGCAGCCAGCGAGCGGTTGGCTGCTGAATTCGAGCGTGTAGCGGGCGAGTGGCGCGAAAGGGATAGCAGAAAAGAGAACAGCTGGATTGTATTGATCCGCGCTCGAGCGTTGGCGTAGGGGTGGCTCGACCGACCCCGGCCTCGCTTGGTACTTTTCACGTCGTGGGGCAGAAGAGGGGTCTCCTCGTATAGAGCCTCTCTGCTGTTATGTCACTACCTTGCCGCATTGTCCGGACGTTTTCATCGACGTTCATCGCGACAACTCCGAGGAGCACAATCTCCAGCAACCCTTTATTTGTCATAGCTTTTGCTGCTAGCTCGATGGATCGTCGTGAAACCCGCTAAGTTCTTTCGCGCGCGACGATGACGGTGAAAATCTCGACGCGGTACGAATTCTCCTTCCCTTTCTTATTCGAACCATCGAGTGATATTGTAAAATATCAAAATGGGTTACGGTGCTCCCTCCACCATTTCAAGTGTGTTTATTTATACTCGTAGCTCTGTGTCGTGTTAAATGTGTCTCTTGCTCCACTGGTCACGTGTTTCTATGTGCGAACTTGATCCACGGGGTCATTGTGATTACATATGGTATCCCTCGTTGAAAACATTCGTGGCATCAGTTGCTTTTACTCATCTTAAATCAGTGTATTTAATTTGAATTGGTACTACAGCGTTTATGTATTCTTTCAGCGTTCGAGAGACACATCAGATTGCCGAGGCGCAACAAGAGAAAAATGCCAAGCTACGAGAGGCATTCGGCATATCGGAGTTCTTCGTAGAAGGAAGTAGCCTAGATCCGGAAAGACACGCGCGCGAAGCGGAGGCAAGAGCGGCGGCTAGCAAAGTGTACGACCTGGTTCGAACACCAAGTCCAGTACCAAACACGACCTCCGCCTCTCCGGAGAAAAAGAAGAGAAAACGATCCGGTAGCGCTATCAAGAAGAAAAAGGGAAAGAAGCACAAGAAGGAAAGGTAAAGGACAACGTAATGGTGCACGGGTCAGTGGAGGCTGGATTCTGTGTTCCAATGATTGTGAAAACTTACGATAATTGTATATATATTATTACATTGTGCTGTGGTATAATTGGATAACAACACTGTATACTATGGCGTAGCAGTAGTATTACTACAGCATACTATATAGTATAGTAGGAATAAAATAGTAGTCAATATTTGTTATATTATAGTGCAATGTTATAATATATGTACACTTATAAGGTGGCTTAATTGTTAAGTAAAAATTACATTTATTTGCAGAAAGAACGAACATGAATCCAGGTTCCAAGACCGAACAAACATCCCCCTGTAGTAGTTCCTCTCCTCCCCCGGTTAATTATTCATTTACCGCAAATCCACACTCGTTCATTTGCTTACTACACACCTCTTGTCAGATACTGACTCATGACTCACCTACTATTTCATGTCCCATACACCTTTCTCTGTTTCAAACAGAACTGAGGAGGACTGAGTGCCTACCCAGTAGGCTCAGTAGGTAAGTGTGGTCGTCGCGTCTACTTTCAAAAAATGAAAAAAACACTCTTGAGAAAATGATATTATACTCTGTATTGAGAAATGAAAAAAAAAAGATAATCGAGTCCATTCGTTGCATTATGTTTAGGTATTTTGTCTCACAGGCGCAAATCGGAGGTAAATGTTTGCTATACTCCAATTCGTGTAACATCAGTATAATAAATTATAATATGTGTTTAGATTCAATAATGATGGTGTAAGGAATGTGCGTAATGGGCAAACATTTACTTGATGTACAATTTTCAATATCGCGGTTTCTTTATTTCTAATTAAAATAACGTTTAATCTGACGCGTAAATCATGCATTTCTATCTTTGTTGTTGTTATCGATAAAGCTTGTTGTTAATGTCATCTCTCTATTTTTTTCTGACAAGTCCGTCCCTATCGATGGTTATCAAGGTAATGCTAATCCCATATTATATCAATACTCCTCATATTTTGTATACTTGTCTTTTGTAAAATTTTTGAAAGATTTGGTTTCTGCATATGTATACATAATCTTAGATAGTAGAGTAACAATGATTGGAAAGAAGTATGATAAACTAAATCTTTCAAATGAGTGATTATGTAGTCGGTTTGTTAGCTATAGCCCAATATTGTGACTTTCACCTGTATATGTATCGTTGTATTTATATTTTTTATTACTTAATTCACTTGGGATTGCGGTGAAATAAAATCAATTTTATTTATTCTTTTATTTTTTATATATTGACAAGTATTAAACTGTTTACATGCTGCATTTCCTCTCTCTCTCTCTATATATATAAATATACATATATAAATAAGTTAGTTTCCATCTTATTTTTCTTTCAATTCAATACCTTATCCAGATGCTGAAATAGTTCAGTGCAAAATTCCGTCGGAATACACGCGTTCTGAATTCTTAATTTTTCAAATTTGTTCGTTACTTTGATCGAAAAGCAGGTAGCTTGTATCATTAGAATAAAGTATTTGTTTCACACACGGATACATTGTACTACAGCTTTCTTTATTGTCAGCACAAGGTATGCACTTGTCGACAGGAAGACGCCCACTGCAAGAATTAATAACTAAATATTATTTAAAAAAGAAAAAAAATAAGAATACAAATAAACAAACAAAATTATGATTGCATTCAGTGAAACTTTTATTAATGACAAATGAATTCCTTAGGTCGGAATCGCCAAAGGCTAGCAAGAAAAAAGAAAAATCTAAAAAGAAGAAAAAGGAAAAGAAACACAAGAAGACTGAGGCTAGTTCCTCTGATAGTGATTCTAGTGAAGCGTCAGATGATAGCAGGTAATAATATAAATTAAAAGTAACCTCTTTTATAAGTATTTATGTGTTTATTAATATAATGTAATTGTATGTTGCATAGTTCTTCTGAAACAGAATCAAAGAAGAAAAAGAAAAAGAAGAAGAAGAAGTCTAAAGCTGAGGCAAAAGAAAAGCACGAGGTAGGAGAAACAAATACGAAGGAAACGGATATAAAATTTCTCTCTTCCTCTCTCTCTATCTTTCTATACATACATATACATATTTATAAATCTCTATATTCATATATACCTTAGCACGTGAAGCAGGTGCATGCGACATTCTACTTTTACGTTCATTTTATCCTTTCCCCTAATTAGTTTGTTAATTAAAACATTGAATTATCAAAAATTTGTGTTGCTGCCTAACTTTGAATAAGCATGATTCATTGCTTGTTTCTGTAAAGATTTTCATCTGATTTTCAAAAAAAAAAAGAAAAAAAAAATTAACAGTCATTATTTCAAAAGTGTAAATCTCAGTATTGTTTGTAATTATCAGCGCCATTTGACAGGATATATTCCCTGAGTGAGTACCAGATATGCCGCTAATCAATGTAATAAATAATTTGTGATTTTTCTATTCGTACGAATTTTGCGATTGTTGTTGCCTTTTCACTCGTTTTGTGTCGAGCACCATCACATTTTGCGAGATAATAATAAATAGGAGACTGCTTGTTCTTTGATACAGGTGCAATGCAAAGTATATTAACGGCATACAATGTTCACCTACTTCTGATTTTTATTTTCTCTATCAGTACACGAACTTTTAGTCTAAACATTACATACATATCATGTATATTTGTATTAGAGCAAATGAGCAGACTCCAAAAAGTCTTAATAATTGCAATCTCTCTCTCTTTTTTTTTAATCCTACTAACAAATACATATGCATGATCGGTGTTCGTTAGATAATGGTGTTTAATTTAATAATCTGTACTATTCTTCTTCTAGAAGAAGAAAGTAGCTGTCAAGAGGAAGCATCAGTCATCTGAGAGTTCGACAGACAGGTATATTTATAAAGATAATCACTTTCAAAATTCATGTCCACAATTAGAATCTTAAATAACATATACATAAATTGTTTAGCTCGTCAGAAAGGCCAAGGAAGTCTATGAAACATGACAAAGCCGTGGAAAAGACAAAGAACGACGAAACAGTAAATGTAACAAAAGAATCTCGCTCGAATCGTTCTCCAAAGAAGCAAGAAAAGGGTAGAAATGAAACTCCGCCAATTAAAAAGAAAGATTCTCCCATCAAGAAGATTGTTCCAGAGAAGAGGGATAAGTCACCAGTCGTTGTGCACAAGAGTCCTCCACCACGGCGTCATAGATCACCGTCGAGAAGTAGAATCGACAGAGGAAGATCTCCTAGAAGATACTCAAGGTCGCGACGAGTTAGTCCTTCGCCTAGGAGAAGAAGGATTTCAAGATCTCCTAGAAGGTATAACAGATACTCTGTATCCAGAAGCAGGAGTCGGTCAAGGTACGATCGTTACGGGTCACGACGCAGACCATCACCCGTTCCCTGGCGTCGTAGATCGGATTCGCGAAGGAGATCAAGATCACCCAGAAGGCAAAGGGACAGACGAGAAAGATCTAGAGAACGTCGTAGAAGTCGCAGCAGGACTAGGAGTAGATCTAGACGATCCACCTTGAGCTATTCTCCGGTAAGAAAGAATCCAGAACGGTATAAGCAGATATCGGAGGAGAAGAAGAAGCGTGACGAGAAGAAGAATCGCGATAGTAGTAAACGAAAGTCTCGCTCTAGCTCTAGAACGAGGAAATTGAGAACAATTACTCCCAGGGTCAGGCTACGATCTTCTAGCGAGGATGAAACCGACATGGCGGACGACGAGCCGAAACCTGAAGACGAAGAGAAGATGAAAGAGTTACACACTTTGAAACGTTTACAGAGTGGATTAGCCGCGAAGGCTCGAGAATCCATTGGTAAGAAGGCAATAAATCCTATTAAAGTTAAGGAAGAGAAGAAAGAAGACAATATCCTTGATATAGCTTTACCAAATGAACCACCGAAAATGGTACAAAACACAATTGGTCCTGCTGAAGAAAAGTCTAAGTCAAAATCACCTGTGTCGTCTCACCTACCTGCTATTCAGTCTCCAGTGTCGAGCAGATCACCGTCACCCGCGTTACCGTTAACACGAGAAGAGGCAGCTATAAAAATACGGTCCCCTAGTGAATCACCTCCTCCCATGTCCCAGGTGTCGAATAAAGTAGCCTCAAGGTCTCCGAGTGTGGCAGCCGAAACGAATCATCAGGAATCATCACCGAGTACTCCTAAGAAAAAGTCTCCGCTTATTTTAGCGTTATGGTTGTACGGTTCGTGGAAATGTTCGTCGCAAGGCAAATCACCACCGCACTCGCCACCTCCGGCAATAGCTGACAAAGATGCAACGATAAAACTGCGTTCTCCGAGCGAATCACCGCCTCCTCCTCTATCGAACAACGTGAGCAAGTCTAAGCAAGGATCTGCATCTCCATCCACTTCAAAGAAGAATTCACCTGTTTCCAAGAAACATTCTTCAAGAGATAAATCCTATTCTAGATCGCCTTCCAGAGTGCACACAAGGTCGACGTCTGCGGAGAAAAGGTCTCCCAGATCGCCTAGACATCGATCGAGGTCAGTCTCCAGAGAGAAGAAATCACGTTCCCCATCGAGAAGCAAGAAGTCTGTATCTCCTAGGCATAAATCTTCTGTCTCACCTTCGAGATCCAAGAAATCACCAAAATCACCGACAAGATCAAAGAGATTAACCAGATCGAGGTCTTCTTCGGAGTCGAAACACTCCCGTTCGAGGTCGGCCTCGCGTTCGAAAAAGTCCCCTTCTCGTTCTCCAGAGAAGTCAAGGTCCAGAAGTAGGACCAGGTCGTTATCGAAAAGGTCCAGGAGTCGTTCGTTGTCGAAAAAGTCGAGGAGTAGGTCGTTGTCGAAGAAATCACGAAGTCGGTCGTTGTCGAAGAAATCTAGAAGTCGGTCATTGTCGAAGAAGTCGAGGAGCCGATCACGGTCATTGTCTAGGATATCACGGGATAAAGAAAAGAGAAGTCGCTCTAGAAGCAGTTCACGTTCTTCTTTAAGGTAAATTATATTTTAATAATAATTAGTAACATGTTATGGTTATTGTTGTAATATTTATTGTTCCTGTTCACAGTTCAAGGCATAGTCGTAGAAGTTTCTCTAGCTCATCGAGATCATCAAGCAGTGTTTCTAGCAGATCTTCTCGTTCAACCTCCAGCAGTTCAGCCTCGAGTAGGTCACGTTCTCCGTCGATACCACGACGTCATGGTTCACCTAGTTTCTTAGATAGACGTCGTATTACAAGGTAGGTGTTAAGGTGAACACCCTCGTAGCAACAGATTTTACAGAGCACCAAGCCAAATTTTGTAAGACCACTGCATCGACCGTAGAGATGTCTACCTTTTCCAAACCTTTATTTTTATCTTCGTATTTATTTGCATTTTTTATTTTGTTTCTCGCTATTGATTCATTTTGAAAAAATTGTCGTAAGAACAAGCAAAGCGATGGTATCCGATAAGTACATAAGGTTTAAATTGTATGATTAAACTAATGCCATTTTGTATTGTGTCCTACAGGGACAGATCGAGGGACAGGCATAGAAGATAAAGTTACGGCTTGGCACAGATGTTTCTTTTATTTTCCTACGATTATATAATGTAGTAGTAAAAATGCATACCGGATTTCATTTTCATACAAGCAAATGACAGATACAAATGAATAGTTTAATAATTATTGAATAAGCGTGATGATGAGTCGTGTCGTTTTATTATAGTCTCGTAAATAGTATGAAACATTATTATTAAATAATTTTTAACGATATAACATCAAGTAATTTTCTAAGGGATTATTTTTAGACACTAATGAAAATTTCTACTCTGTAAACAATAAGTTCGATAATTACGTTTCGTTTTCTAGAGTAAACGTGTGTATTTACTCAATTCTTATCGATAATACGAATCGTATTTCGTCAAACAAGTATATTTATGTTTGTATGATTTTTCTTTCGTATTTTTTTTTTCTTTTTGTTTCTCATTTTTATCTAAATTGCTTATAAATAATCTACAGATATCATGTAGATGTAGCATGCGTGTATTTTCCTTATAAATTATTGTAAATTATACATTTACAGTAGAAGTTTTCTTTTATTTTATGTCACAAAATAAAATGTATTTACCGCTATAAAGCAAGCCTCTTTCTTTAGTTCAAGATTTCTTTCATTGTGTTTTGTGAATCATTTTTGATCCACTATCTTCCTTGATCAAACTTCCACCAAGGTAAGTGACACATTTTTATTTTGCATGGTATTTTATTTTATTGCATTGCATGGTTTAGTTTGCTATTTCCTTTCTGTAATTACAGTATACGTTGAATCATACATTTTGATGTTAATTTGGACATAGTAATTATTTCTGATTAATATATACATTTACTTGAATTTGAAGAAATGTTTCATTGTATATACAGTTTTATACAATATTGACAGTTATTTATTTTAGCGCCAGGAAGCGACCAATTCCATATCACCGACCGACTCCGACACCACCCTCGTCACCGAGTAGTTCAGAAAGCAGCAGACATAGTAATTGGTCAAGTCCAAGTCATCAATCAAGTTGTTTCCCAAGTCGGAGTCCATCGTACACGCGCTGAAGCGATCAACTGGATCCCTGAAAGACACTCGACGTTCCTTTTTATGTATCAGATTTGGAATGGTATGGATCATGGAAGTCTCTTTCACGCTTTTTCTAACACTGTTGCATAATACAAATCACGTTTATTAACAAGAAAGTTTTACCTATTTTCTGATATCAAAAAATATGATTTCAAGATACTAAGAGAAGAAACGCCATTCTAAGTTTGATGCATGATCTTTAAGTATTTGTAAATTCTTAATAGGCATTTATACATTTGATCTCATGACTTAATAATACTCATTGGTGGTGATTCATCATAATGCCATCAGTCTCAGTATTAGTATATTTCATTATTTTAATTTCAGTTTTAATTTAATCAGGTGATCAAAGCTAGTGATTTCAATGTAACTACAGTGCAATTATCCTGTTAATTGTTAGGGCAAATTTATTAATCTGAAAATAGAAAAAATCGATTTCTATTTATTATTTATTATTTAATTTAATGTAATTGAATGAGATTTTAATAATAGGAATATAATATTTTGCGATATGATCGTTTTAAAAAAAAAAATGATAAATGTGGATTATGTTGTGTCACAACTTTGAGAATTTTAAGTCTTCATATAAAGACATTTTTCGTAGACTTACTTACATCTAAGTATTTAAGCAATAAGGAGGCAATGATGATTATAAAACATCATAAACTATGTTGGTTGCAGCTTCTTAAGATCTCACGTTATTATTCAATAGCTATTCCATTATTTAAAAGTTCATTTAATACTACACAAGTAGTGCTACATTTGCATGATTGTTTAATCATGTGATTGTTTGTTATACAAACACCAGCTAGTCAAATTCTAGACATTCCATTGATAATTAAACATACTAGACTATTTTATTTATAATTGATATTTATTATTTTTATAATTGACATTTTAGTGCAATCTTCTACATCTGTTCCTTTTGTACATAGATATTATTGTGCATAATGAAACCTAGCACTTTGCTCATTTGCTTTTCATTCTACATACTCAATATTTAAAGAATTGTATATTTATTTAAATGTTTAATTATTTATTTATTTAATTATTTATTGTCACAACTTACTAGTCATTTATCAAACAAAGAAAAAGTATAAAAGTGATAAACTTTTGAACTTTCTTTTACTTGCAATACTCAATTTATCTGAACACTAGTCAAAAATGTTTTTTTCTTGGCTATAAGGCCAGGCAGCGTACCAAAAGACATAATTAGACTAGTCTTGATTATTCAAAGTTAAGTCTTGAAAATGTATGTATAGGGTTTAAAGTCATATTTGAAAAGTCTACGTTGTTTATAATTAGATAGACAAAACTACATAGAATTAGCTCTTGCATAATGACTGACTCAGTTTTATTAAGAAGTTGTCAAGTGTTATGGTGTTGCAATACTGGTTCTTCATTGATGCATATCTATGGAATAAAAATGTTCTCATCTCAATATACCTGTTTTATAAAATTAGTAAATTTAAAGAATGTTATTTTAACATTTCACTAACAGTTTTTCTATAGTACCATAATCTTTTAACGACGCATGAAATGAAATTCACGAGTATGCAAAAGTGAAACTTGTTAAACTTTGTCCACCATGGCTTTTGACATTAATATTTATTATTCATAATTTACAGCCATCGAATGTTACCATCGTTGATATGAAAAAAATTCTGATTATATCTGTAATATACTCTGTATTGTTGTTGTGTGATTAAATTAAAAAGCTTAAAACATTGCTTCCCTTCCTTCAAAGCTCTTACATAGTTTATTCATAAATATTCTTACTTTATAGTTTGCATATTAATTCAGGTATTTGCAATATGATACTGCAATACATACATAGAAAATAAAGCTCAACATTGGAATGAGTATTTACATAATGTACACGCAAAATATGTATCAACCCTAACAAGTATGGTCCCCTTTTTATGTTCTTAATTTTATACCTAACAACACCGTAAGTCAAATTTATTAAGTATTAATATGTTATTTTCCTGTTGATTGCTTGGATCTCTGTTGTGCAAGGTATATGGCCCAGAAGAAACCAATTAAATTTACCACCAGAACACGTAACTGTAAAGAAATTTACAAGAAATGTATTTTTTATTTAAGACCACAGAAAATATATACTCAAACAATTTATTACACAATGATAATACTTACCAATGGTGGAACATACTTCAAATTCAGATACTGTAACAATGTTATGTATTTCAAGTTGGCAGTAAGTACAGGCAAGTACAACTTTTTCAGTTGTTTGTAAGAATCCTCATATGTGTTACCCTGCAGTAAAATGAATTTTAATACGATAAAGTGTATTAAATTATGAATATAAATTAGCTATGAAGTAAATGATTATACCTCAAACAAAGCTATCATATATAATGCTAATGCTTGATAACATGGTGTATATAACAATCTCTCTACCAATAAAAGTATAAGAGGATTCTTTAGTAATGGTTGCATAAAAGTATAAAAGTAATGTGGGGCAGGTCCTCCAAAAAGTAATCTATAAAATAAAATGATATTCTAATATAAAAAAATCTAAATGCGAATTATGGCGCAAAATTTGAGTAAATTAAATTTACCCAAAGAGAGCAAAGGCAAGTAAGCTATCTTGATTAAGACGTTTTACTCCAGAAATCTTTTGCGATATAAAATTTCCGAGAGTGGCGATTATGCAACTAAAACAAAAAGTAGCCATATCATATTTCATTCATCAATTTAATAAAATTTATTATTTATTCTTTCTCTCAAATTGGAACAGTAACATACCTGGTGATTGCTTTAGTTTTTAATGGGCTATTATAAAGACGCTCGAAATAAGCACTAGTAAGATGAAGTATGAAATTCGTTGGTTTAGATAGTGCCATTCTTATGGCTTAATTCTTCTCTGTTTATTAAGCAACTAAGAGGGAAGAAACGAGACGTAAACTTGATGTTCTTGTAAAAAATAGATGGATGGTCTGATAACGGTATATGCTAGATAATATTACAGCTGGGATATAAATGCTCCGAATACAAATTCAATTAACATAGTTCGCAATTAGGTTGTGCATTAAATAATTAAATACACCGCATCAATTATTATTCATCTGTTATATTTTAATAAATTTTATCATAATAATAGGATATTATTAAAAATGCATAGTACTGATGAGTTTTAAAATTTTCGGGGAACCACTTTATATTAGATTAATCAAAGGTGACATACACAACATTTTATTTAGTTATAAAATCATTATTATCCTTAAAACTATTCTTTTTTTTACATAAGCATACGAATCTTTGATAATTATTATATTATAACAATACAATACAATAGTTATTACATATTGAAAATTCTGCTTTGGGGTCCCTGACACCCCAAGACGATATCCGGTCGGTATACAGAGAGCGCCATTGATGTATCGGGGTCTCTGAAACCCCGGATGACATAATGTCGGTATGCAAAGAGAATTGCCTGTGCTCAGGGGTCTCTGATACCCCAAGATGATATCAGGCAGGTATACAAAGAGCGCTATCCGTACTTCGGGGTCCTTAACACCCCAAGACGGTATCTAACTGGTATACAGATAGACTAACCCGCGCTTCGGGGTCCCCGACACCCCAAGATGATATCAGGCAGGTATACAAAGAGCGCTATTCGTACTTCGGGGTCCTTAATACCCCTAGACGGTAGCTAATCGGTATGCAGTAAGAGTAACCGGCGCTTCGGGGTCCCTGACACCCCAAGACCGTATCTAATCAGTATGCAGTAGGAGTAACCAGCGCTTCGGGGTCCCTGACACCCCGGATACCAAAACATCTGTATGCAAAGAGCGTCACTCATGCTTTGGGGTCCCTAACACCCCAATCTGATATCAGGTCCGTATGAAGAGGGCACAACCAGTGTAACAATCGTCCTCTAATTTCTTTCCGTAGTTTATTTAATTTTATTGCCGCATTTAATTTGCTGTGTTTATCTTCTTAGACCTATTGAATAAACTTATCAGAAGGCAGAACGTGTTGATTTAATTACTCCTGTGTGCATCCTTTACACTTCTGATTCCTTTAGATCTTTGCAACCATTACATCCCAGATTCCTTTACATGTCTGCATTCTTGACATCCCAGCATTCCTTACACCTCTTCATCCCTTATATCCCTACATTCCTTTCATCCCTACATTCTTTCCATCCCTACATTTCATACATCGCTTCATCCCTTATATCCCTACATTCCTTTCAACCCTACATTCTTTCCATCCCTACATTCCATACATCGCTCCATCCCTTATATCGCTACATTCCTTACATCTCTTCATCCCTTATATCCCTACATTCCTTTCATCCCTACATTCTTGTCATCCCTACATTCCATACATCGCTTCATCCCTTATATCCCTACATTCCTTACATGTCCTTATCCCTTTCCCGCGAAATTCTCGAAAAAAGCGCCCCCTAGTGGCAAAAATGTAAACTAAAATTTCGACGTCGAATCAGCGCCATCTGGTTTTGGAAAAAGGAACTAAATCTTGCTCAATTTTGGCCCTCTAGCGGCAAAAATGTGAACTAAAATTTCGATGTCGAATCAGCGCCATCTGGTTTTGGAAAAAGGAACTAAATCTTGCTCAATTTTTGGCCCTCTAGCGGCAAAAATGTGAACTAAAATTTCGATGTCGAATCAGCGCCATCTGGTTTTGGAAAAAGGAACTAAATCTGGCTCAATTTCTGGCCCTCTGACGGCAAAAATGTGAACTAAAATTTCGATGTCGAATCAGCGTCCTCTAGTGGCGAAAAAAGGAACTAAATTTGTATAAAATCGCAGGCCTTACAGCCGTAAAAATTTCAACTCAGTTTCAGGGAGGTACAGGTATGTATAGAATACAGGAATATAAGTGATGCAGGCATGTAAGGGATGCAGGGATGTAAGGAATGAAGAGATGTAAGGAATGTAGTGATGAAAAGAATGTAGGGATGAAAAGAATGCAGAGATGTTAGGAATACTGAGATGTAAGGGTTGCTGGTATGTTAGGAATGCAGTGATATAAGGGTGCAGACGGAAGTAATAAAATCAACACGTTCGTCTTCGTAAGGAGTTTATTCAATAAGCTTAGAAGATAATTACAGTAAATTAGATGAACGCAGAACATAAAATAAGGGTACATGGAGGCCTTTAGCTATCTACATGAAGCTAGCGGAAAGAATAAGAGAAAGAAAAGGAACTCGGTTTACAATATTTATAAATAATATATAATATATAAAAATATATGAATTTTATTATTTTTGTTATTTTATTATAAAAGATCTTCAGCATAATGACAGTTGTTCCAAAAAATTAAAAGAACTTTTGCCCATAGAATATAAAACATAGAAAATTTAAACGATTTCCGCTATATGTAACGCACCGGTCCACTGTTGGCAAGAGTCCTGAGTATATTCTGCGCATGCGCACTACAATTATTTATTACAATACAAACTTGTAGATAATTAAGAAATTATTCACTCACAAACAATGAAAATGATATATTGCTAATTACAAAAGAAGTAATTTGTCACAAACGTTAAAAATAGACTCACAATCAATCACAAACAATTTACAAACGAAATACACTAAGAAAAATTAAAAATAATCATATTTTATTATTCTTTCCGGCTAACTTCATGTAGGTCAGCCTGATGCAGCTCAGTGACTACCAGTACAGATCGAGCTACGTATACCTGTAGTCACTGTAAATACATACATAAATATACGTGTTTGTTCAAGTAGCTGACAAGCATTTAAGTCATGGCTCAAGGGAAATTAAAAGTGAAAACTAAAGTACCCACATCGGCAAAAGGAAAAGCTAAGAGTAATAAAAATAGAAAGGGTCTTCCTATTCAGCGGCGGAACAGTAATTAATATTTACATGTGACTTTCATTCTGTAGTTATAAATACATTCAATTTTATTAACACATTATTGTTTTTTATTAGATGCACCTATACAGCCAAAAAAGAAGAAATTTGAAGAGGCACACAAATTGAAACAAATGATCAGTAAAACAGTTAATAGAGCAATGGAGAATGAACTGAGAGAAAAAGCTTTAGGTGGGAAAATGTCTCTTGTAAGAAAGGAACCTTCTACATCCCAGAAGAAATAATTAAGAACAGTTTATATGTTAGTATTAATATTAGTTTAGGATATCTGTATATAAAATGATTGTTATTACATCTATTTAATGACATTTATTTCAAACAAATATAACACAGTGAATATCATTAAATAGAGAGAATAGTATTACAAAGTCTTATACAAAACTGTAATATTTATAATGTTTATTAAAAAAAAACTATCACTGTTAAGGAAAGAATTATTTTATTATGTTTTCTATAGATATGTTGTAATTTATCTAACATTTGGTTTTAAAATAAAGAAATATGCAACAAGGAATAGAATTATTCATTTTTTAAGATTAACCTAATTTAATTTCATATGATTTTTCTAAACGTGAATGGCACAGTGACTTAAACAATATAAATATAGAAAAGGAAAATCATTTCTTTTAGTGCACTTATACGAGGCATTCATTAATAAATTACTTTTTTGTGCGATTACTTAATTTTATAAAAGGCACAAACATTCTACTTTTCAAACAATTCTTGTCATTGGTAAAATTTCCATTTCACAACGAATGCACCAGTTATAAAAATAAACCTTATTTCACGGGATAGTTTACACAATTCGTATAACAAGGTAAGAAATTGCGAATGTGGTTTAATAAATGTACTAAGTTTTAATATATTATCTCTTCTTAATAGTCTTCCATTGTAGATCACATCAAGTAAGGCTGCATTACATTGTACTTTATATGTTGAACACTTTTTTCTAAGTACAGAATTACTTCTATTTAAAACTTCTTTCAGATGTTATGGAGATGCCACCTAGAATGTTTTGTGTAATTACAAGGAAAAATATAATTTAATTTTAATATCTTGAATTTGTATTTACCACTAGTAAATGTCCACTTTGTCTGTTTTTACTAATAGCTGGTGTTGTACCAGTTCTAAATTCAATTACACCTTCTTTTCCACTGACTAGTTTATGTGAGACCCTACAAATAATAATGTAACATGAGTTAAAATTTGAACTTGTATGTAAATGTCTTTTTTTTTATACTTACGACTCCGTATTAACAATTTTAAGAATATTTGGATTGTTAGTGATATCAATTGCTTTTGTTAGCGCCTCTATTGTATGTGGTACTTCCAATATTAAATCACCCTGAGTAAAATACAAGTTTAAAAAACAATAAATTTTATATATATGTATAAAGAGCAAAGACGTCCGTCAGTGTCAATTTTCAACTTGACAACTACTAGGATTAGAGATACGCTTTACATATATGTCGTTAGAAAGGACTCGCTGAGACTAGCTCAAAATTTTAGCTTCGGGGTTCCTGACACCCCGGATGCCATAACGTCAGTATGCAAATATCGCCGGCGCTTCGGGGTCTCTAATACCCCAGGATGATATATCGATTCGCAGTCACCGGTTACTTTGGGGTCCCTGACACCCCAGATGCAGCAACGTCGACACGCGAAAAGCATTACTGGCGCTTCGGGGTCCCTACCACCCCAAGTCATCGGCCATTGCGCCATCTATATAAAAGCGGCGCAAACTATTCGTTAACTTACCGACTGCCGAAGGGTCGATTACCGACTGTCGGAAGTTCAGTCGATAAGTCGGTAATTTATTGAGTAGTTTCAGCCGTTTTTGTATAGATGGCGCAGTGGTCGAACTTTAAAAATAATTCTAGGCGGTCTTTTTAAAATATAAGTTCGTCAAATAATTATTCTAATAATTTTTCGGTCTTGTATAAATATAAATATCAAAATAGCGAAACAGTGGCAAACCTTGTCCTTCTTCAACTCAGGCGGTATCCTCATAATTAATAAATTATCTGATTCTCCAGTAACCACCAATTCTTCAATAGATTTATAAGGGAGCCTGTGCTTAAGTTTGAAAGTCTTCAGTGTGTCTAAAATGTATACTGCGTTTTCTGTTAAAATTAATACCCTCTCGCGGGGTTTATAACCATGTCGATCGTATTTAATAACAGGAGTCGCGTACTAGAAGATACAGAGGTACTATTTCATTAATCGGTCTAGACATATAAAATGCAAAACAAAATAAAAATACTTTACCTTTATGGTTTCATCCCTTGGAAGAATGTTGTTAATGAAACTCTGTCTTAATGCTTTATGTTCAGCACCGAGTCTATCATTTTGGAATCTCGGTCCCACACTTTTTGGATATGATTTCTTCTTTCCTTTAAATAGAGATTCAGCTAAAATCTTTAACTCAAATTGTTCCTTGTCTTCTCTTGACAAAGCTAATCTATATTTCCTTGCTTTCCATCTTTTGTATAAAATTCGCAAGTGTTCAGAAGCCTAAAGTCAATTAGAATTATTTGTTTTAATAAAAAAAGGATAGAAATAATTGATTATAAATCTTACTTCTCGACATGCGTATGGAGATGGGGGCCAATAATTATTCAAAACACCTTCTGGAAGTGTTTTAGAGAGCTTGATCAACCATTGATATTTCGCTAACTCGATAAAAGCCACGTTAATCTCAGTTGGTGGTCCATTTCGGGTAATAAATCCTTCAATAAATCTGCATAAAATAATATAAATTTGTACCTCATTTGAAATATCCTGTAGAAAAAGGATTAACTTGTAATACCTTCTAATTGTAATGACTGCTTTTTTTCTTTTTTCAGCCTCACGTTTAGCAAGCCATCGACGTATATATTTTTGGAAGACTATCGCCGCTTTTCTCATGTTTAAGAATCTTCGCCTTGTCCGTATACATTTCCATTTACTTTGAATAATAGCAGCTATCTCATGCTTCTTCATTTGAAAGGCGTCTTCCGTGTCGAATAACGTTTTGGGGAATCGAATGAACAGCTTTGTGCTGTACAAGAAATTTTTTCTAGTTTTAGAAACGTTTCTTGTACGTGTCAAACTTTTACTGTATTTATTTTCCAAATAGTTCTTACTTGCCCATCCTGTATTCATCCTGTTCAAAACCAAGGAAACATACAAGTATCTGAACGCCTTCTTTAGCTGGACCATGATAATTAGGCCAAGTTTGTGGACACAGGGATTTGTAACGTTGCAAAAACTGCTCGTATGGTCTTCTATAGGCGAAACCAGCTCGCCTTACTCGTAGATTCTCCATAAGACCTAAATACTTTACTTGGTGCAGCACAATCTTATCTTTGAATTGATCTAAAACAGAATACAAGTTATTTTAAAATGAATACAATTTTATTACATGTTACTCACTGGCCATCTTGTAATCGTTGGGTTTGATACAACGAATATAAGAAGGTTCCTTGTCCATAAGGATTTCCACAAGATTATTTAAGCTGTTTTTAAATTGTGTAATAGCTGTATCTGGTCGCTTCTTGCTGGTCAAATCTTTTACATCAAACACATTCTACAAAATTCATATATATTTATTATATACAAAAGTTGATGAACAATGAAATGTAAATCAATAAAAATACCTTGATGATCGAATTCGTTGTGTGGGACATTACTTCACGTAAATCTCTATATAACAAATCATTATTTTTTTCCAAGAACCCACGGACATTGTATGTTACGTCGCCAGCATAATGTACCAATCTAAACTCCTGAAATGTGAATTATATTAGAAATGATTATATCAAAGAATTTCTTATTTAATTGAGGAAATTGAGTCTTACATCTCGTCCCATAACTTTCTGCGTTTGTAAGTCTGCTTTCATGTGACTTATGTAATGGGGATGATTGTTCAAATTTACATTCAACTTCTCCAGGAAGCTCAAATCAGTTGGTTCACCAGGACGAAGGCATTCCTCATCCATCAAAGATATAATTCCTATTAAAATATATTAAATGATCCAATATATCCACAGTAATTGAACCAATAACCATCAACAGATAGTAAGATGAATACCTTTATGTTTTTCTTCAATCAAATCGCAAATAACTTTGTTATTAAAATATTGAATATTTTCCCAAGTTATTCCCTCCCTCAGATACTCTTCTTGCTCCGATTTCAACGTTAACTGAATGAACAACTGTTGTAACTTCTCGTTGCAGTAATTTATACAGAATTGTTCAAAGCTGTTGAACGATGCTTTCAATTAGTTCTTGGTAACAAAAGTAGCAATTGATATCAAGGATATACGTACCTGTTCTTTTGGAAAATTTCGAAACCATAAATGTCCAGAATACCTATGACCATCTTGCGTCGTCGATCGTTAATCGATTGCAATGATTTATTCAATCTGGTCACGAGCCACGTGAATAATCTGTCATACACAGCTTTCGCTAATGCATCGCGTGCATAGATTGCGAATTCTCTGTTCAACGGGGAAATGACTACGTCACCCCGAGCATCTATGGTGCGGTGTGTAAAAGCTTGCGCTAGTTGCTTCAAGTCGCAGCCCAGTAGCTGTGAATAAAATTGAAAAGAAGAATTAATCAGTGAGAAGAAAATATTTGTTTAGTCTACGTTAAAACACTTACAGAGGCGACAGCCTCAACAGAAGCCGGCTTTAAAATTTGAGCGACTCCATCTTTCTCGGTGAATCCAACATTTCCCATGTGCAATACGGAGGCGACTATTGCGAATAAATCATTCTGTTCATGCTGACTCATTTCCATAGTCTTCATTGCTTTCATTACCTCCTGGTATTGAGTCGCGTCATCAATAGTATCTACTGTGCCTTTCGTCTACAATTGTAAGAATATTATATAATCTATAATGTTTTGTAACAGTTCTTTGCCGAGGTAATAACTTACCCCATTGCTCAGGTAATAGTATGTATCCAAATTTCTCTTTAGATACAAGTCTCGTAGAGTCTCTTCACTTGCTCCAGCTAATAATTGATAGAAGATGTGGAAATTACGTTCACCAGAAAATTGATGAACCACCCTTGACTTCTCCAGTAGATAATTCAAGATATTTCCACCAATTGGATCTCCCTAAAATTAAGAAATGTGTTAATCTAAGGAGTATTTTATTTCACTTAAATAATCGTATCTATATTGAAAACGTAGATAATGATAGAAAATGAGAAGAGAGAGTGAGTTTTATTTGTACCTGGAAATTAAATTGGATATCCATGTACTTGCCGAAACGGGACGAATTATCATTGCGATCAGTTTTCGCATTTCCGAATGCTTCGAGTACAGGATTGCTACCGATCAATTTATCATTTACTTCTTCCACTTGTTTCTTGTGGCCGGTCGCGGCTGCGATAAATTCCAGGACCTTCTTCGAAGCTTCGGTCTTTCCTGAACCGGATTCGCCTACGTAACGAGTTCAAGTAACGTTAAATTTATCTAATTGGTTACAAGAATTTTCGTGGATCTCTAATTAACGTTTTGACTGCCAATTATCAAATCAACGTAACAAATTAAGACGTTGAATTTAATATAATCCAATATGTTAAAGGATATTCTAAGTGGCACATTATATTATTTTTTAAGGTAATAAGTAGACAGTTTAACTTGTTAATTGGATCAACTTCAGTTGTTTAAATTTGCTTCATACCAGAGATGAGAATACACTGATCCAGATTTTCTTTCAACAGGGACTGATAAGCGGTATCTGCGAGTGCAAAGCTGAAATAGAAAATTCTTAATGACCATACTGAGAAAGATAAATGATACTTTTTAGTTTCTGATTGTATATTACATGTGTGGAGGAGCCTGGAAGAAGTTTCTACGATGATAGTACTGGATAGTTTCTTGATTGTAAATTGGCAATTTCTTGTAAGGATTCACAGATACCAGTACTTGACCAATGTATGTCTGCAAAAGAAAGATATTATAAATGAAATTCGTTAGATGGAGATAGATTCAGAACACTTATCTTAAGTAAGGATAATTAAATTAACAGACTTGCAAAATAAGACTATCTTACATAAATCAGATCCTCGTGAAAACGTTTTCGCAGATTGTCGATGAACGCATTCTCGTTCTGGAAATCCTCCAGGAGGACAAAATCCTGGACTCCGACGCGATCACGTTCGTGAAGACCACGTTCCATTTTTCTGCGTAACTCGTGGTCAGTCCTGGGGACTTCCGGTGCTTTACCGGAATCTTTTACACCACCTCCAGTGTCGGATACCGCGTGTTCCTCGCTGAAACATTTTCAAAACGCATTTTAACGTCAGGTATAATAATTGAAGAGGTACAAATTTTTAAGGAGATCGTCTAATTTAATTTCACAAACGAAGGGATACAATTAATTTATCTGAAAAGTGAAGCTTCAAGTAGTATTCCTTGCAAAATAAAATGTTGACCGAATTGAAAATTTATATTGGTCGTTTTACCAAAATTTGCATAATTGCTCGTGAGTGTAACGTATACGTTTCGTGACTGGATATCGAACACGAGAAAGTGCAGAGTTGGATTATTGTTCAATCACCACACCGGAAACGAAATCAACACCCTGAACTTCAACGGCGCTTCACGCGAGCGGTGTCGATTTTCCGCGTGCGGTCGCATCGCGAGTATTATAAGAAAAATCCGCGAACAGGGAAGGAAGGAGTTTTGTTTCTTTCCTATTTTTCAACTCCATTACTTTTTCTGAATTTTCCATTTCATAAAATATACAAAGTGAAATAATTTTCATAACTATTACATTGTACTTCTCTGGACGATCAGCTATCGTGAACTGTTTCTTTCATCTAGAGTGAAGAATAGAGGAACGTTGTCACATAGCAACTCGATAATTGAATATAAAATAAATGACGATCTTAAATTATTGCTCAGCTGAGCGATGTATGAAAATGGTAGAAGATGGGATATTATTATTGTTGTTGTTTTTTGAACGCCACAGTAAAATTGGGCATTTTTTATGGGACGTATTAAAACTCTAATTACTATGAATAGTAATAATTAATTTTCAAATTTCAACCTTTCTATTTTCCATTTCAAATTATTTGTACCATAGCAATATTACTTAAAATAATGTTTTTCTATCGTTTTCTTTTAATTATTACAGACGTGTGTAAGTTGTGGGACCGGTCACCGGTGACCCCTAATACACGTTGTGTATTATGTCGGTTATTGATTAAAAAATCATATTGTATCAATCTGTATCGATTTTCTACAAATTTTCCTAGTAGTACAATCACTCTTCAGCTTTAATTGAATTGCAAGCGATAAAGTTCTTGATTAGATATTGAAATAATGTTGATGGAATACCGATAAAGTTGTTTCCAACTACAGAATTCCTAATATAAGTGTTTGTTCGTCAAAAGACACGAGTGATACTAAAATAAAATTGTTACTATATTACAGTAAATGATGGAGATTAAGTGGACCAATGTGGAACGAACACTTACCCCATGTTTGAACGTGGCGTTACACCCTGCACAACACCAATAAGTGATTAGTAAATCAATTAATGAATTAAACAAAACTGGAATCGATGCTGGTGCTCTAGTAATTGATGTTCGTTTAGTTTACCCGTGAAATCTAGCATTAAATCGCGAGATAAGATAGTGGAAATAAATGACAAAATACCGATTCCCTTCGATAACAGACGTGATCGATTGTTGTTTTTAATATTATGTAATTAGTTTTCCTTTCATTTATTCAATTGTAACACCGGTTTTCTATCCCACGGCTACAACGTGTTAATAATTCTCGCAGGAAAAATGTATTTGATGCAATAAAATTGCTTGAAGGAAGAAGCTTCAAGGCTGAACATACGTGATCTGCTCGAAAACTGCACTATTAATTAGAGGCTCGTTGCTATTCCATAAACGCAGCCAAGAAATTGCGGTCATTGCCGTTCGAAACGCTTCTAGGAATACAGATTCCTTCTTTTTTTTTCTAATGGAGCAAGATAACATAGGAGAAAGTAATTGCACCAAAAGTAATGAGCTTGTTATCGCTAAGAAGAGCATTAAAAAAATATTGCAAATTTCCATAACTGGAAAATTGAAATTCGAATTTAAAACGTCTATCATTTCATCACACTTTGTTATCTAAAGACATAATGCAAGATAAATTTTTTATTTAACAAGATGGAAAGACTGATAATTTTATAATCCCTTACTTGCTCAATATTATACTATATTGTTTCTGAAATGATCTATTGTTTCAGGAAAATTTTCCTGTACCTTCATTCATAAAAGGAACATCCCAGAGGTGCGTCTAATTAATTATAATTATGAAACAGAAGAGCAACTGAATGTTTTATCTACACCATCGAATTATTTAACGAATAAAAAAGGTATAACGAGAAGGTTTCTTATCGATGGGAGATTACTCGTTATCAAAATATCGTAAGGCTGAATTAAAAGAGAAGATACGTTCATTATATCCGCGTTCAGGCGACGTGAAATTTTTTGCGAGCCCACGTTTTATCGTGGAATTATCGCGAAGCAAGCGTACGTTCAGAAGAAATAGAAGTTCATTAAAAATTGACTTGAAGAAATTCCATGTTTGTCGATCATTGCCTTGATAAATTTAATTGATCATTTCTAATTATTATTTCCAAACTTTGAAGGAGATTAGGAGACCTATGAATCGGCTTTGAAGTAAAATGAGGAATTTCTGAATTAACTTTGAACCAAAATGAAAGCCTTCAAAGTCAGAATTTTTGATAGTAATGCAAGGTAAGAGAAGCTTAAATCGAAAAAATTAAATCTCCACTGTGACAAGCACGTTTAGAAGAGCAAGACACCCATGAATTTCTATAGGAACTCCCAAAAAAACTTTTCACTCTTCAATAATTCTTAATTCATCAACAATTTCTCCTACTTCGAATGCAAGGATTTCATAGAATTCTTCTTGGATTCAATCAATGTCACAAATGATCACTGAAGATTAACGAGGAATCAGATACGCGAGAGCAACTCAGCATCGCTTCCGGTACCGTTGTTCAGTTAACGATCGTACAATTAACACACGGTTTCGTTGCAATTGACACGTTCACCAGGAGATCGAAGCACACTGGAGGAGGATCGTTTCACCTACCGTCGCTACTCAACAACGACTTAACAGTGTTCACCTTCGTTTTATCACCGCTCGTACGCAACTTCTCCTACCTCCTCCCCATCGCCCCAATATCCATCACTGATAGGGGAATAAATTCAGGTAAGCTTAATGGAAATCATATTGACTACTTATCAATTTCTGAAAATTCATAATTCTTCAATCAAATTGTTTATGAAATTATTCAATAAAGATTTATTCATTGGAATTGGCAGAGAACTTGATTTCTTCTTAATACCATGATAATTACTTTGAATATAGAGCTGTAAAATGGTAGTTATCGAAAAAGAAGAAAAATAAATTTTTCCCAACGAGGAACTCGAGGAAGCGCCAGAAAACCTGGATGCACTTAATCTAATCTAATCTGTTTGATTTTTTCGCAAGACTATTGCAATTGTAGCACGTAACAACAGTATTCGCAATAACACAAACACTCGATGGCAACTGTGCGCTCTTTATTTTACTGATTCTTTTTACAGTAAATTAAAGGGACTTAATTGCCTTAATAGTCAATAATACACGCTTGTATTAACATTTTCATTCACACTTTATCAGTATCGTGTAATTACTATTAATGATTCTCAGGCTTTACCTTGGCTTCATGATTCCAAAATCTCTGCAATCACCAAGAAACCAAGGGAAACGAAAAAACTGGGTATGCAGAAAGAAACTCAAATGCAATCGCACCGAACGTCAGAAGAATACTGGGACAAATGTGGCCACGAGAAAATCCAGATGCAACGTAAGCTTCTCCGGATTGGTGACCTCTCGTTTGTTATTGATACGAGGAGTCAATCGATGACCGTTCGTCGAAACGGCAATATTTAAATAAAGATACTTCTCGACAAATGGAGTAAACAAACTTCATTATAACAACGGAAAACTATAAATTTTTATAAAATTTCTTTAGCTAACAAAACAGAAACTTTTAAACGAGTGTTATCTAGAAGTCCGAGTTGCTTAACTTTACATTTAAATCGTGACTATTTTTCTTTTTTACGGATAAGCGAATGGCAAAAGACGGTCATAGGACAGATTCGTTGTATTCGTTCTAATCAATCCTTTTCGACGGGTCAATGACTATCGCAATAATTCTAGAAATCGCAAGACAGTTTCCGCGAAACGGAAGTCGTAACGCTGTCGTTTATACTGGTGCAAGGAGTTTCTTTTTACCGCAACGGAAATTAGCCAATTCGCGATGATGGATGATTCTGTAATTATATCGAGCGATGCAACAACGAAATACCGAGCGTGTATTTATTTCGAGCGACTATAAAAATTGCCCATGAACGTCCGAAGGAGATTTATAAACGAAACACGACTGCCTTTAAAACGCCAGTTTTACGAGCGAACAGTCCAATTGCAGTTGTGCTGTAAACACCAAGTAAAATTTCCACTGGGAACGAAACGTTCCTCTGGGAAGCGAATGTTCACGATCGGGGAACCATGATATAAATACCATTGGGACGAGTCGTTGAAATCATCGATGTTTCTTGGAAAACTTGAAGATTATCCCAATGATTTATACTCCTTTTATAGAAGGATTAGTTCCTACTTGAGTCAATATTCTGTATTTATTGAAGTATGTAGGATTACCGATTTCGAGGCCAACTTCGACCGCAGTCATCTCCACGAAAGGGGAATCGATCTGAGTCACTGTCTCGGTCATGAACTTTCGCTCGATGACTAATTTCTCGGCTGATCTTATGCTAAATCGCCGCAGATACGCAACACGAGATAGAAAGAATCGTAGTGTGAAGGCGGTTTTCATTGTTCCAGACGGTCACGTATAATGTCGTCATGTTCGTCAAAGAAGTTGACGAAACGCGAAGGAGGAACAAAGCTGTTTATCTTTGTCGGTGTAAAAGGGTGATTATCTTCCTCATTCTAATCTGATTGGCACCTATTTCAGTACTAATAGACGTACCATCTATTTAATTGTAAAACATGCATAGCTGCTATGGGCTGTACTTGTACGTATATCTAAAGTACATGAGACGCATAAGGTGCGTCATGAATTGAATCGTATAGATGGTATAGGACGCACATGGTACGTCACGAATTGAGTTCCATAAATAATTTAGGACGCACATGGTACGTCATGGATTGCTTACACTACGGTAGAGGATATAGAATCCACACAATGTATCGTGAATTACATTGGACAGGTAATATAGAACACTCACGTTTATCAGTTGTCTAACATGTCGCTTTTCAATTGGCAGGAAAATTAACGATATCCACGTGTTGCTTAATTGCAGATCCGTTACGCAAACGCCATTAGGGTGATAAGAGAAATAATGCAACACCAGCTGCGAGTCTTCCATTCTTGTAACAATTCCTGTGTTCAAGTAGAATCATTAGCTATTCAACTTCCTCCATTTGAAATGAAAAATCTCTGTGCCAATCATTTTACTTACGATACAGTATCGGTTTCTAGAAACCGCATCTTCGACGAATAGGAGATGATTTTCTCTTATCTTCGACGCGCAATTCGATCGGCTGCACTTTCTAACGCGTTTACGCGTAAACGAGCGGTTATTGTTCGCGTTCGTTTTTTTCATCCGGAGAAACGGGGTCGCGTTCGTTCATCGACGCGTACCGCGTCATCCGATGACTAAAAGAAGAGAAAAAGGGCCTTCGAGAGGCTGTTGGTCTCTTCACCTTCGTGGAGAACGACATGAAAAATCGCTTTTCTCTTCGACGAGAGGTCAACCAGTAAACGTCTGACGCGTTACCTAAAATATTCACAGGACTGCCTGCTAATAACCATCATCCATTTGGTGATTTTTAATTCTTGAATAATTTGAAATTTATCTTGAATTAATATGGAGTATGGAAACATTTGACCTCGGCTCTTTATTCTTCAGCACAAAGGTCATAAGCGAACATGTACCTGCAGGAAAAGAAGATCGTGCGTACTCATGGGTATAATAAAGGAATTAACCATTTCCGGAAACCGGTTAGCCTTTTGTCGGCTACCCGGTTTGCCGAGAGGAAAGACGGCTTTTCACTGGATCGTGTGAAATCATCGTCGATTCCTTATTTCCAGAGCTCGCCGTAATTTATATACGTGGATGATAATTTTACCACTTTCATATCGCGGTGACGGGTTCGAGTCTCTTCGACCTTCCAACCCGACAGGAAATAAAAAAGGTCCGACTGGTTACCGTAAATAGAGGTGTAAGCCATGGAAACGTTTCTCGAAAGTGTGTGCCCTCGAGTGTTTCTAAATTGACTGGTTACTTGAACGTTTGATACTTTTAGATCCGGAGATTTGTCATCAATAATTTTAGAACTCTCAGTTAGCATAAAAGACACGTTTCAAGTAATATCCAATGGTATCAGTTTTGATTTCATCTCCTTAAATTGAATACACAGATGATCATCATCTATGATGTAAGAATTAAATCATCAGCCTTTATCAAATCAGCTGATCGAAATAATATTGCATTGTATGCAAACGCAATACGAAACACGCGCCTTTGCGATTCTTCAATATCATTTTGAATTCGCGACGGCGCGTGGCACGTTTTCGACCGACACCGTACGAACTTCCGGTTGCGTCCATTACCGGACTTGCGGTGCATGGTAAACGGTGTTCTCCTTATCTAAGCGATTAAAGGAAGGCACGAGTCCCGCATCGTGGCTCGCGCGACATTTCCGGTCGTTGTTCCTTTTCCTTTCCTCTCAAAGGATAATACTGTTAACCATTATGCTCGTGCGCGCGGACGGCACTGTGCGCTCGGCAAGGAGATCGTTTAAGACTTTCACGCTCGAGGAACAATCGGCGGGATCAGAAACGGTAAAAATCGCCAGGTCGTGGTCGCGCGAGCCACTTAATTGCGAACATCTCCAATTAGACGGTTTAATTACCGCTCCACCCTTATAATTTCAGCAACATGATCGGTCACAAATCACTCTGCGATCCTTAATTGCTCGAGTATCATCGACGATATCAATTTTCTTCTTTCATTTTAAGGAAATTATATTCAAAACTATGTGATTATTGTCATTTATGTGAAATCCTGATCGTGTAGTTTGCATATGGTATTAGAGAACTTTCTATCATAGTCCATGATTCTATACTGACTGGAAGTCACTCATTATTGTCATTGCATCATTGGAGCTCCATGAATATGACATTTTATTATAGGAACGAATAACAGAGTTTCACCTGAGGGATCAATGGTCAGTGAAGACACATGAATTGATGATTTGGCGCCTCTTCAAAAGCTGAGATGTGAATAATCCAAGCATAGTACCTATTTATTATCAATCTGGCAGCGTTACTTCGTTCTCTTCAATGAGAAGGTTTTCATTGAAAACATGCAACTTTCGTTGATGTAAATTTCTGCAAATAAAGGTTCAATGCATACAAATTCAAACAAGCCTCAGGAGTCAAGAATTAATTAAGCGAAATGATGTAGTAGCATGTTACTCAACCTGGCCATGAATGAACAAGGATCCTGATTTTATACTCTTTTCTTTAACACGTCGAATGGCAAGAAGTCAACGACTTGAGTTACAAACTGTAAAGACGGATACTAGTTACACACTGGGTGTCCATTAAGAATACCAACCTCTTGTTACGCTAGCACACGTATCGTATGACAAGTCGTGGAAAAAACAGTGCTCTTAATGGATAACAGAAGCGCGTACGAGAATCATCTTTGCAAAAAGAAAGTCAGTCATTTCTCTTTGGTAGTACAGAGAAACTAATCTTCATTCGATAGAGTCTGTAACATGTGAACCTTGTTAAAACACAGCTCCCAGCCATTCAACCTTACGCCGTTCACGCATCACCTAAAACCTTCCACTTCACTACGTTTCTCCTTCGGTACTTTCAAAGCAATGGCGTTTATTTTATATCTTAGAGCTTTCTAATGAGTTCTAGAGTTTTTGTTTTAAGATGGCAATGATCTTGAGTATTTTCTCCTGGTTTTTCGAGTCAATTGAGATTGTAGACACAAGAAGAGGTCTCCAATGATCGATTCAAATGTCGTCGAGTCTCCCGGTGTTTTTCCTACGGCGCATTGCGTACGCCTCGAAAATAGATCCCCGCTTATTTTGGTGTATCATCCACCCCTCGATTCATCCTTTTTTATTCCCTTTCTTTTTGTTGTCGTCAAGCGTCGTGCAGTCAGACTTTGGTTTATTATTACACACGTCATACGCGTTTATTCTCTCTTCTCCCATCATTTCTGTCCTCGTCCTCGCGAAGCTTATTAAGGCTCGCGACAGAGCACCTCGAAAGCCCTGAACTTTAGGTCCGAAGCTGACTGACTCAAGGTCGGCCTGAATCAGAACCAACCAACCGGTTTTTCGGAGAAGATTCGGAGAAGAAACGTACGATTACGCCTCCACCAGCTCTTAAGCTGAACTTTAAATCTGGTTACCTGGCTCGACTCCATCGACGTCGTTCGTTGTAAATTAAATCGCCACTTTAGTTGGCGAGCTTGTCGGTTCTTCGCCCTTTTGTTTCATGTTCGTACGCTGCAGCACTTTGAATATTTACAATTAATATAGAAGTCTAGTATGACTTATGTGCTATAGAATAATTACTGATACTTTAAATCTTGTTACCTATGAAATTTTTTAGCAATTCTTCTGTATTTTTAAGTCATGACCTGTACGAATATTGAGCTTAACTCTGCTTCATGTTACACCATATTTGATAAAAATTAACGTCTCTAGTATTCGCATAAAGTAATCGAACTGGATTACGTGGAATTTAGAAAGTGCAGCGGAAATGGGATGTCGGTGAACCATAATTAACCCTTTGGCTATAGTAAAACTGCACTTATGGTTCTATCCTCGATGATACAAGATCCTGGTTCTTCGCACAATACAATAGTCATTGTATTACGTTTTTCAACGAATTAGCATTGACACAAACTGGCGATAATTTTTATCACTATCTCCAGTCCATGTCATTAGCTTCTAATACGGGTCCCAGTAAACTGGTAATAGGAAAAAAAGAATGATGGAAAGTGAGGCGGCCAGATAACGAAAAGTGGCTTGAGGAATGCAAAACGTTCGGTCGTGCCGGTTACATGTCGACGATAAAAAACGTTTTTAAGGAACTTCCTCGTTATGTAACTCCAATATCGCGCGAGGTTCCGTCAAGTTTGCGAAGCGAGACCGGATGTTCACGAACCATGAAATATCACCAAACCGACGAGAAGTGCGGACCACTATGCTTGTAATATTTTAGACCATTGGAAAATTTGAAATTCACTCAATATTAACGTACCATGGTCTGATAATTATCAAGCATTCACAACTGGAAAAATTAGAAAATAAAATAAATGGAGGAACTAACATTGCTAAGATAGAGACGAAGAATAAATTATACAGGTGCAGGATTAATTGCTGAAGGATAAACGCTAGCCGTCTGTGAGGACGTGTATGGAAAATATCCGATGGTGTTTGAGTCAGTTGAACGCAGAACGATTGGAATCCGCTAAAATCGTACTTCTTCAATGTCACAATCGACGGGCTCCATTCGTCAAGTTACCATAAAAAGAAGAAACATCTGTTATTAATAATTTTCACTTGGAATTGCATTCTTTTATCGTCAAGGTGAAGATTACCTTTATTTGAATAGATTAGTATATCAGGAAAAAATGGGTGTTTCCTTCTGAAATGAAATTCTATATTCATTTTCAACTTCAATGAGTCATACATGTCTGACATTCAACTTTTTTAAACAAAACGACACTCTGACTGAATAAGCGACGAGTAGACACGCGTTTGACTCAGAAATAAACCTGTCACGCGTCAGACGTTAGCCAACCAAACCAGACAGCCGCTAAACCTATTAAAATAAGAGAATCTCAGGATATTGCCTTGTTTAAATCGGTTTAGAGTGGAAAGTTCATTGAGAAACGTAAAGGGAACGAGAACGCGTTCTATTTCACTTTCTAAGTTGCATCGATCCTCTTTTTCAATTAACATACTGACTATAACAGAGGTCACGGACGACCGGGATCATTTTCAAATTTTAATTAACACGTTAAGCGCCCCGCGTGTTTCGTTTAGGCCAGCGATTTCCAACCTGGGGGAGCACCAAAAAATTAAAGTTTTTATTAAAGTCTTTATTATTTAAAACGTGTCTGTATTGTTATATCTATTAACAATAGATATCCGGCGGGGTCCAAACGGAAAGTATAACATCAGTCCCTAGGGAACGCCGGGGCCCGAACGGAAAATCTATCGCCGGTCCCCAGGGACCGGCGAGGCGTTTAACGTGTTAATTATTGAATTATACAAAATTTGAAAAATGCCAGTCAATTCATCACAAAAGATAAAAATGATTTTCCAAATGCTCGATACAAGTTGTTCCAAAGAAAACGGTGCAATCAGACACGGCTAAGTCTCACGTGTTGCCTCCATAAAAAAAGAATAACATAACCTCTATCGTGACTCACCGCCTTTAATTGTCTTATCTGGCCTGCACTGACCAGACTATAGACACATTTGAAAAGAGTAAAAGAACTTGGCTGTTGCGAGACTGGTTCCTCTTTCTGTCTGTTTGCTTGATTTTCCGAAGCGGTAAGGTGAGATGAAAACGAGTCAAGTTCCCTCACAGCATTCCTGCTCATTACTTATAAAAGTATTTGTAATTTCAAGTACTTTATTTCTAACCAAATTTTACTAATAAAAAAGTTCAATCTTCTACTTGTTTGCTTACTACCTGTTCTGATCACGAGTATTCAGGTCAAGATTCTTTGGTTAAACAATGACCTACAATCACAAATCCCTTCTTTAAATATGGCCGAGCATGGAAGCCAGGTTACACGTTAGAACTCGCGGTCCAACTGAGGAACAATGCGTCGTTTTTTCTTTGGTTTCTTTCATTGATATTTCCTGGAAAGACAGTTCGCTGTCATTGTTCGGGGAATTACGAAGTTATCCTGAAATCTTTCACGCGAGTCGTTTAAGATAAACCTCGACGGGTCAACAGGAACTTGTTCGAAAGTGTGAAATTGTTCTTAGAATTTAACAATGATTTTCTGATCTGACTTAACGAGTTATCTGATAAAGAAAAAGTTGAGCACTCGTTAAAAATTCGCCTCTTTTTTCTACTTATTTCTCCTTGAAAAGACGATGGAAGACGGTTGAGATTATCATTCGAAAAAGTATCGCATCGATATCGATTCGTGTATCGAAGAAATTCGACTTGACGATATCGGATAAGTATTATATTATCGCAGCGGGTACAATAGTTGACGTCACGGTCGATTGCGAGCACAAAGTGCTGATGTATCGATACTCGATCATACCGACCGATCGCAGAACGATAATTGACTGTCATGGTGGCAAGTGATGACCGGTGTTTCAAATCTTGTGTAATCAAATAATTAACAGAATAAAGGAGAAGATAAACTTTGAATAGCATCGATATTGTAATAATAATATAAGGTATCGAACTTCAAGCCTAGATTTCAAAATGAATCGATCATATCTTCGATAAGGTCTGTTTTATAATTCATTTATTATGCAATAATTCACTTACTAATCGTGATTCTTTTTCCGATTTATACATATTCTTATTTATTCCAAAAAACAGCACGATAACGATCGTTTAGTTAATATTTTTCAAATTATACGACATTTATCGTTACAACGGATGTTTGGATAAAAGCTAAATGATCGATAGAGAGGAAACATCATAAATCATCGTCTCTTTTATTTAAGGTAATTTTCCTTAACCTTATAAAATTGGATAAATTCTGTAGTTATTTTATCAGACATTTAATAGTAGGACACTTACTGAAAGTTTAACGTGGTAATTTAAAACTAACCTTGGCTGACCAATGACATCTTTATCAAAGCAGTTAAACCGTTAACCATACGCCGAAGTGGACAACGATTCAGCGAATTCTCCGAACGTCACCTTAATAAATTCGCTTGACCCTTTTACCGAACTTCTACTTGCACGTGGTCAATTATAGTTCGCTACAAATCCACTTCTAAATATACGTATCAAACGTTTCTACTTTGAGGGTGAAGAAAGTCACGCGCCAATTTCACCCCTCTTGGATTTTGTGGTAAATATCAAAATACATATTAATGGCTGGAGATTACAGATAATCGGTATCACGAATTTAATGGCACTGATATTATATTAATTGCACAAGATGGTGAGTTTGATAAGGAAAAAAAATAATCATAGATATAAAATTCGTAGGTTGACGCATTGCAACAGAATCCTTCTACGAATGTTGCAAGGATTACAAAGCAGATTGCAGAGAAAAACCGCACCGTGTTAATGATTCATGAGAAAAAAACAAATGTTCTCGGTACGATGTTGCAGACCACCTCGTGGTGCATCTGCAGTAACCTGGTGCATCATCTAATAAAAGCACGAGATGTTTGCGATTTCGTTTCAGTACCTCACGTTCCAGATGTCAATGACATAAAGCACAGCTTGCACGCCTCCCGCTGTTCCGTGTGTTTTCAACAAGTTTCACCTAAACAAAAACTATACGATATCATGCAACTTTGCGCTATTTCAATCTCTATCCTTTGATGCAAGATAATAATGATGGATTGATGTGTTACAATGGTACATCGGAATCTTTCATTTTTGTTTAAATAACAAATTCATTCTCTGCTTACAGCAGAAATGGCCAACAAGCAAGCGGGTAAGTATGTACCTGGGAAAATATCGGTACAAAGGTTCCTTTTATAATGCTTGCACCTGTTCGAAGTCACGTGACAAAGAAAAAAAAAATGAACAAAAATTAAACTTACGTTTCAGCTGTCCACTCTGTCGGTCATAAAATGTCACACGGCCAGGGAACTCGTCACATCACAGAGAAGTCACAAACCTCTGATAGCGGAACAAAGACTACGTCCTATTTCGAAACTGCACTTCTCGATAAAACGATTCTTCGATACTTTTACTTTTATTTATCCCCGTGCTGAGCCTTGGTTCGCGAGGCTCGTCTATCGGTTAGCACACTTGGATGACACCTGGAAAACTCGTTCCGCAGAAGGAAGGGACCGATCCCTTGGGGTGCCTTTTGTGCTTCACCTCGAACATATAAACTTATGCGGTCTTTGGTGCACACGCCACGGTGTAACACACGAAACTGCCGGCTCAAAGGAACTCTCTGTGCCGTAGAAAGAAGGTGGTGGAAGAAGGGAGTAAGACGTCAGTGGGTACAACAAAGAAGGAGAACGACCCATTCCCTCGGTGTGTATACTCGTGTGCACGTGTACGTGTATACGAGTGCACGAGTGTCAGTGCATAGGTGTGAATGCACAGGAGAATACTTTTTTTGGAAGAATTTCGAAATCGTTAGGAAATGGAAGGCGTTTAGTTCTCTGTATAATCTGGCCAGACTTAGAGGGCACCATAGTATGTAGCAGTATTTTGGGCCTGTTTTGAAAACGTGGCAAAATTACACGCTTACTGCTTGTATCAAGTATATATCATTGAAATGGTATAAATTAAATTAACTCGTCATTTATTATCCCATATTATTCTCTACCAAGTTTCATTAACAATATAGTTACAGGTGCAAGTGAACAAACAAATGCAAAGCAAAGCATCGATAAGCTAAAGCAATTTTGCCAAGATATACAATTCAGTGAATTAGAAATTCTTGTTACAAAATAAAAATAGATCACCCTGGATTCGACGTTTTTCGTAATTGGTTTAAATTACTGTTCGCGCGAGCTGATCTATATCTACGAACTCGGGGAATAAAAAAAGATATAAACGTCGCCTAGTACACAAAGGAAGCATTTCACGGGGTAATCTGGATGAATGGAAAGGCGGCGTGCAAGCAAGCGTTTCCTTTCAGCGAATAAAACGTTACTCCCTAACGACCTGAGTGCACTTCCTGCATAATTGAGTGCACTCAACTTTGTTGCACTTCCGCGAATAGAGCCAAGTAAATAACTGCTTAAACTGAAACCAATCGTTTGGCACCGATTGCGAAAACCTTGCTAGCAAAAGGAAAAAAAGAAACGCATTGAAATAGTTGACTCGTTTATGACGAGAAGGAACGATTGCAAGGGAGAACCTGCGTGTCAGGAGTAATTACGAAGCTGAGCTATTTTAAGACACGACATCTTGAGCAGTTGGTGTCTAATTACAATTAAACGAGATCAAGTGCAAGAAAGGTGCAAGCCCCTGCGGTAGCCGCGGTGATCGGCCGGAAAACTGCAACTTTACATTAGGAAGCCAAAATGTGCATCACCCTTTTGTGCTATAATTTACTTATAGTCCATTCTTCCGTGAGCAGTATAGATATATACATAGCCACGTGAAAGTATTCCTAATATTTGAGTAGTAATATTTTATGTAGGCTTCTTTTGGCTAAGATTGAGAGCAAAGGAAAGAGCCTGGCAGTAGTGACTGTATATCACGATTAGATTTACCAGTAATTATTTATTCATGAAAAAGTGTGCGACACGAGCCCCCGATGAACCGGTATTTTAAGGCTGCACGCGTGCAGGCATCGTCTGTACACGGCTTAATGTCAGCCAAGCGAGTTGGCACGAAATACGATAAATGCCACTTTCGCCCTGGAATAACCTACAGCCCTGGGGTATTCTCTACTTTACGATGATAACTCGTACGATTCGATGATAAATCCTGAGACTGTTTGAACCCTTTTTACATCCGGATTCTCTGCATTCAGAGTCATTAGAAATTGCTACATCCACTTTAGGGTAAAATGAATCATTATTTAATCTTTTATAATGTCACGATTCTTGATTGTACCATGAAACCAACAGGTAATATCCTGGTTTCTTGAACCTGACAAAGATGCAGACAAAAAGAACTTCCGAGATACTCGGCTTTCCATCATTACTCTCGCCACAAACTCGACCAACAGGAATCCAATAATGAGATGAAATAGTTTAATTTTCTTTCTAGTTCTGTTTCTAATAGTGAGTATAAATCTGACATCATTAAAGTGACTAGCCATAACAACACCTTGCAATGGCTTTCTTGTCTCTTGCACTGTATCATTATCAGACACATGGCCTTTTCTTCTAAGTACCAACGTTTCTCCAACATTGCAGGTGGCTTCTTTAAAGTGAAATGATTCACTGATTGTTGTGCGAGTCTTGTGTGAACGAGTACCGAATCTCTTCCAAATGAGTGACCACCTAAAATATCTTCAAAACATCGTACCCATGACTCACGATGTGGATGTTTGTTCCAATGTTCCCGTTTCCAAGCCATCTGAATTCAAAGAACAATCCAATTATCATCATTCCACGTGTATTCCATCCAGTGTTACGATAAATACCGCTATCGTAGTTTTGTAACCGTTAGTCAGACAACGTTCAAGACACGACTACCGATGATCGACGTGTCTACCACGGTGGTACCCTTTCAATTAAAAGCACGAAGCAAAAGCAGATGTTTTCAAACGTTTTCATCCTCAAGGTTCCAGAAGTCGTTGAACAAACTCAAGCTAAGAGGCCAAGGATCAGTCTGGTCGATGCAAAAATATCGTTAGAGGGTTGCAGCAATTTTTTCGAGCATTTCCTACGGCGAAGAAACTGGAGCCGCAATAAAGTTTACAACGTGGCCCCGTGTATTTATAGCCGGTCAATTCGTCGGTGATCCTCCGGTAATTTTTAAACCGAACAACTCTGCGCGAACAACGGAAACTCGCCAATTAGAGAGGCAGATGTTCCTCGAAGATTTTTCCAATGCATCACCGAAGAAGGTATAGAAAAAGTTACGAAATTTTCTATCGTTTATATTTTATAATCAACCTTTTTCTCAAGGTTCTCCAAGGAAATGTGAACCACCCTTGGTTGATCGAATCATCTTGAATAATTGAAGCGACTCTACGTGGTTTCCAGTCTAAACCAAAGCTTTTACAATCTATTTTCATCCGTCAATTTACATGAAAGTTCAAGTTGAAGCTGCTGTGTCCATTGATCAACCGACGCGATCGTATACCTCCGGGCTCGACGTGTCAAGTTCAACCTGACGTAATGCGGTGTCCACGTGGACGATGACCGAGTATGCCAGACGAAAGGAAACACGATCGAATAGACGATGCGTCTGAATATATAACGTTTAGACAGTGGTTTCGATCGGCGGACGCGTACTATAGGAAAAACCACCACCCAATAGCGAAAGTACCCCTAAGAAGTGTCAGTAGCGTGCCGTCTCTTGTTGCTGTTACAACCCGTTTCCGTTATCCATTAATCGGTTCGCGTTCATCTACCATAGTGGTTGATTTGAAGCCTCGATAACGGAGAATTTGATGGGATAGCAGATGATTTATTGGAACTGTTTGCAGAGGTACAGGTGATGGGACATATTTAAAAAGTGCTTTCATGAGTGTTGATTTAGTAAAATGGAATTATGGATTTTTTTCATGATCCAAGGTTTTCTTCAACGTTATTTTTAATAAGCTACGTTATCATTTTCTGTATAAAAGCACTTGTGACGTTCTTACACCTTATACCTTTGCATGCACTCGCAAACTTATGTCACGTTCAAGGAAGTAGTCAATCTATAGTTTAAAAAGACTTCCACGAAGCGACATTAACATTAAGTATAATCATACTGTTGTAATAAAAGTACAACCGTATGATTTCGTTTCTAATCGTTTCCTCGTTTCAATAAGAAATGCCGATAGAAAGCAAAACCGACTAATTGGGAAACATAATATCTGAAAAAGTATTTTATTCGCTCGTTAATTTCTGAGGCGATCGTCGACGCAGAAAACGTATCTTAATATTTCGTTGAACGTTCCACGAGACGAACAACGATTTCATTTACCAATCTGATTAGCTTTCACTTTCGGGATCTAAAGCACTGCGTTTACGTTGATCCTCGTAAAAACGAAAGGTGTAAAGCGAACAGACCGGAACGAAGTCGCGAAACAACTGTCCCGTACGTGTTTCTCTGCCTTTCCTTCGCCTCTTTCGCGAGATTAATGCAAAAAACGGCGAAGGTGGACCTAAGTTAGAAAACGTTTATCCTGTCGTTAAGTTTGAGATATCAGAGATACTTTAAATATGTGTCCTGTCCAGTGGAATACTTGTAGAATTTAACTTTCAATGTGGATAATTAGAATAATCAAAGGGTTGAAACTTTGAAATTTTAGATTTCAAAGTATTTAATATAATCTGAAATTAAAACCTTTCGAACATACGAGTTTTCCAAATGAAGAATATGTATTCAAAATTTTCAGTGGTAAAACTTTCGCTTCTACCACCTACTAATTATCATCCCACGTGTAACGCGGGTAATTAATTGATCCGGTGCTGTATACATTTGTTAGGAGGCTTTCGCTATTGTGCATCGAAGAAACTGAACCATTTTCACTGTTCGATCTTTTATCACAGTCAGCTTTGATTGTTCCTGATGATTTGATACGTTCCAATGTTTCGTGTGAATGACACCAATCGCACAATTGAAAATCAGTGAAACCTTGTTGTATTCGAGCTGCATGTATGATTTATGATTTGCAATTTCAATGTTCTATTATCATGTATAATTGTATTACAGTAGAGGTAGAATGAATGGCAGCCCTTGGGTTGCATCATTAAAAGGAGAAATACATGTATGATTTATGATTATATTTGTTTGAAGGTTGACGAATGGTGCTTGCGAAAAATCCGTCGCCTTCTCGAGGCGAGAGTCCTCAAAAAGAAAATGCGAGAAAGGATAAAGGGAAGATTCGTACGTCTCGTGGCAACAGTCCAGGGGATCAAACTACTTCCAGAGGAAACAGTCCAGGAAAGAATAATTCCATTGTCAAGAAAGTCCAGACGAAGAGTAGTTTATTAGGATCGCGTGGGAGCGAGTAAGTCTAAATACAAATGAATTTCATACGAAAATGTGAAAGGAAGGTTTTAATTTAATATCTAAACAAACGGTTGATTTTGTGGAACGCTATATGTAATCATTTTTCTTCTCGTTAAAACTTATTGAATAATTTAGAAACTTTTAATCAACATTAATTGTGAAAGTAACTACATTTTATTTCTTTTATAGTTTTTCAAATAACTCATGTTAAAATCACTTTTTGACTAATAATTTCTTCTCTTTTTTTTTTATCACCGATAAAAACCTACAGATAATGAAAAGCAATACCAGCCTTATCGTCCTCAATCTCGACGATAAAGTAATTTCAATATATTCCTGATATTCGTACCACGAATCGATACAGAGAGAATGATTAAGAAGAACTGTTTTCGAAAGAAGATGAACAAGTAAATTATATGACTGAAAGCTATCAACAGCCATGAGCAACGGGGACAAAAACAGAGAAGAATATTGAACGATGGAAAACTACAACATACATGAAATTATCGCGTACGATGCTTCACGATCTCACATTAGAGCACACTGGGAAATTGAATAGACAGAAAAGAAGAAATATTGAAGAAATTTTTCAATTACATTAATAGAAACACCAAGAAATGGTAGACTTCAGTTCAGAAATGAAACAATTACGTTCTTGGTTATTGTTAATGGCAAGTGCTGGGTCGATTATTAGATGAACAAAAAAGATTCTAATGGATGTTAAAAGGATTTTGAAAGGAGAATTAAATAGCAATCATTCCTTGGAAATTGTCCAAAGATCCAGGCCACTGATAGTTTGCGGTGACGCGTTGAAGGATTCTCCAATTTGTCGATCGACTCAATTTTCCGGGTGGTGGTTGTGTAAACTCACCCTATATTCTCATCTATGGGAATTGATAGACACATAGCCGTAGTTGCGACATATTTCGATGTAGTGTATCGATTGCGGGACCTTGCTTGCTCGTGTATTTCTGTCGGTCAATATCGCGACGATCGGCAGAACGTGTCTGTGTAAAGAGATCTCAACCCTTAGACACGTGAAACACGTATTAAACTTGCCCGGGATATTTTTTATAGTTGCAAATGAAAAATGGAAAAATTCTTTTCTATTTTTGCTTTTTCTATTATGATTTATGAAATTGTTGGTAGATCCATGCATTAGAGAGTAGAGGCTTGAAAACATTCCTCTTCTGTGTTTATAATAAACTTTCTTATTAGAAACCTTCTAGTTCGTCTATGAAAGATTGCAATTTGTAAAAGCTTATCGAGGACACTACATCGACGTCAAGTACGCGACGCTTGCTCTTTATCATGCTTTTAACATAATTATAATTTCCGTTTACGAACGCGTTAAAACTACGCGTTAGAAACTTTCAGCAAGTTTCGCGTAACGTCATTATATGCAATAAATTCAATGTTTTTCACTAAAAATATCCTCCTATTGTAATACTCAACGTAAACGTAATTACTTAATAGAGTATAACGATTCGAGCCTCTAACAAGGCAGAGTGTTTGATGCATAAAGTATAAGCAACAGTCGAAAAGTATTATTCCTTTCAGTAATCGATGGAATTACGATCAAAGCCTGCTAAATAATTGACAGAGGTCGCAACGATTTTTCAGGAACACGATAAGACACTGTAAGAACGAAAAACGAAATCACAAACGAGTCTGGGTCAATCACGCGATTTTTCATCGACGTTTGCCCCGACTGATTGAATCTTCTCAATTATTTAATCCTCATGATAGCTGGTCAATCCTGTAGCTTAGCTTACGTTTACTCCCGTTGATAGAAGACAATGTTTCATTTGTACAGAAAATTGTTAGTCTATTCTTGATCTTTTTTCAAATCATTGACATTGTTCTTTGTAATGTGTTTTAGAACTGGTAGCATCGAGAGGCTGGTGGACGGTGATAAGAGGGTGATCGCTACGAAACATTTACTTCCAGAAAACAACATCAATGTGGTGGTCAGGTAATATAAATAACTTGTAAAAATCTATTACTACTAATTACTATTCACAGCGTTTTGATAAGCAATTTTTCTCGACCGCAGGGTTCGTCCGCTTAGCAGCAAGGAAATTAAAGTCGGCGAGGATATGGCCGTGCAATTTCCTGGAGATGGACAGATATACGTAAGCCAATGCCCTTATCGCTCCTCCAACATTAGTGGATTTAAGTAATAGCTACAGATTCCAATAATTCAAAGCTGTATTTCATGTTTGATCCCTTATAGTGCGAAGGATCGCCAAATAGTGGGGACAAAAAGGGAAAATTATTTTCATATAACGTAGTGTTTGAGCCCACGGCTACTCAGGAGGACATACTGCAATTTTCTGGTGTGAAGAAACTGATTGAAATGGCTGTGGATGGATTTAATTGTACTGCGTTCTGTTACGGACAAACAGGAAGCGGGAAAACTCACACTCTCACAGGACCTCCGGAAATGGTGAGAAGACAGAAAATTCTGTGAATAGATCCTTTGTGAAGTTTCTAAGGGTAGATTGTCATTGGTAGTCTTCGTAATTGCTAATAGGACAAATTTGAAAATCTTGGGAGTCTTGATTTCTTATAATGTTTTAGAACTTCAATTATTTGTACGATGGTCTTCTATAACCCTTGATACCACTTTTATGAATATTTTATAATAAGTATGACGCATTACATTATTAAATCATAATAAGAAGCGAATATGCATAAGCTTCAATCTATTAATATTAGAGGGAATGTCAAAGGTGCATCTAATCAAAATTTCTCCCAAGAATAATTGATGTAAATATGCATAGAATATCGATAAGTGATTGATGTTTCCTTACCATAGTTCGAAAGAATGAATCCTTACTCGGAGGATCATGGCCTGGTCTTCCGGTCCTTCGTCTACCTATTCAAGCTGCTACAAGAACGTCAGGGCTGTAACTTTGTACTGAAAGCTTCTTTTCTAGAGATCTATAACGAGAAGGTCTGTACATCTTACATTAATTTAATTAAAAGAAAATTCCAACTTGCTATTATTTCATTTCAATCGCAGGTAATAGATTTATTAAATCCTGGAACGTCGAGGAAGCCTCTGATGGTCCGTTGGAGCAAAAAGACACGGGGTTTCTTCGTTGAGAATCTCTTCACCGTCGAATGTGAAGAACTTGATGACCTCCTGGCGGTCCTCGAAGAAGGTAACCATGACGTTCCACTGCTATCTGAAACAGAATATACATATAATATTAGAAAGAGGTATCTAGAGAATACAATTTTTATATAGGTATGAGAAATAGATCTGTCGGTGCGCACAACATGAACGAACATTCTAGCAGAAGTCACAGTATTCTAACTGTTAATATCACTTCCGAGCAACAAGTGAGTATCGATCATATTGTTTATGTAAAAAAGGAAAAATCGAAGTCAGAAATTGACGTTCGTAGATGGACAATAGCGTGTTCATCTCGAGACAAGGGAAGATTAATTTCGTCGATCTGGCCGGCAGTGAAATGACAAAGAAGACCCAGAGCGAAGGGAAAACTTTGGAGGAGGCAAATAACATTAACAAGAGCCTGATGGTTTTAGGTAAGTCGAAGTAGTTTAGTAGCATAAAAAACACGATGCCAAAGCACGCGTGATATTACGGCTCAGAAACTTTATAGTGTCAATTATGCAGAAGTATCATCGCAAGAATCGATCGCGTTAGTCGAAAGGGAGAGCGCAAGCTTTACTCGCATTATCAACCGTGTTCGCAGAGCAATCAATAAGCGCGCGTGTGGCGCGAATTACATAAAAGCCTGTCCTGTTTGAAACCTATTTTTCTTTCTGTAAAGGTTACTGCATATCTTCGTTGAGCGATGGAAAACGCAAGTACGGTCACATTCCGTATCGAGATAGCAAGCTGACGAAACTTTTAGCCGACAGTTTAGCAGGAAACGGTGTCACTTTAATGGTAAATCTAGTCACCATGGTTGCAACGATTGTATCTCTTGAACGCAGCCCTAATTGGATCATTTTTTATATCTTTAGATTGCTTGCGTTTCACCGGTAAGATCAAACGCTAGCGAAACGTTGAACACTTTAAGGTACGCGGCAAGGGTGAAGAAAATTCGCACCAAACCTATTGTGGTGATGGTGAGTGAGGAGACTTAATTAAGAATCAATATTCGTGGATTATATTCGTGGAAAAATAACGTTTCGCTTGTAATTTTTACAGGATGCACGAGAGGCATTGATTCTGAGTCTGAAGAGAGAGGTGGGTGCGCTTGAAACTGAAAACGAACACCTGAGAAATGCTCTTCATCTCGGTGAAGATTATTCAAATATCATTCGCAGTGAGTCTAAAAGTAAGTTATAACATCATTGGCATCTACAGAGAAACATAATCCAAGGAGAAAGGAAAATATCAAGTATCATTCAGTGTTAACAAATCTTAAATAACTAAACGTTTCTAAATTTACAGCTGAAAGGAAAGTGCCATTAACACCACCATTGGTGGACTTAGACAAGTTATCTGAAATGGAGCGACCAGAATTGAGCCAGCTAATTCACGCATACATTACGGAGAACGAGGCACTTCGTCGAGAGAACGCGGAACTTTATGCTACCAGGGAACAAGTAATAAGGGACCAAGAATTGGTGTGCAAAGAGAACGAGAGGTTGTTGAAGAAACTCGAGGACGTTAACTCGTAAGTACAATACAATTCGAGGTAATCAACGACAGTCGTTATTCAACTAATTCTCTAGGTTTTATTACTGCAGAGTATGCTGTCGGTCGCCTATTATACCTGCCAGACCTACGTACTCGGCGGAAGTGTTGAATGATAGTAACGAGGACGCACCTGGTGCGACAAACGTTTGGACCAACCCTAACGCGGAATCAATCCCTTCTTCGAGAGTAAGCGTGTGATCCCTTAACAATAGTTACTTTTAACCCTGATTTGTTAATTACTTGGTGAAGATTGAAACTTTTGATTCAGAATATGAGTAGGCGAGGACTCCACAAATCGGCCAGCAACATGCCTGAGAAAATACAGAAAGAACTGGACAAACGTAGAATCGTAGGAAGTTACAACAACATAGCAGAAGCGTACAAAGACAAGAGTCAACATCGTCGGCACAACTCCTGGGACAATGGAAACGGCACGACGAGAACGAGTCCGGATCAAACTATGTCACCGATACACGTCAATCAGTAAATAGCATATAATAAATTATTCCATTTAATTAGACGATAACATTTAACTCGTTAAACTTGAAACGCAACATTCCATACAATCTGATACTTACAATTTTAATATATCGTTATAGCTGTCAGTATTAATGTACTCTAAATTACTCTTTCTTTTATTAATTAACCACATTGTGGACTGGAAGTTCCCCTGAATGTCCTAATTTAACAGGTTCACTGAAATAAAAAATTATGATCTTATGTGGAAAAGTGAGATTTTATACAAAAGTCAAACCAACTATGTAAATTAGCTGACATTTGGCAAACTTCTATCCGCAATGTGTTACTATATTTAATAGGCAATAGGTTATTCTACTTATTAATTGGAGGAATGCCTGGTAACAGGTACAAGAAGGCGAACCTGCGTCGTACGTCGACGGTACCAGAAGAAAGGAGACCCTCGGAAACTATTGACCCGTTGGGTGAACCTGTTCAGCCCACAGATCATTCGTACAACGAATCACCAGATTCGATGCTGGGTAGCGGAGGACTCGAAACGACGCATTCTGCTCCGGATACGATGGAGTCTGAGACAACCACCGCACCTTTCCCAATGGTTTCATCACCATTTGGCACTCCAGAATCGTTTTCCCCAAGAAAGTCAAAAGAAAAGGAAGATGAAACTACGCAACGAGCGTTTGGGAGTCCTGTTCCCATTGATGAAGACAAACCACTTTGAAACTAATCAATGATGTATCTTTGGATCAGAATGATAGATACTGGATCAACTATACGGGGAAAGAGTCGAGTTGGAGAGAGTATATTTTAAATGATAATCTGTAATAAAAAAAGATTGAGGAAAGTTATTTTGATGTTAAGTATGAGAGAATAGAATTGATTGATATTGGAAAGTATGTGTTTGTGATTTGAGGTAACCGCACAGTAATATCGTGTTTTCAGAGTGATCAAGATGCGTAGTATCGTGTAGTCGAGAAAATTATTTTCATGTAGAGTATACTAATTAGGATATTTAGGTGTGATAACTGAAAATTATATTTAAAAAAATGATATATTAGGACATTACTCAGGTTGTCGTCGAATCCTACCTCTGAATAATGTAAAGTAAGATGTTTTACAAATGAAGGTATGGACCAACTTATCTGCAATAAAGTATTTCATTATTTTATGACATGTAATTTTTTATTCAGTCGTCTTGTAAAGTGCAGCAGAGTTCCTTTATACGTGAACAGTATCGAATATATGCTTAAGAAAAGATGAAACAATATAAAATGACAATACTTGTAATACAGGATATAGAATACTGTGCACTGCTGAAAGTGATAAAATAAATGTAAAAATATTTTTATAGCAAGTGAATCGTAATTGGAATATTTTACGTATTTGCAAACATTTTAGTAAATTGCAAATAAAATTCAGTTAGTATGTACATTCTGTCAATATCAATTATCGTATCAATACATTTGATTATTATAATTAGTATGTATATATATACACATACTAATTGGAAAATTTAGAAATCTCAATTAACAGTAACATCATTTTATACTTATCTTACCATTAACGAGCATCGTTGATACGGCATTCTAAAGAATGATCTAAATGCTTACCAAGTATATCTGGCTTGAATTTCCATATGTACAAGTTTACAGAACATATAAAAAATTTGTTTTTAATTTAAAACATTATGTGATAGGGATTGGAAGTGAATATCTTTTTTACAAGTAAAAAATTAGAAACTATATACCTATTGAAAATCGTCTTCAAATAGAAAAGATACATTCTCTTCTATGAAGTCCGCAGTTTTTCTTCAGTTTTATAAGAAAAAATACCCTTTCAATAAACATATGTATATCTTAGAAAATTTTTTTAACTTGAAGTTGGTGCTTCTTGATCTTTATCTTTTTTCTTCTTCTTCTTTTTCTCTTTTTCTTCTTTTACCGGTGATTCCTACAAATAATATTAGAATATTTAATTTAAGGAAGGAAAAGAATAAAAATAAAAATCGTATGTTATTATCTTACCGGAACTTCACTTTCTGTAACTACTGTAACTGATCCCTCCGCTTCGCGTTCTTCCTTTTCTTTCTTCTTCTTCTTCTTTTTATCCTTTTTTTCTTTCTTTTTCTCTTTTGGTGACGATGTTTCAGAGTCTTCAACGGGTTCCTCTTTTATTGATACGTCTCCCGAAGGTTGAGGGGTTGTTTCTTCCCACTTACGTTTTTTAGCCGTAGCATCAGTTACACCATTTTCTTCCGTCTATGTAATGAACAAGGTTTAAAAAGGCACATGTTTATGATAGAACCGTAATGTTTACCTTGACTGTAGGCGTAGAGAAATCTGTATAATTAGCCAACCAATCAGCAGGTGTGTTTTCATTTGGTTTTCCATATTTATCTAATTTTCCTTCAATTATCATGCGCTTCTTTACAGAAGCTTTTGGTCCCAAACCCCATTTCCTAGGATATGCATCCCTTTCCATGATAACCCTTTTAATTTTTGCAGCTATCCCATGATCACAGGCTGTCATTGTAGGAGATGTCATTAATGCTATACCTGTAACATATGAAGAATGGATATTAGACACTGCAAAGATAATTTTTTTAAGTACAATATTTAAATATCATAAGATAAGCTTACCAAGAGCTATAGCTTCACCCTTAGTAGTAACTATTACAATTTCTTGATTTAATTCTATACCATCATCATACATTAAAATACCTGGCAACATAATTTTAGCCCCATAGCAGATAGCATTTACCTGTTAATAAAATTATATAACATTAAACAAATATTTTTACGCTACAAAAATTAATTTCATTTATAAGTAATGACTACATACTGCACTATCTTTCACAATAATTCTTTTATGATTTACAAGAAGGGCTTCCAATGGTTTGATTACTCTCCTTAAATAAGATTCATCTGCATGGTTTTCATATAACCATTGAGCATCTAGTATATCGTGCATAGTAACCATTCCATCTTTTTCAGATTGAACACCCGATCGATTTCTACGCAATTCTTGCATCTGACAACCAGTGCCTAAGAAGAGGCCAAGATGAACACAAATTGTTCTAATGTAAGATCCAGCTTCGCAACTAACTCTGAATACTCCCATATTGCGTTCATGATCATAATCAAGGAACCAACTATCATAAACTGTTCTAACACGAAGCTGACGCTTCACTGCAGATATAAGCGGAGGTCGTTGAAACAGTGCACCACGCAATTTTTCCAATGCTTGGTTTACCTATATTAATTTATCAACAATTTATTATGCAAAGTATAAAATAGTCAATGCAGTGTATGTTACAATTACCTTTTGCAGGCTTTCAGGAGCAGAATGTAATTTAAAAACTGCAATGTATTCTTTTCCAGCAGACTGCTGTGACTTAGCTAAACGGGTTGCTCTATCAATACATACTATTAAACAACCAGACACCTTGGGATCCAAAGTGCCTGAATGACCAGTTTTCTCTACTTTCAAAATTCTCTTTATCCATGCTACCACTTCATGCGAAGATGGATTGCATGGCTTATCTAAATTAATGCACCCAGATTTTATATACTCAGATAAAGTACGATGTAATGGAGTTGAACCACAAGTTAAAGGAGTAAAATGTTTTGTACGGGTAAGCATTTTATCAAAATTCTGAAACAATATAATTCATTTTTAGTTACAAATGTATGAACATGATTATACTTATAAGATAAATTATTTACCTTAAATAATAGTGGCCAATCTTTATATTCAAGTTTTATAGATTCATCTGAAGGTTCTAGTTGACACTTCATCTCTACTTGAATTTCTCCAAGCGACTTCTTCTTGTTTTTCTTCTTACTTTTATCTATATGAAAGAAAATAAGAATTAACCTATGCATTTACATTCATTTACGTTATTACTATTATGCTAAAAAAATGTAACATTCGTGTACATATTTAAGATATTAATTTTGATACAATATAGACACATGTGATACATGTATAATATGTATTTAAAGTAATATCTTTCATCGGTACTTTTACTAAATTAAAAAGACACGTGTTTACCGATGGACACACAGCTAAAATTTATAACAGACAATAACTGTTTTCATCGATTTTTATGTAAAAATGAGTAATTTGATTAGGCTTAATAAGCACAGAATACTATATAATATATTATACAATGAAATATACGAAAAAATTAAAAACAATTACCGCTTTCTGCCATTTTTGAGTAAGTAGCAACAACACGTGTATATCCTCAAGCACGCTCAACGTAGCACTAGGGAAAATGGCGGTCGTATCCATAGTAATAAAGAAAATGTGTAAAGTTGTGTCTGTATATTATATGGTATGGATTACCTAGAATGGTTTAAATTTTTAGAATAAACTGTGTGTATTTATATTTCAATACACATTTTTAATTACAATTATAAAAAACTTAATCACAATGTTTAGTATTATATTCTTTGTGTTATTGTTGACTACATTTTATAGTACATATTGTGAAAATTTTGATATTGACACTAATGGGTATATTGTTTATTGTCCATGCATGGGTAAGGTTTAAATAACATTATAAATATATATACATATGTAGATACTTTGTGTAACAAGAATAAAGATTAAATTATTCATTTAATTATACTTTTCAGGAAGATTTGGAAATCAAGCAGACCACTTTTTAGGTGCTTTAGGATTTGCAAAAGCCTTAAATCGTACTCTGGTTCTACCACCATGGGTTGAATATAGAACTGGAGAGACTAGATCTGTTGGTGATCAATAATCTTCAGTATCTTACAAAATAATGTTTCCAACAATAAATTCTTAATGTATGTTTCAGATACAAGTTTCTTTTGACACATATTTTAATGTTTCTCAAGTGCAAAGTTGCCATAAAGCAATATTAATGGAAGACTTCATGACAGATATTGCACCAAGGATATGGCAATCAAAGGAAAGAGTATGTAAGTTTTAAATTTTAAATGAACAAAATAAATGTTCTTTTGTAACATATTCTTATTTTCAGCTTTTTGCTACTCTGCACGTGGAAAAGGGGATTCGTGTAATGCTAAAGAAGGAAACCCATTTGGTCCATTTTGGGACACGTATAATATAGATTTTGTAAAATCAGAATTTTATGGACCTCTTCATTATGATGTTTATCATACAGACATGGCAGTACAGTGGGGAAGACAATATCCTGCTATTAACTGGCCAGTATTAGCCTTTACAGGTGCACCTGCTAGTTTTCCTGTTCAGTTAGAAAACAGAAAACTACACAAATGTCTTGAATGGAATACAGATATGCTTAATAAAGCAAAAGCATTTATAAAACAAAAATTACCTAGAGGAGCATTTGTAGGAATTCATTTGCGTAATGGAATTGATTGGGTATTTATTGTTACATTATTCACATATTTTAGATGAAAATAGATGATATCAAGACAATAATACGTTTTTTTTTATAGGTACGTGCTTGTGAGTTTATATCAAGCACACCAAATCTTTTTGCTGCGCCTCAATGTCTTGGTTATCGAAACGAACGTGGGAAAGCAACTTCCGCTATGTGTTTACCACCATTTGATTTGATAGTACGTCATTTAAAACGTATTATACGTAATGGCAATGACATTAAATCAGTATTCGTAGCATCCGATAATAATTATATGATTGAAGAACTTACTAAAGCTCTGGCGCGCATGGAAGTAAGAAGTTAACTAATGTATTTCATAATATTTACAGGAAATATGCTTAAAAAAAATTTCGTAAATATATATTTTGTACAGGTACCAGTATTTAAACAAGATCAGTCTGCATCACCTCATTTAGATTTAGCTATTCTTGGAAGAGCAAATTATTTCATAGGTAATTGTATTTCTTCTTTCTCGGCTTTCGTTACTAGAGAAAGGGAGATTAAAGGATATCCTACATTCTTTTGGGGCTTTCCTCCAGAAAGATCATCATCTGTTACTCATGAAGAATTGTAATGTTTGTAACTACTTTCATCGTCTATTTTCATCAAAGTGATATTTGTATTTAAATTAAATTATTATAAAAACTTGCTTAGCTTGGGTTTTCATATACCATTTTGTATGATTAAATAAAAAAATGTGTAACAATACCATTTGAAATATAATATTGATTATGTGTATCCCCCTTCTTTGTCATCATGTGCTATATTTTCTAATTGTACAACCAATAGGATGCAACTGTCAGAAATGTTTCTTTTTATATTATTATTTTTTGTATTTAATTTTTATTGCTTGAAATTACCGCTATTTGATATAGTACAGACAATCATGGAAAGATGTCATGAAAGTAGTAGAAAGAGAAAGGAGGACATTAAATTGAACATTCAATGGCAATCTGTTACATCTAGTCAAAATTTTGATACTTTGAACAAATCCTTCTATTATTATTTATTGTTAAAGCATAAAGATTGTTATATTGTGCAAAATAATTTAAATATTGGTAATACGTATTAATTTAACACAGAAAATGGCTGATCCCAAGTATGCTGATTTGCCTGGAATTGTAAGTACTTATATATTTTATATAAGGAATATTATATTAAAATTATATTGATATAATTTGATTGTTACTTACTTCAGATGGGAAACAAATCTATATTTAACATCTTTTATTAAGTTTGATATACATCTATTTGTTGAATTACATGTCTTATGTATATATGCATTTATCCATTTTCCTTATAATTTATGGTGTCTTGTTTGTGTAAATAGGCATATGATCAAGTTGATGTGTATGAGACAACTGATTTACCAGAATCTGAACAATTTCAAATTTATCCAGAGGTAAAATATTAATATATTATTTAGAATTAGTTTCATATATATGTATCATCTCAGTGACATTAGTATCTTGATTTTTAGGATGAAGTTGATTCTATAACAAAATTACATATTAGTGCCCCAGAAGCATTTAACAAATTTAAAGGTAAAAATATTCTTGGCAAGGGAATTGATTTTTCAGATCGTATATCGCTTAAACCAAGGACAGGATATAAGTAAATCTCTTTTATACATAAATTTGAAATATGACGTACACCTGTTAAATTATATTCAAAATTTCAGAATTGGGGATTGGGAACTTCCTGGAGAGGGGGAGAAGGAAACACCGATTCAAAAATATCAACGTTTGCAATGTGAGATTAAAGAATTATATGAAGAGGTCAATGACTTAAAGGTATCTGTTAACATCTTATATTTGAAGTATATTTTATTTTTTGATATTTATGTCTGAAGTAATACATGTTTCTATTATGAAATAGGAAAAAGCAAAAGATGAAGATGCAAAATCAGTAATTGATGTAATTTCTCAAGTACAGCTTCTAGAAAAACAGTTAGATTCTTTAAAATTAGAAGAATGTCTTGGAGCTGATCTGATTGCAACATTATCAGATCCTCAGGGCACCAGACTCAAGTAAGTCTGTATTGTATATTACTTTTAAAATAAAGTATTCTAAATGATATGATTCATTTTCAGGCAGTTAATATCCCAAATAGAAGCATTCAAACAAACCAATATTCCTGTTTCTCAACCTGATGTAAAAGAACAGAGCACAACAAAAACTGATAAAACAGCTGAACCTGGTGTACTTAAGTATCAAATGATGTATCTGCCAGAGAAAGCAAGAATGCAAGAAGCAGCTAGAATTGCATTACTTGAACAAAGACTTTGTAACTTGGAAAGTGTTATTGGAACAACTACTGATAAACTTTCTAAATTTTCGCAGGTATAATATAATCGTTTCTTCTGTTGTTACATTAATTCTCTATAATGACTAATACATTTTTTTACAGAATCTCAAATGTCAAGGTGTAATGGAAGCTGTACAAGAACTAGGAGCAAAAGCTGCATTATTAGATATGTATCAATTAGATATCATTGAAAGCAGATTAGCTACTTTAATTCATAAAATGGATAATATTCAACAAAAAAAGGTTGCATTGGCTCTAGATTCAGAACAGGAACAGAAAGTAAATTGGATTTTTCTTTTATGTTAATTATACAATTCGACTTGCTCAATACAGGAATTAATATATGTATACTTAAATTATATTTTAAAACCGCTTACAGATTTTCGAAATGTATGATATAATGAAACAGACGGAAACTGTATCGCAAATTTTACCACAAACTGTAAACCGGATGTTGGCTTTGAACACTATTCACCAACAGGGTGTGTATTCATACAACTGGTTATACATTCTTTTTTATTTCCTAATGACATAATATATAACCATCTTTTTATTATAATTTTCAGCTGCTACTTTTAGTAAGTCTTTAACGCGTTTAGAAGAATTGCAATCGCAAATTACCGCTGATTTGGAAAGTAATAAATCTCTCTTAAAAGGAGTGCAAGATAGTTTCGCATCAAATTTAGAGGTCATAAGAAATAATATAGAATCTTTAGATGAACGTATTAAAAAACTTAGTAAGTGATAATTTATAAAATGGTATAACAAAAATTCATTGCAGATTATGATACTTCAACTCTAAAAGTATATATTTATTATTAATTAAATTATACACAATTTACTAATATTTTTTAAATGTATCTTTGAATTATTGACCTCATCATGTACTGCATTTTTAAAACCCCTATTATAATTTCATTAAGTTATTTTGATTGTTAAATATAATTTTTCAAGCAACATAAATGAATTATCCTTGTATTTTAAATACTACAAATAAATCAAATGCTTACCAAATTAAAGATGGTTTCATTTTAACACAGGAGAATGAGTAGGAAACATTACACTTAAAATACTTGTATATTTTATATTTATTTATTTGTAATTAGAACCGTAACTTTTGGAAAAACCATTTGTTTTTACCAGATTTGTACCTATAAACATATATTTATTTTATTCAATCATTTTATTTTTGAAAGTATTAAAATTAATAAAAATATACGTACTTTTCCTCAAATTTAACTCTCGTCTGAAATCGAACCTTTTTGCGTTTCATTGGGTCTTTAAGATCTTTAGGAGTTACTTTATCCCAATGCAGATCTACAGTGTATCTTGTTGGCATTAAGTGATTATAATTCAGAACCTGAAATGCATTTAATCTATAATATTCATTCAATATGCTATTTGGTTGAATATTTTAAATAGATTAGAGGAGACTTACTTTCACAAATGGCTTGATCTTGGAACGTTTATGAATCTTTGCTTTACCCATTCTTTTATGCACTTTGCGTGGGTATCGGTCAATGCCTGCAACCATGGCATGTCCATATTGCTTTTCTGTAGTACCATCATCATAATTACGTACTACAACGGCTTTTCTCCCAGCGTATCGGCCACTAAGGACCAATACGACTTTTCCCTGTTTCATAATCTTCACCATCTTGAAGGTGAGTGCTACATACATAAAAATGACAAAATATCATATTAATACAAAAAATGATGAATGTATCACTTGTTACAAACATTTATAATTAAAAATTTATTTCAAGTGATACATTATTCATTTTAGGAAGATATAACACATCAATTGATAGTTGTAAACACTGTATCCAAAAGCATCACATAACCTCTATTATGATAATTTTTAAAATTAACAATAAAAATTGTGTAAAAGTATCATTATTACAAACGCATTAAATTCAAATAATTAATTTAATTACAAATCTGATTTAATACAAACAAACAAATTATTTATTAAAATATTTAATAGATTTATTTTAAAACTTATAGAAAGGAAGAACGATTAATACATAAAAATTATCAGAATAAATATAATTTCAAGGAATAGTATGTGTATAAAGGAATTATGCCTCGATTTTCCGATGTTTTTCGATTACTTTTTAAAGTGACAAGCACCACACACACCTCACGGTTTTTCGGACCGGAAAAAAGGAAGTTAACCTAACTTTTAAATCAGTGTAACATACAAAGTACAGATGTCGTGCTATTAAACATCCGGCATACGACAGTTATTATTCGTTCTGCGCATGTTACCCTGGTTAGTTCAAATATGCTTAGCTGTGCAAGGATTCCAGTGGTCCTTTATTTAGAATTACTATTAAATCTTTGCTTTTTTCCTCTATTCGAACATTTTCATTCACCTTATGTATGATCGTTGGAATAGAAATTGTATGGTAATGGGACAGCATTAAGTCTACTGAAGTTAGCCAAGATGCGCAATAGAAATATGGTCTTTCGTTGAACGAATAATAAGTTACAATTCGAATGAAGTTTGACGAAATTGTTTTTCACAGAGAATTTCAATCAAAGCTACCTCAGCTGTTACTAAAAGAAAACAGAAACATTATTTTTTTCTTAAAAACTGTGTTCTGTAGTTTAAGAAACAAGAGAGAAATAATTTTTTACATTTTTAAAAATTCAATTTGCGAATGAGTAATAACTTGTTCCCAGAAAAGTGTGCACAATTGTTGTCAAACATCCAAACTTTTCGAGAGTTCGAGAATAGTCCCAACGATATCGTCGATATATCGAAATGGTCGGCATAAGTAGCTTCCTGCTCGCTTGTGTCTCACACGAGGGATGTTAAGAGGCATTATTTTACTCTTATTGCAAAATTTTTTCTAAGAACAAAAGTGTCGAACGCTTAGATCATTAAAAAAGACTGATATCATTAATATCGAATAGTGGGTGTTATCATAATAAGTTAGCGTAATGGCATTAAACCCTCAGTATGAAGTTATTGGGAAGGGTTTCGTGCAGCAGTATTATGCGCTGTTTGACGACCCTGCTCAAAGACCAAGTTTAATAAATATGTATAATGTAAGTTTCTAATGTTCGAAGTTGTGCTTATTTACTGTGAGGACTGTGTTTTGCATATTCATTCACTATTACGTTTACAGACCGAGTCATCTTTCATGACGTTTGAAGGTTTACAAATACAGGGTGCTATTAAAATAATGGAAAAATTAAGTGTAAGTACCTGTGATAAATAAGAAAATATGTATTACTTTTATAATATAGCAGCTATAATTCCTTTTTAAAAAGTATTGTTTAGGTTAAGATTTATGTTGTATACATAAATGAATGTTAATAGTCAGTCTTAATTATTAAATTTCAATTTTTAACTTTCAGAGTTTAACGTTTCAAAAAATTAATCGGATAATAACTGCTATTGATTCACAACCAATGTTTGATGGTGGAGTACTCATTAATGTTTTAGGAAGGTTGCAGGTAAGGAAAATAGTTTTTCTATATTATAGTTGTAATATGAATGAATAAATGTATTCATACAGAAGTATATAAAAACTTAAGGCATATATACATAGTAAGAATTTAATACAACTGAAATGCTGTATCTTTTGATGTGTTCAAAATTCTTGTTCCAATTAGTTCAGTAATTTAATTTTATATGATGCTGTTGCCCTGTTAATGTATTCTTAAAGCAAAATGAAATTTTGGCTTCAGTATTTCTTGGTTAAATTGTTTGTTACATTGTTGTACATTATGTTTGTCCATATATTATATTTTATTGGCTGGACATGATACACAAATGTGTACTGTACTGCCTTACATTTTTTGTGCTGCCATATGAAGATAGAGATTGAGCTATGACTAATGTCCAGCAACAATCTCTCTATATACCTCCGCAAAGAAGATGAAATAAGAAAATTGAGTCAGTGATTGTTGATGATTGGGCAGACTGATGAGGATCAGCCTCATGCATACATCCAGACATTTGTCCTGAAGCCAATCGGCACCAGCTTTTACGTGCAGCATGACATCTTCAGACTTGCTCTGCACGACACCGTTTAGGCGTCAGGTATTGATATTCCATTGGTCTTCGTACCATGGTACAGGCAAGCTAAATTCTAATTTTTAGTCTCTGAAATTGCTTGATATTTGCTAGTATGCCTGTTTGTTATTAACTTTAATTTAAATATGTATTTTTGGGAATATTGCTTTTTTGTATGCTATAATTTGTTTCTGAAAAGAAACTTCTTGCACCAGTCAATAATAAATGTTGCACCCAAATGTCTCTTTTGTCTTAAGAAATTACCCATATCTAATTAAGTGTTTACATATCATTAATCATATGTATTTATTAAGGGTTTGATTAATCATAACTCAGTGTACTGCTTATTATGCAGAACAAAATCTTAAATTGCTGAACTGACTGGAATGAAATTAATTATTTTAATTTGTTTCTACAAAAGTTTAATATGTGTAATATATTGATAGTTTAATCTTTTTATGATATAAAGTACTAAAGTACTCTGATATATTTATCTTATACATGTAATAGACAAGTTTATTATAATTGTATATAAACTTGAAACATGAGATTTTTGGATTAAATTTTATAACTTGGTAAGTTTATCCTGTATAACATACATTTTACTTGTTATGTTTTTTATATCTCAGACAGCATTTGTATAATTTTTGCATGACTGTTAATAAAATAATTGATTACAGTCCACTACAATCTACCTTATATTTATATATTTTTACATACAATCAATTTGGTTTAACTGCTGCATATGAAGTTCATTTTATGCAGGGTGTACAAATTGAATATTTTTAAATATATTTACCTTCATAATATTTATTCTAATAACGTATCTGTTAAATCTGTTACAGGCAGATGAAGATCCACCACATGCCTTCTCACAGATTTTTGTGCTGAAGCCACTGGGGAATTCATTCTTTTGCCAACACGACATTTTCCGCCTAGGCATTCATGATAGCGCGTGAAGGAAAATTGTCTGCAAGTTCACCATGGTTAATAGCAGACAAAAATCTGAACCATGGACTCCCCAGAGATTGAAATAAGTGAGCTACTTTTTCCTTAATATCCTTTGTCAATCACATATTATTCCATTTTTTCTAGATATTGCAATTTTTATATAAAAAGAAACAAATATCCGCTTATATCTTGGCCACAAAATAAGAAACAGGAGAGCATTAAAAATAAACAGTTTAATAATTGCCTTGCTTTCCTCATTCTTTTAAATACGCCTGTTGTTGATTACATGATTACGATATTATACCGAAATAACATGTTATGTAATCTTTGATTTTGATGGTCGACTATCGTGCTTCGAATTGTGTTATTACATATTTTCTCTTCATGCTGTATGTATTTTTGTAAAATAGATGCTGGCCACTAAATACAACATCTAAAAATAATATTGTGATGTTAGCTTCCATTTTGCAGTAAGCAATAAGATTTTTAATATAAATTGAAAGTAATAGAAAATAGTTCAACATTAAAATTATTACATAAAATTATTAAATGCAATAAATATGCATAATTCTATGTAGTCTTAAAGTGATTATCTAGTTATAATTTATAAGTTGCCGCGTTTAGCTTGTTCCATTTCAATAGCTTCAAACAGTGCTTGGAAATTTCCAGCTCCAAATCCCTATAACAGAAATAAATAAAGTCAATATATTTTTAATAGGCTTAATTTTGAACGATTATTAATAAGTTTTAAATTATAATAAAAATACATACTTTAATTTTATATTACTAGTTATAATACTTACATTGTGATTGTGCCTTTGAATAACTTCTATGAAAAGAGTCGGTCGATCTTGCATGTTTTTAGTAAATATTTGTAAAAGATATCCATTCTCATCGTAGTCAATTAAAATTTTCAATTTCTAAAAGCGTAATATTGAAAAGTTCAGTAATAATTATAAGTTTTTATTAATGTTATTTTACGTGTGTTTCATTTTTAATCTTCTTGCCTGAAGTATATTAAGATCTTCTAAAATTTTTACACCACTGTTCTTCAAACGATTTCTTAACATGTCGTAATAAGTATCCGGTACATTCAGGAATTCCACACCTCTGGCTCGTAGATTTTCTATCTGAAAAATGAACACATTTCATAGCATCAAAAATCCGTTTCGTTTACAGATCGATGAGAATGTTATTAAGAATGTAATTTACAGCTGTGATTATATCATTTGTATTAAGAGCAATATGTTGCACTCCTGCTCCTCCATAGTATTCAACATATTCCTGTATTTGAGATCGCTTTTTGCCAGGAGCAGGCTCATTGATAGGCATTTTTACTGTCTCTTCCCAATTTGTCATAACGATAGACCGTAGGGCAGAATATTCAGTATGCAATTGAGTATCATCTACCGACCAGAATCGGTGAAACTGTAAACATCGTTCATACCTAAAATCAGACAAGTTTTTATGCAAATAGCGTCCACCTTCCTCAGTTTTTCAAATCTTCCATCACTTTATATACCATTTTGCGACGGGTTCCATTTCTTTGTCAGGTTGATTACCAACAATATGATCCACAAAATTTAATCCAACTTTTGGTCTAAAAATGATAAAATTATTAAGTACTCGTTCACGAGTATAATTTACTTCAAGTGTTTTACATACAAATTCTTGAGAAGCGTATCTTTCTCTAGTTTTTGATATCCTGGCAGGAAAAATCCTTTGTACTTCGATCTGTCTATGAGGGTATGATAGGTATCTCCGTACTAGTAAATAAAGCATAATATTTATTAAAATTATTTATATTTATGTATTCTCTTTGTACAGTATACTTACAGTTTTTATTGTAGCTAATTTTACAGTACCATTCTCGTCCCTTTCTTCCCATATATCTTTAATTACTTTTGCTCCTTTCTCTTTTGCGATCTGTAAAATATATAATTGTTATATTCTTTAGCTATATAAATTTGTTTCTTTGTTTTACATACTTTTACAATGGTCTCTATATCCTCAACGTTGAGGGCAATATCACGGACACCATCACCGTGTCTGGAGAGATGACTTGCCATCTCTTTGTTATCAGGTTCATAAGCTGATTCAAATACAAAAATAATCTGTAAATGATATATTCATTAAATAAAGTACTTTTTTATACATCATTTTATACATGATTAAATTATAATATTAACTAATACGAAACCTATGACTTTTAGTGTACCTGATTTTGTTTCACAACATGACCTGCAATTTGTCTTGAACCAGTTTCTAAACCACGATAGCCATAAGGTTCAAAACCTAGTCTAGTGCAATAAAAACTGGCAGCCTAAAACGATAAATACCTCTTGAAATATTTAGCTACTTGTATAATCAAACAGGTGTTATCAGATGATTAGTAATAATCAATAATCAATAAATTACCTGCTTTGCATTTCCAACCCAGAATTTAATGTGATCAAAGCATAGAAACTTTCCACCCAAGGGCTAAAAATCCAAAGTCACATTAATGAGAAATATGTTCAGTGAGATACTATTGGATTTATAATTATGTAGTCTATTTACCTTTGGTCCTTTATCCGTATATGTGGTCTGAAAGGAAATATAACAATTTACTGAATGAAATAATAATTCCAAGTTTAACAACAAATTATCGTTTCCTTACCATGTTGGATATCCACGAAAACCAAAGTGCAGTTAGTCAAAGATCTGTTTTTTAATGATTCATAATCTCAGGTGCGTCTCGCTTAAATATCCGCGCATCAAAATTAACTATCCATATCCTGATCAGTGATTGGTTGATCGTGGAGGCTTGTTTTCTATCACATTCTTCTAGAATTGTGAAACGCAAATCAGCTGTATAATATTATCATTTTTAGCGAGCAGGTTTCTCAGGGCTGCTACGACACGATCATTTGATCTTCTCCCGATTGTGGGCTCGTCTCTGAAATTACCACATACTAAGGTCATTTCTTTAATCAAACTTTAGTAGATTGATTATTAAAAGTTTACCTTTTCTTCTTATTAAACAGTGAGGTCTCTTCTATGAAACAATCAGATATTTCATTTAGTTTGTTATTTATTAAAGATACAGATTGCAACATTAATAACTTAATTTTAAATACATTTGTAATAAAAATACTTCTAGGTAAATGTATCTGAGATGAAGAACTGTATTCTGATGCTTTAAAATTATTGATGCAATGAATTCATATGGATAAATGTTGTTTACCCATAAAATGTTTTTTCAATTGCAGGAAAAGACAAGTAAATTTTAGCTTTATTTAGCTTTATAATAATCAACAAAACAAGATATTAATTTTACATTGGATTACAAAAAATCAAAGGTTCTGCAATATTTATTTCATATTAAATGTATGCAGAAGACTAAGTTCAGAAAAGCAGTTTAGAATGTCCTGTTCCTGGTAAACTTTCCATTGATCGGGGCTTATCATTTTGAATAATAAAACACGATTGGCCGTGCGTCACCGCGTGATTCTTGTTTAATAGACGGGTTTTTAATGTAAATAGCTCGTGAAATGAAACGTGTGCTCTGCGTGATATAAACATATTAACAAACTGGCAGAAGCAGGAGGCTCGTCCCGATTGATTTTCATCATCATCGAGGTCAAGAAAGAAAAACGGCACAACGACTGCAGGATCTCTAGTTAATATACTTAAGTTATACATTATTTATATTTCACGTAAATAAGATTTTTAAAAAGTTTAATTATGACTTGTACTACACGTGGATTAATATCTATGATTTCCCTTCGGTTTGGATTGTTTTCAATTGAATGAAACATTTTAATCTGTTAGATTGAGTTTAATTTTGCTACAGAAATAATGTTTCTGGTAACATGTTAGATGACTAGATTAGATGATTGAAATGTATACTCAGTGATATCATAGATTAGAAATTATGCATTTTTAATACATAAAATATAAATCCACATTTATATAACACTGAATTATTAGAAAGTTAAACAATACTTAACAATCATTACACCTATTCGTTATACGAATTTTTACTGATAATAACACAATCTTAAATACATAAATAAATTATTTAATTAATGCTAAATATCACTTAATTTGGACGTAGTAGTACAATACTATAATGTTGTTTATTTTTTCTAAGACATCTAAAGCTTAGAATTGAAAAAGCATTGTCACATCATGCTATTCTATTGCAACTTTAGGTATTGCATAACTTTGAAACCATACATAATAAAAATCACTTGTTTCTATTATAAACAATCTAAGAGTAAAATATATAATTTGCATTCAGCGAGTTAACTAAGAATTTTTGATATTATTTTTATATGATAGTGATATTGCCAATAATTAATATGAACATTTTAAGTAATGCCTTTAGTAAAACGCGTAACATTTCATATTAAAATACACTTTTCTATAGACAAGAAAATAGAAATGCCTTAATACCAGTTTTATTATGTATGGTTGGTACATGTAAATCTTTTTGATTACAGCCAATTCTTAAATTATTATACCGAGTAGGGTGTTTTCTTCGTTACAAAAATATGCGTAGAATATTCGACAATACTTTTACTATCGACATGTCGCGATTCATTTTTGTGATATTAGTTGATTAAATTAATAGATTGTTGGTTATTATTTTAGTTTTTGCAAAGATATGAAAATTTGAACTTATCGTTTCTTACTCATGATGTGGACATTTTAAATAAATATGATACTATCTATATATACATTAGAATGTATACATGATATCTATGCACGATTATTTGAAAGTTATCACTATAGTAATAAAAATTCAACTACTGTTACATGCTAATTACTAAATGCAGGAATTCGTTCTCGTTTTGAATACCATTTTAAAGAGAATGTTCCTATAATTATTAAGTAATGAATTCGAAAAATTCACCTATTACTATACGCAAAAAATATGTACAAAATGTGATGTATCATATCATTAATTTGGCATGCCATAATGTACAATAAACACAATATTAAATGAAATAAATTAATTTGGAATGATATTGTTATGTAGATATTTGTAGACAATTGTAATTTATAATAATACAATCCCGTGATCTCTTTCTAGTCTACGTTTTGCTTTAAGAGATACAATTCCCATTAAATCTGCAGGAGTCGGAAGTCCTCCAGAGGTATTTGGAGCCACCGCTTGTTGATAAAATACCTCTATGTTTCCGCACTGGTTACCATAAACAACAGTATCTTCCGTTCTAATTAATTAATAAAATATACTCGTATTGAAGCATTAATATAAACAATATTTGGTAAAGTTAAAACTTTGTAAACAAATAAATAGTTAATAATAAGTATGTAACAAAGAGAGAGTAAAACTACATTGCATTCTCTTATAATTTGATCAAGTTTTAAAATATCAAACATTAGGCAAAAGAATATAAATAGGTCTACTAAAATAAATGAAAGCTGTCATATGCAAAATTAAATTGATTTAAATGAGTCATCTAATGTCTATAGAATTACCTGACAATGATATCCGTGAGGTTACTAGCATGCTTGAATCTATCATGAAGACAAGAAACAATGTCCAACTCAGTGACACCCCAAAGTCCAGAACGATGTATCGTATCCCATTGGGGATCGATGCTTAAAATACTATATAATTCTTTATTTTCATTCGATGGCATAGGTTCTAGACATTGCTGCAATCTTGCTTCAAGTTTTCCTAACGTACTTACACAAGTTTGCCACTGTAATACATATTATTACATTAAAATAATTATTATTCATAAATGCATTAAAACATAAAATATACTTACAAGAAAGTGTATAAGATCAGGGTTATTGGCAGTTCCATTTTCCATTAACAATACTAATACCATGTTTTGATGTCCACAAAGAAATAATTCTGTTTTCTCAAGACAAACTTCATTTTTAGAGGTGGTCATCCAATCTTCTTCGAGTTCATCATCTCCTTCACTACCAGTTTCTTTATTGACTGCTTCTAATTTTTGCTTGATCAATTGATTTGTTGTTGAAAATCCAGACAGATCACGAAACTCGCTAGGAGTAGTTTCTCTACTACAAAAACCGCTAGTTTTCTCATCAGCAAGTAAACTAAGTTTGGACATAAGTGGTGTTAACTGTAAACCGTCTAATTTTTTCTTCTGAAGGAAGTCGTACGAATTACCACATTCTGATGTTGATTTTCGTCTATCATCGTTGTCAGTAACATTGAGTGGTTTCAAAGGAAGACTCATCGATCTACGATAAGTTTCCTGTTTCGTTTTATTACTTAATTTAACATCATGAGAATTACCTGGATTTTCAGAATTATCACTAGTTATCGTATCACAGTTGTTCGTTATATTCTTCGCGTTACTATCTTTCGTTATACTCGCTAAAAAGTCATTATGATTCACTAAATAGTTTTGATCATCTTTAAGTTCTTCATAATGTGAAGATATGTATTGCTCGTATAGAGATTGAGATACTGGTAATCCATCGCATCGAAATACAGGATAACAAGGATCGGTAATCGTATGAAACTGCTTTTTATACAAAGGTTTCTTTCGGGGGGAAGATTCAGGGGACACACTAGTTTTCGTTTGTGGTAAGCCTAAACCGTATGTCCTAACTGATATACGATTAGAGTAGAAATTTGTAGATGATTCTAAATCATGCATACTTAAACTCTTTTTATTGAATTCTTTCCTTTTCAATAATTTCTCTTTTGCTGTTTCGTTTCGTAATTTATTTAAACGTTTACATCTAAGGGCTTCCTTAACAACGTCTGGAATATCATCAACATTTGTCCTTACTTCTTTCTTTTCATCTTCTGTTTCACCGTTTGTCTCTTCGTTTGTATTACATATCAGCATCGCATTACCGTGTAATACTCTATTAATATCTTTTAAAGGTGTAGAACAAACGCTTGGTGTTAAAGGATTTGCACACTTAGGACGGTCTGATTTACTTTCCTGTTTGCGTTTAACCGGAGAATTGTAAGTTGTAAGTGGAACGGAAGGTACATAATGGTTATTATCGTTATACTGTGACGAATCTAATTCTGCTTCTTCAGGTACGGTAAAAATACGAGAAGTGTCACGTTTCATCCCGGACAAAGGTAATTCCTTAGCATTTTTGGACATAGTCTAAACAATTTAATCGTTTTATTATTACTTGATTATTGTAATTTAATTTTAATACTTGCTTACCTTTCTTTGTAAGATTTTCTTTGAAGCGGAATCCAGATAAGAACTGTAATATCGTTCATTATTTGCTTCTTGTAAAAGTTTTGTGAATTGTTTCTGTTCAACATACACTCTCATTAATTGCACCCCAACAGGTAAGTGAAATTCTGTTAATATTCTCTCTGCAGGTGCCTAAGAACCAAATTTTTATATGAGATACAAATAATTAAAGAAAACTTTTTTATATTATATAAGTGCCATGTACCTTTATTCTATACGGATCGGTTATAACAATTTGTTTGGTCAAATCAGGACTCAATTGAGTAGCAACTACCCTAAAATGTTGACACATTAAGGTTTCCAGAATTAAAAGAAAATTACTAATTTTTAAATGATTAACATTTTATATAACTTACTTATTGTTATAGAAGAGTGCACCACCAATAATACCATTAGTCTCTTGACAATATTGCAATACTTGAATTGCCTCTAAAAATATATTACTAGCACTCTGAGAAAAAATATAAAATTAGTTTGTGATATAAAAAGCAGTATAATCAATGAAATAAGAATAAAATTAATACTACAGTTTACTTACCTTTGGAAGTTTAATGATGGGAATGTTAGAAAAAAGATTGGCACTATATTGAAGAATTGGCAAATATGTTTCAAACATTTGATATAACTTTTCTGTAAATTTATTTCTGTCATTATTAAATGATTCTAATATTTTATTAAGATCACAATGAAAAAATTGTAGCAATGATTCCAGAGTGTTTGCACGCCTTTCTAGAACCCAATCATGAATATTCCTATCAGTTCCTACTGCCTACAAAGTAATAAACAATGAAATATATGTGCTAAATATTATTTCATGCTAACAAATGATACATTAAGCAATGAGAAAGATACCGTATTTCATTCATTCGGAGTATTATTCACTGATAATTGTAACAGCTTTAGTAGATAACCACTACTATCAAATTACACTATACATATAGTACATTTTGCATTGTATATTTGGAGATTACTCAATGGAAGTTATATTTATTGAAAGCCAATAGTTTCAGATAATTATAATAATATACTTACAAGTATGTACTGTCCAAATTTCTTCAGTACAAATTTTCCTCCCTGTAATGTAATTGATTTTGGGGCAAAAAATGAAGTAGTAAGAAATTGATTAACAGCCATCAATTGACCTGCTAGGGCTAGCCTTTGGGTAAGAGATACCCATGCTGGATGGAAGTACATAACTGCTTCTGCAGGATCATCATCTTCTTTACAACACCTTGCAGTGTCATAGACAAATACTATCATCATTTCTCTAAAAAACAAACAAAAATTCAGAAATAATGTAACTTACTAATTGCATACTTTATTTATTTATATAAATATTTAAGGAGTAATTACATAACATAGTATCCATAGGAAATAAAATAAGACATCTTTTACTAATTAATGAAATAGCTTACCCAGAAATAATTGAGAAAAATGTTTTATGCACAATTGTGAAAGTTTATCAATGTTCATTTTTAGAAAATAACAGACATATTAATGTCTGTAACCTGCTTTGATTCTGATATACGAACAAGTCTATGAAGTAAACAATTTGTGAAGAAGAAATTACTGATTAGCTGCACTACTAACCGATAACAAAATAAATAAGATAAGATTACAGTTTAGAACCCACCTTCTATAACCATTTTGTTATTACATTAGGATTTGTTGTGTATACATTCATTCTAAGAATACATAATACTATGATTAAGGTAACAGGTTCTTCCAGTTTGCCATTGCTGATTTAATCAGTGATCAATGATTAAATATAGATTTCAGTTGGTCTAATCTTACAAATTATATTTCCTTTTATTTTAAAAAGCAGATAATATAGTAAGTAATATAAGAAGGAATTTTTTGCTTTGACAAAATTTATGTTACACTTTGATAGTATTTTATTTATACTTATATAAATTGTGTACATTATTTAGGCATATGTGAAGAAGTTGGAAACTAATTAAATACTCTAGATTACCAAATATTAATATAACATATGTACTACAAAATAGTTATATTGTAAATATGTACATGCATGAACTAATATAAATGCTACATAACATTTGAAAATAAAATATTAACATTACTTGAACTGATAGGACACAAATACTATTCTACTCAAAATATAAAACAGGTGGATTAAATTATAGGTGAACATAAATTAGTTAATTACACATATATGTAACGTTAAACTCACACCAACTTAAAATCAGCATTTTCTTTAATAAAAATTAATGATTTAAAGAGAGACATGCCGGCGAAAAAGGAAGCGGTGAAACAAGTGTAACAACGATAGAGTAACAGTATGCAGCGTGGTATAGTAAACAAAGCATTATCGTTAAATTAAAGATGCACTTTCTATGCTGCTATAATTAGATAAGGCTAAGGTTACGCAATATGATCGTACTTTGCCATGGTGACTGTTTACGATTCAGTATATCGAGGCTGAGACTTCAATTCCAATTGTCAGTTGTCAACTTGTGTTCCTTTCGTTTTTTCGTTCGTTATAACGCCGATTTTTTGCTATGTTCTTACCGTCGCTCAAGATAATACTGAGCGTCGTGAAAAATGCACTTCGACGGAAATGCACTTTCCTGTTATGTAATATAAGATCTGAGCCATAATAATCTTGATTTTCAATCACAATGAATAGAGCCGCTCCTTCTCCTTTACCGCCATGCTGATATCGATCTTCTTTGTATACAACCACGGACAAGATACGGGATAGACCAATTTATCTAAAGCATTTTTCTGTCGCTCTATCCCTCAGGATTATAGAGTTTCCTTCTGTATTGGTTGAGACTAACATTGCATTCGGTGCTACAGATAAAGAAAGACTGGACGCGTCTTTTTTCCCGCGGGGTTTCAGACACCCCCAAATGAGTTGCCAACTTACCGACCACAGTCGGTAAGTTACCGTACAACTTTTGAAAACCAGGTCGGTAAGTTGTCGAGTAGTTTCAGCCGTTTTTGTATAGAGGGCGTTGAAGTCGAATTTCAAAAAATATTTAATTTATGGCGGTCTTTGGAGAATACAAGTTTGCGAAACAACTATTTTAATAATTATTATTCGATCTTATGCTTGCACTGTACATTTCTTATCTTATTCATTGACCATTAGATAACACGAACAGCACTATTTTCCAAGAGCACGTTGGATTATATTCACGGCACATTAAATTAACTACTTAATGATAGTTACAACATATTAATTACGTCAAGGAGATAGATAATCTAATCAGAGGAACAGTTTAATTATGAAAAAGTGGTAATTTACAGTTCTAGTTGTTACTTTTAATATGCATTCGCAATTGCTTTGGTAATAAGGCGATTTAATCTATCCTACACCTCATAGAATTTTATATCCATAGTTAAATTAATACGATTATGATTTTTTATTTAGAAGCATTTACTAAAAACGAAATATTTTCAATTGCATATAGAGGATATCTGAAAAAAATCTTGAACGAGCAACCACGAAGGCATAACGTTGCAAATCCTCTGAGTAATAGAGACTGTCGCTTTTCCATAGAGCCTCGAGTGGTTCCATTTATAAAGATATAACAGGAAGGCACTTTGAGGTGGGAAAATCCGCTTACGACGCAGATTCTGTTGCAACTTTGGCTAAAGCTTCCTTAAGTGGTTACGGCGCTTTGGCTTTGTGTCCCGCGGCTTTCCGGATCCTGCTGGAGTACCGGAAATAAAGCTCCATCAAAGTGTATCGTATCTGTTTCCATCAGAGTACCTCGTTTCCTTTTTCTCAGATAATTTCAAAATACCTTCGTTCGATTATTGATTCAAGAAAAAAGAAAAAAAAAGAAAAGAAAAAGAAAGAAAATGTATCATAGGAATTGATGATACTTTTGGCGATGTCTAAATTTCAACCACTCGAATGATCTCGAGCGGAGAACCACGCGGGAATGGCAAGGATATCGTGTATTCGTCTCCAACTAAATTTCGCCTCTACGAGGTGGTTAGGGGATGCACACTCTGTGGCTGGGTTTGTTACCCTCTGTCTCGGTGCCTCTCTCCACCCCTTCAGCCGCAATGGCATTAAAATTACCAAGGAAATTCAATTCCCAGTTGGAAATGTATCGCGCACGTGTAGGTCATACTCGTATAGACGATGCTGAGGGTAACATAGGTAAAGGACAGGGACGGCAAAACTGGGTTCCAACGAATTCGTTCGAACATATTGTATCTTAAAACAAACAAAGAAATTGATACATTGTGCGTTAACATAAGTTGCCATAAGTAGTATAGATTATTAAGAAATAATCTATTTTATCATTGATCAGTATGGTGGTGATTGGTACCCGAAATTTGATAGGATCGTATAATTAAAAGAAGAAATGAAAACAGAGTCTGAAATAAAATGAAAGTTTGTTCCTTGGTTAGATTTATTAATAAATTTGAAAATACTAAGGCAACAACTAGACGTCCCTGGTTAGAGCGATACAGAAAGGCGTATAACATACGGTGTATGAGTAGGTAGGCGAGAGCGAGCTCACCACGGATAGCTTAGGTTGGTTAGTTAGCGTGCAAGTACACGTATCAAAGGCACTCAGAATCCGAGCTTAACAAAGCCAGCTTTGGGTTTACCAAGCGTGTCACGTAGTACGTGGTATACCTTACCTGCTGGCGCTTCGCAAAACCTAAACCTCCTGTGGCCCGTCTAACTTTGGTCTTAATGCGTCAACAGGGGAAGGGATAAGTTTCTCAGGGGCCAATTAAAACTAATTATTCTCGTCGAGTGTGGCATCGGCTAACCGGGCCCAACCCTCCTACCCGATCGTTCATAATTGTGTACCGTGAATGGAAATCTAGTTAAATAGGAAATTGCATTAATAGCCTCCGTCTGCCTTTCCCTCGAACCACCGCACCGGTTATCTTATCCTTCTCAATTAACGATTTAACAACAACAATAATAATAATAATAATAAGAAGTAGAAGAAGTGCATCAAACTAATTGATTGCGAGTCAATTATTCTATCTGTCCGTCGGTGAATCATTATACTCCAGAAACGAAGAGCTCTTTTTTACCTCTATTTTCCTCTGGAATCATGATCATTAGACAGAAATTACGAAGCAAAAGATAGATGCCAGCGATGGCATCGTACTTCCGCGAGAGTATGTAACATAATAGCCGCCATAAGGTTGACTGAATTCGAAGCAGATTAGCGTGACGCGTTCAGGTACACGCTCGTATCGCAAATCGTCGAGATAGCATCTCGAATCCACAGGCGGACGGTGCTACTCTCGAACCGGCAGCAGGGACATCGAGAATTTCAAGCCAAATGTGCAACTAAGTAGCTACTTAGCTCCCATTTGACGGAGGGGATTGAGATCGCATTTGAATGGGGATTTTCATCCCGAATTGAGCCATTGTGCCGTTTTAAATCGGCCACCTGACGCCCTCTGACACGGCGTCGTTTGCCTTTACGCGTTTTTAAATACTCTTCTCTCTTTGTCACCGACGTCGATTCTATGAATTAGATAATTTCGAAAGAAAAAGCAGAACATCTAGCAGCTGTCTCGATCACTTTTTCCAAGCCACAGCGTCAATCTGCCCTGAAGCATAACTGCGCAATCTAATAGGCGGTTCCACGCCCAAAAAATTAGCTCAAATGAATAAATACGAGTCGACTGGATGGCAAAAGTATTGGCATTCTTTTTCCACTTGAAAGACGAATCTCCTGTCGACGGAACAATTACAATTTATTTCATTTTTCGATGATCAAAAGTGTACAGAGTAAAAGGAGATTACGTTTTAAACGTTCCTGGCGTTGTAATTCATTAAAAAAAGAAGGAGGATGGACGGTCCATGCGACGATAATTCGTCGAGGAACGGCGGATGTTTTGGCACCCCAACGCGCAGAAACGGTCACCCCTCTTGTAATACATGGCACCCCTCTATCTATCGAATTATTTTGATTCTGCGATAATTCAGCCAGCCTCGTACAGCATCATCCTCACTTCTTTTTGGGCCGCGAAGGGGAGAAAAGGTGATTCGAGGATTTTAATGGAAATTCGAAAACACGATAGAAATTCGTGCGCCAAGATTAGCAGGATTTATCGAACGATCGTAAAGCTTCGTCACGGTATTGAAAAGAGCTTCGATCTCTCGACGTTTCAATCGCTTCGTACGAACGTGAAACGATATTGTTTAACCCTTTGTTCGATCTTTGTGGATTCAGCTTGAAGATTTTCAGCGAGGCTATTTTTTTTAGAAATCAGGGACCGCGAACGTGTGCTCGTCAGCTTAGCACCCTTAGCGGAGTGAAACGCCATTAACGCGACTCGTCGGATCCTCTGGCCGTGTCGAATTTCTAAGACCCGATATTCCTGTGTAATTTTTGGAAAGCACACAGGATAATCCGTCGCGGGCCGGGCATTGTCGGTGGGAAATTGAATTTCGTCAATTAGATTTTCAGCGTTTACGGTTGGTTAGACCGTACAATGGGCCAAGTACGTTTCCTGGACAGCTGTGTCGAGTGTCCGCCTCGATACGCGCGCTCTTTTGCCGCGACACCACCCTCGGTGGCTCCGGCTGATTCTCGCATTATTATAATCTGGCCTCGGGCCTGATTTTACCGGATCACGAGGCCGTGTCTAATTCATTGTACTTCGAATCTCACGATTCGGCTAATTGGCAGAAATCTGTCGTGCCACGATCGGCGGTGAATCGATGGAGAACTTTCAGCGGGAAAAACAAGGGTTTCGAAAAGTGATTGAAATGCCTCGAAGAGACTCCCGGTGATTTGAATATTCCTCAGGGCTAATTTTCCACCGACAAAAGATGTTATTCCCGAATTCTCTTCGTTCCTCTTTAGACTTTACACCGTCGCGTCGTCCCTACGGGGAAAGCAAAGTTTCAACCCGCGACGAGCGTCTTGGTTAATCACTACAATTGATATTCCGTTGATATCACCGCCACCGAGTGACGGAGTAACGCGATAACGAAGTAACCCGATTAAAGGGAGCCTCTTATTGGCCCGTTCTCGCTCGTTCTCTTCAATCGAGTTACATGATTACCAGGAAGGGAGCGAGAGAAAGAGGACAGATCCTTTGGTGTTGGATACCCGGGCAAACGTCACAGGGAACGTGGAACAGTTCGGAAGAATCTTCAAACGATAAATAATTCTGATATTCACGAGATTCGTGACAAAGGGTGGACGTCGAGTCAGCGGAACGTTCGTTCCTCCTCTCTGACAGGGATTCGTTTAGCGAGCAAACGTATCGACGACTTCCGGCGAGCATGGTCAACCGGGCGAAGAGAGAATGAATACACGTCCGTGGACAGCTCGTACACGGTGGTTCGTCGAAGCGAAATCTGGAAAACCGCATCACGCAAGGGCGGTAGCAATACGGGCCGGTGATTTCCGACGTTAATCACATATTTGCGACAATAATGTTCTGTGTAAACGAGTATATTATATAATGACGAAATACACGGGAGGGAAAGAGAAGATCGCAAGCGTGTTCAGTGCAACATCCATGCCTTTCCGACTACTTAGCCGTGCATGTTCACGAATCGCTCGTTACGTGCAACTTCGTCCTCTTTCTACGTATGTCTTTGTATAACTCTTGTATACATTTGCTTTCTTGCCGACGTGTGTGGGTGGAGGATACTCACGGTCGCAGGAAACAGCGCATCATGGTAATAACCGTCATCAAACGACGACCACTTAGAACCAGGCCAGGTTCCTCGTGGAAAATTCGTCCTTTTACCACCGTTCGCGGAAACCGCGAATCCTTTGACGATAACCATCGATTTCGAACTAGTCGTTTCATTTTCTTGAAAAAATAGCCGAAAGTAACTAACTAAGACGTTTTCGCGTTAAACTCGCGTGCATCCGCGAAGTCATTAAACTTCAAAAAAATCTCGCGGCTTAATGGATGGGACGATTGGTTTAATTTCGTGTCAGTCGTATATTTTGTTATTCACGGTCGCAGGAAACAGCTTGTCACGGTAACAACCGTCATCGAAAACGATCGCTTTGTATGCACTCTGATTATTCGTGCAAAAGGAACGATAATATCTAGGCTGCGAAATTGAATGGCCAGGGAAGATACTGTTCGTTCGGTAACCGTGTCTGGTGACGTCCCGTTTCTGGGCCATTTTCTAATATTAGATTAAAGTATCGTCCGCTAACGAGCGTTCGTGACGGCGACACGGTATTAAACTGTCCGCGATATCCGCCGTTCGAGAAGGAAATAGGCAACGATACAAAAATCCTCGACAAAGAAGGAAGAATGGAAAAACATTCGTGGGTGGTGAAGAGAATGCAGAGAACAGGGGAGAGAAAAAAGAAGAGAAAGAGAGAGAGAGAGAGAGGGACGGATGGACAGACAGAGAAATTACAGCCGCATGCTGCGTTCAGGAAACGGCGCATTCTATTGTGCTTTTGTCATAGTTAAACTGTCAGGCCAATTTTGCGTCGAGCCAATTTATGCTCACGTGTCCCGATGTGCTCGCGATTCCCCGCCGCTCCGAAGTGGCACGTTATGCTGGACTGCATAATTTTGCAAAATTTTCTGCGCTCCAGAACGGGAAACGACGGTGAACCGGTTATCCGTCTTAACATTTCGCAATGTTTCCAATTGCCTTTGAAATTATCCAAAATCACTAACGACACCATGGGCGCGTGTCTCGTTGAAAGGGAGACAACGAGATGAAAGAAAAAAAAAAAAAAAAAAAAGATTCGAGGAATCATTACGATAATTTGCAGTTTAGCTTGGACGGTGTTGCGATTTCGGTCACGTACGAAACGAGGCGATTCGTTAAAATTCCACGAACCGGTTACATCGACTTAACGATCGGAGCTGCTCTCGAGCGGCTGGCAAATCGCAAGGGGACGGGCCGCGTCGGGCAATTAGCGTAATTAAATAATAATTGAAAGGAGAGAACGGTTGGTCGAGAGAAGCTAGTAACCGAACCACGCCCCGAGCATTCGTGATACGTCGACCAATCCGCCTGCACGATCGTTTCCTTTCCGACTCGTTTCGATCGCATAACTCTGTGACCGTATCCTTTAATCGTGCGATCCGCACGAACCGGCGTCGATACGTATCGATCTTTAATTTTTGCTTCTTCGCAAAATGAAAAATGAGAATTACTCGTCGCTGCGGTTTAGAAGCAGATCCCGTGGACGATCGAACGCATTAGAAATCGGTGGAAAATAATATCGAAGGCAACGATTTATCGCGACTCGGGCAGAATTTAAAGTGTTCTCATGCATAATGCATAGTGCGAAAGTGAAACAAACTACGAGCGAAAAAGTGCTCTCCCATTCACGACGACGCGACGCGGAAGCTCCTCCGAAATCGATCGAACTCTAACGTTACATGAAAACCGATCAGCCTGATCGTCGCCAAACAGCTTCGATTCTTTTACGAATCGTGTACACCGTCGCAGTTTATACGAGTACAAAGTGTGCAATTTGGAAAACTGAACGCTTCGAATTCGCGATACGTAATTCAGCTGAAAACTTTCATTCGCAACACGTATACGGCCAATTAGCCAGGGCGTTAAAGTATTCTACAGTTTCAAGGAAAGGCGGTTTGCTCGCTTAAACGCAACCGACTTCGGCTCGACCCCGGCTCGAGAGACCGGCCAGGCAACACTTTCCACCTGCATGAATAAAACATCGTTCGAAGAGGCAGGCGATGCACGAGCGGCTTGCATACGGCGAAGAAAGAAAAGATTCCTAATGTCTGAGAAACGATACTTTGTTCGCGTTCCACGGGGGGTGGTCTGAATTACCTATTAGCTAGAAACGCGATCAGTTCCGATGAAAATTTTAAACGCGCGACAAAATGAATTTTCGAGCACCGTTATGGAGGGGTGATCCCGACGCCTAGACACCCCCAGCTCTCAAGGTAATCGCGTTACGTCAACGGCTCGCTTTTAATTCTGCCGTGACATCAGGTGGACTCTTTCGAGCCGAGTTTCGATATCAAGAACTCTATTAACCTCTGCCTTATGATTTTTCCAACGATCGCGTGGGTTAAATCTATCAACATCCTCTTAATTGGGTTACAGCTAAATCATTAACGATCGAGAACTGAGCGGACATGGAAAAGTCTATTAACTTTTTGTCTGATGATTTTTGCAATGATCGCGTGTGTCAGAGTCGGCTGAAACATTGAACGGATCACGAAGAGTAAAGCGAGAGTAAACGAATAGAAGAAAGAAAGGGGACGTCTGGAAGCGTCTTCACGACCATTTTGCTGGTACTTCGGGTGTCGGGAATGGGGGTTGTTGTAAAGTATATGCGCGGTTCTGGTATCTCGATGACTGGCGCGAGAATTTCCTGTGGAAGTTGAGGATGAGAAGAAGAGTGGATGTCGAGTGTGTACGAGGCTGGTTGCTCGTGTCTTCGAGTGCCAGCACGATCTTCCAATGAAATTGCAGCGGATGTATATAGGTAGGTAGGTACGGGTGGTACAAGCCGGCGCAGACGCGTCAGAGAAACAACCAGGAGGGTGCGTATTTGCACCCTCGACTTGGGCTGGTAATGCCGTGGCCGGGGTGTGAAAATCAGTAGCGAGCCGTGGCGGAGGCGGAGGAGCGGGAAGAGAAAGAAGAAGGGTGGTAGGGGGTTGAAAAGCGAGGAAGAAGGAAAGAGAGAGAGAGAGAGAGAGAGAGAGAGAGACGGGGTGAGAAGCTGAAACAGGGAGATGGGGTCCAGCTAGCTAGGGAGGATCAGAAGAGGCAGAGGACAGATAGATAAAGAGGGGGTTTGGACGGTCGAGTGAGAGGGAGAGATTGCCGCCATTTTACAGTGGCGCGGATCTGCATAACGATCAGAGACTGTCGTGTTTATCAAAGCTTTTCTCCGCCATCTGCATAATTTTCTGCCGCGCCAGGGATAGAGAAGAGGAACGAACGGGAACGACCGGGATACCCTTGCTCTCCACTCTCGAGTGCATTTTATGTGCACGACTTATGAAACTTTAACGCCCTTACGAATAAATTACTCGAGTAAGCGCCGCTAGCTCTAGCCTTCCGGACGCGTGATTGGCCGATTTGCATTTCAACCGGTAAGAATTAATAAAAACAATCTTCTCTATTTCTTTCTTTTCACCTGACTTTCAAGTAGCCGGACTTGCTACAATTTCCACTTTCCCTTAATTTCCTTGTCATCGTCGATTTAGACCTTTCCACCTGACGATTCAATAAGGAAAGCTGAAGAATTATTTTATTATCAACAACGAATTCCAAGATAAGAGGAAGATTTTTCCTCCGAGTAAAACGGGCAAGGATGAAATTCGCAAGACACCGATCGGATCGATGTTTCCCTGAAATACGTCGCTCTTTGACGACGACATATGTAGTCGAGCAACGAGGCATCGGCACGGACGAATTCCCAGAGCAACCGTTGAGCAAGAAAAATATTTAGTGACAGTCCCTACGTATCGATGGGGTGGTACCCGTTATTAGGGTTCTTATTAACCCAGCATATGGACCAGAAGGGCGTTTTCAGATAGCGATCCGTGCCCTTCTCTCCGTGTCGGTGATCGCCAGCAGAGATACCGCAGTTTGCAGTAACAGGTCTTATTTCAAGGGATTACAGATACAAGTAATCTTGATCTGCGATCTATCAACCGGAATGCAAATGTTCTCTTGCACCCGTAAGAGTAAGCTGATTGAAAATAAAAAAAATGAACATCGCTTAAGTCCTGCTTTGTGTAACGTTACACTTGAACGTTTGGCGATCGTTTGCGATATAAATTTATACAGAAATTGACAAAGTATTTTACACCTCACCGCAAACGTATCTATTTCGAGAAAGGAAAAGAGAAAATCCATTAGGCGGTTAGGTTTACCCATCGAGTCTAGAGGGTAAGAACGGTTAGCGCGTTAGTTCACCTGATTTGGAGGCTTAATGAGCCCGTTGACACTTTGATGCAGGGTGTCCCGCGTGTCGCCAGGGAATTGCCAGTTCAATAATTCAGAGGCTGACCGTAATGGAACTTGTCCACGGGACTCGATCTATCATAGGAAATTGCACGGGGAGCCCTTTTACCGGCGCTCATAAGAAACATACATATTAGAAGAATAACATCGGGCTCGGTACGGTAAGGTTCCACGGACGTTTCGTGTGTCCGTCCAGTTCCGTTTCCGAGAATTGATTAGAGCCCGGAAATAAATCGTGCCATGGTGTGGGTGCATTCGTCGACGTTATATCTCGCGTGGTTGTGTGCAACGTTAGAAGAAGAAAACGAACGTACGACGACGTTCCTTGAAAGACGCGAGCTTGATAAAAAGGAAAAATATCGTCGGATTATGTAGAAACGGACCGGGAGGAACGCCGGAGACGCGGCGGAATGGAAGGTTGGAGGATTTCGAAATTCGATGAATTTCCTTGTTCAGAGACGAGTTTGCTAGATGGATGCTGTTAATTAGCCGACGATCCGTTTAGCGCATCGACCGACGCGATTATTCAGAGCTTAACGAGCTATCGACGAACGCATTAATGAAGATTATGGAAATATCGAGTTACGTCGACGACTGTCCACGATCGAATCCGATTAACACATTTACGCCGGGCTTTTACGGATTATTAGCCAGGATAGTTACAGATTCGTTTATAAAACGTTAATTACCGAATTGTTACGCGTCAAATGGATGATTTCGAAATACAGAAAGTCAAAACGCCGCTTCTGGCGCGTCGATTTGAAACTGAAAGGGATGAATTGGCACGAGATAATCCTTCATTCCGTTTGCGCTGGCTTTTATTTTTTTTCCAAACCCCCGGAAGGTGCGAGGCTCGTTCCGTCTGTCCGAAACGAGGATCAGACTCCGCAGCTCCGACAGCGTGCGGCCTCTCGCGGTCCGTCGCGTCGGCGACGAGGAACGGCTCGACGTCAAAAGCAAAGCTCAGAGGCAATCATGAGCTTTCGAATGCAAAACAGCAGCTTTCGCCTAGCAGCACTCGGCACTTTTACATTTAAATGTAAACTCGCTGAGTGCGCGCCGCAGAGCAGCCCTCGCCATATCCTCCCCCATCTGGCAACGGACCCCATCTCCACCCCCTTTAGGTCACGTTCACATTCGTAAAATCGTTTCTGCCAGTCATCCAGGCTTCCAATCTATCTAGCCTGACTGGCTGACTTTCATTCGAAACTTGAATCGCTGCTACGAATGTCAAGGATAGAGTTAAGGAAAGAAAGGAAGCGTGGAAGAAATAAGTACGACGTTAGGATGAAAGGGTGGACGAGGAATGTGAATAAGGCCTTACGCTCGCACCCCTGTATTCGTGCGTACCGTTTCCATCCACCTCCTCTTCAGCTCATCCTCCTCTTTCGAGGACGTAGGCGATATGGCGGAGGCGCCTGGATTTAATATTTTACACCTCAAATGTTGGGCGCACGAGCGCGAGCCAGAAATGCAAAACAGCTCGTAGAGTGTCCCTCGAGCTGTCTCTCTTTCTCTCTTCCCTTCTACCTAACGATTCCCTCCCTTTTCTCGGCTTGGATTGGATTTAAAACGCGCTAATTTGTCGAGCACGACACGACCCACGCTTGTACGCCACCCCTTGCTTGCCAGCCAGCTAGCTAGCAGCAAAGCTAGCTAGCTAGTTCGCGTGTCTTCGCTCGTGTACGTGTGACCATACACTTTCTGTAATCGAAGCTGCAGCCGGGGGTGTATAGGTGTGGCCACGGTGGGCCACATCTAAATTTAAAATCTGCTTTGCATAATGCCCGACCTCGTCGTTGCTCGTCGACCCCAGGACCGCCTAATTGCGGCCTCGTTCCTTCGACACCTACGGCAGCCATTCTCGAAAAACCGGCTCCTTCCGCCCACTACACCCCTCGCTCGCTTCCGTCACTTTGAATCGACCGACCAGATAAAACAAGGGACACCGTTCATTCCGACCCTTTACCTCCTTTCCCCACCTGTCCCTTCTCTCATCGATCTTACCCACCCGTGGACATCGATCTTTAGGTCGTGTTAAGTGTCCACCGTAAAAGAGTTTTCAAGCTTTTCACATTTTAAATTTGTTACCACGCTTTTATTGCGATATCCGTAATTTCAGATTTTCAGAACGACGGGTTAGATGAAAGTGAAATTTCTATTTACCAAAGGAGGTCGACGGGCATACCACACGCGTGCTTGCACATTACCATTCCCCTATATACTAATACAGTCATCGGGTCGCATTGTCCGGGAAACTTTGTCACGGTGGTCACGGGGGTAGATCGTTCTGTATCGTGTTTAATGTAGTATTAAACGCAGCTATTGTATCCTCTCGTCCATCGTGTTCACAAATTTACTTCCTAGTTTCCCGTTCGCCATCCGTCTCTCCTTAAAAAGGGAGGAAAAAAAGGAGCACGTGCCAGCCCTGGTTGGAACGGAAAGAAATTCAAAAGTAATGCGATTTCTCCTGTCCATATCCGTCCCTTGGTCATCGATCCACGTTTCCAGTTAGACTTTTGTTCGCAAGAGAAACGGAGATCTCGTTGTGAGAGAATGGGAGACGAAGGATAAAATATTCGAGGCGTGAATTTGAATCAGAGAAACAATCAACTGTAATTTCAAGGAAAACGATTCGGTATTGGACGGTAATTCGCTAGAACGATGAAAGGATAAGCGGAATCGGGCGCGCGTTTCGAAGAGTACATGCCTCTTACAGTCGTTACTGGCAGTTTCCTGCGATAACCCCAGCATTATACTCGTGAACCCCGAATAACAGGGGAAGAGAATTCACAATGGGCCACAATGACTGAGCCAACATTACGAATTAGGCTCGGTTACGCGTTTATTGCCGATTCCGGTCCAGGACATCGGCGTCGCGATGAATTTCCCGTCTGGTCCCGGTGAACGAACGAGCTGAAAAGCACGCTATCTTCAAAGTACGCCACTGCAGAGATGCGAAGTATTAGCATTGGTTAGTTTTATGGGGCGTTCAGTTCCGCCGTTCCATCATCGTCTCTTTCTATCCTTCGATTCTCCGCTTTTCCTCTTCGTTTATCCGTGGCTAGCCGGAGAACCAACACGGCAGATCAATAAAATCTGTCTGTCTGTCTGTCTGGAAAAGTAATGCCAAATCGACTGTCCATTCTCGACGACGAACAAATGAAAGCCACTTTGAGAAATTGAAACACTTTGAACGTTTCAACCCTTTCTATTAGAATATCGAGTTAGTTGTAGTTGAAACGGGGAAAATTACACGATGATTATTTGAAATTCTATGATAAATGTACGACAAACGTTCTTTATCGAATATTGGTCACAGGGGTGTGTTCCACGGGAGAAGCAAACAATCTCTGAGAGCGATGGGAAAATTTCTTTTTTCACGGTTACGTGACTAGCAAGAGCGAGCGACAAGGGAACCGAAATTGGGACGCAATAATTATTAATCAATTTCGTATTAATTGTTTTCTGGGCGTCGAGCTTAAGTGGGATGTTGTGTACTGGCTCCTGGCAAGCTCTGCCCCGTAACCAGCCAAAGTGTCATACAAGAAGATTAATTACGTCGCACCATCTTTTATGTGCGCCATACGTGTGGACTACCCTTCTCTTCTTGGTCGTCGGATACTCGTAAAACTATTTCAAGTTGCTCCTGGTATATCAAAGGAAAAATATCAAAGAAACACCTTGTTATTACTTAAAAAACAAGAGACACGAGTACATGATTCACAAAAATAAAAAATGAAAGAAGGAAAAGGTAACAGCATCAAATGTAATTTTCGATAAATTTCAACTAGGATCGAAACTTTCACGTTTCTTCGAGCAAGCATAACTCTCTCTGGTCGTATCTATCTTCCGCGTAGCTCTTTTTCGTGATTGCACCCCGGCCGGGTGGAAGAAAGAGGGGGGGGAAAAAAAGGGGTACGCGAAAATAAAAGAGACCCGAGGGAATAAGATTTCGCCGGGTACTCCGTTCTCGAGCCACGAAAGAGCCAAGTTAGTTTTATTTTACAATCCATCGGCTTCCCCACGAGCACCCGAGGGCCAGGAAGGGGGTGAGTTTCGCCGTCGACTGGGTGCTCCAGTCGAAAGACGAGAGAGACGTTGGATGGTGGCCGGAATCCTTCTGGATGGTTGGACGAACCTCGAAGAGGGTGCACGAGTTGCGGAGAAGGCGGAGCGGCTGTCAACTAGTGTTTTAAAAGTTTGCGACAGCCTACAAATTGGCTCGCTCAGTTCTTTTTAAAAGCACCCGCCAACCAACCACGTCGCGGTACCCAACCCTCTTTCTTCCTCCTGTCTGTTCCTTCGTGTTCGCAGCCGTATCGTTCAACGAAAAGCTTACGGAAGTTCTTGCGAGCGTCAATTTGTACACAGAAGAGGAACCTCCTTGTTCGTAATCGTACATTCACGACTTTTTCTTTATTTAACTTAATTATTACATATTTAGGGGAATTCAGTGGAACAGGTACACGTGTTACATCTACGAGTTTGCACATTAAAAGAGGAAATTATTAACGTGTTTCTGTTCCACTAAGCTCCCCGTTTCTAAGAAGATACAACAAATGTTTGTCCTATCTAAAACTATACAACTTTCACAAAAACAATTTCTCCTACCTCCCAACTGTACACACCAAGCGTGGACATCTTGTACGTATCAAATTTTCGATGTTGACCTCTTACAGACTTGCAAGGATCGTGTTATTTTCAGTGGAACGCAAATGATCGGCAACGCGGTGAAACGGCCGATATAAATCGCAGCGAAGGGGGATTTCTTCTATCGTCCATTGTACCCTAGATCATTATTCCCGAGAGTTTCGCGAAAAGTTCCGACCATTTTCGGACAAATCGACCTCCATCGAGTAGACAGCGGTCCCGGTATAAGGGAATATGCTTTGCGCGCGATTCAAATTCGAAGGAAGTTTAAAAGTATTCCGACGTAAAACGCGACCATTTCTCATATTTTCTATGCAGCCACGCTTGGCCGTGGTCGCATTTGATACACTCTATTAGTCGCAACCCCCCCGGACTGATTTATCGAGTTTACCCACATTATTATACATTTGCCCCGTTACGAGGCCGAGATTTCCTCGTATTCTGGTAGTTTCCTCGCTATACGCTCTTTCCATTAGCCGATCGTGATCAATGGTTATTACGCGCACTTCAGATTTGAATCTTCTTTAAAAATCGGCATACTTCGTGCAGATCGCCGCGAAAAAGCACGTATCATCTCGTACTAAGCAGTTGTAAAAACGATTTTTCTAACAGACAAGAAAATCACTCGATGCTTTTTAACGTTTAACAAAGAGAGGACGGGTCAGGACTATAAATAAATACGCTAACGTTAAAGGTACTTCAGTCATCACGCGCATACGATTTATCTAGATAATTAGTTAAGATCCGTTCTTCGATCCGCGACCTTCTCGTTCGGAGGAACGAACGAAAATAGGCACGCGCTAACTTGCGATGCAGACAACAAGTTTATCAACACAGTTTGCCTTAGAATTCACGCGTTTCGTTCGGTTATTTCGGTAAAATCGTGTGCGGTCTCGGGGATTCGAACATCGCGAAGTTTTGCGATAGAAATGACGGCGATTTCGGCCCGTTAGCATTGTTCGATTGCGTCGCGGACGCGATATCCATTGTATCAACATCGGCACAACCATTTCGTTCTTCCGCCCATTGCCTCCGGGCGGATTGCACGACCATCCAAAAGTACGTGCTCGTCACTAGATCGACAAAAATGATACTAGTAATAACAAGTTTCTTATACTGTAAAAACATGTTAAAGTCACGTTGAAACGTCGCAGACGGCAAAGTAAATGATCGCGTTCCTTTCCGTTTCGTAACGCGACGCGTTCAAATAATAGCTCAATTAAATTGCAAAATCGAGCACGCTAATGTCCGAGACATTAACCAAGCAATTTTAGTGTACTTACATAGATAAACACTGGACACTGGAATGTACCACATTGATTGATCGTAAGCATCGTATTCCGATCCGTGTGTCAGATGAATAGATAGCGCCACAGACTGATCTATTATGCTAATCATTTGCAAATACATCCAAGGCACGGCGCACTTTGGTTTCCTCTGTGAACGTACGCGGAAGTTAGCGAGATCGTTAGCGAGTTTAGCAAGGTTGATACGTGCCGAAAATACGTTTTCTCAAATAAAGAAGCGTTCTTCGATCGATTCACTTTCGATACGCGACTATCTTCGTATTCTAACGTTACCTTATTTTATTTTTATTTCATCAAGAATAATTATACTCACGGAGATCGATCCCAAAGCGAGATAAGCACTGGCCAATAAAAATGATATCGTGTACGCGAGGAAAAATACCACCGCTGTTTGTGCTACGAAGTTTGATTCGTAATAATTAATTGAAAATAGGAATAAAAGAAAAGAGAGCAGTGTTTACGTGTCGGTACCCACCTTTCGTTTCTGCCTGCGAGCTTCTTAACACTTGTATCCAATTTAAACCGAGGAAAGCCCAGCCCTGAATAGAATCGAAGAACTCGTTGTCGGTGGCTCTTGAGAAATAGTTACTCATTAACACGTTTATCGTGAGTACCGAGAGCGACTAGAAGAACACGAATGGATGTAATACAGATTGGACGTGAAAATATGAACGTCGGTCATCAAGCGATAATTTTCACGATATTCCGCGTTAACGTGCCCCGTCACTGTGTAAAACCGGTTTAACATTGGCAACGTGATTGTTTGTCACTCACCATGGTGTACGTGCCGATGATCCTGGTGGCCAACGATAGCCCGATACAGCAGAGTTTACTCATGACGAATTGTAACGTCTCGATAGGACGGACTACAAGTACGAAATGCTCGAGGCGTTCGAACGATCACCGTTTTCGTTACCGCGTGAAACGACAACGTTTGACTCCGCGAACAAAAGTGTAAACAGCACTAGCAGCAAGTAAACATAAGCTTTCGGGTTGCTTCGGGATCGGCTCGGAGTTAATCCTCGTAGCGCATTCGACCAGGCAACACCGATCATCAAACTGCCGTGATAAATGTTTCACTGAATCGTTGCACGTTGTATCGATGATGCCACTAATCTATCATAATCGAACGCGCAACAGGGACGAGGTATACGTAATATCATTTTATTTGATCGTTTATACGCGATAATCCCGAGTGAATAGTACTATCTCTGTGGAAAACATAACGTTACAAGGCGTAGTTGTATTAACAGTAATACAGATATTTCTTCTCCGATGAATGATTTCATCGAATTTTGAATCACGCATTAAACTTACGCGGCAAACGATGACAGTTTCGATAATAATCTCGAAACCAGCCGCGCGCTACGTTCCGCGCATGCGCATGGTTTCCTTAGTAGCGCAACAGTAATGTGCGTTTGACATGTGCTTTCTAGGTTAGGTTTCGCGTTCCTCGTGATTGTGTTTGTTTTTCATTGACTTTGAACGTGTGTAAACAGTAGTTCATTTTTAACGTGCAAATTAGCAAGACAAAGCTACGAAATGACCGTGCAAGATATGGAAATAAGTTTAAACGTTTCTACACAATCCAGTGATGGCAAGGTAAGAGGTTATACCATACTTTTATTTTATTGTTGCTAAAACAAGATTCTTCTTTTTAAATAGAACACAAGAATAGATGATGATTCCATTCTTAATTTAATGAGGAGTCAGAAAGCTCGAGGGAAAACAAATCTTGTTAACAGCACTAAAGTAAAACGTGATTCTAGTAAGGCAGTCAGTACAGTTAAACAGAAAGTGAAACAAAAACACTTGAAATTAATTGTTACACAAAAATTAAAAGAAATCAATAAGACTAGTCAGAGTCCACCTTCTGTGGTACAAAAGAAATCAAAATCAAAAGTACAGTTTAAAGATATTGATAACAAAACTAAACGAAAGGTGGTTAAAACACCTGTGAAAGTAGATGAGAAACATATAGATACAGATAAGTCATCTTTAACTGTGGGTAATGAAGTTTCTAATGAGCCTATAATCTCATTTACTAAAGTTACAAAAGAAAACTTTGGTAAAACCCTATTAGCAAGGAAAAGAAAAGGTCCAGATAAAGGTTCAAACAAAACTCTTGCTAGTATATTTTCTAAACAAAAAGAACCTGAGAAAGAAGAAGTTAGTTTATTAAGTTCACTTGGGAAAGTAGATTCAATTGAAGATGTTAATGCAAAAACAAAACCTAGACTTGATGAGTCAAAAAGTATTTCTCATACCGTACAAAAATCAAATCTTAGTAAAAAAAAGAAACAAAAACAGGCAGGAAAACTGACAAATGAGAGTAATATTAGTACTGAAAATGAGAAGAGTACATATGGTTTGCATAAGGCTGCTGGAAAAATATCTTCCTTGTTTGGTCATAATCCAGAAATACCACATATTGGTCAGCGTTTAATAAAACCAATAAATGAGCCAGTCTTTGCTGCAACAAGCTTTACCGATTTTAACATACACCCTTTTATGGTTAGTATTAAGTAATAGCAATTCATCTCAATATAATATCATGATTTATTGATCTTGAAACATTTCACCAGATATCCAATTTGGAACAAAATATGCAAATCACTAAAATGACTATAGTTCAACAGAAAGCAATTCCTCAGATTCTTTCTGGGAAAGATGTTTTAATTCGATCTCAGACTGGTTCTGGGAAAACATTAGCATATGCTTTGCCTATAGTTGAGTTTCTTCATAGGATTAGGCCAAAGTTGAACAGAAACAGTGGTTTGAAAGCACTCATTGTTGTACCAACTAGAGAGTTGGCTCTACAAACCTATGAGTGTTTCTTAAAATTAATAAAAGTAAGTGGTGTATGAATAACTAGTAACTGATTTCATGTATATATTCCAATTATTTTTGTAAATGATTTTAGTCGTTTACGTGGATAGTACCGGGATATTTAGCAGGGGGTGAAAAGAGGAAAGCAGAGAAAGCTAGATTAAGAAAGGGATGTAACATATTAGTCAGTACACCTGGTAGATTGTTAGACCACATAAAACGAACAGCCGCTTTAAAGTTAAGCGACGTTAAGTACTTCGTTTTGGACGAGGCAGATAGAATGTTTGACATGGGATACGAAAAAGATATATCAAGGTACCTATATGTCCCTACAGCTAAATTCACATAATGCGTCGACTATTTAATAAAACACCGTTTTACAATGTAATTACAGCATAGTAAGTGCTTTAAAGGTTTCGACTCCGAACGAAAACACGGAATACGACGCGATGAAAATATTTCAGCGAAACGTTAAAAAGGTTTTTACCGATGAGGACATCGATCAGATGGCAACTAACGCTGACTCTAAGCAGGAAGTGAAAACTGATAATCACGATGATTCCATCGAATCGAACAAAGATGCATGGTCAGAATCTGAGGACACTAACGACGAGGAAAAACAAACGTATCACTCGAGTAGCGATAATGATTCCGATGAAGGAGAACCTTACGTTAAATCGAAAAAATTAGATAAACAGAAGGCCATTTCGGGTCCGGTAAACAAGAAGAAATCTAGCGAGTTAAAAAACAGTACGGAAAAAGAGGAAGATAATAACGATAGCGTGAATGAGAGTGGGAGACAAACGATCTTACTCTCCGCGACCTTAACGCAATCCGTAGAAAAATTAGCGGGTCTCGCGATGAATCATCCTGTTTTCGTGGATGCCGCGAAAGAAAATTTGGAAATAACCGGAGGCGATGCGACTGATTTGAATGAAGACTTAATAGTTCCGCAAAGCGTGACTCAAAGTTACATTGTTACACCACCGAAACTGAGAATGGTTACTTTGAGCGCCTGTATCGCGGGAAAGTGTCAGGTAGATTTATAATATTTTGTTTTTTTTTAACGAATGTCTAGTTATGTGACGTAACGTTGGGAAGTGTCTTTTGTATCGTTAACAGAGCCATGGACAACACAAGATATTAATATTTATGGCAACTCAAGACATGGTAGACTATCATACGGAGATCCTTTCTTCTGTATTGACTAAACCAGCCGACGAGGATGACGATGATTCGGATCCTCTGGTCGACGTTGAGTTCTTCAGATTACACGGCAGCATGACTCAAAAGGAACGAACCGATGTCTTCAAGACTTTCAGACAGGCAAACAGCGGAGTTCTACTATGTACGGTGAGTGGAATGGCCAGTCACTCTTGTTTTATGCATCATAATTTAAGTATAATCAAACATAATTTATTTAATTTTAAATACTTTTACTTGACGATATTTATCTTCTTTTCGTATTTGCATTAACTTCGTTGCTCAAGAGATAAGTGATAAATTTCCGCGGATTTGTACACAAAAGCTATTTTTAGACGACAGTTAGCGAAAAAAAAAAAAAAACGAAAAAAAATCGTGTGACGCGTTGCGAAAGCAATGAAACAGTTCCGCGAGAATAGAAATTAATATAAAACAGCAATGAAGAAGAGGAGCAAGAAGAGAGAGAGAGAAGGGAAGAAGAGAAGAAAAGCTAGGGATACCCAGCGGCACTCCCCGAGCAGTAAATTACCCCGTGGCTTATTCTTTCAGGGCGGAATTTAATATCTCTGGACCCACGCTGTGTCCGGAGGTTAAAAATTATGCGCGCACATGAGGCCTTCGTAACGAGTATAATTATGATTGTTTGCCCGTTATGTACAAGCCCCTTTCTTTAATTGTTTTCTACTTTTCAAACACAGCGAACGCTCGCATTAACGATCCCTCTCTCGCAACAGAGAGAAAATTTCGCCAAGAAATCTAATAGATCGTGACAACGAATTTCAATGGTTACTTTCGTGGTTACTAAAGAGATACAAAAAAAAAAAAAAAAAAAAATGTCAAAATACGGTTGAACGGTTGAATACTAAAATTCATGACCCGCGACACGCAACGAATGACACCATATACCCAGTGCAGAGATTAATTCGTTTTCGTCAGGCGATCGCATGGTCGATTCGACACGTGTTTCACGGTAACTCGCTACAGGTTTTGATCATCCTTTCTGCCTTCTTTAGATCCAATGCGGGCCAATTAATTTCCAACCAGTTCCTTCGTGCAATGACTCAAGGAAACATTGTTTCTACCTAAACTTTCGTCGATTCACTTTTAAGACGCCCAAGAATCGTCAGTCTCGTAGCATGAACAACGACGGCAACCGCCTACATTTTACAGCATCACTTGTACGGAGATTCTATGGCAGCGTTATTAATTTCCACGTTGAAAACTCACGAGAGCCCCCGCGGATGGAATGTTCCGCGGCTCTCAGCGGTGGTGAATCCGGATCCAAGGAGGTGATCTATGGTCCGAGTGAGATGTTTTGAACGGACGATCCGTTCTCGATCCTCTTGGCCACGATCGCGGCCTCTCTTCTAAACGATCGTTTGTCTTAATCGCTGCCATCGATCGCTCCTCGTCCCTGTTTTTCGTTACGTTAGATCGCACCGGTGGCAACTGGGCTGCTTGTTTCATCTGGACACGCGTAGGCGTTCGGTACCGATTTCGCTTTATCAGCCTATCCTTCGGTCCACTTCTAATCGAGCTTGCTTTATTTCAACTTATCAATTATCATGATCTGAGAACGTTTCTTTCCAGAGGAAATAACAGAGCCTCTATCGGATAACGTTAATGTGTACGGGGAGGAATTGGTAGAATCGTTTTCCAGTCACGACAAGATGAACGCTTTGATTTCTTGATTATCCATCGAATTGAACGTGTCTTCTTGGTCGTTGATGCAACAAGCAACCAGCAAGAGTTGTAAAGCGTGCGATCTGCTGGTACAAATGTCTTACAAACCGCGTCGATTTCTCGTTTTGTAAGAAGGTGAACGCGCACGGCTGGCTACGAGCGCCCGCTGTGGGACCCCAACAGCGAACGTTTGAGCACGGCCCTGATTTCCTTGCGTTCGGTTAACCAATGATTTACCGAACGGAGCACATCGGGTTTCTGCTTGACGGCCCTGGAGACTAATCCTGGACCACCAGTAGGGGGCGTCGGAGCCCCGAAAATTCTTTCGCGGCACGATACGGATGTGTCTGTCTTCTTATTTATTCCTTCCTTTTCCTTTTACATATTGTTTCATCGAATTAATTCGACGCCATGGTCCAGGCGCCAGGGTGAATGAATACGAGAAAGAAGTTAGCCCGGTCGTAATAAATATCGTTCGACGTTCGTTCCACTATTATTAAATGTCTCTTGTTCTTTCTTCCTCAGGATGTAGCTGCTCGTGGATTGGACATGCCGAAAGTGGACTGCGTGGTGCAGTACACAGGACCAACTTCCGCCAGGGATTACGTGCATCGGATCGGTAGAACAGCGCGAGTTGGTTCTTCCGGTTCGGCGGTGATCTTTCTGATACCATCAGAGATTGATTTTGTCCGAATGTTAGAGTCCAGACGCATTAGAATCAAAGAAGAGAACATGGACGATGTGTTAGATAAATTAATGACACCTTTATCAAAGCATACGTCCACCCATGGTGCGGCGATAGCGCTGCAGAATGAATTTGAGAACTTGGTGTTGGAAGATTCGAAACTCCGGGAGAAGGCGCACCGGGGTAAGATTTTTAATCTTTTCATGAAAAACGCGAAATTAGTTTGAAACTATGAGAAAAGGTCAAGTCGCAACTTGAGGGTTTTCCAGTTAACAAGATTTCAAGTTGTTGAAACACAAAGTGTTGACGAAAATTTAGCGAAGAACGAGGGAGAGCGGGCACTTCGGTTCAGTTGGATCGGAACGAAAGCGAGCTGACTTCAGGGTAGACTAAGCCAATTCCAACGGGCACCCTATTCGCATATAAAGTAAACCCCTCCCATAATACTATGGAACACGTTTACAGAAGCTTCGTTCTGTCTCGGCTTTTCGTTCGTCATTCGAATATTTACATACTCTCTCGCTCTCTGCCCGGACGAGGAAGGATGATCTTGTTTGCCATGCCACGGTTGCTCTATTAGGGTCGTTAGGGTGAAGAATTTATTTGCTGCAATAATAAATCCATTAGGATACGATGATTCGAGTTTCGGTTCAGAGGGTGCGTAATATTCACCACCCTTGCACGTACGAACACAACAGTTCTCCGAGTTGAAAGAAGAAACGTAGTTGTGAAAGGCTGAGGTGATCGATTCCAAAAACGAAAAAATAACTACCATAAATCTTTCCTAAGAGGTTTTTGAGTTCTCGTAGTTGTCTCACGTCAAGGCTGGCTTTACACGAAGGTTAGCCACGGTTTTTGAGCGCTTAGCCGTTCCAGATTTGAGTGACGGTACACAGTTAACCACTTGACCGTTCCTCTACGTGCTCCGGGTGATTGATAGATTAATTGTCGTCGACTATTCGATGCCGCGCTTCCCGTGGGGGTGGCACGGATTATAGGAAAAATACAAGCTGGACCGTGGAAACAAATTTGTATCTCTGCGAAAAGTATTTACAATGAACAATTATAAGAAGAGGAAAGTGAAATTTATGACCACCACGTTGTACGTTCTTTCCTACCCCTAGCATTTATTTAATTCGTGACCGATGTAGGGGCCGGGCAGCGTGTGTAGAAGTGGAAATCTCGCTAATTCGTAACATTATCACCCCAATAGAGCCGAACAGCCCTCAATAGTGAATACAACTCCATAGAACAACCCCCTGGTCTTCGACCCCTGCCTCTAACCCAAGAGATTCATCCATTCCATCTCGTATATATGTGTCGTCCTTTATACCAGCTCTTACCTATACCCTTTTCGAAGTAACTTTCGGCAAACGGATTTCCAACGGACAAATATACCCCTCTTTAAAACGCATCAGCATATATAATCTTATTTACATATTTACACTGATCCATGCTTATACCGGTGGATTTAAGAGATCAGTATTCCTCTTTGGTTAACGTTTCAATAAAGTTAGTATTTAATAAAAATATTAAACAGCGGTTGAAGGACAAAATCTTTTACCGAGTAAAATCTTTGATAGTTTACTGAAAAGATGGTAGTTAAAACGTAAGCAAGGAGTTAGATTGAAGGTAGTATAGACCGGCGGTACGCTTTTCGCATGGGGGTGGCCGACACAATCCAACCACTGAATGTGGCTTCCGCCAAAACCACTTACGCTTTGTGGCGAGAGACTCTTAACAATGCGATACAGGATACAAATACAATAAGACGCAGTTACATCACTTAGGAACAATACCACCCCTTACTCTTCCACCACCCTTCCTCCCTTCTCTCCCCCTTCCTCTCGGTTCTCGTCTAGATACCACCCCCGCGACTGATTTATGCGCTAAATGGAGAAAAACATTTCTCCCTTTTCAACGCCCAACACCCTGCCACCAGACAAAGATCTTTGCAACTTTCTTACGTACGGAAGAAACGAGTCGGGGCAGACGGAAATTCAGTCGGAAACTGTCAAGACATAAGCTGGAACCCGTGAATTATCGAAATTAAACACGTTTAACTTTTCTTGGCTAAAGTAGAATTGTCTGGACGAGTATCTTTTTCGACACGAGTAATTGCAGTTTTCATGTTAGGACGTAAATTTACGAGGGGTAGATTTACCGATCCGTCAAAAGAGCAGACCGAGAAGCACTTGACGGTAGATTTTTCGCACGGGATGACAGTAACACTGGCACATGTCAAGTTCTCTCAGGATCGGTGAACCCCTAAGTTTCTCAGCCGCGCACGGAAGCTAGGGGTAGCTAAGAGGGGATAAGGGGCTGACTATTAGCCACAGCACTTGACTCGACCCCCGTTAATGCCTCTTAATAGCTCGCCACGGGCCACATACACACTCGAGAAAATCGCTAACCCCAGTAGAACTTAATGGAAGCTCGATTAATAAGGGCGCGTTACACGCAGCCAATCATTAGGTCCGAATTGCGGTGCACGTGGCCTCATTTATACGTGGGGGCGGGGAAGGTTACTCGGAGATTTCGTTCGCACCGCTCGTCGGACATTGTTCAAATTCGCCCCGATGGACGATTAACCACGATGAAAAGTTGGGGTTGTCGGCTCTAATAACCGAGTCTTTTCATGATTTTCAGCGTACACCTCTTGGATAAGATTCTACTCTAGCTACCCTCGGGACATGCGCGAGATCTTCAACCGGAAGAACGTTCATCTGGGTCACTTTGCCAAGAGCTTCGCGTTGAGGGAAACTCCGCAACGTATCGGAGTGGTAGGGAAGAAGATCCGCGAGGACAGTTCTAAAGCGCAGCATAACAACAGGCTTGTGAACGAAAAGTAAGTTTCTCGATTCTTTTACCGTTTACTGCTAGCAATTGTCACCAGAGTGAACGTAGAGAACAAAAGGAGCAGAGAATCTTGGAACGGAAGGATTCCCGTAATCAGACCGTGGGCCGACCACTTGGTGGACGTACCCTGCGAGTTAGACAATCGCGGAGACGAGAGAACTGGCTGTATTAATGACGGATTCATGCGTGGCTTGGCGTGTTAACTGTGGCTACCCGCCCGATATCTCTGCCCTCTCTTTCCCTCCCTTTCACGGTGCCTAACAAACGCAACCACGTGTGTTAACAGATAGGTAGAGGCAAACGTAGCGAGAGGACAGCTCGTGGTTCCTAGAGAGGCTAGGACACGTCAAAACTGTCGCTTTGTGTCATTCGTCATGTACGACGAACGGGCGGACGTGGTGTACGGTGGCTGGCAGCCATAAGCCATACGGCTCTCGTCCTGCTCATCCTCCTCGTTCACCATCTCCCTCTCCGTTTCCTCTTTGTTTCTCTCCATCTAACTTTGCTTCTCCCTCACTCGTTCACGGAAATCGCGGCTCTCTGTCCATCTTTCTCCCGGGTATGCATTTCACATGGCATTCGGCTGGCTTCTGCCCTTCTCCAGGCTTCTCCTCTTCTCTCTCCGACCGACGACTCTCTGTCCCTCCATTGTTCACAATTATACAATACGGCTATTAAACAGACTGATGCGACCGCCACTTCCGGCCCTGGCTGCGCCATTTACGGAAACCACGGGACGAGCACGAGCCTCCCTCTTCGCTCTTCGCCCTTCGCCTCGCTCCCTCTCCTTCTCGCCCTTATCCTCTCTTTCTGGAAATCTCGTACACCGTCGCTCTGATTTTCTCCTCATCGTTCGCTACCTTCCTTTTTTTCCTTTTTTTTAGCTTTTACGTATTTATGGTTTCCCTTGCCGTCAGGATCTCTATTTTTTCCGGTGCAACTCGCGTTTGCTTGGTCAACCATAACGCTGCAACCTCCTGATGGAACGGTCACCTCTTTGTTCTCCCTGCAGTCAGCTGAATTACTCCCACGCTTTCGCTCTTTTTACCCCGTTCACTGTACAGAGATTGGTTTAAATTTTGAAATGGTTCCTGCTGACAATTTCGATCGCTCGACGACACGCACGGTGGGTCTCCTAGGTCCAACGTTAGCCACTAATTTGTTTCACGCTATTTGAATGGGCGTGCTTTCGATGCACAGAACGGCTAAGCGACGGGTATACCCTCCACACCCGTCGAGAGAGCGAACAAGTCCGTTTTAATGGGTGAAAGGCGGGCACCGAGCTGACGGTCCAATGGATCGAGAGACCCACGGTGTGTATATACGCCTCTGTGGCTGCGATTACGTTCACCTATGTGTGCGTGCTTAAACGCGTGTATCCGCTTCGTGTGCGGGTGTACTAGTCGCACGAAACACCATCCTTCCTGCCCACGGATCGCCGAGGGTTCCTCGTGACCCGAGTCGAAATATAAATTCTGCTTTAACCTTTTGAAATACCACTTCTGTTATCGCATCTCCTTTTCGCCGCTTTAACTGGAAACAAGTCTATCAGTTTCCTTGAAATTTCAGAGTTTATGGTACCAGAGTTTTTGCGGATGAAATGTCCTTTTTTCTTTTTCTTTTTTAAACAGTTTGTTGTTTCCACGGGTAGGAGGGAGGAAAAAAGTTGGTGGCGAAGGTGAAATTCGGCACGGCAGTTGTCGGAATTCCAGCGTCGCGGAGCAGGGGGTGTATTTCGCCTGGGTCGACAATTTTTTGTCGATTTTCGATTACCTCGCTCTGTCCTCGCCACATGTCGTTTACGTCGAATTACCGAAAATTGCGGGTTAGCCCTAATGCGACGATTAAGGAGCGTCTCTGCGTTTTCAGGCCCGACGGGGAGCCGGCAAAGAAGCAACACCACAAGCGTCAAGCTGACGAGCGGAAGACCGGGTTGCTGAAGAGAGTCAGGATGCTCAACACCTCCGAGTACGGCAGCGGTCTCGAGCCCGTGAAGAAGTCGAAGAAATCCTGAACTTTGCATTATCATCGAGACTGTTAATAAATACGATACGATCTCCTCTACACGATTCCAGAATCACGTGTAAATACACTCCTCTCCTATGTTTAATTTTCATTAAACGTAAGATTGTGATTTCTTACATAAGTAATAATTGTTCGTACGATTTCAGGTGATGAACGATTGGCGATCGTTAAAAAAATAAATTTCTTTGTATAGATCTTCCTGAAACTGGTTGCTTTGAATATTACTTCACCGTACTTTCGTGTCGTCGTGACTTTCTACGTTTCGAAATCCATCTAACAAGAGTTTCTTGCAGCCGAGAAGTCTCACAGAGCGTATTAAATAGTGCACTAAATTGTGTTAGCACGGATGCGATGTTTTTTGGTAGTAAATATGCGAGGACGAGGCGTAAGTATGTCGGTACGCGGACGAGCAAGGAATGTGTGAAGGGGGGCACGGACAGACAGAAGCGAAAGAGGAAGGAGAGGAACAAGGGCGGAGGGATATGATTAATACGGCAGCATTATTTTCTGATTTTTTGCAGCACGATCCGCGAGCGCAAATTGCTTGCAAATAAAGGCGGCGTCGACTATCGCCGTTGGTAGGACAGCGGAAAGGAGAGAGGAGCGGAGACCGAGAGAGCCGGGCTTAATTTAATTTAATTATGCCTTCTTTCTTCGCTACCAACGTGCCAGAAGATAGATGGCGGAGCTCGGAATCGTTTGAATCGCTTCGCCAACCGACGTCCTTTAGAATCACCATTTTCGCGAGAGAATTTCGAATTTCCACAAGGTCCACGCGTTTTTCATCTCTTCGATAGGTATTTCTTTCATTACCCTTGCAATATACTCGTTACGATCGCGTACGGTGAAAGAAACGGTGGAAAGATACACGGGTGCATAAAGAATTTACTGAAGCATCGAATTAAATGTTTTTGCTCGCCCCCGATGCAAGATAATCGTCGTATGACACGGTAAAATTTAATTAAACGTAATGTCTCCGGGGTCTGGAGCGATGCATTTTCAAAACCCACCCAAGTGGCAATCACGCGAGCGGGCACATTAAACCCGACCAAGCAAAGAGTGCGATATTTATTCGTAATGTGCATCGCAATTCGTCGTGGTTTAGCATCAGTCATAGTCATCGCGAGCGTGCGCACGTTCATAATGAACCGTACGATTAGGATATCCCGTTTGCCCGATGAGTTTCGTGGACGAACAGGTAATTGTAGGCAGTCGAAGAAAAGGGAATAATTAGCGATAGTCTCCGGAATCGAAATATGAAAATTATTTCTAAAGTCTATCGAAAGGGATAGACCCTGGAGGGGGTGTTTCTCTCGTTACCAGAGGGAATATGCGCAGCTCGAGTTCGGTTAAAGAGAAAAAGGGCCGACCCTCTACCGGCATCCACCCTCTGGTGTTTCGTTTTTACGTAGAAAAATGCGTGTCCGCGACTAATGCGACGCGAAAGGAAGAGAAAAACGTAAGCAGATATAAAAGGAACCGATTATTCCAGCCGATTACCGATTTCCGGCCAGTTAACGATTTTTTCGAATCGTTTACAACGCGAGCCACGGTCTCGATTATTACCCAGTCATTACCGCGTGTATTTCGTTGGTTGCTTTCGAATTTCACGCGTCGAATCGCCATCGATCCGTCATCTACACGAAGATCGAAGCCCAGAAACCGTAGTCATGCGAATTAGTCGTGGTAATCCGACGAGAAAATGGCTTGTAAAAAAAAAAAAAAAAAAGATTCATCCCGGTACGTGTCTAATTCTCGTCTCGTATATTATAATTCAAATCTTGTTCCGTTTCTTTCCTATCGTGATTCAAGATTATACGATTTCCACGATCGATTCGATCTATTCGTTGTTACTTTAGTAACACTCTAGTACCCTCTAGCCGGGAGGGACGTATTTATTACTCTAATTATTCCAATAACGGTGCAATTAAGTTTCATGCACCGACACGCTGCATTCCCTCGATCCTGAACACAATGAAGAGAATTCTTTCAGCATAGTAACGGAAGACGAGGAAACTATTTCCGCAATAGCGACGAGTGAAATTCGAAGAGGCGTCGGAATTAAAGCGATTAGAAAGGTAATGACTTTTCAAAGGAAAATTCACTTATCCGAAAGATGGTAAAGCGTTCTTTTATATTTTTCCTTTTACCATTTATCGTTTTTAGCAGTTCCTTCAACCGGCAGAAATTTATTGAGATACCGTAGTGGAAAAAGGAAATTGTGCTAAGGTAAGCGTGAATGCAGGAACCAATCTTAGTAAAGCGAAAAATTGCGAAAAATGTGTGTTACGACGTTTCGCGTTGTACCGTTTCGAACATCGTTATGTTCAATTCATGGTAGATTTGCCGGTCGATAGGATTTCACGTGCATTACCGCATTAGTGCACTTCATCGCGATAAGTAACAAGCTGTAAACTGCTTTCCCCGATGCGATGCAGGGACTGAGCGATTTTGTTACTCGGTACAAACGATAATAGCACGGCCGCGCGCACACCGGTTACTTAACGTTCATTATAATTAACACGCTCGATGCCTTAACTTTCCCAGGAGGAAAGCGAGAATAATGTGCGTTTGTAATCGGCCGCGAGCACGCATTTAATTTTATCATTTCCTCGAGCCACGCTAATGACCGAGGAATTTATAAAATCTAACTTGTCTATCTGTCTAGCAATTTTACTCGATTCTCCGACTCCTTTAACCCTTGCCACTCGCCAAACATTACCGTTAACTTTTAATTGAAATAATTACACGCGACTTGCGATTGCATTTTCCATGTCGTGTCGTAATCAGAATTAATTCGATAATTTTATTCGTCAAATTTGACCCCGTTTAAAGAGTCTACCTTGTCAATTTATAAGTCCACAGTCTTGGAATTCACGCAAGAGTGTAATGAACGATCGCGGTTCGAGAGAACGGAAGCGTGGAAGAAGCCGGTGAAAGCTAACTCAATCCCATTTCACGAATTCCGGGTGTCTTTGAACGGGCGAACTCCGCGTTCCAGAACAATTAACCGATGGCAATTAAGAGATCTAAATTAATTCGTTATAAACAAGGCAGATATTCCGTAGCGAGCTAAGCCACGTAATTGCCCGGATTCTCACAAGCCTCGACGAGAAGAGAGAATCCTTGTCTTGTACACCTACACTCCTCTCTACAATCGTGTTAATACATAATGTATAACCGTGTACGTACACCGGCAATTCACCGACACACGGTATCACGGTAATAGCAACAATTACTTTATTTTACCATCTTCCCGGTTCACAAACGAGCAGCCACCTAAGCAATTTCATTTCCTCGTATTTGAAATATCCGCTTGAAAAAGAAACCCATCGCGAAGAGGACTGAACTTTCTTTTCTTTTCTCGGTGCTCAAAGTAGAATCGACTGTTTAGGCGCGAATTAAAATCGCCCCATAGTTTATATCAAAGTCGAACGAAATTATGAATTTTGAATCGTTTGAAATTGATAAGCGATTATGGTGATCTCGTGTTAATTTTATCTAAAGTTTAAGTAAAACTTAATTGTGTGAATAAAGCCTAAGATGCGACTCGCATAGTACAAGGATAGAACAATGCGCTGATTAGTCGCGATCTTTCGGTATTTATGCCCGCCACGGTACACTCGACACGTAACGATGGCCTTAATTTGACGATCAAGATCGGAGAAAATTATAAGTTACCGTTTCCTTGGAACAGCTTCCCGTTGCCGTGTAATGCACCGAATTGAAATTGTAATTCGAACGCGTGTGTACGCGGTTGTTTAAGTTTCACGTGTGCACCGATGCTGATTCATTTTATCCGCGCTTATCGGGGTCCTTTTAAAGCGATAGCGATCGGTAATTATATGAATCAATTAAGGAAGAAAAGAAACTACAGGTGATTCTCGAACCGCGTTGTTACTCATTCAATAAAAGAAATGCACGAACGTTAAACCGAGTTGTTACGACTTGAATTATAAATAACTTTATAGCTTCTTTTTTTTTTTCTTTTTCATTTTAATATGCCATTAACGCGAGTAATAATAGTTTGAGTTGAAGCGAGCAATAAGTTACGTTTTTATAATCTTCACAAGATTTTTTATAAATGTTCGAGTTATTGTTGTTAGCGCAAGCTTGAGAATGAAAAGAACAGCTAGAAACTCATTGTCGCAAGAATACACGGTTTGCGAAATTTTATGTAACAATTTCATCGCCGCGCGACTACCGCCAGTTTCCTGACGCGATAACGTTGCAGCGCACGCTAATTGTCGTTTTTCACGTACGTTTCCTCGTTTTAGACCGTCCTACCTGCTCGACGAGCGACATTTTAGCGCTAACGAGTTGCAGTTTAACGACACTGTTCTACGGACTTAATTGGCTACCGTTGAATTTATCGTACCGTCTGTTTCGCTTATTCTTTTGTTTCACAGACTCGTCAATGGTACGCTCAACTTTCCACGACACCCTCGCCAACCACGAATTAAATGCTTCCATTCGCGACGATGAACGACAAATGGAGCCACTGCTTGCTACCTAACGTTCGGTAAGCGATGATAACAAATTTAGAATATTGTTAAACAACGGGAGAACGAGATTGAAATTTACAAAGAATCGTTGTTGAATTGGGGAAGGGTAAATTCATTAGGTTCGTCGATAATTGCGAAGGGAATACCTTCGGGAACTTATCGCGATAAAATCTTGAATGCTATCTTCTGTGTCTCTTACGGAATAATTTAACAAACCGAAGCACCTTTAATCACAAAGTTTTTCCTTCTACCCTATCCACCAACCCTCTACCTTCTTCTTTCCGTTCAACTTTGCAATAATTTCCTTTTCCAAACGAAACGTGCAAGGGAAAAGGTGGGTGAAAAAGAGGAATAAAAAAGAAAGCGTGGAAGGGAACAGTAGTCGGTTAAAAGAGGTTCAAAGCGACTGACGAACAAATTACCGAGAAGTTTACCAATCCTGTGCACTTGCCCTCTCTCTTTCTCTCTCTTTCTCCCTCTTGTTCGTTTCACCCTTCCCTTGTTTCGCCGTGCTCGTCTTTTTTATATATTAATCCCACCGCAACGACGCGCTGATAATCTTGGAAAGGGCTGTTTTAAATTGGCTCCTTTGACGCGATACGCCGCGCGATGAGTTTCATATCGGAATAATTTTCAAGCATCCTTCCCCTTCCCCTCTCGTCGTCGCAGCCCTTTTTCTCGCCTTTTTTCCAAACTGTCGTTTTTATCGCGACCGGTAGCGTCATCGATTCGTTAAACGATATATTGCTGTTCATCGATTTCTTTTTTCCAACGTACGATACCGAGGTTGTTTGTATTAATTAGGCGCGGAACGATTCGATATAATCGTACGACCAGCGTATTAACTATGTTCAACATGCAAATTGATAACTCACCGGAATCGGGGAGGTCCTAATTAATCCTTGGAAGATGGATGCACCAAGGTGTCTTCTTTCTATCGCCGATGATCTCTGTTTTTAAATCTTCTACGCTTCTTACGTGACTGCCTCTTTGCTGTTCTTTCGTGTAAACACGCGAACGTCCCGCATGCCGACAGATGGCCAATCGAACCTGATGCACAGAAGTCATTGGTAATTATGTACATTAAACATTGTTGCAACTTTCGATCGGAGATGTGATAAAAATGTTTCATGGAAGGTTGTTGTTTATCTCGCTTTCGATCATTCATATACACGAACCTCTAACGAACGGTATTCGAAAGCTGATAAAAAAATGTATAGGCAATTTGCAACATTTTTGCTCGGTATTCTCAACGTACAGCCGGAAATTTTGCGTGGTTAAGCATGACTTCCGGTCGGCTCGAAATTTACATTTCAGGTAGTTGTGAGATCGCGTGCAACTTACGTTCTTTGGTTAGGAGGAAGTGTAGTTAGGTTGTCCTTAGGCTCTCCCTGGGTTCACCTAAAATCGTAAGTAAATGATAAAAGTCTTTACGAAAGAAGCTTATGTTACATCGAAGTGTATGTATTGGATGGTAGGAGCAATAAAAAAAAAAAGTGAAACGATCACGATTGGGCACACCTGTAACTGCATGGCCATTATGCGATGTATAGTCGTGTCGATGTCGAAATTCGATCGCCTCGGCTCACCTAAGGCTTCTCGACCGTTACTCGTTGTCACCGAGATCGCCAGATTGCTTTGGATTTACATACGATCGACACGAGACGTCCATGAGACCGGCGATCGTACTAACACATACATAACCTCGTTTCCGCACTGTATCATACAGAGAACAATCCGACGCGTTAATTACGTTGGCACAAACGAGATATACGAGAATCTCAAGGGAGAAACGTGTCACGCCGACGAAAACGCTTGATTAATTAATCGACCTTACGCGAACATTGCGCCGCGAATTGAACTGTGGCGAAAAAAGTAGATTCGATTCTACTCGGTAAGTCAAAAAACGCTTGCTACCGGCTCGCACAGGATACCATTGATAGTCATCGTAATTGGACATCGTAAATCATTCTAATTAAAAAAGAAAAGCAACTCTTGCGATAGATCGATGTACGGATACGAGGTTGAAAAAAAAAAATTACACGTGAAATTGTTCGTGCTGTACATTATACATATACACTGATTAGGCTTTCTTTTACACGCTACTTCCGCTTTCACTGGGCCGGAAGCGTTTCCATAATTAATTCGTAGAGAAAGATTCGTATCTGATTTAAACGAGCGGTAACAAGCAAAAAAGGAAATTTCTATTCTCGTTTTCAACAGTTTGCATCGTTTATTTTTCCGCCTGGAGATCACGAGTTTTGGCGGGAATATTTTGACTTACCACGTGCAAAGGATTCGGTTGGTCAAACAAATTAGTACATTTAACGTCCACCAGAATGCGCTGCTCGATAATTGGGAGAGAAGAAAGGTTCGCGTATTCGATAAAGTGCCCGCGTGTTCTGTGTGTGCGACAATACACAGAAAGATGTTAGAACGTTTGATTAATAACGTCAGTGCTCATTGGTCACGCTACTAACAAAGGAGCGTTCACACGTATTAAAAGTTCGCGCCTCTGCGTCCGCGTCGGTGTGTAGTCGAGAGTAGTGCGGTATAACGAGGGAATGGCGTGTCTTGCTCATAATTGAAGCGAGCACCTACAATCCAATCGTTCTTAATCATTCGAATTCATCTCGCCAGCAGTTCCGTTCGCCATTATTGCCCTGGTTGCCTTGCCGAGCTGCGAAAGTTATCCGGACCCCCATTTTGCTCCTTCTTTCCTGCCGATAGCAAGTATGCTCGACCGATGTTTGAACTGTCGTTCGATGAAGTAGTTTAACATGGTATGTAATTTTCAGATGCATTCTAATCGATATTTTTGATGCTACGTATGTATCGAATCTTTTAGGTTATCTTCGACATACGAGTGGTCATGATATCGCATTGTCGATTGAAGAGGTTATCGGAGCAATGAACATTCCCGCCACCGGCGTCAGGTATAGCCGCCATTTTGTTTTTCGAACGAAATTTTTACAATAACCGTTACATAAGTAGAAAATCTGAGTGAAAGATATTAGTGATTGTCGCCAAAGTGCGAGAAAAGAATGCGTGTTTAAGAAAAACGACTTAACCTCGGTAAATTAATTTAGTCGACTCTTTCTTGGCAAAGAAAAGCGAGGAGATTCGAGAAGAGGGAAAATGGTGGAGATTACGCGAAATTATGCAAATTCGTGGCATTGTAAATGGGGGGCACTGTTTTTCGTTTTATTGGGCCGTGGCTGGCGGTATTCTCGGTCGTATAACCGAAACAAAAGCTTAGCTAACGTGGAAACAAAAGGGTGTAGGGACGAGTAGAAATCTTTTGAGGGCACACATGCAACGAATTTAACTGCTTCCCCAGACATTACTCTTGCCGGGTTTCTTTTATTCCCGCTTATTCTCTAACCACCCCTACTCCTATCGGTCTTCGTATTCTTTTCACGTGGTTTACCATTCTAACAAGCGAAACGTTATTTTTTAAATGAAAATCCTAATATTCGCCTTCGCTAAAATATAACCTTTTCGTTTCTAATAGTTCTTTAAATTGATTACAGGGCCGAAGGATATTCATTTCATCGCTGAAAGGCCGGAGTCTTCGTAACAGCTTTTAAAAGGTGACAAAATCCCCTTAGAGGCACGCTTCGCGAGGGTGGACTAAGTTACAATTAATTAATTGACTTCGAGCCCCTGTAATTCATGCGGTAAGTCAAACTTAATTAATTACCCTTTCGGATCAGAAAGGGTAGGAGGTTGAACTGAGAAAGGACCTTCCACTTTCCGATTCTAAAGGGTATTTGTAGTGCTTCTGCATCACTTATTTTGCTTTTGCTAGTAGTAAATGATATTTTTGTTATTGATGCTTAATTGAAAAAAGTGCACTTCAACTGCCACGTTACATTTGTTAACATAAAATATGCGATAGAATTTTGTATAAATGTGTGTTTCATCTAAATTCGAGTAACACGGTGGTCAGAGTGTTAAAGAAGGAAATGAAAGCGATATTTTTTTGATTATAAATTCATGAATATTCGATAAAAATGTATCGATAGAAACGATAAATCTGCCTGGTGTGTTACGCCAATGAAGGTATAGGTTGAAATGTCGGTCTCCCTGGAAAGACTATTAATTACAGACACCCTCTGCTATTGTACCGCTACCGATAACTTTTCTATTATCCTTTTAAAGGGGATTTAAGACCGTGCACTCTTTAGCCCGCTTATGGGGTGTATAATCCATACTATCATCATTATCGATTACCTGTTTTTTTTTTTTTTTTTACATCTGTTCCGGAAAAAATTAAACTTGAGAATCTTATTATCCGTAGAAAATGATGTTCAGCTGTTAGAATCGTTCTCGTTATAACCGTGAAAACTAATTCTCACAGATGTTTATATCAGTTGAAAAAAATGGTAGAGGTATAATTTTGTTTGAGCCAAAAAGTTTGAGGCACGGTACACTTCTTTGTTGTTAATGGAAGGCTTGATGATTGCGGACGATCGCCGAAGGTGTCTGTCCGCTTGACACGCCGCCACTTTCTACATTGTAATTAATCAATATTACCATCGACAATGGGCTCCGAGGCAAACGCCATTCTTGCAATTTGCTGCTCCTTCTCTCCTTTGTTTACGCCGCGATTGACCGCAATTGTGATTTTAATTGCACCGCTTTGGGACCGGTCGTGGAACTGTACGCGATTTTTAATCATCATCGAACGGCGATGGTTTAAAATTACTTTGAACGGTGAAGAAAATTAATTGCTTAGTCGAAAAATTTGGCGAAAATTCGTAGACTGTAACGCGGTAGAGGTGGTAAAGGGTAATTTACTAATGATCACGAAGGATCGTTATTAACCCTTTCTGGTGGCGAGGCATCAAGCATCGGACGTGGAAGGACCATTGTCCATTCCGCTAGGTTCATTACGGTGTTCCAGTAGGGAATCAGGCCTGTGGTCTTTGGAAAAAGGAGCAAAAGAATCGGGTGAAAGAAAAATAAGAAAAGTGTCGGGGTCAGAGGAGACTGAACGGCTACCGTGAATGGCGTTAGCCTGACCCAAGAGCTGCCGGGCATCAAAGGGCCTCAAAAGGGCCGCTTCGAACCTCGGCTGTCCGGAGCTCATTTGTTTCCACCGGCGCAAGGAAAGATCGATCGACCGATGTCTTAACCCTGGACTCTCACAGAATCATCTGCTTTCGATAAGAAAAATTCTGAAACATTAATTAGATCGGCTGGTAATTGAGTCGTGATGGAAAACTGATTACCAGGAAAGGGATGGGGGAGGGCGCTATGGTAATTTACTCGCGTCGAGCGATCGATGTTGTTTTTACTAACAATGTATTTCTCTGTCAATATTCGTTCGATTGGCAATGAATAATTTCAATAACGTACATAGTAATTGAAAATATTAGTACGAATGGTAGAAATGAAGAAGTTACGAGTTCTTTCGTCGAATAGAAATCATTGTATCGATACGTTCTCACGGCAAAAAGCGCGGTTACATTATCTTAGGTGATTGCAACGAATGAAAATTCCATTGAACGATGCAGCATAGGCTGTACAGAGTAGTGTTCGATGATTTTGAAAAAATTCCGACGAGGAAGAGGTTACTAGGATTGCATTTACAAGCAGCGTACGGTAGTCGAGAAACGAAACGAAATTATCGATGCGATTGCCACTGAAACATCCCTCGACCGAAGGGGCCACCGACAAAGGGTCGATCAGTGGATTCTCTGCATCTGGCTTCGTTTTGTTTCTTTCGCGAAAGATAACCCCACAGTGGCCACCTTTTTGTTTGCACAGTAAGATTGCTTGCCTCTTGCTCGGAAATTGACCGAAGATTGCGGCCGACCGACGTTTGCTCTGCGGCCACGGCCTTAACTTTGCGCTACCACAAAAATATCATTCGCTTCCTCCTTTCCTCTTTCATTTTCTTCCTATCCTTCTTCCTCTTCTTCTTCGTCCCATTGATTTTCTTTTGCATTTCGTTTGTTCGGTAAGAAACGACCATAGTTGACCGTCCACGAAATCACGACGACTTATAGATTTGGATGAAAAGTAACAATTCTTCGTCAATTCTGATTCTCATCTTATTCGAATCGAATTTTTCCACCTGGAATTTACGAATGGATCAAAGTTCTTCGAAATGATATCATAAACATTTGAATGCAAGTTAACCGCAAAACTTCTCTGTCCCATCTCTTCCTCCTCGTTCCGAAGAGATGATGTCTAAGCTTATTATCGAGTCCCTCGAGAGAACCTCTCTCTTTCTCTTCGTCTTGCTCGTACGATTTGATCGAAGTTGATGGAGCGAGCACGGAGCTAACCGCCCAGAGTATTATGTGTCGAAAAATATTCAAGAAAACCTCTTCGGCCAGTCCTTCGAGGAGCAATGACTTTTGTCCGCCACGAATACTGTCAGAAGTGATTACTCGTAATGGATCGGTGTTCTTAATGCTCTCCCCACTTCGATCCTGAATTTATCGAGCTCGGAAACCTTGGATGTTTAACCCTTTGAACGATGCGATCTAGCTAGGTCACAGTGATGGAACTTTCAGAGGAAAGAGTTTGAAATTCGTTCAATTTTCACAATTATCCCACTGATCGACTATCGAGGAAAATTCTTAAATCTGTGATGTAGAAGAAAGGCAGGATCTATGATATTTCTAACGGGCCGTAAATCATTGGTATCGTAAACGGTTAAATAGAACCGAGATCAAGTATATAAGGAGACACGATAAACTCTGGTGAAAGAGTGCATAGAAGAACCGGTTAATCGTTGCAACCGAGGATTATTAATAAAAAGAGAAACAGGAGTGATTAGCTTCTCCTAGAACGGCTAATTACGAGAGGCATTAATTAAGCACCAACGACGAGGGGATTATTAAAGAACAAATCGGTTCTCCTTACATGGGGACAAGGTTTGATCGACGAGCCATGGAGTTAGCCGGGGGCAACAACGACAACCGATCGATGGATCGATCGATCGATCGGATTACCAGCCGTGCACGATCCTCGTTGCGCCCGGGAATCGTATCGACGATGTAGGATCGATTGCAGAATGAAAGACTGTGAACTAATCCGGTAGACAGAAGGGGAGGACGGACGCACGGGAAAGACGCTATTGAATTACCATAAAACGCCATGATTAACGTAAAGTAAACGAATATAACGCCGCAATGACCGCAGCCTGTTCTGTAACAGTTAAAGTATGTCCCCGCTATGGTTTCCTGTATCTCTGCTACGTTATCCCTCTTCATCATACAAACTGGCACGGTGTTTCTAATTTTATTGATTCATTAAATTTCATTCCTTAATATTACAGTCCATCTAATTGGAAAGTAACGAACAAAGGGCAAAGTCATTTTAGCGTTTCGACCCTTTCTGCGGGCGCAAATTCCTATCGGAATGAGTTTGATTTTTCTGGCGCAGGTGAATCTCGAATTGACGTTTCCCTTTTTTTTTATTCTCTCTCTCTCCGTGAGAGGACTTAAGTGGACGATGTGCGTGCACGAGTGCGTGAGAATTGACACGCGTGCGTGCGTGTGCGTGCGCGTGACGGTGTACGGTAGGACAGAACATATGATACATATGGGAACGTTAGGCTCTGTGGTTTGAAGCCCGTAACGTGTGGCCAGGGCCGTGTCCGAGCTGTAAAGCGCCCGAAGGAGAGAAGGTAATCGCGATCGGCAAAGAGTAACGAAGAAAAGGAGGTGAATATTCGAACGATAGCCGATTGCTTCTGCGTCTCGCTCCGTATCACCGCTCGATTTAGCCTTCGAGGATTGCGCAAATCGAGCAGGCTTGATTTCCGATCGATTGCAGTATCTCCGATGACAGGAATTAACGCTGTAGTCTAAATTAATTTAACTGCGCTCTTTGTAATATTGAAATTAGACTCGTGATCGATGTACTTGTCTCTGATTCGTTTGCTACATTACATAAGTTTGTAAGAGAATCGTTTGGCTGATCGATTACAAACTCTCCGTTGCGGCGAGACCGCATTCCGTCTTTAACCGGTCCCTTCGTCTACCCGTTAGTTCGTTACCATCGACGAATTCGTCGATTCGGTAGAACTTAAACTCTCCACTATCCAGATTTAACAATAAGTACCATGCGTCGCCGATCTTCCGGACGGATCCTTGGTATCTGTAGGGGTGCATGCCTCGAGGAGTATCTTGAGACAGAGGCAACAGGTCCAAGTGGTATCTATATCTTAGCATCTCCCCTGGCTCCGGCTGATTGATAAAATACCAACGATCTGCATACCGACACGTATCCGCGTGAACGTGCACTCGCGTTACTCGGGCTTCTGAATCCCGCGTCTACCAACCCGCCGAAAGGATACTCGTGGAACGTGCGGGTAAACAGAGAAATCATCTTTTTTTCTCTTGTTACCACTGGTTCCTGACTAATCACGTAATCGAGTAACAAGAATTCCGGGAACCCACTTCGTACTCGATCGTTTCTCCTCTCTGTTAGCGTATATACGGTCCATTTCAGTCCTCAATCTTGGTAATCGGTTTTAATCTATCGTTGAATGAGATCTTAGAGTGGTATTGCGCATTGCGAATTCCATCGATTTACTGATTACATCTCGGACGTTGGAATCACGTCGCTTTAGAGTCTCGTTTTACCGTGTTCTAAATTATTCATTACCTACCAAATGTTTTTTAATTGATGAGGTGATTAATTGAAAAAAAAAAATAGAGGGTACTCTTTGGGAGAGTACGATTTAAAGAAGAAACCAGGCAACATGTTGTGGAATAAATATGCGATAATTTAAAAAGTTGCACAAAGCTTGAATTATCGAGGTCCATTGAGAGAACGATCCTCCCCGTCGGGAATGTAGGTAAGAAGTATTCGTCATAATTTCAGGTCGTATAAAATTGGAATCGCGTGGTGTTTAAATCCGCCGATGTCTGGGACGTAAAGCGTAATTTATCGGATTAGGAGCGGGTCGTTTCGTTCCGAGTAGTAACGAGTGCATCGACGCGCGATACACCTTAGGCGGGAATAAAATCGCCGGGAGTGACGAAGGGTCGCGGCAAAAACGCGCCCTCGAACAGCTAATTTTTCATTCGTCTTCTCGGTCTATTTGGCCCCCTCTGCTCCCTTGCATGCTACCACTTACGTGTAGATCGGCCAAAGCATCCATCAACCGCGCGGCGGTGGTGACTTCGAGATGCAGAAAAACTTAATTACCTTCATTAAGCGAGGCTGCCTTGCCTTACCTTCGTTGCTCGGCTGCGTGATCGCAGCTGATCAGTCCACGATTTCGTCCGCGCTACGTGCTTGGATCGTTTCCGACCGATTCGTCTTGGATCGCCTGTCAAATCAACATTCCCGACACCATATGAAAATTAATTTTCGGCCCAACCAAAGGATGATTCCTTTCGTTCATTAACCGAAGCGTCGCGAACAACATTTGGATATGGTCGTACAATCCGGCGTATAATTTTAGTTTCATTTTCACAGAAGATCGTTTGCAAGTTTATCAAAGAATAAGGGTTGGAACTAGAAAATGGATAGAACTAGAATTTCTTATTCGGCTCGTGCCGTTGCAGGAGAGAAAATGCAGTGCGGTGTACGCGTGCACATGCATTCGGTCTCGCGGTAACGCACGAGATATTATACAATGCCTTCCCCTTCTTTTTTTTCTTCCCCTCACCCCGTCCGCTTAATGACTCGCCGCCGTAGTGCCGCCAAAGGGGCGAGCTTCGTGCCGTTTTATTTTCACTTCCGCAGGCACCCTATAGGCACCCGCTATTAATTGCCGTCGTTCCGCACCGACTTTGCCGCGAATCCATCTACAACCACCATCAGGGCGAATACTTCTGCGTGCCCGCGGGGTTTCCGCGCTTAAACTCGCGACGACCCAAAAGGCCGCGTTAATTTCTCGCTCCGTTCGGTCGATGAACTCGCTGCGACGACAATCATTATCGATAGAATTGAAACGATTTTACTTTAAATTATCGATGTCATTTTCAACGTGTTAACACCAATGGCGCATTAATTAACCCTTTCGTCTATCGAGACTATGACCAATTCGGTTAATAAATTTTCCGCAATTATAGCATCAAGGTCGAAGCTAAAGGTTGCTTTAGCAAACGCTCGATGACCTCTGAACAGCATTGTACCGCTCTTTCCCGCGTTATCGATGGAAAAATCTAGCATCACCTACGACAGGTAGATATGTACATGCTCGCGAACGGTAAACAATTAAGAACAGATAACTGTATCAGTTACTGTATCATACATTAGGCGTATTGTCAGCAACGTCTTCATGGTATCTTGAACGCGTATGTATAATCCGGAGGTCGGACGTGAAGGTACGAGGGGGACAGGTGTGGAGAGGAACACACCGATTAAGGAGGTGTCTATGGGAATTTATGCTCGCGTTAATTCACGGCAGCGAGAGTTTCAGGCTGTTGCTCGTACCCGATGCCGCTTCGTTATAGTCCTTTGCTCTCGTTTAACGGCCAGCAATAACGAGCTGACTACCCAGCGATAATAAAGCAGCAACGATAATGACAGTAAGAAGGCAGCCTCGTCGTGCCATTACTCTTATCGTCATCTTCGAACCGCGCATTCCCATTGTCGTGTAGTGGAAAATTGCCTCCGTTGAAATACCAGTGAAACACAGTACGTGTATTCCTTAGATTCATATCGTGTCGTTGCTAGTTAATTTCCTCTTTTAGTTCGATTGCGTTAATTTTCTCTCGACGTTTTTTTATTATTCATTTGCAACTTTAATCATCGATGACCGTTTGGCGTGGGAACGAACCCGAATACGAACAAGCATTTGGTCAGTCGTTTCTTTGGATCGATAGGAATTCGACGATTGTTTTCTAAGACGATATTCAACACGGTAGCAGAACGGGCCGTCATTCGCGAATACCACGCAATCACGTCGAATTACTCGACTGATTGGATCGTTTATGCTGATCCTTTGAACTTCATCCTTTTCCCTACCACAACCCCCGTCTGAGGATACACCTTCGCGATGCGGCCAGATCCTGGCTCCGTTAGAGTTCACGTTTGACCAAATAAGGAGGGAATAAAATAAGGAACGATGCCCGGTCGTGGATCGGTCTGCGGTCAGGGACAATCAGCCGGCGAATTACCGATATGATTGCTACTGAAATATTCTCGCCGACAAAGGTCGAAAACGTTTCTCTTCGGTTCGTGTGCTATCAAATCTTGGCAACTTTCTGTTTGCACTAGAGCTGTTGATTTACGAGATACCCGATTACACCCGGCTAGACAAAAATACCTTTTACTCTCGTTCAGGAGACACTTCTAGGATAAAGATTAGACGCGGAGCTAGCGTAGCTTATTAAATTAGGATGATACCGGTGTCCCACGTCTCGGACAATTACGATCCGATGGGTGTTTTTAAAGATCATCGCCGTGGCCGGTACGGTCAATTAGTGATCGGGATCGTCACCCGGGCTCGCGTATCGTATTTCCAACGTGGGAGGTCCGCGGTATCTCTTCCGATAGGATGAACCCGTGGAACTCCGTAAGAGGCTTCCACGTCGTGCCCTCTGCTGCCTTCGGAAATCCTTGGATTACGTGGAATCTGGGAGAAAAATGTTTGCACCGCCCTGGCGACAACCTTATTGAATATCCAGCTTAAACCGCAAGGAAAAAACAAACCGAGCATCCTTTTTTACCGGAAAAATGCAACCTTCCAAGACTTTGTTGCACGACGCGACGGTAACTCGTCGACCGAGGGAAGGATCCATGCGCGGTTGTAATTCGAGGCTCGATTACGCGTCAGCGTCGATCAATTAACGAGAATCATTAATATGTAGATCGTAGCCGAAAGTGAATGGACGTGGAAGGTGTCCACATGTCCTGGGACGGACGAATTCGGGTGCGATCATGCAAGAAATCTGGCCGAACGAACTGGAAGGGACGGGGATCCCCGTAACACGATCAGGCCAGTACGATCACTTCAGGTGATCCCTCGACGAGGCACACGAATGTATGTAAACGTGAAATCGTGATACGGAGAGAGATCGTCGCCCGGGTTGAAACCGGCACGCTCGTCCTCGCCTCTTTACTAGAAACCTGACCAACGTTCCTCTGTCTCCGACGATTACCACGTATTTCTGTCTCTTGAATAACGACGAGTATAATATTTCAGAAATATGACTGTTCGAAAATAGGTTTGAAAGAACGAAAAAAAAAAAAGAAAAGGCAAACTCCTTCGGTACGGTCATCGTGCGTTGCGAATCGCTGGTAGATCGTGAAATTCGACCGAGAAAATTCTCCGGGGAGAAGAACTGTGAACTCGCCTTAAGGGTTGTTAGGGCTAATGGAGGGTGTCGCGACAAAAGGAGGAACCGGGTGTCCCTCCAGCTTGTTGACTAAATAAAGGATTGCAAATTTTCGATTCGAACGGCCACGGGTTCCTGCATTTGTCTGACTAACGGTCGTCGATTTGTCACACGGCTTACACCGGCCTTCTGTAACTTTTCGATGCCTGAAGCTCTGCGAATAAACGATTTTAACGCGGCTTTCTCGACAATGAATCGCTAACTGGTCTAATGTACCGAGAAAATTATCGTCGAAAAGACGCGTCGTAAACGTCCGTTTACCCAGAAAATGGGCATCGTTCGGGGCGTCCCTAGGGATTAATAAAATCTTTGACAATTTCTATGATCGCGAAGGAAGATGCAAAATTTCTGCGTTTTTACGCTGCTACAATGTACGATTTTCGTAAAATGTTCGATAGAAACGTGTTCCATCCTCGCGGATCTTCCAGGCACGTCTCTGTTCTGGCCTCTGTAATTTTGCGCTAATCTCGCTCGCCGCGAGGAGAAAATGTTATCCCCGGTGCCAATCGCGAACGTAATCTTTCTATCTATTACAGACGACCCAACTCGTCCCGCGTATCTCAGCGAACTTTTGATCTTACCATCGGTATATTACATAATGCACACGAACACGCGAGAAGTTGTTCCTCGAGGTGAAATCACATGTTTACCGATCTTCAACGTAAAATTTCATCGTCGCTTATATTTTATATACCCGCTGACGATCCACGATTGGCAGGCTTTCCTTGATTTCCACTACGTGATTATTTTCCACGGTTTCGCGTCGATAACATAATCTTCGACACCAATCGAGCCTGTTAACGCGACAATATTTCACGATATTACTCGTGGAAATTGTGAAAGTATTTTCATTAGGATAATCGAGTGGCTTGGCCTCGATTTGTAATTTCTTCTTTTTCTTCTCTCCCTCGATTCGACCGGGACCGATGCAACGCGTTGCAGCACGCGTACGCGCGTTTCACCTAGTAATTTATGGAAATTAAAAAGGAAATGAAGTACAACTGAAATCGTAAAGAAAGAAACAGCTGAATTACTCGTAGCACATTGCCGCGAAGATGAACCTTCCGATCTTATCGGGGCAACGTTTATGCATGGATCCGCGCAGGTGTTCGCCACCCTTTAAGAAGTAATTTACTACGCGCGTATCAATTGTTGTAACACACGGGCTACCGTCGCTTTAAATAACCTTTTAAAAAGAACCTTGGAATAATGATGATCAATGCGCGGTTTCGGGACTACGATTATTCATAAACCCGCTAATCGACAATCTTAACGTTTATTACATCTCATCGAATCGTTGATGATGCTCTTAACGCGTGCCGATCGAGAGATCCAGACGGATATCGAATCGAAACGGGTCGTATATTACAAGAATTGTCTTTCGATCGGTAACACCGTGTGATGGAATTAATTTCGTGTTATAGCCGGTCGATTTTAATTTACAGCACCGGTTGCAGTTCGCGCCGGTGCAAATTAAATTAAATAAAGATAAGTGCTAATTGTTTGAGAGCCGCTGGCTACAGATGTCCCCGCCTAATTAGACCGGTCCCCACCACCGAAATTACACCTTTCGAGCCAACTCGAATGAAACACAATTCATTATCTCGAACTCGTGCAGCTTTAAGCTGCACCGAACTCTCGTGCGTCTTCTTTCTTACCTTTTACCGCTAATTGCATGCTGAATTCTGAACGTAGGATCGCTGTTTAGAAAAGGCAAGTACGGAATCGAGGGTGAACGAGGGAAAGTGGAAACAATTTAGCTCACAATACTCGCGTCCTCTCAGCTGTCCATTGCGGAGGGGTAAAGGCCATTAAAAAGGTTTGTCCCGAGACCGTTGTTTACGCGGCGGAAGTGGGCTATAATCAGAGCGTGGTGCACAAAACCACAAGGCAACGATATTACTGTCATTTCAACGGGCTCTCCCTCGACCGACGAATCCTCCCTCGCATCGAACAGCAAAATCGGCCGGGGAGGAAACCTGACAGACCTGGAAATTAAATGGCTCGGATTGCTGCGTCGTTATTAAGGGCAAAGGAGAACGGGTAATTACCACCGATCGCGTTTGACTCGTGGAAGAGAAAGAAAAAAAGAAAAAGAAAAACGAAGTTGCTTGTGATTGCGAACGATCGTGTCGCCGAACGGGGTCCAATCATCGTAGCCTGGCCCTTATTATCAATCTCGAACCAGCATCGAGCCGTGTTCGATACCGACTCTTTCCACCGAAGGCGAATCGACGAAAATTAAGTGTCCCTCTGGTATCTTTCTGCGGATCGTTCCACGCGATTATGGGGGTAATACCGTTTTGCCCGATGATAATGATAGATTTCAAAAAGAACATCGCGGTGTCCGTTCGTTTTATGCACCGAGACAGAAACCACCCCTCGCGTGACATCTTCCTCGCATTAGACACAAAATGATTTTCATATCATCTAACTCTGTCTCCTTTCGGCCGGTCGATCGGGAACCGACCATCTTGCCCGTTACTTTAATTGAAATCAGATTTTAGCCACGAAAATCGTCGTGTCCCGGTACGGTGATTACACGGAACGATTTCATCGAACGTTCGATTGGAAATCGTGATCAACGGTGGGCTGTACGCTTCTGATCGTTGTTATTGCTCGATCATTACCGTGCCAGTCAATTTCGACTTGCTGAAAATTGAACAATCGTTACGAAAGATATTTTTTATAATAGTCTCATGGACGACAACGAAATTGAGCACCGTCTCAGGATGCCCTCTTGTTAAAGAGAACAAAGTGGATCGTCCAATTATCGAAAGACTTTCACGATGAAAGAGCTAGATCGTGGTCAATCAATTATACGAATAGTTTTATGATTAAGTACCGTTTCGTCATCTGGGATCCACGATGTATTCCTCAAAATTTCAATGGATCCACGAGGACTAATTAGCCCCTGAAATCGTAGCCTCTTTTTTTATAAACACCTTGCCCACCTAACTGAAAAATCCTCGGGGTCCTAGACCCAAGGTATCAGGAGAACGGATTGGGTCGTATTTCACCCTGTAAATCTAAGCAAAGCAGCAACGTGTCTACCGGTGACATCTTCCTCATCGATCGGCAATAATGTGCGGTACGCCGTGAATGATGCCTTTACGGTCGTTCTTACTCTCCCTCTCTCTCTCTCTCTCTGCGGCTTAATTTATCGTTTTATGGTCCTTTCGGGGGCTGCGAGTTGGACGGTGGTTCTCCTGGAGAACCCCATCGGCGTCGAATGGGCCGAGCCCGTAGCCCGGCAGAAAGCAGAGAAAAGAGCTGACGATGCAAAATGAGAAAGAAGGAGGAACGTAGGGACACGGGAAGAAGGTACGAAGAAGACCGAGAAAGATGACGGGGGAGGAAGAAAGACAAATGAACGGCGAAACAAAAGGGCATCGACGCGATAGATGGAGTGGGGTTTTGACCAGTCGAGCAGAGGGTAAAAGAAAGAAGGGATGAGAGGGCAAGCAACCTTCTAGGAGGCGTGGCACACGCGGTATTAAGCAACCGCGCCACCGCATTGTAAAGGGCAAAGTGTTATTGTTCCGAGCGGTTCGAGAAGCTCGACTTAATTGGATTTCAAAACGAATTGTTTGCACACTTACCGGGACACTGTCACCATCCAAAACCGAAGCTTCTACGAAACACAGAAGAAGCTCGCCAAGTTCCTCCCGTTTTTATCCTCCCCGATCTATATAATATTATCCGTTTAACTGTGCGTTACGTTCAACCCTGTTTCGCACCGGATGCGAGTAACTTTCGTTCGCGGGAGAGCGATACAGAAGAAATAATGAAAGAGCCGAAAGCAGGGTTCGGGGAGGAGGAAGAGGGTGGATGATGAGGGAAGAAGTAACGAGACGCTCATCCGCGTTTTCAAGTCCATTCAAAAAGGTGAGAAGGTGTATTTCGAACGGTGTGTAATTAGAGTTATTACTTTAACAAGCCTGTTACCAAAGGAAAAAAACTATAAGAGCGGCGCGGCGCGGTGCGGGCGTGGAAAGGGGATGCGGTAAAAGGGGTGAAGGGAAGGAGGCGAGGTACTGGTCGAGCCATTGTTACCGGCTAATGCTGGCCTTCTTTGCATCATAAAGGCAATGCGCGGACCTGGCCTTTTATGCAGGCGACCGTGCACCGGGGATAGTGCTATACCCACACCGATGCAACGTTTTACACGCATACGCGTGCAAAATACACGCGAAAACCGCACGTAAGTACGCGGGCGGTGGCCCGTGCTACTTGCCTTCACCGTCTGCTATCTGTACGCTAAGTTATCGGAGCCGATTAATTTCACTTAAGGTACCAGCTGGTTCGCTCCGCTTCTTATTAGTCGAGGTTCGCGTCGAAGAACACAAGGTTGCAACGTGATTTTAACCCTTCCGCGAATGAATATCGATGATGTGTTGAAATAATTATTTGAAAGTCTTGGAATGAATTTTTATAGGTCAGCTCGGGTATGTACTTTCTCCGTAAGACAGATATTCGGTCTGTTCGTTTCGATGCGACGCGAAAGGCCTGGATCCTTTTGAAGGACCTGCCGACGGGTTTTCAGGCAAACGCAAGGACGCGTCGCAAGCTGCAGAAACCGCTGCGGAATAATTTGTCAAACTTGTCACCGGGGACAGCGGCGCGACCGTGGTTTCGCCTAATGAAGCGTCACGAAATTCCTCTGCGAAACACATTGACGATTTATCCGGCCCATTGCACCCGACTAGCACGTTATGGGAACGGTCTTATTTCACGGGACGTTACGACGTCTTTACCTCCGTTCCGCGTTCCTTTTTGCAAGAAACTTTCACGAACCGAGCCTGCCTATTCGCCAGTTTATTTACATGATGCGTGCAAACCGCGATGTAAACACGGGACGACGTTGAAATCGTCTCTTTCTCTACGCGCCATTAAATTAATTACCTCGCCGCGTTGCAAAGGGAACGATCTTCCACTTAACGTAGCCCCTCGATCGTTTCTTTCCGTCTATTTTAATTAACGAACGCCTAAATTATGCATCCACCTAACGCTCTCTTGATGCACTTTGGAATTAATGACCGATGTTAATTCGCCGAGTCAATAGTGTGAATTTCCGACCGACCAGGACATCGTAAGATCAACGCGGTCGAAGCCGGGGTTTAATGGCTGCGATTAATTATAATTTATTGCCGCGATGTGAATTAATCACGTAGAGAACGATCTTCAGTTGGAATGGACGACTATCAACTTTTCTATTGCAAAGAAAGAAGTATCTAATATAGCGGGTAATAGCTTTCAAAACATTTGGCGTTAAGAGTTGGCAGAGCCGTTTCGTTGGCGAATCACGGGACTACGTAATTCACAGTTTTGTCTGGGTTCATTAGCAAGGCTGCGGTGACGGTAGTTGGATTGGGCGCGAAAGTTTTTAACCCCGGTATTTTTGTAATTAAAATTAACAACCGGCACCTTGCCAAATTGTCTTCTTACGGTACGTTCCTCGGCGAACCGCCTTGGCAACGCAAGCAAGCATCGAGCGAAGAAAGGACGCTCGATGCTTGCCATCATCAATAAGTGTCATCGCGTTATACGCTTATCTTTACACGTATATATACGCGTATTATATAACTCGTGCACCGTGCAAGTATTTAGCGTACAACGGTGTGTGCCACCATTATTTCGCGAATTAATCATCATTTTTTCCCTCGCGACCCTCCGTATGCAGATTTCTATTAAACTTTATTTCTTCCACGGCACCTTTATCTTTTGTCGGCGCGTACAGGAAATGTTTCTCTTTGATTCAACGACTTGCATCGAAATCCGTCAGATCGTTGGTTAGAGAGAAAAACGTGGAGACGTGATTTTCGTAACTTCACCACCGTGTTCACGAGTCTCGTCGTTATCGAAAATACTTATCCGACGGCGAGAAAAAGGAAAAGAAGGACAGAAATGGGGAAGGTAGTAGTTAAAAGACGGCAGTGCTACCATCATCAATACGTGTCACGGGATACATAGTGCTCTCGATATATACAGGGTGTTCACTTATGGCCGGGTATATTTTGAGGGGGTGGTAACGAGGTGATTCTAAACAATTTTTTCCTCTCCCAAAATTCTTGTTAAGTCTTAATTTTTGAATTACTAAAGGAAAATAGCGAGTAATCAAAGCGCGTATAATACGCAAGATGAGCTTCGGGAGTGTCGGTTACGAACCAAGCTCGAGCGAAGTCGTGCAACCTTGTTTACTAACACGACAACGAGTAGTTTGTTCGAGGCCTCGGTCGGGTGCGGTTCTCATAGCCGACACTCGCGTCTAGGCTCGTGTGCTATGCACGCTCTAATTAATCGTTGTTTGTTCATTCGTAATTTAAACACTTTGGTGCAGAAAGATGTTGTTGAAAATCATCCCAGCTACCAGCACCCTAAAGGATGCACTTGCCGAACATCCTATTTATTTTTCAGCATGTTTGGTGAGTCATATCGAACAATAATGGTGGTGGTTTTCTGTTATTGTATCTTGTCGTAACGTTTATTTATTTAATTATTCATTATTAACCCTTTAATACAAAGTTTAACAGAAATAATATTGAGAACCTTCGTGCATATACGATACAATATATTACTATAGTACAGAACATATAGTACAGAAAATAAAGGTATAATGCGAGACACACGCAATAGTTAGTAGGCAGTGATAAAGGGTAGGCATATGATATGCGTTAATTATCGGGACACTCTGTATATTGAAAACGCGCACAAATGCACAATGTTGCACACCGACGAGCGCGTATTTACTACGGGACCGCCTTAATTATCTCTCGCCCTCTCTTTTGGCGCGACCACTGGTTATACGAGCACGTTGCTGGTGCTTTTCTGATATCTGCCGCGATCGGTCAGTTCGTTCTAACGACCGGACACGCCACACTGTATAAATTCGAGCCGTCGACCGTGTAAAGACGATTCACGCGTGTTCGAGAGGAACCAATAAGCAGCTGCTTTCTCATCGGGCTTTCGTCGTTATCGGTATGGGAAGAAGAAGAGGTTGAAATTCGAGTTGACATTAACATCGTCTCGAAATACCTCTGAGAAATTAACGAATCGACGTTTATCGTTTGCGAATGTTACTCGCGGGTCCAAGGTAATTCCTGGCCGAGTAAAATTAATCGAATATTTCGGGATAGATTCCTTAAGATCAGCGAGGCCAATTCGAAAAGAGTCGTATTAGAGACGGTATTCGGTAGTCGAGCGTAGCGGCGGCGGCGTCGGCCTCGAACCTGGTGGATCGTTGAAATGATTCCACTTATCCTCTACGGGGAGTCCCCGAAGAATCCAGTGCCGGTACAAAAGCCGATGGAAGCGAACTCGATCGCCGCAGGACGCCTGGCTACCGAAGATATTTCATTTACCGGACAAAAACTGCCCCCTCTTCTTCCCTCCCCTCTTCAGCGTTCTTTAACGCTCGAGGACGGAGAGCTAAGGGAGGAATTCGAATTAATATTCGGCGCTGACGTATGAAATTACAGGCAGCCTTGTCTGCCTGTTCCTGTCATCGTCCTTCGCCTTCTTCCTTCTCCTTCGCGTTGTTGTTGTTACCGGTGTTGTTGTTGTTGTTACCGTTCCCGTCTCGACGCCTTTCTCGCCATCCCGCTAGGAAACAAATGACCGACGATCATCCTGTCCACTCGAGACACAATGGGAAACGTCTCTCGGACACCATGTCGCGTCCACGCATCTTGTAACCTGGTGTTCTTTTTAAAATGCGCGCTCAATTTGGCTACCGATTTTGGTATAATGAAGATCATTTTGTACCGGTTGCGGCCCCGTTCATTGTCGTTCGCTTTCTCGGACCATCCTCGAGCGACGATGAATGGTAAAGAGGAATACCCTGTCGGCCTTGTAATTCCACGTCGCCGCTCTTCCTCCTCGATTACATACATTTTCTCGGGATTTAGACAAAGATTCGAATCTGACGAAAATCAATCTCCGTTCGTTTCATTTCGATCGAGAAGGCTTTGGAAGTTGTTCTTTCCGTGATGGGCAACAACGATTCTTCCGGAATCGAAATACGAACCAAACGAAGACTTCTCACCTGTTGGCCTCATTGTACGCGAGATAATTTGGTTAAAGTAACTAATCGTTCGCCCTTTTCAGTCCTGCCGCTTATATACCACGGTGCCGAAGCCGCGGCCCCTTTTGTCGTAATTAATAGTCCTCCCCGCGAGTCCCTACTGCTTCTCCTCTAAATGATTCTTCATCCATCATCGTGCGGCCAACTTTTCAGCCTTTGCCTTTCGATTTCCCCAAAAACCGCTTCCCATCGGTGCTCGGTGGTCAGTTCATTTTCTTTCTATCTATTCTAAATATCATCAACATCCATTTACAACCAATTTACGTTATCCTCGAAGTCGTTTAAATAGAAACGTCTTTCGAGCGAAAATCAATTTCTATCGTCGATTGAAACAAAAATGTCGATTATTCATCGTGCTCGTTTCGAGGCGGCACGGTTTTCGCCGGCTCGTCTTTATTCATTCTTTTATCCCCTGCCACCCCAGAAGTCGTTTCGGTGGATAATATCACGATCTTGAATTCGTTCGGCGAGTCATCGCTTAAAATGATAGTAATTGTTCGTTAATTCGAAAGGAAGAATCCATTTCCATCTTGCGTTTCGAAGAGAATGTTGCTTCGTGAAGGAATAAGAAAAGAAAAAAAAATTGGCCAGATGTGGCGGCTTTTAAGCGACACACCTGCTAATTTCTTCAAATACCGCGACTAGTCCTTTTCCAAAGAAAAGAAAGAAAAAATGTCTTGAAACAATTTTCAAAACGATATTCGTACCCAGAGTTTGTAGACTCTCGAGTTCTCTTTAATCCGGGAATGTGTGTTAAAAAGAAAGAAAGGAAAGCAACAATGTTCATAAAGCAGTCTCCGGGGAAAAGTCGTAAATTCTCGGCTATGTATTTTACAAATGATTTACGAAACTCGTATGCAAATGCCGGCCGCGACGTTAAAACGATAAGTTACAAAAATGTTGATACTCGAAATATATCGTCGATTGGTAAATCTGATTCTCGCTTCCACCTTTCTCCTCTCTATCGTCGTTCGATCTATTCTTTCTCACCACCTTTCCTCTTGATCCTCTCTGTTTCACTTTCTATCCCTGCTTTCCCTTTGGTTGCAGCGAGGCGCCCGCGCGCACACGCGAGAACGCGACTGCACATGCAATCGCATCTCGATGACCGTACCTGCCGGTGATTTAACGACTTGTCACCCACTTTATCAATTTACCGCCGCTGGAGACCTCGGCTTTACGCACGTAAACTGGCCATCCAATGTGTACTTATAGTTTCTACCCACCGCGCGCGCTCTATCGGTTTAAGTAATGATTCTGTCTTCGCGTTGACTGCCGAACGGTTGCTACGAACATTACTCACCAATAATCTGAAATTCAAAATTACCGCTAGCGTTCGGCTAATAGTAATCACGTGTACGACGAAAATTTCCATTTGTTTCAACATCCTTCCCACCGATGTATTATAATTTCTCAACTGTCATACGCGATTGAATGAAATCGTAATCTACTTAATTAATTCTCGATACTCGTACCCTTGTATTTCAATCGGAATTTCGAGAAAACAGTTTAGCAGGACACAGGAAATCGCTTTAACGAGGAACCCTGTAAAACAATACTTTCCACGAAGGTGAAGGAAAAAATACGTTACAAGGATGGTATATCTCGAACCAACCACGGGACCGAAAAATGGTCGGGATCGAGAACGAAGATAAGGCCCGGGGACGTTGTGTCCCCCGTGTTTTCGGAGTTTGCGTGGTAATTGTCCGGCCATATGCTCGTTCGAAACTCGCCCACCGAAACGTTCGATGGTCAAGCAAGCTCGAACATCGTCTCGATTATTCCAACCACTTTCTTCTTTTTCTCTTCTTCATTTTAATTACAATATTTAAATTTCTCTACGGCCATGTGTTCGCTCGGCATTTCCGCGTCCTCGAGCTTTTTATCTTGCACGAACACATGCCGTTGCGTCTATTTGGAATCGTGTTGATCGCGTGGGTACCGGCACGCAAATTACGAGAGAAAACTGTTGGCTAAACATTCGGTTATCGTGATCGCGCCACGATAATTCATTACCTTAATACGGCCACATCAGATACAACGTCGTAAGTGGCCGCTCGATCGGACACCCCGTGTGTTTCGATCATTTCTGAAAGTGCCGGTTGAATTATTTTGTCGGTACACGCGAAACACCGTGACCAATGGTGGCCTTCGGTTTCTTCCCAGTGAAATTTCACTGTTAAATCTTAATTTTTCTCTTTTTTTTTTTTTTTTTGCAAATGACTTAATTACTCAAGCTCGCACGAGGGTGAACTCTTTCTTCTCGACTAATAACGTAGAGAGGGAGGGTAACAGGTAGGGTGGCGATAGAGCATCGCGTTGAAACGATCGTGGCTACCGGACGATTTGTCATCGGATGGGTAACGACGGGCAAGCGACAAATCTCGTTCGTCCGGTGTATTGATGAGCATCGATGATGCACGCTACTCGATAATGACAAGTTACCATCGATTATATCGTTTTCCATGGGACACCTGCACGCGCCGTGCGTATCGCCACGAAACGGGTGCGCAATTAAAATATTCGATTTTACGATAAGCTCATCTTGATGTATGGATCTCCTTACTTGGATGTTCCACAATTTATCGCGGTCTTTTATCGTGAATTATAGCGGATCGAGTTACGTTTTCGATCGAGATATACGAGCGAAAGGAGAGTGTTACTTTTCGACTGATTTGAAGACGACAAAATGACAAATGTGACGTTGCATTGCTCAATAACGTAGATTATGTTTCGCCAAATGGCAGCTTTATGCACTTAAGAATTAAAACGATGTCGGTTTTGCAAGGATAATTGCAAGGTAAAGGTACACGAATTTCGTGAGCTCCGGAGCAGTTGCGAGCAATTATTGGCCCGTGTACGGCATTATGGCTCAATTTGCGCGAACGTCCTGAAAATACGAGGAGATTCCCGTTGATTTTTAAAACGCACGCACGCACGCGTTTACGCAAGTAGCTGTTCGCACTGTTGGCACGATTACTCCCGGTGAATTCCTCTTTTTTATTTCTTTTATTTTCACCTTCCAGTCTCGTCCATCCTCGGTTCTGTCACGTCGACTCGACCAACTGGTTTCGCCTTAATCTTCTTCGACGAATCTTCGTGTCGCGCGAAGTCGAAGAAGAAGAAGATCGTTAACGGCGATGGTTCACGAAGTTTGCTTCGTCGTCGAAGCGATACGTTTCGACGTTTCGACGAACGATTACGCCCGGTAAATCGTGGCTAATCGTTTTCTCGCGCCGGCTATCCCTCTAAATCGACCGTTTCTCTTTTTGCCATCGTTACAGCTGTCCAGAAGGAATCCTGGTGTCTCTATCGGGCTCTGTTCTAAACGCGTATAACAGGAGTAACGTCGTTCGAAACGTTTTTCACAGAAATTTACCACGGTCTTGTACGCTCGGCTCGTTACACCAGCGTGTTTAAGAGTGTATCAGAGCAGCAGGATCTAGAAATAATGAAACTTTCCTGCCAATTTGTTAACTGTTTAACGTACCCTCGTAAAATCCCGCATAAATTACGGTTAATCGTCGTCGCTTCGTGCTGATTTTACACTCGAGCTCGCCCCGAGGCTGAGACTCTCAAAGAACTTCATTGGATATTCTTCAATTAATTACGCTAGCCTTGCGTTCTTGCGTACCACTGTGCACGCTTCCCGTGGAATCTACACGGGGTTAGACAAAACGACGGAAAACACTTGTAAAGATGTACGCTTCTTCGTTAACAAATTGTATGTCAGAATATTAGGTGCACGTAACAAATTCTCACAAGAAGGGCACAAGATCTTAGGGAATGTAAGGAATTACAAAATTCGTTACAGAGAATTTCACGTTTAATTCATTTTTCACAAGTTCCATTTAGAAATTTAAACGGATAATTGTCCGGGGTTTGGATGAAATCGGTATCCCGGAAATTGGTCACTTCCGTTCTCCCGGTTCGTGAGTTACAATTGTTCTCCTTTATCTCGATTTCGAGGGAGTCGATTAAGGTGCGCGATTCGAACGGTCATTTTTCTAGAAGACCGCTTAAAATGGACGCAAATGCGTGCTCCTTGGGCGCGCGCATCGGTCAACAGGATGAAAGCAAAGGTGTGGAAGAGAGAAAGGGAAGAAAATAAAAGGTTGAGAGAAGGAGAAGGTGACCGGAAGTGGGAGCAATTAACGATATAAGTGGTTCGCTGGTCTCGGGACTCCGATAAGATCGGCTAACTCGAGTCCTAGCTACTTTTCTTGCGACCATTCGATGGGAAGATAGTAAGCTCGACGAGGCAGGTGCCTTTTGGACACATTATACGCTCTTACTCACCTCGATCCACCTTTTTTTTTTTTCTTCCTCCCTTCCACGGCCGAGTTGGCCCTCGTTGTTCTACCATTTCTTCTGCCACCTTTTTCTCCCAGTTCGCGCGTGCAAGCGGAACGCTTTGTTGCCTCGCATCGCGACGATGTTCGATTCGCGACGACGTCCAACGAAATAACTTTATTTACCGGCATCGATAATCGATAAATTGCCCGACGACCGGTTATTTGCATTTTATTAAATGTCCACCCGTTTAATCGCGTTCCGCTACCATACCCTCTTTGCCTTATGTTTCCAGGCAACGCGTTATTAATATTAAGTAGGTGTCGCCATCGATTCCTGGTAAGACTGCAGGAAACGATTTCAATCCTTAGATAACGGGATAGCAATCGATTGACCTCGCTGATTACCAGATATTATCGTTTCTTTTTCGTGTTACCGATCGATCGGAAGATATGATTTTCATCGAATATCGTGTATGTTGGTGCACACCTTTCCGTCAATTATGACTTCATTATCTGGTCGTGGACGAGGATTGAGCTTCTTGCCTGTGTTTCGCTAAGTTTTTCGTACAACGTAGAAAATCGAGGTTACAAGCTTTGATGTTAATTTTATAAATTTTATTATAAGATTTCCGGACCCCCGAAATCTCAGGGCCGGCCCTGGGGCTCGATTTCGTTTGATCAACGCGAACAGGTAAATTCGTGGGTCGTTGTTGAAGGATCGGGGGAACAGGATGCGGGGGCAGTACTTCTGTTCCGGTGATTCTCTTTTGTCGCCAGTTTCAGGATGCAGAAACCCGGCAAAAGCTCGATTTGACCGTGGGTTAACCACATCCTCTTGTTGGCTCTCTTCTTCTTCTTCTTCTTCTTCTTTGGTTTCCATCGGGCGTACACCTTCGGGAAACGAAGCTGCGTGGGGAAGGTGAACTCGAAGGGAAAAAAAGGAAAGGGGAAAAAAATTGGAACTGTGATTTCCTACCGCTTTCAGCTAATAAGCGTATCCGTTCTCCGGCTGACGGCCTGCAATTATGCATGAAGCGCGAGCGGTCGCGGTTCTTCAAAGATTTTACGAGATATTTAACGCGTTCTGCCCGACACTGTCCCACGGAAGTGACGCTCGTTTCGTTTCGGTGGCAAATGCTTCCGTAGAAAGTGAGAACAGAGAAAAAAGAAGAGCACGATTTAATATTTCACTTTCCTTCTCCCCTCGACTCGCGCAGCGTGTTAAAAAAAATGAATTAGTTGCAACTCACCGTAGACGATTCCACGCTCTGCGATCGTCAATGATATTTTATTGTAAACGTATCTCGTGTTGATTACCCGCAAAGTTAAATCGATATTTCCGCGAAATATATCGCGTTTCCTAAATCATACCGCATATGTTTCTTGCTGTAATTACTGCTACGTGCGATTAGTATACATTTCAACTTCAACTTCAATTATGTACATCTACCCAGCTCGGGTATATCCTTTCACCGGAGGATCGTTAGCGCGTTATCGTGACGAAATCTCAGTTTCTCGATGCGTTTCCTGTCAACCGTACGTCCAAAGCTTCGCGAGCTCCGAAAAAACTTAATAACATAATTACTTGATAGCCGTGACAAGCAAATTATCGTCTGAATATTCATTCAGGGTTCCCGAAAAAATGTATGTTTACACAGAGCGCACGGTTGGCTTCGAATTACGTCAGGAAAAGAGAGAAAAAGGGAGAGGACGGTTGGGGAAAAATCGTTAACACGGTGCCAGTGGCCGACCGCTAATGGGGCCGAAATTAATTTCACGTAATTGGGGATACGAGAGAATGCTGCCGCGTCCTGCTGGCTACCCGTTTTACCCTAATAGGAATAAAATAAGCCCTTGTGCAGCAGTTAGCGCTCGCTCCTACATAATTGCAGCGTCGGCTGACCAACGCCGGAAATAAGCAAACGCGATTAAGGGCCGAGGAGCACGCTGTCACGCTTCTCGGCTTTTACCTTCGATGTAAGGCCCTTGCAAATTACATCGTACGCGTATTCACGTGTCTGTGCCAGCCTGTTGAAATTCGTCCGGTAATCAAGACGAGACTACCGTTTCAACTGCTCTCCTTTTTATCCTTCTTTCCTGAAATTCTTTCACGCGAATCATTCAGGAAATTTTCTTTGGTACTGCTCGAACTTAATTTACTTGTTTCGATCTTTCAAAAAAGAAACTGATACTCGTTCCTTTCGTTTTCCTCCTAACCGTGCTGTGATTTTAATCTATCATCGCCTTTGGTTCGTCGTTTTAACTTCCCGAGGTGAAAAGAAAGCGTTAATTCAAGCATTCAATTTAATTTTATACCTCGTCGTATTTGCAACATAATAATGCAACATAGATATAATGAAATGCGGTGGAAGTCGGGCAACGAAAACATTTCTTGCCACATTGATATTCCCTCTCGATAACTTCTGTTTGCCTTATGAATACTAACGAACTTGTTTTATTCGACGTAAAACAAGGGACTAAGGATAATAATGACAGAGCAGAAGTTAAATTCAGTATAATATATTTTCCATATAATAATTCTCGCTATACAGACATTATTTTACAAAGCATGATTTATACTATGCACTTGTTGCTGCAATTACTTAACGTTAAGTCGCACGATACCGTGAGACTCGATTCCTCTAATCGTAAGTTTTCTCGTTTCTTTTTTTTTTTTTATTTTTTCATTTTAAACCACGTATACCTTCCTCGTCTCGTACAACCTAATTTTATACATTCATAATACTGGTATTTCATCGGCGAATGCGAAAACGCCGTGTCCGAATCGTCAACCTCGATCCTTCGTTATTCATAATAAAGACAATGGTTTGCACGATTCGGACACGTTTCTCGCGTTCTTCTACGTATACTGAAATCTGAAAAATACTTTGAAATATCTGGTTATCACGGTTGGTTTCCATCTTACGCCCTAGAAAAACATCTGCGATCCCGACGAGTCCAACCGTATGGGCCACCTTGTATCAGACTTCGTCTGCGAGCCTGGCTATTTACAGTTTAACGCGACGAAATGATATCCTAATTCGTATTTACAACGGGAGCTATCTCCCAAGTTACAAGAGTTGAGTTTAGAATCGCATCGTTAACTCGTTGCGTATTTAACTTTCTCAGCAAAAAAAAGAAATAGATAGAGGTCCTTTATCATTTTGCAATTTAGTCGTTCGAGGTAATAAATTGTTAACCGAAGAAAAAGGATTCCTTGGGGTGCAGAAGGCAGAAGAGGATACGCAACGAGCTAATCAGCCGATCCGAAGGGAACAGGGGTGAAAAATGCTGGTTTCGTCTTTGGAACACGAGAAGCGCTCGAATAGTTCGACGGTCTCCTCTGCGTCCTCTTTTCCGACTTCTTTTTTTGTCGAGCGACCGCTTGTAATTTCGTGTCATTTCAGATTTCTTCCCCCGCAGGCAGATCCTCTCTAATGTCATATTAATTGTAGATTCGCGTTCGTACGCGATTGGCTCGTTTCCTGCCCGCGCTGATCGTTCCCGACGCTCGATCTAGTCATCTTCAAACTTATTTTCTCTCCCACCCATCTTCAGCTTTTTTATCCGCGTCGACGAAAGTCGCTCGACGTTCGATTTTTTTTATCAATTAATATACCAACCATATTGGTGATTCCTGTCGACGAGGCTGGACTACGAATGTTTATGCAATTGCTGCACGTTAGAATATGCAACGAATTCATCCAACACAGAGCACTTTTTGAAATATGTGACGGTGGTAGCGAACAGAAGTCTTGAGAGGATTTTGCATAGACATCCGCAGTCGCTATTGACAAAAAGAACAAACCCGTTGAGTACACAATCGTCACGATCGAGCATTAAATACTGATTCACCGTACCCCTGTTCGTTCATAAACGTACCGTTCGAATCACAAACTTTGGTTAACCACACAATGCTTCCTCCGCGCGTTCTCATTATCGTGGAAATCCCGGACGTCCGTGCCGTGTCACTTCCTGCGTTCCACCTCACGAAATCGACCGTTCCAACGTTAATTCCGTGTCAATATCGCGGAGTTGAACGCGTTCGCTGCCATCATTTTCGCAACCCCTTTCGTTTCCACTTTCTTAGCTGCTCCAATATGAAAGATTCGATCCGCGGAAGATTAACCGTCCTCCTTTTCGATAGAACGCGATGGAATCTCGTCTATCGATCTTTCATCATTATCTATGCCCTAGATATCGTGTATACTCTCCTCGTCGCTGTCCGCCCTTATACTCTGAGGGCTGTCCTCTCTCTGGATCGGTGATCGGTCGCGACTGCTGCTCCTGTCTCTCTGTCTGCTCGCCCTGTTCAGATTCTCCCTTTCAGGGCTGACTCTGTAGTAATTAGCCATAGGAAGAGCTGAATTGCCTGTTAACGAACCGATACTGTTGCTAGGACCTGCTTGAAGCATGCTGGCTGGATAGAGTCTCTCGTCCTTGCGTACGGGAGATCGTTCCCTTAACGCTGGACTCTTGCTCCTGTCCCTTTGTCTAGGTACTCGGTTCATGTTCTCCCTGTCCCTGTTGTCCGCCACTTCAGGGCTGTCTCTGTAGTAATTGCTCAAGTTCGAACTCGCCGTGAGAGTTCCAAGCGAGTTACTCGATCCAGCCTGTACCATCGTCGGTGTGTATAGTCTTTCGTCCTTCCTCAACGGCGACCTGTCTCTTATCACAGGACTTCTGCTTCTGTCCCTTTGCCTCGACGATCTCTCCAGGTTCTCTCTGTCCCTTCCGTCGGTTATCTCTGGACTGTCTCTGTAGTAGTTGCTCATGGTCGATAAACTAGAGCTGGCTGTCAAGGAGCCTAGCGGATTACTCGGTCCTGCCAGGATCATCGTTGGGGGATACAGTCTGTAGGGTAGAGGTTTTTGTAAGGTCACAGCCGCGGATGCTTGCTGGAAGAAGAGTCCGTTGGTTGGTAACGCGTGTGCACCTGGGTAAGGCCAGTATCGTCCTGCCGCAGGATGCACAGGAACCGCGGCTGCTCCGCTTCCATAAAGTTCCTGGAACGCCGCAACTGCCATATTGTTCTCGAACACGACCATCGTCTGCCTCTTCCACTTTGTTCTGTAACGAAAATAACGAGGAAGCTTAGATATTATCTTTTTATTTCTCCTTTTCGTTTTCGTATCATGAATAAATGTTCGTTTTCCCTGCAATGTATCCTACTTTCGTTTAATCTAACATTCTCGTGTGATTATATATCGTTCGGGACTTAACGATCGTGTGTGGCTATTCATGAGCAGAAAAAAAACTCTCATGCTTTTCTACGATTTCATTAAACGCTACCTTCCTCGTCTCCTTTCCCTTCGATCGCCTCTCAATCTCCGTTCGCCTATGTAAATCTCGATCTGGGACAATTACGGTAAAACGGGTTGGCGTGCCGACGGGTGGTTACGTTGGCCACACTGTTGGCCGGCTGATTATACTAACAAATAGCCCGTGGAGTTTCGCTGCCTAATCATCGCGTATCATGCCACGCGCTCGCCACTTCCTGCGAACCTTAAAGCGCCCTTAGACGGGAGGGTTGATACCGGCGAACAACATTCGTGAAACTCTTGGTATACACACCGAAATTCACTGTACGTGGAATATAAAACATTGTCTCTTGCCTTTGTTACTCGAATACCGTGAATTCTGACTTTTATAACGGCATCGGAATCGGACCAATTACGCAACTCGTTGTACTGCGTACAGTAATTATTAAAGAGCGGAGAGGAAGATTACAGTGCCGTGTCTGGAGCGACAACGTTGTGATTTAGTTCTTTCTCTCACTCGGCTTACGGCACGTTTGTTATTACTGTAAACGCAACATTACACTTCATTGTCCCGCGATTGCGTATCGTCGTCTCAGGATTACAACGTGTCATGGACAAAAATCAGCTGTTATACGGTTGCGAAGGAGCGATCCGATAAAACAATTTTTCATCGATGCAAAACACAATTTGCTTGATAATCGACGGCAGTTATACGCGTGATCGATCCTCGTTTAATATGGATTCACGCTTCGATAGTTGACGATCGAACGGTAATTACCTCTGGAATAATTAGAAAAAAAAAAAAAATAGCCAGACGAGCTTTTACGCGAAAGTACCAATAAAATTTTCACCAACCGAGCCTGTCCACCACCACCACCGTCAAACGTCACGATTATCCCCGACGATAAATCAGCCTGGTGGTTTCGCCACCCTCTCAATTAAAAGCCGACGATTCGCTCGCTGCGGAATTCGAGGCGATAATTAACGAGCTTCGTCGACGAGGGGGGGGTGGCATTCGTTACCTTTTTTCCATAAAAACCGGCGGCACGAGATAAAAATTAAAAACAAAAAAAAAATGGTTATAGCTTCGAAACGAGGCCGCGAATTTTACGAGAGGATCCAGCAGGGGGTGGTGGTACCGGTGGTGGTGAGTTGAAGTTCGTTGTCGTGGTAATTAATAATCAGGAGATCCGTGGCTGGCAAGGGACAAAGCGGCTCTAACGGATATGCAGCTCGCACGGAAAATTCGACAATTAATATATTTTGTGGGGTGCATATAACCCAGCCCGTTCCCTCTTCGACTCGCGTTCGTCTCTCTTTCTCTGGTACTTGGTGTTGGATCGTTTGAAAATCTGGGCCACTCTCTCTCTCGATATACCCCTGCTTTCGGCCTTTTGTAACGTTCCAGCCTCGCATGGAGGGGTAGCAGTAAAATCGTTCATGAATTTTAAACAGCCACCTCTGAATCGAGCCACGATCATTTCTCATTTTTCTGCCGGCACGTTGGGGAAAAGAAGACCACCGAACGTTTCAATGAAACAAGAGAAGAAGAGAGAGAGAGAGAGAGAGAGAGAGAAAAAGGGGTGAAAGAACGTAGACGACAAGTTGCAATGAAAACCACTCGTGCGATTATGTGATGAGTAATGTTTTTTAATACCCCCGCCAAGGGTTGGCCGGTCATTTTCGAGTGCAGCCACTCTAAAACACCCTTAATTGCAGTAGCAGCTCTTTGTATCGGCATTGAATAACCACGGGAGGGAGAAAGAGAGACGAAGGGTCGGAAGTGACGACGGAAAGAGCCGAGAGTCATTGATTTATCGTTCTCGAGAGGTTACCCGGGGGTTGCTTAGATCTTGCCTCGAATAAAACGAAGGGTAAAAGGGGGGCGGACTCCGGCATGGCCGAGAGAAGTGTCAAGAAACTGTAACGATTCAGCTTAATGATCGTCGACTCTTTGAAACGAAGTAAAGGGATCGTTATTCCGATGACTCTGGGAAAGATTCGTTCGATCGGTGAATCCTTGAAAGTCTAACGGAAAATTTTAACGCCTTTCGACCGATATCGATACGTATCGATGAGTATTCAATGGAAAGTGGTAGAAAAGTTACTTTGCTAATTCGAACATAGCAAATTGAAGCATTAGTAAGCTATCAAGAGAGTTTACTTAAATCAACGAAGGATAAAAAATGACGAGACCAACGCGCGGTTGAAAGGGGGAGGGAAAAGCTGAGGGGGAGAGTTAATGCATTTATAATGGTGTTTGGAACTGGTCGGTGGTTTTGCGGTTACAAGTCCTCGCGACGCTAATGCAGCCAAGCTGTTCGTTTGCCGTAATAATAACGGCGACAGATAGGAAGGAGCATAGAATAGGGCGACATATTTTTCAATTATTATTTGCTCGACTGACTACGGGGACACATGTTCCTTCGGGGTCCACGCAGAGCGTTACAAAGGGTGAACCAGGAACTGGAAGTTTGAATGGAAGGCGAACTAATTTTCCGCCGTGTTACGCTGTTAATATTTTCCTAACGTCGATCTTTGACAAATGTAATAATTGATCCTGAACCTGTTACAAAGATCCCGTTAAACTATCTTTTTTCCATCGGGGAACAATGTAACCGGGGAGAAAGTCCGCGTAAATATAGCAATTACCTAAAGCATCGTATCAAAGCGTGTTGCCGGAGGTAAATGCGAGCAAGCTTCATCAAGACGATCAGTTAATTAGAGACACCGACAAAAACATTTCCATTGAAACCGGTAAATTAGGTGCAAATTTTACCGCGGCAAAGGAACGTGTAGAGAAATGCAGAGAAGAAACGGCATCGTTTTTCTTTTCTCTTTTTTCTTTTTTTTCTTCTCTTTTCGCCAGTCTCTGGTAATAGCGTGGCGACATCGCTAACGCGTCGTGTGATACATCGCAATCGTGAGAATCCGGCTTCGTTGTTTCTCCAGGCTTCTCGGTGCCCACACCGGAAGAACGTACGAGCTTCCCACGCCTGCTGGTAAACCGCTTCATAACGGATCGTCTTGATTTCTCGGCTAGCCAAATGCACTCGTTTCGATCGGATCGTTCGCCGACCACGGTTAGTCGACGGAAAAATTCGTGTCACGGAACTGTACACGATTTCGTGTTGTGATTTCAAGTCGAACGAAGGTAAGGAGGGGTCGAAGGAATTTCACGAAATGGCTGGAAAAAATTCAGGCTAAACAGTACCGGGACTCGGACGATAAGCGAAGGGCGATGCGCGGGGATAACGATGCATTTGCATGAGCATTTTTCCACCTTCCACTCGAGTTTCTCGTCTAAAAATACATATCGAGTGGCACGGTCATTTCGTTTTAGAAATCCACCGTTTTCTCGCTTCGTTACCGGTTACCCGGGTAAATATTTCGAGGATGAAACTCATGGAATTTTTAAGAGTTTGATGCGTCTTATTATCGCCTCGGCATCTCTATTCCCTGGTCCGTTACACGCGTATTCATAGTTCTTATCCAATGTTTGTATGAGGTATTACTTCTGAATAGCCATGTAGTAAAACATTATAGCGTGTTCCATGGTTGATGGTGTGTTTAGCGCTGATGGTATATAACGAGCGCAAAACCGTGTGAAGGATTCCTGTGCCCCTTCCACGTTACAGGACAATCCTGTTCCATGTGACGTTTTCACTTGCTCGTATTTTCATCTAAGCCGCGGGAAGCACGATGGCTTCTTCAGCTCGGAACGTAATAGAATACTCAGCTACTCCACTTTCCTCTCGTTTACCACCAATTATGAAATCAAACATCAATCTCGAACCTGCTGTATTTCTGATATAATCTCGATCAAATCTTATCTAAAGATTTCAACAGTGAAAATTAGGAAAAATATATTTCCATCGCAAACTTAACGGTGATCCTTGATTCCGAGTTAATTCCACGCTTCGATTAGCAGTCGTGTACGTACACTTGTTTACCATTAACGGTGGAGATCTTCAACGACGGTACGTGTAAAGATTAACGCCACGTTTCATTAGGAAAGAAAATCGGTACGCTTGACGATCGATCGATCAGCGTGTCGTGTGTGAACGCCACTCACCATCCGATTTATGACCGCGTACGTAATTAACCGATAAGTAGGCAGCAGGAGTAACCTAACGAGTCCTAATGACTTCTGAATAATCGGGTCCGATGCGTACCGAGCGTACACGGACGGAAAAAGCGTGGAACGAGCAGTATCGCTGATCGGTAGCGGGCAATTTAGCGTACGAGACCGCGATCGATTTCGCGGAAAGCACGTTTGCCGGAAGAAAATCACGGTAACTGGACGTTTTAAATGGTAGCATGGAGATTCAAGAGCGAGTAAATAGTGGTCGAGGCAAGTGTTCATTATCGGCCGGGCCGACCAGTTTCGTTTTACCTTCCTCGTCGTTCTTTTGCCAGATTACCGGGCGATTTGCGAATCAAACCGAACGCGTTTAATTACCCGTTGACCTTCGTTTACGGGAAGTTTGTTTTGCCGAGAATGTTGTCGATGCAAATTCGTGGAATGGCGATCGATCGTACCCTTAATCCTTTAAGTAGCTTTAATCTTTCAGCTGCACAGTTGTGACACGGCGTACAGTTTTATATACAATGTTCGTTTCGATGTTGAAAAATAAAGTAAAGGAAAGTCGGATCGGCGGATAGAGTCGATTTCAGGTTGTTCAGCGGCATCCTTTGTGCCCGAAAGTGGTTTTCACCGAGTCATGCAGTGGCGCCTGCAATTTCGTCCTCCCGATACTTCGCGGTCCTCCTATCTACTTTCCATCATCACGCTCGTTAGTCACGAGGATCCGGTGGTTAACGAGCACCGAGAAAAATTAAAATCTTTGGCTTTTCATTGTCTTCAGGAATTACTCGGACACGCTCGATTTTCTCCACTCGAGACGAAAGGTAGAAGGAAGAAAGATTTTTGAAAAATTATTCCACCTTTAGGAGGGAAAACTGTTTCGCTGAAAGTTCTTCGAGCTCGTTAGCAATCCTTCTGCCGTCTAACGGCATTCTCAACGGTGAAAGAAGAATTTCTAATCAAAGCTGATTCAATTAGACCCCACGCCCGCGTCCGCTTGCATTTTAATACGTACACATTGAAACGTACCTTCCTTCGCCCACTCTACATTCTTTTGTCATCGAAATGGAAGTCAGAAAACGCGGCGCTTCTAGGCTCTTATTGAAAATGTGAATTTCAAAACGCATCGCGATGCACAAAAGAATACTTGAAAGAGGAAGACGAGTGCTGCTCGTTGGAATAATTAATTAATCAAACGTTTAACGCTTTAATTGAAAGTTTTTATTTAAGAGAAAGGGATTAAAAGGAAAGTGCGAGGTTCGGTTCGAGGAAAAGTTGGAGATGTAATGACGTTTCATGTTGAGAAATCGTTTAGCAATGAAGCGTTATAGTAGCGCATAGTAGCTAAAGGGTTAATAGGGGTCGAGGATAGCCGCGTGGAAGAAAGGTTTGCCGTCTCTGGTAGGTGGTAGTTTGCCGGAGTAAAAGGGATACAAAATCCGTCGTCGTGGCGCCCGAGGTGTGGTCGGCGCCTCCGCGAAAAGGCGCCGAGTCACTCTCTTGCCAGCTTCGTGTACCGAGCAACAAAACTTTAAGCGGGCACTTAAGAAGCCAGCCGACAGAAGCGTCACTAATTTTCCCGGCTTTTTGCGGCTCTCTTGCCAGCCTTTCGTTCTTTCGTTCTTTCATTCAAACCGACGATAATCATGGCACGCGTACTTTCATCCTTGTCGATTAATTAACTCCTTACAAGTTTCCACGGTATTTTCTCTCGCGAAACTATCGCGATTAGATCCATCCATACTTGTAAAAGTAAATATTTCATCTCGAACGAAAATAAGAAACACGGTTAATGTTCATTCGAGCTGCCATCGAATGAACAGGTATTGGTTTTTGCTGTTTAATATACAACCGAGAAAGATTGTCGTGCAACAAAGAAAGGCGCGAATCACGATCCTTGAACGATATTGAAAGGATCCAATAAGGCGTGGTGAACGAAAAGCCTGAAGGAACAATGGACGATTGACTTTGTATAAACGGTTGAAAACAGAGGAGGCGAAGATAAGAAAGCGTGGAAGAAGTAGATCCCGATTCGGCTCCTTGGCTCGCAACATTTTCGTTACTTTGTGCGAGGGTAAAAGGGATGCACCCTCATCAGAGCGCAAGGAAGATGAGAAGCGTAACAGCCGCGGTCGTTCGCTCGTGACGGCGCGTATCGAATCCGTAAATGGAAATCGCGGCAGCCAACAAAGGCGCTGTTTACGTGGTTAAACGCAAGGATCACGGGGCCTCTTTCGATTCTTGCACGAACATCTCGAAAAGTCACGGTAGATATACCTCTTTCACCGAGTCTCGCGAACGTGTACACCGATAATCGAGCCAGCGTGAACCGATGGTATCTTTACAAAACCTTCGGACGTATTCAGAATCGAAGCTTTTTTATTCGAAACGAGCGTAAAACTCGACGACAAAACAATACGCTTTGTCTTTTCAACGAAGAAAAATATCAGAAGCTTGACACGGTTACGTCAGCCGGAGCTACGAGATCATCTATACCCCCATTGTGAAGAAGGATAACCGTGATCCTTTCGAAAGTATCATAAATCTCGCGAGCTTTTAATCCTACCTTCTGTTCTGGTACCATGTCTTGACTTGGGTGTCGGTCAGCTGCAATTTCGCTGCCAGCTCCATCCTGTCCTGTACGCTCAGATACTTTTGTCGCTCAAAACTCCTCTCCAGGGTTTGCAGTTGATGATCCGTGAAAGCAGTACGCGCCTTTCGTTGTTTCTTGCTTTGCGCCGAGCTCAGAGTGCCGGACGAGGAACTTTTTGGGTCGTCCTCCTTGCCGCCTGAAAGCCGTGGAACGTTCGTTTAAATCTCGCTGAAAATCAGACAATCTTTTACTTTATTCCTTCGATTCGTTTACTTTTCAAACGAATCATTAGATAATTATTACGATTATTACAAGTTGAACCCGATACGAGGGAGCCATTCGGCGTCTGAGCGTTAAGAGATAAAGGTAGAGGGGTTACGGGGTGGGGTGTCGAAGTCGAAGAGGCTTTATCGCTGTTCTGTAGGGGAAGTAATCGATGCGGTGGTACGGTTCGGTTTAGCTGGTCCCCGCATGGCGATCGCAGCCGCCTGCCTCTCTATCGGCTGAGAGATCCTTTTGTTCTCCGGTTCGAGTCCGCGCAGCTGAGAGCCGATTGGCTGCTATCGCGGATTGGACCACGCAGTCGCGTCGAGACGCCGCAAATTATCCCCCCGGTTCGTCGGCGCCAACGGAGAGAGGGTGGGATTCCCCGAGGAAACCGATTACACCCGATACGCGTCGGCAAGTTGCGCTTCTCCGCGCGCCGACACTCGTACACGCTTGCACGCGCGCGCATCCACGCTCAGCCTCGATCAAATCTGACCCGTACACGAACGATACAGACACCACTGTCCTCGGTTCATCCCCCTGAAATCCCGTTAACGCTCTTCTTTTTATTTCTCTCTTCCCGTCGCGAAAAGGACGCAATTTCCTAGCCGTCTTGGTGGAACAAACGTGTCGAGGAAAAGTTCGTTTCAAAGAAAAGATCGTGCGATTTATTTATTTAAGAGTCGTTCGCAATTACAAGAAACTTTGAAAATAAGTAGCACTTCGGACAGTCTTTCCTTATCAACAAAATATGTACCGAGGTATCTAATTATAGGTGTATAATCTAGAGTGCGCCATATTATGGGAAACTAGTTTTCAGGCGTTTTAAAACTGTCAATGACAAATATACTTGGCGCGTAGTTGTTGGAAACATCGAAATATAGCTAATGCCCGTAACAGGGCAAAATTCGAAGGTTCCTTATCGAAGGGTCGGAGGGAATCCCGCGAGGGGTGCGATCAGCCGGGCAAAGCCCATGGGAGACGCTCTGCGGGCTTGTAAAAGTATCTAAAGGACTGTTGTCGCGAGCTCATCGATTGGAACGGTCGTGGGTGGTGCGGAAAAGAAACGGTCTGCAGGACGAGGGTGGCGGGGAGGAAATGGATAGACGGCGCGGAGAAAGATAGGAGAGTGGAAGGATAGAGAGGCAACGGATTGAGTTAACTCGAACGAAAGCGTGGCTCTTAGCCTCCGTTTGATCGGGCAGATTCGCTCGAACGGATCCGGGACTGGTCCGCCATGTTGGCAAAGATGGCCGACGATCCCTCAGGAAAGAGGAATTTCATCGTAGACTGGAACGTTTCGACAAAGACGGACAGAGACAGGGAAACGGAGGTTGGAAAACTAAATTTACTATGTGATACACTTAGAGGACGGCTACGTCTGAACCGACGCAATCCTCCTCTTTTTTTTTTAGACGCTTCCAAGACGTTGGACTGAAACTTTTTTTACCCTCTTGGCAACCCCACCCGCAAACAGAAAAAGAGAGTTTCAAGTAACTCGAGAGGCATCGCGAAACAGTTGCTTCCTTTCCTCTTCTTCCTTCTTGCCTCCCGCGAAAAAAAAGTGCTTTTCAGACTTTCTTCTACCGTTTACTCCCACAGCACGTACCCGAAGGCTTTATCCTTCAGCTAGGTTATCTTTATGGGGCTGTTCCTCGCTCTCTACATACGTTTCACTTTACCACCACCGCTAACGACGGTCAATGTTCTCGAAACGGATTCGGGAAAAATCGTTTTTCCACTAGCTGCGATTCGGGAAAAATATTGCATCGAATAGCGAAATATGGGGTTGCACAAGTGCAACGCGAATGCACACCATTATTGTTCGAAAAGTCTGGTTTATATTTGATCGACCCTCTGCTATTTTTCTTCGTATTGTTTTTTTCCGACGATTGTTTTAATCCGATGAAAAATGAAGCGACTATTTTTCGAGGAAGTTCTTTCTCTCGGCGAGTACAGTAACCGTGGAAGCATTTCCAGCCACTCATTTTTCTTCCTTTCGTCGTTGACGTTATTCTCTTGACTTCCCCGCCACCTGTTTCCATTACACGACGCTTCGAGTTTCGCCCACCTTTTTTCCTTGCTTCTTCCACAACTGGATGCTGTCTCGCCGAAGAATTTTCAACAAACATCATGCATCTTAGCGTTGTCCATACATCTTCTCGGAAACTTTATTGTTCTCGCGGTATAAGTTTCCATCGATTCGTGTTTCGAAACTCTTGAGAGAAATATTTTTCGTTTGTTTTTTTATCGAAACAACGGACTGAATTTTAATACCAATAAAATTACCAGCTAACGGAATTTCCATCGAATCCGTGCAATCAAAGGGTGAATGAAAAAATAAAAAAAAAGAGAGCGTCAGCGGATCGTTTCTCTGAATTGGTTCGATTTTAACCGGTCAACCTTTCCCAGCACGGAGATTACGCGATCACATACGTGGCTTTGCGTTACTTTAATTACGTTTCGTACGTGTAATCGTTGCGGCGAACGTCAGGAATACGACGGTGCACCGGATGCACGTCGTGTATGCACCCATGAAAATTGTCGTGTTTCGTGTGCGAGCAACGAAGAGAGAAAACGAGAGGCTCGCGTGCTACGAGCCACCGACACGAGCCTCTACAATGTACAGAACGTAAAAGTGAGATTAACAGGATGTTTATCGAGCAATTATTCGCTGGCGCAATTAGTGCCAGCACGGTCGTGTCCGCGTCACCGACAGGTATCGTCTTCTCCCGACCAGTCCACCTTCTTTTTTTTCCGTTTTACAACGAAACCGCGACACCTGCAGGATGTACAGACGATCACGGTGTGCGAGCATACCTGCCCGAGTGATTGCAGTGCTTCCAGCAAATATTCCTTTGTTGATTCTTTTTTTTTTTCCAGAAAATTTGTGAAATTTTCCACTCAAGAATAGTGAAAAATTAACTCCTGAAACACTCTATTATTCACTGCAATCACGATGGTATATGCATTCTTCTTGAAAGCCTTTAATGTTAGTAATAAGCTTGTTATTATCTCGGAGATAGAAAGGATTTACTAGTAGAGACTGATAGGAGGGGTATGAGCAAAGCGTTAAAAGCTCAACTGTTCAGTTTACCATAGATAAAAAGTTAACTAAAATATGTTATTTCGACTAAAAGATTTTCTTCCTCTATCTTTTTAATTGTCTCTATTTAACCTCGAATTCAAGTCATAGGACTTAAAAAAAATATATTTCTCGTATGGAATGGTAAAATGAAATTAAGAAACATTCCCATCGGATCGCAGCCTCTTGAATCGTTCTTTTTATCGTGCGGTTTACATCTACATTCCTCGAATATTAACGGCATTGCGCCAGCTTTGCGGCTAAAAGCACACACCTGCGAACTAGTTAGTCACGGCAAAACTTGCACGACAATGAGCGAATAAAATCTCGCCGCATAATGGAACCCCGTTCTTTCGTTGCCTATTAATTAGAGCTGCAACGAAAGTGAGAAATTTGGAGAAATTCGAATGAATTTAGTATTTCTCAAAATTCCAGTCACACTCACCCGTTTGGCCTGTTACACTGGCCCTTCTTAGTTCGCTATGTACGCACCCTCTCTTATTGTGTACAAGGGCGACGTTTCTCGACGGGGGTTGAATCTGACCCCTCTTCTGTATTGTGTTACCGTGTCGCCACCTTTGGGGGTAGAGTACACCGGGGATAATGTTATAGGGCTAAGGTTTTATTGCCTGCCCACTCTATTTGCAGTCAACCCCGTAGGGGACAAACTGTCGTCGAGAATTTGAAAAACAAACTACGGAGATGGTGTCCAATTACTACCCCACGCGTGATATACACGGGATAATTGTTATTTAAGCGTCGATCTCACCCTAGCCCTACTGTAAATAGTAAATCGGTGAAACAATCACTACGCAAATGAATTTTTTAATTCGGTTCCCGGTCATCCTCGAGAAGAATTTAGCCGCGAACGAGGGCGTTTTTCGAAGGATCTCGATGGCGGAATAAGGACAGGGAGGTGTCGAGTGTCGGCCTGTACAATGATCTGTCGCAGCGTGGAAACATTATAGGGAAAAATGCAATCGGGAGTTACTGTCAGATCGAATTATGCGAGCCTAAGGTTTCGCGGGGTGCATAACGAGCGCGTTTCTCGAATTTCACCAGGTGCATTCCGCGTGGCCGGTGAATAGGAATACGGACTACTGCGCCCTCGTATCGCGTCCGGCTACATAATTAGGTAGGACACGGTGTAAAGTTTTACGCGCTTTCCACGACCGCAAACACTTTTATTTTATCATCGATAAAACGTCACGCACTGTGTTGCCGGTCTTGAGAGAAATTCCATTCCATCCCTTAACATAGTCAACGAAACTGGATACAGGAAATAAATTCTCTTAAATATTACCCAGGAATTTCCATCGTATCGCGTTCCATTCACGGGAAATCATCCCTTGACGAGTTTGTCGCCGGTGAAAAGGTTGAAAGAACAGGGTGAAACGGGGACAGAGGATGTTGTAGGGTAGCAAGGGGAACAAAGTATATACTGAGCAATGAGTAGCTTACCCTAATTGCAAGTAACCAGCAGGGAGGTAGCTAGTCGTCAAGAGACTCTCAACTTCAAATCGGATTTCCTTGTATTAACAAATCGAATGTTCCGCGTGCGTTGACCGAATACCATTAAAGTCTCCGATCTTTCGAAAAGTTTGACCCATCGATATCATCGTAAATAGGGATTGTCAATTAGAAGACTTTAAAATACGCTAATGTACGGTCGGTAGGGGTCGCGAATACTGGAAATTGGAGCAGTTTCGAATGATCGAATGTCGGTGATTCGTTCCAGCAACACCGAAACTCGGTCCTTGCGACATCAAGGCCGGACTTGGTCACGCAAAAGTCGTGTTAGCGACTCGCCGAGTGGCCTGCTAGCAAGTCGTCAGCGTTCTTCTATGGGGTTCGTGAGTACACGTGTCCTACCTCCCTCTATACACGAGCTGGTATTCGTGACTACTATGCTCGCGTGTTAATTGCCAACTGCATTCGGCGTAATACGTGGAAAGAAATTTTGGCGAAGCTAGACGCTAGAGCCAATTAACCACGGTGACGTTGACGAACGGTGCTTTCTTTTTCTCGTCGTCCGAGACTCTGGTCGAAAATCGTACCGAGAATAGATACCCTTCGTCGTCGAGTTAATAAGAGGAAGCTAACGATTTCTGTTAGATCTATTATTTCCGCGCGGTTCGGTCACGAAAGAATAGTGAAATTGCAAAATTGCAAAAGAATGGGTTATCAAAGTCGAACGGTACGCTATCTAACGAAGCTTTCCAGATTTCTATTAAAGATTTCCACGTATCTCGAGTGTACCGAGAAGAACCGTTTTTTCATCGTTCGCAAATGAATTTATCGGTCGGAAAATAGCCGTGAGATCGGAAATTTTTCACAATACACCGAGGAATATCTTGAAGAATGCAATCAGAGTAGATGATCGTACGGTTAACTCGCTGGAACACGTGCAAACCAGCCGGTGTTTACAAAGTGGCCGATCTTAGATTAAGCGAACGTGATTAATTATTCTAGCGCTAGCAGAGTCAACCGTTTGAAACAATGCACTCTGACCCGATTAACTTTCTTCCTGTACAGTGATGTTTCCCTCGGGTAGTCGTCATAGTTTTTCAACACCTAATGCTTAACCTTCCTTTTCAAAGCTTCTTTTTTTACATAAAAATTGTAACTTTCTGTAAATACTGTCCATTTAGAAGCTTTCTAAGAAGGAATCCCTGCGACGCGCACGGTTGGTATCGCGATAAAAAAACACTGAAATGGTCTGTTTATGGGTAATGCAAAGCGAGGTCAACACTGTCAACGTTGGAACGAGCTAGTTAAGAGGATTTCCGATCACGAATCTCGTTAAGAAAACGTTGAAAAGCAACCGTGCGAATCCCAACGACAGCGGTGCGCGACTGTCTGTCGTTGGAACGTTACGAAGGAATGTTTAGCTAAATAACAGCCTGTCGATTCCCCTTGTCACAAGTTTCTCCGACTGCAGTAAAACAGTAAAATTACCGACGATTTTGATCGATTAAAATTCCGACCGCGAAAGGTTAAAGGGTTGCGCCCTTGCGCTTCGGTACCGTTGAGACTTTCAATTCTCTGACGTTTAGAAGGACATCTTTTGACGCGGTGGTAAGGACGCGTTCGGTGCCTCGATTATCCGGAGCGCACAGGATTAATCCTTGGCCAAGATAGTCTCGTCAAAAAGTTGACAGCCGGTTCTCGTTTGTCAGCCTGGGCTCTCGCATATGCGAAGCATAGAATAAAAAAAGAAAGAAAGAAAGAAAAAGGGGAGTAAAAGAAGAGCTGAAGTCGGAGCCTCTTTCGTCTCGGTGGCTAGAAGAGAGAGAGAGAGAAAGGAGCTCTCATAGAATTCCTAATCCGCGCGGAGATCTAAACGGTTGCCAATCATTTCCGGTTCTCGGATTAGTCGCGCGCGAAAAGTCGGCGGATCCCTTGTAAGGGCGTGAAACTGGCTGTGGCCCACGGACCTTCCGGCTCCACGCCAACCGACGCCAACAATACAAGCCGGGGACGAATGTTGGCTTCGTAAGCGGATTACAAACGATTTGTACACGCGCCCGAAAAATATCTCTATTTTGCGAGTCGCGAGACCGGCTCTTTCACGCGTTTCTACGCTCGTCGAATTATACCCGACCTTCGATCGCGATCGTTCCTCGCCTTTTCACCGTATCAGAAATGGCAAAAACTCTTCTCTCGCAATCGTGGTCTTCCCGTGAAAATAATTGTGAGAATTCATTGATTTTAGATAAGTCTAACACCTGTCGACGGTAATGAGGCGTTCGATACTTCGTGTTGCAAATTCAATCACGCGATATCTGCCAATAATTTTTATTATATCTTGACATTTATCGAAAGAAATTTTCATTCTACAATCGCTGTCTGTTATTTTCAAGTAGAATTATGGTATTTTGTTCTCAACGGTGACACTTATTGTGGTACACTTTGCATCAGATCGTATCTAAAGGAAACGTATAAAAATCTACGAGTGATCGCGGAAAATTGTCGAGACCGGTGCCATGCCGGCATGTACGACGGCAATTACATCGGCGTTACTCCTTCTAATTGGCTTTCATTAATTCTTTATTGGACTGAACGAGCCATGGTGGACGGACTCGCGGCGACCGTCAATTACTCCCACGAGATTAGAATGTACGCATAAAGCAGATACAAGATAACTACTCGCTAATAATCACCCTCTTTCCAATATTAAACCCTTTCGCTGCATCATTGTCTATCGATCAGTAGAAACTTCATAGACGATTAGCTTGTGAGTAATTTATCGTTAACGACGAACCGAATGAAACAATTTACTAAACAGTATTTCGCAAAACTGGTAAATCGGGATGGAAAAGTGATCGAAAAAAAAAGGGGGTATTTCGAAGGCGTTGATAAATCGGCGAGGATGGAACGCGTCTAATCATCGGTTCGATCATCCGGAAAGCGTGCTGGCCAGCAATTACAACGCCGTTACTCCTTCTAATTGGCCTTCATTAATTCTTCAGTGGACGCCCGGCGACGATTAGCCGCGTGAGGTTAACCGCGACTGATAACGGCCTCGAGCGTACGCTGTTTAGTCGAAAGAAAAGCGTCGACCAGGCACGATATCGGCCATTTATCGCGACACACTCTTCCCTAGCCACGTTTCAACCTTTCGAATCGCATTTCGCGATCGCTCCCTCTTTTACTAGACGATAGATCTGCTCCGTACACCCCTTTTTCCACCAGTATTTTCCTTGCTATGGATATCAGTTCGGTAGGGACGATGATTGTTGGACAAACATGATCCATATTTGATCGCTTATTACGTTTAAATCAATGAAATGAAGGTAACGATGTTGAATCTTGTATCGATAGAGAACGATGATATTTGGCGAGAATAGGAATTGTTCGGAGGAGGATAAAAGGTTCTTTCCGTTTTTGCAAGAAAACCGTGTTCCGTTTGGTTCTCACAGTCAGAAGCGGTATTAGTGCTCGGAACCGTGTCTCTAATCACGTAGCCGTAGTCATGCGCGTAATTGTTCTTAATGTACTTTTTGTGGGAAACAAGCCGATTACGATGTAAGCGTATGAACTTAGCCTCGAAGGAAAGTGCCGGTGGAACGTCGATCGACGACGAGCCACGTAAAACGGGAATGGGAACCGTCCTGGCTGCGGTATAAAAAGAAATAAAAAAAAAAGCAGTCGCAAATTGACGGAAATTGTTTCGAGATGATTGGTATTAACCGTACTTTTGCTCGATGCCTCGCCAACTCGCAGTCGGACTCTGACGAATGACTGTAATTAAAATTCTTTTTTCTTTTTCACCGCGATAATGTCCGATGTTCGCCGTTTATACAAACAAGGAAACGATCTCGGATAGGAATTTTCAGTCGCGTCTCGAGGAAAAAGAAAATTTATAAACGGGAACCGAGTACGGATAATGGACGGAAGTGTCGAAACGGTCAGCTTCGGGGGAGTAATAACGATTCGGGATTCCATTAACCTGAAAAAAACCGCGGAGCCCTCTAATTAGGTGGACAAAGCCGAAAACGAACAAGTTCTATGAAATTTCGAAACCCAAATCGATCACGAGATATTACGTTCACCGTTCTGAAGGGTCAACACCCGTGGAGTATCGGTGAATTAAAGAAGATGACCGAGGTAAACAGGTCAGAAATGATGAATGAAGGAAGCCATCGATTCGTTTCTTCCTCAATCTCGTCGATCAAAGATCTTCCTTCGGCAATAACCTTTGCGATAACTCGACGAATTACCTCCAGATCCCATCAAACTTGCTCGTTAAATTTATCAGGGAACCGGGATCGAAAAAGGGTGGAAGAAAGAAGTTTCAGTTATTCGAAATCGGTAAACAAGAATACCAGGCTTAAACGGTTGAAATGAAAGTTTACGGAGAGAAGAATCGAAGGTAACAAATGAGGGTAAGATAATTAAAGCGTTCGGATCGGCGAGGTCCAATTTGAGACCATTAAAATGCTTAAACGATGTCGGGACAGAGGAGGGGCTTCCAAGAGGAAGACCTTTTTTCATCCGCCGGGAAATATTTGATTCCCGAAGCGTTTCGTTCCGCAAGCCAGCAGCGACGGACGACTCGGGTCTCTCTCGCCGAGTGGAACATCCGGTCGGGACGGTAGTCCGGCCCATAAATGTCCTTGACACCTCTGCGTGAAAGTCCACGCGGCTCAGGTGAACAAACCGAATGGCGAAAATTAATTTCGCGCCTCCTTCGGCTCTCTCTTTCCCTCCTCGTTCTTAACCAATTAACAATCGTCTCGTCCGGGAACACGATCGAAGACTACGCGTTGATACTCGAAATCACGGCCAACCGTTTCGCGTAACGACATAATCGTCGAACGTTCGCGTTCGCGTTCGTTTCGCGGAAATCTCCGACGAGCCGACGAGACCGAGATAAGGATATAATTGACCGCTTACCATTCGAAGTAACGGAAGCACCATCGTGATGACTGGCGTCGCTATCCTCGTCGAGATTGCTGTTGCTCAACGACGTCCTCGACTGGTGTCTGACACTTAGGTCCCTGGGTGTCGACGGTGGGCTACCGGGTGGTTCTTGCGTTTGCAGACCCGCCTGGTGCATCTTGCTGGACGCTCCTCCGAGAATATCGGTGATCATGAAACGAGATCTCTGGGGCATCGTGGTCGATGCGTCTCCGCGTTCCAAACCGTTGTTACCAGCGTGATTATTGTTCCTCGCGTCGAGTCCGTTCGACAATCGTTCAACGCTAACTCCGTTCCTCTCGACGATGTTCTCGAGCCGATGGGCCTCCAGGCCGGACATCCTGCTCAGGTTGAGACCGTTATTGGCCACGGTGACGCCGCTCAAAGCCGCCACGTGGTGGTTCTGATGATGATGGACCGTCATCACGGTAGACGTAGGTGGTTCGTTCGGGCTACGGGCACCTGCAGGTGCCTCTGTCGCCACCCCAGGACTCGCCCGGTACCTGGGAGACAGAATCTTGCCGTCGGTGACCGCGTCGCGTTCGTCAGGATTCCTTTTCGCTGATTCGTATTCCTCTTAGACAGCCACCAACTGCACTTCACTGTATCCTCGATTGATATCCAATCCCGGACCGTTGATTCTTCTTCCGGTGTCTCTTCGCCTTCGACACTCCCATCGATTCGAGTCAGAATTAATTAAAACGAACGATCAAGGAAGCTCGCGGTTGATTTCGAAGCGAGAATCGAGAGTAAATGGCGCGTGAGATGGTCGTGATGCACCTTGCGCTTCCGCCCGTTCACTCGGTCGCTCCACCTCCGCATCCACCTTCCTTCTCTTCTTCCTTCTCTCGTCGTCGTCGTTGTTATTGTTGTTCTTAGCCGCAATTAAGGGGCCGCTCCGCTGCTCTCGTCGGTTAATTGCTAATTGGCCGCTCAACATAATTGCCACGCGTAACAGCTAGCCCGCCGGCCATTTCCGCTTTCCTTTCGCTCCTTTTCTTCGCCCGTTTAATTATCTGACGGAGTAAACCTCTCTCTCGTCTCCTCGCGATTGCAACGACGAACACGATCAAAGGTTCTTCGTCACAGAATCAATCGAACACGATCGTTGACCGATCGATCACCGAACATCGAACGTCTTTTATCCGGAAATACAACTTGCACACTATTGCCGTTTTGAAACGCGACTTGGTTCACTTTGCCGATCGATCCCGATCACCAACTCGCGCGCAACGAGGAGCCGGAAGGAACTGCGCGGTAATTACGAGATGCACCGAGATCACGATATCCTTTTTCCGGCTCGAAGGACAGAGAGGAAGAGCGTTAAAATCTATCGTGTTGTCTGTCTGACGAGGGAGCGGTTGGATGCTTGGAGCGAGGCGTGCGTGTGCATCGGGTTGCCTCGACTGATCTGCTCGCACTGAACGGACCAGGCGCCTCCGCTCGTTCCTGGGGCGGCCATATCGCTGTTCTGGCACGCCCTAAACATTCCCCTCTGTCGTTCTTCCTCCGCCAATCCGCGTACGCGGCGTTAACTAGCCGGCCAATCGGCTGCTCGGCAAGCTCGGCGCCTCCACTGTGTGGCGCGGCTACGCCCAACTAATTTGAAATGTGTTTCAGCGGTAATTCGATATAAAATTGTAGTTAATATCTTTCATTAGAGCGCAAGGGAGAGGGGGCTTTTGCTCGAACTCTCGGGCTTTCGTAGTGTTGGCAACCTGAAAGGGTGGTAGTTTGCGGATCAGAGGGGACGAGGGAGAGATTGATACGAACCGTTCTCCCACTTTGCAGAACGACGACGTTTCTCTACTCGCTCTCGTTCCACTCGTCTTCCTCTCCTCGTCCGCTCGAGATCGCTTGCCGAAGCAGTCGAGCGGTAGGAGAGTGGTCCGATCCGACCACCTGGAAGGGGTTGAAGAGCCATCGAGAACGAAGGGTGGTCCTAGCTTCGAGCTTCTATCGCGAATCAACCGAGCCACCTCTCACACGCTACTACACTCTTATCGAGTCTCTACTGGGTGTTAATTTTTTTTTTTTTTTTTTTTTTTTTAATCTGATTCTTCGCATTTCGTTAAACGGCCATTTGCAAAAGAAACTTAGGTTTCTATTAAATCACATTACTTGTCCCGCTGATTAAATACATTGTTCTGGTTTTACCCACTAAAAAAAGAACTGTCTCCGGTTTTGTACACGCGCCATATGGGCCAGTCCACCTATCGTTTCCCCCTAATTAAATGATGCCACTACCCCTAATTTCTATAATTCCTCCATTTAAACGCGGTGTAGCGTGTCTAACTCGATTTCCATTCGAGCCAACTAATACCTTTATAATTATTCCTCAGGAATATCGACTCGAAATACATTGTTTCGAGCGTGAACGATTTCCATCGACGAGCTGTCGAAACGATTCGAACAGTTTTCGGAAGAATGGGGCCAATACGCGGTCGAAAATTCGAGCGGAGAGAGTTGGCATAGAGAGGTCGAAACACCTTCGAGCAGATGGTCGTTAGATTCGATTCAGTGATCCGCTGGTGGCGAAATTTTTCGTGGAAAGTTACGTTTCCTTTTTCGAAGCAACCTTAGTTGGCCTCCTTCTCCTGGTCGATCGATCGACAGGGAAGGGAAATGGAAACGTTCGAGATGATACGGGGCGCGGAGAAAGCGATGGTTTACACGATTCTGCGTGGTTAAATGAGATATTAAAAGCGAAGGAAAAGAAAAGTGAAACGATATATCAGTGTCTTTTTTTTTTTTTTTTTCGCTTTCCTCCGGTGTGTTTCTATACGAACGAGGCAAAGTACGAAGCGGTCTTGCTTCGATGAAAAAACAGGTTAACGGAGCCTGTAATGAGACTATCAAACCGTGACACGATTTAAACCACGGCTAGCCGCAAGAAGGTAACGCGCCGCTTAGTTTTCCTTCGCTCCCACCCCTAGTGTTTCTCTCTCCCTCTGTGTTTGCACCTACGCCTAGCGTTGCCCTTTTGCGGATGTGCATACGTTTTTGCCGCGTGCGACCTGCACCTGGATACGTTAACGCGTTCGTTTGTGGGCGGCTCATTAAAGGAACATGAGAATTAGTCACGAGTGTCGGGGCCAGAAGGCGACGAAAACGAAAGCCTTCGAGGTCGTTAAAGAACGACCAGCAAAGCGTTTTCTTCCCTCAACGCGATCTGCCTAATCGTGCAACCATCGTTTTTCACGCTTACCAGTTTTCTTCTAATAATTTCATAGAATATTTTTCATATTTCCAAGCAAGTAAATGCTTGATCAAGATTAAAAATTCTTTAAGACTGTGACCTACACGCGTTGATTCCTCTCTTTTCAACGCAGCGTGTAAGAAATCGGGAAATGTTGAAGAGTCAGCTAGGTGTGAACTGATGCGCTTAGGTTGTTGAATTTTTTAAAAGCTGGACTCGAGCTCCAATTAACAGGGATACACGTATCGCGTGAACAGCTTAGACAAGTGAACCCACGTGTCGGTTATTAAATATACATGAGAGTCTGACCGTCTAGCCTGGAAGACCAAGTGAAAAGTTAAAAGCGTTAAAACTGTTCTCATCAACTTGCAATTAACCTTCATGAATCCCGTGTAGCCTCGGCTTCGTTCGCTAGAACGAGCTTTCGAACTAGCTTCACCTAAAAGGCCATTTAAAATACTCCTTACGCTCGTGTCATACCGATACGAACGATAAAAGAAAATTCGTGTACCAGCCTAATAACCTGATTCCAACCTTTCCAGCGGCGAAATGTTTCACAAAATAATGTTACATAAATCGCTCGTAAAAACCTCTTTACGACGGAATAAAAATACTAAAGGTAGGCACACGATTTCCGGCCGGCAGAACGCGTCACGAAAGATCGTTTCGTTTCGAGTACCTTGAAATACCTGGTCATAGCGGTTCTTTCTTATTTTTTTCATGGTCTGCATCTTCGTTTCCGGTCGAAATTCGTTCCCCAAAAATAACATATCAAAGATTAATTCTGTCAAGGATGTTTGATGTTTAACAGACACCTGTTCCATGTTACGGGATCGTTATTTTTCTTTCAAAGATGAACGGTTGAATTTTCAACGATGCCGGATCGTCCTCGGAGGAAGAGGAAAGAAGGATCACACGGCGGTCAAGCGATAAACGTCCGAAAATTAACGATCCTTTAAAACGCTCGTAAAATTCGGCCAGATAAGGATCCACCTTCCACTTGCTTCCTCGGCGAGGCCCGTATCGGCCGGCACGCACGAAACGCACTCGCGAGCTCACAAATTACTCCCACGCGAGGGAACAGTGTTTCGCGCGTGCAACCTGCGCTCGCGCTCAGCCCACGCGTGAACCTCTCTCTCTTCGCGAAAAATCAAATCCTCTCTTGCCGTTGAATTACGAGCGACAGGAATACGGTTGGAAAGGAACGTTTTACCCTGTTTAACCTTCTTCGAGATGGTACCGTTTCCCGGCATCACGCTACCTATCTTTCATTTCAATTTCATAATCGTTCGGGGTCGAATTCGTCCGGTTCTCACGAGGCGATAATCAGTCTCTGTGTCTGCGTAATGCTCGCGCGAATAAGCCGCGTTGTAGATAGGCGGGCAAAGCGAGCGTGAGCAAACACGCGAACACTGGCAAATGCTGAAGGAACGCTCACCTCGCTCGTATAGAGTAAACGTAGCGTCGCTATGGGGCACACGTTCACGCGTTTACATCGCTGCCAGGACCTCATACCGTGTCCAATGCATATTCATACGGCCATACATTATACCGAGCGGTGCACGCGGCAGGCCAGAGCTGATCTTAGATTAAGGTAAACGCCGGTTAAGTTAACGGCTAAACTTCCATAAGTCGGAGGCGCTCGCATGCGCATCGCCGCGAAAACCAAAGCCTTTCCGTTTCTTCTTATCGTCTATTCGAACCTTTCCTTAAGGATTCACTCTTATCGAATTTTAAATGATACTCGAACCAATTAATTAGCTCATTCACCTTCATATTTTCACCCTGTTACTCTCTCACCCTTTCGATTGAAAGTCGTGGAGGAGCGAGCGTGCTCGAGCGCGCTTGGAACAGGCGGTGCGTGTACGGCGCCGGTTGGCAACCCGATCCGATCTTACGTTTGTTATGCTAAGCGCTCATTAAGATCGTAATGTGTTCTTGCGGGCGCGATAGCGGAAATTTGGCTCGCAACGAGAGAGAGGAACGGCGACGGTGGTCTTACGAGCTTCAGGTAAACGCAGGTTTAATCGAACGTACAACTACCTCGCGTTTCACCAGCGAACAACGCTTTCGTCGATGCAAATTACCCTCTGCATTAACGTTACGAGTCTTTACGCGAACCGGCTGGTGAAATACGGCTAGCCAGCTTGTAGGTCGTTCAACGTTATACTTGTTTAACATAGGTTTCGGGAATTTTCACATTTAAGATGAAATCCAGAGAATCGTTAATCCTCGGGAGGATGGAAAGTTGACGAGTAAATAACAATCGCCTGCGATTTCTTAATCTCGTTCGCGTCGACTCATTATGCACGGATTCGCGCAAGCTATCCGAGTTTCCACGGGCCGGCATGCATGGGAAATTAATTAAAAACGACTCGGAGAAGGTTGGCAAGATATTGACAGGATACGCGGCCGCGGCGGAAGTTGCCTAAAGTGGCTTGCCAAATCGACGATTCGTCAGCGCGGGGTGTCGAAACGAATTCGTAACTCGACCGAGCTTCTCACCTGCCGAACTTAATAATCGTACATAACATCGGTTGGTTTTATAACACTTTTACGTAAGCGTTTTTAACATCGGTTTAACAAGATTTCAGATTGTCTATGGAAAATGCAATCGTGCCTCTATTGTCAGCGCGGCAATTAGAGAGAATAGAGAAACGAGAACTCCCTTATTCCCGTTCGTATCCGATTTCCTCTAAGAGCTTCCATTACGGGCAATTTGCATTGATAGGGAGCCAGGGTAACCTTGAAAACAATGTAACAGCCACTTTGCATATCGCGCACGAGGAAAATCGAACGTACCATCCAGGGAAAGGGGCGGAGAAATTTGCAATTTCGTTCATCCAACGTTACGCTAAAGTTTCATCGGGGGGGGGGTTGAAAGGTTCGCGTACGTCCCTGTCCACCCCCTCGAACGTAATCTCGACGCGGTGCGCTCATTAGTGTGACGCTCGGCCACAAAGGTGAAAGAGAAAAGCGTTTCCAGGTAATGGCGGTAGTTTTCTATAGCAATTAAGATAATATTTGCATTTGGGGGTTGTGATTTCCTGCAGGTGTTTCTGACCGACGAGGGTCGAAGGGCTCTCGTTAAGTGTAACGTGTGTTCCGCCTGTTACGAATACACGTATCTCAGTTCTTTCGTGTGTTGTACGCAGCAGCTGCATAGGCGTCGAGGAACGCGCAAGGGAAAAGTCCTTAGGTTAAGTTAGCTTGCCCTGATAGAGAGGAAATCAGCGCCTGTGCCCTCCGTCGAGAAGCGGGCGCAAGTGGCGCGTATGACACATCGAGGGGTTTGTTCGTTTGCGCGGTATACACGCGAGGCGACGGTGGCGAGAATTAGCGGGCGAGAGGGCTGAACGAGCCAGGGGGCCAGTCCAGGGCAGCTATTAGATCTTTCTCATGCTGATAAAACTGTATAATGGACTTAATCGCTTTGCGCCCGGCCCTCGACTAAATTTTCGTTATTTTTCATGGCTGCCTGACCGACCGGCCACAGGCGCAGACCACCAGCTATATCACCACCGTGGATCTAACTCTCGTTTTTCGGCCTCTCTATCGCCACCCTTCGCCTCTCGCTCGTTCCTCTCTTCCACTCTCTCTATTCTTCGCTCCCCTTTCGCCTTGCCCGGCCCTTTGTTCCGTGGCCGCGAATCCATTGATCCCGCGGGGACGCGGAACACGCACGTCCGGTGCTAGCACTCGCCGATGAAACACTTTTACGGGCATCCATCGTTCGGGAAATTTTCGAAACAAAGAAAGGGAACGACGAGAGGGCAATGTCAAGATTATTTGTTGCCCGTCCCGTCTCGTCGATACGGATTTTTCACCGGCTCGTTACTCTCTTCCCTTCTTTCCGTTTCATTTCACTGTTTAACCATCGAATCGTGAGGCAAGAGATGGATCTTCCACGAGATCTCAATTCTTTTTTATCCTCCTCCTGCACAACTATCCGTTTGTCGATCCTCAACGACGCTTCGTTCGTGTTTTCTAACGCGTCGATCGTTATCGGACGAATGCAGATCCTGCCGGCGGAATGTAATCTTGTGAGAGGTAACCAGCAGGCTGTGTTCCACGAAACGTAGCATCGTTTCCTGGTGTAGATCGATCGTACAATTTCCTACGGTTTCACGGATCGGCCGTGTAACTTTTCCCATTTCCTCGGGCCAACGGTAGCGAACGGCGAAACGCGCGGTGTGTGTAGCACGAGTAGCCGGCCAATCGAGCAATCCTCGGATTCCATGCCGGATCGGGTAACCGGCAATTTGCATGTTGCGCTAGTCGATGGCGCCCGAGACTGCTTTTTAAGGCGGTTACAACCATTACGGTAATGCTCGGGGTCGTGCGAGTCAATGCCACGGAATCGACTTACGGACCGCCTTGAAATCCCGCAGCTCCACCGGAATCCACCAGTCTAGGATATCTAACGCAAGAGCAAACACTCTAGCGAGATTAGAGCTCTGCTTGTTGCAAAATATCAATATGGTTTTTTTATCAATTCAGAAACCGTACGTCGAGAGTTGGTGTAAAAGTAGAAATTAAAACGAAAGGGGTGAGGATTCAGCGACAATTTTAGCAATTAGAGCCATAATTTTAAGATTTTTACATTGAATAATTGCAAGCGGCTCTAGTAATTCGGTCACCCACTGTACTATCGTAGCAATTAAAGGTGTCTTTGCAACCGTGGGAATGCGAACCTTATAGAGATATGCGATACAGGTACTCGTATGGAAAATCCAGGTAATCTCGAGTAACTAAACTTGATCTGTTGTAAGTGCTTGGCAAACAAATTCGCGCGTGCCCCTTATCTATACCGAATCCTTTGAATCTACGGCAGGTGCGAAGGCAAGTCGACGTGAATGAAACTTTTACTCCCTCTTTCAGTATTTCGATCGCGAAAGTGTCTGCAGGGTTGGTCGTTAAATTCCGCCTTTAACGGAATTTACGCGAGACAGCGGAGGAGGTAAAGGCAAGTCCAGGTCGACGAGACGAAATTACTCGCATACATCTCCAAAACTATCACCCCTTTGAGCGAACTTGGTAGCAGAGTTTCTGTATTAACTCGAGCGGCTGGTAACTAGGGAGAGAGAAAAAGAGAGAGAGAGAGAAGAGGAACTAAGAGTACTCGCGCGAGTTTGCTCGCCGTTTCTTGGCTGGCCGCGCGTTTCAGCTTGGTTCGTCTCGGAGTGGCTCATTAGCATAGAAACAGCGGTAAACTCGTGGCTAGCTTACCGAGCTAACAGCGTGTAAAATAACCGCTAAGTTGTCAAGACAATGCTGGTACGCGCGGTAGCAAAGTCCGTCTCTGAAGAACGCAACGCCACGGGCTAAGTCCTCGGCGAATTACTTCCTTCGTCGCGGCATTGTACGTCCATCGCTCGAGACGACTTCCAACTTCCGCTTTCCTCCTTCTCACTTTGCGCTTTCCGCCTCTTATTTCGACCGCTCGAAAATCAGTGGTTTGATGCGAAAAGAAAAAGAAGAAGAAAAAAAAAAAAGAAATTCCGCTCTCTTTAGGCTCGCATTTACATCATAATTACGATACGTTGCAATAAAGATAATGTAAATTCCCTAAACTAGGGGAAAACAGTTGATAAGGATCAATGAGAACAAAAGGTAGGATCGTTTCGTCCGGAAGTTGTTGTTCCCAACAAAACAGTAGAAATTTTAATTGAACGATGCTGTTTCGAAATGTGCTGATACACGCACATAGCCAGGCATATATAATTCAGCAACAAAATCCGGCTGATTATCGAAGGTTCGTGCGTTCATGGTTTGTTGGATTCGCGATAGCGAATTGAATTCACGACGTCGACGTGTAACGCCGAAGCAATTTCATATAATATAAATCACCGTAATGGCGGTGAATTAGCCTGATGTCAGGAAGCGGCTGTACTTCATTATGTGCTACGGCAGTCGTGAAAAACTTTTTCGCGTTTGCTTTTGCGATTTTGTTGCTAAATACGAGCGATTTTATCGCGGGATTAATATTTATACATACGTACACAGGCATACGGGGCAGCGTACCACGTAGCGAGGATGGTGTTGCTAATTCGTTGTTTCATTTTCTTGCTCATTCCGCCTTCCTCCTTTGGCCTTCCCTCCCCATGAATATGGATACGTTGGATGAGTTATGAAAAGAAACAATGCAACCGCGTGCCCGTTATGTGCACACGCCGACGTTGATGTGCTTTTGCTTCGAACCAGGCCAAGGGATTTCTCTAATCGCGAATCGTTGCCAATTAGTGAATTCTCACAGAAACTTCTGTTACTTCTTCTTCTTCTCTTTTTTGAATTTCTAATCGTTGCAACTTTCCATCCAGGCTATGAATAGCTGCAAATATACCGTTTCCTCGTTGTACAAAATCAATTGTTCGTACTTCTAAATCCTCTCGATCGCGTTTGGTATCATCGATGATAAGGATAGCTATGGAAGCGTTTTTCACAGGGAAAGTTTAACGTTTGGAAGTAGGAAATTTCGTTGGATCATCAGGCAGAATTCCTCGAAGCAATTACGTTATTCTGGTTGATACAAGTTGTCGAGGCTCGATTGGAACGATTACATCGACGACATCGCCTTTACGGGGACAGAAAATTCCTTCAAGGACTGACTTAATGATTACCTAAAGCTCGATCGCGATAACATCTCGCAGGAAGTGGCGAATGCGTTTCACCGTCCACCGAAAAGAGAAGAAAAAGAAATATACACGTACATTGACTGAAATATGACGAAGTTTTGTAGGAGTATTGTGTAGAAATCGCGTGATACTAAAAGGAAGGAGGTCGACGAATCGCGATCAAAAGCGACGTTCTTAATCGCCGCCAGGGTTACGCGTTCTCGTTCGTTTCTTCGTTTCTTCGTTTCGAGGAACTCGAGCGTTTCTTCTTGAAAGAAAACTCAGCGTTGAGCGTTCGTTTTGTAACCTTTCAAAAACGCTTTACCATTCTTACACTTTTTCACCGGTAATTAACGATAACAGTTTCCTTTCTAATCGAGGAGAAATCAAACACCGTGGAGGTGAAAGTTTATCCTAAGAACTGAACTTCATTTTTCATTGAAAATCGAAACGTTTATTTCAACGTTTAAAAATTCGCCTTTCAGAATCATTGGATCTAAATATCCTTGTTAAGGAAACGTTACTATGTTGTACGCGGAACAGTAGACGCATCCGTGCAAACTTTTTCTTCTTCCCGGGTGTCTTCTTAACCGAAGACACCCAACAATAAAAGTCCCTTCGCGTTGTTCCGCCAGCTCTTTCTAATCTCCGTCGGTTTCCTCTTTTTTTTTTTTTTTTCTCGTTTGCGAAACGCAATTAAACCAATTACCGCGACCAGAGCGGAGAAATGAACGCGCGGGAGTTACGTAAAGTAATTGGAAGGCTCGACGATGTGAGCGCGCGAGCGAGCGCGTGTACGCGGATTTCCTAAAACGATAATTAACGAGTTATTAAGCGCCGGCTATCCTGCGTTCGACGTTGCTCGTCATTATCCGCGTTTCACACGAGCGCCGAGTGAAATCGTCGGCGATTATTCGTGGATAGCGGAAAAAAAATAGCGAGCATAGACAGTCGGATCAACCGGTAATAATTTTTAATTCCATATCGCTGATAATAAAATAACGCTAACATCGGATAAACGCCACGAAATGTATCGATGCTCTCGAAATCGATGGAAACAAGCGTTCCGCAAGCGAGGGTAATTATCAAACAACCTCGAATAGCATCTAAAATACGGCTTGAAAACCGTGAAAATAATTAACGTTATAGGGCTGACTGCTCGTCAATGATGGTTGTCGGATAACGCTTATACTTGTTAAATTACATACATTCATCGAAGCAACCTGCGAGGCTACGGTACGTGAAAGCGGCCATTATCTAGTTTTACTTTTACGCAACTGTGTTACACCTTGCCAAAACGTCGTCTACCTTTCGGAATACAATTATTCTTGTGAAACGGTGTGTGCATAAAAAAGGAGTTAGTAAAATTGTATTGTTCAGGATGTTTCCTAACTCGTTCGTGACCATTTCTTGCATTGAGAAATAACCAAGAGGTTGATAAGATACTCCCTTAACCACATTTCAAGACTCGTTCGAACAGAATCTCAGCTGCTCGGTGGAATACTACAATTTTCCGAACGATCTAAGATCGAAAAGCTCAATACGGTATTTCCGGATGATTCGAGTAGCATTCGAGTTGGTGAGGAAATATCAGAAGGAGGTTTCACGCGTGCCTGCAGGAGACGAAGAGGAAGATGCTGGAGAACCGCGTGATTGCACGTCTTCCTTGGACCATGATGGCCGCTCTGAGCACCGCTATTGGTCGATGGGTAATCACACGTTCTCCCTTCTCCATCCGTATGTTCAAAGATACCCAGAGAGCCACCGTCCAAGTCCAGGCGCTGTCATTACTCGATCATTTTTTGTTTCAACGGCATTTAATTTGAATCGTTCCCCACTTTCTTCCCCATAGTAGTCTTCTTCTTCTTCTTCTTCTTCTTCTTCTTCTTCTTCTCCTCGGTATATGTTCGCGTTGGAACGGGTCGAGCAGAAAGCTCGGTTGCTTTATCTCTCCCTCGAACCCTTCTCCGTATCGTTCTAGACTCCGTGTTCTTATTTTGTAGCGGGCAAACCGTGGCCGAAAGCCGTTGCTTTATCCGACTGGCCACGATCCATCCTCCTTCGGACGACATGTTATTACGAAGAGGACGGTAATGGATGTTGCTACGATGGAGGAACGCGCGTGGATAGCATATAACAATTTGCTCGTGTTACCGGCGAGCAATTAGGGATCATCGTTGCCGAGGAATTGTCCCTGTATCCACTTTGGTGTCCTCTTTGCAGGCGACTTAACCCTTTGACGGTGGGACCGCTAGGGATGCACGAATGAATCCACAAGCGTATTTCGTTTAACGCTTTAGGATTCTTTCGTTCGATTTTCAAATACCGACTCGACGCATCCTCTAACGCGTTGATCTTGATTTCCGTCGTCTAGAAAGATTCAAGTCGAAGAGGCAAAAAGCTCGAGAGTCCCTGAAACGATCTAGGAGGCTCGTTTTTCCCCTCGAGTCACGAGATTACACTCATTCAGAGATTTCGACCGGTCCTTTCAGCGGTCCACCTGTTCCTTTTTTTTCTCTCTTTCGTCGCTGAATGGACCGGTGGTTTCTCCGCTGGATCGAAGCATCGCTCGTGCCCCCGGGGTGTCTTTCATTCACTCGAGGAGAACGAAGAAGAAGCGGTTCTGGAAAAGGAGAAGCGGGGGAGGTCAGGGAGAAGAAGAAACCGTGGCCACTGTTGCACCACGAAATTAGTTCGTCGTGTACCTGTTTCGGAACGACGATTCCAGACGGGTCCCTCGTGTCCCTTGCGTGGGACGATTCCGAGGACTGTTACCTGGCGCCAAGCGATTCGGTCCCGCTTTGGAAGGCCACGGAATCACACGGCTACGAATCCTTAATTGACCCGATGCAACAACGGAACAGAACGAATCGTCGAATTCCAAGATCTCGTTCCTACCACGATATTCAGTCTTATCGATCGTGAACTCGTGCGGAGGTTCGATAGAGATCCCGCGACAAGGGACTCGATTAACCCTTTAAACGATATCGGCGTCAATTTGTTTTTTCTAACAACTGGATCGAAGCAGAGAATTTCACGCTATTTCCTGCGTTCAATCTCAGAGAAACTACTGTGGGAAACTGTACGAAGCAAGGTATAGGAGACGATAGAATTAGAGATGATGATGCGTTTGATACGCGGCATTCCGCCGCGCGACCAACACGAAAATTACAAGAAATGAAATGACACACCCGCCGCGGATTATCTCTCGAAAACGACTTATTAAGTCCTCTCGAGGCCGGGCGATCAACACGAGCTGTTCGGTGTGGACCCCGCGTACAATTACCATCGAGAGTCTCCCTTTCTCATCCACCCTTTTTCTTTTTCTTTTTCTTTTCATCTTATTCCTCGTATCCCGTTGTCGTCGATCGTTCCTGCAGAAAATCCCGAGTTCCGATGATATGTAATTTCGATAATCAATCGCATGAACGTCGTTTAATTTTTATAATAACCTCCGTGCCGCCTCTATATCTCGCATGGGAATCAAAGCTGCTCCCAAGCCTGTGTGTGCTCGATGCAATAAAACGAAACTGGCTGCTTAGGACTCGAAGCAAATGACAGAGAAAGAAGGGGTCGAAGAGGATGAAGAAGAGAAAATTGGTATCATTCGTAACGCGATCGATTCGCTTGGATTCCACGAAGATACAACCGGGGAGAAGCAGGGGGATAATGGGAGAACCGATGGTATAGAAATCCTTGTAACACAGGCTGTCTCCAAAATTGCCGCAGCAATTTTTGTTTTTCAATTAAACAAAATGACACTTCCGTGAGTTACGTTGCGTCTCTGACGACGGCGCAAACGTTTAAAGGGTTAAACGCGACATACCGAATGTCTCAAGATTTCTCGGCAGATTTTCGAGTACCGTCCGTGTCGTCCGATCCCGTGGGCAACGTCCATCCGCTCGACTATCTAAACACCGAAATAATGACCGTGTCTTATCGCAGCGACGAAGAAGGTACAACGTCTAATTATGTTCGTAGCCCTTCTAACTTTCGCTACGAGTTTCCTCCCTTCTCGTTGTCTCCATTATTTCTCTCGGTGTTTCTCATTTATCCCTCGAGCGATCCTCCACGCTGTATCGTTGTCCGCAATTGCACTTTCCACACGGTTTTACAAACGGAAAGGGGATGCGTGCAGCTTAGACTCCTCCCAGTAGCAGTGGCTGTTAATTAGTCCGTTTGAAACATTCACGCGTGGTGTGCGGCTTAATTGAATCGACGTATTACCATTCTACGTTGAGAAGCCTTGAAAGCATAAGCAACTGAACGATTAAGCTGATATTATAGTTTCAAGTGTAGCCTGGCTCGTTTGTTTGTCGTGGTTGGACCTTCGTTTCCTTCTTTCTTGTATGTTAATTAATAACCGCGGGCTTTTAATTAAAGCAAATTTTTTTCTTCCACACCATGTTGCATGCGATTCGAACGTTCATAGGATATTCTTTTTAAACACTTTGATTCTATTTTGTAATTTCGCTTAGATCACTTCCTCCTTCGCGAAAGGCAGACCTCGGTTACCTTATTCATCCGCAATCATTAGTATTATTGCAATTTTCTTCGAAACCGCACTAGCGTAACCACTACTGTTGATTAATAACGTTAGATTCAACGTAATTAACCCGACGATCCTGCGGTTGTATCCAGTTTGCCGTAGAAACATCTTGGTATTGGCTTATCGGCCTCGATCGGCGTCGAATCAGCCTCGGGAAGCGTTTTACTTCTGAATTCGCATACGCTTAGTTTGAACGCACGATTTCCAAGCTTACCGCGTTCATCTGATATCGCACGCGATTATATATACCTATATGAATCATAATTATCTGGTAAAGGTATCTTCATTAAAGGGGGTGCTCGCGTTTTGTAAGCGATGGCACTGCGAAAGGGGTCCCTTATCTGCTTTGCGCGTTACATAGTTGCAGTAATTACGATACATATTACGGTCCACGGAGCGAGTTAATTCGGATCGCGACCAAGAAACACCGGGGCAAACAAATACATGTATATGCTGGTTCGGTTACGCGAAAGAGCGATGGAAAAAGCGGGAAAGAAATTATTTGTCGGTAACGTTATCCAATAGTTGGAATCATTGCTGAAGATTTTTGACAAAAAGTTTGACAAAAATTTAGTCAATCTGTGGATACAAAGAGAAGGGTTGAAATCGGTTCGTGTAAATCGATCCTTTTACCGAACGATGTCTCGAGACTTTTATTTTCCGATGGTGTTTCTTTTTGTTGGAGGGGTCGACGAGCACGAGGTGCGGACCTAAAACGCTCTATCTTCGGGAGGAAGGGACACGATTAGTACGAGGCACTCGCGTTATCTTAACAGGGAACGGGTATTCGCTGGTACCAGGGCCTCGCCTTAATCTTACCTAATCATGGCTCTATTTAGATCCACGCTGAAGCCCGAAGGATATCCTCCTTTAAGAGGATATCCGTGTTTAACTCGACCGCGTTCGCTTTACGACTCTTTAATCGTCCGAAATTTGTTGCTGACCACTAAAAACGTCTTCCTGTCAGCTTGTTTCGGGTACTTCCTCAAAACAGCCCTCTTCACGCTTACGAACACACCACCGCGTTGCTTCCTCGAAATTTTCGATCAGAAGAATTTCTCTCTCCAACGTGTTGTTTTATCGATCGAAGGCCGGCAATCATTTAAGTATTAAAAGGTACCGGAGAGAATATTCGTAGATGGGCTGGATAATTTAATGATTAGAACGAACGGAAGAATTATTTCTACCTACCGAGATAGGTTAAAACGTTTCTGCCAGTCGGCTGGCAAATTGCACCGTGAATTTTCGAATTACCCAATTTTCACCACGCTCATCAGTCGACCTATCATTTCGATCGAAGAAGCAAATGGGAGAAGAGTGCAGAAAATCGTAATTGCATCGATTGCATCGCGGCCGGGTGTCATTACCGCGATCGCGAACAAGAAGAAAACGATCGGGGAATAATAAAAGGAAGACAGGAAACGGGGGGGGGATTAATATGAAAGAAGGGAACGGGGGCCATAAAGTTGCAGCTTTTTCGATTGATTCAACTGGTGTGAAAAGTGTCATGAATTATCCCCGGTCGGTCGTGATTTAGATTTACGAAAATTGATTCCCCTGATGTGCCTGAAAGAACAAAGTGTTGGGGAACGGCGAGCATGTACGCTCGCTTCGGGACGATTCGTTCGGGCGTGACATTAAAATTAATAACATTTCAGTCGTATGTTATCGTTGTTATTACCGGGCAGGTGGTATGCCGTGCAGTATATGTGTCTGTATGCTTTCCTAGTTACGGTGGTTTGATTTCGCGTGACTGGCCGATATTGAACTGGACACCCGTACAAATACGACGCCGCAGTACACGGTGCTCGCCAACCGGTGGATGTGGTTTCTATGCATAGTCTAGAACCGAGATTGTCTGGATATCCGAATACTAATTCGATTCGATGCTCGTCCAACGGAGATCGACCGACGAATATTGGAATCTCTACGCGTTCTACGTTACAACGCTAGTCGCCGGATGAATTGACAATTTCAAAATTAACTTTCGCCAAGAATTTCCGTCGTGAATTTACAAAAATGATGGACACCGGTAAACGGAGAATCCAAGGTTTACGAACCACTCTGGAACGGACACGATTCGTTCTTTCCGAAAAGCATCGTAACTCTGTTTCATCGCTCTGATCTTCTTACTGGTCGATTTACGAGCGGATCAAACGCGGATTACCAGGTGAAAACGAAATACTCGTCAGTTACGCGATTTTCCGATTCCGAAAGGCCGCTTGCAGCATCTAACTCCGGAATAACGCGGTTCGAAAAGGTAGAGAGAAAAAAATATGATAAGCCAGGCGTAAATATTCGATTTCTCCAGCTGGACGAATCTTAGATCAGAAAAACTCCAAAGAATCTTATGAAAATCTCTTCTGGTTTCTTTGAGAAAACGCGTCGTCGATGGTTTTCGAAAGGCAATCGTAGGAGGCTGAGAAATAATATTACAGCAGGCGACAGGCGGATAAGGAGGTAGGAAAGGTGGCAGATAAAAGGACGAGGAACGAACAAAAGCACGATCACCATTTGTCATGAGGGTAAACGATGCTACGACGTACGGTACGTTATAAAGTATAAACGGTGCCCGCGGAGATTACGAAAGTCTGTCGCGATGATAATGCGTTTCGCGCGACACGCACGCGAGACACCGCTCGAAAGGTGTGTCCCGTATGGATACCTTCAAACTACAACCAACTTATTATCAGATTCCTAACACAGTCTCAGCAAAGTATTCGAACCACGTCATGCTGCAACTTTAAGGTGTATACGAATAACACGATACAGAGTGTTTCAAAAAGAAACGTTTTCAAAATTGAGGTTTTCTCAACGAGACATAAAAAAAAGGTATAGGTATATAAAAGAATAAAAATTCGTTTCAACATTGTCCGCTTGTTCTTTTTTTGTCTGTAGAAGACAGGTATACCGGTGAATGGAGACGTTTAATTTGTGAACAGGTCCTCCTATCGGCCCGTTAACTCGCCTTATAAATTAGCTACAAGACCACGTAGCCAGATAAAGTAGTATACGCGTGCTTTCCACCTCGGATCGCCCTTTCTTCGACCAGGTAAATGTACACGAAATTAAGATATCTGCCGGCGAGGACCGCTAGAGACTAAATCGTTCCCATTTATATAAGAGCTCGCACTGAAACATCTCACTGACGATTTATCGTTCAACGCCTTCGTACCAAATTTGCTCCGCAATCTGCTGAATTTCATCGTTTCAACGGAATGACACACAACCGACACGTGAGCAAAAACTGCCACATAAATTACCTAGTAATTTATCGACGCGTTGTATCAGATACGTTTAGATTGTAAGGTGCACAGGTGTCGTACCTTTTGACTTTCGAATCTCTGGTATTGCTCGTATGTTATGTGTCCAGGTTCACCTTTGTGAACTTGTTCCTTATTTTTCTAACGCAGCATTCGGTGCTGTGCTAGATCTGAGCTATACCTAGTCTAATGTTACACCCGGTTTCGATTTTATGCAAAAAAAAAAAAAAAAAAATCGTGCAAACAGATTCCGAAGAGATCTCGAGACGTTAGCGAGTGTTTTGTAACGCGAGGCAGGCGCGTGACGAGAAACGTTGGAAATAAGAGCACTCTTGCGTTCGAAACGACTCGCGAAGCGGATTCGACGTCTCGATTCGTCGAAGCGTTGATTGTCAGCCTTCTAATATCGCATTACGTAAATAATGGCTAATAATCGCTTCGAATATCATTGGGAATGAAAGAATATCTGAAAAAATGTGTCGAAAGACTTGGAAGGAATATCGAGAGAAGTGTCGAGTGCGCACCTCTAACTGCGAGAAAACGCGAGTTCTTGTCTCGAATCTCCCCTGGTAATTGAATCTAACCGTCCCGTCTCTTTCTGTTATTATCATTATTACGTGTCACCTTGTCGCCGTTTGTAATCACTGCGATTACCTTCGTTCGGTTTATTGATTTCCATCGCCTCGAGGACGAAAGGAAATTCCATCTGCTCGAGGATACGCTTAACGCCAGACACTTAACCCTTTGCCTCGTGATTTCTTTCCTGACCGCGCCAATCTACGATTACGCAATCACCTTCTTCTTTTATCGTTCCGAATTCATGCACGGTCAGGAACGAGTCTTGGCTCGTTCGTCGAGACTTCTTTCGGGATCAGCTAGAACAAGAGGGACACAAGTCTACGCCGGGATACCGTAAAGTTTCGTCTTTATTACCAGGTGACGATGAGGGCGGTTGTTCGTCTAAGGAGGAGGGGGAAAGATGAAGACGGGAGAGGGGGATGATTGATGCAGGCTGGTTATCGGGGACACGGACCGAAGAAGATAGTCGATCCACGGGTCTCATTACCGCGACACGGGATGCTCATATTATCGTCATTTTTATTAAACACCGCTCGTACGTTTTCGTTGGCAACCACGATAAAATCCCACCCAGGTAAACGTTCGATGAAATATTAACCATTCGCGGTCCATTTATTCTCTGCGTTATCCTAATTTGTTTCGAATCGATACTCGCGCCAGGAATTTCATGGATATCCCGAATAAAATGAAAGACGAAAGAAAGCTAACGATCGTTTAGATGTACCATCGAGGCTGAGCCACGCTCGCTTGCCTCGTAATAATTGACTCGGCAATGCGTATAAACCGCAACATGGCCGACGGACGGATAATTAACTAACAATTAGGCTGCACGTAAAGAACCGCCATTGGACTGGGATCATAGGTAAATGATAAACGAACGGCATATGGTTCATTTTCTGTAGGAGTAAAGGTTCGCTCGAGGAAATTGACGATTCATTCGGGGATGCTTGACTTCTGTCGTGACGTGTTCTCCGTTCTTTCCTTTTTCTCTTTCATCCGGCTCTTTCTCTTTCGCCTCCGTTTGCGCTACCAGTTGTCTGTCATCGATGTCAGCCAAGCCAACTCTGGCCGTATATATTTTTCATTATTCGTTGCTCGCGTGGCCGTTCGGCCGCGAAAACACGCCACCACAAGCCGTAACCGCAACTTCCTCGATCTCCTGCCTGCCTTTCCATCGGTCTAATGCCTCTCATTGGTGTTCCACCGATGCGTGATCGGCGAACAGAACTAACGACGGTAAAAGTTAAAAGGATTCGCGATGACTCTTGGAAACGGTAATGATCGCTCGGTCGATGCTTAAATCGATCGACGTATCGCAACCCGCGACAATGAGAATATTCGACATTTTATTTTATCAACGCTTTGACGTCTGCTGTTGCACGGGAAGAGACAAAACAATCGTAAACGATCAACGGAAAATCGTAATGGAATTCCATGCTCGTTTCGAGCGATGCAGATCGAAACGTTTCGTGTACACGATGATTCGTGTAAACTGGTCCGACGAAATTTTGCAGATTCACTTTCGCTCGAGTTTTCCCCGATAATTCAATATAATAGGAGAGGCGGGCGGCTCGCATGGTAATTGGTGTTAACGAACACGCTCTGTCATTCACGACAGCGAAAATGACTGCGGCCGAGTGGAGCGTTTCCGGCTCACCGGCCAACTTCCGCGGCAGAACAATGGGAGCGCTTAACGCACCGGCGAAAGTCGTTAGTCAGTGTTATAACATTCCTCGTCGGTATGCGCGCCATGCTGGCCGAACGCGTTAATCTAATTTTCTGGGCATCGATTAACGCCGCTGCGAACATGGCCACGCGGATAAACGATGAAAAAATGGAAATCTAGTCGATGCGAAACGTTTTCCTCTACGATCGTCGAGGGTTTTTAAATACTTCAAAGCATCTTTATGAAAAGTAATCAAAGGAGATGGCCATCTCCATATCTTAGTCGACCCCCATTGTCCCGGCAAATTTTTACCCCATGGAATCCATAGAATAGGCCGCCAAGATGATCTGTACCAAGTTTTATCCAAATCGATTAATGGGAACATGGTCAAAATGGCGCCCAAAGATTTTAACCAAGTTCCCGTTTCACGATTTTAATGCTCATGGGCTCATTTGAAAGGTATTATCGTCTAGTTTAATATATCCGGAAACTAGGATGCCGAAGGTACGATTTCGACCACTCCCCATAAAGCCCCGTGTTAAAATGGTCAACTTTGGGCGCCATTTTGACCATGTTCCCATTAATCGATTTGGATAAAACTTGGTACAGATCATCTTGGCGGCCTATTCTATGGATTCCATGGGGTCGACTAAGGTATGAAGATGGCCATCTCCTTTCGAATGATAATCAGAATTTCATGGGAATCGAACGATCGGGGCACCATCTGCCGCGTTTCTTCGCTTTTCCAAATCATCTTCTTCGCGTAGAATCTCTAAAATGATGGAAACAAACATCCGCGCGGCACGGAGCACCACAGGGGTGCCAGCTTCCTGTTACCATCTTCTTCTTTCCACCTCTTGGATCGTGAACAAATTAGAGCTACCGAAAAGCGGTCCTTTTTCATGAATAGCGTGATTCATCATTAAGAAAAAAAAATTCTAAACACGTGTTCGCGTGTGGGTGATCTTGGAAGTGGTCCTGAAAGAAGCCGCGGGCGGTAGAAGAAGAAAAAAAAAACAATGTCCCCGAAAATTGAGCGAAATTAGTGAAAATCCTTGTGGTTATATAGAAGCTGTCCGGGTCAGGGTCCAATTATACTATTCCCATTCACGTGGATCCTTCGGACTTGCCCCCTGGCCACGCCGTGTCTCGAAATCTCTTTTTAATGGTCGATTCTCGAATCCGTGTTCCATTCTCTTCACGACTGCGTCACATCCGGCACGATTTACGAGCAAATTAAAAGATCGACACGACCGACGACGCGTTCGTTAACGAGCGACCAGGCGATTCGATGTCGAACATCGGCAAGGTTGTACATGGTTTCGATCCTCGACGATCGATTCCTGTCTTTCAAGAACGACTTCATTTTCCAAGAAAGATTCTAAACACTTTTTATTACGAACTGACAAATACATTTTGAGTGTAGGTAATAGGAGAAAATCCATTAGACGTCGATTACATAGGGAAACGAACGTATCGAATGGAAAATGTTAGGTGGCGAAACGACGCGTTTAAAAAACCATTTGCGGTCCAACGGGTCTGTGATTTTAGTCGATAAATTAACGGGCCCTACTATCGGTAATTACCTCGAATTCTGTGGCGAGCATTCTCCACTTTACCAATTTTCTCGATTACCGGCATGAAAAGCCCCTTAAGTGACCGCCTGTCCAAGCTAACCGGAAGGTTCTCTCTCGTCCGGCGACCCTTGCTTTATTATCCTCCATTTTCCCTGACGGAAGTTCAGACTTTATAATGTAAAAATAGCATTCTCGATTGAAAATCCAGTGAAATTTTAAACGTTGACATAGGTAGAACAAAGGCAAGAACAAAAGAAGAAAGGATATCAAGCGCTATAAATCCGTGAAAATCGAATTAACCGTACGCAATTAGGAATAACAAATGCGGCGGTGGGCGTTAATGAGCGTCACCGGAAGCGTGCGCGTACACGCGAAGAAGGGGAAGTCCGGGGAGAAGAGCGGGGTTCGTGTGCGACAGAAAGAGAAAGGGGGAGATAGAGAAAGCAAGAGAGTACCTCCTGCGGTTGGCTCTCAGCTTCCGGTTCGCTTGGGGGCTCACCGCGAAGGGGACAGAATGCACCGGTGGTGCAGCTCGCGATAAAATCGTCTAATTGTTTCGCTAAGCGTATGTGAATGTCCAACACGCGTTCGCTTGTTCCTTTCGTGCGTCACGTACAACGTATTTTTCCTCTGCCACGCCGCTTCTTTTTTCCATTTTTTTTTTTTTCCGCCTTCCAAACCACCCCACCCTTCCCCTTCCTGGACAGAGGTTAACCCTTTGCCAACAAAAGAATCGTATCGCCAGCTACTGACCGACGCGAATGTAAATCGGCTACGGGAAATCAGTTTATGCTGATGTTTCTCGCACTCGCTACTAGATGGAACGTTTGCAATAGGTTGCTCAAATTGTACCCCTTAAGAAAAAACTCGTATAAATGTTAGGATTTATCAATTAAAGAATTATATGTGTTATTCAAAACTTGTGTGAACATTGATATTATTTATTATAATAAAATTCAATACTCTGAATGATTATACATAAAATAAACTAAATATTTAAAAACTTGTAGCGGTACCACCTGTAAGCAACAATAATAATTAAAGCCTGTATTCTTTTGTTAACTCCAGCGCATAGATCATGCACCCATGCTTTACATTTCAAGCATCGTTGTCGTCGCATTAAATTGAAAATTCAAAAGGTACGACTTAAGCAACCCTACCTCTTCAACTTCTAACAAACATGTTCTCTTTCTGTTTCAGGAACGATTTCACGGAATGTCACGGACGAAGGGCTAATCGTGTTGCTAACTACGTTATACACGGTGGTTCGACCGGACCATACCCGCATGAGTATCGTGACAACGGTGAGTCGTTTTCTGATAACATCATTGCCTCGTGCCAACCGATCGCGCTTAAATTTTCGCTTAGATTGCTTTGGCTATTAGACGACGACCTTCGAGTCCTTTTCACCGTGTGATTGCTGTTTTATTTCGAACTGAATCAAGGACGACGCTTTCATGATTCTCCGTTCGAGAAAGCGTCCAGGTTACTAAACAAATTCAACGGAAATGTAGCACCGGTGCTCGATTCGAAGAGTAGATAGCGAAAATTTGCATAATCGAACGAGCAATTTCACCCTTGCGATCATGAATTTGTGTTCATTGGAATTTTCTTCTAATTTATTCGTGTTTTGTTGAAACTTGTTTGAAATACAGTGGTTTAAGCTAGTGGTTGAATAAAGTAATAAAGTCTGTCTGGTGAGGATAAACTCGCGGCCAATTACGAGCGTCTCACGACGTTAGAATATAAAAGAGCGACACGCGGAAAGAGCGAATTGCTCGTCGACGAAAGCGCGACGCGACGCTTTGAATCCTAAATCGGTCGTCTGAAGCTTCGACGGCATTAAAGTCGCGACCGCGAACAATCAACGCGTTTCCGTCGCCTTTGAGGGAAACAGAGCTGTTAATATCGAGCCGCTTTGAGCTTGGAGATGCTCGTCGACATGAATTTTAAGCGAATTCCCGGCGACCTGCTGTCTCGCGGATGAACCGTTCCACCAATCGCGACAAACTAATTTTCTATTCAAAGTTTCAACATCTCTTTGTTTATATATCCCGAGTACATTCATTTTGTGTGAAGAAAATGGATAGAACCTTTTGACTTTTAACCTTAAAGGTTCGTGATAATGAACATTAATTTTATAATAATAATTTCTATTGAATATTCAAGGAAATTTCGCTCGGAGATCCTTGATGGCGCTTAGAAATCGTGTGAAAAGTTATCGCGTGACCCAGCCGCGACCAATGATCGACTCATTAAGAACGAACAATGACGAACTGACCCGTAACACAAGGACTACGTTAGATGATTTCGCAAGAAAGAAAGAAAGATTGAGCTAGCGTGATGCGGATCCGCCCAGACGACAGATACAGTCCGCAGAAAACTAACAAGGACCAGGAGCCATCGTGACGGGCTTTCATCGAGCGTCGATACCCTTCTCGCACCCTCCTGGTCCTTTCGTGACCGTGAAATTTCACTGAACATAATTTCCTCGAGTGTGAAACTATTTGCTTTCTCGGTGGGGCGCAGCCCGGCAACGATTTGCCGCGCGAAATCGCGTGACGCTTTTAAGGGATATAGCGAAATTGCCTTTGCCTTTCTGATTTTCTAATTGTTTCTTGCTCTCGCGTGACAAACCCTTGAACGTGTTTCTTTATTCTTTGGTTGACACAATTTATTTTAAGAAAAACGTAATGCCTCTGATGGAATATACAATTTGATTTAGTTCGATACGTTTTCTTATGCTTCTGTTTCTCGATAATAATTTCTTTGGTTATTGGTATATTTAATTTAAAAATCCCCCGTGCGTGCAACGATCGCGCCATCAGCTGTCCAAGGTTTCACACCTTTTAACGCCAGAAAAAGGATCTCTGGTGAAACGATCTCCATAATTCGTGCAAATAGAAGACGAACCGCGCGGCTCGGTTTCAATGATCGTAAACGAAACAATTCGCGAGTCATCCACGAAAGTGTCGGACATAGAATTTTTTGAACGCGTGATGCCAGGATCGCGTGACGAGGATCGAAAACAGTTGCGAGGAGAATCGCGTTGCGGTTTCTCCGTCATGTGTTTCGGAAGTTGGTCGTTCATTTTTATGTTTATTTTTCCCCGATCTCTTCGGTTCGTTTGAATGGTCTAGCGAAGGAAATCTGGATGGTGCCCGAAGCGGGAGCGTGCGAGCGGATAGCAGCTGGTCGAGCGGGAGATCACGAAACGCAAAGTGCACGCGGCTGCATAATACGCGTGCGCAACATATGGAGAGGCGGTGAGGTTTGCTCGTGCAACAACAATTCGCGGTTTCTCGATTTTACGTCGAGATTAGCGGCGCACCGTCCTTCCGTTGGACGTGCGTGAGCCTTTTTTCGTAGCTCGTGATCGCATTTCGAACAAAGATGCACCGATGCAAGCGGTGTTTTTTCGACGCTCGTGCAGCCTTGCACCTTTCTACCGTTTCGTTACGAGGCCTTTCATTTCGAAATTTCAACAGATTTTATTTTTAATTCGGATCACGATTCGCGGTGTAACGGTGGGACAAATTAATCGTAAGCGAACACTCGCGCCAAATAGTTATCAATTTCGAACGTACGACAGCGTGCGGTTATCAAACGGAAATCAGGCTACCTGGCGGAAGAGTTCGCGATCGACAAACGCGAAACCCGATAGCCTGATTTCCGGAAACCGACTCTGCGGACCACACCTTACGGGAATCGTCAGAACGTGACTAGTATGGGAACCGAGTTTGGTCAGTCATGATATTCATGGCCTGAGACCACCTCGGGGCCAACACTGCTGGCGACCCGATACCCAGCCAGTTATTTGATCCGAGGACTAGAGATTTGAATATTTCGGAAAGAGTGAGATTCATGTATATTTTATTCCCCGTTTCCCGAAGATGGTAGTACACGCGTGGCCGGACGATGCAGGCATCAAAAGGATCTATCCGCGAGGTGAACTTTTGAAGATCTATCGATACCGTGTCGCTCGGGGAACGCCGATACCTTTCTCGAAAATTTCCTCTGGGCACCGGTCATCGCAAAAACGACTCTAATCAAATTTCAATCTTCCATTTTCTCGCTTATTCGTATTCTCTGTAGAGTCACTCCGAAACTTTGCATTTTCCTTCGCCTTTTTAAAGGCTTCCTCCAATTGTACAATTTTACCCTAGAATTCGAGCTTAGACTAATGCTCGAACGGAAATTTCCTTGCAACGTTCTCGTAAACTTGACTAATCGTTCCTCTGTCGTTCCGAAAATACGAAAACCGGAGCGACGATAAGATGGTAAACGTTTTGCATAAGTCGCGTTATCTAACGTCAGCCTACGACCGAGGAGGATCAATCATTTAGCTGGAAAGAAAAGATACGAAACGGTTAAGCGTTTGGTACGATCAACTGTGGTTTTGTTGGAAATGTAAATATCAATAACGACCGCGTTTCGTACGATTAAAAACGAAAGAAACAAATGAACCGTCAAAGTTTCGTTCCGCTCCATTAACAACGATAAACGTCAGAACGGTGAATTTAATGGCGATAGACGGTAGACGAGTGGCATTAACGAAATAACTAACCGCGACGTTTTGCGTGGACAATCAACGTCAGTCAGTCAGACTGGAAGAACGACGGGTTCGAGGTAGACCGGAAGTCGAGCACCAGGCGAACGAGGTATATTCGTTCGGGTACTCTTTCGAAAAGGGGTGGTTACCCTATCCGCCAACGACCAGCCTCGATTTACGAGCGGTTGGAAAGAGTTGAAAGCTCGTGATTTAGGGTGTTTCGCGTTGATTCTCGGATTCATCGGCAGACGATGATGGTTTTCCAAAAGATTACACGGCAAAGGGTTAACGAGGATTTTAGAAGGGCAGACAGGTTTGTTGCCGATAGCAACGTTCACCCGTCACCACCCTCGTTCCAGCTCGTATCCAATATTCGACAGGGAGTCGGTGAGGTGTTACGGTAATACACGATCGAGGAATGCCATTTGCCGGTGCTTGATTTATGCATTACAGAATATAGAGACACGCGTTGTCCCCGTTGGGGATTCGAACAGCGGTGCCGTGGAGCGAGGAACGTGAGTATTATTCAAAGTGTTGCTCATTTGGACACGTGGACAGAGGACGGTGTAAATCGGGCTTTGACCGTACTCAACGACACGTGACGACACGTGGCAACGCGTTTCGTGGCTCGCGCGTTTCGACGCTCCTACTTTGTTACGAATGTTTACAAGCTGCTTGGAAATCTCGCTAAGAAACTCCGATTTTTCAAACGAACAAAGGAAACGGTAAATAATCCCCTAACGCGAACGCGAGTCGTTTCTTTCATTGCACCCTGAAATTTTTCCTCGGACATAGGAAAAGAGTTTTATGTTTGAAAAAAAATCCTGCCTCGAGAGGGAATTACCTTCGTCGCGGCTTTATAAAGCAGCGTATTACTCGAATAAAAGTGACTCTGCTGTCTTCGCTAGGAAATCCGAAATCAGCTCCGGCAAAGTTACTATTAGTTGAAAAAAGCGACTGGAATTTATTTAAAAAGTCAGACGAGCTTTTCAGACGATTCTTTACGAGCCATGCAACCGCTTTCATGGAACGGAGTTTCACGCGTCTCGAAGAGAATGGATGCGCGTAAAACCGTCTGAGGAGAGGGTAAGTCAGGAAGACCGGAATGATGTAGGAGGATGGATTGACGAAAGGGTGTACAGAGCAGTTAAGTAGCAGTCGAACGTCGAGTGTTAACTGTCGGACGGTTTACGAGGCTATTCGAAGCTCTTATTCGTTAAGTGCGAACACGATGACACGAAGAGGAGTCGTAGGGTGCAACAAACCGTCTCGACTAGGGGGTTGTAAGAGACAATCTGGTAAAACGTTGACTTTAAAAACGAACAGGAAATCTAATCCATTTCGCGACTAGCTTTTATACGAGTGCTCTCGAGGTTAGTCAGCGTTAATGAGAATGCCTCGAAGCGAACTCGATCCACGAACGAATCGGTGCGGAATAGAAAACGATCGAGTTTACGATGGAACGCGGAAAAGAGGAGCTGCTGGACATTCCAGAGATTTTCTCTGATGGCTCCGTGCAACTCGACTCCTCCTCGTTACTCGACCGAATCGAATAGCTCTTTCGTTTACTAAAACTGTGTCACCGACGAGTTTGCCTTCAAAGCCCTCTGCATCGACTTTATCCAGATTCGCGGGTACAAAGTAATCTGGTTAGTAGAACCCTTTGGAAACTGAAATGATAGAACTCGGAATAAAATTCAAGTTTATCTCGACACCCTCGCGTCACGAGAGAAAAGGGTCGAACAAGTTAGCGAAAAGTTTATCGTAACCGCGTATTAATTTCTGGTACGCAGTCGAAGTTAATCGAATTTGACGTTCGGTCGAACTCGACGTAGCCGCGTTCTCAGAGGAACAATGAATTCTTGCCCCAGAGAATTTGCAAGCGGCACTCTAATCGCCGACACGAAAACCGCTGGCCAACCCCCTCGACAAAAGGCGTACTCGAGTTGCGCCATCAAATCGTTCGCTACCAGTTGCATGTTCGAGGACCTTTGAAAGAACGCTGCCACTCCAGCTTCATCGAATGAAAATCTTTCTCGATAGTGTATTTAACGGTCGAGTACCGGACGGATCCTACGGGTGATCGTGTACCGGGTGATCGTAAAGCGTCGAGCAGAAGTGAAAAGTAATAATGAAAGTCAGACGGGATCTTTAGAGTTTCGTGGAAAATTGCTGGATTATGTGGAAGCGATTCCTCGAAATCGCATGAGGGAAGGAAATAAAGTGGAACGGAAGGAAACAATCGTACGCAATGAAAGTTGGCAATCGCATGTTTGCAAACGCGGCTCGATATGCTAATACGTTGGTGGTTAACATTTTTATTCTTTCCAAGATAATTTTTTTTCTGTCCTTTTATAAGGCAACAATTTCGAAAGAGCACCCCGTACACTCTTCAAAGTCTTCGGTCCTGTTTTTTTTTTTTATCCACGTTGGCCATTTATGGGTGGCGTGCCACTTGACAGGACGCACGGCGTCACGGGGTAATCAAAGTGCCATTATCCATGGGAAATTGTAACCCTCCAATCTCTCTTTCTCACCCCTCCACCTTCTTGCCACGTATTCATACGAGCTATCGCGAATCAACTACTCTCTCTTTCTCTGTCGCAGGGGTTGCGAGAAGCACCCCAGCTTGACCTCTTCGTCGCACTTATACTCGATACGGTGTATCGACAGGGTGGTCGTTACGTAAACCCCTGCCTCCCTCTTGTAACGCGCGTTACAAGGGAAGGGTCGACGAGTGGCACGCTGTCAAAGCGGAGTCAACCGCTGAAAAATGGCCGCGACTTGTCACGAAGGATTCGATGTAATCGTAACTCTCATCGGTCAACCCAGCCTTTTTCAATTTTAATTGTTTTCTGATACGAATGATCGATCGCGATTCATCACGTTTTTTCCTACGAATTTTTATTGTGTCGAGTCAATTTTGTAACACGAAAGGTCAGGATTTGTTTTACCGATTGAAAATTTGATCGAGCAATCTATCTCTCGATTCTCTCGATTCAAGTCCAGTCTTTTCATCAGCTGAAAATCCATTTTACTCATAGACGTATTACTCCGTCGAGGAGGCTCTCGAAGCAAGTCTGCGCTGGAAAAAGCGAAGGGGATTGCACCCTCGAAACGTAACCGATGCGAGTGTCGATTTCTCGATGCTCGTGGGATCGGCGTTTCAGTCGTTCACTTGGCAGTCCGCTCGAAGAAAAGGTGCGCTCGCGAAGAAAATTTTAAGGACTCGACTTCCGAAACACTGGACACGTTATTGTATCCCTAGTGGGAAGCCATGGGGTCGAAGGGAGTTGGGAAAGAAACTTCAAACGTGTGATCGAAGGTTAATGCGATCGGCTAGCGAAATGGAAACGAGTGCTACACTGGCCACCATGGAAACACTTGTATCGCAAGTGTCGCGAAAATACGAGGGTCGTAAGTGACATCTTATCGAGGCTACCGATCGTGAAATTGTAATTGTAGAAATTAAACGAAGTTTCCGAATGATCACTTTACCGTGAGAAAATTCTGACACGGATTCAACAAATAAAGTGATAAAAAGTAAAATTATTTGCCCGGCTGTTTCGAAACACAGACTCGAGAGGACGGAGAGAAAGTAGTAATCTGCCGGAGACAGTTTGCCCTCGAGCCAATCAACCACCCTTAAGCTATTATCCGTCCGTACGATTACGCGAGCGGTGCAAAGCTGAGCAGAAAATCAGACTTCGATAATCGATGCCCGGCTCGGTTGGCTCGCTGTTAACCCCTTGATATTTAACCCCGTAATTAGCGCGATGTCAACCGCGGACTCGACGAATCCCCCGAGCGTCCAAGAGAGTCCGCTTGATTTCCGTGGTTTTACCCGCACGCAGACGTATTGGTTGCGCTTTCGTTGGTGGTGCGAAAGATTCGTATAGGGGGTGGAGATACGCGTTATGATAGAACGAACCGATTCTCGCAGCCTCTCGCCTGCGAACCCCTCCGTTGGGGGTTGTTTCCGTGGTAGCGTGATTTTCTGATTAGCAGCGGGTCGACTGGCTGCGGTTAACCGTTGTTAGGTTGCCGCTCGATTGGTATGCATGGGCTGGGATTCGTGCCCACGGTACAACCCCTGAACCACGACCGTGCCTTCTCTCTTCTCCTACACGCCATCCACCACCCGTTGCATCGACGATTACTTCCCTACCTCTCCTGGACCAAGCATTCTCTTTCGTATAGTTGAACAATTTTTTTTTTTTTTACCATTCGAAAACCCAGCCCGTCTGCACCGTCGCAATTTCAACATTTTTTATTTCATATAATCGTATGATTAAAGACGTAATTTGTGTCATAGAAGAATTTAAAGGCAGCTTAAAAGATCCCTTTTGCGGGATGAAATGGTTACGAGAGCATTGGGAGTAAAGGAAAAACGGAGGACCATCCGAAGCACTCGTTTGTCCGCGCTTACCTCCTCTTTTAAGGTTCTTGTAGCGTCCCGGAAGTACGAAATCTAATTTAACCTCCCGCCCGATCGCGTCGCTTTTCCCTGCCTTGAAATTCCCTCGCGTTGGCACGCATCGAAGTAAAAATGTCCACGATTCGAGAACCCCGTCGAATCACCTGGGACTAAAAACCGTAGTGCTTGATTATTTCCCCGAAAAGGGCGACCAGCTACGTTTGAAATTGCTTTTAAAAATTCCTTGCCCCGGTTCTTACGAAACGCGGATATATTTTTCTACCAGTTACAGGGACCATAACGTTTACTCGTTATCGGAGTTTTTGCTGATTCCGATGGAAATTCGGCATCGACGTGGATAAAAACGCGCGTCTTCGGGCGAGATGCGTTGGTCGAGAGGGAAAAAAGGGAAAGCTCGGGGCAGGCGTACGTCGAGAAAAGTTTTCGCCAAACCGGATACAAGGAAGTTCCACCGTATTCGCGTATCCGGCCCCATAAATCTTAGCCTCTTCCCGCCTTCTCGTGCCTGCTGGCCAAGTCACCCTGTCCGACGAATAAATTTCTCAACCAGCCCTTTCCAACTCACCATCGGTCGATTCCAATTCGATTTCCAATACAATAAATTGCATAAAACTTCCATCGTGATCTTTTGGTACATTCTGTTTTACCGACTGATCTATATTTTGAAATTTTTCTTTTCAACAATTCCACGATATAAAATTATTAACGTCTTCTCATTATAATCGTTGGTACAAAAGTAATGATTTTAAGTAAGAAAATTTATGAATATTTTTGCTTCCGTTGGTAAAACAGATATAGATCTTCGTTTCTGCAGTACCGACAGATCGTTCCATTGATAATTTCCTGTAGCTGTTTCAAATATGAAAACGTTATACTCCCTCGATAATCCTGGAAAGCTTCGATTCGCTTATTCTATGGACAAGAATTTATGGGTTATCCATGACGGGGTTGCTTCGGCGCGTTAAGAGGATCGTATAATAAGATAATTAACGGGGAGTTGACAAATTGAATCGATAGGGAATGTATTCTTTTGATCGCAGCTATAGTCGGTCTGACTTTCGTCATAAATATTTCATGGCTACCGAGCCATGGCTGTATCCATGGAAAATCGAAGAACGTTCAACGATCCATCCCCCTCTGGCACCGTGCGAGACACACCCTCGAGAAATTTTCACGCAGAAAGCATGAAAAACCGATAATCTTCCATCGATCAGTATCAGAGGATGTAAAGAAGCGTTTCTCGGAAATGGAAATGCCGCTTTCAGTGAAAAAAGAAGGAAGAATAACGCGCGGAATGACGAAGAGGATGATCCGGATTGGATAAAGGAAAATTCCTTATTAAAAATATTAATTTCTTCTAATGCTCTGATCGATGTTCTGAAAATATCTGTAGACGCTCGGTTTGTCTGAAGGAAAAGGTACGGCGTTAAGAGTTAGATAAGCGGGCCTACAGGAAGCCATTAGACCGTGGAACAGGGTGAAAGGAAGGAGGATGATATCAGAGCGATCCGTCGATTGGCTGCGATGCAATTTCGCATGGTACGCCGGCGGCACGTTGGCCGAAGGTGTTAAATTCACTGGATGTACGTCGGACGAGCCATTCTGGGGTAGCCGACAAATCCGATCGTATTTTCATCGACGCCAAATTGGCAATATCCTCGCCGGTGACGATTCCTGAATTATGCATCAGCCTCGGGGACAGTCGCTTCGAAGTTTATCCATCCCGCTCGTTTCCATCCGCAGCTCTGCCAGTTCCACCCGTTCGACTCTCTTCACCGGGGCGAGTTTTCTGCCCTCGTAGCTCTACCACCCTCGCAAAACCATCCTCTCCCGACCACGCTCTACACCACCCTCAGCTTCCTTGTCTTCTCTTCTCTTCCTCCCTCCTTCTATCTATCTACCCATCCTTCAGACCCTTTCTCCAATGGGAAACGTCACTTATTGGTCGAACGAAAGGCAGGAAAAAGAGAGGACACCCTCGAATCCGACCAATCGCGGTGAACGTCCGTGATAATACTCGCGATATCTGCCCTGGTACAGACCGATGCAAAAGTAACCCTTGCTCAAGGGACGTCGCAAGAGTGATCGAGAACAACTCACTGCATTCACGGATGTCCAATCGAGCTCACTCTGAATATATTTTCTTTTTATAGAGGGTATTTCAAAATAGGAGAATTCCAGGAAAGAACAGTAATAAGAGTGATCTGTCGATTAGACGTTTCCGTGAACGAGCGAGGAGAGTAACGAAGCGTTGCGAATGGAGGAAAAAGTGAAATCCGTGGAGGATAATCGAATGGAGCGTTTGGAAACGGCCCTTAAGCCTTTATGAGAGGGGACAGACAATAGAAGGTAAAAGTAAAGCGTCGTTCTTGGAACGGAGGGCTCTGCTCACCCCAATAATAAAATGATAAGAACCCCAGAGCCCGTTCGCCCTGCTACACCGTTTCCCACCCCCTTAACCCTCTGTAGCGTTTCCTTCGACCGGAGCTGCCTCGTATATAAATGTCGATATTATTGTAACGAAGCGCTTTCGATTGCGATTTCTCCTTCCGCGACTTCTCTATTGCTCAGGCACGAACGCTCGCAAATTCGTCGAATCAACTTCCGGATTGATGGTTTCCGGATCGCGCGAATGCCAGAAAAGAACGACCTTACGCGATCGTTTCGATTTAGCTTTTCTTTTTAGGTAATTCGTTTAATAAACAATCGTTGAGATGTAAGCGATCCATGTGTAAAAGATTTATTTAATTTCGTCGACGGAATTTCTCGTCTCGCTAAGGTTGTACAACAGAATTTTTCAAACTGAGCCTCGATGATGGTGCGTTTTTCCCGAGCTAATCTTCCATGCCGCAGAAACGCAGAAAGGGATCGACAGTTTTCCATTCGCGAAGTCTACTCGAATTTAGTACTTGGACTCTTAGAGAAATAAAAAAAATTAATCAAATGTATATCGAGTGTCGCGTGTCGCGTGTCCGATGAGACTCGTTCGTGATTCTGAAAACGACACGGTGCAGCGTTCTGTCACGGCTTTTCACCTTCTTCAGGATCCTCGAGGATGTACGTGATGAGACTCGACGAATTTAAGACGAAAGCAACGCGTCAGACACGCGACAAAGAATACACACGAACAGTCGATTCCTCCACCCTTTTGCGTTTCGTTCTTCAGATTCTCTTCGGATCAGTTCGAAAATGAAGAAGCAATAGAATTTTTTAATCGTCGAACGAACAGCTGGTAGACGAGTCAACCGAAAATCATTAAACCACCACTGGATCCAGGAGACCGAATATCATTATCTGATTAGACTTCGCTGAAAACTGAGATCCTCTCTGCGATTGTTTCGTTCCGTACCCAAGTCTCCTCTTCTATCGTGCCCTGAAGAGTTCATGAAAAACATATTATGGAAATACAACTTAAAATTCCTAAAAATTGTACCAACCTTCAAGGTTTCTTTTTCTTTTTCTTCTCCGATCTCTTGGAATCGCAAGGTTTCTGCCTCTTGCAATCCTGCTTATCCTGGGGACAGTAGTGAGCCTCCAGTGGACAGACATACTTTTCTCTAACGTTACATGGTTTCACAGGCTTCGATTGTTCTTTTTTCTCTTTCTTCGTATCGTAACAAGGACACGGACCAGGATGCATTTTCGGGGGTGGTGGACAAGGACAAAGTACTACAGGATCGGTAGGTGGTTTAGGAAGAGGAAGAGGCGGGCAAATCTCCTTCGGTTTCGCTAAAGTTCGAACTTCCACGCAGGGCTCCTGCTCAGGTGGTTCTGGACATGGTTTCGGTGAGGCAAACTTCGGCGCGGGACACTTTGCCGGTCCATACTCCATCTTCGGTGGTTTGGTGAACTGAGGAATTTGACACTTTCCAATTGGTATACACGTCTGTATGCAATCTTCCTTCTTCTTCTTCTTCCTCTTCTTCTTCTTCCATTTCTTTTTCTGCATTTTCTTCGATTGATCGCTGCACTTTTGCCTCTTCTTGCCACAGTCATCCCTCCTGCAGGATTTCGCGCAGGTGTTTGACTTATCACCCTGGCATATATCTCCCACGTTCTCGCAACTGGACTTGTCCGATTTCTTCAACAGCATCGTAGATACGTGCAGCTTTCTATACTGATTTCTTAGAGGAAGAAATCTAGAGATCACCTGATACGTAGACATCTTTCTTTTCTTTGGGTTCCTTTTGGGACACTTCGGACAGGATGGAACATCGTCTGGGCATTTAGTCGGCTTTGCTGCTTTCTTGCAAGGTGGACAGGGTTTAGGGCAAGGACACGGAGGAGGTGGTTTAGGACAGGGACAAGGGCAGCAGGGGGGTGGCGGCGGACAGGGTGGAGGCTCGGGACATTCCGCACAAGGTGGACATGGTGGGCAGGCTCTTGGTGCAGGCGGAGGTGGGCAAGGTAGAGGTTTGGGACAGGGGATCGGCGGGGGGCAAGGTGGACAAGGTGGCGGTGGTGGGCAACAGGGTGGCGGACATGGTAACGGGCAAGGACAGGGTTCGCAAGGCGGTGGTGGTGGACATTCCTTTTGCGGTGGACACTCGGGACACTTTGGAGCTCTCGGACACTTGGGAAGGGGCGGTGCAGGAGGCGGTGGACAGGGTGGAGGGCACCTGGGTGGTTTAGGTATCTTCGGCGGCGGTGGAGGTGGCGGTGGGGCTGGAATCTTTGGAGGTCTTGGAAGTCTCGGCAGCTTCGGTGGCGGAGGACACTTTCGGTAGCATATTTTTGGTGGTGGAGGCTTCTCCGGTGGTTTGGGACACGGAGTGGGACACGGTGGTGGACAAGGTGGTCGAGGACGGTCGGGACACTTGGGGTTCACTGGTCGTCGACGACAGCAAGGTGGTGCCGGTGGGATACACTTTTCCATTGGAGGGCAGGGCTTCTGACGCTCGCTGGGCTGTCTGCATGGTCCTCTCCTTTGATTACTCGAACCTGGCGACTTTGGCGGACGCGTCGAGGGTGGCTTCTTCTTACCTTTCCCCATCAGATTGGAGGTCGTTTGAAGAAACCTCGTTTGTTCTTGCTTTATGTAGTTGGTCAGTTCGTTCGATAACCAGACCACATTAGACCTGGTGCCGAAGTTTCTAGCAGAGACGAGTCCTGGGTTATGTAATATCGACGAACACGCCCAATTCCAAGTGTTTCCTGAATAATTTCCAAAAGATGATCCCAAACAGTATTGGCTCCTTGCTCGAAGGCAGTTCCTGAGCGTCGCCTTCGAAAATCTCCGAAGGTTTCCCAAAGATTCCGTTCTGTCTTCGTGTTTGCCCTACGACGAAGACAATAGAGACGTTTGATCGATGTTTTAATCTTTCTAGTCTGGTACGCCGCTATCTCCACGTACCCTCTGTCTCTCGACCGGACGACAACGCTTAACAACATTTTCTCGTCTTGCACGGTTTCTTGGGCGGACACTTTACGCAGAACGGCTTCTTTTCCGGCTTCGGTTTCGGGGGATAACCCGGTGGCCCCATGGGCGTACAGGGACCCTTTGGCGGATGACAAGGACTCTTGTCCGGCCAATTCGGCGGATCCTCGCCGCAGTCTGGTTCGCCCAAACGTAGCTCCCTCTGTCTCACACCCTGGATATACATCAGACGACGATGCTTTATATCGTGCTCTTTCTCGCCTTTGTCCTCCTAGCCCACCTCCCTCCTACACCGACGTATTTCGACCACGCTCGAGAAAATGAGGCAAGAAAGGTATTAGGCTGTCCAATAAGTTCGTGCCTTTTGTCGTTTCCTGAATGCGAGCCAAGAAAAGAAAAGAAAAGAAAAGAAAAGAAAAGAAAATGATCACCAACTTATTGGACAATCTAACGGTCCTCTTCAACACCTTGCAAGACGAAACCCGCGACGAAATCGTGTCCACGATCTTCTTTCGTGGATGTGTTTTAAATGGAATATCGGCGTTGCTGATGTATCTTTGGGGGGGGGGGGGACGATTTTAAACGAGTTCAGAGGTTACAAATAATCCTTAAGACTTTAGACGAAACATGTCGCGTTAACTGTTCGACGCTTTACTCCAAATCCTCTTCATGGTACGGTCTTCCGCCGGGCATATCCGTAAATTGGTTATTATCTCCGCCGAAGTCTTCTTCGAACTCGTCGCCTTGAGGGAAATAATCGTCGTTTCGCGTTCTGTCGCCGTTGGTCGCGAGGATACCGCCGTTCCTCGCGACGAACCTTGACATCCAATCGGTCGTTTGATCGATCGTCGACGGGATCATGGATCCTTCGGAGCTCGAGGTCATCGACAAAGGGCCCCTGTTCCTTTGCTTCTTAGCTACCTTCATTTCGAGCGGACCAGTGTTCGTCCTCTGCGGGGAGAGAGGATGATCCGATATTTTCGATCGTTTTTCTATACGTGTATGTGTGTGTGCTATTTTTTTTTTTTTTTTTTTTTTTATTAGAACGGTTTGTTGTTTATTTTTTTGCTTAACGTTCGGCTCGTATCGTCACGGTTATCATTTCTTTTTTTTAAATTTTTTTTTATTTTGAGATGAGGAAGAGGCAGAAGGGAGGTGGAGCCATAGCGACGAGTCTCGTGATTAATTGTTTTTAAGACTCGTGGACGAGTCTCGGTCTCGCGTGATGCTCGATCATCGTCATCGAGTATTTCGCGAACGATTCGATAATATGCCTTCATTTGGCAGCCGAGTTATCTGAATGGAAAATAATTTGTGCAACTTACTTCGAAAACCTTATCATTCTGATGTTGGTGCCTGTTCAGGGACCCCGGTGTTGGCTGCAGCTGCAATTGAAACCAACAGACTCGCATTGTTTTTCTTTTTCTTTTTATGTTTGAAAGAGGATATTAAGACGCAAAAAATACGTTCGCTTATTATTTACAGTAGCTGATCAAATTATTAGAGCCACTCGCATAAATTAATAATTTTACATAAATATCATTGATTCTTAAATGAAAACCGAGTTAAACGGAGTTTTTATTAATTTTTTATGATGTATTGATACTTGCAAAATTATGATACACAGTTGAAAAATTTGTGGAAATATTTATTATTAGTAATAAATGTCAATTGATTGAACGTTTGATAAAAGTATGGGCTAAGAATAAAGCAATCAAAATAAATTGCTGAAAATGCATCGAAAGACTTGTTTGTATATTAATAGTGGAAAATTATTGATGAATACCTCATTTTTTATATCATGGCTCTAATAATTTGACCACCCATTGTAAGCTCCTTAAGGTGTTAAAAAATAATTGACCTACTATAAAAACGTCATTTCGTTTGGAGGAACAGGATTGTACTTTATTTTAAATAATATTATTTCAATTGAACAAGACGTTACAAAAATTTCAAATTTATAAATAGGTACAATTTTTTACTTGTTCCTACCATTTTCATTTGCTTCAATGATTTTTCATTGCTCCGGTGAAACACATTTATTAACGCAACAGGTTTCACTCGCACTACACAAAATTTCCCACTCCATTTTATCAATTCAAACGAGTGGACACAAAAGTTACGGGAAAACGGTGGAATCTAATTATCCCCATAAGTATCATTCATGAAACAATTCGGGGACAAAGGTACTTCACCCGCAACCCTCGATCTTTCGAGGTGTCATTTGAAATTTAAATTGAAGCAACAGTAGAAAACTTTCGATTTTCATCCGATTTTCCACCACTCATTAAGCAGCCAGGTGCTCGAAAAACTGGAGGACACTTTTCACTTTCAGCCTGCTTCTTCGTCCCTTTCTTCATCATCGCCTTCTTCGGTCCAGCATCGACTTCCTTCTTTTTAGTAACCTCGCTGGAACTGCTTTCTTTCCTTTCTGCAGCCTTCTTTGTCTTCTTACACGGCGAATCCTTAGTGTCATCCTTCTTAAACTTGCTGCAAGGGTCTCCCCCCTCGCTGCCCTCCTTGCAGTTTTTTCCATAAAGATCCTCTCTCCACAGTTTCTTGCATGGATCCTTGTCATCCTTCTTAGACTTGCTGGAACGCTCCTCCTTGCAATTTTTTCCATAAAGATCCTCTCTCCACAGTTTCTTGCATGGATCCCCTCCCTCTTCCCGTTTGGACGATTTTCCACACTTGTCCTGTTGCCTGTGCTTCTTGCAAAAATCTTTATCCTGTTTCTTAGAAGAATCCTTATCCTGTTTCGTACACGAAGTTCTCTTCTGGGTCTTACAAGATGCAGCATCTCCTGAACCACACTTCTTCGAACCTCGATCCTGATCGCTTCGTTTACACGTCACCTTGCTACTTTTACGAGAACTACTCTTTTTGCAGATATCATCTTGAGGTTGTTTTTTCTCGCAGCATTTGCGAATTTTGTTCTTCAGCCAGGAGCCGGAGTCCTTGGAATCCTTGGAAGAGAAAAGGATCGAAAAAGCAGGAGCTTCCTCTACTGCGAATAAAGAATCGAGGTTGTAGGATGTCAGACTCGAAGAGGATCCTGCTTTACGTCTGTTGGTCCTTAAGTTCTCCAGGAACTCTGCGATCCTGGAGGATACTTTCATTGGCTGTGGTTGATCATTCGACTCGCTATTTATTTCCGACTCTTCCATCGAATCCTCGATACTAGACGCACTTATGTCTTCCATGACTTCGAGGTTTGATCCTTGAGATATGGAATCATTGATGCTATCATTGATGCTCAGAGAATTGGAACTTGTTTTCAGTGTATGCGGAGTGAAATCACTGATAGAGGTAGAAGCGTTCAGCTTCTCTATTTGATGAAGTTGTTTAGAATAATTCTGATCCTGAATACAGTTGATTTTATTGATCTTGCTGCTTCCAGATTTGATATTCTGAACATCGTTAGCGGTGTCTTCGGGTTTCACATCGAAAAACTTGTAGAAGAACCATGACAGGGATCTTCTTCTCTGTTGAACCAACCCGTACAACATTTTCGGTTTCTTGTCAGAGAGAATAGCTGGAATGGTCCAATTTTTTGACTTCGTACCACTGGAATACGTATTCTTTATTTTTAACTCGGTTTTCTTTACTCGAATCCTCTTGTTATCGATCTTTGATGCTGTCAAGAGTCGATGATGATCGACATTTGCTATAATCCCCTTCTCAACGTGTTTAGCTGTCATTTTATTCATCTTTTCACCAATTTCGCTTTTTCTCTTCTTTGAAGAACATCTTTTATCGACATTCTCGGTGATAAAACTGTTCTTCGCTGTTGAAACTGTTCTCTCTTTGCTGGAGGTAACGATACAGGAAACTGGTCTGACAAAATGTGACTCTTGTTCCATGTTTCTATTTATTGGAAACTTTTCATCGTATAGAAAAGCGACATTCGAATACTGTCGTCGTGCGTAAGACGAGGTTGGGATTTTAGAATGATCCTTTGATAGATGGTTTATGAAATTTGGAAACTGTCTACGAAGTTCGGAAACAATGCGACTATTGGGCCGGAAGTTATCAGGTCCCATTTCACCGAGAACTCGAGGACCTCGTTGATTCATAGCGTTCGCGTTCTTGAGCCCCTGAGAACAGACGGAGAGACGATTTCAAGGTGAACGATCGATTTTTTCAAAGGAGGAGGAGATAGAGGAAAAATAGTGATTTTAAAAGGATCATTTTCATGGGAGTTTTGGAGGCTTTAGAGTGCTCGAAGCCTGTCCATCGTCTCTCGTCGTAATTTCTCGAGGCACAAGGGGCATTATTGTTAAAAATCTTAACGAAATGTTGAAAAATTCTATCGATATTCGTTTAACCCTTTGCGAACGGATGCTTGTTAGCTTATTGTGGAACAATTAAACTCGAATGTGCCAGTCTGTCACTCGAAATGCAAATCTTCTAAATATAAAAAGCATATTCTCATCCCTATCCTCCTCCTCATCCTATTATCGTCATCGACTAGGCACTCTGCCACGTATTACTTTATAAAACTTTACTTTATAAATATTTCCAGACGATTGGAATCAATAAAATTTCGAATTCAGAGCAAAGAATTAAACGACTGCACACGCGACTCTAAATTATGTCAGTCATCGCGTTATTTCGCGATTTTAATTCTTTAAATAATGCAAATTTCTTACCTGCGATCCCATTCTGTCGGTTTTCATTATTTGCTCTGCTGCACTCTCTTCGGCGAGGGGTAGACGACGTAGGTTTTCAATTAGTTCTTGGGTTTCAACCTATTTACGCGAAACATATTTTTATTTAATTATAATTACACTTGTGACCAGAAGTTTGGATAATTCTTACCGGTTCGATGTTGCCTCTACTCGATTGTGATTTTTCCAACATCGAGAACAGCGTCGGTTTCTAATTAAAGCGATCGCGTTTAAGTAGCAGCTCGTTTCCAAATTATCTGGGAAAATTCTTACCTCGGAATTAATCGGTTCACCGATGTTGAGATTATGCAGGCGGTTCGGTATCGATGTAAATCTTTTATTCAACGAAGCCACGTCGTACAACGCGAGGACATCGAGCTTTGAGGTTTGCTTCAGCATCTGCGACAAGGATCGGCTAATTCCACCTGTGCCTCCAATCATCGCCAGCTATATTTTGTTAACAAGAAAGAGAGAAATTATCTGTCAATTAAGAAGAACGGGGTCGAATGGATCGGATGGATCGGATCGTATCCGAAAAAATTGTGCACCTTGTTTTCATCACCAACGTGATACTTCCGCTGACTGATGGTCTTCACGATTGATTTAGCGGCCCGGGAAAACATTGTTAATCCTGTCGGTGAATTACTAGAAATTTTTGTAACGCCTTCATCGAGCGCACGACATGTCCAAATTATGGCAACTAACGGTTTCGGTTGTCAAGTGCAACGAATTTTGCAATTGTTTTTCCGCGGAATCGAATCGGAAAGTGTGCCATGCATGCGGGAAAATGAAAATCGCTTTTTCATTTGATATCATCCCTCGTTTTTTTAAGATCATACCATTAACGTCCTCTAGCAGCGAATGATGGAATTATCGATACCTTCGGAGGTCATTTTACCATCTTTGGAACATTACATGTTACCACATGCGAGTTGTAAGGTAGATTTACCATAAAATGGAAGATTAGCCTCATACTATTTTCATGTCACACCCTGCTATACCAACTATGATCGGTTTCCTGTCGCGCCCCTTTTAATGGTAGGAATTAAAATTATACACGGCAGATACGACAGTGACAATTTTCCATCTGGTTCATTTTATCGCCCATCACTAGATGGTGCTTATGGTACTTTCTAAGAACGCGTAGGTTTTTTTGAAAAAGGGTAAAGAAGAGAGTCTTGTATAAATCATACAAATTCTTTATTAAATTACTTATTCGATATTATTACGCAGATATAAATAATTGCTCGATGTAAAATCATTTTCTTCTTCTTAGTATCCTTCGTCTGAGCTGCTAATAGTGTAATCGGGAAATCTCTTTTCCAGTATACCGACTGTTACATCGTGATCAGCCTTTCCAAAGCCCTAAAACCGAAAGCAAACATATGTTATACATCGGATATTTGCTCATCTGTTCAATAAATAAATGGTATGGAGTATAGCAGGTTGTGTGCTGAAACAGATTTACATAGAGACAGGACAGGTGTCAAGTGTCTCACAAACTGGCGGGAGAAAATGATTAGTAGGAAAGAAAATGGTTAATCGATCAGATCGTCGAGGCGACGAAGTTCGTTAGAACGTGATAATTCGTTAGCTCACCTGAGAATATCCGTACACCTTGAGGATTCTCTCGTCAGGATCGTGCTCGATTCTTCCACCCCCTAAACATTTAGGCCTCAGCCCGGGAATCGATTGTAACTGCAACCCAGTCTCATCGAAAATGTCAGCTAAAACAAACATTTTATCTTACTAAAAGAAAGAAAAATATCCATATTGTAATGTAAACGGGTTAAAATGAAATTTTCTCTTTTACGATATTCTATTGAAGAACCCGTTTTTATTCCCTCGCTACAGACAAATCAATATTCCCTCTATCAGAAGCAGAAAAATGAAAGAAAATCTCGCAATGGTTTCCTTGACCAAAGGAAAGTTTATATTCATTTCCAGCGACGAAAAGAATTAGTCAAACGAACGTTAAAGTATATTATTACACTTTTACACGATTATAGAAATCATAGAGAAGGTCGTGTTTCCATGAATAATGAATTCATCCAATAAACTACGGGGTATGGATCGAACAAAGCTTTCGAATAACCAAATAAATCGAACGTTTACGCTGCATTAGTTGTGCATTCGATCGAAGCGTACGCTTCGTTTATAAATTCTACCTCGGATAAACTATACACGCTGCTTTTCCATTTTCAATCTATCCAAAAGGTATACGAACCTATCAATTGTCAAAAACACAACATTGTTGTAAAATCGATTCAGTTGTTGTCATCGATCTGACAAGATTTATCGAATAAATCATCCAGTACAATTCGGAATAAAAGAATTGATCGGTGGTGGTTTAAAGCTTGGTATTGCAATGTTTTCAAAAGCTTCATTTTTTTTTTTTTTTTTTACTTCTGTACCCTATCGCTTTTAATCGTTTTGATCATTTTTAAAATACAATTTCAACGTGACGAGGAGGGTGACAGGTGACTGGCACCACCAGTCTCTCGTGTTTCATTCGTCCACGACATTCCACCAGTCCATCGTGGTATCATACGTGATAGGTATCCAAAGAGTTAAGACTCGTACAAAGTTGCGAGCCTTGATATCGAGTCTGATTTCACGCAAAGGTCGTAGGATCGTTGCGAATTCGGTGTTTAACGCAGTTCGTGTGGTCGTGACGGGCTTTGTGCCAAGTTGAAACGCAAGGTGGTGCCGTGTTAACGTCGAAAACGTTATCCGCGCTTCGTTGCGATTCCTCCTTGAACAGAGAATCGAAACCGAATCTGGAAATTGACTGCAAAGCGGAAGCGTCGGCAAATTAAACCACCAGTATTGCAGAACGGTCTACGCGGTTTCTGTCACTGAATAAAAATCTGTGCGTTTTAAATAAATGATAGTCGTAAGAGGTTCTTCCTCGGCATTAATCTGCGCGATGAACGAACATGGTCGAAGGGTGTACCAATTATCGAGGAACGGTGAAGAGGCTGTCGTATGGAAAAGGTCGCGGGAAGTTAATTAGGGCGGCATAATCATTGTCCTCAAGTTCATTATCCCAACAGGGAGAGACGGTTAGCCGTGAAGGCGGATTACAGGGTGAAACAAGCATATCCTCGATGTGTTTGCGTAGATCCTCGAATTCCGGAAACGAAGGTTCGATGACCGGGGAAAATTTATTTTTCTACGATTTCATCTAGCTTTTTTCACCTTAAAAGCGAAAGTCGTTACGCGACTCCGCTCCCTTACCCTGTTTCGCACTTAGCGACTTACCCGATCGTGCTTTTAGTACCCACTGCGAGAGCGAGATGCTAGTTTCTCATCGATTTCTGGTAATTTCCAAGTTGTATCCCTCTTACCTTTGCCCGACAATGTTACACGGCTCTCATGGTGGCCTGTAAAGGTAACCGATGTATGTACACACAGAACGCAGCCTTTACTTTGCTGAAGATTTAAAGGGCGATCGCACGCCACTCAATTACAAGCGGTACGCTGACTACTTCCGGTCCGATTGGCCGAGCGACGATCGTGTAGCAGGAAACGAGAGATGCCTTTGTGAGGAGGACAGTCTTTCGAGTACGAGTCTTTGAGCTTGTTCTTTGAAACGGAAACGTTATCCGCTACCTTTCTCCTCTTTCTTCTTCGCTTTCATTTTATTTTCTTCCTTTGCAGGGAAACACGTTTCGATACACTTTCAACAGGTTAAACGAAGTTGAATTTCTCTAAGTAGTTGAATTATAAACTCGATGTTCGATGGTAGACGAAAAGGGGTAGTGTGTTAGAATGTTAACGTTAAAATTTCGATAATATCGAACTGATAAGGATCTCCTGAAACTTGTCAAGAATTTCAGCTATGTTTGTCTTCGAATTGTTGGAAAATTTGCAACAGAGAATATTAAACGTTCATCGGTAGACGCACGAATTTCCGGGTTTGAAGTTTCGACAAACGCGATCACGTCGACAGGTTATTCAATAATGTCTGTGTCTAGAGTTTCGAGGTTTACGATCGTCCGCCGACAAAAGGGGGTAATGAAATATACGTGGTAACAAATGAATCGCCAAGTTTCCAAGAAACTCACAGGAAATCGATGCTGTTCCCTCGACGTTTCCGCCCGATTTCGCCTCTAAAGTTTCGTACCGTAACGCGGCCAAAAGTTGGCCGGAAATTTCTCGCGAACTTTTCCTCGATTAATCGTCGATGAAAATACATTTTTTGCTCGTTTGAAAAATAAACTGGCAATTGACCTGTTATCGTATAAGCCCCAGTTAAACGCTGTAAATATTTTAGAGGATGTAACAATTTATTTTTCTTTTACCATGGGAAAAGCGGTGTCAGAGGGTTTAATATCAAACGATAAGCGAAACCCACGCAATATCGAATTGCTCTGACACATTGGAGCTTTTATTCGCAATGAAAAAGATATTTTCAAAAAAAAAAAAAAAAGAGTTGGGGTTTGCACGTTGTAAGAGCAATTAACCTTCTGTATAGGGGGGTTGAAAACGATCCAAAGCGATCAATTTCAAGCACTTTTCTTGAAAACGATGCAGAGACTCTCTTCTCAGGATCATTCGACAGATTATCCCAGATAAAAAGCGAGGTCGTGCCTAAACGTCGATCCCACGGTATTTCGGCCTATCGTTCGGAGAATCGATAATTGCCCATGACGAGAGCGAGGGTGAAAAGAATCCTGGCTGTGGTATAAAGCGATCTGGGGAAAAAAGAGCTCGCATAATATTTCCAGCTCGTATGAACGATACACTCGTACACGCGACCTCGAACTTTCCTAGACGCTTTCTTTTCTTAGCCTAAAACTTAGAAATTCCTCAAGTTCCACGAGATTCATCGAAATAAAGAATGACTTTTTGCACGAGAGAAGTGCGAAAGAGCTGGATAAAGTCCTTTGTCTCTGGACCCTAGAGCCTAGAATCTTTTCCACGTGGTTACTTTAGCCTTCCAATGGTTTACTTTTAGAACCGATAGAATCAGAATACCCCATAGTATTTCATACCGCTGAAAGGAACTGCCGGCATTAGGAACCGAACCCAAGTCTGACCCGCTACATCGTCAGTTCTTTGGTATCCCTACTTTTACGACTCTTTTTATTGGGTACAGGGCTCCACGATTCCGTATAACTGAAAGTGGTAGTTTCGGAAACCGTGTTTACTACAACCTTTTCATTAGGTGTAAAATATGTTGATACAGAGTGACGTTTTTCCTACGATATCTGTAATTTAAGAGGACGTTTTGTTTGATTAATAGAAATTCACGTTCGGATAAGCGGATTGTACCTCGAAATTTGGCTAGTTCGTTCGGGAGTTTACACAAGAGCTTTTACTCAGAATTTCCGGTAAAGTGGGTATAATCAGGGAGATAAAATGGAATAAAAATAACCTAGGTAGAAGAGATAAGTGATAGTGGTTTTTCGTCGTGAAAAATTGTTTCAGACATTTATTATTAGGTCGACCACTAGTAGACATAATTAGAAAGTATACTGATACACAAATTACACTGTAATTTATATAGCTCCTACGTCTTATTTTTACAACAGAAAACCATTAACGTGAAGTTAACGATTCAGTAAGGGATTGAACGAAAAACTGTAAATAAAGAATTCAATTGTAATCTGAAATCTTTTGAAACAAAGTTGCTAAAAACTTTGCGAACAGTGTAAAAGAAATACAGTTATGAATGATTAATGATCAATTCGATGAAAAAGACAGGTCAGCAGGGAAAAGAGACTAGCACGTTAGGCAAACACGCTTCAACAAGTAGAAATACGCGAGGAATGTACGCGCGAAAGCGAGTAAGCAATCGAACAGCTAGATATTTCGCATCATAACAGCGAGTAGAAGACGACAGGTGCCTGGACGCCTGCGTCTGTTCGCTCAGTAGTCGGCGAGCCGTGCTAGACGTCGCACGTCTGACGCATCGTTGAGTTATACTACTTGCGCGCGACTCCCGCGGTCGCGTTTAGAGAAAAACAACATTTTCCTATCGAATTACCGTTTCTATCGATTACTAAAAATCAACTGCGATAATTCACGAACACTTTCTGTGAATTTCGAATAAATTTAACAATTTATATTCAGAATTGTCCAAAGAAATTGATTAAGAAAAAAATCGAAATTCTGAATTAATAAAAAGGAATCGTATCGAGGTTCTGATTTGTTGGAGTTGATACCGAAGAACGTGAACATTGAAAATTGTGTGTTGATCGAAGTGATTCACCGGAAACCTGTTCTAGCATAAAGGTGAACACAGTGTCGTAAAGACATTTGCGTTTGTTTATGGTCTCAGTTGTGATCTGGCAATTCGCGTGGCGTGTACAGTGCTCGTAAGTAAAACCAGCCAGTACACCAGCTCTGTCTGGTGTTATTCACCAGGGAATTGGGGTGGAAATTTCGAATCGTATCGTTGTTAATCTTCGATGATAATAAATAATGATTTGAATGGAGCTTTCGAAAACATGTATGGGAAACGGTGTCCTAATAAGGGTTCAATATTTTTTATTTGCAATGAAAATAAAGAAATATGCGATTGAAAAGCTTTAAACCATATTTACGTGGGTCAGCCACGAAGGTGTTAATATAATAAGGAAATTCCAGTTCTAGTGTTCTTAAACAGGGATGAGAGGCTAAAATTGGTTAAGATATAGCGTGGAACAAGTTCGTTCGAACGCACCTGTTCCACGGTTCAGGAAAGACAGGTAATTCTCGAAGGCTTTCCATTATTCAACGTGTTGTTAGAGCCAGCCCGGGCTAAAACTAAGCATCTTAATCTTGGGGGTTTCGTTGACGGTATACGGACAGGAATAATTTTGATTATAAATGAGTTAAAGTAAATTTTCGCGGTGATACACGAAGGGAGATTATTTAAATTAGAAAAGAGGAATTAAATTTCCGGTGCTGGATTTCTTTCAGCTCTGTGATCAGTTCATTTGATAAAAGAAGAATATGAAGATTCGAGAAAGAGACACAATTGGAAGGAGTTTAACTTGGATAAATATCGAATATTTGTTAAACCTTCTGTTCCTTTGTGTCAAGGTTCTCTTGGGGACCTTGAATCTTCTGCGAGAACCACAAAAAGCAATATTGAACGTTCTTTAATATTTTTAAAACTTCGTATCTCCTTCTCTTCGGTTTTTATCTCTTCGGTGATCAAACATTCCCATGGTAACACACTAAGATTTATGGTGCTTTCACTTTTAAAATTTTAAACTATTCCCTCGGTCGTGTTCTCGGGATTTTTATTCGCTTGGAATTACAAAAGGAAAGAGATACGAAAAACTTGCATACGAAATGATCGAAGAACCCGTCGAATACTGGTAGCAGGAAGCGTCTCTACTGGTAAGTCGCTCATGAAAGATGGATGAGTATCGTGGCTTATAGAATTTTCCTATGGTCGAAAAATCAACTGGGCGTGTCTTCGAAAATTTATCTCCCTCGAGGTTTCAACATACGGGGAATAATTTATCCCTCCATCTTCTAAAACGGATCCTACACGTACCACTGCTATTTCAGAAGTTCCTAATCTCCAGAGACGTGACTGCGAATTAACTCACGATTAACTCTAATACCTTTGAACGAAATTCCGCTCATTTTTCATCCTAACGCAAATACGACTTCATTAACGCTCTGAGTTTAATATAAACATATTAAATAAACAAGTAACTCGAGAACGCCCCTAAGGTGAAATTTCATCCTACTACTGCACGATAGCATGACTTAAGTTTTAGTATAACTCCGAACGTCGTACTGAAAATTTATATATGATTTGTAGAACGATATTTCAGTTTTCTTCCAAAGATCCGTAATCTATTAATTACAACTTAATTACTCGAGGGATAATTAACGGACTAGTGTGAGAACGCGTTCACCTGACAATCGGTTAATCAAGATAGGCTTTCGTGTCCGATTACACCTGGTATTACGTGTTCTTACGCAAAGGACAATATAATAACGGCTTACAATTAACGAACTGTATCATCAGGTTTACGCAACGTTCGTTTACTCGTAATCCAATGACGAATGGCATGTTACCTTCGCACACGGACACGTATGCTTTCAATTTTTCTTTCGTACCTTTCGCTCACGATTCACATCGCTTCTTTATTTTTCCCTTCAATTTTCCGACCTGTTATTCTCGATGTTGAAACTAGCCTAGAGGGTAAACAGAGAGACGAACAGGTGTCGGACAATTAAATCAGTGCAACCGCGACTGTCGATTTCCGCAAACTCACAGATTGCCCTCGCTTATACCGGAACACGAAAATATCTCGTTTTCCTCGTGGCTTCCATAGTTCTCATCGAAATTTTTAAACGAAAAGCTTTCACCTTAAAAAAAAGTGCAAAAGGTAGAAAATGAAAAGAATCTAAAATTAAATTAAAACGATCACTGTCTGAAACTAATTTTGAATAATTTTACTCGTTTATAAGTAATGTCGTCTGGTCGATGCCGTAGAAAAATTGAAAATGAAGATGAATTATAGCGTGAAGTAATCATGACTGACAGGTAGATAATCGGATACGTCTAGACGTGCAAAAACAAATTCCGACACGAAAGGAGTTGGTGTTCGCCATGCTACATTGAATTTCACACCCTTATTTTATGCTAGCAGGGCGTGAAGAAATTCGTAGTAGATTATCCGACCTAATCCTTGAAATAAAAAATGAAATTCAAGCTAGAAAGAATACGTGATGTATTAGCCAGTTATTAATTCCCCAACTGAAACTTTCCATCTGTTAATTAGAATTCCCTCTAACTTCTTTTATTTTCGATTATACAATTACTTTACATTCAAGGCATCAATCATTAATAAACCCCCTCACAGTTGTTCATTTATTAAAGTACTATTATAAATTCGGTACACCCGATAACCTTTGGCTCTTGAATGCATTAAACGAAAACAACTTCGGGTTCGAAGTTTTAATAGAACCTTCTAAGGAAGTTGGTTAATTTTTCCCGTGCAAATGAGAATTAAATCAGAGACCTTTGAACTTTACCGCCCTCCCGTTACGTTTCGCACAATAATGTAAAATTCATGCTGGAGCAATTAAAAAATGAATCAACTTACCGATTCCATTAAAGATATTACGTACGCTACTTGGCTGTCACAAAAGGGAAGTCGGGAATAAACAACGAAAGTCTGCCGGAAGGGAAAGCACGATCGTGATACGTGATATCAAATGGCAGTCTGAAACCCCTTATTTTCTCGGGTATGAAAAGTGTTTCGGGACTTGGAGGGATATTAGAGGTACGTCCGGAAAATGGATATCGATACGATATTTCCAGAACGTCGTATTACTTCCGGAAACGTTCAATAAGTAGGCATAATCAGGAGACTGGGAAACAGCATCCTTTCAGAAGTTTGAATTTGCAATCCTTTTTTTTTTCTTTTCTATAAGTCAGAGAAGATCTTATTAGGTCGACGATCGACCGGCGTTCAAGTAACTTCTCATCGACGATTAAGAGAGGGAATTTATTCCGCTAGACAGCCTTCGACCTTTCTGACTTGTCACGAGGGATGAAAACTGGGAGAAAGAAAATCTGGAATTGTATATGGAACAGCGTGGTTATGATTAATATCTTGGCCCTCCGATTCAATCACGTAGTTCAAACAATCCATCCATTTCCGATTCTGGACGTGTAGCTTTTTCGTAGCCTTAGGTCACCGTTTCCAACAAATTCATTTATTTACACGTTGATTGCCAATACAGCGCGAGCGCGTTAGAAAATCAGGAAACTAAATCCTGGCAATCAAAGTGTTAATAATCTCGTACGATAGTTTGCCTTTGGCAACGAACGGGTTAAATTGAATTTGTTCGCCATCGGGTAACCGTGTATTGGTCAAAAAGAAAATTTATAGCCAAGCGAATGGCAACCTGGTCGCGATGCGACAAAACATGCAATTACCGATGAACGAGGGAAGCCGAAAGTTCGGCTGAAAACTATCGAGAAGTGTCAAACTATTCGGTGACTGTTTTGTGCGTGGTTTTCTATTGTTTCCTGGGCCTTTGCGGCCACCGCGAAAAGATCAAGGAGGAGATGGCCGAAGAGGAGAGACACGCGGAACCGGAAGCAACCGGTGCAACGTCCGATTCCACCGAACATCGAGTACCTCTTTATCCTATTACGGTATGGAACATGATGAACCCCCGTTATATTAGACGCGTTAAATCGAAAACTGGCACGATCGTTATTATATTAATTGGCGAGCTAGCAAGGTTAATTGAAAAATGAGACGATGATATTCTGAATAATTGCAATCACAGCGCGTGTCTGATTATACGCGGTCTTTTTTCACTGCGGCAGTCGACGCGTTAACAACCCTGTCCTCCGACCAACGACATTCTATTTAATGCGGTTAGGTAAAAAGTCAATTTGATTGACATTTTCTGTGAGAATGAACATTTTAAATTTTCCATATAAAAAATAAAAATGAAATGATCGTTATTAGATTCATTATACAAGAAAAAAATGTGAGCACAGATTTTATCAGAATTTAATTGAAACATTCAAATCTATGTACATAAATTTTTCTACGAACTGAATGAAATGCTAAAATATGTGCATATACAGACTGCAATATATTAATCGATATTTACAATTGTAAATAACCGTGTTCCGTTTGATCATAGGTGGAAAGTAAAGGGAAGGATAACGAGGGGACAGAAGATGAGGCGAAGGACCAAAAGGTTGAGGAAAAAGATAGGATCGTATCGGAAAACCAAGCCCAGAGATTACAACAGACCCAATCGTTGCCGCATCTGCAACCCACCGACACGCAAGTGGACAGGTGAGCACGCAATTTGTTCTGTAAGCTATATCGGCCGATAATATCGGCGACATCCAAGCCATAAAGGATCTCATGGCTTTTCTAACAATTTACGATCGTAACCACGCCCATTCTAGTCGTGTGTCAACGCGAAACACGTGGAAAATGCGGTAATGGCCGTGGAGAAATCGCGAACAGACAAAAAAGAAAACAGGCACTGTCCGTATCATTAGGCTAATTGCAAAGCTCGAACTCTGTCTTTTTCGTGTTTCGTATCCACTTTTGATGGACGTGGTTAGTTTTTATTTCTGAAGAGAAAAACAAGATCCAAGCTCGTTCGGTATAAAGGAATATCCTAAGCTTTTCTTGGCACGCTTGCTAAGATTTTTTATAACGAAAAGGGAGATCGTGTTTAAAAATTATACGATGCATGAATAACAAAAGAATTCAAAAGTTGAATTATAACAATTAATTTGATGAAACGAATAAAAGAATAAATCCGCTTTCCATGAAAATCCGAAAACCTTTCTATACGAGGAAAGGGAGGCAGGTGTTCGTTAACTGAGTTAATTAATTTGCGCGGCTATTTTCCTCCGGCTAGGAAAGCGGATCTGTGCAGGGCACAGGAAAACCCGGTTTGTACGAATGGACTTTGATTCGGCATAAATTTGATTTAACGAGGAATACGATCTCCAACGACACGTGTTTTGATCACGAAATTTCCTCGCTCCGTTATCGAGAGTTCCGTTTGAAATTCGAACACGAAGCCTGTGAAATTCGCCGTTTTGCCTTCAAAGTCGAATTGGATCCTGATCCTTTTGCTACAAGAACTATTATGATAGTCGTAAATTAACCAACTATTTCATTTATACTCGAAGTGACAAAGCAAATGTTTCATGTAATAAGCATACCATAAAACACCATCAGCGTTTCATCCGTAAATTAATTGCACCGGAGAAAAGCTCGTTCGTTAAATTTTAACGCAAGCAAGCTGTAATAAGAGAACGCTATGATAAATTTTCATCATCGTTCATCGTTAAACCGTTTCGAATATTCGTCCGGTAAATTTCCTTCGATCAAGATGTTTCTCACGATCAGCAGATTTGCTTTATTCGTTGGTTCGAATAAACAACAGAGCGAAGAACGATGGCGAACTGCGAGTCCGCAACAGATGGTCTGTGAACGACCATAAGATTCGAGAGATACGCGACTGATTAATTACGACCAGCTAATTAATTCACACTCAGACAGTCGAAGGGCCGATCCCACTAGTCGACGAGCAAATTGAAACTTGGCAAACGTGGTAGGAAATTTTCCTTGTAGTATAGAAAGGTTCGAATGGATTTTATCTACCAGCGACATTTGATCTTGCAAAGAAAATGAATCGTGACGAAATAAACAATAACCGTGATCCCCTATAAATACCGGGAATCCGTCCGGAAAGTCGACGACGCACGGTATCGGATATTTCATTAATTTTCCTCTATCAACTTATCTTACTTTCATGTGAAATATCTTTTCACATTTTTCCTGCTTTAAATAAATGTTTGAAAGTAGATGCTACATAATTTACCGTTCTAAAGGTAAAACACAATGTACGGCAATAAAATTGCTAAATAACATCTTTACTTTGTAACTCGACAATATTTTCCTCCCATCATTATTCTTGTCTTAACTTTTACGCCTTGATAGGTAATCTTAACAAGAAAAGCCTCTCAACAAGAGTCAACGAAGGTATTATATTTAAGACCAAACCTATTGTTCAGCATTTCATTCACTCTCGATTCTCTGCGAGTCATTAATTCGTTTCCCCTAATTAATCTATTTCATTAGTCTCGTAGCTTCGCCGTTTTCAAAGTAGCCTGCCAATTTAACGCGTTAAACGCTGCAATGAAAACAAACGTGTGCGTTAAGAAAAGCTATAATTATATAATAGTTATTCATTTAACAATTAAAATTTTCCACTCACCGCGTTACGAAATTGATACAGTTCTATTTAGAATTTTCTTTGAAAAATAATGCGAAGCGTACATTTACAACAAAAAAAGCAATCGACAATCGTTGAGAAAATATTATGGCAACAATTCGATAAATAAAAGGTAAATTGGTGAATCCGATTTAGTCGGAAATTTATTCAGCTTCATCGTCATTGCATTTATTATATGCACGAACGGCGACGTAACCGTGCGATATTATTTTTCGTTTATCCGTAAACAGCGTGGAAATATTTTCATTTAATTTATCGAGCTATCCTACGAACCGTAAAGAAACGTTTAATGAAAATCAGCATCGAAATAATGACGAACAGATATTAACGTTGCAATTAATGAGTTATACATTCGAAGAAAGAAACAAAGTCCTCTCTCGGAATGGAATCGTTAACGAAACGATGTTTCGCTGATCAATTAGTACCTTTACACTAATTGCATCGCGTGTAATTTGATATCGCATCCCGGGTATCATTGCAGCGTAGAGATACGAGCATTCATCGATGCAAATATCAAACTCGCGTTCAACAATTCACAAACGAGCGTCATTGTTGGGAACAATGGAAAAACCACGAACAACTGCGAGCTCGTTTGCGAAATTATACGATGTATCCGTTAATTGATAAAAATTGGAAGGGCGTACAGGTAGTAATGGGTCGCGAAGATTCTCTAACGAACAAATTGAAAACTTGATTTAAAGTCCTACCCGTGTCGCATCTGTTTTATCCACGCACCCTCTACTTTTCTTTTTCGATTACTTTTCCACCTACTCGTATGAACGTGCTCGTAGATGAGACCCGGATATTTATGGTTATGTTGCGTAAATCCACGGAGGGCGTATATCCTGGCAGCGTTCGCGCGAACGTGCGAAACAACCTCCGACAACATTTTTTACCTTGTCTTCAGCTGGCTACGTTGAAGGTTTCATTATCCTTCTCTGTTCTCGGCTGTATCGCATTCTCCTCGATGGTAGAAACGGTAAAGTACAGCTAATCTCCTCCGGACACTTGAAATTATTTTCAAACTACTGTTTCAAGAGTTCGAAGAGTACTTATCGAAGAGTTTGTCGCGAAACTTTGTCGAAGGAACTTGTTAACAGGTTGGCTGTTATGAAGGGATACCGGAGACCTCGCATTATACGTAACTGGGTAATTAAATAAAAGGAAAGAAAAACAGAAGTTTACGAAGCGTTACGTGCTATTTAATTAGCGGAAGATACAGAGCTTAACCGTAGCTCGAATTTTCAACGGGAATTCGTGTTTAACCGAGACATTCGTCGCGTGGATAAAAGGAAACGTAACGGGAAATCCTTGACCCGATATCATCGTTCGCGAACTCCATGGATTTCCCAGCAAAAGAAAACGAACCCTCTTCGAAGCCTCCAATCATCTTTTTTTTCCCTTTACGACTAGTTATTAGTTTTCCGAAACAGCCAAGCTTGGCTATAATTCGTCCTCCCCTCGTCTTCCTTTTTCTCCTTCTTTTCAAGACAATCACTATACAGGACCGGCGCGTTTATTCCCCTTATAAATTTCACCAGATGCCGCCCAACGCGATATTTATTCGCTTGTTTCCTTGACGCGAACGATGCACGATAAAGCAGAAAACGAACGAGTGATTTGAAGTAGATAGATGATGGAAAAGGTAGCCACGTTTGTTAGGTGGTATCGTTATCGTAAAAAATAACGACAGTCATTGGCCCTTGAAATAAAAGTCGGGCCCTTAATGGGCGAAGGAAGTGAATGGTAACAGGGTGGGTGAAAATGGGCCAGAACGATCGTCGGTCGGAAAAATTCAAAAGGCTTTAATGTATTCCATTCTCGATCAATCGCGTCGCGTTACTGTGACGACTTCTTGAATAAATCATAACCGTCAGACGGAAGAGGAGAGTTTGCGAGGCTGACCGAACCCGAAAAATACGATCGAACAGTTTTACTCTGGCATAAAAAGGGCTGTTCGAAGGTGAACCCAAGGGTTGGTTCACAATATCGGAATCTCGTTTCCGATTCCCCCTGGTCAAAGATCGTTTACGACCAGAGAACTGTTCCGTGAGCAAACGAGGAATAGAATTCAATTCCCTGTTGAAGAATCGTAATTTCTTTTATTTCAGAAAAGTGGAGATCACGATCGACAACGCGTCAGACTCCATCAGTAGTCAAAGGTAATTATAAACACTTTTTATTAGAATATTTATGATCATCTATTTCGAGATGTAGAAAAAATATTGATCGAAAGGAAAGTTGTGTACCTCGCGGAGGTGGAACATCCCCCCGTTTGGTAGGAAAACGCGGCTGAGAGAAAGTTTCTCGAGCGAGTGGGCAATGGTTACGCGACAACGAACCTCGTTACGATCATCTCCGGAAGTATAAACAAACGTGGCTGTTAAACAAGCGGAAAAAGAACCTCGCCACCAGTGGTCCGTTACGTCATCAAACTCTAACGAACTCGGATAACCGAAAGATATCCATCTTCTTTCCTCGTGCGGTGAAACTTTTTCTTGGAATTACATTCAATTTTTATAATTTCAAGAAAGCTTTCCGCTGTTCACTTTCGTTCCTCGTTACGCATTCTAAACAAAATAACTCCTCGCGTAGTGGATTTAAAACACTTTCAAAGTTATCCCAGTTTTTATCCCAGTGAAAATTTTCGTTGAAACGTTGAAGGATCGTTTCTCGAAGGACAGGATTCACGCTGGAATAGCGGTAACTGTCGATGCAGTCGGTGTGATGGGCAAACAGATCTCGCATACTCGTGTCTGATAATTTAGCAACGATGAGAAGAGCGGGGAGGCTTAGTCCTCCATGTCCCCGAGAGAAATGCATTCAGAGCAACGTAACAGGCTGCGGTTTCGGATTAAACCGTTGAATAAATATCCGGTGCCGCATCGATCAGCGATGTCGTGATTGTCCGTGTTGCTAACAGTGATCGATAGGATTATTAACAGCGTCCTTCTAATCACACAGGGCTGCCATGAAAATGATCAAAGCGTCCCTTTGTGTCTCGTATTTTCTCCGTATAAAACGACGAGGCTTCGATTGATCTTCTTTTACGAAAGATCTTTAATCCGTTCGAGATCAGGTTTTGATAGATGATTTTTTTTCTTCCACAGGGTATACAAGAAGTCGTCGCCAAACAACAAACTGACGCTTTATTTGGCGAGCAGAGATTTGATAGTGAGCGAGTCGAGGATCGACAAACTGCAGGGCGTGCTGTTGGTTGACCCTGACTACTTGCAAGACAAAAGGGTGAGTTAACGCTTTGCCGCCGCAGTAGTAACAGCCACGTATAGTCAGCCATAACCACAGTCTTGTTAACCCATTAACTACCAAATTTTTATTTAACATTTTATTTAATATAATCCTATTGCAAGTGATAAAAAAAATATATACACATTGAAATCCCCATTTGGGGATCGCGGTAGCAAATGGGTTAATTTCGTCTTACTGCTGAACTTTTCAAATACCTTCACTTTTTCTCAAGAATTATTGCGAGAAAAGCTGCCGTGTCCAAAGAATATTTTCATAAAGTCGCCGGTGTCTTGTTAGATCTTTCAGAGGAAGTTAAAGTGTTCTACGGTTACCTTCTGCAGCTGCGCGTCAAAAGAATAACAGCTTCCACGAGAAAACTTTCAAGCTTTTTTTCGTATTTTCACGTCCGCAAGAACTCGGAGAATGTTTTTGTTTTTTTTTTTTTTTTAAACGTTGACACACTTTCGAAAGCAATTTAATTCAACAAACCGATCTAATTCAACGAAGCATCGTCGATTATTCGAATCATCCTGAATTTTCTCGATTTCCAAATCAGTAAATTCGAAGAAAAAAGCTTCTTCGTGTAACTGACAAGGTCGTTACGTAAAAATATTCTCCGTCAAATCGAAAAATTATACCATCCGGAAAACTTGACTAAGGGACTGTCAATTGGCTCGATGAATTTCATTATCGAAGCATCGAATAATTCCACATTCGACCGGAAGGTATAATGAATGCGGAGAATCGAGATAATATCCATGAAACGCTAACGAACCCGGACGTAATTATTTGCTTTCCTATTTACTAATTAGCCGTCGCGTTGAATGTTTCAGGTGTACGGGCAAATCACGTTGACTTTTCGATACGGTCGAGAGGATGAAGAGGTAATGGGACTGAAATTCTGCAACGAGGCTGTTATGTGCCTAGCTCAATTGTACCCACCGTTTTCTGGCTCTGATCACCAGGAGACCACACCTTTGCAGGTCTGTATACCTAATCAACCCTTTGACTGCGCCTTTGCTTGTTGTACCACCGAGAAACCACGCTTCAAATGAACTGTTTAACCTTCGAACACTGGTACCAGATTAATCGTGACCCAGTTCATTAAAATTTTATATCAAAAAATTTACGAGTTACATGCTCGAGGAGGAAATCTGAAATTTGTCAATTTGAAGAACGTGTGCTTGCTTTTCTTCTTCTCCTTCTTGTTTGCCTTTCGTTCAGAAGAAAGGTTTAATCGACCGCGAAACCGGAAGAAGCACTCAGACAAACAGGCGTTTTTCTGTGAAACCAGGGAGAAATTTTATAGCCTTCTTCTGTATCCATGAGAGAAATCAACCCTTTGTCTCGGTAACATTTTAGTTTTAACCATACGCTTCGTAATTCATCGAATCCATAGTCGATTTTCGATGCAAACAACGGGAAGGTTAATATTTGCATAGACGTTCGAAATTAACCGAGCTGGTATCAATTTCATTTCCGCAGAGAAGGTATAACATGCGATCGGCTCGTTACAGCGGTCAGCTAACCGTGTAAGTTTCGAACGAACAAGGCGTTAAGGGAACTGATAGATCGTTGATCCGTTCGGAAATGAGGCATTAAGCTTATGAAATACGGGACGCGTGTTATATAGGTCGTAAGCCTCGTAACTGATACGCGCCGCGTCACCGAACAACCTGCATCGAACCGTTCCGATAGCAACACCCTCATCTCTCTCTTCCTTCTCCTGCAACATTCTACACTAGCTGCTTCTAAAAGCTTCCATCAAACCTCTAACGTACACCTACGAGTATAATTTTTATCTATATCTCTCATTATCATGCGATGTAAAAGAGGTGAAACGTAAAAAGATCAACCCTTTGTTCTTTAACCCTTTCGCTAGCAAAGGTGATTATAGTCGTTCGACGAAACGATTTTCATTTCCTCCAGGTTGTTTATTCCTTTAATTTATTTCTTTTAATCTTGGATTTACCACCTCGATTGCCTTCAGAAGGTTTAATTAACAATCGCCTTGATTCTTGCGTGAAAGAACGGCCGTGATTCGTTTATCGGGAAAGCAAAGCTCATTACTGGGATTCGAAGGGATTGTTCCGCAACCACCGAACGCGATCAATTGCGGAAAGGATCGTAATTTCGCAGATAAATCGTCGGGATACTGTCCAAGCGTCTACGGTAAGCATTAAGAACACGGAAATCTCGGTGTGTACGAAACGGGAACGTGAGTAATTGAAATGGATGGAAGTTAGAATCTGGCGAGAGTACTTCTATGAACGTTCGTTTTACGAGCAGAATGGAAAAGGAGCCACGGGGGGTGGTTGCGAGGTAAAAAGCCTTCAGGAACTGCGACAAAACGTAACCAAGGTGTCCGAACAAGGTAGAGAAAGAAAGAAACGACCCTCCACGGGCAAACAACTCGTAAACTCCGACGATCCTCTGGCAATAGGAACAATCCAGGAAATATGAATGGAATTTCGAGCGGGGAAAACTTAATTCCGTCGTTGAGACGAATGAAAATCGATCGAGACGACTAAGAATCCTGGATGTTATTCAATAGAAGGCGAAACATTGCAATAAGACCTGGTCGCAACGGTTCTCTCGTCTGGACGAGATGGAAATAAAGGTTACGCAACGATAACAAGAAACTCCTCCTTGGCTAGCTATTTTTTCCCCTCGAATTCTTCGGCTTCTAAAATCATCTTGGAACACTTGTCGTTTCCTCTAGCTTCGCTCATCGTTGCGCGAATTTACGTAACGACCAGAGAACGCGTCTCTTTGAATTTATCAGAGCAAGGAAAAGACTCGTTGGTGGAACGTTTCGGTAATTGAAACGGAGAACGGCGCAGACATCGACTCGAAAATTGCGAAGGATAACAACTTGGCGGAATGATAATCGTCGGGTAAGAAGTAGTTGCTTTATCGTTGGAAAGATAATCTTATGAAACGACGTTGTTCAATATTTGTCTCGGAACGTCGAGTCTTATTGATCGTATCGACTTGTCTATACTACTGGGAGTTATACAGAAATTTATCTAATCGTTTTGAATTCACAGAACGATCGTGTTTGAAGTGACACAGTTGTAGAATAATTGATCCTTAAGGGTAATGTTTTTTGAGGAATTACTTAACCCTTTATGTACTTGAGAAAGAGAAAAATCCAAGTGCAAGTAATAAAGTACGAATAAACAACGTTCGTCAATCAAGATCCTGCAGGAATTGGCTGATGGTTACACCAGGATAGCCTTGACACTGACCCTGACCTGCAGTCAGGTCGCCCAGTGCAACCTGGAAATTATTTATCAGTCTTCTCCCTTTTCCTGGATATTTCACGCCACCTACGGCGGCTACGCGATAGATTATTCATTTCATCGATGAATTGCAATCGATATAGGATAATCTTTACCCAAGAATTCTTCCATATTCCCATGTTTTTCATTATGTATCGAGTTTACAAGTTCTCACTTAAAACTCTTCGGAATTCAAAGGCTTGTTAATTAAATAGTCATTAAAATAAGAAAGTCTATTAACAAACTCATCTGCATCCAGAGTGGAAATTCACGGTAAAAGAAACTCCTGATTCGATGTTACCTCGTCGATGGGGTATCTCTTCACCTGTCCTACTTTTATTTCCGTCATGAGTTGCTTTCCATGAAATGGAGAGGAGAAAATATAAGGTATTAGAAAAATAGTTCAAGGCTTTAGAAAATGAGGATCTAGAGCGACTTTGAAATATTCCAACGAGAATTCTTTAAATTCAATATGCAAATGATTAAGATTTAAAAATTAAGATTTCCGTTGTAACTTATCTACCTTTTTTCTTCTCAAATACTCTGTATACGTGAGAACTCGTATCCTCGTCGCAGTTATTCGATAGCCGTCGATGGACGCGAAATTCTTCCAATAGAAACGTCATATCTCGCGAGGCAAACTGGAGTAAATCAATTCTGTCATGACACGACATGATTTTCATCCTGTTTTCCCTATCGTCTTTTATACGGTAGATATGCAATTGCAACATGGAGAATTTTTTAACCATCAGCAAGTTCGTTGTATCCGATGCGTTAACAAACCTATCGACTGATTATTTCGATTTAATGGTACCAAGTTAATTGGTAACCGTAGAGGATTCGTTTTTCTTCTAAAAGGATTTCGAATCGCGCAGCGTGACGCAAACAGGTTCGATCCTGTGCACCGAATGACCCTGGCCTCTATATCCTGAACGCAACATCTCCCTGTGGCAAATGTTGCCTGAATATGCTATCTAATTTTACGAAGAAAGGATTTAAATGGAAGAGAATAAAACGAACACTTCCTCGAGGAGGAAGGATAAGGAGATTCTTATTCCGACAAATAGAACTTCGAAACGGAGAAAACGGAGACTAACGGGGAAGGTTTCGCCTTTCTCTTTGAATAGGTCCTTTAATGCGTCGTCAAATAATCATTTTCTGCCATTTCTTCGAACGCTGTTATTGTAAAAATAAAAATTTCAATATTTCATCCTCGTAGGGATCGTTATATGTGTTTCAGGACTCTGAGGGAATAAAAATCACCCGGGAAACTTACATAAACATGAAAGAGCGCAAGTTTTTCTCTTCGACACCTTTTCCCATATTTTGAATCGCATTCCTAATCGATCAACCGTGTCGAAGATAAAAGTCGAACACGCCTCTTGAATTCGAAATTCTTCGAAACCTTTCCAGGTTTGATACGAGGATTCGTGCGTTGACTGTTTCACTCGAGGCAGAAGAAACGAGTTAACGATGACCGGAACTTTGGGATTCTTAAGCTGGCGCGAAACTTGCCCACTCACGAGATATCAGAACGTATCGTTGAAAGTTTCGTCGCAGAAACTTTCTCCGATACTTTGCCCGCCATTTAGCGTCCGATCAGATGTTTGCCTTAAACAACCGTAAAATGTCCGTTCGCAGTTCCCTACAAAAGTTTGTCCAACTTTGCGTTTACGCTGTCCTAACATTGTATTTCGAAGCAGAAACGATGAAAGCTTTTAAACGAAGTGCTAGGTCCACTGGATTGTTGCGTACGTTTTGGAGCGAGCGAAGTTTTCCGATTTTAAAACAATTGAAATTCAGGAAAAATATTTGCCATATACGGCAATCGTGTATGTTGGTTTGTAACGATCAGTAGCGATCGGATGGCGAAAGAAAGGTGAAAAATCCAATAAACGAAGAACGGCATCTTCTCCCGAACGACCCTTCAACGTCTCCTCCTCGTCCCTTTCTCATCTTTTTATGCCATCAAAGGCAACGTGTTCGGGTCGTAAAGGTATCGAGTATAAATCTTACGCATCGTTGGTCGCGCCTATCTTCAAAGAATATTTCTTAATAGAAAAAGATCTCGTGCACCTGCACGAATAAATCCCTTTGAAACGCACCGTTCGCCTTCACGTTTTCTTTTCTTCTTTTTCCTTTTTATTTTCGTCGGCTAGTTTCCAAGGATTAAACAGCAACGTGAGCGTCCAATTTCCGCGATATTCGCGGTTCTTTTCGTGCTCTTCTAGGACTCGCTAAAAACGGCGCGAAAGGATTTTCTCCGCGAATTTATTAGAGCGGAACTGAAAATTCTCCACTTGCGAAATATCAAGATTTTCTACTACCCATTCCGAACACTTACACTTAAGGTGTTGATAAAATGAACACAAGGCGTATGAATATTTTCCATAAATTAAATATAATCTCTTTTTACAATGTTGATTTACCAGAAGGTAGAACGTTACAACAGAATCGAACGTTTCCAACAAACGTGTCACAGGAAAAACATTGATACGAAACTACAACTCAGTGTTCTGTTTACCACGAGAATGAATAGAGCTTTTCACGCAGTATATCTATTGAACATTTTTCAACGCGTTACGATTCTGTTCAACTAAACTGACGTATACACGCGGATGTACAACAATACGGTATCTCGACAATGCTTGACACTTAGCTGCGCGATAAGCCTGGACAAGCATCCTTTTGCAATACAAAAGCGATACGTGACACAGGGAATAATTCATAACGTGATTTGTAGCCAGGGAAGAAGGCAACGCTTCGACCAATCTTCGATTTTCTCTCGTAACGTGTTTCCATTTTATCCTCGATTAAATTACGGTTGTACAATATTTTCTCCATGATTTCGTTGGATATTATTGTTGGACACACCAGCTGCTATTCTGCTAATTGGAAATTGATAATATCGGGGAACGGAATCGTTCAATGGGGGTGAACGAAAAGCCAATTGTATCGATAAGGCAAATCTCTATATCCATAATGGAGATGGCGTGCAAAATCACTAACGGTGATTTATCACAGTTATCGTGATCGTGATTTTCTTATCTTGGATGATTGCTCTTCGTAATTCTTCAATTTTTTTTATAAAATGCTTCAATATAGAGCGTTCTATATAAAGAACGTTCTAGTTAGTCATAAGTTTTGGCTAGTCAAAGGTTACCAGTTAATTACGGATTTTATGAGTGATGAAAAATCACGAATCACTGTGAAAAATGATCGTGATTAGGAACGAACGTGATCGAATCACTCGTGATTCACAAGTAGCAGTTCTAGCCATCACTAATCCATAAGCTTTATAGTTTCTCGCATCCATGCAGAAATTACACGTCCAATCCTATGGATCTAAAGATCATTTCATGCCCATTTAGAGATACCAGCTTATGCAAAAGCAGTACGGTTGATTGAGTTATTACAGATTGACAGATCGACTCACGGAAATTTGTACCTGTTGACCGGTCGATAGAGGATTTACAGACAAATTAGCGACCAAGATTACACCTATCTACACTGAATGTTAATTAACAGTGGTTTCGATGTACGTGTCGCGGGATATCGAGCGACCAAATCAAACTAAGTAGTCGAGGTTTCCATTCGAAACGACAATTTCACGAAACGTTCAAGGGTTTCTCAGATTTCTCCTCGTCCTCAAATAACGTTCTTTTGTATTCCGAGAATAAAAAGAGGAAATGATCGAAAAGGAGCCGCTTCGAATCGAGCACCCTTGTTTCTCCTCTCCCTCGATTTCTTCGTGAATTCTTATAATAAGGTAAAGTCCCTCAAGTGGAGCACCCCGATTTTTATTATCATTACTGGTATAAAAATATTAATCGAGTCACGTCTGTGAACTCCTGAATAATGTTTTAATAAAACACTCTGTTCTGCCTGTTCAGGAGGCGTTAGTGAAGAGATTGGGTTCGAACGCTCACGCGTTCACCATGGAAATCACGTCTTTAGCACCCCCATCGGTGCAATTGGTGCCGGCGAAGGAATACAATGGGGCACCTATAGGTACCAGCTACGACGTCAGAGCTTACGTGGGTGAGTAAGTGGAATCGATGCTAATTTACACAGAATTTCTTAGTCGAAGGTGGATCACTCGGTTGGTAACCATTCAAATTTAATCTTACACTGTATTTTCAATGTTTCAAAGAGCTTCGTTTGATAATTAGAATACCTAGGACCGCTTTAAATTTCAAGAACCTTTCACCTCCGATATTCGTCTCATAGAAATTCTGTAAACAACTTCACAGTCAGCTATTGAACTTCGTTATTGTACACGACACGTGAAAATTTAGCCGAACGAGCAGACGAGAAATTGCATCGGAAAACGACCGTCAGAATGGGTATCCGTGTAATACAACGAACCTCGAAACCACCATTACCAGACACCGGGGTCTACAGCGTTCCAGTATCCGGCAGCCCGTTCCTTGCTTCTAGAAGTCAAGCTTGCAAAACGAGAGTCACGTTCGCTGAGAACGAAATCGCGGAAGACGAAGGTAAGCTCTTTTTTCCAAAGTTATCCTTAGAATGTAGATTCGAAGTTTTCCGAGGAAGATAAAAATTTGTCGAAGAAAATACGGAAACATCCAGCCAGGTGGATCAACGAAAAAGCATTTTAGACTGTTTTAAAATTCATTCATACTCCTCGTCGCTTATGTTCCAAATCCAATTTTAACCCAGAAAACAGATCTCGTCCTTGGTCGTAAGTCCTTGCAACTACTCCAGGACACCGTACAGATTGTTGCAATTTATCGAACGTCTGATTTTCAGAGAATGCGGCACCGCACGCTGCAGTGGAAAAACCTTTTCTATTGAGCGACGGGCGCGTGGGTTTGGAAGCCAAACTGGACCGTGCGATTTATGCCCACGGAGATTCAATCGCGGTTCACGTCAACGTCAATAACAACAGCAGTAAATCCGTGAGAAGGATCAAGGTGGGTTCTATCTTTTATCGCGAAACCAATCCCATGGGCGCAGTATATTGCTTTCCAAAGTTGAACGATCAAATGTTATGCGACAACTTTAACTGTGTAAATCTAATATTTGACGGTACGGGTGTAATTGTTAAAAGTAAAGGACAGGGCAGTTGTGATTAAATAGCCGAGATACTCTAATCAGCGAACACATCTAACAAGGGGAACTACCCAAGTGTTACACTCACTTATTAATGAAACTTTGCCAACTTGTAGAGCTCGTCGAGCTGAACACGCCTATACCCCGTTTTGTGGGTAGACGACTAATTGTTTAAAAGATATTAATAAATAAAGTTAGTTACTACTTACATTGAGAAGTATGACAGACTCACACATACAACTCGCAATCTAGAGATGCACGGTTTAAATCCTTGATTCCCAACATTTTTTTTTTTTTTAATGATAATTTGTCTCTTTTTGAATAACTATTACATAAAAATTATCATTAAAAAAAAAAATTTTTTTTTGGGAACCAAGGATTTGAACCGAGGACCTTCAAATTATAAGTCACGGATCTGCTCCGTGGTTAAACACATGACTCGTAATCTAAAGGCTCTCGGTTCAAATCCTGGGCCCCCGTTTTTTTTTTTTTTTTTTTTTTTTTCTATAATGATAATTTTTATGTAATAATTATTCAAAAGGAGACAAATTATGATTTTAAAAAAAAGATGTTGGGAACCAAGGATTTGAATGATGGATCTCTAGATTGCGAGTTGTATGTGTGAGTCTGTCATACTTCTCAATGTAAGTAGTAACTAACTGTAATTGTTAATATCTTTCAAACAATTAACCGTCTACCCCCAAAAGAAGGTATAGGCGTGTTCAGCTCGACGAGCTCTACAAGCTGGCAAAGTTTCATTAATAAGCGAGTGTAACACTTGGGTAGTTCTCCTTGTAAGCAATTCGTTCGGAGCACCAGCACCCACGATCTCGTAGGGTATTAAAGCCGCGAGAAATTTAATTCTCCGTACATGCTCGTGTAATCCAGCTACGTATCATGCTTAAAGGAGAACCGGAAACGTTGCGGCTCTATCTTGACTTAACTATCGCGTTTCTCAATCTTTCGCGAAGAAACTTCGTGAGAAGTTGAGATTACTCTTGTGATTTTATAAAAGGATAATAAATGTAATTAATCGAACTCTCCTCGCATCCAGTTTTCCAATTCGTTTGTTACACCGTACGTTGTCGACAAAGCGTCTCGAAAATTCGATGAAACGAAACTAATCCTCGAGTTAAGGTGGCTTAAAGTTACGGCCGCAACGAACTGAAACAAAGTGTAAACTTTTGTGTACAGAGGACGAGTTCGAAATCCTTGATACGGCTAATTGAATCGCACCGTTTCCCTAGAAGTTGCTCGGTACACGGTGAAGCTGATTAGACTTCCGATTGTTTCGCAGGTGTTCATCGTACAACACGTAGACGTGTGCATGTTCAGCAACGGGAAGTTCAAGAACGTGGTGGCTTTGTTGTCGTCGCGAGAAGGCTGCCCGATAGGTCCTGGCTCGTCGTTGCAGAAAAGCTACACCCTCAGACCAATAAGAGGTTCGACGAAAAATTGGATCGCTTTGGAGGACAGCTACATGAAAGCAGGAGCTACATTGGCTTCGACTGTCGTTTGCCCTGGAAATGGTCCAGAAGACAGAAACGTCTTCGCGATATACGTTTCGTATTACGTAAAGGTAATCCCTTTCAGGGAAAGTGAACAAAAACGACCAGCAATCAGTAACAGACTATCCGGATCGCTTGAAATTCCCGATAAAAACGTGAAATTTAAATTTGAATGTATTCTTAGTAATCCAGTCCCCTCTTCTTGGCCGTGAATAACTTAGAAGGGGAGCATACGACCTTTAGAACAACGATCCGGTCCAAACTTAGCACGATTATAGGGAAGCCCAAAAGTATTATAATAACTTTGCGCGTCTCTCCCATAATAAAGGGGAAATTCATGTTTATAGGACTATAGTCTACAACTCTGATATAAAAATGATCATTTCTTTCAACTCTACATGATGAAGTAATCAATCTTCATTACGCTCTCCCTTTCACAGGTGAAGCTGTTGATCTCAGGAATGGGTGGCGAGGTGTCCCTTAAATTACCGTTCACGTTGATGCACAGCAACACAGACTCGGAGTTAGTAGGATTTCCATCTCCGATCAGAGAGCCAGGAAAGCTATCAGCTAATTATGGAAGAACCTGTGAGGAAATCACCGACAATCTAGAGAAACCGGAAGATAACGGGCACAAGTACAAGGGTAGTAAATTGGAGCCAATTAAGGAGAAACTGAAAGAATCGAGGGACATCGACGTGGATCTAATAGAACACTGCGAAGAGGGTGACAGCACCTGAGGGCAGGTGCAAGCGACCGAAACATCATCGACAAAGAACAATGAAGTAAAAAACGTGAAGAACACGAACCACAAAAACTGCAAATTGGGCTTTGATATACAAAGAGCTTGGTGTTGCTTTAGGAGAGCTTCTTAGTAACGGGGGAAGATACAGAACGCATAGAAAAATACCTATGGTGTTTCCCTTTTATCGTGAAAGAATAAGAAGTCGAGATGTTTAATAACTGGTGCAATAGAGAAAGAAAAGAGAACATTGGTGGAAACGTATGACTTTTAAAACAAAATTTGTAATTCTTATTTAATTATTTACAAAAATTTATTCTTAACGTTTTGCCACAGGGTCATCAGTGACTGGCACCTCAAATTTAATGCTTAACTTTTATCTTTAATGAATATTACTTTACTGTAGTAGTCAATATGTTACTGAACTGAATTAAGCACGTTTCTCTGGAAAAATTGGTTTACAATTAACTTCAGTAATTGCAAATACAGCTACAATTTCTGCAGTTCCTATCACCCTATTTCTAAGATGAAAGTCATACTGCCCTTCTAACAATTTGCAGAGCAAACTCATATTTCATGACATAATGTAAAACTTATCCCATCCACACGCTTAAAATCAATCATAAACATTGATCAAGAGGATTGAACATTCCAAAATCTATTTTTTTAGCTGAAAAATGTCTATTATTATCAAACCTGATTCTTACTTATTTTGAAATAAATGTATCAAGTAATTAAATACATAAAAATGTTATACCTTTTAGGATAAGTTAATGGAGCAGGTGTCTTTGATGGTAATCAATGCCTAAACTGTGTACTTACTTCATTGTATATGCACACTCATGCATACAGGTGTAAAACTGTACAGACTATATCTTTATCATTGTAAATAGAATATGACTGTATTAGGGTATGTGTGAAACTCTAGCCTAATGCTATGTAACTTCTAAATAATTTACAACTAAATAAAATTTTTGTGTAAAATATTGCTGTAAAACATAATTTGCCCTTATGAATAATAAGAGAATATCAAGTATATAAAATCCAAATGTACTCACAATGCCATTGTGATCTCGCATAACCTCTAACAATGGTTTTGCTAACATTATTCGTGTCATCGTGAACTTGAATTAAAATATATTTAAATCTTCCATGTCCATCAATATCCACATCAGGCACTTTGTCTAATAATTGCGACATCCTACCCAATCGTCTACTATCTGACAATGCTGCGAAAAAAACATAATTTTTAATACCACATAACCTCCTTCTAAATCTTTTTGGCATTAACTATTCTTTTTTTACCAATAAGATATCATATGGGGTCGGTTAAGGACCGGTATTTTCTATAAATACCTTGGAAAAATATATGTCGGCTTTTCAACGCTTTGATTCCAAAATTCTCGAATCTTATAGCCATGTATATACAGTGACTACAGATATAAAAGAATACATTTTAGATCTCGAAGAGTATCGCTTCTAGGGGTCCCAGATACCCCACGGTGCGTTTTACGGGACTCTATCTATATACCGACCTGATAGCATATTGGGGTGTTTGGGACCCCGACGACTGTACATACCGATATATCATCCTGGGGTGTTCAGGGCCCCGATGCAACCCCGATTTTGGGGTGTTAAAGACCCCTAAGCATGGGTAATTTTCTTTGGATACCGATATTATGGCATCCGGGGTGTCAGCAACCCCGGTGACTCTCCGCGCACCGTCCTAATATTATCTTGGGGCTTCAGGGACCCCGGCGACTCTGCGCACCGACATAATATCATCTGGGGTATCGAGGACCCCGGCGACATACTACGCACCGACCTAATATTATATTGGGGTTTCTGGGACCCCGACGACTCTCTTTGCGCACCGCCAAAATATCATCTCTGGGTATCGAGGACCCCAGCGACTTACAACGCACCGACCTAATATTATCTTGGGGTTTCAGGGACCCCGGCGACTCTCTTTGCGCACCGACAAAATATCATCTCGGGGTATCGAGGACCCCGGCGACTCTCTTTGCGCACCGACAAAATATCATCTCGGGGTATCGAGGACCCCGGCGACTCTGCGCACCGACCGAAATCGTAGTGGGGTACCGGGGACCCCGGCAACTCACCGCGCACCAACAAAATAACATCTTGGGGTATCGGGGACCCCGCGAATCATTCTGGGTATCAATTTATCATCTTGGGGTGTCAAGGACCCCGGCGACTCTTCTGCGCACCGATGTAATATTATCAGATGTCCTTTTTAACAAGTTTTACTGTACTATCACTGTAAGAATAACATCTCAGCGTCACTCACAGACATGTTTTCGCGTTATTAAAAGAGGGATTTGTTGTATTTATCTTCTTATTGAATAAACTCGTTAGGAATATGAACATGTTGATTCTATTACATCTGTGTTCCTCACCTATTATTTTATCCTTTTATTTATTATTTTACTCCTATTTTTGGGCCTCGCGAGGACCATCCTCCCCAGTCATTTATTATTTTATCCTTCTTCATGGGCCTTGGCTCCACCTTTCCAATTATTTATTATTTTTTTGCCTTTAAGGACCTCACGTGTCCCAACCCTTTATCACTGCATCCCTTACATGTCTGCATCCTTAACACCCCTGTATCCCTCATATCACTACATTCCCCATATTCCTGCATCTCGTGTATACCGGCATTCCTTATACCTCGGCATCCCTTACATTATTGCATCCCTTACATCTCTGTACCCTTTATATCTCTGTATCCCTTACATCTCTGTACCCTTTATATCCCAGTATCCCTTACATCTCTATATCCTAGATATCTCTGTACCCTTTATATCTCTGTATCCCTTACACTCCCTGAATTCTCCCTGCATCCCTTGTACCCTTTCAACCCTTATAATAAATATATTATAAATAAAATACTTATGGCCACTGGTTCGAGTAAAGGTAAGTAAAGGTAAGTAAAGGTAAGTAAAGTCTTGTAAAATATAATTTTAAATTTAAATTTTTGCAAAATTTAGTTCCATTTTTTATCGCCGGAGGGCGCTGATCCGACGTCAAAATTTTAGTTCACATTTTTGCCGCTAGAGGGCCAAAAATGGAGCAAGATTTAGTTCCTTTTTCCAAAACCAGATGGCGCTGATTCGACATCGAAATTTTAGTTCACATTTTTGCCGCTAGAGGGCCAAAATTTCGGCAAGCGTTAGTTCCTTTTTCCAAAACCAGATGGCGCTGACTCGAGGTCGAAATTTTAGTTCACATTTTTGCCGCTAGAGGGCCAAAATTTCAGCATGATTTAGTTCCTTTTTCTAAAACCAGATGGCGCTGACTCGAGGTCGAAATTTTAGTTCACATTTTTACCGCTAGAGGGAGAAAAATTGAAAATTCAAAAATTAAAAATTATAAAATTACTTACCTTTCCTTACCTTTACTCGAACCAGTTTTTGTAATATATTTATTATAAGGGTTGCACGGACATAAGGGATGTAAGGGATGCAGGGATGGAAAGGATGGAGGGATGTAAAGAATTAAGGGATGTAAAAGATACGGAGATGTAAGGAAGACAGTGATGTGAGGGATGCAGTGCTATAAGGGTTGCGGGGACATAAGGGATGTAAGGGATGCAGAGATATAAAGGGTGGAGGGATGTAAAGAATTAAGGGATGTAAAAGATACGCAGATGTAAGGAAGACAGTGATGTGAGGGATGCAGTGCTATAAGGGTTGCAGGGACATAAGGGATGTAAGGGATGCAGAGATATAAAGAGTGGAGGGATGTAAATAATTAGGGGATGTAAAAGATACGCAGATGTAAGGAAGACAGTGATGTGAGGGATGCAGTGCTATAAGGGTTGCAGGTACATAAGGGATGTAAGGGATGCAGAGATATAAAGGGTGGAGGGATGTACAGAATTAAGGGATGTAAAAGATACGCAGATGTAAGGAAGACAGTGATGTGAGGGATGCAGTGCAATAAGGATAAGCTCATAAAAAGAATGAAGAAATAAATATCTGCCAAGGGAGGCCTTGGTCCATAGAGAGGAGTAGGATAAGAAATAGTTAGGGAGCATGGGTCTTGGCCCATAAAGGAGGACAAAATAATTAATAATTAAAAGGGATGGGTCTTGGCCTATAAAGAGGGAAAGAATGAAATAATTTCAGATGTCTTTATGACACCCGGGACAAGATAAATGAGGTAAATTAAATAAATTCCGGAAAGAAATTCGAGTACGAATATTATACTAGTTGTGCCCTCTACGTACGAACCTGATTTCATCCTGGGGTGTTAAGAACCCCGAAGCAACTATGATTCTGCCTACCAAAATTAAATCGTTGGGGGTTCTAAAGACCCCGAAGCACCGTCGATTTTGTGTACCTAAATTACATTGTCTCGGGGTTCTAAGGACCCCGCAGCACCGTCGATTTTGTGCACCTAAATTACATTGTCTCGGGGTTCTAAGGACCCCGCAGCACCGACGATTTTGTATACCTAAATTACATTGTCTCAGGGGTTCTAAGGACCCCGCAGCACCGACGATTTTGTATATCTAAATTATATTGTCTCGGGGTTCTAAGAACCCCGATGCATCTATAATTCTGCTTACCAAAATTATATCGACTCGGGGTTCTAAAGACCCCGAAACACCAATGATTCTGTATACCCAAATTATATTTTCTGGGTTCCTAAGGACCCCGAAGTTCCGATGATTCTGCATACCGACGGTCGGGTATCAGGGGTTTCGGGGACCCCAAGGAAGTAGCGAAATATAAGAACGAAAAACGAACAAATCGTGAAACTCACTTGTTCGGAATAGTGATGGGTTTGACCGAATCTAGCGAAATATGAGAACGAAAAATGAACAAATCGTGGAACTCACTTGTTCGGAATAGTGATGGGTTTGACCGAATCTAGCGAAATATAAGAACGAAAAACGAACAATTCGTGAAACTCACTTGTTCGGAATAGTGATGGGTTTGACCGGATCTAGCGAAATATAAGAACGAAAAACGAACAAATCGTGAAACTCACTTGTTCGGACTAGTGATGGGTCTGACCGAATCTAGCGAAATATAAGAACGAAAAATGAACTAAACGTGGAACTCACTTGTTCGGAATAGTGATGGGTTTGACCGAATCTAGCGAAATACAATTGGGAATTAGTGAATGCAGGATAGCGATGGATTTGATAGGAAATAGGGAAATATAAGACATAAAAACCAAACAAATGGCGAAATAGTACAATACTACCATTAATTTTTATATTTTACAATTGTTTATTAATAAAATTATTGTTATATCTATTTAACTTGTTTATTTCTTTACATTTTACTCGCTCCTTTACATCCCCCTTTTAGTCGCCTCTTACGACAGGCAGGGGATACTGTGGCCGTATTCTAAGCCCCCCAAGCCACAGGAGGTGATACCGACCTGATATGCTGCTGGGGTATCAGGTACCCCTGAGCACTGGTGGTGCTGTATACGTATCGTTATGAATACATCCTGGGGTGTCTGGGACCCCGAAGCACTATTGGCGCTCTGTACATACCGAGTTCATTTCGTCCTGGGGTGTCTGGGACCCCGAAGCACTATTGGCGCTCTGTACATACCGTGTTCATTTCGTCCTGGGGTGTCTGGGAGCCCGAAACACTATTGGCGCTCTGTACGTACCGACCCGATTGCATCTGGGGTATCAGGGACCCCTCAGCACTGGCGGTGCTGTATGCATACCGTTCTGATTACATCCTGGGGTGTCTGGGACCCCAAAGGACCGATGACACCGTAGAGAAGGATAAAATAATTAATAATTGAAAGGGATGGGTCTTGGCCTATATAGCCAAGTCTCAGTCTAAAGTCTCGTAAAATATAATTTAAAATTTAAATTTTTGCAAAATTTAGTTCCATTTTTTACTGCCAGAGGGCGCTGTTACGATCGCCGAAAGCGTCATTTCAAGGATGTAAGGCATACAGGGATGTAAGGAATGCAGAGATGTAAAGGATACAGGGATGTAAAGGAATCAGGGATGTAAGGAAATCAGGGATGTAAAGGAAATCAGGGATGTAAAGGAATCAGGGATGTAAAGGAATGAGAGTTGTAAAGGAATCAGTGATGTAAGGGAATCAGGGATGTAAGGGAATCAGGGATGTAAAAGAATCAGTGATGTAAGGGAATCAGGGATGTAAGGGAATCAGGGATGTAAAGGAATCAGGGATGTAAAGGAATCAGGGATGTAAAGGAATCGGGGATGTAAAGGTATCAGGGATGTAAAAGATGCACACTTCAGTAATAAAATGAACACGTTCGTCCTCTTAATGAGTTTATTCAATAAGCTAAGAAGATAAATACAACAAAGTAAATGAACGCAGAAAATAAAATATAGATATATTATTTACCACGTAGATCTGCACTCCTCGGCGGTTGCTACAAGACTAATGCTGTTTCACTTCGCTTTAGGTCTAACGGTTGATAATGGTGCCGTAACCAGCTACCTTTACTCGAATCAATGCGTGGTGTGGTAAAAAATGTACTGGTAAAACAGTCACGATTATCATATCGGCTGTGCTCACTTTGGGAAGCAATTTTTTAAGATACAAATTATTAAAGAATATTAATATTCGGCGTCAACTTTTCTTCGATCTACTTATTCTGTTTTGGAAAATCAGTCGATTAATTGTTGAGTGGTTTGCGCCCTTTTCGTATAGATGGTGCCATTGTCGAATTTGGAACCATGACGTCACAAGAGGAAATGCAGGTTGGGGGAGGTTGTTTCGAACTTGGCGCTTTTTTGAGAAGATCTCACATTTAGAGAAAATAAGTTTTTACTGTAAAAGTAAGAGTTTATTCAATGCTGGTAAAATCATGGGAGTACTTAAAAACGATCTTTATGATACAGTAATCTTTTATTAAATTTCACCTACAAACAACGAATCACAGAACGTTACATTAGAGTTCCTTACGTCAATCCATCGTGTCTTCGTATTATTTTACAGGTAAATAATTATAGATTTATCTCTATTACAGTAAAGTCTTATCTGTTAAAATATCTTGTAGCGTAGTCAATTGTTATGTATATGTAAATTTAATTCACCTAAAAATAGGATTTATTGTTGCAGTGTCCATTCATTGTTTATAAGTGGTTTATTACGTATAGAAGTGGTACTATTTTATATAGGTACTTGCTTTTTTTTTTGTCCATTGTACTCTGATGTATTACTTTTCGTCCTTTCGCTTATTAATATTTTTCTAAACGTAATTTATTTTTCTTTACCCGATACGTGTATGTAAAGTGCGATATGAAAAAAGTCTTCGTGTACCAAAAATGTTTCTCAACTTTTTTTACTCTTTTCTCATTATATGTATATGTATATATATATATATATGTTTCTCTTGACAAAAGTTACAAAATTCTATGTTGATAAAAGGGGCGGAGGGACGGTTGGTGGAGTAGTAGTAGGGTGAGGGAGGTACAGGGTTATTAAAGGTCTCTCTTTTTTTTTTTTGTTTGTTTAAGTACCTGGACAAAATCGATGGTATTACAATACAAATTGCTAGAACTTCTTATATGTTTTCTTTGTTAGAAGGCAACACGTCTTTGTTAACTACGAGAGAAGGCAATTCGCTTTGTATCATCGGTATGTCTGGCGTCCCAAGACATTTCTTTATACGTTTTACAATAAGACATTTCATTTATACTCTTTATACGTTGCTTGTATTATTTTTCTTTCTTTCAGCGGCAGAAACAAATGCAAGGGACCGTTTACAGGCATTATTGGCAGCACTTGATCGTTTTTATCTATTATTTACTGTATTTTCTTTCTTCATCAAAATGTTTGAAGGTGATCGTCAAGAAGAACCACGTATGTATCTAACCGAAATAGAGCCACGAACCTCAAAGGTATCACTGGCCCTTCTTATTCTTTGTTTCTCATTTCTCATTCCCAACGATAACCTGCGTAATATGTTCTTCCTAAGTATGCTTTCAACGAATCTCTATGTACAAAACTTATTACTATATAGGATACGCTTGCACTCGCACGTCACGTCCTTTGGGGAAAGGGGTAGTCTGAGAGGTTCCGGGGCAGTTCAATAAATTAAATTTCACTCTAACTTATCGTGTTCGAACGGCCCCGTGCGCCAGGAAGGCTAAAATATCCTAAACGTTTAAAAAGTACGATGTCCCTGATTCGGATGAGCACGAAAGACCACGCTATATAGTGTGCGTTTTGTGTTTTGGGACGCGTGATCAAGAGATAAATCGTTCGAACTTTTAACAATCGAACGTACACCAACTCCTTCCATCATCCCCGTCGCGTATACAACTAGAATAAAAAAACGGAAACTCGCGTTTATTTTTTACAAAATGAAATACTCGAACCGAGACATCGTACGAAGACGGTTGCATAACTTCCTTAATACGCCGACGTGACGGAAAAATCTCATAGAGACACATTTAACTCGCTCCATTTACTACATAACATACAATATATATTCATATAATATATATATAATATTCAATAATATATATATATATATATATACTAAAGGTGTATTTTTATATATACAGAGATATAATGTCTGTTTCTCAATAATCTTTTTTTTTTCTTTTAATGAATTAGTAACACTAGCTTGCTAAATAACATTCTTGGACCTCTTGTGTATAGCCAGCACCTTACGTTGTTGAACCCTCAGCTCAAAAAGAAGAGTCGCCCTTTCTCTCGCTTACATTTAAAAAAATATAATGTGTATCGTGTGATTGGTTGTGTCTGTGCAAATGTGTTGCATGTACGCGTAACGAGTTTATGTTTGTCTGTATAATAATGTTGTACCTCTCCCTGAGCTCGCTCCGTAAAACATCTTTTTTTTTTTCTATTTTCTTTTTAAAACATCTTCATCGTATCCGCTCTATCATATTTCCTCCTTTCTGAATCTTTTCACAGCCCTCATTTCGTTTCGTTTTTCTTTTTGTTTTCCTAAACTTTCCACGTTTACGTGCGTGTAAAATGTGTATACTCCCTACACATTCTCTTTTCTTGTCCGCATTTCTCTTCGTCGACACATATATAACAATTTCTTTTTTTGTTCTAGGTAACATATATAATCATCTAATATACAATAAATAATTTATCGCGCGCTCTTCAATGTACAATTGTTCGCCTATAATCCGACTATAGGTTAAGTAATTTGTCCATACTAGATTCATCTTTTTTTCCCTTTCCTCTCGATTAAAATACATTTAGTAACACTTGTGCCGTAGCATCATTTATCTTTATGAACTAAATTTTGTACAAATTTGAACGAGCTCAACGCATATATATATATATACATATATTTATTTAATTATACTCCTTCTTTATACATATATATATATATATATATATTGAACGTTGTAAAGCTTAGTACGATTACTATCGGACGTACACCGTCAAAAAAGTAACAAAAAAAGAAAGACCAAAGAAGGACGAAATTACGGTGAACGAATTATTGGTAGCTGTCGCATTGACAAAACAAAAACATTCATCCTCTCGCGGCAGCGTTCGTACATTTTGTTTCTTTATATGTTCATTAATATACATACCCTTATAGGTATATATGTATATTGATCCCTCGCTTTCCACGGTACTCCTTTAATACATAGATTTCCGCTTACGCGGTACTCTCGTGCCAGAATTTAGGTAAAAATTTTGAACGAACATGAACAATATCGGTATTGGCACTGTTATTCCTGAACGCGTACGGACGTAAACCGGGTGATCGTATCTACAAGGGGGGTAAGCGATTGTCAACCGCGTAAAGGGAGACCGGTCGTAATCGAGAGTTCGCGTAAAACGAGGGACCAGCGTGACAGAACAAGGAACGAACGAAGTCAGAGAGAGGGCATATGCTTTAGATCGTCTGAGGGGTGTGCCAGATCGGCACGTTGTGGCAGGAAGAGTTGCTCCGTACGATTGCAACGCGAACACGCAAATCATTCATTTGCCATACGGCTCGTCTTCTATCGTGTTCCTCCCTCGTAGCTCGAGCCCTGTCTCACGCGCCGGTACAGTCGATTTCTATAATATCTTTCGGCACGTCGACAAACTGATAGACCAGCCTCTGTCCATCGACCTTCGCGAGTATACCACGCTGGTAATAATAACGCAGGGCTCGGCCCATCGTTTCATAGTTCATATCCGGTTTGTTCTTGTGCAAACCCCACAGACGAGACACCGCCTTGCTGTCGACCAGTTTAAAGACACCACGTTCGCGATTCGTCCACTTGATGTATCGGGGACAGTATTCACGATCCTGAAGCAGCTTCAACAGAAACTCCCATAGGTAGGTGGTCGAACCCTCGCGGGATTTCCTCTTCACCGCCGCTCCGTCGCCTTGACGCGGTTTCTTCAGCTTGTTCTTTTTCGATCGGGGAGGGAAGCCTAACTCTAGGAGGTACAGGTCGTCGGAAACCGAGCTGGTAGCCGCTTGGATCACGCTCGTTGGAACACCGCCGGGTCCCCTTGGCGGGCTTGGCGTGCACGGAGTTGCGAACTGACCACCGCTCGCGTACATCGAATTCACGTAACTGCTATAGCTTTCGGACACTGGAACAGAAAGAGAAATAACAGATGTAGATAAAGAATAAGGGAAACGAGTTAATTACATACATAGATAGCAGGGCTATGATTATGTTAATTAAGAACGAGTGGAGATCGAAGCGCAACACCGAGGATCTGGGTTTACGCGATCTTTGTCGGATGACACCACCGTGAGCTTATTACGCTAGAAGTTAACGTAGATAATCATCGATTTAATTACAGGGTAAATCCGGTTATTACGTTTTTTCGCTACTGAAAAACGGAACGCAGCAGCGTTATGCGAAAGAATGAAACTTAACGAGATGCGAACCAGTTTTTTCAGCCGCTCGTATTAACCCAAGTTTATTTATCGAACCACCTTCGTCTATTTACATCGTTTAATAATATTACTGGTTAATACAGGAAATTGTATGTTTTTAACCCTCAACGGGCACGATAGATTTCTGTCAGATGGAAGGAAAATTAATGGGAAGCAGTGATCTTACCCTGTAGCACGTCAGACCGGACGGGTCTGACCAAAGGAGGACCTGATCTACTGATCTTTCGCGTTCCGCTAATAACTTTTTCTCGACTCGTTGCGGGGTATCCACTTCCGATAGTTGTTCATTTATAACGCGACAAAGAAATGGAATTTATCAAGAAGATTTACACACCTTATCCCTTAAGTACACATCGTACTTAACCGGATCTATTAATAGTCGTCTATCAAGAATCAAAGATAGCGCATTACCGAGAAATGGGAATTTTATATGTTTCATAAACCTGGTTTCGTAACGAATTCATCATCGGCTAGACCGTCCCCTATATTTCTCTGTGACAGCTCTTTCGCACACATACACAGGTTGATTAAAATTTCGTCGTGGAATCGTTCTGCGGCTTCTGCGAAAGGAAGGAACTCCCTGGAGTTGGGATGCCTCGAAATAGAAAGTATTCTTACGCCACTGGTCGTGTGGCCAGTGCCGTGTGTGCGAGCAGAGAGAGCGAAGAAGAGGAGAGAGAAGAGGGTTAAGCGGAGCCAAATGAAGAGAAGAGAGACGAGGTAGCAGGGAAGAAGCGAACATGAGTGAAAGAGGAGACGTCGAAGAGGGCAGGATAGAAAGAGAGGGTGAAACTGAAAGGGGTAGGGGAACTCTGGCTGCAGTGTATGATAGAGGACTGACCCGAGCCAAGGTTGCACGGGTGACGCCATCAAGCTACTAGTGCATAATAGCGCCGCTCGTTCTGAGGCGGCCGCGACTGCGCTAAAATCGGAACTCGTTCTACCTTCTCTCCTGCTCTACGCCTCGCCTCTCTATCCCTCTCCTCCTCGTTCCACGTAGTTCCGTGGAGGCGCGCGCGGTTGAACGATTCCTCCTCCTCTATTCGCGAGGCTGCTTTTCTCTGCTTCCGAGCCAACCGGCAGAGAGGGAAGAAGGTAGGTTGAAAGAAAAGGAAGGAATAACCCGGCAGACAAAAAGATGGGGAGGCAGGGAACCGAATTCTCGAGGTGCCTCTAAAAATAAAGAGAACGCCCCGTTGTTCTCAGGATCCGTGTACTACACTCTGGTTGCCCGACGAGAGGGAGAAAGATAGGTAAAACTTTGACGAGGAAAGAGGAGGGTTGAGGAAGAGAGATGGTACGAGGATCGAGAGTAAAAGAGCGGAGAGAACAGCTGGAGCGGATCGTGTTTACGCGCCGTATGACTGGCTAGATGAGTCAATCGTAGACCCGTTGTCTAGGAGGCGCCTGGTGGGGAGCTACTACTTCACTGACCTATACCACTGACGTGGTGTATAGCGAAGGAACACCGCTAGAGACGCGATGCATCGCGTATACTGGTGTTATGTACGTACACCACTGTTTTCGTGACGCATGGAAGAGACCGACGGTTCTGTTGCACAAAGAGGAGAAGGGAGAGATGGGATACTACTCTATGACGATTTTCTATTGACGCTCGAACGTTTGCGCAATAGAAACTTCGTTCGAGGAAACAGTTACGAGATATGCTTGCGATATACGTTCTACGATGACCGTTCCAATTTTACGCTGAACAATACCGTCGACGACACGGAATTTTAATTACACACTTATCGTAAAAAATTGATTTGAAAATGAAATTAGGCAAGAAGAATCGGGGGAAAGTAAAAGAAGGCGGGCAAACAAGTGTCGACTCAATGTAGCCGTTCTTCCTGACAGCGGCGGCAGGAAGTTTAGGTGTAGAAGCCGGTAACGAGTCGATAGTTAAAAATACGTATAAAAAGGAGAGAGAGAAGGGAGAAAGAGTAAAATAGAAGCGAAGGATCGAAAGTTATCCAGGGAGTCGTGACTGCCGTTTATTTTGCAAGAATTTCGCGCTAGCCTCGCGGCCGGAAGTACAAGTATAGCGAAAAGGGAGGGATAGAGAGGGAGAGGAGGATCATCTCGTCGAGTGGTAGGGATATATCCAGGAACGTACGAATCGGTAGTGGTAGAAGAACGGGTAGAAAAGACCGAAAGTGAAGACAACGAGAAGTGAATTCGCGTTTGGAAAAGAAATTTCAATGAAATGATGAAACTTCGGGGCAACCGTGAAGTGTATTTCACGACGAATGCGTTCAAACACGGATGACCACTGTTATAAGCGTCGGGTAATTAATTTCGAGTAACGCCTCGTTTACAGCTGGCCGTTTATCAATGGTAAAAAGTCGCGTTGGTTTCATTTTTCCTCTCCCCGGCGCGGCGGCAACGAAAATATTCGCGGCAATAATTAACTGATATACAGAAGGAAGAAAAAGATGGAGAAAAGTGACGGTAATAGCCGTGAACCCGTCGTTTAGTCGGTGGCATTATCGCAATTGAAGCTTCGGATACGCGTATGCGGTGACTTATCGTACGATTTCCTTCGGACGAGTTACTGTACCAATAAGCGCACCGTTATTTCTTCGCGATATCGTTCGCGACCGTGATCAGAGGACGAAAAAAGCAGAAAGAAATTTGTAAACATTTTTTATCCGCGTTCGCATCTCGCGTACGCCTACGTCTAACCGTACGATACGAAAAGGGGAATTTCGATTTGCTGAAACGGCGAACGATAGAGAAACACGCTGGGAGATAGGATGGTGTAGATGTGTAGGAAGGCGAGTTCTCACGTACCAGGACTTGGAGGCGGAATTCCGCGTGCACCTAAGTGCACGAATGACCCTCAACCCGTGGGGAGGAGGCACGAACCGGCGGAAGAAGGATGGAGTGACACGAGTGTGAAGAGAAAAGGCACCGAAAGTGTTGGTACCGCATAAACAAAGCGATCGTCTGCGTGTGCAATCGTTCCTCTACACGAGATTATAGTAGTAAGTTTTCGAGTTGTGTGTATAGCGGTACGAGTGCTCGTATCGAAGAATACGATGAGAGAGGAAGGAAGAAGAAGAAGAAGAAGTAGATGAAGTAGAAGTAGAAGGAAAGGATAAAGATGGGTTCGAGAGAGGTGTGTTGGTAGTAGCTTTGAGAGGGAATGGCAGCGGTTCAGCGGGTGGTGTGGAGTGGGTTAGAGGAGGAAGAAGACGAGGAAGAAGAGGGGGAGGATGAGGATGAGGTCGAGAGAAGGGGAGAGTTGACCTTCAGCTGCGCCGGGAAAGTCAGGCAGTCACTGACCGACAGACTAACTTAACTACTCTATCCTTCTCCTCCTTCTCTCTTCTCCACCTCCATTCGCGACTGGCTAGTCCGATGCACCGTGTTGCACACAGTGACGACGCCGTCGGCGACGACGACGACGACGACGACGACGTTCCCGTCGTCGTCGTTGTCTCCTTTTCTCTGTTACACGGGCTCGCTTTGCTTTTACAAGCATCTCTGTTTTTCACGTGTTCCTTCTACTTCTGCATCTCCCTACTACCGCCAGTCTCGACGTCCACTCCTTCCTTCCTCTCCCTTTTTCTCTTTCTCTCGTTAGACCCAGACCCCCATCCCGGCCTATTATGTTACCCTACTGCCTCGGGATACTATCTTTAACCCCGAAACCCGTTGAAATTGCGAGCCGCTTTGCGCGCACGTGTATCAGCCTCTCTTTGTTTCTTAGCACCCGGAAAGGGATAAAAGGATAGCGCATACCGAAGGAAAAGAATAGAAAATGATACGTTCGCACGGAGGAAAGATCGAAACGAAGGTGGGATTCGAAATTGCGTTCGGTTTCCATCGAGAAACACCCGAAAGACCCGAAGGACGACGAGGTAAAAGTCTCTCTGCTCTTTGATCTTTTCGCGGGCGAAAGAGGCAACAACCACGGTGACAAAAAGAATGTTGTTGCGTTTGCCAATAGACAGACGTGGGCGGAACGGCGTTATTTCTCGGCTGTTTCTGTGTTCCTCGAAGCGGCAGCCGAGCGGGATAGAATACCACACGCTTCTGGACTGTCCGAAGCTAACGAAAAGAACGAGATTTACGTCCGCAGCTCGAGTGCTTTTTCTACGCGTCCACCTTGGCTGCCTATAAAACGTACGTCAAACGTGTGGGCTTCGCGATTCCCTCTTCCCGATCCTCTCTCCCCTCCACCGACGGACACTGCAAAACCGCTCTTCCCTCCATCTCGCGAAACGGAAATGCTTGAGAAAAATAGCAACCGAGAAGAGATTATATGTTGAACGGTGGACGCGTGTATCGATGCGCCGGGTAACAGAGTTACACACGATCCTGCGACTTGCAACTTATTCTCCTAGGTCCGCAGGCTTTTCCCAACGAGAAGTCGCGACGAGGCAGGGATCGATAAAATGTGACGATAAATTATGATAATAAACGAAAAACAATCTTTCGAGCTTCGATAGAACGAAGAATAATCGCGAGCGTGCATCGTTTGCGGGATACGTTTCTTAGCGAGTTCGTCGATCGTTCGATGGGATTCTTATTACTAGTTTCCTGCTGCACGTATCACAGCTCTTCGTATCTAACTCTAGCCTGGTATCCGGAAGTCTCGAACGCTACGACGCGATCGTCAGACGGCCAAGACGACGGCTACCACCCTATGTCTTCCTTGCAGCCCATTATTCTCCTATCTAGGTGGACGCGCGTCCGTGTGCCTGTACACGGGTGCCTGCACTTCAGGAAATTGCAGCCGTTCTACGAGCGGTTTCGAGATCACCGATTCAGACGGGGGATAACACGATAACTTCGTCGAACATCGGTAAGGTGCGTATCGTTATACCCGTCTCACGCTCGGGATTCCTGAAAGCGTAAAAAATACGTCGTCCGGCATCTAGGCTGCATTATAAATGCACACGGCGTCCAGTCGCGCGTTAGCATCTCCAGACTGGTCTAGCGCCTGTGTACCCCGGCTACTTGGTAGTCATTAACTCAGTCGTCGGCAGACGTCGTTCGACGGAAGATCGGGGGAATAAAAAAGAAAAAAGAAGCAATGCAACGTGGTTTCATCATCGACCGTTGAATAAACTCTCTTCTTCGACGAACGAATGCGATACGTACGCTTGACTTACGTTACACCAGACGAATATTCGCCTTTTCCCCCCTGGAGAATAGCGTACTCTCTGGTGTACACTCTGGAGCAATGCAACGAAAGGGATCTCCCACCATTTGCGATGGCACACTCCTCCCTTTAAATAAGATAAGCCTAAGGTTGCACGGAAGCGTACTCGGGGAGGGCAAGATGATAGCTGGCCCTTTCGACACAACCAGTGAAATTCGCATAGCGAAAGAGGCGTCTATATTCCCGGACCAATCGGGTGCATGTGTGCGCTGCCTACGTCGCGCGCATTCTTTTCGTTCGCCAGCCAGGCGGACAGAGGTCAAGACGACGACGGCCGAATGGGAAGAATGCGTGACTCCTCTTCCGTCGTCACGGACACGACGTGTGCGAGGTCAGTGACCATCGTGCGCACTCTCGGTGGGCGCAACTTCTTGCAGCGGACGAGGAGAGAGCGTGTGTGCCTCCTCGAAGAAGCAACGGGAACAGACAGAGAGAGAGAGAGAGAGAAGGAGAGAGGGAAAGTTGGTGGCGCAAAATACCCACGGGGATATTTAATGGTCGGCTGATACCGAATTTAGAGGCGGGAGGTAATACCGCCCTGTCTCTTCTCGACCCGGCAAAACTGTCGGTCTGTATAAATTCTGACCGGAGACAGGGACCTCTCGCTCCTCTGCTCTGGCGAAGGGAACTGGCAACTTCAACCCTTTGATTCTCTGCCTCTTAATTGAGATCCGAGCGTAACGAGCCACCGTAACCATCTCCGAGTTGATTTATTTTAGGCCTGTACACGCATATATTTCGCGTAAGACCTTTCTCGAACGCTCGTTACGAGAGACCACCGAGTGTAACGGAAGGATTAACAGTGTATTACACGTTGCTAAGTATTGAGATATCAAAGCCATTGATACACGGTTCAGAATTACCGAACGGGGTAATTTAATATTCATCGAAGAAATCGCCCAAGAGGCGAAGAAATAAGGACGAGCATTCCAGAAGATTATTACGCAAACAATTATCCGATAAGCTGGACGTGGTTGTGTTCGTAATATGGCGAGAGCGACGACGCAACGATAGTGCACTCTTGAAATTCAGAGGACTTTATCTTGGTCAACGCGCGAAAGATAACCTAGACCCGGCAATTGCCAAAAATTCTACACGCTTTCCCTTCCATTCCCGCCCGAGCGTCGATAAAACCCGATCGAGCGAGATGATTTGGGTCAGTGGCATTGACACCGATCACATGGAACGAGACTCTTATCTGTCGCGTTATAATAATTACAATAATAAGATAAAGATTGCAACGAGAATGTAAATAAGTCGATAGTTGGACCTGCACCCATCCCACGATATTACGTAACGGAACGACAAATTATACTGAAAATCGTGAAAAGCGAAGAGACATGAATCCATTGAAAGGGATGAAAAATGATTTCGATTAGGTATCGATCGAATCCCGAAAACGGGAGGAAAGGATAGAACGATAGCGAGAGGTGGCGAGAGGAAAAGTTTGGTGAGCGGAGAACTAGCGCGTCGGTACTTGATGCCCGTTCACTTTCTCCGATAGTACTAGAGACAGCCAGCCCCCTCTTCGCCCCTTCCCGCATCTTCCTGTTTCTCCCCACCAGACCATATATATCCGCGGGTCTAGGCTAGCTCAGTGGGTCTAGGTCTAGGCTGGCTGCAACGTCGCGTGTGCGTGCAGTATGCACCGACGATGCAGCGGCAGCTGCGTGCATTCGCGGCACCGAGTGGCACACTCGGAACGTGAAGTTATACATAGAGGGACAAACGAGAGAGGAGCGTGTATGCGGGTTCGCGCGCGTACGCCTCTGCAACGCGGTGCGCCAGTGCGCATTATATTTAGACGCAAACGTGTGTGTGCGTGCGTGCGTGCGTGCGTGAATTCGCGTCCGAGAGAGACCCGGCCTCGCCTCGCCTCGCCACGCCGCGCCGCGCCGCGCCGCCGTTGGACCAACGTCCATCGTGTCTCTTTTTCACTCTCCTCTCTGTCCGGTCTGTTTCGCCCCTTTCTCTGTGCCGCCCTTCTCGCTCCTTCTCATTCACCCTGCCATCCACTCGCCGCTGTCCGCCTCGTTATCTCCGCTCTTCTTCTGGCCTTTTACTCTGTTTCTCTGATGACTGGAACGAGGAGACAACGGAAAGGAGAGCCGGTCCCCACGAAGCCGAAGCGGACAGCGGAGCGGCGGAAATGAATCATTTGAAATTGTCAATTTTCGAGTATAGTTGCAGGCAGCCAGTGTACACGCGTACACGTGCCCACGCATCAGTGGCCCGGGGAGGTCCGCGAGAGAAGAGACGGGAGGGGTTAACGATCGAGAGGCGGCGAGATCATAGGGTGCTGACACTGTATTAACCGAGGAAGTCGTTTTCTACCCCGCAGAAAAGATCGTCTCGTCGGGTTGCGTCACACGGTATGGGTCCTCGTATGAGAAGAAATTTTTTTCCTGCCTCTCGTTGCGTAACACCCTTTTCATTCTGGCTAATCTTGCCGCTACGTGGTCGCAATTTCGATAACGGTGCCTCGTTGCGTAAAGCCAGCCAGCGTTTTTCTTGTTAGGTACGTACGGACACCGGCGTATATGGGCCGTGGAAGATAACGACGATCGAAGAAGAAAAATAAGTCGAATGTTCTCATCGGTTGGTACGATGCACGCGAGCTGTGCAATCAGCGATGGATGGGGATGGAAAAGGGGGAAAAAGGAAGGATCGAGAAAGGCCACGCGGAAGAGTACGCGTTCCATCTTCTCCAAACGAAAGTGAACGTACAGAGGATTTTACGTTGCTTGTATGCAAATAGCTGGAATACCTCAACTCGTTGCGTACGCATCGTCCGATAGGGTGAGACAAAGAAGGGCGCAAGAAGAGGAAAAATGATAAATCGATTATTTACCGATTCGAAGAGAGAGGAAAGGTACTAGAAGAATCGTTGGAGGAAGAGAGAAGCGCGAATGGAGGGAACGTTAAACAGGATACGATATACGGGTCGATTGTCTCGTTTTTGTAAAGCTGGCGGGACGAGGAGGATGGTTTAAACGGGTAGTAAAAAGTTCGCGTGGAGACTTTTGTATTACGCGGGAGAAGAGCGAACGCGAAAGAAGGAAGGACATTGCGACACGTAAAAAAATCGTACGGCACGATCGAAGAGGAAAGAGAGAGGCGATGACGTAGTGGGTGACGAGCGGAAGGAGGATAAGGCGAGTGCAGCGGTGCATCGGTGCATCGGTGCATCGGTGGAATAATGGAGAGCGAAAGGGACGGAGCAATCACACGATCGCGGGGAGACGGAAGAAGAAGAAGAAGAGGGTGGAGGGAGGGGAGAGTGCAGCGACGTCGAGAAACGATGCCGTGGAACGGAGTGTCGGAGAGGGTCAATGGAGGGAAAGAAAGAGATGCATCGAGAAAGCGAGAGAGCGAGAAAGAGATAAAGAGGGAGAGACAGACGGGGTGAATTGCCGGCGACAAGGTCATCGTCTATACCTCGCTAAAACCGCCGATACGTGCCTTCGGCGTTATACTCGCGTGGTACTCTAGCTGCAGCTCTTTTCCCTCTCCCCTCTGACGTCGCCACGCCGCGCCGCGCCGCGCCCTCCCACTCGCCATCTCTCTCTCTCTCTCTCCCTCTGATGCAGCTACCTCTTCCTTCTTTCCTCCTCGCTGCAGGCTTGTCTGTGCATGTGCATCACCGCCGCCTCTCGGTGCACGTGTGAGGGCGTGCGTGAGCTAGTATAATAGGAATAAGGAAAGTGATCCTCATGACGAACTGGAATGGACTGGACTCGACTGGACTGGACGGGCTGTCGGCCATCTCGAAATTCGAATACGAACGGGACGAAAAATATTTGAACAACGCGACGGTGAAAATGTTTTCATCGGCAATTAACGCGGTTCGTGGAAACGGGCGAGGATGTTATATCCGGGAAAACGATCGATATCCCCCTGCTGAAACTTTGCGATCGAACGTTGAAAAAGATAACGTTCAAACGCGGAACTATCGGCCGCCAATCTGAACCGCATTACTATCGCTCTTCGTTTGATAGCGACTATCGAAACGTAAACGCTTATCGGAACTCTTTCACGAATTATCTAATATAGTTATCGATTACGATATTGTTTTCGCCCGGAAAAAGAAGATGTATTTAATTAGTGTCGGAAGCGGTCGAAAATATCGGCGTGGCGCGGCTAACCGGACGCGGACGAAAGATTAAGAGAAGCAAATCGAACGGTGGCGCGATAGTGGTGTGCGAAAGGCAGGGAGAGGCCTTGAAGAGGCATCGTTTACTCGTCGTTTACTAAGTCCCCCAACCTCTTCTCGCTTGTCTCATCCTTTGCTCCGATTAATTTTATCGTCGTACCATCATCGGTGCATAGCAAATATTTTCCCCGCGGATTTGCCGGTCGACGGAGCTGACGGAGAACAGTTGCCTTCGGGTAATCGATTCGGCTCACTGTCTCGCCGATAAGCCGGATCAGCCAGCGATGACTTTTACGCGCGCGAGACGAGAGGAAAAGAAGGAGAGAGAGAAGTCTGTCCGGTTGAGAACCGTCTGGTGCAACAGCGCTATGCATTTTTGCCGGCGGCGACGACGACGACGGCGGCGGCGGCGGTGGTGGCGGCGGCGGCGGCGGCAACGTTCTACACATATGAGCTCTCCCGACCATAGGAGCATCAGTATGCATCGGTGTATGTGAGTTTGCGCGCGAGCGCGAGCCCACAGCACCTACACGTCCGTGGACACCGACAAGTGCACACAGAGCAACCCGCTCTGATAATATGTACACTGCAAATATACAATACTACAATACATACGTCGGTAGGGGCAGAGACCCAGGAAGGACGCTCGCTGCGAGGCTTGGCTTGGCTGGCCGGCTGCCTCTGCCTGCTTCGCCCGGCTGCCAGCCTCTGCCCCTGCTGCCTATCTGTAAACCCGTGTCTCCTTTCCTTCTTCTTCTTCTTCTCCTTCATCTTTTTTTACATTTCTTTCTCTCCCTATCTCTATACCTAATCCTTTTCCTCTCGCCGATCTTCTCACCCTCGCCTTCACCGGCGAGCAACCTGAGGCCCGAAATCAACGCACGGAATATCGCGCCACTTCCGGGCGCGGTTCTAATAGAGATTTCTCGATTTTTCGAAAATCTAAAAGGACCTTCGAATTGGTGGAGAAAACGAAATACGAATCGGAAATACCGCGCGTGCCTCTGTGGTCAGCCTGTTTCGTATTCAACAGAAGGAACCGCGTTACCGAGTGACACGGTGATTTTTCGAGGACGGCTCGATTTAAATCGTCGAAACAAAGGGACGCCTCTTCCGGTGCGTCGTTTGTTTAAACGAACAGCGACGAGCCTTGGAAGTCGACGACTTAACTCCCCTAACCTTTCCCTCGCGAAATCGTAACGAATTCCACGCCGAGGTTTAACTTGTTCATGAATATTCAACGCGACCGGCCGGCTATTTAAAGCAACTATGCGCTTATTATTGGATCGTGGAATTTGTAACGGAGCTGGTGTTATTTTCAATTGTGCTGCACTCGACATTGTGGTGGAAGGAGTGAAAGAAAAGAAAAAGAAATAATATGGACACGCGGGACAGACCGCGCTCTTGTAATACGGTACGCGGTGTCGATTGCTCCTTTGAAAATCGTGTCGAATTTACGACGAAACACTATTTCCTGCTTTCCTTGTCGTTTACAAATCCCCTGTCGTGTCTGTTGGCCTACAATAAAATCCGACACCCGTATCTGCTTCCGGAGCTGTAAGAATACATTAATCAGCAACGATGGCAGCGTAAATGTCACGTGCGATCGGTGTGAATGCACTCTACCGTCTAACGCTTTTGCTTCCCGTGTCCGTTTATTCTTGTTAAGCAACTTTGCTCGAGTCGTCGTCGAGTTAAACGTTACCCGAAGAAAAATAATTCGAGTTTCGGAAGAGGAAAAAGAGCGGTATGCGAACGGAAAAGGCGATTGTGCTCGGTACTAGGCCAGGAAGTAGACCGGCGCACCCCTTCCTAGTCGACCTAGACCTACACCTAGACCTAGCCTAGACTCAACCGCCGCCTGTTTCCCTCCTTTTGTTTTTGCTCGCTTGCCTTTGTTGCACCTGCTTCGCCTGGTTCCGCAGACTTTTCCTCTCTGCGCGGTAAAACGAGCCGTTTAGCCAGAGAAAATGGCGCGGTGCACTTTCGTATTCGAGTTACCGCACAAAATCCATGCCATCGCGACACGATAACTCTGCATGCCTTATGTTAATTCGCGTCTGGAATTTGTTTAGTTAGCTTAACGCTTGAAATCGGGTATTTTTCCGGCTAACGCAAGCTGAATACACAAGCTCTGCGCTATGGATGACGGCTGTTCTATCGTTTCTTTCATTTGCTAAAGTCATCGTGCGAAATAAATATAACGTTGAATCAGAAATAAAGGTTCGAATAAGGCTGTTGGTCTCGATTCAGTAATTTCCAAGCCGGATAGAAGGTGGTAACGAGTTCGCGGACTGATGTAAGCGGCGAAATAAGAAAATACCGTCGAATGCAAATATCGACACGAATTCCGAGCAAAAGTGATATCTCTCTATCTCTCTCGGAACACCGCTCGTTAACTCGTACGCGACCAGTTGAGTAAGAATTATTAATTGTAACACACGTGACAGCGCGTTCACCGTCGAAGAAATCGGTGATCGAAGAGGAAAGCCAGCCGGTGGAGAGGATCGAGCTGCGCGAGGAAACGAGGTACCGTACGGGACGACAGCGTACGTATATAACCCATACACGCCCCGCCTAGTCGACCTAGACCTAGACCCAGTCTATGCTCAGAATCCACTCTGCATCGCGTTTCGTTCCTTTATTTTTACTCGCTGCTATGCGAAGCGTTACGTAACAACACGCACCACCCTTTCAGCGCGTCGCAACAACCGTGAGCAGATTCTTTTTGTTACGCTTGCAAATTTTTTCCTTTTCTTTTCTTATCTTATCACTGATACATTCTTCCTGTCTCTTCTTTCCTACTCGAATAGTTTACGTTAATTATCCTCGTTCTTATAATTTTGATATCACAGGAATACGTTTCCTCTAATAATGTACAGCTTCCCTCGAGAAGAATGAGAGATTGCATTGGTGGAGGTCGCTGCTCGAGCAAGCTGAAATGTATCTGAATGGTACTAGACCGGTTTCCAGTGACCGATAACAACCAACAGCTGCGTAAGTGGCTTTCGTTTACAACGAGCTCGTGTGCAAAATGATGTTTTCGCGTCGCAGCTTATATCGCAAAGTAGCCAACGATCCCGGGTTCATCCACACTTTGCCGGCGGACAGATCGAACAATAAATTGGTCCGTGCGACGATGACAACGGTCTGTCACTAAATACGCCGATCGTACAAGGGATGCGAGAGAAGAGAGAAGACAAACACCTGTCGACCGTTTATCAACAGCTACACAGTCGAAATATGAGTCTAAATTTTTGGAATTTCAACACTGAATGCTGTAATTCATATTAATGTAAATTTATGTTAAAATAAAAAGTGATAAAAATATTTTTCTATCGATGTTTTATGCTGTTATTCGACATCGATCGCAAAGCCTTGGTGCGTTCTATTTTTTTCTTCGATTTCCCCGATATCACCTTAAACCTCCCTCCTCTCTACGCTTCCCACTATTTCGTTTGCGTCCGAATTACGTCGGACGTGGCTCGCGTCTGGCGATCTTTTTTAAAAATATCCGTCGAGTACTTGATCTAGGGCAACCAGGACATCCTACTACCCGCGAGCTGGTCGGCTCAGTTCCCAAAGACGCGCGATCTTTACGCAATTTTTCACCTTCGAACAGATGATAGCGATGGATTCGACTCATTTTTGTACGAAATTGTTCTGAATACGCAGGGAAGTTGAATCTATCGGTAGTTAAAGGCCGCCACAGCCTCCAAAAGCAAGGTAACATTATTCTGATCCGCGAGAAATTCGAATCACATGACCGGTGTTCCGGGAAAGCAGTGTCGGCCGTATTATGCGTCCCGCTCTCTGAACTCGTCCAGAAATAAGTTTGAAATAACGTCCGACTGTTTTGAAAATCGTTCAGAGCGAGAGGAAGGAGACGAAGAAGGAAAGAAACGGCAGGCGGAAAAGAAGAGTTCGAGGCTTGCGAATATAAAACACCGGTAATCGATACGAATCGCGGAATCAGGATGATGAATATTTAGGAATTCTAATGAAAAATTGGGTCTCACCTTGACACTAAACGAGTATAAATTGCCTTGTCGATATCTATCATTCATCGCGATCGAAAAATTAAACCCGTTCATTGTCAACGACCTAATACCTAAAGGGTCAGAAGTAAAAAGGTACAAGGTTCGAGAGAAATAAAAAGAAACAGCTTATTTTCTCGCGGTATTGCTTAAGCCATATCGAAGGGTTAATCGGGACTGAAATCGATTGTCAGAGCCTTGTAACGCTTTTTTATTCGTCCTTAACATTAAAATGTGTGCCGTGTCGGTTGCCAGCGCGCGCGACTCGCGAAACTTTCGTTCCTGAAACGCTTCGAGGGGTCTTTCACGCGTTCGAACTCGCTTCGAACAGAACCGAATCGTAGTTCGATGATGATCCGCTCGAAAATAACTCATCGAATGACTATTCCTCGCCTCCCGTATCTATTCCAGTCCTACCATGGCGCCTAACATTCGCGAATTACTCATGTTGCTTCTACTTCTTCTCTTACAAGATCTATTAGAGGCCTAGCATCGTGAAACTAAGAAACTTTTCGGGATCAAGGAACGATTTTGCAATTCGAAACTTTCCACGCGATGAAGAAAATCATCGAAGATGGATGCGTTATCTTCTCGAGAAAGCACGCGTTCGCAAGCTCGTTGAGATGATTTCACGCGACTAACGTTGTGCCCAGGGCTATTTCCGATATTTATCTGGTACGTCGCTCTAGATAGAGGCTGTTGATGGCGATCCGCTTTGGCAAAATTGCGGAAAAACCTCGGGCCACTTGGCAACCACCGAAAAACACACTGCAACTTCAATCTTCATTTACTCTATTCAACTACTTCCTGTATCATTTCTACACGGTGTTATTACTAAGGGAAAAGTAACCCGAATCTTTTTCACTGCATAATGCACAGCAGGAATCAGTGGCCATTCCGTATCAAGGTGCAAGAGAAGTGCGTAATAATCGTTAATTGGAACGAGCAGCTGAAAGAGTGGAAGAGAAAAAAAGAAAGACACCGTCGCCCGAAGGTAACCGGTGAAAATCTGAGCCGGGAATTAAAGTCAAAGTGAAATATCGTCATTGCGCTCCGAAATATCTCGAGATCTGTTTGAAGTTACCTTCTGCGAGAAACGGTAATTATTTAATTGGGACGAACAGCTGGAAACTTCGAAAGGCGTAAGACGAGAATCGGATTGAAGAAGTACTGAGGGAGAGGGGAGAGGAAGAGAATAATGTTGTGTAGGACGGGCAATGACAACACGGTGAACAGGTATATAGACGGGCAGACCACCGCTCGAGGAGTAAAAGTGTGCCGGATTGTATAATCGAACGTGAATAAGCAAAATGTTACGCCATAGCGATTTGGTAACTTTGCGGGGCGCCCCACCAGTGTTCGGCCGTGTTCCCATTGCGGTGCTCGACACGACCAACGCGAAACTCGGTCGGAGGAAAATTCAACCTGTTAAGGACCCACCCGCAGGATCACGATGCAATTTCTGCTGTTGCTCTTTGATTGCCGAGAACCGATCGGTTTACTAGATTACGTTACACTCGTAATTGTACCCTCTTTCGAAGAAAAGTAACGAGACTCTTTAACCCTTTCGCTAATGATCGCGTCCTCCGACAATCGTACGCTTTAGCAGCAAGAATAGAAATGTTTTAAAATAGATACATCCTGGTAGTAACAATATTATTCGATAGAAAATTGTCTGGAAACGGGGTTAGATGCGTTGCCACGGTTCAGGAACACTTTCAATCAGGGAAAGTCTGGCTAGACCTCGTTGTCGGTTAACCAGAATCGAAGAATTACCATTGCTACATCGATCGACTGAGAGTTACAACGAAATATTGAAAGATTACATTCCTAACGATCGTATTTTTCTCAAAGTTCAATTTTCTTTCCACGATCAACGGCCTAGATTCCTTATACAGGGTTAACGACGAACGGGTGAAGAGCGAATTTCTCACCGGAGTTACTCGATTTTCACTTAGAGCCTCCTTTCAGGTAAGGCAATCTTGGCGTCTGCAACCTTGGCGACGATCCAATTCGAGCACTCGCTACTGTCTGAAATCACGACCGAGCCAGGTGTGTCCCGGCGAAATCAGCTGTCGCTCGGACGCTCGGACGCTCGAACGCGATCGGAAAAAGGAAAACGAGGGGAATGGTGGATCGCGAGACAAGATTGTATCAATTTATCCGCCCCTTCGTGATTCCCGTCGGGTATTTCACAAAACCGTCTAAATACAACTTTCCACGAACGGAACAGGAGCAAACTCTCTCCGCTTGATGTGGAAAGGGTAATCTTTAGACGGTTAAATGGAACGCGCGTATAATCGTCGATAAAATGGTGAGAAAGAAAGAGTAAAAGGGAAGTAAAAAAAAAAAAAAAAAGAGAAAGAAGAAGAAGAAAGGAAGCTTGGACGATGAATCGAGCCGATGCTATCGACGCGTGCGACGAGGCGACGGTGCAGGAAGCAAATCTGGGCCGTTGAATCAGGGAAAAGTAAGTGGGTCAAGAGAACGCGAATGCTCGCGGCCGATGTCGGCGTCGTAGCTACGAGGATGATGACGTTGCCTCCTCTGTACAGCAGGTACAGAGAATGAGCAACTCGTCAGGAACGTATACAACCTCTCTTTCTTTCGGCTTTTCCTGTCGCTACACTTGCAACCAGATTCTCCTTTCACTTTGCACCTAAACCAGCCACCACGAGGAAGTCGTACACCACTCTCTCGTTTTAGATGAACTTAGACGCTTCCTGGCTTACGTTCACCACTTTTATACAACGCTCGCGTGAAAATTGAGCACGACCCCTTGGCTCGACCGATATTTCGAAGAACAGGTCTCCGCTTCTAATTGGATCAATTCGCCAAGGCAATTAAATTCTTCGGATACGAGGGTCTCAAGCTTTCGATCTGCTTATTAGCACCGAATATACGAAGCAGATCCTTTGTAGGTTCACGGTTAGTTGGCTAACGCGTAGATTATTTAACGGAGAAAAAAACAAATTTTTGTAATTGAGAAATTATATGAAAGTTTAAACGTGACTTGCGCAAATAATCGATTACGATCGACGCTAATTAATTAATTGTGTTCGGTAAAGAATGATTCACAATATTGTGTACACAGATCGTTCGGTATCGAAGATCGATCGACTCGTTTAAAATATCGATCTCTTCTCTGATATGAGTACTTAATCGAAATTATTCATCGGGTGTAATTACTTAACAGGCTACGAGACGCTTTCTTTTACCGTTCGCGATCAATCGATACCCAGCAAAGCCGAAATAAACTCGAGCCGGTCGTCGTTGCGTCACGACTATCGTATCTCATCGATATCAGACGCGAGATACTGAAATTACCGATTTATATCGTCCGACTACGAGGCGTCCGCGAATTCAAATCAAACTACGAAGACTTGAACCACGAAATTTCTCCTTTGAAATTGAAAAAACGAGGAAAAGAATTCGCGATCGCGGGTTGCAAATTTTTCGCGCACAAATCACGAGGCACCCGTTATCCTGATATATCGCCGACCTTGAATCCATATGATTCCTACCTAGAATTTCAAATTAAATTTGAAATTTCGATTTCTTTACCAGTTGTGAAAATGTTGCAATGCAAATCATACGATAGGATAAAAATGACATTGCACTGACACTTCACGGTCGACTCAACTAACAATACTTTTCTCGAGAGACACGGGATGAAATATACCGGATGTTGAGGAAAAAAAAATAGAATATGGATTCAGGACTTGCAAAATCTACTTTATGATGTAGAAATGCAAAGAACACGCACGAGATATTTTTACCACAGATTCTTGAAACTTTGAGCGTGGCTAGGTACGCTTCATTTTTCAACATGCTAGAAATTCATTCGAGTATTTTATAAAATGGACTTACATGTAGGAGGCTGACGATAATGCAAGTGTTGTAGACTCTGCGTTTGGTGGGGATGATGATGGTGTGGCGGTCCCATTGTCGGTCCCATGCTGTGGTTCCCGTGTTGATGGTGAGGTGAACTCCCTCTGTGCGGATGGTACTGGGATGGGTGATGCTGATGAGGGTGGTAGGAGGGCGGTAAAAAACCTGCCGTCGATGGATAAACACCAGGACTGTGACAGGCTGACCTGCCGAGTGCTGCTGTCGAATAATCAATTTTTAAAAAATACGCCTTTATTGTAAACTTCAAAAGAATAACAAAGGAATTAGACTTTTACTTTTCCCATTCGTCAAATTCATATTGAAAAAAGAATCGCGAAGACGACGATTAAACTAAATCGAACGATAAAAGTGACTTTCCACTCTTACGCAATTACGAATGCGTATTGCCAAAAAGTGACATTGAATGAAACGCGTTTATTATTCATGTATGTAAGTCACTACTTTTTGCGTTCATGAATTATTGACACATTACTTACTTCATAAACGTTCGTGTTATATTTTAATACATATTAAAACTGGTCCCAATCGTAAAATACAATTTAACATTTTATTCAGCAATAATGTGCATAACTTTGTAGGAATTCCAATAAAAATAATTTTAACCAACGTTATGGTGCATACACCATTCAGTGTTATAACGAAAAGGTTGAAGGGTAGAAATTTGGTAATATAAAGAAAATCCATACATACCCGACGACAGATGAGAATGATGGGACGCCAAGCTCGGTTGGAGGGAGGAGTTGGGGTTAAGCCTGGCTTTCAATAAGAGATTCGCATCCTCGTTACCGCCCGAGGATGTACTGGATTCGACGTCGCTGACTCCGCTGTCCGCGGGGCTGGCTGGCAGTGATCCGCTTCCTGTTTCCATGCAACAAAACAAAAATACACTTTTTCATTGCTAACTGTTCTTATCCAACTTTATCAGCATCGTGTTAAGGGCAAAGTTTAGCACGCTTTCCGCGACGAGAAGGATCCATTCGATATGCAACCGAAGAATTGAATCGCGAATCGTAATCGCGATCTGAATGAAAGTAGCCTATACGATGGAGAGGCTCGAAACTTGAAGAGGTACGGTTGGATCCGGTCGAATTACGCCTATCCTTTTCGCTCGGTTTCGCTGGGTCTTTGTGCACCCTGGCTGAATTAGAGGCTCATAGGTGGTCCGAGAGCAGAGTCTGCTTCGCTTTATCGAACGTGTTTTCGCGTGCGCCGTCAATTAAAGGCATCTTTATGCAACGAGCGAAGGTCATCCGGTCATTGGGTATGCATATCGTTCGCGCTTCCCACGGTACCTTTCTCTCTCTTGCTTCCCCGCTCGACCGGGCCATCAGAGAGAAAGGTAACCGTCTGAAACCAGTCCTAAAAGGTACGCCGGCCCTCTGTGTCTGTGCACGGAGACGTCGTCGGTGTCTGTCTGTCTGGCTGTTGTCTGCATCACCACAACCGGTGCTGTCGTCATCGTCATCGTCATCGATATCGTTCGTGTCGAATCTAGCGAGCGCAAAGCGTTGGAAGGTTTAATTTCTTACGCGCGTTACTATCTACGATATCCGAATCTCCGTTATCGATCGAAAGTGTTACGTTTGATCCGAGCAATCTCGCGCCTTTAGTGTATAGCGATCGATCATTTTCGATAATCGTCGACCCTCCTCCCCGGGACGAGTTTCGTTTTCAACGAGCCACTTGCGAACCGGATTATCCGCGACTCTGGTTGGTCTTGTCGCTTACGCAACGATATTTTGCAAAGCGTCGTGTGTTCTGCACGATTGGGACACGCGCGTTATGTCATGTGGTTTGTCCGTGTTCATGCCTCCCTTGTTTCATTTCATACTACTACGAGATTTTCATTGAAATAATAGAAAGCTATGTCGATTTATTCGACATAAAGAATCGATGGCTCTTTGCTTTTGGAAGAGCCTCTACACCGGCGGAAAAGTACAATTACTTTATATTTTAATTACCCCAAGTGTTTGGATACTTATTGAAAGTTAATGTATGTTTATCGATACAAAGTAGATAAGTAACAACAAACGAAGAAAGTGTTATCGAGGAACGACGATGCAAGGAAAAAGAAGAAAATCATCAACGGTTGTCCTAGAAAGTAGCTTGGAGGAACTAACGTTACCGTTTCGCCTTGAAAAATCGCTCGAATGAAAGTCACTAAAGTGTCTTTCGTACCATTTAAACCGTTTAATAGTTTCACAAAACCGGAAGCTCGCACGTGAATCGAGCAACGTACGAGACGGGCGTGTTAGCTTCGAGTGAAATCTCTCATCGCGTCGACAGGAAGTCGAGAAATCGATATCGCCGGTCTGTGCCACGGTTAAACAGGAATTTTCGCCTTTTTATTGCCACCTCGTCGTCTCTAACGATTAATGTCAGCGACAGAAAATTGCTGGTCGATCGGTTCAGCCGGGAAACGTGCAACAGGAGCGGAGCTGTGACGCTTTACGTGCCAGCGTGCCCATGAAAACTCGCCGAGAGGAAAGTCAAACGGTTTTACTAGAGCCAAGCCAGGCCGGAAGTGATTTCCTGTCCGCTGTTTACCAGTCCAGACCGTCGATATTGCTTTGTAAATATTATTATTTGGTTCGTTGCTGGTCGGACGGAAAATCGAACAATCGTTCGGAAAATTAACTATTTTCTTTTCTTTTTTTTTTTTTCAACGAGTTTACGACGCGTTGCTCCAATTGATTTCACTCTGTTCCGCGTCGCGATCCTTTCCATTGCTTTCTCCGCGCGTTTCTATTGTAATCGTAGCGAGGAAGATCTCGTCGCGACGACGAAAGCGTGCAACGCGTTATACCGCTTCTATCAAAAGTGACATACACGTGTTGTCAACCCGTCACTCTCTTCAACCTCAATCAATTTCATAGATAAAGGAAAGAATTTTAATAACTGAATCACGTGCAAGAGTAATCATTGATCTAACAATAATTAAGTCTCGTAAAATGCCTACATCAAAATTCAGTTGAAAGTATGCGAATGATGTTTGAACAAGATTGATAAGAGACCTTACAATCTTTGCGATCCATCCAATTTATGTTGGTAATTATTCGCACATTTCGAAGATGGATGGCAAAGGATAAATAACTGAAGTCATGGCTATCCCTAACCTGGTGTGCTGGTGGTGGCGATCGTGGCAGTGGTGTAGGGCGGTTGGCCCATCTGAGCATGGCCAGTTAAATGACGGCCATATCCGTTTTGCACCCCTAAACCGTGTTGCTGGGGGTGCTGGGAGAGAATACCGTGCAAAAGGCGAGTGCCCGTGCTGGTCGTCGTCGTACCGGTCGATCCTGGTTCTACTTTAACGCTCGCAAGTCCTAGCTGCTCCTTTTCGCTGACATCGTGCGGCTGCACCTCCCTGGTGTCCACTGAAACCACACACAAACACAGGCACCACGTTAGTCTTTCTCTTCTTAAACGTCAATCGATCGAGCTAACGAACAAACGAATCGCTAATAGGCTTTTCAGTGCGAGCCCAGTCCAGGGGATATCAAGGGGTCAGAAGATAAACTGACTGGTAAGTTGACGGTACGGTATTAAATTGAAGGGTTGTTTTGATCGCGAGGAGATCGACTCGGTCATAAATCAGACGAACGAACGTTTCTGCTCGAATGAAATATGCTCCAATTTCTATGGAGATCGCAGGGATAGAGGAAAAATCGGATAGCAGCGAGAGTATCGCTTCCTAACGGTAGCAACGAGAAGGCTAAGGAAGCATGAGGAAAAAAAAAAAACAGAGGCATGGGATGTGTTCTCGAGGGGTATAGCGCGGCGCTGCGGAGAGGAAGTGAAAGCCGGTGTCTCTCCTTGACCCACTGCAACGTTTCTACCTTCCTTTCAGGCAGTGCCAACCTCGCGGCTTCATTAAGCAATTTCTCGCCGTGGCGGGGAAAAATCGTGGTGGAAAATCGGCTGGAATCGGCGCGGCGCGGCGCGGCGCGACGGAGCCTTCAGGATCCTACGAATCCCGAGTTCCAGCTTTCTTCTTCGTTCCGTTCTCGATATCTTTCGTCATCGACGAGGTACCATTAAGTGGCCTGGCCGCTGCTTCGCGTAATCGTGAATCGTGCATGAAATAATATCGGCCAAAAAAAGAAGTGTGTCGAGGGTTTTTTATCGCGTTTACTTTTCGGCGCCCACACGATTAAACGATCGGATCTTCTTATGCAATCGGATGATGTCTCCGATATTTACGCTCCAGACGAGTCTGGACGTCTCGTGAGAAATCCGATGACGAAACTGTGCTACAGGATCGAGAGAAGGATCGACGGGGCATCGAGCATCAGTCGGTTTCCTTCTTTCGATCGAAACCGTGAACGCCGAGAGAAATCGGAGAACGGATCGCGCCTCTCGTAACATTCGTCCTCGAATCGAATCGTCTATTCTAATTTCCTCTAACCTTTCCTCTACGACACGTAAGCAAGAAAAGAAATATTCCTCGTCAAAATAGATAAATTAAAGGAAGTCGATCATCGTCGCACGAATCGACGCGATAAATATCTCGATATCTGACGTCACGTGTGGTTCGTGAATCGAATCGGTAATCAACGATGCCATAGGTGCCTGTTTACTACGACGTTTAACAAAACAGACAACCAAACGATCGGTTTCTTCTCGAGCCATGAGAACAGATGCTAATGCTTCCTGCAAATCAATGAGGAACAAAACGAAAAAGCAAAAGGAAAAGAGAAAAAATGAAGCCGTGTCTCGAATTAGTGTTGTGCTGGTAATTCTTTGAAACGTTCTGACGTAAGCCCGAATATCCGGTTTTCTACGCGATACACATCCGATGCAGTCGGCAATTTCGTGTCTCGAGCCTAATTTTTTCTATCAATTATTCTCCATTCGATCAAAGGCTATCTATCCACACGGAATTAACTAAACGAGCTCGAATAATTTGATCATCCGTTGTGTAACGAAGGAGAGGCTCGTTTAGATTCGAGAATTTCAGGAATTCAATGAAACGAAACTCGAGCGTTTCGCGGTTGTAACGAGCGGCTGGCTGTTGAACAAGCCGGAAGCGGATTTCAGGAAGGTGGATAAGAGTCGTGCAACCAGAATGGAAGGTGAAAACGTCGGTGAAAATTGCTCGGTTGTCGAAACGTTGAGCCTAGCTTGCGGGGGATGTTCGGTCGATGCGGCGAGACACCCACCCTACGTTGTCGCGGAGGGCGAGTCAAGGTCAAGCAAGGTCGAACCATTGCGAAGACTCGATTGCTCGCTAACGAGCCGATACGCTCGGTTACGCTTCTGGTTCGATCGATCTTACCACGATCGCAACCAACTTAACGATCTTTTAAATAACAAACAGCTATTCTTCAAGAACTCTTGAATAGGAAGCTTTTGAATGATTAATCGTCGCTTCGATGATGATCGTTGAAATTGAAACGTAAGAAGATCGATCTTGTCCGGATCCACGAAATCGTTCGCGCCGGCTGTTCGATATGGCGCAGGCGCGTGCGCGACTCGCGTGATGTCACATAGAAAGAGAGAGTCGTTACCGTTACGCAATGCCCGCTGTACCGGAAGGTGTGTGTGCGCGTGCGTGTACGCGACGGAGAAAGTGGCGTGGCCCAGGCAAACGCTGACCTTACATACTGCGCGCGCCGACCGTCTACGCATGTCTGATCGATTTCGATCCATCTGCCGATAAATAAACAGCCTTTAATTCGGTAAGGTACGATGGTTAAGAAAAGACATTTAACAACTTACTGGTTGCAAAAGGGATTAAGGGATAAAACGAACGTACAAGCAAGCGTGGACAAGATACTTGTTTTTCGAAGAGAAAACGAAGCAGTGATTTCCAGAGTTGTCCTGTCTGGCAAAGTACAGGTGCGAACAGTTGCACCTGCAAACTGTCACGAGAACGACGTTTTACCAGCGTAACTGTCTCCGACGATGTTTCGTCGTACACGCGTGTGGAAGGAACCTTGACTCGTCGATCTGGCAACGAAATTTCCTTCCTCGAAAACCCGCGCGGTATCGAGGCCCCGTGTATCGCAGGTGTCTTTGCTCTCGCGATTTTGATAACGTTGCTTGCCAAACAATTTTCGTTTGTTCGAGATAGATAACAGGGGAGAAAATATTTGACCAGCAGAGCTGCCCGTTTGGCTTTGGAATTGATGTCTCTGTGTCAAGGATTTCACTGGTGTAACACTCGTGGAAAAGATAAAGATCGATCTTCTTTTCTTTTCAGAATTTTTTTCTTTTTGGAATCTGTTTCCTTACAAAAGGAAGGATTCGATTTTAATAATTATCAGTATCACGCGTTTATACTAGCGCCCGCTTTCGTGTCGATTGATCGAACGAAATCGATATCATCGGCAATAAAAATCGTCGTTTATTTTTACCTTCACCAAACGCGTATTTAATTCGTCGCGATTCGTTATTGGCCTGGATTATGTAATACCATGCGACTTTCTCGATCGTCGACATTCCCGATCGAGCCAGCCAGAAAAATGTTACGCGATCTCTGAGAGGCGTACACAGGGCGAAGGGAAGAGAAGGGAAGGTTGATCGATGTCGGGCAAAGCAAACTGCTGGTAATTAAACGTCTCACGCGACTCTGAATCTTTAATATCCTAGACGATCGTGTTTAATTCATGAAGATCGGTTGTCTCGTTCGAAAAACCGGCTCTCGTCTACCGATTCGTAAATCACGAATTTTAATGAAGGGAAAACATTTAAAAATATACAACGATATCGCTATCATTATCGGGATATGTGTATCTACGAAAAAGGTGTAAATTTATTATATTACACGACGAAACATATAAATGTGTTTGAAAAAAAGAATCAAAGTAGCAATACGGTAATACCAAGAGTCACGCGTAATTCGTTCTTCGCATTTGGGAAAGTGGCCTTGGACAAGCGAATTCGCCTCAGACAGACTACAAAATCAAGCCACGATCAAACTTTCGACGAAAGCAAAGCTTCGAAACCCGATGGCATCATCGAATGGCAATTTTCAAATAGTCCTACGACACGTTACAGCCTCTGAGTTGAAAATAATTGTTGCAATTTTAAAAAATAAATACACCCCAACACGTTTAGTTTATACAAAAAAAGAAAAAAAATTGTCTCAGATGATCGCCTTAATCGGTCGATTAGAAACGGCGCTAATTAAGCGAGAATAATTAGCGGCATAAGGCGTGCAAGCAGAACGAACAGTGGACTATATAGAGGCTGGTTGCGCCGCGGATTGCCAAAGCCGGAAATTTCGATACCGGAAACGACGCGCCAGCCGTACGACGCGCCTCGACGTACGTATGTGAGCGACCCACTTCCTTCGTCGAAACCGAGAGTGCTTCTGCTCGTTTGTGTACCGTCGTTCGTGTATTTTCTACGTTGGCCTGTGTGCCACGTCGAGTGGGTGTTTCACGTAAAGAGAGCCAGCCCGTTATCGTGGCAGAGAAACGATCGAAAACGATCCCGGCTCTTTCCTCGCGCAAACAGGAAACGTTCGATGCCGCGGAAGTCTCGTTACTTATTTCCCTTTTGCGTTTCCGAAGACGTTTCATTCATTTCATTTCCGATAACACAAGCTAAGATGTTATCAAATTTATCTAAAAAGATGCATTATTCAAGAATAATGCCGGATTTCGGATTATGAAAATACAAATACACTTAAACTTTGCAACAATTAAATTTTAAGGATGTGATAATGGGTTAAGAAACAAAGCGGCGATTGAACGGTAGCAAAGACAAACGACACGAGCGAGCACAATAACCGATTCAGTTCCAGTAATCGTGAGTGGAACGGACAGCAATACATAGAACCGGGGGGAACGAAACGTGTACAAAGGGACGAAACTAAAGGAAATTTTACGCGAAAATGCCACGTGGAAAGGGATTTCGAGAAAATTCCAGGTGCGTAGACCGTCGTGTTCCAGCTATCTAGCCTTTGTAATTCGAGTTACTCGATTCGAAAAGGTTGACGCAGGCAAAAGGAGCAAAAATCTGGGTCACGCGCAGCCAACAGAGAGAAATTGCGGGTGCGTATCGAAACATCATCGGGTTCCATTCAACCGAGAGGGAAACTCGAGAGGGGCCACCCTTGTAGCCCTTGAAAATCTACCAACGAGGGATTCGCCAACTACCTACGCACCCTTCCGCCCCTCCCCTCGCCGTGACATTTCTCTTTTACGTCGAGAAGGAGGAAACGACTGAGCTACACACCGTCCCTGACCTATTTTTCATCGACGACCGTTCATCCCCTATTGTCTCGCGAGGAAAGCCGAGCAAAACCGTGCGGATATGTCGAACACGCACGCCCACTTCCTTCGATCGTCGGAAGAAAGTAAAATAGCGGTTTAGATCCGAGGAAACGAACGGTAAAAAGTACCGCGTAAAACGGTGCATCGAAATTCGCGCGTCGATAAAGTCCGCCAGTCTCGAACGCGCGTGCGCGGACCGATTCGAAAATTGCGGCGCGGGAAATTCGTACGATGAATCTTTGTAAAGGAAAGAACACGGTAACAGTGTGTTTAACGGCTGGCAACGCAGTTTAACGCTCGATAGAGAGTGAAAATTCCTTTCTCACGGGGGGTGGATACCCTCTCGCATCCTCTCATTAATGCGTCGACCGTGGCGGTGTCCCGTTAAAAGTCCATGAAAGAAACTGGGTTATTCTTCGAGGATCGACGCTTCGCGTCTAACGGTACGCGGTTAGAAAAATTCAGGTAGAAAAGCTGTAGCCAAACACGAATTGATCCAGATGCTTCTTTCTGTGGCTTTCAAACGTTATCTCTATAAAAGATTTCCCCGTGTGAATCTTTGGTATCCTCTTAACGTTTTCAAGAAATACTATACAAGTAAATCTCGGTGTAAAGAAAATCGCATTTGTTTTTCACCTCATTTTTCCACGTTTTAAAAAAACAAGAAAATGAGCTGAGGCGAGAAGGGCCTGGTTATCGTATGGGACATTAACGATCCGGTTGTTCCTTAAGAAACGACGACGTATCTCCTCTAAAGGCTGGATTACGTAATCTAATGGCGAAGAATCTAATTTCTGAATTGCGTAACGCTATTTAAAGGAATACGTGCGCCGTGTGATGGAATTTCGTCGACTTTCTTTTCTCTTTCATCCGGTGATCGATGAAGGGGAAAATCGTTGTCGTCGATATCGAATATACGTAAATAACGAAAGAGTAGGGGGAAAAAAAAGGAAGGAAATTTGTGGAAAAGGTCAGTGGCCACTTTGCGAATCAGCGGGTCGAGGTCCGTGTGTGTCGCTGGGTGCCGTTAATTCGTCGATGGTCGAGCAACGAGAAGAGGAAAGAGGGTAAAAGGTGTCAAGGACGGTGCCGGCCAGGAACACAAGACCAACAGCTACACACGTTCATGCATAATGTAGGGTGTTGAGGGTGTTGAGAAAATAACGTTAATGGTTTATCTAGGCGGTTCTTCATTTGCAAAATCGAAGAACGAACCTTAAGAAATGGGATCAACTTTAAGAAGTGATGATACATTCGAATGAATTTCAATAGAAAAGTACGATTTCATCGGAATTGAATGCTACCGTCTAGTAACAATGGTTACTTACCCAACACCCGGTACGTTTAACTGAAACGACAATGGGATTCATCGTGCCGCGAAATGGTAGAACAAAACGACAGATTGTAGTTGCGTTTGATTAGAAAATAGTACTCCTTCTGGTTGCCTGTGTGTTTGTCTATTGTGTAACACCAGCGGACCGGCTGGTAACGAGCCTCTCGACTCGCGTACGAGTTCGCTCGCTCGCGACCCGCTAGCCGTTCGCTCCTTCTGTTTATTACATAATGTCAAGTGCCCCGTAGCACTGTCCGCGCTGGCAAGAATGATATAATAACCGTCCACACGCGCCTCCTCTAACGGGACAGTTTAACCGCAAAATTATCGGTCGTTAGACTTCAGTTTCAATTTTTCACGCCGGTCTTATCAGTCCTTATTCGACCCGACGCCCGATATCCAGAGCGTTATCGAACGATTCGCGAGATTCATCGTCATCGATCGATCGACAATTGTCTAGTGTATCTAGGACGAAAGAAATGGAAGAGGCTCTTCTTTTTTCAAAGTTTAAATTAAAAAATGAATTATTCGAGTCGAGGTCGAAGGAAGCGAAAAAAAAAGAAAAAAAAAAAAAGAACCGTGAACTCGATTAATACGACTTCTGATATTGCCCACGCTGTTTAGGTGACGATTAAGAGATGAAGATGAGATGGAGGAGAAGCAGAGGGGTATATGTACCCTACACCTCGTTGCTATAATAGTCTAGGTAGCTCTAGCGTAGGCTACCTCTTGCCTAGCCCACAACACGCTTTACTATGTAGGTCAGGGCTGGTGCATTCAACGAGCGAGCTCTGCTCTTCCTCTATGCACCGTTCGCGTTACCTATAGCGAACGATCGAGCACACACACATACCTCTTCTCCTCTCCGCTCCATCGCCTACAAGTTCCTTTCCTTCGTTCCAACCATCATCTAACGGGTGTATTCTTTTCCCTTCTCAACGTTTCATTTCCTCGACACTTTTACCAGGCAAATTTTTCTCTGGTATCAGCGTAGAAGACTAATTGGTCGGTCGGTCGATCATCAAAGAAATAACGTATGAAAATTGATCAGCTAATCGCTAAAATTTGTACTAATCAGTTAACACGTTTGTTCGCACGAACTTAGCTTCTTGTTAAACGTCACCTCGAAAACGGAAGTACTGTGGTTGTATAATTATTATTATTATTAGACATTTCTTATCACAGAAAACATTGAAACGATATGGATAATGCGTGCGAACATTCTACATACCGCGTTTGAATGAGTTAGAAGCTTAAGGGGAACAAAGTCTATTTAGGACCGTTCGAAAATCCGTTAATTGGGACAGCAGCTGTTGGTCGTCCCGATACATCTATCGCTCGTTAAAATTTACAATCGACGCTCGCTTTGTTATTCCGAACGGATATTTGTCTGAAAGCATTATTCTACATTGTAATACCAGATGCGGTTGTTATGAATATTGAGATTAGATTCCTTCGGGGTCGTTCAATATAGGCGCTTCTTAACGACAAACGGAAACGATATACCGATTCCGACGATTATAATATTGCTCATTTCGACGAATTCGCGAAACTTTCAGCGTTATCGAAATAATATCGACGTTTCGATACGGATCGGAGCGGGGGGTTAATAATGCGGTTACATTGGCCAATTAATCGCTCAGCTTCCGAGTGATTCTTCCAAGGCAGTCACGTTGGTAATTAATGCGCGCGATATCGATCGCTGTACAGGGTGTCACTTTGAAGCGGCGGATGGTACCGATAGCCTCGGTAATTGCCCTGTTTCCACCTATGTTACCCATCGATCTACGGGGTGTTCCGATCATTCGGAACCAAAAACAACCGAGCCCGGCCGTGAAACGACTCTGTTCGCGTTATCGATCGGATCCAATATTTATTCTCGATATGCAAGCGCGAGTGTCGCGTTTCTACAAGCAACTTCCAGGCGAACGACATGCCATCGCAGGATCAAAGAATCGTCGCAGCTACCGTTCTCTGTCGCGTTGAATGACCCACGAAAGAAATACATACTCGATCGGTTCCCCCTTTCGTTTCGCGCGATCGTGTCAAGGTGATTACTCGAAGGAAGAATCATTCAATCATCGATTTTCTTTCTTAATATTCCTGTTTATAATTTTAGTTTCTGATTCATTAAAGAATGATAACAGAAACAGCAGAGTTTGCGACGGTGACTCGTATCTTTTGAATTTGAATGGTAAGCTGGGTCACAAGTGTGACTCGATACGTTACTAGGCAAGGAATTAATCGGCGGAAAATAGACGTTCGCGATATCATGCCAACGGTATCTGTCCTACGATTCGATTCCCGGCCGAACAAAGAGGTAGAGGTCGAACTCTAATCAATTACGACACCTCTGCTTGCAATAGAATACATTATTACCACAGAGGAAGACGCATCGATTCATGAATTTCCACAACAGGATTACTTCAGTAAGGTGACAAGTAAAAAGTTTGCGACCGATGCCACCGATTTGACATGATCGAACGACTGAAATTCAATTTTTCTTGCTTGCGCGAGATAGCGAAGAAAAAAGAAAAACTAAGTGAAAACGGCTGTGTGTAATATGACACGCTATAATTGCAATTACTCGGTATAAGATCGCTTCCGTGTCTAATCGTTAGAATGGTAAGGAAACGAGACAAATCGAGTTACCAATTGTGATACAATTTTTTCTCTAATTTGAGAGAAAAGGAAGAGGTTGCACCTTCGTTAACCGTACGGCAGGCGTGTGCCAAGTGTGAAAATCGAATCCTAGCAATTGGGACACCCGGTAGACGAAGGTAAGCGTCTCCGTGCCAACGTTCCAATAACCACCCAAGAGCACAAGGACAGTCTACCCCAGTTTTCCTATTGCGACCGCCTACGGCACGTCCTTCACCCCCTCTCATCGTTACCCAACAACCTTCTCTCTTTCTCTCTCCGTCTCTCTGTCTGTCTTCCGGGCCGATCGGCGCGGAAAATGCGGCGGGAAAATCGATGCTGACCGGACGCCGAGGAAATTCGTGAGGCGTGAGACCAACGTGGCACGGATAAAAGGGTGGAGACCCGGTGGAAAGGCCGACACCAGAGAGGGTGATCATCCCCTTGCGTCAAAGACGAACCAAGAAATGCCTTCGTTTCAAGGAGGAAAAAAAAAAAATAGGGACGCGGATAAACTACACGTTTCACGCGAACCTGGACACGGATGAGCTATAAAAAAAAGAAAAAGTTTTACGGCGCCTCCGACGAAGCGGACCTCTCGTGGAAGTCGCGATTTAAACGCGTCCGCAGGCGGGAAAATTGAATTTCGATGTTGCGTTATAATACTGCCAGGTGCGATTCGTCGTGTTTAAATTGGAGAACGACACGAACGAGAGACCTACTAGCATCGTGGCAGGGAAATCGGCAAAGAAACCAACGTTCACTGTACGGAGCTCGCTTTCCTTTTTCCTCTGGTATTTTAATGGACAGCCGCGAACGTAACGTTGACGCCAGATAATAATCTTTTACCCGGTCGATGCGTGTCAAGGAAAACGTCGGCTCCGTTCCTCTCTCGGGCGCGGGGGTAGCGAACAAAGATCTATCGGGACAAAAGTTTCTCGAATCCTGTGAATCGTACGAGGCACGATCGAACAAGCCGCGTTCCACTAACGCAACTTTCTATAAGTGGAGCGGGGCAGAAAATTTTCCTCGCAAGTTCGTGAACCGTGAAAGTCGAGGCGACTAGTTTGTTTCGCGGTACATAATTCGTCGCGTGTTACCAGATTTTGATTTCGTCAGGAAAGAAATGTTACCGAGTTCCACTGGAACGATGGGAGGTAAGTAAGAAACGATGAAACACAGTTTAGCCTAGGATTCATCCGGAGGGAGAGAGAAAAAGGTGTCGTCGTCGCGGCGAGTATAGAGAAAGGTACCCGAAGGAGGGTAACCGCAGACAGGAAGTTAGTCCTTCCTTCCTCGCCGGGCCAATATCCTGAATTACAATGAGCCAGCGTGCTTCCTCGAACCGTCAGCTATTTAAATACAACCACCGTCAGGTTTCCATATATCGCTTCAATAGCATTCCCCCTCGGCAACAGTTGTTGCACGAAACGCCGCGTCCATCTTATCGGCATAGTAAAGAAAGGATATGATAATGAAGATTATACAACGCCAACTGATGAAGGTGAAGAGACATGTGAAAAGATTACTGCAATCTGCATCGATGCAATTCGTATGCAGCGAAAGAATTTTTCTACTCGACCCATTCGATATTCTCCTTTTACATATAAGGACGCGTCCTACATAGTTTCTTTTCCTGGCTCGTTAGTCAAGAACGCAACCCTTGGTCACCGATTAACCCTGCGATGTCCGGTTCGATCGACAGACACTGTTTTTCATCCCCCTCGAGAGGATCGAGCGGTCTTCATTTCCTGATTAACCCGACGACGACGAGGACGACGACGGCGGCGGTTCTCTTCAGACATAGAAGAGGAGAGCAGAACCGGAAGTAATCTGTCTTCCTCTGGCGAGCCACTCTCGCGAAAGGAGTAGTACAAGAGGACGAGGGAACGGCGGAAGGAGAGAAGGACGGATAGAACGTCCGCTCGAATTCACATGGAGTGATTTAAAGGCTGGAATTATCCTTTTCCTACCCTTCCATACCTATTCTCTCTTACGCTCGCGCTCTTTAACCATTATCTATATATCTTCTACTATGAAGCTTTTACATCCTAACACGAGGATGATCATCCTCTATTTTAACCTAGACCGTAGCAGATCGGACCGCCCTATCGTCCCTTTCGCCACGCGTTTCCGACCATTCGTGAGGGTATTAAGAAGAATTGGGAGCGTGCGATTTCCTTTATAATAGATAAAAGAAAAATCGCTTTCTATCGTTTATTGGCACGCCCCCACCACGGCACCGTTTTTATCGGGTAAAGTATTATTAATAAGTCCGCGCGCTCGTCGACTCCGCTTTTAATCAACTCTGGATATATACGTAAATCGAGATGGAGAAGAAAGTAATAGAAAAGGTGGAACAAAGATCGTTTGAAGATTGAAAAGGAATCTGATTACATTTGTGATACAGCACGCATAAGACTAACCAAGAATCCGAGCTGTCGCGGGGAATTGGAATTTATAATCCGTCGACCGCTGCTACCTGCCCCGTGAAAGGTTTCGAAAGTTTTTCCGGGTGCCGATGGAAAAAGAGGGGAAAGACCGCAAACGCCAACGAGCCCGGCCACCGGTAGCACCAACAGTAAACTTTAGAACGCCTTCCGGCCAAAATCTACCTCTCCGTCTCTCTCATTTCCTTTTATCACCTCCTTTTGGCCACGGTTTGCTTTCAACGAAAACAGAAAATCCTGGTAGCTAGGTATCGGATGAAGCGAGACAGTTTCTGTTAGTTTCGACTTTTCTCTACGAACTATAGAGCGGGGAAAGGGTTTCAAATGAAATGGTATCCTTGTTTTCCCTTTACTTTTTTCCTTTCTCCCTTATAAACGAACCCTGTCCTTTTTTTCACACGAAAAAACTACGGCAAAAAGTGTTGACGTTCCATGGTTGACGAAGTTGAAGGGGCGCGTTGCTTTTTTACGGTCCAAAATTTTGGGGACGAGTTGTTTCGACGTTTCGTTTTTCCCTTTCATTTTTTACCACGCTCCAGGGTACACGTGCACGCTGGAGAATCACTACTTTTCTCGACGGTCATCGTTAATTTTTTCAGAAAAAATATATGTATTTTGATGATACCGTTTGAAGGTATTGGTTGCTCTCTAGCCGGAAGTTTGGGAAAACATTTTTAACCCTTTCTGGGACGCGTGCGATCCCAAACCAGTAGGGGGTCCTTTTTCTCCCTCGAACATTCTAAATGGTAAGAAAAGTAGAGGCGTGGTCCTTTCGGAGGACGGAGAGAAAGTTGACCGGGGATTTTCGAAAAATTTCTCTCATTTTTCATTTTAGTCACAGCCTTCGATCGTTCCCGACGGTTTTTCCCTAAATTCAATACGAATTTTTCAACTTTCACCGTTTCTGTTTGTCCGAGAAACAAGCAGATTTCCGAAGAAGGATTCTCAAGGAGAAAAGCATGAAATCTCTTTTTTCTTTAAGGAATCTTCGCATTGAAATCGAATTGAAACCCAATTGATAATATGCGTCTAATTAACTAGAAAATTATAGAAATGTAGTGAGCGTGTTGAAAGCAGAACGATTATCAGGCAGAGCATCGAGGAAGAGGAGAAAGGCCTAAGAGCAAGAAACGGGAGCGATACGAGATACTAATTTCGTTGGGGTTGGGGCAGGTCACAAGGTATTATCTCCGCTCGGTGGTTGGCGGAGGATACGGCGGAGAAAGGGGAGTACGCGATAACGGGAGAAATTGCAAAATTATATTCGAAGAGCCGAATATCGCTATGGCGTTACCGTCACCCGACTCTCATCGTCGAACGACCTTCGCGGAGCGGCTTGCGTAATATTTTTATCGGCCGAAATTACACATACGCGCGGCATACGTTCACGCATGCACGCACGCACGCACGCACTGCCGAACAGACTCACGTATTTTCGGTTGCGTGAGTGCGACACGCACTCTACCGGTCCCTGCCTTTTTTTATTTCCCTGCATTCCCTTTTCCCTTTCGCCGGTGCATCTTCGATCGTGCGTACAGCTACGCGTCAACGGGAATTTAAATATTTTATTCTACTCGGAACCGATACAGCAGGCATTCATTTTACATTCACAGCCGAACGGACTAGCGCGGATATTTATATTTCATTTGACCCTAGATACAGAGAAATAATTATCTGTCAAAAAGGATCGATTAACCTATGAAAACAACGCGGGTAAAGAATCCATCAACTTCCTGCTCCGCAAGCATCCGCTTCAAGATCCGCCAGATAAAAAGGTTATGAATCGGTACAGACAACGATCGGTTCGCAATTACCGAGAAACGAGGCAAGAAGATTGTAAATGTCACATGCCGTGAACCGAAAGATCAAGAGATTCGATCTACGAGCTATTTCGTTAATTGAATTTTTCGAGCGAAAAGGCGCGAGAATGAAAAAAAATATGAATACTAAGAATCGTATGGAGAACTCACGGTATCGTCTCATAAGATTCTTCTTGTAAGGTTTGGTGCCCGGTGGTCTGGATCTCGACCTCGTGGTGCCGTCTTTTTGATTGTTGTCGGAACACGAGTCGTCGGAGTCCTCGGAACAGGTACGATCCTCCCTTTCCTGGGAATATTCGCCGGACGCGGCACCGACGAAACATCCTCGTAACCTGAGCGCGGCCGCGGCGTTCCCGTAGTCGTCGATCGGTACCTTACGTTCCTGATCCTGATCGTTCTCGTCTCTCGAGAACTCGGCATAATCGCCCACCCTAACGCTCAAGTCCAACGGTTGATCCTCGAGCATCTCGTATCGATCTTTGCCAGCTCGTTTACCGAGATCTGCCAGCAGTCTGTTCACAAAAGTGATCCACGGCTACCACGGCAGCATAGTTGCCATCTTGATTCCTCAACGATTTTTACTCGACACTTGCTCGCAACAATGGAACATTACATTCCAAACGGGATACTCGATGTTCGAATGTTCGATAAAGTAAAGCACCGATGGCCACTCGATGGAGAATTTTCCTCGATTAAACACAATCCACGATTATATCGAACCGAACAATCGACGCACAATGAAAATGTCACCGAACGAGAGGATCTCTCCGTGTCAGTTCGTCTCGTCTTTCTTAACGAAAGTTAAATTCCGATAAGTTGCAGCCGAAGGATAGTAAAAGGTGGAAAGTGAAAGAGAAGTATCTTCGTGGGAGGTAGAACTGTTCCAGCCGATGCGATGCGATGCGATGTGACGCGTTCGTCCCGTGTGGCACGCGTTACGCACAAGCGGATTATTCTGCCGCCAACTTCTCGCGGCAAAACAGTTTTCGATACTAGCAGCAACGTTCGAGCGTCGCGCGTATCGAGCGATCGATCATTCCTCGCGCGTTTTTCCTTGTTCGAGCACACCAACGTACGTTGCACTTGCCGCGAGGAAAATGGAGTGACAGAGAAGAAAGGGGGGGGGGGGGGGGGGGGAAAGAAAAGAAACGAGAGCGTGACAAGGCAGCAGTCAGCTTACGAGAAGACGGTCGAAAGTAAATGGTTGGCAATGTATCACGTATGTCTTCGAGAGCTCCTGGGATCGAAGAGAATAATATCGGTCGCACGTACAAGCACTTTTGAAAACAGAACTCTGTTTACTCGGTATTACTAGGTTTCCTCACTTGTACGCGTTGCTCCCGTGTGCGGATGTATTGTATATAAACGGGCAGTATGTAGCGTGTTTTGTCGCGGAGGAGAGCCAAGAGGCAAGAAAGAGAAAAAAATAAAAGGCGAGGACAGAGAATTGCCGAAGCGTATCCACGTTCTCCGCACCGAGGCTACGGTTGCCGGTGGCACACTGACTGACTCGGAACCGGGGTAGCCCGCTAGTCCAGACTCGTTCACTCACTACTCCAGACTCACACTCCAACTACGAGCGCCGGACTCGCTCTCGCTCGTGTACACCGAACACAGTACTCTCGGGCCGCCAGCCGACCGCGTTCGGGACTTTCCGTCGGCCGACTTCGGTTCTTTTCGGTCTCTACACGCCTCGTGAAGAGTCGCCGACTACTTCACGTACACACCGTCACCCACACACAGTCGCGAGCCGTCGCTCGAGATGCGCGGATGCGTAGCCTACCGCAATGTTCGAAGCTCGTGATGCTCTCTCCCTCCACTTTCAGCACTCTTTTCTCTTTACCTCTCTCTCTCTCTATCTCCCTGATTTTTCCTTTTCTTTTTTCTTCTTACCACCTCTACCTCACGCCCTTCCTTTCATCTTATTTTTCTTTTCTTTCTCGATTTCGCGAGGAAAATCTATTTTCCGTCTTATTGGGATAGGACCCACGAAAACCAGCCCAGCCAGTTGGCGGAGCTGGTGTCGTGACATTAACCTTCGATCGGTGATGCTATAAACGACGAGTAGGCGACAAGAGATACGAGCCTTTTTAACGGGACAACCTTTTCTTTTTTTTCTTTTCAGTCTAGCCAGACTGATTGATCGAGGGGAATAAACGCCTCGAATCGTTTCACCGGGATAGATATCGATGTTCTCGAGCTCCTTGGTCCCTGACATTGTCTTCTCGAGGATGAATTCGAGCGACGAGAGAAGGAGCTGAATACAGGACGGGGAAGGAAAGGAGACTGGTACGATTGCGTATGCACGATGAACAGACAATAGGTGAACGTGCGTGCGAGGTCGCGGCGGAAAGGAACTTCCAATTCGACGTGTCTCGTTGCAGCCGGTAAACACAGGTGCAACGAAAACGTCGGAAGTGTTTTTGCAACGGGGCATACAATGCGAACCTTGAAACTGACCGATTTCGTAACCCTTCGTTCGGCTCCTTGGCGTCGCACCGTTTCTATTACAATGCAACCCCGCAGAAAAACAATCTTCTATTAAGATAATATTTTGCAACGAAGAATCTTCGATTAAAATTACCATATTTTACTGCTATCAAATTGTAATTAAAGTATCATTCGAATATGAAAACAAGTTTTTATTTTATTATTCGCCTATCTTTTTCCTCGATGAATCGTAGCTACGGATCGGTATTGTCCTCGTTAAATTTCCAGCCAACTGTTGAATCTCTCACGTGAGAGAACGTGTAGGGCGAGCACGATAGGAATCGTACATAAATCGTTGTCGATTATCAGTGGCCGCTTATCGGTCGGCTATCTCGCATACAATGCGTGTGCGTGCACAGGTCGCGATCGCATAAGAAAGCGAGCTTCGATAAATCCTGATTCTTTCCTTCCACGCTCGATGCACCCGTGCCTTGTTTCGAGGATTTCGAGATTCCATCCTGGAGTTACTACTTAGGTACCAAGGTTCCTCTTTGATAGGAAAGGTTTCGACTAGACTGATACTTTTCCTCGATAACGGGCCTCCTGGCCTTAATTGCATTTCCTGCCCTGCTCCAAGATGCAATTCCATTGTTCGACCGCCAAAAAGCTAGCGCTTTTCGCGAAACTCGTACGTGAATCGAGATTAACGATTTCGAGGAAAAAATTCGTTTGGTTACACACGGAAATACGCTTTGTTTTTGTTGGACCGTGAAACGTGACTCATCTCCATTTTTGATATTTCGAAATTCGCTCAGCATTTTACGAATGTATAACTGGTCCTTTAAAAATTCTTTTATTCATCGATTTCTCGATCGATCAAACGATGTTTTCTTATAGCTTCGCATAGGTTAATCGAAGAGCCATCATTTCCTGGAAATATTCGACGAAGATCCGTACGATCTGTCGGCAGGAAATTCGTTGGATCCAGCAAGAAAGAAAGGAACATCCGCGTCAAAGGATACTCGCGTAGAAACGAACTCAACGTCGCGATCCTCGATTTGTCGTTCCACAGCGAGATGCAGAAGTCAACGGTGAGCCGAGGGACAGGCAAGAGAGTTATTTTAGCGCAAAAACGAGCGACGCTGCCGGCCTGGGAGAGAAAACCTCGTAACTCTCGCCGATCTCGGAACGGGACGACGCCCAATCCAGGAAAACTACGATTTCTAATCCATCAACGTGTTCCATCTACGACAGGATGTCACCTTGTACGCGTTCCACTCTGAACTTGCACTATTTCCGATCGAACCTGCTTATTCACGCCTTTGCTATTCGGCTACCATCGAGTACCTCTAATGTTCATCATCGAGATATTTCTAAACGAAAGTGCTACATATCTGCCAGTCAACGAGACAATGTTGCTTCTCCCTTTCTAAGCATCAATTAGTATCTCGATAAGTTTCTAATTAAAGTCTAGCTAACGAATCACGAATTTCGTTGCTTCACTTTCATTTTCGCGGTCCGTGTCCTCTCTGTCGATTTTCTTTTTCTCGACGGCGCGGCGGTGCACGATTTTCCAAAGAACAACCGACGGTGTCGCGTTCTCTTTCCTCCACTTTCTACGGCGAGATCCATCGATCATTCGGTCTCGTGAATATTGGTCAAACGAAACGGGAGGGAAAAAAAGAAAAGTAGAGAACGAAGACGATCGGACGGTGAGCAGAAGAGTTTCGAGGGAAAGGACAAGAGAAATTTCCTTTTTTTTTTACAGGACACCGAGCAACAGACGCGATATTTCCTGTCCGAGCGACAGCGAAGAAAGTGTAACTAGGTCTTCTTTTTTTCCCCGGCCTCGTGTTCCCCTGCAATTATAATATCCAGCCTGCCGATTCGATTAAGCGGCTCGTTGCTCGAGAAAGAGTTTGTTTCTACCGACACGCATTCGTCAACATTCTAGGTTGAAATCGTATCAGTGAAATTCTTCACGGAATTATGATAAAATCATTCGGTGGGGAAAAAATGATACCTTAGACAACAAGGTAAACGTGAATTCCTTTTCGAATGACGACGAAACACAGAAAGCGAAATGAATCGGCGAATCTCGCTGAATTTCAGCGCAAACTTTCGTCGAGACGTCGCGATTCGCGGCGATTTTAATTTCTTGTCAGAGACAGGTAGACGAGAGAAAGAGACGAGGAAGAGGTATTAGTTGGCGATTCAGGCCGAGACTAACGCGCACTTTTCCTCGACTACACGTTTCTCCCGTCCACCTTCGACGCGGATGATTTCTTTCGTTTTGAAGCGCCTTTCTTTTTCATCGATTTACTCGTTTAACTGGTATAAACGTACCTGAGACCCTTCACCCTGGTAAGAAGCCCAGATTTACAGTGAGAATTCGACGGCAGCCCGATCGAAAGGAATCGACGATAGGTTTTTCACGGTGATTCGAATCGAAAGGTGTTTCTGGACGAACAGTCGATTAGAATCGAGGGAACGAAGAGGTGGCCGGTTCCGTGGCCGGTTGCCATGCCGAACAAGCTTTGCTGCTGCTGCTGTTGCCGTTGCTCCAAGTGTCAGAAACCGTGAAGGCACCTCCTCTCGCGATCGAGACTTTCCAAGGACACGAGGGTGCGTGGATCCGTGGCGTGCGTGTTTCGCTCGTTTTCCTTTTCACCGCGAAAATCATAAGCCGCGTCGAAGAAAGAAAAGTCCAACAGTCGCCAGCGAAATCGCCGCCACGTTCCACATAACACACCAGCTATTACGCCAATTTCCCTATCGCCGAGATTTTTCTTCTCCACCACGCGCCTGCCTCATCCAGAACGCTTTCTTTATAACCGAGCTATAAACCGACCATTAACGATCCAATTAGGTTCAATGTCGATCGAGAGGGAAAGATAACGCAGCTGCGTGATTATTTCGATGGACAACGTTCGTTTTCTCAAATGCAATCATTGTGATTTCGGTGTACCACGAAAATTCTATAAAATAGGCACGTATCTGTGCGAGGAACACGAAATGCAGAAGAACAGGGGGAGCCACGGAACGGCATTAGGATGAACAGGGAAGACGGGGAGGTCGAAGACGAAGACGAAGAGGAAGAGGAAGAGGAGGGGAAAAGAAGAAGAATCCCCCTTGGCTCACGTCCGCGAGAACCGGAAAGATTCCCTCGATCCGCTACGAACGGCTTCCAAGGTCCGCACTCTTCGTATTCGAACGAATTCACAAGCACACGAATACACCGCGTACGGAAGAGGGAGAAAGGAGCGTGGATTCGAACGCTCACGCACTCTCGCGCCCTCTCACACGCGTGCTTCAGACGCACGTCCGGCCAAACGAGCCGCGAGGTTATTGTTTAAAGCGTTCCCCTTTATTGTGTCTACAATGTGCTCGGTCACACGCGGCCGGAACAAGCAGCCGCCAGTGCGGCCCTTCTCCTCGCTAAACGACCTTTTTATTTTATTATTCTATTCGGTTGCTGCACCTCGCGCTCTTTGCTGGGCGTTGCCCCGCGACAGACGAGCGACTCTTCGAATGGCCAGCATTAATCAAACTGCTACAACAAACGATTTCGGTGAAAATCCTCATTCACCGTACTGGACCCGCGAGAATTCTATAATTTATATATCTACGGGAGATTGGAAACGTTTGTCTCGTTCTCACGCCGTCATTTCCTGTGTACCAGTGTCGCCTCCGTCTTCGAGCGTAGATCGTAATCGATTCGAACGCTGCCACTGCCGTCACACGCGTCGAGGACATAATTCATTCGCGGGGTATTTGCACGGGGGAATAATTTGACGCAGCTCGTTTCCCGGCTACGAGGCATTATCCTCGCCGCATCTCGCGAGATGCCACGGCTAGTATCGGAGCATAGCACCCGAGCACCTGCGCTCAAAACCAGAACCCCCGTCCGTTCCCGTTCCCGGTCTGTTCAGTCAAGAGCCGAAGGTACTGAGGCAGGTCCGGGGCGGGACGATTATTGCTAAAACGCGTTCGTTATTGTGTCTACAAAGTCGATCGCGAATCAGTCCTCTTGGCACCGTTCCACCTACGTGGTCGACCGTGTACAACTTTGCTCGGCCAACCTCTCTCCTTCGCGCCATCAAGTGGCGCGCTTCTTGGCAGGAAGTTGAATCGCGTTTAATTTACCATACCTTCTCCGCTGCCCACAAATTCCTCGCGACTATTTATACACCCCGGTGGCTATATTTATCGCCATTCGGTCGCGTTACAATGGCAGATTGTTCGTTTGGATAAAAGAAAAATAGGGATAAAGGAACCGTGTCGAACGCGTCGAGGAAGATCGTCGCGCGGTTAGGGAGAACAGTCAGTCGAGTTTGCCAACTGGCAAGCCTCGATTCTTCCTAGTGACACGGAAACGCGCGACACAAGGGATTTCCCTCCGATGGTACGTCGAACGATTTTCTTTATCAGTGGATAGTCGGACGCGCGTCGATCCGTGAACCGACCGGACAGACAAATCGTCCTTTACGTATTCCCTTTCGAACGTAACAAATCAGCCAGCGACGGCCAGTTGGATCGCAGTTGCGGTACGCTTGGCAATAAATCGTGTTTGGAGTAGGTAGGATGGAAAGCGCGGGACTCGTCCCATCGTGGTATCCGTCGTCTCGAAGGCACACGTCGTGCTGCCCAAAGAGCACGACGCTCGTCGCATCTTTCTCTGGCCAAAGTGGATGATAGAGGGAGAAGAGGAACGCGGTACACGGTGCATCTAGCAGAGATGGCGAACGTAGAAGCGAGTCGCGTGCGTGCATGTGCGAAGCTAGCGGCCCCCGGTTGCATGTGCACACGTCTCCGACCGGCGACTTGGAAAGGGGAAGTCGTCGACGTCCGAGGATCGAGAGAACGAGCTGAAACAGGAGGAGGAGGAGGAGGTGCAATGGCGCGGCGAAGAGGAAAAGAGGGAGACTGGCGAGGAAGGTGGCGGTAGGATGGCTAGAAGAGGGGAAAGAGGGTGGACGGACAGACGGACGGACTCGAGAGGTGCAGCGAACTCTCCCAAGGCCTGCCTACCCCCACCGAGCGTACAACTGCAACTGCAACTCTCGCGGACCGGAGCCGAGGAAGCAAAGACTATGCGACGCGTACGGGCCATTCCACGTCAAAACGCACCGCTCTTGCGCTCGTACTTATCCATTTTTTCAACTTTACACCTCCATACGTAAAATTGCAGCTTCCTATTCGAAATTGTTTTCGAGATATTCCAAATGTTAACGCGTCGACTATCGCAGTAGAAAATGAAACATTAAATAAATTGCAGGGGTATTAACCTTGTCTTCGTAATAGCAAACATGGTACAGTACTTATTGCAACTATGAAGGGGAGCAACTCGAGCACCGAGGTGACCCGACACCTTCCGCGAACCTTTTATTTCACCTATCCCACCGACGACCCATTTTTTTTTTAACGCTCATCCAACAATCGCCTTTTCCCTACCGTGTCTTTAAGCATCTTCCAAGTTGCTTTAAATAGCTACTTTATTTTTATAGTTTCAACAGCACGAGCTGTTCGTCGCACGAGCATCTCCAATTCTGTTGTGAAATTAAAGTCGAACGCTTATAGCAGTCAACGACAGTTAAAGGGTCAATATAATACAATAGGAACGACATGATAATGGCATCGAAAGCGAAATGGTATTTAGAGTCAAACGCTTGCTACGTCCTGAAGAACGTATTTACAGACAAAGGGATTAACCTTTAAAGGGAACAATTGGGTAATCAGGGTACCTATTCAAGGTATATTGAATGAAGATCCGTTACATAAGGATGTATGATAATTATGATGAAACAATCCACGTAAAAAGGGGGATTTATCGCAGAGAAAACTAGTGCGCAACCGGGTTGGCCCGGGTAAGGGGTTAAGAAAGTCGATGATCGTCCACGTCGACGCCTTTTCTCCCGTGGTATCCTTGAAATCGTATCTCCTCCTATCCTTCGCGTTACATACCTCCTCAAACATTGACGTCACAGAGAGTGCAACGGCGCGAGCTCGAGACGACGAACGTTCGTCGAATTTCAATCCGCCCCGGAACGATTTCGAACGCGTCGCGCATTTTCAAGCGGTTACAGTGTAAACAGAGAGACACATGTACGTAAGTACGAGAGGAGAACCGCGAGTAGAGTTCGGTTGGCGCAAAAATACGCCTCATTTGTGTCACGGTGTTCGCGCGGCTGTCATGCAGGCTGCGTCATGCGACGCGGTTAAAAGTGACTCAGGTTTTATTTCCTGCTTCGAGTTCTACATACGTACATATGTAGATAGCATAGGCTAGTCGCGCGAGTATAGCCGGAGAATCGATAGGAAAACGAAGCGATTGCAGGTCGACACGCGGCGCGGGTCGAAGCGGTCTGCGAGCGAACGCGAGCTGGCTTTATTATCTGCTCGAGTTCTGGGTCGATTGTTAATCGCACGCGCGGGTCTGCACACCGGCGACCAACGATCCCGCCAGTCCACTCGCATCTCGTCCTTCTTCTCTGACTAATCCTTTTTTCTCCTCTCTTCCTCGCCATCTCTTCGCTTACTTCTCTTACCAACTGGCCTGAGCATCGTTAAATTTATTCGCTGGCGTAACCTGTCGCGGAATTTTCGGCCACCGAATTAATGATACTTATCGTTAGCAGAATCGCGTTCCTCTCCTTCTTTGAAACCTCGTGCAATTATTTCACGTATCGTTTCCATATTTGCCGGTATAACGCGTTATCGCCTCGATGTTTATTCGCGTCGCGATGCGTCTCTCCTCGCGTTGCCTGGAAAACTCCGGCAATAAAGTTGCGCGCGGTAATTCGAAGATAAACACCGCGCCGGGAGTCGAGATGTTGCGTAACTTGAATAAGGGTGGGAGCTGTGTGTCGTTTCGATCTAAATCGAAATTTGGTAGCTACGTTAAATCGCTACGTTTTTACGTTCGACCGATCGCGGATGCTGCCCTGAGCCCCGTCACAAGATAAAAGACGCCGAGAGATTGGCACGAACATCGTAAAGCTGTCTCTCGTTTTTGCTCATTTAAATCCTACGTCCAGCAGGAAAAACCTGGTCATTTTGCGTTTGTACGAACAATGTAGCGAGACTGATCGATCAAACAGTTAAAATTATGCGACGGGTAAAGAATGAACCTGGTCCGATCGGAGGATGGCAAAGTGGCACACGACGCAGGTGGAAATGGTTGATCGTACGTGGCGCAAATCGAAAGTGAGATCGAGATCACCGGGTGGAGGAGAAGGCGCGGGGAGAGGTTGCGTTGGGTCTAGTTAAGGAGATAGTGACAAGTAGCTAAGGTAGAGGTTCGCACGAGACTCTCGACGACATTTCGGGCCGCGTGATCCATCCTTTCCATTGGTATACCGACAACTACGTTCACCGTATGTACGTACGTGAAACGGTGAACGAGCTCGTTCGCCACGCTAGCCCTGGCCTAGATAAGCCGGCTGGCTACTCGGCTTTGCATCGTTGCATCGCTTTAAACAGTCGCGCCGCGGAAGGTTCGACACGGAGACCCTTGCTAAAACTTCAAACTTTTCATTTACACCTCAGTTTTCGATTGATTTCATTCCTAACATCCCTCGATTTCGCGTTTCCCTAACGTCGATCTAACGCCACCCGACTCGAAATTGAAATTGAAATTGAAACACGCGGACTCTCTCGTAGCTTCGCTAATTTCCGTGACTCGTTCTCGTGACACCGTTTCCCCGTAGTTATCGTCGATGTTCGTATCGTTACGAAAGAAGTCGATACTTTGTAAATTACGATGTTCCTCTTACTCTTTCTTTTTTCCATTCCTCCCTTCGCTGCCGCGACTTTGTCGTCGAGCATCAGCTCGCTGCTATTCCCACAACGATTGTTCTGAAAACGGGAACGAGAGCAGCGAATTTTCCTTCCTGATAACCTGATAATGGCACGCAAACAGCGAAGAGGAAAATACATACGAGCCAGCGTTGATTTATAGGATTATTAATAAGCTTCGTTTCGAGTAATCGTACGAGGGGAGGAGACTCGATGTCTCGAGTTTCGATCAGAGAGGAAGTAGAAAGAGATCTCGGTCGTCGTCGCTCCGAGGGGATTCCACGCTGAGAACGCGGCTTAAGGTCGCGTGAATCCGCGCACCGCAACAGCGGACACCGAGAAACTATGCCGTTTTTTCTCTCCCGCCTCTTTCCTTTTCTTCGGCTGGCAAACACCAGACTCGCCTTTCCATCGCCACCAGTCCACCTTCCGCTCGATGCCCACTTTTCCTCGCAACGCACCAACGAAATCGACACTTTTCCACGAGAAACTAACTGATTTTCATCGGCAAGAAATCACGAAGGGTGAGATACATCTTTCACCCCTTTTGCAAATTTATGATTCGCAAACGACAAAAAACTTTGGAGAACACAGACGTGAAAGTGAACTGACATACGAATAGGTGGATAGGCGTTGCACGTAGCCATTGCATCCCAGATGTATGTATAATACCGCAACCTCGATTCCAATGAAAACGATGTTACGCCATTTTTCCTGTCAGTGAAATGCGATCTATTTTCACGGAACTCGCGCGCGTTTCGCTGCTGATTTTCTTTTTAATTCAATGACGCGAAACTGTGATCAAAGCAGCGTCGCGCGAAGGAACCAGTCGAAAAAGAAGAAAGGAACAGGGTTGAGTTGGAGGCTTGAACTTTCACAGGTTTGCCAGAAAATTACAGGTACCACCGCTGGAATCGGCAGCTTTTTAAATTAGGTCGGTGGGGGGTCGAAATCACGAGGCTTCGTAATTAAGGCTTCGTAATCGAATTTAACATTTTCATATGGTTGCATCTAAAAATTTGAAATATATTAAGAATTCGCAATTGGAAGATCAAAATATCCGTCAGTTGCTCGCTGTTGAAACGTGGAAAATTGATTCGAAGGAAAAGGTTGTCGAAAGTTGCACGTCCGTCTAGTCGGTTTTGGCGGGATGCAACGGGCGGAGAGGCATCGCGGTGCATCGAAGACAACGCGTCGGGCGCATGCGCCGCTCGGCCGATGCACGTGGTAAGTACAAGTATGTCAAGGCGCGACCTGAATTTTCCTACTCTTAGTGCCCCCTACCGTACTCTGCTCCCATCTCCCTCTTTGCTCCTCTGCAGCCCTCGCAGTCACCGCCGCCGTTGCTCCACGCTTACTCGATGCAACTTCTCCCCGTCCCCTCCGCCGCACTTATCGTGGCGGCCTCGCGCGCGTTGCATCTACCTGCACGCTCGAGAATGCCATGCCGAGTACCGAGTACCGAGTATGTACCGAGTACCGCTGACCACCAACACGCACGTGCGACCGCGCATAACTTTTCGCGAACGCATATCCGGGGACCCCATCTTCACCCCCTTCTTCGTCGACGTAAAAATAGCGACCCTTACTACTTATACGCGACCCGCGATTCCGCACTCTCTCGTCTGGGTTCTGAACGTACGTTCCTTCAAAATTGATATCACCCCTGTTTACGAGAAATTTTTATAAAGACCCTTGACACACTGTGCAATTTCTATACCGGTCTGCGTGTAGGTTTCAGGTTTAGAACGACTCGAATAGTAAGTACATAAGTCGTGTGCAGCCATCTCTGTTTACAAATCGAACGGCTTAAGAGTGATCACCGATATCCAATTTGAGATCTCTCGTTCCTATTCCCAGCGAACACCGAGCCATGTTTTCCTCGTCAATTTGTCACGGAAAAGGAAAGCGTTACGGTATATCTAACGACCGATCGATCGATCGATCGAACGTTCGTTCAACGTCGCCAAAGCGACGTGCGATTCCCTAGAAAGCTTGTTGGTATACCCGTGAATCGCGGATACTCGTATCACGATTCCTCTTTTCTCACCGTTCCTACGTTTTTTTTTTTAAATTCCTCGTTTAGCTTAGGAAACGTCATCGTTATTAGGTCATTGCACATCGAATGGAGGATTTCGAAACATAGAAAGTCGTCAAATTTGATATGCACCAAGCTAATGCATCGACCACGACCGGTGCAGAAACTTCGTCGAATTCGAAATCATTGCTTCTCCGCTCACGGATCGTCGGATTTTTATTCTTGCTCTTATTTTAGATCCGTCGACCTTTCGTGTCAAGAATTATTCATTTCTTTTTTTTTACCAGTCAGACTGCTCGTTGGCCTTATGCTCTTGTTACAGATTTTTCAAATAGCCTGTAAATCGCGTGTTGCTTCATCTTTCAGCTACTGTCCATCGTCTGGCCCGAAATTACCAGAATGAAGAGCGAATTTCGTGAACGTGCACGTGTACTCCGAACAGGAAACGTTATGCAATCAGAATTCTTTTTGAAGATTTTAACGAGACGCCTCTGCATCTTCCACTAAGGAGGAAAAAGAACATTTTTCCTGTTACTATTTATTCAACGCGATATTTGCAGCGACTGATCCCATACATCGAATCCGCAAACGCATTCTTCCACTCTTGAGACGTTCCTCGAAAAAATCAAGGAAGAAGAAAAGGAAGAAACGAGAGGACGGTGTGTAAGGGAGGAAGAGATAGAGGAAACGCATATAATATACGAAGAGTACCTGGGCCGGTGCAGATGCACATAATGCTTGTTTTGCGCGCGAAACACCGGCTTGACGTTTTTACGACCGCTTGACGCTTTTACGAGCGCAACCGGTGCAACGAACGATTAGGAGTCGATCGAACGATGCCACGGCGAGCTCTCCACGGATTTCGACAAACTTCTAACAGAAGAGAGAGAAGAGAGCCGAGAATCATGCGGGAGATTATTGTATCTGTACATAAATCACAAGAAACGGTGTTACGAGACCTGCGATCAGTAAAAATACTACGTACGCGCGTATGGATAAACGTATGATTGAGAGAAAATAATTCGGATGATATTTTGTTAAAATAATTTTTGAAGGAGTCGTTCGAGTATCAGCCTTCGTTTGGTAGCATGAATCATTATATAATAATATTCCGGGAAATGTATAATTCTCTCGGGAACCCTTTGAATCACCCTTGTATTTAAACTGTACTCTTTTGTATTAATAATAAATCAATAAATGAACACGTCTACTGACAGGATGAAAATGGTCAGCTGTATTGAAACACGTAATGTCGACGAAATACCAAACTTTCTTAAAAATCATTCCCTTATTTCACCGTAATACGCCACATTGCGCTTCACCTTTCGACCTTTTTTTATCACCTTCCCTCTCTCTCTGGTTGATAAAATTGAACGCAAGACTCGATTTCTAACCCCTCCTCTTCTTGAAACATCCCATCTTTTCGGGACCTATTTTTTCCAAGGTCCTCCTACCATCCTCGTAAACGGTAAGACGCTTCATAGGAGCTCTATCGAACGACAATGGGCGGACTTTCGGGTTCTGGCAAGTTCTCGGCAAGATCGACGACGACGGGCATCCAGGCAAACGCGAAGAAGGCCAACGAAGGGTACGAATTCCCTTTTTTTTTTTTTCTTCCCCCGTTTGATCCCTGGAAGGCGCGGTTATATTCAAAAAGATGTAGGTGTTTGCCTGGGGTTGAATCGAAGGGATATCGATTCGAGATGCGTGGGTGGGTGCTGACCTACCCCTACCCCGAAACTCGTCCTCCGGACGACCTTCTGGGCGCGTCCTACCCCAACCCAGACATCCGTTCCGTCGACAAACAGCTTTTCCACCAACACCGACGACGAACCTTTAGCTCGCGCTTTTGCCCTCTATATTCGTTCGCGGCAGAGCACGCTAACCCTCGTCAGCAACGTCCGTCCTATCGAGGCCACCCTAGCAAAAACTAATCCAGCCTCGACACCTCGAACATCCCTTCCCTCTGTTGCTCTCAGTCACGTTGAAAACTCGTACGCAAAAGAAATCGAAAGTAAAAGAAGCTTCGTTTCGCCTGGATGACACAGTGTTCCCCTGGCACCAAGGCAGCTAAAACGTTTCCTACGACTTTTCTAACGTGATTCCCAGGGAAACGATGAAACGCGAATCCTTCCGAGATCCGAAACGTAGAACATTCCCACGAGCAAAGGTATTCGAAACCCCGTCGCATCGATCGTTCCAGAAACCCTTTGCTCGCGAGTTCCTCGAAACGGTACCCGGAGCGCAACGTTCAGCTAACGATCGCATGCAGTACGCTCCTTTAATTAATTCCTCCCTGAAATTAGGCTACCTAATCGATCCCCCGTATCGACCTTCCGAAAGAGTAATGCCGCGTCGAATCATCGAGGTTTCTACGATTCCATAGAGAATTTCAAGCAAACTGTTTCGAACGACGATTGAAATCCCGAATAGGAATAAAGAGATTTAACGAAACACGTGGAGACATTCGAAACGAGCCGATAAGTGAGACGCGTTACGTAAGCGGAAAGCAAGTGTTACGTGACGAAAGATTTTCGGAGAAGCCACGTACACCCTTCGGAAAGAGGAAAAAAGCGAGGCAATTTGGCTAGCAAGCTAATTGCTACCGAGTTCTGACGCAATTCCGTGTAGCAAGTGGTGGCGTAAAGGAGAGAAATGAAATGGGAGAGGCAGGGGCGGATTGTCGAGGGTCAGGGTCCCGCCCTATCCCGTCGTTTTTCTCGTTTCGACGTTGCTGTAGTAGAGGAGGAAACTGGATGGGGCCCCTTGGTTTTCTCTTAGGGCTTTGTACATCCCGATCGTTTGCAAACGCGTATACACACGTATACACGGTTCGCTATGTTCAGTTTACGAGCGACCGGTGTAATTTCGCTGAAAGATTCACGAAGATCCGGATCGATGCTTCTTACTTGCTTCTTCTATCCGCTCTTCTGTTTCCTCCCGGCGCGGCGCGGCGCGGCGAAGGTACCTGATCGAGAGCATCCTCTCGATCGCTTCGATTCACACGCGATACTCTCTCTGTAAGTTAACAATTTACCGACCGGAAGTGTATTTACACTTTGTCTGCTCTGTTATTTATACCAGCGTGAAAAGTGGTTCGAAAAACACGAGGTCTACTCTAACGATTTCACTTGATATTAAAAAGTAGTGAAAATCGAAGTGAAAGAAAATTATTCGCTCGATCGTCTTGCCTCGTCGAGAAACGATCTCGCTCTCGCCTGTGTAACGAGTCACTTTATCCGACGCTATCGTGGCTCGTGTTTTTTTCTGGGTTATTTCGACCGTTATTTTTTCATCGTTTTACAATGTCACTTCTCGCCTCCCCTCGCCACGGAACTCGAGCGTGCTGAAAGTGTCGATAATGACCGTGTACCTATCTAAGGTCGGGGGTCAGCCCCCTTGCCGATGCACTTTACGTATTTCGCGGCGATAGAACACGGAGGCCGCGTTACACGAGTCCGCTACTCGAAGAAATCGTGAAAACGGAGGGAACTCCGTCGTCAGATAATAACCGAACGATGGAGAAGGAAATCGCGATTCGAAGAAGAAGAAGAAGAAGTATCCGGCGACCCGATTTTTCCGCGGAAGACACGCGCGAGCCTAAGTATCGCCGTTGAGGTGGGAGAAAAATAAAGAGAAAAAAAAAAAAGAAAGAAATGAGTACCAACGATGTATCAGACTTGATAACACTCATCCCTGAGGAAGATAAGAAAAGCAAACAGGAAGTACGGCGACAGAATTAGAATCTTTCTCTACCGAAAAGAGACAGAGCCTTATCTTTCGATCGCGTTTTGTTGCTAGGCTCTCGACAGACGATGTTAACGCTTCGAAGATCGGTGTCATTGATTTTTTTTCACGTCATTCCTACGTAACGTAGTTTCGGAAATTGGTAATTCTATAAATCGTAACGGCGAGCTGCGTTTAGAAATGAGAACGCAAATAAAATTATAAAGGTCGCAGATTTCATGGACACACGTCTTTTGTGGCTGAGTGTTAAGAAGCCTGATATATCTGCAACTTTTACTTTGGTCACGTAAACAATCTTCGAATCAACTCGATCCATTTATATCCCCCTATTACGCACGTATTTCCCGTTATGTAAACGCGCGATCCAGCGACAAATTTTGATTCTCAATTTTGCACGCACGCTATCTCTCTCGAAAATGATCCGCCATTCATTTTATTTATACTCTTAACCAATTTAAGTTAATTAAATAATTCAATGATACCCGGTAAGTTTGCACCTGTATAATATTTGTTTCTTTCATCCTTTTGCAATCTCCGGTTCGACCTTATTCCTTGGCAAATTAATTAAGAAATATTTAACGCATCGTTTTAACCGTCACAGTTCACGTCGCCTCGAAGGCTGATAGAGAATTTCGTTTATCGTGGCCTTACGCGAACCACGGGGCCATCTTTCTAATCTTCCGCCTCGATGAGATATAAGCTCTTGTTTTCTCTCGATCTTCCTTCGACTGCACGCACGTTTATTTGCCGATTTCTCATCAAATCCGCGTCCGGAAGCATCCAAGGAAGGTTATATTTTTATGGAAGTGAAAAGGTTCGAATAACGCGTTAGAAAAATGCAGATAATCGATTCGGGATCGGATCAAGTTTTACGCACGAATTAGCGAACAAACGAGCGAACCTGCCGGTCCTTTACCGGCTGGAGGACGCGGCCCTGAAATTTAGGGGTTGTTTCCAAGCGATTTGCGAACTGCGTAGCGCCCACTGCTAGAAGAGAGGGTCGTTGAGAGGGTGGTGTACAGCAGACAGGGCGTGGTCGTCCTTGAACCTACCTATACAACCCTACGAACGACCCTTTTTATTCTCTCTCCCTCTTATCCGGATACAACCCTCTCTTACTACTATCCGCCATCGTTTCCCTTCCTTCCTTCCTTCCTTGCTTTCACTCTCTGATCCCCTTTTCAAACTTCCCCTCACTTTCTCTCCTACTTTCACTCCCTCGTTACGCTTCATCCCTCTTCTCTTTCCCTTTAGCTCGGTCACCCTTTGTTTGCTCTGCGTACGAAGCATAGAAACCGAACAGTTACCTCCTGATGTCCTTTTGATAGGTACACCGGATCCGTATCACGCTGGAAAATTCTACCGCAAAATTGCGAAACTGTCCTCTATCCTTTCCTTCGAAAGGTTACCCATATTTTCGAATGTGTTTCATGGAAATAAATAATAAATAGCCAGGAGGTAAATATGAAATAATTATATAGATAGGTTTCGTTTAGAAATTCGAGTTGTCAATTTTAGTCGATGTAGAAAATAAAATCTATCCTTTCCCTTCTCATCCTACTTGTACGGAATTATCTGCTGGAAGTACGCGGTAGTCTTATTAAACGAAATACGTATAGAAACGTCCCAGGCTGGTCATTAAACGTTAATTAATGATTTATCGCATGGCTCGTCGCTACCCTCCACCGGTTCTCCTTTATTTTCTTCTGGATGTCACCACCCCACCGTTGTTAAGGTAGGTTAGGCAAGAAATCCTCGACGACGTTTACTTTTTCCCTCCCCCCGCCCTCCTTGCCCTTCCGTTCCGCTCGTCTCCTATCGATCCTCCATCCTGTTCATGATTTTTCTCAACCACGTCTCACGATCCGATAAATTTTCCATGAAACGAAACATTTTCAGCCTGTCTCGCGACACCATCGATACAAGTCCAATTAATTGATCGATCGGACGATATGTTTGCCACTGCTGAACTCCACCACGATGGATCGATTCCCTCGGCGTCGATACGTTAATTATCATCTTCTTCGTTAACGTTTCTCTTTACCAGTGCGACATCGTTTCAGAGGACTTAATATTGATCAGGTTAATTGCAATTACGAATCTTGAGGCAATTATAAGCGATGATAAATCAATCGGAAAGTTTGTGGCAGCGATTCGAATGGTACCAAAAAATCGTGCAACAATTTCGTTTTGCGTTGGGTCGCTCAGCGACCACCTGGCTGTTTTTTATGCCAGACGTGGCATCGTTGGGTGGTCGAGGGTGAAAGAGTGAAGAGAAAAAAAAAGTCAGGTGAGATGAAGAGAGGAGAAGACTGTGGGAGGGAGGAGTGGAATTCGCCTGGAATTTTCGCGACGAAGAGACGGAGGTAGAGGACCCTTCGTAGTCATGGCGACTGCCGGGTTCCAACCGGCTGATCGATCCACCACGGTCAAGGTCATCCACGAAACCATAAAGCAGTTTCTCTCGTCACTGTCTCACCCAGACCCGATGATCGACCGTCGACGGAGACACACCCCTTCTTCGCAGACGTGTTTCCTTCACATTCGGCTCGATTATATTTAATTGCGTAAACAAACCCTTCGATTGCTTTCCTTTCGCCCTCTTGTAAATGCGATAAAAACGAGCTAACATTCTCAGTACGCTTATTAATAATGGAGAAAATAAATTAGCGCTCCTTATCTCGTCAAAGTTTCTCGTAATTTCATGTCCCTTTCGTCATTCGTTCGCTTCCTCCTGGTAAATTCCAGCGTTTTATCGCGTTGCGTCAAACAGCGTTCGCGTATTCCGCTGGTTGTCTCCGTGGAACTTGCTGATTATCGGCCGCGTCATACGGAACGGAAGCGGTATCGTAGAGAAGCAGCAGCAAAAAGTGTTTTTCTCAAAGAAGAGAAGATCAGCCTACTCTGGAGCAGTTGTTCGATACCGATATCGAGGCAGCTCCCGTTCGTTCACGATTGCTTAGGGAGGAAGGATGGTCGTGGAACAACGCGTTCCGATTGGAAAGTTCCTTAATTGCTACGTTCACCGACAAAACAAAAGTAAATTGTCCGCGGATATCAACTTCTCTTAGCTACTAAGGCTAAGGTTGCACGATTAGATAGAAACATTGCTGAGGGAATGGAGGAAGGAAGGAAGGAAGAAATTGTCTGTCTCGTGTAACCAAGATAAATTCAGCTTACTAAACCGACGCCTTTTAACGCTAGACCGTTCTATTTAAAAGTTCGACGATAAACCTCGTTAATTAGATAACGCGGCTGTAACTCGAAACATTATTTTGCAGACTGGCGAGCGGGAAATATAAAAAGCATGCAGGAAACTAGACGCTTGTTAATTTATACATTTTTCAGATATTCAGGCTATCAAGGGTTTGAACTGTACGTTCGTTGTTGGAAGCTTTACCTTTCGACAGAATCGAAGAGATTCGAGAAGGGGAAGATGACCTCGAGGAAGGTTGAAAAAAAGATCTCGAAGCGATCCAGACGACGTAACATTATTTCAGGGTAGGATTTGCTCTGGTGGCGGGACGGAAAACCGCGAGGGTGGGAGGTCGAAGAAGGGTGGCGAGAGGAGGTCGTCTAGACTTCGACCCCAGTCGCTCACCCTCCCCTTAAGACCTCCTCGCTGTTTTCTGCGAAACGAGGGAGAATTTTATCAGGAAACCGATTCGACCTATACGCCATCCTCGTCCGTACACCAAGGAAAAATGGCGCGTAATCACCGTCACGAATCGTAATGTCCCTTCTCGTTGCTGCTTGATCGATTTTCTTTGCTGGATTTCCGTTTCAACCCCTCTTTCAAACACGTATATCATTTGGTGTTCTACTCGAACACTTTTCCTTTCGCAATACTTTCAATGTTTCAGCCCATCCTATCTCATTCTACTGAAACCTTTTTATAAATCTACCAAAAGTCCTTTAAAAAATTATTTCACCCCAAGGAAGAACGAGACGAAACAACGCAACGTTACCCTGGAGAAAAAAATAAAATAACCTATACAAATTCGATATTGCCCATCGATATCACGGCCCTTTGTTCTAGAGGAATCGTTAGCTGGATCTTCCAACAGTTCGTCTGAGTAGAAATTGTGTCGGTCATTCAATAACGAAAGGACGTGGCGCCTTTGGGGTGACGGTAGAAGGAAATGGTTGCAAGGAAACCGTCTAGACTCGTCCTGGCCGGGGTGTTTGAGCCGTGGGGGTGGTCCAAGTTACGGTTCGATGAAGAAAGTTACTTGAATGGGCCACAGTGGGGAAAGTAGAGTGGCATGGTATGACGGTGGTGGGAAAAGCGGGCGAACACGGCAGACGAAAGAAAAAGTGGGAGAGACAGAGGATGGCAGGGTGAACAGTGAAAGTCTTGACGCTCGATAAACCCACCCTCGACCCTCCTCCGCCACCGCTACTACCACCACCTCCTCCGAGCAACGTCAAGGTCATGGCCGTGGCCTCCAGCAGCCAGCAACCCCCGCGATATCGTCTGCCTTCGACTCGCGCTGCTTTCGTACTCGTTTCGCACTCTCCCAACCCCTAGCTTCCCTCTCGCTCAGACGATTATTAGGACGATACGGAATCGTCGACGTCTGCGGTCGCGAGACTTGTCGGGGTCAAAGGTCGCGGTAAAAATGCAAACAACCGAGAGACCGTGACTCCGACGTCGGCTGTTTTCGTTCGTGTTCCTTCGTGCCTTTGTTTTCTCGGCCCACCACTCTTGTTATCTTTCAATCTTCGGGAGATTGTAAGAGAAATGAATTTTTATTCCGAGGGTGAATTATAAGCTTCGGCTTTTTTCTCAGCTCTTTCACTCGCTCCTCTGTCGTAACTCCAATAGTAATTTAACATTTCAATTAACATTCGTGTATATGGCCGATTCAAAGTTAAAGGAGTACGTTTTTTACTAAGCTTTTAGACAGAGGGCGTAGAATACCGGCAGTATCGATCTACATCGTCCTCGTCCCGGCCAAATCCATCGATATCACCCTTCGAATCGAAACCTGGGCTAATCTGCCGTCTCCGGCTATCTTGTTCGCCCGAGAAAATGCCCTCTAGAGATCTATTACTCCTTACGTGACCTCCTTTCTTTTCTTTTGCTGCCTACAATTTATCTAAGAAATTCTCATTTATTATACCGAACGTCTTCTACGTATACAATAAATCGGTACACGTTCAAATAGTTCACTTCAACAAGTAATTAAACGAATCAACATCAAAGCAGCTAACAAATCTCACTAACGTGTTCCTCTTCTCTTACTGCGTCCATTCTTTCAACCCTCGTCAAATATTTCAACCCCTGTGCTTGCCTTTGGTCCTGTTGACTTGTAACGGTGCGTCATAATCGATTACGGGAACCTAAATAGATTTTCCAGAGAGGAATCGAGGATGAGTCTATGTGCAGGTCAACAAACAAGATCCCCGAGGGTTGTTTTCTGTCAGGTCGATGGTTAAAATTTTCGTATTTTCACGAACAAACCACGAATACATGACTGATTATGTTTCTTCTCGAATAATCTTGTACATGCACATGGCTTTCGCTGATCGAGATACTTCGAGAATCTCTACTTTCTCGATACTTCGTTCCCACCAGTTTCCCCGCGTATAGTCTCAGAGAAACTAGCGGAATTAACTTGAATTTCCTCGAAACGATTGAGACAGCTGATTGGGGAGGAAAGAAAGGAAGAAGTTGGAGGTCGCGAACGTTTTCATGCGTTATCACGGCTGACTTTCAGGGGTTATACACCCCCGAACTCGGGTGGTGGTCCTCGAAGGTCGTCTGGAGCGACCTTATCGATTCTACCCTCTACCCCCTGATACTTGATGTGCCTTACGTGCCACCGTGTCTGGATATACTTTGTAACCCGACGAACGTGCTACGCGATCCAGTATTTACAGAGAGAAAAAAAAAAAAAAAAAAAAAAAACACAACTTCTTTAAGTCGAGCTTTATATTTCCCTGAATTCATTTTCGAAGATCGCGCGTAAGTTCACTGCAAATATTCGTCTGAATTTTCCATTTTAAAATGAAACACGGATTAATGAAAATTGATTGCAAAAGAAGGATGAAATGTTGAAAATTTACGCGTTAGTAGAGTATTCATCGATGAGAGAATATTTCGGCTGTTGATGGACTGTAGATGGTTGGAGAGAATATCGATGGGCAGCAAACGAGATAGAGGTGGCACAAGAGGGTTGCGTTGTGAGGTAGGGCAGGACGGAAAGTAAGGATGGATTGGTCGAGAGAGGTAATGGCGTAGAAAAAATTCGTGACCCACTTTCGGGGACGAAAGAAACCATGATGGTTTGATGCTCCTACGTACTGACTTATTCAAAAGGGATATTGCTGGGGTTTTTTTTATCATTCATATGGAATATTAATACTTTTCTTTCGATTTTCGAAACTTTGAAAAATTTCACCACTCGAGACGATAAAATCTATACTTCTGTTTTTCACGGATACACGAAATTTGTGTTTATAGAGGGTTTGAATCGGTTGCGTAACGAGGATCGATAAGGACATAATGCTTACTCAACATCAAAGGGAACGCGAATCGAACAGTTTCATCGTATCTGAAAGAACAATGGATCCTCCCCGGACCCATCTCCATCTTTCACGCATTAAAGGACGTAAACGTTATGTCATTCGCAGCCGAACGATTCTCGAAGCATCAGTGTACCGTGAAACATCACGTTTCGTTTATTGTGTTTCCGAATTCGTTGAGGAAAAGAAAAGATGAGGAGGATAATTTCGTTTCCCTCTCCTATCTGTTACGTTTAAACAGGCTCGACGTAATAAACGATCGAAACCTACTCAGACATGCTAATTACGTTTCGAGAAAATTGAAACAATCGCCCCTGTGTTCTCTCACCCTAACGTTCGAGAGCACCTTTACGCATGTTGTTTCATACACTTTTTACCGTGTCTAAGAAGTTCGCGAAATTATTATGTTGACGCAGCACAAAACAGCATCGTTTCGAAACGTTCAGACAAAAAACAAAAGGACTAATAATGTGCGACCAACAGTCTGGTAATGGAAAAGAAAAGTTTCCTCCAGCAAATGTGACGATACACATTTTGCGATTAATAACGAAAGTTATGCGACCCTCCTCGAACATCTTCTCAATAATGCAACGCGTTCGATGCTTTCCCTCTCGATTTCCTGAAATTCACCACACGCGATTCAATTTACAGCTCGGTTTCAATTCGCGCGTATGGAAGAATCGAAGGAGGAACGCGAGGAAAGGAGAGAGGGATCTTTCAAGTGGACAAGAAGTAAAGGATACAAGGTTTACGTCCATCCTCAGAAGCGGTAACGGCGCCCAAGTTCGCAACAACCAGGCGGTTGTTTCGCAAGCCGGAATGCGCAGAATGAAGTAACCAGCACGCGAATGCCTGACCAGGACCTTGCGAAAGAAACTTCTACGCTGTTGTCGTCGGCAAATCGTTGCCCTTTTTCGATTCGACGTCAACTGCTACATCGATGCCTTGTCAAACAACGATTTTCTTTTTTTTTTTTTCTCAAAGATATATTTTAATAACACAAGAATTATAGAGAACAGTAGTGTCTAATGGACATTGGTGAAAACTAGAGGGTCGTGAAACCGACCGGGTCACCTCAATTCTTAATATTCCTATTGAACCGACGATTTTATCCCTTCCTCCTAACTTTTCTCAATAAACCAATGGGAATCTGGGTCGAAAGAAAAGTCACTCTTTCCCTCGATTTCCTGCATTTAGCAATTTCACGGATATCTTAATTTTTGGTTTCTAAAGAAAAAAAAGAAACTTATTTTATCGTTTGGACTTGTTATTTAAACACCTCGTAAGTTACGTAAACACGCAATGGAAACAACAAGCTTATTCTACTTTACAAACACTTTATCCGTTGATAATTTAAAACATCCAAATAAAATCTTTCAATAAAAGAGAAAAAAGAAGTACAGACAGAATCGCACTGTCGAAATACGCCGATAAATTCGCAAAGATGGAGGAGTCGCGATCGAAGAGGTCATCGCCGCTTTCATCCCGACGTTATTTCTTGTATTATAACCGTGCAGAAAATATTACCGTCTGGTTGGAAACGATGCTCGGTGAAATTACGTGACGATCAACTGTTTTATCCAGAAATTCCTTGAAAAAGTAGTATAGAATTATGGATACACGGATCGAGAAGGAAACGAAGGATTTAACTGGCTTTACGTTTTCATTTCTCTGAAATGCACGCTGAAATATCGTGTGACTAGCTGAAATACAGAGCATCGAAACGTTACGCCATGTTATCGGATTTCTTAGGAGAGCAACGATCTCTCGACGTGGCGACGAAACCGCGACACGATGCAAATGAGAGCGAGAATAATCAACGGACGCGTTTTAATCCTCGAAAGATTAAAAGGAAAAAAAATTATATAACCGAAATATTGAATATTAAAAATTTTCATTTTTATTTCGTTGTTTACCACCGTATCGATCGCGCATTGAATATAAATAAAATGATATCTGCACCGAAGGAAAGACATGATCACGAGCACGTAGAAACGAGTGTCGTGGAATCAACGGCCGGCTAAGCTGCATCGTAAATCATAACACGATAGCAATATATTAAGGAATAAAGTAGTGTGCGTACGTAAGTATGTGGCGACGGTGGTGTCTAACGCCAGCTCGTACGCGAAATCGCCGATAAAGCTCGATAAACAGATTGCGCTTTCCGCTATCGGCATGCAACTGCTGACACGCACTGTGTCAAGGCCCCGCTAAGCGTGCGCGACCGATGCTAATAGACTCATAGAACGATAGAAGGAGAAAAGGAGAGAACGAGAACGGCAGAGAGTAAGAGAGAAAGAGAGAGGAACAGAGAGAGCCGAGCCTAGGCTCTCCTACTACCCGTTTCTTTCGCTCTCGGTTCTACGTCTAGCCAGGGCTGTATATCGATTCAACTATGTGACTCATTTGAAATCGATTGGCCAACTCGAGAATCGAAGGACTCGAGAGCACATTGAGAAGCTTTCCTAACAGTGCAAACACTGTTCTTATCTCTTTAAACGGTAAAGGGTTGAGGGTTTGTGCTAGGACAATTGGAAAGGGAGTCGCTTGTTTCAAGAACAGTAGAACTATCTTATACAATTGAGTCAGTCCAATCCAGAGATCTGAACCCAAACAAAGCTAATGATTTGAATTGGATAAACCTGACAAAAACAAGTTTAAAAAATGAGACGTACCGATTCGTGGCTGGTGACGGCCCTGCATCTGGGTCTAGGCGAGCTTCGAGCGAGTCCAAGATATCGCGAATCGAACGGGAACGAAAAGGATAAGGAAAAAACAGAGACGACGCGTTGCGATGATCAAAATGAAAGACAGAGAAGACGAAGGAGAGACGACGACGATCTGTGTAATCAGTGACGCGGCCCGTGGCGACCCAATTTATAAAGTTCTTCCTACACGTCAACCGGATCGTATCTCGACCACTTTTCCTCGAACCGATATCCCCCTCCGCCTAACGGAAGTGCCATCGTTCTTGGTCACTTTTTCATTTTCATCATCTACCATTGACAAATCATTTCCAGGAGATGTTTGCGTGAAAAATCCATTCGATTCCAGGGTATTTGCAAAGTGGAAATGTGAGATAGCTGGAGGGAAACTGTTGCACTTTTCATGAGCACCATACGGATTCTGTAGAGCTCGCCAAACACGGTGCATTGCGTGTGGCCGTTTTCGCGATGTCCTCGAAACGATTCTCCTTCTCTGCGCGATTCTTTGCGCGCGACAACGATCGAACCTCTGATCCAGATACTCGATCCGTAAGAAAAGTAGCGAGAATTTTACATCTCTGCCAGTCGAGTATTGGTTCCGGGTATTTGGGCCAACTTCGGGGACGAGAATAAGCTGTTTCAACTGAAAACTGTTTAACAGTAGGTCATTTCAAAAGAATGATCGTCATCGATAGTTTCTTTTTTTCCTTTGAAATCTACATGGATTTTCCGTCGAGAAAGGATAAACGATAGTTACTGCTTTAGAACAGGGCCAACGACATGAATCTCGGTTATTTGCAGATCAGTCGGCGCGATGAATATCTCAGTTGGACTGTTCGAGTCGATTGAAATTTGAAAAATTAACGCCGATCCCGAAATAAACGGGACATGTGAGAAGCGACGGCGCCGCGTCGTGATTTTTCCCGAGCTTTTCACTCAATTATCCGAGTTCGAGCACCGTCTGATGACCTAATTTGCATCTCTATCCGAGTACACGTGGCTGATCAGAAATAATTCCTTCATTCTACTATATCCGAAATCAATTGCGGAAGAATACGGACGAAATCTATTTCTCCTGTATCATATACATAGCATCTGAATAAAAAGATTAATCTAATCACTTCACGTTTTTTATTTCATCACCATTTACTTTGTTTCTATTTAATGTAGCGGTAATGCACCTTGAAAATTAATCAAGCTGTATTAATGGAGACCCTGAAATATTTAATTATCGAATAACCGATTTCGAAATCCAGGAAGTCTGATATGATCTGGTGACACGAACGTTTCGCGATAAGGTGTTACGAGTCTTAATTATAGATTACCTGCTTCAATTCGACTAATCAAATAAACAGATTTTATCGTATTAACTTGTCTCGCGACACAAATTGTGTTCACTTTTCGGTATCGATTGCTCGAGGAGAATGGTTAACAACGAAGAAAATTGGATCACTTTTGACTAATTTCAGTCAGTTTATAAATCGTCTCGGTAAAACGACAACGAATTTCCATCGACGAGCACTCGAATGCCAGACTAACGATGCGCGACGAGTGTTCATTAGTTATTCCCGGGTCGCAACGCGGCTGTGCTTCGTTTTTTCTTCGAGCAACGATCCTTTCGATAAGTTTTTTCAAAATTTCTTCTACCCCGAGAAACGTCCCTCGACACGCAGATGGTTAGAAGAGAGTGCCAGTTCAGACAGTGCGAGCTGGGATCATCGGGAGAGCAACGGACGATTTCCGGTTTACAAGTGGTCCGAGATTTGTATCATCATTGGAACGTTTCGGGGGCTAATGTGGGTCTAATCGTGGGAACCGGTTTATCGTTGGAAATTAGTAGGTCGATAAGATTGCTGCTAGTAATTATTCCTTGTCCTTTTTTCTGTATTATTCATTAAGGGATTTTCTTTGATTTCCTTTCGTAAATGAAGTTTCAACAAATTCCAACATGTTGTTGTAAAGGTTGTGTGAGAATTCCTTAACACTTCGATGACCACGTGTTTCTTATGTAGTCAGCCCTTGTTAAACATAGCCGGCCCTTCAAGGGCGCGAGTAAGTCCCATGACGAGGGCAGAGGTTCTTCCTGGACGAACCGCGGTACGCGTTAACGCGCGATCGCGACACGAAGCAGACTTCCGGTCCACCCTCTTCTCTCCGCAACCATAGTTTCCTTCGTTCTCCTATCCGACCGACTTTTCCTTTTCTTCGCGATATCCATCGGAACGAGACTATTTAATTAGAGGCCGCTCTCGGTCATTATAATTTGAATAGAATCAACCAGATGCCAAAACCATCGAATGGAAGATTGTACATATTTATCCGAAAATTAACAGCTCGGTTTATTCATGAGAATCAGTCGCCCAATGCTCTATTCGAGGAACGGGTTCAATAATTTCTTCGCGAATCATTGGTAGTTTATCGGGACTGAAATATCCAGACGAAAAGTACTCGTTTTTCACCGAATAATCGTTGTTAATTATCTAAACTGATCGATTCGTGCTAAGTTCGAATTACTTTCGAGTAATTCAATCAGCATTATCAGTTTTCCAATCGTATAACGCATAATTATTTAATGTACGTATAACTATCACGTATATATTATTGAAACTTTTAACCGAGGAACGTCTTCAATTTACGAGATAAGAGAAAGAGAGCCGTGAATTCTAATGCCACTTCCGTCGGTTGGATTCTTTTATCTGCAGAAAATTGCCAATCCATTCGACGTTGATACATTGATAGGGCCATTACGCAAGCTCAACCTTATCGCCAGAAGTCGTACAGAGACGGTGAAATAAAGAAAGATAGAAGAAAAAAAAAGAAACGCAATCGTTTTCTTCTCGTTTCTGTCAAATTGATAACCGTGTATCATCCAGTTATCGCGGTAGCGAATAAACGATTCAGAAGCTAGCTTTTTCTCGCGGTGACCTAATTAGGAGACGTTCCGGAATCAACGTCTTTCCATCGTACCTTTTCCGGGAATCGTGGAAGTATCGTTTTAAGGAACGTTTTGTAATCGAAAAACGGTCCTTGTTTCAGGGTCACGTGCCTCGTATGGAAAGTCAACGTTGAATCGTGTGGGTGTCATGCACGAATCCCCCGCTGATCCAAGCACTCGCGACACGCATGAATTACGACAGGAAAGCCCGCCTTCCGGAATTCCAACACGGCGAAACGGCAACCTCACCTTCTCCATCTGTCACGTGTACCGTAATGTTCAAAACTCTTACGACACTTGTTAAATTTAATTAAACGTCAGCTGTTCGTTCAATAGCCTCTATTCTGGCGAGGGTTGGTATCCCGGAAGTGGAACGACCATTTATGACGTTTAATTGTCATAGAATTTTCCTTAAAATATACCTACGGATCGATCAGAAGCGAGCACACGATACCTGTACGTCCCACGTTCAGAAATCGATTACGCGGTGGTCCGTGCATCGCATCCTTAACGGCGCATTCCTCGGCAAGGATGTCATCCTTCGACATCTAACAATATGCTCTGGTCGAACTATAATTTCCGCGAGTCCTGTGCTCGCACCCTTTCGAAGAGCGACAGAGAAAGGGGTCATACGAGCCTGTAAGATTAGAAACGACACACGGATACGGAATTTCGGTACATCGTGTTCGTCGCTTCTCCTCGTGGTCGTGTTAAACACGCCCGTACACGTGTGCGAGTATTTACACGCGGAGACAGGGCTCACAGGTTAGCCTCGGCCCACATTGGCATAACACTTTCACTGACGTAACACTTCACTCTAAACTGTTGCGTTGCCATACACGTATGTCCTCCCTCTCTCTCTCGCTCTTTTACCGTCCTGATAATCGACGATGGGAATGATGCCCTCGCGAATCCATCATTTCTAACTATCAACCCCGACTACAATGTGAAAATTAATAATTTCGTAAAACTCCCATTTGGCATAAAAAGATACCCTTCCAAGAGTAATCGGTTAACGAAATTGTAATGACGTGGCGATCGGAAAATTGACTTTTTCGAAAGGTTCGAGCCATCTGAACGATTAGTTAGACAAGTAAAAGAATCACCGAGAGTAAACGAGTTGGAAAGCAAAAAGTTTCCCTCGAAAGTACCTTTCAATTTCTTTTTCGTTCGCGACCAGGGACGTCCTCGAGACTCTTCTCGAACTGAAGAGAATTACTTAGACGTTCGTCGTTTTTAACTTTTTCCCGCGGTGCTTCTTCCACGGCAATCGTAAATCCATGCACGCAACGGAACATTAAATACGTCGACAATGCGCGTTCCCAATCGCTTTGACATTTACGCTCCAAACGATCGATCCTTATCCACCGTTCGAATCTTCCGCGTGTTCGTCGACACGAAAAACAAAACTTACTAATTATGATATACCTGATTCACCGGGAAAACGTTTGGATAAAGAAAAAGGAATTTATTGGAAAAAGAAAGGTCAAGAAAAAAGAATCACTGAATGTGTAATTAGCGACAGGATTTTCCGTGTGTTGATTCATTAACTGTCTAAATCTGTTAGTGGAATTAATTCTGGACAGTTAAATTTTAAGTTTTCAAACATTTACAAACCAAATCATGTGAATTATAGATTACAAATATAAAATAAAGAATAATTTTATTCAAAGTGTCCAGAATTAATTCCACCAGTGTGGACCACCGGGTGACTTTCTTCCTTGAGAGAGCATGAAATTTCGGAAATTTGTCAAGAACTTCAAGGATGGTTTGAAACGTATCTAAATGATTTGAAATCGAACGATGATCAAACGGCTTGAAAATTTGCAAGAGAGGGAGAGGTATCGAATGGGCATCGTTAGGTATCGTGTTGTGTATAAGGAAATTCCCGATCTTGCGAGCCGTGATTCTCTTGCGAAACTGTTTACCTGCCGGCATATGGGATAGGTCCAAGGATAAAAGATTACACACGAGCCTCCGGTGGCGTTAGTCTCTCGCCTCCCTCCTTTTTTGTTTATATTTTTCCGCCGCTACTGAATTCGATCGGCCTACTTTCGCGTCTATTCTACTCCCGCCTCGAGCTCGCCTCTTGTCCATCGTGTTCGCAAACTCCGCTTCGATGATCGTTTAGAAACATTTCCAATCCCCGATAGAAGCGATAATAAATCCATCGATGATAACAGAAAGTGTAAAAGGAAACATTGTTCCCTGTTTTCCCTAAGAAACCGCGTTGCATTGCGAAAAGTAAAGGAAGTATCGTCAGGAAAATTGCATGGAAACGGATCGCGTCGGCAAGGAAATGTGCATTGTACGCACGGCAGAAGTCACGAAGCGGCGTGCAGCAGGCTGCTCGTGGGAAATTAAGTTACCGACCCGCCACGGCGCGCCGGGTCCTTCACGGTTAATTATACTCGAGCGTATCGGCGCTCGTCTACGTAGCCGGCTTGAACGCGTTTTATTGTTTAATAAAAAAAGAAGGAAAGGAAGCGTCTTATATCGACACAATGAACGAACCTTGGAGGTTTCCGTGCTAAGATTAAAAGTCTTTCCGGAGAGTCGATAAAAACAACACACCGCGTCACGCCACGCCACGCCAACACTCGTTGTTCGTGTTTCGAAGCAACGCAACGCGTTCTTTCATTTTTCGATAGTCGAGTCATGTTTCGAGTATTCGTAAGAAGGTCTTTCTATCGATCTTACCTTGACCGGATAAAGGGTTGATAGCGTGTTTCATCTCGTTCCCCGCTGATCGTAAAGAGTTCCAGCTACGTCGATTTCGGGAATGTCGAGAGAAAGCCGCGGGAGACTGTTAGCCGGAAAAGGTCTCCCTCAAAGGGACTGAGGGAGTGAAGGAAGTCGCTAGTGTAAACACAGAACGCGTATCGTCTTCTAAAAACCGTAACTCCCTGCACGGGGTCGAAACGATGCACGTGTTCCCCGTTTTACGCTTCAACTACCCTCGCGGATCGACGCACGTTCTCTTCGTCCCCTCTATTATTACTTTCTAATTTTTTTCTCAACTCTTCCCGGCCGATTTTCAAGATGAAACGCACACCTGTCCCGACGATTCCATCTTCGCGTGGTCTATGAATGTTGCCAAGGATTACTCTATGTTTTCGTACGTGTCCTACGCTCACCGATTTGACTCGATGATAGATATTCAAGGCGTACCGGTGTCTTCTACGTTCCGCGTTAACCTATTTCCCAATCGAAATAATTACAGAAACTAGCGTGATCGTAGGATGCGAATAATTTATTGAAGAGATACAAGATTGTTTTGAAAAATCAAAGCAAACTCTTGAACTCCATATTCCAGGAAGGAAAATATGTTTGCTCAGACACCGGTAGATTTCCAACAGGTGGTTCTCGGAATCTGTTTTCCATTACAAAAGCTGAATCCTGGATCTCGAATTTTCAAGCACCGAGTTAATTCGAGAAATTTGCGAAACGACGAGGAAGCGAGCGAAGAGGTGGAGTGAATCGTCGTGTAAATATTATTCCAAGTTTTTACGGCGAAGAAATCGGAAGGGTATCGACGGAGAGATGTTTCTCGCCGACTTCCGTGTCTGCTTTCGAAAACACTTTTTTTCCTTCCTTTGATATTTTACAAAAATACCATTCGTTAAGTTACCTATCATCGTCCAGGCATGAAAACAAGAAGAGCACATCCTAACCCGGACCTAACGTCAAACTTTCTGAAAGTTGATTTCAAAATGAAAGGCAACTTCTCATTGTCCCGACACCTCGTTACGTATTTACGTGTCAATTTAGTCCTTTCGCGAGGAAAAGCGGCTGCGGATGACTCACTAGCTAGACGTTCACCGTGCATCGAGTCAGCCTGTCCTAAAATCGCCTCGCGATTGCTCAACCTGTTCGTCCTTAAAAGGAAAGGATCATCGGTTTTTGTCTGTTACTGTTACAACTTTTCACCAGAGATGTATTTCGTTCAGTCTTGATTTCCGTAAAAAAGTAATCGCAGCGAAATCTTGGGTCAGCCTGGTGATCGAACGCAATTGGCGACTATCGCCTCGGGAGGGGTTATAGGTAATGCCGGAGTGCTCGACAGGGGGCCCTGACCCGATTGCAGAAAATGTCAACACTCTCGTTACGTAGCTACACTATCACCGGTCGAAGCGAGTAAACGCTCGTACAGGGTGTTATAAAAGACTCTTCGATTCCTTCGGTACCGTACGAAGAATTTATAGTTTTCCAGACACCTTGTACAGACGCGGCGAAAGGGTTGACGGGTATGTCATTGAATTGGTCGCATCGTTAGCGGTGGGTGTAATGTGTGAACGCGTGTGTATAGGCGCGGGGGAAAGCTTCGATGTCTTTAAAGTGGCCATCTTGACTTCACTTTCAAACGGACTGCTGCTATCGGGCTGGAATGAAGGAACGTGTTGAAAAGAGAAAGAAAGACACGGTGCAAGGTGGAAAAGAGGAGGAGAAGTGTGGCAATACGAGGAAGCCGATTACCCAACGATCCAGGATCCCTCGAAGCCGAGCACAGGTTACACGCGATTCCGCGTAACTCGACGCCTTTGCGTACTGTTCCAATTCGATTTCATCAATTGTTTTTACTTTTTCTCGCTTTCGATTCAAAATTTCGAATTACCCTACCTTTCTCCAGCTCGATAAGAGAAATTTCTAGAACGACAACGAAGTTGCTTGAAAATCATGTTTTCTAGCGAAAGGATGAAACTTGCTAAAGAATTAGGAGAGCGTGTATAAACACGATTCGTGCTCGAAATCCTCGAAGAAAGCGTTCAACACGAACAACTTGTTCATCGTTTCCAAACAACCAATTTCTTTTCTCCGTTACTAACAGCCTGTTTCAAATGAAGTTTCAATTTTTGACAATTCTTCGTAAAAGGAAACGAGAGAGAAGATGCATCGATGACGATACGGTAGAATATCGATTCGCTGCACCTGTTTCTCTTCTAGTAAACTGTAGTGTCGCAAAGGGGTGACATAGCAGAGGGGAGGATAGAAGAAGAGAGAGAGTCAAAGGAGGGTCTCGAATCTATTTCCGTGGGGCCCGAACCCGAGTGTCGAGAGACGGAAACAGACGGACGAAGAGAGAGCGAGATGAGAGAAGGGGAGAGGAGGATTTATGTGTTTGGAGAGGGTCAAGGGAACGAGGGTAGCGACAAGTGCAACGGAATCGTGCAGCTGGATGCAACAGGGGGTAAAGAAACTCGTTCCCTTTTTTCCGCCATCGCAACACACTTTTGGCGCCACGAACATTTCAGCTGATGAAAAGCGACAATTTTCCTTTCGTTCCGAACGAATTCACCGATATTCCACGTTTCGCGAGCTCGTACCTCGATACATCGCGAGCGCAACGATGCGATTCCACGTGAAAATCTATTTTTTGTCGGTTACGCAGGATGCACACGGCGAAAGTGATGCATGTCGAAGAGACGGGGACTGTCTCAGCCTCGCGAGACCGAGCAAAAGTGCATGCACGCGAAAGTATACACCGGCTGGCTCTTTTCTCCTTCGCAACGAACGAGTTCACCGGGTAGAATAGTTCACGGACGTGAACTCGGAATTCGTTTCCACTTGGAAGCCGGTTATGCGTCTAGCACAACCGCACGCGGCCAACAAAACGGACGATAAAACGATTCATCGCGTGCATTGTTACTCGACAGATCGAACTATCGAAATCTAAAACGAAATCGAGAGTGAAACAGAAAGCAACTTTTTACCCGAAAGAACAATTAGCCTGACAAATTGGGTCATGAAATATGACAGATCGAGCGCGATACGTTTTCGTCGATATTTTGCTAGATCAGGAGCAATCTAATCTGTGTTTATAATAGTTTTGCTAGAAAGTACGGTTTCTCACTTTCCAACCGCTTTCTAAAAATGTGAAAAGAACAACGACGAGCACCCATTCTCGATTCTAACGGCACGTAATTGGCCGTCCTGGGCTGCGCTCCAGAGGACAAAATTTCGATTTTTACCAACACCACGGATCATTTTGAAACTTTATCCTTTGGTCGAGTCAAAAAAGCCGCGTTAGAAAATCATCTATCCCAAGAAGGATTAACTAACATTGCTAACATCGACACGTACCCAATAAAGCCAACAATTTTTCTTTGTTATCGTGAAGTGTTAACAGACAGAAGCACTCGTCCTCCCCTCTGATCGTTTTAAATGGTCGGGTTAAAGGCTAAGCGTCTCACGCGACCTACAAAAGGTCGTTACCACTTTTGTAGTCTCGTACATAAGATACGTAGGTATGTATGCAATACGGGAATGTCTGCGATGGTCACACACCAGTATCGGGGCGAGCTAGGAAACGAGTGCCGTTGTTCCTTTCAGAAGGTATAACGCTTCGCGTTATAGAACACGACACCCAGCGCTTAAAATGGCATAATATTTGCATCGTGTGATCCTTAAGGTCGTGTAAGTACGCTCCTCCACGATGCACGTTTCTACGACTCGAGGTTGATTCTCGAAGCAATCGCGAAATCGCGTACGAACGCAGTGTGCAGTTGTTACGACACGGCTGTAAATTGTAAGAATTGGGCCACCGAGTGCACACACACGCACGCGGTACCGTTCACGAATACGCGTGTGCTGGCTGCGTTTTTTTCGCGTCGACACAAGAACGCAAGCGTAATTATCGCTAACGCGGATGTCTGGTCGCGATTCGCGGGGCCTTGGCCGGTTTTCTTTTCGGAGTTGCGAATCGGCATTGTTCGAATGCCATAGGTAGTTCCACTCGAGCTTGATACCCGAGTTCCACTTTTAACGATGTGCGATAAACGCAACAAATTTCTACTGTACCGATGTCTAACCTACTCACGATGGTGAAGTTGTAATCGATAAGGTAGATCTACGGCGTTCGCATCGCAAGTAACGTTCTCTGCAGTGGCTAGTGCCGGTAATACAGATCGCTTCGAATCACTTCTAGATGGCACAACAGGTGCAAAATTGAAGCGAACAGTTTGACGGTCGATGATATGACTTCATTTATGTTCAGTGGCGGCTCGCGTATAGGCACTGTGGAACTGCAGCACCCCCCATTTCCACTTGATATTATCGATAACATTTAATATAACGAGTCCTGTTTTCTTTAATTCTTTCTTTATACTTGTACAATGTATAATCCTTAAGTTTAATGTCAGTAGCCATCCCCAAATTTATGAAAAAAATAGAAAAATCTTTGTATGGAACTGTGCGCTTCACAGTTCCAGCGGCGCGGCGTGGTGTTTGCTGTGCGCGCATGCGCACATAGGGAGCTGCGCACGAGGCTGCGCGGGAGACAGAGCACTGTCACGGTTTTTGAAAACAAAGGTTAAAAATTTTCTACAGCAGCGCCCCCACTAATTTTAGCTACGAACCGCCACTGTTTATATTTATGAACCTTGTACGAATTATAAAATGCGCGATCGTCAAAGTGTTACGAATAAAATGAAATGTTAGATCCTACCTTTACCGCTTTCAGGCTGGATGTTCTCTGTTTTGATCTCTGTCCTCGTGGCATAGGATACGGAGGTTGGAGTTACTTGCGACGAAGGAGCCGCCAACTTTTCTGTCGTATAAGAAAACGACAAAGAATAATTTCGATACGTAGAGACAAAGTCTTCGGGACAGGAAAAAGTGGAGATGAATTACTTTTCCGTCAACAAGATCTTAAGTAACAATGACACCTGACACTCACCTGCTAATAGAGGGTTAGCAGCAGCGATGTTGTACCTCTGCCGTCTACAGGAGGCAGTGACGGAAGTTGTGGTTGACGTAGGCTGACTAGCTTCGGCCAAATCAGCTTGCAATTCTCGAAGGAATGTGTCTAGCGTGTCAAAGGGTTCTTCCCCTGTGACACCGGCCATCCCTTCACCCTCTTCAGCCGGCATATTTGGCGCGGCTGGTGTTCCCACAAGAGCACTCAATTCCATCGGGGAAAATTCTACCGACTGCCCTGTACTGCTCTCCTAACGAATAACAAAGACTAGAGTTAAAGATGAAACGTATGGGAAAATAGTATCGCAGCCAAGTGTATGTTATTCGAAAGTGAAAGAAAAACAAGATGGCGTACCAACCTGTAGGCATTGCGTTAAGTCGACCATTTTGCCGTCATTGTCAGGGCACCAAAGTAACTCGTCGTCTATGAAGGGCATGTTTGACTCCTCCTTGGGCACCAGTGTGGAGGTCAGCGTGAGGGTTTGCGATACGGGGACCGGCATCGGGACCCGTACCCTGCGGCGGGGCCTCTTTAGCCACCCCCGCGCTTTCTAACATCCAAAACCACCGCCGATACGTCCCCACTTTTCGCCTGTTTCTTTTTCCGCTCCTCGGATCTTCCACTCCGAAGCTACGCGGTACACTGATACCCCTGGAACGGACAAAATTTCATTTCACCATGAAATTAATTTTCCCCGCGATACGTTATTTCAATTAAGTTTCAAAATTACTTTCTCCCGTTACGCGGCACGCGCAACCGTCGATTCCGTTAACGGCCGTCGATAGCGCTGCTGGTCGTATCCGCGCTAGGTTAAGGATCGATATTCATCGATATCGAGATACGAGTCGACGGACGAACGATTTAATTATGGCGGACATTGAACAAACTCGATCAGTTGGCTCGTCGATGCGAGGCAAAACGACATTCAAATAATTACAAGTTAATTCGTGTAGCAGCGTGTAACGGAGCACGAGCAACGCTCTGGCATTTCCATGAAAGTGAAAACACCCGAGTGAAAACTTTCTTTCTGGCTTGTAGGTTGTTTCACTTCCTGTGCGCGTAACCTCACTCTCCTGCCACCGCTGCCGTTGCATTTCTATGCAGCTTCTACACGCTGCTGTCTTTACGTAATCCTTAGCCGCGAAAGAAAGTTTCTATCGTTGCGAGGAGGTTAACATCCTCTGGGTTCTACCTATTCAAATATCGCTCGCCAAGACGATGTAATCGGGAGCAACGCGCTACCGCAAAAATTAATCGATTAAACCCAAATTAGTACTTTCCTAATGAAATGTTCTTCTATCTCTTTTTTTTACGTAACGCATCAATACCTAACGGAACAAAGATTTCTACGTTATTCTTTTCTCTAGCAAACAGTTTTTTATTTATGTGCGTCATAGTGAAAGCGTTAACGCACTTGATAGGCAAATATATTCGTAACCTATGAAATTCCAACTTTTACTGATAGAAGCATACATTTTCGTATCTAATTTAACTAAAAGTATGCATAAAATAAGAATATTCCTTTTAATCGTGGGAATTTCAAATCGCGCGGTGAAAACAACGCCAGCCAGTGGCGTTATGGCAGACGACGAGAGCAGTTCGACGTCCGACGAAAGTCTGGACGTGAAAAGTGTGAAATTTGATCCGATAAAAGCTCTCTACTCTTCAAAGATACAACTTTCGTCCTCGAAAGCACCCATTTACGACAATGTATGCAAGTTCGAATCGGTGCTGTTGGGTTTGGCCGCAAAATCGAAAGTGCGTATGCCTCGAAACACGTGAACAACGCTGACCTGCTATCGGCTGAGATATAGCATCCTCTATGTTCCCGTTTTGTTTTAATGGTTTCAGAAGAAAAATATAACGGACACCGTTGCGCAAGGGGAATCCTCTAAACGGCGATTTTTACCTGAACAAGGTAAGGTCTGCTCGATTCATCGCGTTTCAAAACGCGTCGTTTAATTGTCATTCCGGAAGAGTGAGGTTAGACTGTTTAATGGAACCTTCGGATGCTTCACGAGAGATGGCGACCGTGTGAAAGCTCTGGGTGCCATCGGGAGGTCGCAGTTTCATTCATGATAACTCGCACGTGGTATCAAATTTCAATATGCTTACGGTTAGCTAACACGAACGGTGTGTACGTACGCGGAAGTGGAATGGGGAAGTCGCGTGAGAGTCTATGACGGTTCGCAACCCTTTTTCACGTCGCGAAAAATATACCGCGTGACCGGTGAAATTTTCACCAAATAAAAATACGAAATCTGTTTCTCTCTCGAAACGTTTCGAATGGGTTCGAATATTTGAAAATCGGAAGTAGCGCTATTGGCGGATCGCGTCGCGTCGGGCTCGTCATCGAGTTAGATCGCTCCATATTCGCGAGATTCTCGAATGAATCATTCGAGCGTATTTTTTTATCCGTTTCCCCTTCTATTCGCCAGCTTCGTTCATTCTCTATAGTATCCTAGATATTGGCACATTTAATTTACGATACGGGCAAATACCACGAAGGTCGTCGGTGTGTCTAACGCATACTCGCGCGTGCACTCGCGTGGAATTTGACCTCCGCGAAAGTGCGTCAACTGGTGGAATCGTCGCTCGCTCTCGTTTCCTTTTTTACCGCGTTTGTCCTTTTATCGCGTGTCTGCGTCGCGAACGATCTCCGATGTCGCCGAGACCTTCCCTCGGGTGGTGTATTGTGCAAACGTCGCGGAATTCATCGACGGCCTAGAAGGTCTCTATCCCGAAATGTTTCGCAACCGCGGAAGCCTTCGAGGAACGAGCATCGCCGCGTACACGCAGGGTTATCGGACGTACGATCGTTATTTTTTCCCTCCCATCACCCGGTTCAGGACAACCATCATTTCTTTGGAATAAGCATTTTTTGAAATCTCGTCGCAAATGTTACACCGTAGATGGTTGGTCGTTGCGGGCGGTGGCGTTACGGGTGTATTACGTCAGACGAGGCGAACTGGCCTTTGGTGTCGGGTCTGGTAGCGGCGCGTTCTAGGCCTCGTCGAAACTTGACCGAAGCCCTGGCGCGCGTCACTTCTTAACCGTGATTCTGACACGGTGCCAAACCGAGGTCGGCTTAGATTTTCAGTGAAAGTGGCGCGGTTACCGAGCCGCTCGACGACGAAATTTCGGCACCGCGAGGCCGTGCACTCAGGGACGTACGTACTCGGTTACCTTATGGGGGCATGGAAAAGAGAATTAAGGAGACAGCGCGCAGGGTACTGAAAACAGGGAACGAGAAAGAGGGAAAGAAAGGGCCGAAGGGGTTTGATGTTCTTTGACGATAAACGAAGAGAGAATGGTCGAGTCCTCCCTTCGTGCGCCACCGGGTAGCCCGGGGGTATGTATCTATTGGCCTGCAGCCAATTACACCAGGCAGCCGATAAATCACGGATCCCTGACCCAGTGCAGTTTTATATTTACAGGGAACGTTGATGCGCGCGCGCGCGCGTGGACACAAACACCAGAGTGAAAAAGAGCGAAGAGGGGGCAGCAGTAGCCAACGTGTGGTGCTGGTGCCACTCGCCGCCACGGCATTCGCCTTGTCTTCTCTCTTTCTCTCTACGTGTGGATTGTATAGGGTTCTCTAGTGATAGGATTGATGATACTCGAATCGAAAAATATTGGAACCTCTTGAAACGATACCAAAATCAATACCAACCCTACGGTAGCCAAATGGATAGGCGTACTAGATACGATCCTAAATCTTAGAGTACTTTCGTTAATTTTTCGAACCTAACAGCGTGCTCGATAGCGGATGAAAATTCGAATACTAGCACCGATAGTATCGATACGGTATCGGTCCCAACACTATTCTGGTCGTACGACGATGCACTCTCGCGCGACACCGTGGTAGAAAGCAGCAGCGGCACCGAGTTGGAAAAAGACGCCGCTAGACGAGAGGGCTTCTTCCAAAGGGGGTGGAGAGGGGCTGCCCGTGGGACTGTATGAGTGAGAGGGGTGGGGTGTAGCGGCGTATACGTACGTAATGCAGCACTTGTTGCGCCCGGGCGTCGACCTCGGACTCAACCCGAGGCTCCGCGCCGGACTGACCGTCTTCTTAGACCGAAAATTTTGCGCGTTACATCGCGTAACCTCGACGAGGTCCGTCGACTTCCGGTCCCGACGCTTCGCGGGAAATTCCAAGTATCCTTCGGAAACTGTTGGTCCGCTCTAGAAAGCACCGTTACGGAGAAGGGGAGAAAGAGAGAAAGTCCGCGAGAAAGGTTAAGAAGAACGATTTTATCAGGAAAAATGCTGGTATATTGTTGTAAGTCCCTCGTCGGCACGATATCGAAGAGGATCGCGGGCGCAACGAGAGTCGCAGCAGCACTTGTTGCGTCCGGACGTCGACCTCGGACTCAACTCGAGGCTCCTCCAGCTTCGGTGGCCTCCGAACACGTTCGGCCGGAACTCTGATTTTCATGATCGCGGCTGCTTGCTTATGTAGAACGTAATCGAACCTCATTATCGTCGCTTAATTCATACTCTCTCGCGTAACGTTCGTAATCTTGAGCAGAAGGTTAGGTTACCGAGCCTCGCGGATCCATATTTTCCTTCTTAATCTTCTGTAATACACCCTGGCGGTGTTACGGAAACGGAGAGAAAGTTCCGTCGAGGAACCGAGAGTCCGTTGGAACAGCGGCGAGGCTAAGAACGATCTTTACCCGACCTAAGACAACGCTTACGTAGCCTCGGTGATAACGACGCGCGGTCCGTGAAACGTTAGAAGATGATGGCCTGGAAGTTGATATATCTCTCTCTCTCTCTCTCTCTCTCTAGACAACATTCTATTCTACTAGCCGTCTTCTGCGTTATTCTGCCTTCTAACGTTCGCCAGAGGAACGTGCTAAGCCATCGACACACCGCGTGTCGTTGGCTGCCATGAACGCGATGCAAAGCAGTGGACTGCAGTCGTTCGCCTCGAGTAACGGAATACACGTCGCGCTGTCGATGTTTTCCCTTCGATTCTCCTGCTGTTGCGCAATATTTATACGCGCGCGCGACGCGTGCATCCACACACCGCTCCTCTCACCGTGCACTCGGTGCACACACCACCGACCTAGGGGCATATCTCTTTCTTTTCTCTTAGCTCGCCACCAGGCCTGTCAAAGCTTTGTCCAGGGTCATCGGATACACGGAAGCGTTTCTGCTCGATGTTGAATTTCTTCGGAGAAAGATACGGTGATCGTCCACCTAAGGACTGACCGTGCCTAACGTTGCCCGACTTTGGTAGCGATCTAACGACACCGTTAGGCGGCTAAGCCTGTTGATAATCGTTATTTCCGATCGTGATGCGTCTTGGACGTTGCATCGGGACACCCGGTAGACTGGACGATCCAATTCCTCGGCCGTTCGTGTGCACGTACCCGCCGCCACGACCTATCCCAACGTAACAGATGACTATCGAGCACGCTGAAACGGTAGCGCTTCTCGCCCTGCTAGAATTTAGAGTAGCATCCTCCGTTTCTTTTTCGCTCCGAGCATTCGTTCTCTCGTGGAACGAGTCGTTTCTATGAATGGAGCCGATCGACGCGTGGATCCGTGTCATATTTCATTGCTGAATTCATCGGGAAACGAGAGGAAACGATAACCGGTTCGACAGTCTTATCTAACTTTCGTCGAAACTAGAACTATTGCGGAAATTCAAGTATTTGGATACTTATGTCTTTCAATTGAAATTTGTCAACGTAACACCGTATTGTATGTTCATTAGCCTCACTTTCTCTAAATATTGTATTAAGGTACCTGTAGCCTTTGCTACATAATGCTCCGATCGAAATCTGTGAAGGAACAATGCACGAATTTCACTGAGATCCATTGTTCGATGTATCCGACGATCGACCATTTCGTATCGAGAAGATTGATCAAAGATTTGCAATAAATCTGATGGTAATTAAAAGGTGGAAGGTGTGATTCTCCCTTCGATCATGTTTAATTGAATTCTAAACGATTGATTAACGATCAAAGAATTGATAATTGGTTTTCAGTCAATAACCGGGTGACATAAAAAACTCTATTAATAGGCATCCGGCCGGTAAAGCGTTCGTTACGTTCGTCTATCATCGATTCTGTTCTCGAGGAAATGCTATCGCGGCAAAAATTACCCAGATGCATCGTTGAGAATCTGTGATTCTCGATTGAACGATGCCTCCTCGTCGATCTACTTTTTCTTCGATCCTGCGCGTTGCTCGCTTCGCCTCCGGGGTAAAAGTGATTTCTCCTTTCTTCTGGAATCTCTTAACTTTCCTCTACGAGCCGTTCGCGCAATCGTCCACAATTTCCCACGACTAGACCAGGAAACCCGGTTGCGCCGTATGAAAACACGACCACGCGACAATTGTAGCGTGCACGCAACTGACTTTTCTGCCGATCGAATACATTTTCAGACCTAGTTTTTCCAAATTTTCCCAAGTACCTGACGTAACCAGAATCCGACGCCTCGAGATCCGTCATCCTCGGAAAGTATCGTTTCAGGTGTTACGTGAAAACAAAGCGCACCTCGTGCAACGGCAAGCTCGAGAGAGGAGAGGAAGGGAGAAGGGATCGAAAGGGCCTGGTCGCAAAAGTAACAGTACCTTACGGATAGTTCGCGTAAAGCAAACTCGCGCGAGTCAGCTCGTTTCCTCGTGTGCGTGTCTTCGCGTATGTTCTCGTGCGCAACACACCGTCGCGGTTTCCATTGGTATACACCAGCGAAAAGAAGAGAAAAAAAATACGTGCGTGAGTGTGCATAAGGGAGCGCGTGCGCGCACGTGCAACTCGATGGAGCGTAGGTACGTGTCGCGTGCGCGAACATACTCTCGTATGTGTGCCTATACGTGTTAGCTGGTGTGCGTGTGTTGGTAGAGAGGTCTGGTGGCTGCTCGGCTGCCTGCCTCGGCTCTCGGGTGCGCTGCCCGCCAGGACGTTGAACCCAGCGCGACTCAACCTGAGGATCATCCGCGGGTACAACCAGACCTGCTACTACCACCTCCTCTTCGCTCCTCCATCTCTTTACTCCCCTCTACAAGGTGGCTCGCGAGGAACGTTCGGTTAGCGAAACCGCGCCGATTTTTACGTAACTTTGCAACAATTTTTTGAAGAACCATTTTAACAATTTTCCTGAATTTCCTACTTTAACCCTTTTCTAACTCGTGTCTATTAATGATCAAATTAACGAAGAAAGTAAATAATTAAAAAACTTCTGATCCTTCTTTGAATTCAACTTTCTCGGAAACAAATAAAATTTTATCTTTCAGTTTTAATTAATTTTCTCAAGGAAGAATCGACTTTTTCTCAGTATAACGATTACTAGGACACCCTGTATTGTAACTCTCCTTCTCCACCTCCGCTACCGTGGCTGCTTTCTCTGTCTATCTTCTATTCTATGCTCTTCTTTCCCCGCTAAGCGATATTTCGTTGGCCGGCACACCGCGAGGTGGTACCCGGGACACCCCACCTGCCCTCGCGTACTAACATTCTCCAGGGGCCGTCGTACCCACCTGTATAGGATCCTCGCACGCACGCACGCACGGTAACAATTTTTGCAGGTAAACACGCATGTGGGATACGTGTGATGCGCGGTACGAGCAAGGTTTGTGGATACCGATTACAAATTTACGATTTTTTAATACCCTTGAACTTGGACGAGAGGTAGCAAAATCGGAGTACGTGTTCTTTTGTTTCTTCTTTAATTGAAAAGTATCGAAGCAAGATTGGAGCCAGGTTGCAAATTTACTTGGATGCCATCTCTAACGATAACAACGCGGTTTCATGAACGCAGTTGCACGGCTAACGGTTTCCATCGCGTTTCACGCACGTGAACGCGCTTTATCCGCTCCGCGTCAGGCCGGTACATAACCCGAGGATCGAAAAACTCCTCTCCTCTCTCTCTCTCTCTCTCTCTTGTTCTCGCTCTGGCCAGGCAAGATTACAGGGAAAAATAATGGCACGTTGGAGGTGGACGAGAGCGTTCTCCGTGATCTCCTCCTTTCTCCTCCGCTGTGTTCCTCTTTCTCCCGCGGCTTTCTCGAGCGCGCAAGATCGTTCAGGCCGATTGCATGGTCGCGAAGAGAACGAGAATCAAGCGACTACGGTGGAAAGCGAGTATCGTAAACGCGGAGGCGACCCTTTCGTGGCCCCGAAGTATTCTTCGTTTCTATCGTAAATGCCAGATACTATCCCGGCTGTAATTTCGATAATCCGTTTTTACGATAGGGTAGTTTCTAATCTCGTCATTAGACGACGTAGGTTTCATCTTGGAAGGGGGTGGAAATACAAAGTCTAATTCACCGACGGAGTCGGGATTAATCGAGGAACTCTTCGCCCTGACGTGTCCCGACGCTCTCGTCGAGTTTCTTATTTTTAGAAATCGCTCGACAACCGGCTAGTCTCGAAAAATTGGCGCGCGAACCAGCCGCGCATCGTCCGCGAAACGGCGTAGCACGTTCACGACTTTGGTCGGCTCGGCGAGTCGGAATTGGATCGGCGGCGCGACGATAGTGAAAGTGGCGCGTGGTGTTGTACACGCGGAAAGGAATAAAGAAAGGTGGAAAAGAAGCGAACGGCGCGGCGACGTTGGCCTGGCCGGTGCCAAGGGAGCGTAGCCGAGCGTACCGGCTTTAAGGTGGATGAAAGTTATCGGAGAAAGCCCGATTGGCAGCGTCGATGATCGGCCGCGAGTGCACCGCACCGAGAGCCGCCTCTTTCCACCGACACCTTGCCAGAGTAACGCGTAAATACGTGTGAAGCCGCGCGTGTAACCCCGGCCGCACACATCGGCGAAATAAGTGCACTCGTGTGTGCACCGCGTACTGCCAGTATGCAGCCTTTACGTAACTCTGCTGCGGCGTTCCTCTTTCCGCGCCGCGTCGCCAGGGACGAATCTAGCCTACTTCGATCCCTTTCGATTCACCCAATCCTCTCGATCGTCGATATTTTTTATCATCATCGTGTAATAAACATTTCGTTCAATAATTCGCGGTGAAAGATTTGGAAAAAGGAGTGAATAGAGATTTCGTTCTAGCAAGTCGAATCGCACGCGTGATGGTGCTAGGTGGTGCTAGGAGAAACGAGGAAAAGGAAGAAAAAGTAGTAGAAGCACGCGGCTCCTATAAGGATGAACGATGATTTGTCGAGCGAACCGACGAGGCGCGAGGGCTACATAAATTCTTATTAGCACTCCGTTATGGCGGCCTGTAAAAATCTGCCAGGATAATACCGAACGCGTTCACTCGTTAGCCTGATAACAATCTCGACTCGCTGGTAAATTTAACCCCTCCCCCCGTGACTACCCTTTATTCTCCTGGTCGATTCTTCGAGCTATCCCGTTGTTTCTGCGCACGCAATCCATTCTAACCCATTCGTGACTACGTCTTGCCTATAAGACAACCCTTACACGAACCACCAGTTTTCTTAATCACCTCATGGTTTTTTTTTTTTTTTGGATAGATAACGCGAGACGTAGAAGGTGCGTCGATGGTTGCCCTAGATAGATATTATAGAACGCGTAAGGTGCGTCGTCGATTGCTCTAGATAGATAGCATAGAACGCACAAGGTGCGTCGTTGATTGACCTAGATAGATATTATAGAACGCACAGGGTGCACCTAACAGCTTCCGAATCTTATGGTATGTGCAGAACCCGTGGCTGGCAAGAAGGCAGGAAGAGGAGGAGGGCGAATCACCGAAGGGAAAAATGTTCTCGCGAAAATGCAACAGGCTTTCGGCCCGCTTGGAATACTTCATGGATACATGGAAAATCGTGTTCGAGTTAAGGTAGGTCTATCGATGATCTCAGAATCTGTTTGCCAACGTCTTCGTAACGAAGACAAGGTGAAACAGCATTCAAGTAATTTCGATTCGTCTGAATTGACTCGAGAGCGGCATGGAAATTCGAGGGTAGTCCTGCGAAGGAGGGACTGTAAACACCCACGCCTCCCATTTCTGTCTGATCCCTGGCGCGTCGAAGCGCACGCACACGGGGCTGACACAGTTTCGCGACCGGGAGAGACACGTGCACGAAGGTAAAGGAGGACTGAAAAAAGCCCCGAAAGGTACGACAAAGGGAGGAAAGGAAACTGTTCGGGTCAACACTCGTCACCATGGATACGCGCGGGCCCTTCTTCGTGTCTCGTTTACGCCCCTGATCATTCTCTTCCTCGAACAAGGGAGAAAGACAAGGTTCGAGAAAGGGCCACTCTCCGATCGAGTACGCCTTTTCACCCTTAAGGAATGCCAAGAGAGAAAGTGCGCTAACGCGATCGCATCCCATAAAATCAACGGATGGTGCAATCTTAGCTTTCTTCCTCTTTTGTTATTCATCCAAGTAACGTTCCTGCTTCCGAGGGTTGTTCGATTAATTTCTTCCGTTATCGAAACGCTATTTGCACTGTCATAGCACTCTACTCTGATGCGATCGCACCCCTTAGATTCAAGGAGTAACGCTATGGCTGCTTTGTTAGGAATTTGCAACGAATCAGTTATTTTTCAGTCTGGTCACCTCGCGAGCAGAACATTCTTCGACGGGGAAACTGAATATCGCGTGTGAGTCAGACACACGGCGATCCGATGAAATCACGTGAAGACGTTTCTGGATCGTATCAGTACTCCGAGCGAGCCATTTTTCTCGCGGTCGGAAAATAAATCAACGAGCAAGGTCTTTGTGTTTTATTTTCATTTTCCTTCCATCATTAGAACGAAGAGAAATCGCTCGGTTGCGTCGCGTTGCGTTGCGGTGTGGGCACGCTCTCGTACCGACGAATCGGAACGTTATGCCAGCGAGGAAAGTAGGAAAAATTCACTTCCTGCCTTCTCGAGAGCGTTCGCAACTTCCTACTTCCATAATTAGCCGAGCGTTTGGTGATCGCTGGGGAACCAGATTTTCTGATCGACAGTAGGAAGTCTAAAGCCTGTCCCGTTGATTTCCTGAACCGAAATCAACCTTCTCTTATAGGCGAATTCTCTTATTCTATCGTGGAAAATCAACTTGGTTGCATAGGAAAATCTGAACGCGTACAGACAACATTCTTCGAGTAATAATAGTATTAACTCTCTGATTAAAACCGGCGCACGTGACGTTTGACCAGTAAAAGAAAAAGAAAAAAAAAAAGAAAGTTAATAATCATTAAATTGATGCAATTGATCTTCCTGCGGAAGCGCCACTCAAGTATTCGATATAAGTATTCTCAACGAGCGGAATCGAGTCCCTAATTAAACTTCTTTCGGAAGCGGAGCCTGTCTAACGAGAGACGGTAACGTGTTTCTCGATTTAATTACTTTCATTGCCTTTCATTCGCCACGTCCGTCGTTCTTCCAACGAAGAACCGTTCGTCCTTGGTTACAGATCCTAATCTGTAACCTTCGGATATTTGCCTGCATCCTGCAAGGAGGATTTTTATCCTCGCCGATCGATCGTTCGACCTTCGATTACGTCTCAAATCATCGAGGAAGAAAGTGGTATTGCCTTTTCCTCGGGATCTGGTCTCATCATCTTACGATTGCAAACGTAATATCAAGGTATAATAATGCGCGATTGCGTAACGAAAACACACGCAGGAAGAGAAGAAATAAAAAAAATACGTGTACATCGATTTCGCGCGAGGACAATCATCGATCATCGTTACGCCATTACGCCTTGGCTCGTCTTTATCGATGATTCGATGGTGTATTATCGAACAATTTTATTCTTCTTCGATTTCTTAAGTAAAAAATCATGTTAAGATTCGCATGCATAAACATTTTAGAGAGATTAAAAGGCAATTCGGTGCCGGTAGTTGAAGTAACCCAGAAGAAGCGATGATCTTGGCTCGATCTTGCCCGATGGAGTTCTAAATTTTCCGGTCTAATTGAAATCGCGAACCAAGCCTTGAGAGGTTCAACCCGAGTGATTCTCGATTCCCGATTCGCGATCGTCGACCCGCAAGTTTCCACGTTTTCGATCCTTGGACCGGCGCGCGGCGATTAAGCAAATCAAACAACGCGGTCGTCCTTCGCGTTAATCCTGTCCCGTTGGACCAGCAAGGATACGCCACGAAGGAATCTTGAGGACTCCTAGAATCGATTCTCGATCGCGTGACGATGCCGAACATTCTACTATTTCGAATCGAATCGAATCGGAGGTGTTGAAAGATTAGGATAAAGATTATTCGAAAATTATACAGAGATAGTAGCGAACATCGAACGGATAGGTTGGTAGAACGAGTAAGAGAAGGGGGAGTCAGAGTCAGAGTCACGCAATTAGTTTTCATTGCGACAAAGCCGGGTACATATATATCAGTGCGAAAGGCATTGAAGGGGGCCTTGCCATGGCCTGCACTTCCGCGTATCAGCCTGTTATCTTGTCTCGCGGCGTATCTGCGCGACAAACAACGGGCTTCGCGCTCGTTTTCTCGTAGACACGGTCGCGCGAACTGTCATTGATTGAATCGTCGCGTCGCGTCGCCTGGAAAGAAAGAAGCCAGGCCAAAACACACTCGGTACTTTCTTCCAGATGTTTCAGAACAATACGTGTCTTCAACGATCTGGGAACGACGACTTGAGAAATCTCTAAAGATAGAACAGGGTTATTCAATCCTTTACCAGCTATCCTCTTTTATATATCGGATCAAATAGTATTCGACGAGATTGACCCAGGAGGCTCCGATTTAAAAGGAATAATCGTTCGTCCTTTGTGCCGAAGGTCTACACGAGGAACGCGCGCGGCATAAGAGGACACGTGGAGGCATACGTGGCTGCCTTCGACAAGCACTGGAACCTCGCGCTCGAGGACTGTTTCGAGGTTTGGACCCGTAAAGTCAAGAGGAAAGCACCAGCTCTAGGTATATATATTTTATTTCTTTCCTCCGATCGCTTTGAATTCCAAAAATTACGAAATATTTGAGACTTGGCAATGAACGCGCGTTGATTCCCTATTAGTTTTCGGCATTTCCGCGTCTTTCTTCTACGAACGACGCCATTAATGTCGCGCTAGGAACATCTGCGATGAATCAGAAATCATTGGGATGCTAATACGGTCTATAAAAAGCAGTTGAAAGCTGTAACCTCCGACATTTGTAACGTGGCTCTCGATTCGAACGAGACGCGTTCGGCGCGATACGGCCCTGAATGAAAAAGAATTGAACCTCTGACAGGTATTCAAGGCTACCGGCTTGACGAGAAATTCTAAACAATGTCGCGGGTTCGATGAAAAATCGTGATACGGTGAGCAGGTAAAAAGCCACGTTCTTTTTTCTATCTGTTTCATGGACTTTCTTATGGAACAGCCACTTTCAGGATAACAAGCAAGAAACGTATTTCTATTTTTCTGATTGTGCAAGATCATTAACGCGTTCAAAGTCGATCGACTTATTTCTTTCTTCTATTGAAACATAGTATTCAGGTTCATTTCAATGGCATCTGATGTGACATTCGATTCTCGAATAGAAAAAGTTTAATTGTAAAACAATTTAATAGTATAAAGGTAGTTACTTAAAATTTCGACATTTCGATTAATGAGTATGATTTTTAATGATCTCAGCTAATTCATCTGCAATAAGCTGATATTTTCACCAATTTCTAAGAGGAATATGTATATATCCGTTGATCGACCTCGAAAGGAACGTTTCCACCGTACAATATATAAATCAGTATGCAAATTTTCAAATTATACATAATGGACGCGCGTTTCTGGCGTGCACGTTCAGAATTTTAATACGATGATATCAATAGGCGTAGTAACACCGGTCCCGTGTGCTCTTCGAGACCCGAGCAAAGGTTCAATTTAGTCCTTCCTACACTGGTCTGGCCATGAATGACTCCTACTACTCTCCGCTGTCAATGGAACAACGTTTGCATGCATCTTTTTCTATTTACGCGGCTCTAATTGATGCACGAATAGGGTACACGTTACTTTTCATAGCCACGGCCTCGCTCTTAAAGAACCGTGAAACGTTGTTACATCTGTCTAACGTTTCGAAACGTCATCTCCCTGTCGGTCGATATCGTATTTGTCTTCTATACTTTAGACTTTCCATTCGAACACGATAAAAATATGTCTGCCAGCTGTCCACACAATAAAACGATTCGAGGATCGTTCGTCAGAATTGATCGGATTAACAACCTTTTGGTAAACAGATTCCATAAAAGTTGCACTGGCGAACGCACGTGCCGACTGGCTAACCACGTGAATGAATGAAAACGTGTGCCGAAGGTTGTAGGGTTGTAACATGCGGCAGAGACGAAGAAGGAAGAAAGCGGAGGTGGAGGCGGAGGTGGTGGAAACGGAAGAGGAGACGAGGATGGAATCAAGAGAGAAAAGGGAGTAGTAGGAAGAGAAGGAGTGAAAAAGAGATAAAAGGATGAAAGGAGATAGAGTAAGGGGTCTTTGGCGTTGGTTGAACAGAAGGAGACGAGTGTTAGAGACAGAGAGAGAGAGAGAGAGAGAGAGGAAAAAAGAGGGAAACGAAGGACGCAAGGCACATGGGCCTTGTATCGAACGTAGCAACCACTACGTAGTCAAGGTCGGTCTTTGCCCCTAACGTTAAAGGGGCGTCCTAAGGATATATCGCGAGGGATACGACGAACCCTTCGCTATCGTACTTTTTCTACATCCATGTAAATAAAACTGGTTAATCACTCGGTCACTATTACGAAGCGTTCGTTAACCCTTCAATTGCAAATTTTAATGAAATAAACTACTCGTTAATACGGAAATCGTTTGTTTAAACAGTATAGGAAAATTAATTAAAAATCGACGATCATTTAATAATTTCCAAACTCTGACGAGTAATTAAATCAATCAACAACGAATCATCTAATAAAACTTGTTGTTACCGTTCTTATTGGTTGAAGAGTAAGAAGGTTATCCCCAGGAGAAGAGTAATCATGGTACAGTAAGAGTTCAGGGTTAGTTGGCCTACTGACGCACTTTAGGATATCCTGAGGGGGTCGAGAGGTCGTTGATACGAGGTAGCGAGGGTGGCAGGCCGAGCGACCTTGAAGAGCAACTTCCAGGATCGATGTCTGCCGAGCACACGTGTCCCAAGCGACTCCTCGTGCTTGCCTGCTCCCTTCTAACCGTATCGCCCTACGCCCTTCTGTTTCCCCTTCGAGCTCTGGCGGACACGTGCCAGCACATAAACAACCTTTCGAGAGTTACCTCGTGACCCGTCGACATTCTCTCTTTTCGCGGTTTCTTCGTGACGTCAACCTCTACATTTTCTTTCTTTCCTCCGTTATACTACTCTATCGATCTACCCCTTGCTTATCCTACGACCGAAAAACCCTCGACGCAAAAACGTTCTATTTCCTTCCAACCCTTTGAAATTCAACAAACCAGATTCCATCGGCGATCGAGATTTTAACTGTGCTATTTTAAAAATATTACAAATTTCGAAAAGGTGTAAAAATCAAAAGTTGTGTAATTATTTTTAGTAAGCTCCTAAGGTCTAAAAAGATCTACTTTCTGATTCTAACTGATGGGAGATAAGTGTTTGAAATTATTTGAAATTGTAAATTATGCGTTAGGTGGTAGGGGCACAGCGATCCCGAAACAAGAGGACAACGATGCCGCGCCCAAAGTGGTCGTGAAGAAGATCGAGGGAAAGAAGGAGACCTTGGAGAGACACGTGCCGCAAATGCTACTGAGGGGAGAACAGGTCGCTATAATCGTCAAAATCAATTGAGTCAGTGAATACGTCCTGGCACACTGGGAACGGACACTCGTGACGTCACTCGATGCCTTCTCGACGCATCAAAACGTACAAGCTACGATTTACAATCTTCATTGTACAACTTATTTATTTTTTCTTTTCTAACCGTGCGTTTTCGTCTTTCCACGTACGATACCTGTGGCGATTTCGAATAAACGTTTACAAATGTTTCCCCCTAGTTCTTTGAATCTATCCAGACACCCGCGACCGGTGTGAGTCTACGCTCCTGAAATGGCACGCGCAGAAAGTCGAAACCTGGAACTTGCCTAGCTCGTAAACTTTCTCGCAATGGGCGCAGGAATTGTTTTCGAAAAGAAAAACTGATAACTTTTGAAATTTATGTAAACGAGTGTTAATTTTCAAAAAGCTCCAAATTTCAAGTTCGGAATCCTTGGATCAATGTCTTTTCCATAATTTAAAAATTAATCAATGTATTAAAGATATTAAAGACTTATAAGGAAAAGAAACAGCAAGATACCTCGCTGGATGGATCTTGCTAATCCACAGCGTGACCATCGACAAGGAAGTTGCAGGAGAAGAAAGTAAACCCGTAATTGTTCGACTACACTCTGTCGCTGCTTTAGAGTAATTCACCGCCACGAATGGCTGCTTTTTTTTCCTGGTTGCACGTTAACCATCTCTCTTTAATGTGCTCGTGGAATGCACATCTTAAGAAATAAGAAAGTTTCGATCGATTATGCGAAGATGCCAGCAGAGTGATTTCAAATTTACGAACACCGTCGTACCGTCTATAAATAAGCTTGATCATGTTTTAAAATGACCACGTAGGTTTAGGAAGACAACGATGAATACGATAAATATTTCCTAGCTTCCTTCAACGAGCTTTCCCATTCCAGGAAGAACAAATGAAATCTTAAAGGACACGATATTCGCACCAGTTTCCTTTCTTACAGCTACCTATAATTACAGTAAGGATTTTTCTTCTCTAGCACGATATACCTAGGCGAGTCTCTTTCGTTTTCTACGTCGCAGAAAAGTGCATCCACATCGTGGTTCGTGCCACGGTGAAAGCAAGAACCCTGTGGGTCCCCCTTGTCCCCTAGATTTACCCAAGGGGCGCACAATCCCGTGGAGGCCCTCTCACTTTCGCTCTCCGGAGAAAGTCTGCCCGTTCCCCGTCCCACCTCCTCGTGAACGGTATCCCCCCGGTTCTCCAGGTGTCTGACCACCACCTTCTGTCCCTCCTTTCGTACACGTTTCCTCGACCCTTCCTCTAGGCCGCCCCTGATTTTGCTAAAGCACTTATGCAATTTGCATTTCTTTCTACATTTTTTTTTTTTCTTTCAATTACGGTGCCACTCGCTAATGATTCACGCGAGAAAATTTTTTATTTCTTTTCATTTTCGTAAATTGCACGAGCGTGTAAACCAAGCTTAAGAGAGGAACAGGGAAAGAGAGTTAAGTCGGTTCCTCTCTGTTCCTCCGTTCCCCTTCGCGCCACTTGTGCACTTCTTCTACGGTGTGCTCTCGAGTCGACTGGGGGTTAATGCACTCCTAGAGCAAGGCATAACCTTAGCCAGGGCCCTGCAGAAGCGCGGGAATCTCGGCGATGTCGGATACGCCGTGCAACGCGACTGTAACTTTAGTTTACGGAATCGGTATGGTTCAATAATCGCGGTACCGGAAGATACTTTGAGAAACGATATCGGTAAAAGAGGACCCTCGACCATTCTGCAACTGGCCCGACACATGGTATGGCCGATAGAAATTTCATTGCATATAAAGATACTCGCAACATTCGAATTGTCGTTTCTTCGATAGTAGTCGGAATAGTTGCTTCTTATTTCTCGATACTTCAGTTTCGTACAATAACGATTCGAGGGTAAAGAAAGTAAAGTCGTACGAAGTAAATTTATTCCACGATTCTTTCCTATCTTTCTTACAAGAGGACATCCTAAACGTCGCGTTTCCTCTTCGATGATGGAATTGAACGCAAGTAGAATTTCTTTCAAGTGTCGCGCGTTCTTCTGCGGCGAGCAGATACGAGCTTGAAAAATGCACGGACGACGGTCATCGAGATTCGTGGACGCGAAACCTTGGGTCTTATTGTCTACGAGCGATAATTGGATGTACTTGGCTACACAGTATCACGGTCTCCGCGTGTATGTGCGCGTCCATGCCATGCTAGGATAGAGAGCGAATAGTTTATCTCTCGTCCCTATCGATCTGTCTCGCTCTTTAGCGCTAGACGATAGAGTATAGAGGTGTACGACGGTCCAGGGCCGACTAGACGACCGCCTTGGAGGCGTAATGACGATCGTAGAAACTCTCGAGGCCGGTCCACACACGAGGTTCGAGAGAGTTTTATGAATGCGCGAACGTGATAGGAGATTCGAAGAAAGACAGACAGACACGCATCGATATCGTACAGGTATCGAGTTTTAACGCTACTCTAACGTTACTACGATCCAAGAAGCCGAACAATGATAACGATAATCCACCGGATAAATTAGGATGGATTCTTTTTTTTTTTTTTCATTCCGCCTTTTCCGCGAATTTGGCGGGAAATCACCGTCGCGCACGAATTTCCGTGTTCCTTACGTAGAAGTCGTTCCCAATCATTTTATTTCAACCGAGGCCGTCACGTTTCCTTAATTATATTATTCCAATCGACGCGTTTACCGGGATTTAAACTTCGGAATTCATCCGGTCCCGGGAATTATTTAATTTCGTTCAAGGCGTTCGATTTCCCTCGATTTCGCAACCAGTCAACAACGTGTCGCATCCAAAATATTTACCTAAGAACAACCACGTCGATACTCCGGTGTTTTAACAGCGTTGCAAAACGATTTGCAGTCCATAAACAAAGCAAGGCCGAAGAAGCAAAATGAAACGAAACCGAGAGACCTCGGGGAAAATTCCAGATCGCGATCTGTCCTCGAATTTAAACGATAATGAGCAAAGAATGAGAGATTAACGCGTACTATGAACCAACAGTAAACTTCATTGTTAAACGAAACGTCGATCATTATCTAGACTCGGCTATTCTATGAGAAACCGTTCTTCTATAAACTTAGTTGCAATCACCGGCTCGAATACGATAAGATTCGTCTATGTCTTCACATTTCGCGAAAATGACCGTCGGTAAACAATGATTTCTGTCCGAAACGATTGATTTATGCAGAAAACATGACGCAAATCAGAGAACTCTTCGTCGCTCGCCAAAGATTTGGCGCGAAAGTTGGTCCTTTAATAAATCCAACGCAGCAACGGTCGTGAGTAAACGAAGGAAAAGATTTCCTCGCGCGTAAGTCGCGTCCATTGAAACGAGCCAAAATCAACGGGAATCGCGATCGGCAATTGATTTTGAAAATTGAACTTCGCGGAGATGGTCGCGCGTGGGCATCTGCCCGCGTAAACGCGTGCAAAAACACGCACACGTGTTTTGTTCGCGGGGCGAGGTGTTGAAAATAACCTCTTAAACGTCCCTGACGAGGCGGGAATGTTGAGTTAGCCGCGAATACTGTGTTAGCTGGTGATTTGCACTTCCTAGTCGCGGCTCGTACGCACCAGCAACGCGTACACACACTGATATGCATTCTCTAAGCGACGAGAACGCACACAGCCAGGTGAAACGTATTCGTACGATGCAAGGTTCTCTGTGTCCGGTGTAAAACTAACAATAATAATAAGGTTGAGTCACGTATGGGGCCTTCGAGAGCAAAGAAGGGCCTTGATTTCTGCCCCGGGCAAGGCAAAGATCTCTTTCTCTCTCTCTGCCATTCTCCGTCAGCCGATCGTTTCTCCTCTGGCTCGATTCGACGTGCTTTTTCGGTGCTAACTACGCGAACGGATATCTACGTCACATAGAAACCCACACTCGAGGGCAACCTGATCGTAAAACGGTCGTTGAAATCTACACAGAGACAGTCTTACGAATCGGCCACGAATAATTGATAAGCGACCTTGCGATTTAATCTATTATTTGGTACTGCTTTTCATCGGAACATTGGAAAATTATTGTCTTCCCCTTTTTTATCGCGTGGGACGGTGTTTGATCTATAAAAACACGTTTTACAATCCGTGTCTACTCGAACAACGGGCCTGACAATAGCACGCGCGAAACGCCGTCACCTCGGTTGATTGGCCGACAATCGACCAGCAACTCGAACGATTAGGTGCTTCGATCAATCTTCGAATTTGAACAGCTTTTGGAAATATTCGAACGTTCATCGCGAGTCGATAGGAAGGTCATTAACATCGGCGATCATCTTATTTATTACCAATTAATTGGTAGTACCGGTTAATTATGACCAATTCATTTATTTCATATTTTACCTTGGCGACAGGTTTGATTTATTTTCAGAAATGAAAATTTTATCGATGACAGCGAGATCGATTGAAAAATTCGCAGCCTCATCTAACGACTTCATCCAACACGTACCAATGACAAAATGTTCTCTGTGTTGTGATAATTACTATGTTTACGCGGTATCGTAGAGACAAGCGCGATCCAGAGCAACGTTTTACACGCGATTATGTAAAATATACACGGCGAGTGTTAAACAGTACACGTTTTCAATTATTCGCTCTGACTGGATACGAGTACAAAGATCAATTATACTGCTTTTTAGCGAAGCAACGTTTTCTAACTGCATGTACAGGATTCCAGGTAAGAAGCTACGAGTTACTTAGGGATAACGGCGTGAAACATGCATATTCATACTGGAAATAAATAGAACTTGGTATACGATCCTGGTCCCAGTTACATTTAAAAATAGCCCGTCGCTTCTGATATAACTTTTTCATTATGAAACCGATACATATTGTCGCCTCTGCAACCCGTTTCCGTGCACCGTTGAAACCGGTTCAGCTTGTAAGATCTCTGTGAAACGATCTCGTCACACATTCTCTCGTTTATTCGAAATTCGATGATCCTTATCAAATATTCGTCGAATAAGAGCAAAAATCAAACGATGATCTGTTAACCCGGATCGTGCCGAGTGCTTATCATTCGCGTTACTTCGTCAGAGAAACGTTTATCAGAATCCCACCCACGCTTTTCGCCGATTTATTTCCGCCTTTGGACATTTAGACGTTTACTGGCACATATTCTCGTCACGAGTTAATATCTGCCATTCAATTCCAGACGAATGAATGAAAGCTTCAACTCCGATAAACGCATCGTACAGGGAATTTCAAAATTGATAATCCTGCGGAGTCATGGAAACGAAAGAGAAATTCGGGTGAAAATTTTTCAACTGAATGGTACAACAATCTCGCTCGACGTAATGTTGGCTTGAACGATGTGCGATACAAGACACTCTCTACCCTTTTGGCAAGATTCTTCAAGACGAGAATAATTTAAGCCTGCACGTGTTGCATAACGAACCCGAGGGAAAATAAAATCACGGACAAACAAAGGAAAAACCGTGATTCTCGGCAAACAGGTCTCTACTCTTTCTTTGTATTCGTGGTAGAAGAGATAAGAGAGAAGCACGTGCGTCGAGATACAAATCCACGTGGTACCACGCGATCTTTTCTAACAATTAAATTGTAAATTTTAATCACTCCTAAGGAGCGAATCAAGTTGACGGCCTAGCCGCGTGAAAGCGATGATTTATCAACCGTCTGCATCGTTGCAACTTTTATTTTCTTTCAGATGTTCGTTCGAATCTCACAACTTCCCGCGCCGATAATGCAATCGTACGAACAACTCGACAGTGAACGAAATGCACGATTGTGTACCTTAATCGTACATTCTGCTGTTTTGAAGGTAAACTGTTTCTCAAGGCGAGGATAAACTCAGCCGACGAATAATTGTTTAATCGACGCAGCAATAACATTTGATTCAGCATTATTCTTACCTCGCGCACCGATCGTGAAGAGAAACGAAACGGAGAACCGGCCGTGCTAAAGACACCGTCTTAAATGCTTTTTCTTTTTAATTGGACGACTGAAGCAATACAATTGTAAACTGGCGTGTTTATTAAATTGAAAGAGACCTTTACAAAACGATCACCAGTTGTTATTTCGCTAAATAAAAGACTTACACGTACTGCAAAGGTAAAAGAGAAGGCAGGAGTAGAACGAAGATTGCTTCGATCCGAGGAAAGAATTTTCGTTACCCTTGACCATGACCGCGTTTTTCATGGTCTCTATGGGGCGAGCAACACACCCATCAGGGAGAGGATCGCTATGGGTGTTACGTCAACCGAGCAGGGTCTCCGGTGCCCTGTTCGAGAAAGGTTACGACCAATCTACAACGTGTCCGCGAGACTCCAAGGTTATACCGTGTGCTACGTGTGAAGCAGGGGCGAGATTATTCGGAAAACGCGTGTGGTAGGTGAACGTTTGAGTAGGGGACCAGGTAGAAGGAGAAGAGGACCAGCACCTCGAACCCCCTCCTCTATGCTTGCCAATATACCTGAGAGAGTCAAGGCTCTGGCCCAATTCGAGTTCGTAGACCTAGGCCAGACACTTCCAGCAACGAATCCCGTACCCGAATATGCCTCTCCTACTACACCTTTGTTCCTATATGCTGAAACTACTACTTGACATTGCGACTAAACAGGGATAGTTTGGATATGATAATACGATTCTGAGAATGAGGCTTCGAAAAGTCTTAAAGCGAGTGTAGAAAGGTTTGACCTACGCGGATTCTTCAGCTTCGGCTGTAAGGTCATTTACTTTTACCAGGCTACCTTCAAGGCTCGTGTATCCCCTCGTTCTTAGGGCTTGAGAAGACATAATGTTCGCAATACAGAATACGATAGAAAGATGCAGATGAGGGATCTATCTGCAGGCTGTTTGAAAACACAAAGAAATGCACTCACGGATGTAATTGATTCGAAACAAGACGTTATCCGCGGATCATTTCCTTAGCAGACATCTGCTAGGTAAGAAAACATTTAAAAGATTATAATGAACTAGTGATGTGCGGCCCGACTGTTTCGGGTCAGGTCGGATAAAGTCGGATAGATTCTTATGTACTTGTTAATACTTGCAATAAGCACGTGCAAAATCTGTTTTATGTGGAAAAATAATACTTGGAACGGATTTATTTAAAATGAATTTCATTCCATGATTTTGAAATACACCGATTCGTCCGAATCTGCCCGACTTTATCCGACTTGACCCAAAATAGTTGGACTACCCGACTGCACCCCGATTTTTTCCGAGCCCGTAATATCGGGTACCCGCACATCCCTATAATGAACGCATACGATGCACAGGCTCGTTCAAAAGATATCCTATAGAAGAGATCATTATTTTTGGATGTCGCGTATGTATAACAAACTCGCGCGGCCGAGTTGCGCGAAAACGTAAACACAGATGCAGACCTCGCTCTTGAAAGCCAGACACGTTGCATACATTGCGATCTTATCGAATCGGTAATTGCTGTCATTCGAAAACAAAAAATTATAGAGACAAAAGGTGGATCGAGGCGAGAAGAGACGTAGCGATCCATTTAATCTCTCGCGATCAATTCTTATCTCCGATGCGCCAACGGTGCAACGGAAATGCAAGAAAAATGCATCGCGCTAACGTCGATCGTCGCGATTGAAACGTACACGCGTAGTCGAACAGTGGACCTCGCGATGCTAGGATACAGATTTTCGTAATTCTACGGCGTTAATTCCCGTAAATATAGGAAGCGCGGGATACGCAGATCCGCGTATGCACTTGTGCGCGTATTCTCGTGCAGAAATAAGACGCAACTATATTTCGTCCAAGTATTTTCAGCCTAGGCCAACCTTCGGGGTCTTCGAGCCATCTGTCTTCCTCTTACTTTTATTTCCTCCCTCTATCATTCCTCCCACTAGATTCTTACGTACGCTTGGCTACAACTCAGAACACACTTCGTGACTCTTTAATATAGTTAAGAGGTTTATAGTAACGCGCGTTTCGCCTTCCCCGTCTCCCTCTAATCTATCTGTAATTCTCTAATACGACTGCTTGTTACGTGGCGACCTTCGTAACACCCAGGGCCGAGGGCCAAAACCGTCTGCGGTGTGTTTAGTATCGCGCCGGTATACGTACGATAAATATTGAGATGCCGCATCAGCCGGCTGAAGCTATAAGGGCCCTGTAACCTCGCGCCCCATATAAACCAACGTCCCTGAAGTTTGGTAACCACGTGGAGCTCTTCGCTATCTCCTCTCACCTATCGGCCAAAGTTTACGCGAACTTGGACATATTTACGAATAACGATTAATTTTTCATTACGATTAAATATTTATCGGCTACCTTTTAATTTACCTTCCTGTCTATCACCCTTTTTAACGCGAAACTAACGTATTCATGAGAAAGATAAGGATCTATGCGTGCATCGACAATGTTGCATCGCTCGGTTATCTTTGCTCGAATCACTCGATACGGTTATGATAATTTTATATAATCGATAGAATAGTAACGCGAGCTACAACCGCGCTAAGCAAGAGAAGGTGGGAGAAAGGAAGATAGAAAGAGAGGTATCGATTCGTAAAACGCTATTTACAATTGCGTTCATAAAGTGACGCAGAAAACCGAGCATACACCATAGAATTTAATCGTTTTTATGTAAACCGATATCTCGTGGTACACCGAACCATAATGCGTGATCACTTCCTTGATCGTATGCGATTACCGTCCGGTTGCTTATTTTCACCCCGGCCGAGTCCTGCCACCGCCGCCGCCACCACCACCATCGCCATCGCCATCACCACTTGGCGAGATTCGCTTTTACCCGGTGAAAAGATTCCGTTAGGTAATCCCACACAATCCGTCATTCGATCGCAACGCTTTCATTTAAATCGCTATTTATTGCATCGCCTCTAATGCTTTGTCAAAGGAAATCGTGTAGGTGGCGTACAGGACGCCTTTGAATCTACCGCCATTTTCGTTTATACATATACAAATCGGACAATTAAAATTAATCTCCTTTCCCCAGATCGTTCGAAAGAATCGATATTGATTTCCCTTACCTTTGCGTACCGGTTCAAGATAGCCGATGGGGATACGCGGAAACGCGGGTAATACGGGTCGGAGGACGTTCTCCGTTTCTGCACACCGGTTTCTTCCGCACACACTCTACTACCGACGACAGTTCCTCTTCCACTTCGATACAAACTCCACTGCTTACGACTCACCGAAAACGTAAACAAACTCTGGTCGAGTCGAAGCGCGTCCACAATGACCGGCAACTATCGTATCAACAAAGAATCGAAACGGCAGGAGATAAGATAGAACCGAAAAAAAAGAAAGGAATGCGTGTCCAAGAGAGCAGATCGCGTCGCACGCGATTCGCGGATGCGCGCGCCGACCGATGCGCCAAACGATGCACTCGCGATTGTCTTCAACTATCGTTGAAAATGTTTCGTCTTTTATCCGATAGCGACGATTCTCCACATATGCACCCGTGCACAATTAGTCCGATACGAAACGTATCTTGTTCGTAACACACTAATAGACACCACAAAGCCTAATTGAACGTCCGATCGGTAAGATTTCGCGGTACTGACTGACTGACTCGAGTGACGCGCAGTCTCGTGTCGCGAGCTACTCGACCGCGGGAAATTCAGGAAGCTCCGCTAAACTAATGCTGCTACCCGCGATTATGTTCGCGGATCCGTTTCACGATTTCGGGTGCTATCCGTTCTTCCTCGTCCGATATTCATTTACCGCGGTCGTGGGGCGTGGAGGGGTCGTCGACGAACGGATTAGAAAAGGAGGAATCACCGGTAGACGTAGAAGGAAGGAACGAACGAGTCTTTGGCCGAAGCGCGAAGGAACACTGAACGTAATGCGCGAGCGGCGAAGCACGGTTTGCCTAGCCTAGCCGCCACTAAACGCCACTATCCTAGGTTAGACACGCTCGCGACACTCTCCCTCCCTCTTCACCCTCTCTATCCCACTCCAACGAGCTCGCGCTTCTTCCTCTGTCGCGCTCGCGTGCTCTTACCGTCGATCCATCCTCCTCCCGCCTCGCCGTCTTCCCTCTTTCTCGCGCACAACGGATCTATGTACATAGAGTACGGGGGGTACACACGCCGTGTGGATTCGGAGCGGTACCACAGTGGGGGCACGTAAGGCCATAGCCACGGCCACCGAGTCGCACACTATCGCAAACGAGCAGCAAGCGCATACGTAGACGCAAATACACGTACACTGGCACGTATACACGTGCCGGTTCGCGGTAACACACTGGCGCAACCGCCTTGGTCGCTTCGTATCTCGCGTGCGCGTGCGCGAGCGCACCGTTCCGTTCCGTTCCGTTCCGTTACGGAGCCGTAAGAACGGAGTCCGTGCTTGCTTGTCGCGCGGAACCATTTCATGGGACTATTTTATATTATGGGCGAAATCGCGATGATTTAACGAGGAAACCTTGTTTCGCGATCAATTATAGAGAACTGGAACCGTTTCATTCTGATAAGTTTTTGGTACGATGTAGTCGGCGTCTGTGTTACGGGAATCAGATTAGACTGTACGAGTATGAATTATGGATAGAATGTTCCACTGTACCAATATCTCAGGCAAATATGTTTGTACAGTTGTAAAAAATTAACTATTTTTAAACGAACGCGTTCTTATTTGCTGGATAATGGGGTCATTTACCTTAGACTGTGCACGTAATTTGTTCTATATTCGATAGAGGTATTCTAGTCGGTGCACATATGTATATCCCGGGAATGTACGTCTTCATGAGCCGCGAGGGTGTACGATAATGTAACCACCGTGCGACTGAATGCAATAAGAAGGGACAATGTGTCCCTTCGTCGATGTCTCGTTCGGTAAGCGTGGTCAGAACGCGTTGGCATTCAAACGACTATTTACGCGTCTTGTTATTGCGACGAACAGCACACGCGCAGCTTAGCTCTATCGAAATCCCGTTGAAAAAAAATCAGACAAAGCCGCAAATCGTCCTTCGCGTACCGATGAAGATAGCTTCGCGATACTTTGCCGCGAAACTCTGACGCGTTTCGCTTCGCGAACGCGATGAATTGGAATTTCTACGTTTTCCAAACGCGGGACGAATTTAGATCGTAACGGAAATGCGATCCAAAGGACGCGATCGCCTCGTTATCGTAGACAAACACGATGCACGAGTGAACGTTAGATTAGAAGGCTATTAATGACCCGTTCGCGTCGACGCGATACGAATGCGCTCGCTCTGCGATGCATTTATCACTGCGCTATGCAAATTACGATGATTAATGTTGAAACGTCAAGAGTGAAACATTTCGCCAAAAGTTTGGAAACTTGCAATTTTTCAGTAGTTAAAATTATGTAATCCCTCGTTTAACCACGATGTCTAACATTTATAAATGATAAATAACACGGTTAAATTAGACTAATATCAATGGAAGTTGGACAGATCGTGTGCGGTAGGGCCGAAGGGTGGAAGCGAGTAGTACAGGTCCGAGTTTGGTCAGACAGGCAGCGTTTGATCCCAGGCGTTCACCGGTTTGGCTTATAACTCGACGACTGCCACGGATGGCAGACTCGATTTCCGAGACTTTCTAACGAAAGTGCAAGTCTTTTCTTCTAACCGGCTACCATGCAACGCAACCGTCCTCGGCAAGACTTTCGCGCGTTTTCCGTGGTTTCCCAGCGAGGACGAAAACGTCGAACGCTTCCTGGCTGACTCACCGTTGCGTCTCTTGTTAGAAATATCTCGATGGTCTTTGATTCAAACAAAAAACCACAAAGAACCGTTTTAATTGGCACGCGTTCCTTTGTGCGCGCGTAGCTATCTTTCGTAGAATTATTTAATTAGACAAATAATCTGGAAAAGGTTTCACAATCTGAAACGTCGATTAACCTTCCGTTAATGTATCAGCATCAGTACAGAATATTAATTAGAATTCGAACAGTCGCGTTCGTCGAAAAGTTAAATGAAAACGGAAAATTGAATGGAGGAAGTTGTTCGGAATGAGTTCGACCTTCGTATCGATTCGTGGGTCCCAAGCAAAAGGTATTCTAACATTTAAACGTACAGAGGTGGCTGCCTGCGGCACACAGTCAAGGTCTCGGCTCGTCGACTTTGCCGTGACATAAATATTCGGGGGCCTTTTCGGGCCCACGTTCGACAAACAGAGAACGCGTGAACTTGACAAGTCGAAAGCTAAAGAGAGGGACAAGGAGCAACGAGAAAAAGAGACGGGTGTTTCTTGTAATCGTCCATCGGGAATGGACGACCCTGAGAACCGCGAGATTAAGCCATCATCGTCATTCTCGAACGGAAACATTCTCTCTTTGCCTATCTTAGCTCGCCTTCTATTCAGGAAAAAACAAACGAGGGTCATTTAATAATTAAACTGAATCGGTAACCGAAAGGGTAAGACAATTTTTAAAGGGGGTTTCCCTGAAAACCTGAACGAATATAAAAAGAATCATGGTGTTCGGTTCGCTTACTGATTAAAACCACAGCACGCCCAAAGCGCACACATACCTCGTTATTTATGCTTCGTACACTAGGACTTAATAAACTTTCACTGGCCTCTCACTGACTTTACCAGACTTCTCGTATTTTATCGCGAAACTTGGAGCAACGAAAACGTGGATAACTGTTCGTGTACAATAACTATAGACACCCATATCTATCTATCTCTAGCTGGCTCAGTTTCGAAGCCGTGAATTTTGTAGCCTCTGTACTCCTCCGTCCCTTCGAACGTTCTGACGAGACGCACTTGGTCGCATCCGAAAAGAATTAATGGATTCTAATATATAAATAAATGCACTTCAAAGACTTCGCGTTCCCCCACCCACTTCCGTTTCTCTTCCTCTCATTCCTCAAACGTGGGACGTTGCCCCATTAGCGAAGCAGATATAAGTGCTTGCGAGAACTCTAGTCAATTTAACGAGGTTAAACAAAAAGAAAAGGAGAAAAAATGAAATCCTCTCTCCCTGGTTCTGACGCCAGAAGTACGCGTACGGCTTCTCTAAACACGAGCACAGAAACGCTTTCGCGTAAAACATTGCCGTTCGTGCGATCACTCTCGCTTTTCACCTGGCCGAGTGACAAAGATTCCGTCCGATAGAGAAATAGATTAAACACGCTTCTTCGAAAGCGTTCGCCAATTCTCTATGCTATTTCTATCGATTCAATTCGATTTACCGTCGCTTTATTCTTTCTTCTTTCATATCACCCGACCAGGAGAAAGTATATTACAGAAGACTTTAACTTCGAAGCTAATGAATTCATCAGCGAGGCTAGCTATGTTTTCCCAGTTTTAATATTTCACCGATCGCTCGTGGTACTAGGCTTAAATTGTAAGACACCGGTTCACCGAGTGACTCTCACTTTTTACCTTCCCGAAACCGAGTTACGATCGCACCTCTCTGCTCGATTTGGCCCCTGCGAACGGTTCGACCGACCGAGACCCTGCGGTGTTAACGCACCAATAGTAGGCCAGTGTCAGTCAACGACATCGTTTTGATGGTTACCCAGCAGATTCGAAGCCTGTAAAAGGCGGCTGTGACTATCGACGAGTTCCTGGCCGGTTGTCGAATGGCGCACGGGGCCACTGGCCAATATTTGGGCCAATGTTAACGCTGCCCTCTGCGTGTACGCCGATTGCCTAATACCGGCTCGACATATGTACCCTATAATCAGAGATCTAACGATCGCTGCCGTACGATTTTGCCTAACTTACTCGATTCTAGTATCAAAACTAAAGTTTATTTAATTGACTTGCAATGCTAATACAACACTTTGAAAACCTCGGTCTGATTATCTCTCTGATAAACCACGAAGTAAACTAGCCATAAGACTTAACGACTTCCCTCACCTCCTGCGTGCAAAATAATCAAGTCAAGATGAAAGCGTGTTAGCGTTCAATGAGGCGAGTTCGTGAGCAAAGTCGATTCAATTTGAACGAACCGTTTCACGATCGCGGAAGAGGATGAGTTGTTCAGCTCTGCGTTTGGCATTTCCAAGTAAAATTATCTAACTCGATCGTACGAGCGGCGTGGATTCGAGACTTTCAAAATCTCGTTCTTGGCACTCGATCTACCTGCTCGATGACTTGTAACCATGGTCCTTGACAATTCGCACGTGCCATTGTGCTTTCTCATAGCTGGCTTCGGCCAATTTGCATTATAACTTCTCTTTCTAATAATACACTATCGTTTTTCGAACGTTTCGAACGCACCAACTTTGATCGATCATGGAGCACGCGATAAGCGGTGTTTCTTTTTCGTTCAGACGAACAACGAGACAAGAATTGACTTGCGTTCGTTCGCTTTTAATGGCCGTGTGCCTGGTGACCCGTGGTGTAAACTAAACCCACCGGAGAAAGTTGCCAGATACTTTCTCGTAGCTCTGTTCCCTCTTGCACGCTGCTCGATGCAGTCATTTTTAAACAGTTCCCGGTTCGTATCGATACGAGTATTCGTCCGATTTGATCGGTAACGTTTAAACGTTAGAAACAGATAAATTCGTATTAGAAATTTTACACTTTTCTCCGTTCAACGAACAGATAAAGGAACAGAAACTTGAAATTTATATACCGGCAGGCAATAGTTATAGTTAACCTGTATACATATATGCGTGGAATAACTTGCATATTTTAGAGAGAAAACAATTTTGTTTTGTAGAAAGTTTTCTTCGCCTATGAGATATCAATGCACGAATGGAGATATTTAATTACTGAATGTTTCAGAACTTTTTTTGAAGCGGTTCATAATTCATGGGGTCTTTCATGATGAAATGAAATAAAAGTTTGACGAATCAGCTAGGAGGTTTTCGTTCAGACGACGGCGGCAGTAATATCACAATGAATTGTATGGATGTTAGAATGGATCAAGAGAGTTGGATAAAAATGTCGAACCATTCTTGGCCAGTGTTACGAGCTCAAGACATTCAGCCGCTTCGCGGACCAGCGAGTTGATTTACTCGTTCGAGGGAACGAACTCGCCCGCGCTTCCATACATACACACATCTATACACACGCACACACAATCGCCTCCTCTTCAGAAAGGTATAGCCGTGGCTCTCTCTATGTATAAACCGAGCTATTATACTCGCAGGTACATCGCTCGCATAGTCGTCGAAGGAAAATCTTGGTCCTCCTACGCCTGTTCGTTAACTATTCATGCGAACACCACGGATAACCCGCGGTCGACCGTGATGAATTGGAAGTTACACGGTTTGCGAGGAAAATAAAAATTATTTAGTCAGCCTCCAGGCGAATAACTCATCCGTTTCGACCGTTCTATTTAAGATAAACCGCCATGGACTCGGTTAACTCATGATAATGAGCAAATTCCAACAGCTATGCACGGAGGGTGGACAATTAATAAATCTTCGAAACGATTCGCGTTTCTTACTCCATCGTGGAAGTAAAATTAACAAACTCTTCTACGCTATAAGAAAGCGAAGATACACAACGGTTGAATGCGATTCAATTCTTCCGTCGGTTGTTCTAAACAGAGAGAAGCAAGATTTTCGTGGATGCATCTTGGTGGATGCAACCAACCGTGACGTAGCTTTCATGCAGCAAACCCTGTGACGTCACTCATTCGATGACGTGTGGTCAACCGCGGTCAATGCACCAGGCCGACGTTTCTTGCAGGGCACTATAATGCTCGGTTCACTGGCATCCTCGATGTATGCGTTTATATACGTGCACATAGCTGCACCGTGGTGCATGTACGCGCGTTACACCGCAAAATACCGGGTGTTCATAAAATCATCTCTCTGTCCGCGTGCCATACCACGCGGAAACTTTCTTCGAGTTATCCCTTTCGCTAAGCTTCATGCTATTCACTGGCGTTTATCAATGAGCGTAATTACGCGTTCTCGAGGAACCAAATGGTAATTGGAAAAATCTCATTTCTAATATCAGCAACTGGTAAACATTCTTCGAACGAACCTTGTCCGTAAATTGAACGCTCTTAATACTTATTTATGCGTCCCTGAATAATCTTAATAACGCGAACCAAGTTTATACCCTTAGTTTTAATGTATGCCAGTCGTATGTTTTTCACTTCAACTAGTTTCGATTCATTGAAGAGCCGACATCGGTCTGGAGCACACGATCGCGTCCACGTTTAGAAATTCATAATACACAACGTCGCTGGGCGTCGTTTGAAATTCCAGCAGCGTTCATCGCTTATGCCAGCGATCAAAAATTCATGCACGTCGTTGACGCTGCTACCCTATATCCCCGTTTAACCACGCTTAACTTCATCGCGTTTCCTCTTTCGCGCCTTTCTACACTTGCGATTAACCCAACACCGGTAAATATTTGTATAATAATACGTGAAAAGATTGGTAGAGATCGGTCGACACTAGTAGTAGATGACGCGAATTATCGGGCAAGTAGAATGGTCGGCAACGTGGTCGGCCAAGTTCCGATAATCGATGATCGTGCACGCGCGTGCCGTACGCTATTCAAAAGTTACTTTTTCTCCTTCGTCACGCGTGACCAATAAGAGTTAATCTTCTGTATTTTTATTAAAGAAAAATTGTTGCGATTTATACCGTTTCGCTGACCGATAGTTGCCCCGTTTCATAATTAACACATTGAAATTATTGTCACTGGCTATTATTTCGTAATTAAATGTGGAGGTAAAAGAATCTAAATAAACTTGAATAAACGAATTAACTCGTGACCGGTCAACAATGTGTTAACAAATCTTGATTTTCGACAAAGAATTGTTCGCAGAACAAATGCCTTACGTAACACGAACGATTTTACTTTCGACTTTGTCTTCAAACAAAATATAAAAATGGTTTCCTCTCGTTTAACCGTATCTTATCAAGTTTCATAGAATTTCGCGCAAGAACCGAACGCCTTTGGTCGATTCTAGTACTCGAAAAATCGTGCAATGGTGTCTAGAAAGCATGCAAGCGAAAGGAGGTGTAACGATGTTGCGTAACAACCGCGAAAAAGCATCGCAGACTATTAATCCTCGACAATTATTACCGTGGCCGCGGCTACCTAATATCCCCCACTTTGTTAACAAAGAAATACGAGCTAGCTGTGTGAACAACCGATGGACACGCTTGTCTTCTTGCTTTCTAAAATCCTTATTTACCCGCTTGCTACATTTTTCTTACGTTTCATCTACGCTATTCGGCGCGAACTTCTCGAACAAACGTAACGCCTGATTAAAATTCCAAGTATCGATGAATCTACGAAACGTACAATCCTTAAGGTGCCGAGTGGTAGCGATGGTAAATTGAAAATTATCCATTTTTCGTCGTGATAATCGATGAAGAGGAATACACAGGGACGATTATCGAGAGCATCGTTGGGTCCAGGTTTGCGATAGAAGGAGAACCGAGTGGGTAATGCTGTACTGTTTGCGCCGGCCCTGCGGGGTCTCTGACCGCCCGTCCGCGCCTCTCAACTCGACTTGCTTGCTTGTCCATGCTCTCTGTGCGGCCTACCTACGGCTTATGGCTAAAGTCACGTCTCTCTTTCCGTCTTTCCTGCGACACTCTGTTGGACGAATTTCACGAAAAGCACACTTCTCCGTCGTGACAAAAGGGGAAACGTGAAGCACGACTCATTCCCTGCCTCGCCTAGACACTTTTCGAACATTCTTTCCCTACCCTATGTGCTCTCGATACCTTCCGCGATTCGCTGACGAAGCTTCCGGTTCGCTGTCTTTTCCTTCATTCGCAATTCTTACAATCCTCATGCTTTTAACCCTCTTCGCATCGGATAAGGCTACTCTTTTATGGATAAATATAACGAGCGAAGAATTCTTTACTTTTGTATCGAAAATCATGTCTCTCTGTTTAACGATTACGCAAATGCGTGCGCGTTTGCTAATTAGATCTGATTAGAATAATCAAACGATTCGATTCTGTTAATTTCACTTTTCATCGAAGCTGCGTTTTTACTTGTTATTTTCCTTTTTGCTTACAATGCATTGGAGAACGTGGTAGGAACGTGTGTATGCAACGGTTCGTAAACTTTCTCTGTAATTCGCGGCATATAGCCTGTACGCGTCTCCTCGGAATTATGATTTCCGCGATTCGTTATAAATATACGCTTTAACATGACGCTACCTAGCCATAACGCTTACTCGTTCTACGTAAACTTTCTGTAATCAGCTTGCCCGTTCCTTCTTAATTTCGTCCGCGCTTTCTCCCACCTCTTCTCTTCGTTCCGGCTGTAATTAACCGGCCTGCCGCGGGCACCATTAAAATTTTTAATAGAAATCGAAGAAAGCGCGAACGAGATCGCGAACCGTGAACGAGAATTTATACGAAGACGAACCATTGTGATACAGAAAGTAATCGTGTTAATTTTAACACACCAACTTCTTAATAATTAAGCTCCAAAATGTCTTGCTGTACGCGAAAATCAACGTATTTAAAGACGTTCGATACGAGATATGCTCTTCCGCGCATCGGGAAGAATTTTTGAAAATTTCCTTGAATTTTGCTGCCAAGTTTTCAAGTTCACGGAACGAGTCTTTTTTACTAAATCAAAGGAAGGTTACAAAATTGCATGACGACACTTGCAACATCCGGTGTGTCTGCGCTATAGAGCCGCCCGTATGGTTTAAATATCGAGATAAAGTACGAAAGATATTCTAAAGAAGAGTTAAATATTGACGCGATGTGGTTCGACTCGAACGTAGAATGTTACGAATCTATTTTAGTTCCAAGTAAAGGGATAGCTGTTCGGTTCGTTCCAGCGTGTTTTGCTAGGAACATAAACAAGGTACCAAGAATACTGGGCGAATAGAATCGAATGGGTAAAGCAGTTATCGGTTGTCGGTTGTTCCCGTGGCGCTCGAAAACGTCGCGCAACGAACAGAAACGGTGGAAAAGTTCCTCCAAGGAATTGGGTCGCTGCTGGTCATTCTCGGAGAACCGACACTTTTTCCACGACTGGCCGAAACTTTCGACAACGTCCTAGTCCGTCTTAAACCGTACGGTCAATGATCCCACCCTGCCCCGATTTCACCAATTTCGCTCAAAAAAGAAAAAAAAATACGCCTTCCAGTTTCGTTATTAACCTAAACGCGACGCACATTGCATTTCCGCTGGAAACATGGCAACGAAAAATCTATAAAAAGCGCCATGTTGTTTGTTCGAACGATACGTTTCGATTTTCCTTCGATAAACAAGCGCGATACTGTTTCGATTAATCGAAGTATAGTGGACCGAATGTAGCGTCGAAGTACGGTAGACCGAATCTACACCTAAAGTACACTGGACCGAAGCTACTCTCGAAGTACGGTGGACCGAATTTACACTCGAAGTACTATGGACCGAAGCTACTCTCGAAGTACGGTGGACCGAATCTACACTTGAAGTACTATGAACCGAAGCTACTTTCAAAGTACGGTGGACCGAATTTATGGTTAAGAACTGAAGTTAAGGATTTGAAAAAACTGTCATTTGACAGTCGTAATTCTGTACACGAGTCGAACACTTTGATTAAACAACACTGTACCGTAGTTTTATTTATCTAGATATCAATAGCTCGCTCTCGAATCGCAGTTAAATATGAAATAAGTCTCACTCACCGATCGAGGACGCGCCCGTGACATCTGGATCCAGCAGACTCGCAAACCCTCCTGCTTCACGGTTGTCAGCAAAATTATCGGTTGATCTGTCGGCTCGGTATTCAATTCACTTTAAGTCACCAACTGACAAACCACCCACACACTGCAACGCGCACCGTCCTTGTAGCAATTTCTCTCCGGTTAACCGTACTCTCCACGATGCACCGAGGGTTCGTTTCGATTCGATTCGATTCCGCGACAACGTAGCGACAATAATTACGAAAAGTACAATCGCAACCGGGTCGTCGTGTCCGTTTTCGGTGTCACTCGGTGAACAATTCGAACCGTAGATCGTTCTGTTACGTTCCGGCGGTTTAGCCGGCACGTGGTCGCGTATGAAACACTTTCAGCCTGGCGGTCGACAGAGCCCACGCGTCCCGTTTGCTTGTAATCGCGCGTTCGACTGAGCGGCCGAGTACTCCCGAAGTCCCTTGCTCTCGCTCGTGCCGTCTCTTCCTGCTCGCGCTTAGCCAATCGTCTCTCTCCTACGTTCGCCTACTCTGATTTGCTGTCCCTATCTCGCGGAGCCCCCACTTTTTCCTTGTCGCTCCAACCAACTTGTTCGTGTCTGTTCGCTCAGCTATCGCCATCTTCGTTGCACTCACTCTCCTTGTATTTTTTCTTCGTTATCACTGCCTCTCTCTGTCTCTCTCTCTCTCTTTCTTTTGGTTCTTCTCGCTCTCCCCTCGACTTTTCACCGTCTTCTAACAAATATGCTTCATCGTACGAATAAGAAAATACTCGATTCCAAAGTTTCTTATACGACGAATACGTATCGATTATCAATAATTACGAAGCATGAAACGATCCGATCGATGAGTCGATCATTTTTTTTTTTCACGAACGATCGTGCCTGCTGCTTCTCTCCCTCACTGTTTGCGCTTCATTTGAATACTTTCCCTGCTTTCTTTCGCGACATGCGCGTATTACGTCACGCATCAAGCCTCGCATAGATGTTTTCGATTGATCGTTTCCTATTCAGCGGCCAACTTCATTTCTCCCGCTCTTTGGGCTGGCACAGTCTTCGCCGCAATGGAAGATCCTGCGAGTCCCTAGACCGTTCGTAATCGTTCGAAAGAGAAGCTTCTCGTCCATCTTCCTTCTCGACACTCTCATTTTCTTCGAGCTGTATCACGATGCAGCGAAACGCGGTAGATTTATTATCTGTTACGTCGTGTAATGTCTTTTGAGGCAGGTTAGGGTGCTTAACTCAACATTAGCCGTTCAGGTGTACCCCCTACGGCGGCGGTGTTCTGCATTCTACCCGGTGAAATCGGTTGACGCGCGCGATCAACCTCGCTAAATCACTAGCCGAGCATTAACAACTGTTGCAACGGTATAGAACGTTTTATTGCGTATAATTCGCGTCGAACTCGCGCGACTCGATTAGCTTCGCGACGCTTTGCTTCGCAGGCAGCGGCCATAGCACGGAGTAGCGTCAGTCCGGCCTCTTACGAAGCGATCTCAAGAAAGGGTGGACACTGATATCGCTTCAAGGTCAAATGGAAGTTTTCTATGAGCTACATCTGGGCCAGTAGGTCAAGTCGATGTTAGAGCGACGCGAAATAGATCGTGCGTGTCGAAATTGCTTGCGTTTTCGTTCACAGATACCGTTCGGCTTACGCGTAAATTAAGAACCGATAAGCGACCCGCCCTATCGATCAATACGGAAACGTCGCAGACATCTAGATTAGATTTTATTTTCTGCATCGATTTTTATCAACAAGATTGCGGTTACAAATTTTACGAACGAATTGCAATGTTTCGTCGATCGATTCTCGGTATAAGCACTTAAATTTTCTACGCGTTTGTTCGACAACAAACGAACGAGGGATGTTTCTTCCTTCTCGTACCCGTGGAAAAACGGTAAAGATCGATCACGGCTATATAGCAATGGCGTAGTAGTAGAATCACGAAGCCAGTTGGATAATCCTTGTAGACGATACCATCTACCTTGAATGTTATGATTTATGCGTCTAATATGACCGGTATTAATTCATAAATCCGGAGGGTATTACCATCTACGAAACTCGCGATTCATAAATCCCGAGATTTATGCGCGCAATACCAAACACGAGATGGAAACGTTCGCTCGGTTGCCCGTGATGTGGTGCAGTTAAATTAACCTTGAAGCGATTCAATTGCTCGAATAAAATTACAAATCTTTGCTACTCGCTTCTTAACGTAGTGCCGTGATTAAATATTCCACGATCTTGGCGAGCGGTGGACAACGGCAAGAAGAAAACGATTTGCTCCAGTGGGCAAGTCTTGAACCGTTTTCGTTCGATTAAAAACTCACTGTGGCCGCCGGTAGCCTGATCGTTACCCAACGGGCCAAAGTATATTCGACAAAACAATTTGCAATTCCATAGTGACATCAGAGGCGAAGATCTTCAACCGTGGAGGAGATGGAGGTCGTTGCTAGAGGAGGTGGTGGTGGTGGTGGTGGTGATGGAGAAAGAGAAAGAGGAGGTGGAGGAGGCACACGGGTTCGCTTTTGCCTGAGCGTACCCGTTCGTTCACCCTAGCGGGGGCACCAACCTGGCTTTACTTCAGTTACACGCCGAGAGAGCCGGCGCTGTATATAGGTATATAATACATTCTCGCGTGTACTTACACCTAGTATAGGTAGGTATACGGAGTGTACAGAGAGTGTCCCGGTCGAGCATGATGTGGTTCCATGGCCCTTTACGAGCGAGGCGGGGTACCGACTTGCCCCGTTCTCCAAAGAGAAAGATGGAAAACGTTGCGAGAGAAAGGGACACGGGGCAGGCAAGCCCTTGTGGTTCGATCGCTTTGGACGAGCCACATGTACTTTCAAAGAAATTTTATACCCCGATATAGACGTTACCGTCAGTTGGGGCAAAATTTGAACGCTTCTTGCCAGTTTGAATAGTTTCGTCGATTCCATCCGATGAATTGAGAGCGCGTGGAACAAACATTTTATCCTCTCCATCCTTTTTTCTCTTTTTTTTCGTTTCCACTGTACATAATTTTCCGATGACGCGCAGTTTGCATTGCTCGGCTTGTCAGAAGGGTTCTTGACCTAACACGTGGTGATTCCGAAACGCTGACTATTCATAATAATGACGCTTATTTACTGGAGGATTGCTGAAACAGCTGAATTCACCACGCTTTCATATTATTACGATATTTAAGAATCATAGAACTATCTTGTTTTATATGCAGAAAATATTTATAATTTTTTATTTATTTTTTTTATATAATCTCAATATTATAGAGCTACTAAGTATGTGTATTTAACAGTTATTAATAAATAAGCTTAAATAATATAATCGAAAAAGAAATTTATAAGAAAGGGTTAATGATTTTATGAAGAATAACGACCGGTATGTGTGCTAACCATTCTAATGGACACTGGATCTGTTACTGTATCTGTTGGACTGGATCTTTGTTGTTGATGCGAATAGCTCACTTCCATATCAATTTCGTCTAATTCTTCTTCCTCTTCTTCATGGGTATCTGATTCCTCTTCTTCTTCTCCTTCGCCTTCTTCTTCCTCCTCCTCCTCCTCTTCTTCCTCGGATCCTCTGAACTACACATGATTCCATTTGTATGATATACAATGTCTATTTTCTCAGGAAAAGTAAAAATAAACTACAAATTAAGCGTATCGTAAACCCATCGTGTTGCAACCCTTATTTTTGTATATTATTTAAATCTCCATCAATTTGAATTTTGAAAACAGTACTGCTGTCGCTATCTGGTGACGAACGATCAAATCTAGCGGCAGATCACCGGTACTAGCAGAATTAAATTTCAATTTTCCCGTTTCTTGTACCGTTTAACTTTTTCCACTTGTTAAGATCCGTAAAAATTTCAAAAAAATACGTGGTACCAAATTATCTTCATCAATAAACAAATTGTGAAATATCAAATTATTTTCTATCATAGTTCAACAGTACGTCGCTAAATGGCGCTAATGGTATTGTTTTCAGAGCGCGATTAACCACTAATAGCATTGTGGTATAATATTAAATTACAACTGTAACAGTATCAAGCAAAGTAGGTTTCCCTAAGGAAAATGTTCGCGGTCCTCCTCGGAGGCTTTCCCTTAACAGTTTCCTTAAAGATATTCCAATAAAAGTAAGGTTAACTTACATCACTGACTGTTTTTCCAATCGGAATGTGGTCATAACCTTGTACTCGAACGTGCTCTCTCTAAAATAAGTCACAAGAAAGAAGCAATTAGTAAAAATTCATTTATACAGTACCCATTTACAATAATTCGTCAGTTTATAACATGCGTACCCATGCTTGATGTTCTGCTTCAAGAGCAGCCACTTCGCTTTCGTCGTCGCATGGCCTGTCAGCATTAAACCACAAAGGATCTGTGGTTCTGGGTTGTAAATTAGGCCACAATGGCATAATAGACATAATGCAACACGAAATTATGTACACCAAACACTGGCACTGTCGATACTTTAACTGTCAAATTACGCAAAATATACAAACGCCGTGCGCATGCGCGAAGCCCATGTGGATTTGAATTCTGCGCATTTCGTTCTGAATTCAAATCATGTTTCATACTTTAACGTTATAACAATGAATATTACAATATTTCGAAGGCAAAAACTATTTTAAAATCCTTCATAATATTCGCACAAGTTGAATCACTGAACAGTGAATTATGTATTGCGGTTTTTTATTACTCCCAGCTACATTCTAAAAAGAGCGCATGCATGGCGCATACTTTTTGCGCCATCTATTGTAATGGTACGGAAATGGTCCCGTTGCTGCTCTAGTGTCACGTGTTTACGCGCCGAAACCATTAAGCCCAACTCTTCGTTATTTTACATCTACGGCGATGGACGAAGCCGTGAAAGTTGTGTGCAGTTTATTAATGGATCTGTGATAGACTGTTTCACCGTTCACGTAGAGAAACCTGCGAATGTGTATTTTTTTCATTCATCATTATTACACGCAAGTATTCTCATAGAAGAGAAGTATTTCCCGTGACATAACCTCGATTTTTTAAAAAAGGTGAGTACTAGATTTGCTAACCTTTCGTACATAAAATTAGGGCACTCTGATGTAATTATTAGAAAGTGACATGATTGTTTTTCAAATTCAATTAATCCTTTCTATTCGTATATATTACTATCTTCGAGTTTCATTACATACTTATATTGACAGTTAGTTTAATTAGTAGAATGTAATAAGAAAGAAACAGGACAGCATTGTAGCATTGATGTAACATCTGCATCTGTTTTAAAGACGATCGGTAACGCGTTAATATTTTCACTTATTCTTTCAAGGAAATATAGAAAGTATCGCACTTTCAGAAAAATAAAAGTACCTCGATTTCTTTTCTTCAGGAATGTATGTAAACGATACGTGTTACGGGTACACGAATCGGTGATAGTTCTGACTGATAAAAAGTGAATGTATCATTAAATTCTCCAGTCGCTATGTGACTCAACTCCCTTCTCGTCTAAAAGTTTATGAAGTTTCTCTTCCCCATATCGAACATGACTTTATGATTCAGTGTTTGCCATACGAACTGGGTATAGATTGACATTTTTGTCCAGAAACCTCGGATTCAACCTATCGGGTTAATTAATCACAGTTAACTGTCATCGATTCAATTGAAACCAATATCGTACGCTCCCGGTTCCCTTTCAATTTTCAATCTACAGGATGTTTGAAATAACAACATGTTCCGGCGTCGTAATGGAACTAAATGGGATACGTGGAATAAAGATGCGCGGAAATCATTGGAAATCTATTTTGTCTCACGATTTCAATGATCCGTATACCTTCATAAAAATTAATCAATAATCGAAACATCTTCTGGGAGAATGATATCGCGTGGTTCTCTCCTGGAAGCTTGGTATTTCAATATAAGAATTCTTGAGCACCATCATATTGTCGACAATGCATTCGTGTAGGATTTCACGCCTCACTTTTCACGTATACCAGATGGATTACCTTCCTACGCCGAAATTATTTCATCATTCCTCTAACAAAAGATAATTCAAACCAAATTGCTGAAAAATATTTTCGTTCACTTTAATTTGCATTGCAAACGGATTTCCTATTTTTTACACTAACGCTTATCTCTACCGCTTATTTTAATCACGCGTGATTTCTTCGACGAAATTGCTAACCGCAGACAATAATGTGTCGCGTTATCAGAGTGTTCCCCTTGTTTTCAATTCTTTTTTTACCAGCTTATACCGAATAAAATTTCCCTAACAGCGTTGCCTTTTTTTTGTTGAATTTCCATGTTTTTTCCTGCTGCCGTCGAACAATGGCGTTTGTTCAGCTTGTTCAAGGATAACGAAATATAAGGTGTAATTACCTGATACATACCGAGCGTTAATTTTAAATACACGAAGAATGGTATTCCAATTACCGTGCCTGACAGACATGGAATAAGCTTCTGTGATACCAGAAATTCAATGAGATTGTTTGTAAATATTACGATGTACGTACTGGGGGGACTATTCTTCAAGGGTACATCGATAAACTGAATCGGTTAATCGAACAGTAAGATTGATCAGTCCCTACAAATAATCAGAATCCATATCTAACATTGAAAATAATGTTAGCGGTGTATGCTTTCACTTTTCGAAAAGTAAAAATAAACTTGTTATTTTCGAACTTATCTTTAATCTAAAATCCTCGCTTCACTTCCTTGTTATATTTCTTTCCGTGCAATTATGCAAATAACATAGCCCTCCTTCGATGAAATTGTTATCACGTTAAAACGTAATGATTGCCTTCTGCGTAAATATGTTGAAATAAGAAAGGTAAAAATATCGTTTCCGCAGTTTATTGTTTCATGTATTTTCTCTTTCGTGCCTCGGCAGAGAACGGAATGGTAAAACGAACGCCACGTAGGATATTTATACAAATCAAATATTTGTTCATTATGGATGAACGATTAATAACATGTACAAACGAATCGTGACGAGTTTTCGTGGATTATCGTTTTCTGTTGCAAAACGTATCGCATTTCTCTTCCAACAAGGAATATCATTTTCCCGTTATGTATGCACAGGGTGTCCCAGCCCAAGAAGTGTGACAGAGCCGTTATTCTTTAACTATTAATGATACAAAAAATTGTTGAAATTGCACGGTAAAATGGGAACTATGTTTTGGCCGAAGTAATAAAGTTGGCAAAAGTCAAGTTTTACCATATATCTTTTTTCAGATCATGTGATAGTACTTCTCAAGACGAATTCATTAAGCTTTGATTTTAATTAGTTCTCAAGATATAACGCTTACAAATTTCCCGATTTTCAGTAGATGCGTCTCGATTCGAGTAGCAAGTCGTAAAAGCGGCCCTATTGTTGCGGCAAATGCCACAGCGGTGGTCTACCCTAGGAACCCAAAGAATAAGAAACCGCAACAATAGGGCCACTTTTACGACTTGCCACTCAAACCGAGACGAATTTACTGAAAATCGGGAAATTTGTAAGCGTTATATCTTGAAAATTAATTAAAATCAAAGCTTAATGAATTCGTCTTGAGAAGCACTATCACATGATCTGAAAAAAATATATGGTTCCATTTAAAAAACAAAACTTGACTATCATATCTCTTATCTATGCAAAAGATTTTTCACTTCGGCCAAAACATAGTTGCCATTTTACCGTGCAATTTCTATATCAACAATTTTCTGCATTATTTAATAGTTTCGAATATTAAAACAGATCAGGGCTAGCCACTGTTCCTGTGGAAACAAGATTTTTTCCAGACTTTCAGAAATTTCTTGTTATATATTCAGTGACTAGTTCATCGGTACTTTTACCGTACCTAATGGCTACTAGAACGGAATGTCGATGGTGGTACCTCTAGTCCGGGCCACCGTATCTGATCTTGAGGAAATCTGCTTTAGAAAGTACGCCGACTAACGTTTTTCTTTTTTATTCGTTCTCTTTGTTCGTGTATCACGAGATACCAGTCGTGAACTCGTTTCTTCGGTTCCAAACACGTTCGTGACTGATCCGGCAAACTGCCGTATTGAGAGCAGCACGTTAACTAATCGAGGAAAAAATCATTTGTTGAAAGTTCAAAATGTCTCACGGTTCATTGAGAAATCAACTTGGTAACAATTCTTTGAACCTTCATATAATTTCTGGTTATCGAACGATTACGTAACGATGTTGTTTCAGGGTATAAAAAATAGATAATACCACGCAAAGAAAATGTATTTATCGATGTTTCAATTCACCGATGTACATTTATCGTTGCAAAAATTTCATATTCCATGTGATATCGATTACGCGGTATACGTACTCTTGCTATCAATGTTCTCCGTTACAAAGCGAACGGAATCAATGTACAAGCAACAGGTGTTCCCTCTTTTATGCAGTCCGTTTTTAAATCAGTTTATATTAACGAAAAAAATGTATTTACTGGTAAAATTTCGATACGCGATTTATCACACCGAGGGCACGACATCTTCACCCCTTTTCTGTTGATCATCGTGTTATGTGCCAATAAATATTCGATAAGTACCTATTTGCAGTGGTCGTATATAAATCACAACCGGTAAAATCCGACAGGCATCTGGTCTTTGGTCTCGATAACAGTATCTTTTCAATAATATGAAAAATAAGTCACAATTATGCGGATGATGTATTATAGAAACAATTTCAATCCTTTACAGTTGTATCGCTCGATTTTCGCAAAACCTCCTAATCTATTTATCGTATAACTTAACGCATCGAATTCTCTGATTAATCAACTTTACGTATGTACTTGAAAAAATTAATCGGCGCCTCTTCTTTGCAGATGTCTCACGACCATATGGCACACCTAATGAATTCGTCGGGTGGGCAGATGAGCGGTGATACTCATGCATTCCACGGAGATATGGATCATTCGAATATGCACGAAAATATGCATGCTTCTATGCAGCATAATCATATGAACCATGAGAGTATGGATCATACTGGCCATGCTGTTGAAGCATGTGCCGATATGGGGATGCATGGTATGTCGGTACGTATCGTACATAAGTGATAAAATTATTGTCTTGGTTGTAAAACAACGATGGTATTTGCAGATGACTTTTCACGGAGGGTACTGTGAACATGTATTGTTCGAATCCTGGAGAATCTCGTCGATCGGAGGGCTCGTTGGCTCGATGATCGGTATAATGATCATGGCTGCACTTTACGAAGGTTTAAAGTATTATCGTGAATATTTGTTCTGGAAGACTTACAATGCGCTTCAGTATCGAAGTGTCACGATGCCTCCAGAAAAGAACGTCGTGGCTGAAGATAATCGAGTCGTACAGTAAGTTTGAGTTCTTGTTTCTTCACCTTACATTCGAGTACATGAGAAATTGCTATTGATTGTTAATTTGAATTTTATTTTACTTTATTTTTATTTTATTTTATTTTTTTTTATTTTTAGTATGGTTGGAGAAGTAATTCACAAACAACCGTAAGTAAATGAGAAATCAATCTATTTGTTTTACCTGTGTTTTCTGATTTTAATGCTTAAATGCCTTTTTAATGATCTTAATTTTTCTTTAAATCAGTTGCATTTTTTATCGCTGACCCTAAAATTGGTTGGAAATTAATATATTCTATATAAATTTGTGCAGGCCCACAATGTTATCATGGATGCATACATTTCAAACATTGTTACACATTGTGCAAATTGTGCTGTCATATTTCCTTATGCTGATCTTTATGACTTACAATGTGTGGTTGTGTTTTGCTGTAGTATTTGGTGCAGCAATTGGTTACTTCTTATTTGGATGGAAAAAATCTGTTATCGTAGATGTTACAGAACATTGTCATTAGTTAATTATGTGTTTACAATATACTGTATTTTCACGACAAAAATGTACATAAGTGTACATTGCCACGAAGTTCATATTGCTCAGAGGAACTTGAAAATAATTAATTACATATAGTGAACATCTGCAGGAAGTATAATTATCCTAAATTTGTATTTACAGAAATATATAAAGGAAAAGTTTTTAGTTTAAGTTTATTCCTATGCATAGTTATTTTATGCATACAGAATGCAACAATTTAGTTGCTTGTTAAAAAAGATAGCATGATTTAATCATTATTACGTAAAAAATATCTATAAAATGCAAATTTGTATACAAAAATATTGGAAGATTGAACCTTTGATTTGAACTATAGCACACTTCATTTGTAAATATTATTAAGAACTTCAAAAATGAAAAAAATACCATAAGATACGCGCACACTTTTCTCCAAACTTTTACACTCTTAATTTTATATTATAATATATTTTATAAATATTTACTCTTTAATCGATTTTAATGTTTGAGACAAAAGTGTGTAAAAGTATCTTAAATGTCGCATACATTACGACGTATTGTTACAATATAACGTTATCGACGACTGTATTATTAAAAATTATTTTAGAAACTATTTTTATTTATAAAATGTAAAATAATATAAATATAAATTCACTTGTGTAATTAAAATTCGAAATAAGGAATCAGTGATACTTGATCAATACATTTTATCAGTTTTAAACAAGCACAGAGTATTTTTATTTTTCCTGCAAAATCGATTTTTAAGCTTATAAAATTCAGTAAATATAGACACAAATTATTACTTAAAATGTACTATAAAAATCTAGGCTGCCATTTTGACAAATATAAGATAATAATAAATAAAGTGTCGTATAATAAATGCAACACATATTGTACATAAACGATTTTTATAAAATCATTAAGAAAACTCATGTAGGATTAATAATGTGTAACATAATTCTGTTAACAGAATTAATTTTTTATATAATAGAACAGTTGGTCAGATATTTCCATCTTGATATGGTTAAATTCTATAATGCAGTTTGCACCTGAACCAACACATTATTGGGTAAGATGCCAGAAATTTATATATCCCACATGTAGCTATACAAAAAGCACCAGCATGCAAGTCACATTTATAATAAATGCGAACCTTTTTTTTCCATTTGAAATAATCTTCAAATTACAATAATGTTATCTACTACTTATCTTCTGTATGTAAAGCATTATTAAAGTATTAAGTAGCTCTTAGGTAAGTTACAGTGCTTTAGAAATGCATTTCATACACGTAAGGTTGTACAAAAAGCTTTATTTAATGTGTTTATAATACTATTAATTTTGTAGGAAAATCTTTAAACATCGACTGCAGAGCATTCCAAGAGCAGCAGAGTACGTTTTGTTGTATATATGTTTCAAAATCATATACGAATGTGTAAACACGATTTAAAAGATTTTCCGACAAATATATCTTACTACCACTGCCCTTAGTTTGTGCTGCAATGATAAGGCAAATTTAGATTACAAAGCTAAATTACATTTTATATATCTATTTCTTATTTATAAAGCAGTTGATGATACTGATTATAACTATCATTATTATTATTATTTTATCACAAGCCAATGGTGTACGAAACACTTAAAATACTGTTTGTAGCTCAAGAGCTGCACAAAGCGTGACACGAGTAGGACGTTCAATTTGACCTTACACTTTACAGTCGCATTCTGGAAATATCAACCACAATATGTTATTTCTTTTGCGTAATTTGTTCGTTCAAATTTACAGTTAATGGAACTAAACAATGTCATTAAAATTAATAAAATTAAATAAGTCTGATTTATGCAAATGTCATAAATATGTTCATTGGCAACATAAAGCATATTTATTGTAATTAAAAACTGAATATAATAAAGAGAAACTACTTGTAATATTAAAATTCACCTTATTATGATGAAAGATTGCAGACAGGCAAGAGATCTCTTCAAATAATTTTGTTAGACCTAGAAGAAAAAGCATGATACATGCAAAATTGTCATTAATATTATTAGTAGCAAACAAATATCTCCATTTTCGTTCAACCTATTATCACTTTAGATACTTTAAAACTGTTGCCAATGGTGATGAATCAATTTTCAGGGATTAGATGAAATATTAGTAAGAGATAAGCGTTGTGTAGGTCAAAGAAAAAGGAATAAAGTTCTTATATTTCTATAATATAATGTCCTTATATGTCCTAAATACAGTGATCATCACTTTTAAGAATTCATACAGTTTGCAACGCAATGTACTCTTTTCAGGTACAGTATTGATCCGTAATAAGCAACAGTTTTCCGGCTTGAAATAAGCAAATTTCTATTCCCACCTTTTCGTTTAATGTCGCCCGCAAAGTGAGAGGTCCGTGAAAGCGAGAAGCCGATGTTTTGGGTAATAAATTGTCACGCTCGACTGAGCAGTGACATCGGTTAGTGGAAGAAGTATGGAATATATATAATGCTTTCTCAGTCTAGCATATTTGCCTTGAAATAAGCGAAATAGTGCGAGAATGAGAGGGCATGCTATATTCTATCCTTGTTCAAAAAATAACATCCTTGCTCGGCCGATCACTTTATGATTTGCCGCTACCTCGGATTTCTCGCTCGTTTCTCGTGTTCTCTATCGGCCCGTTTCGAGAACAAAGTCGAGCCGAATAGCATACCTGATCCGTAATAAGCAACTGGCCAGACCCGAGCGTGTTGCTTATTACGAGGCAATCCTGTATAAACATATTCTATCTGCTCGTTCCAAGAATACCAGCTTCCATCACAAAAATTATTTGTTATGCTTCTCTTTTTACCGCTCATTTCCTTCAGATTTCATAATTGTGGGTTTTGAGAAATATGATTCATGCATTATGTTATGAAAACATAAAAAATATTTAAAATCTTATATCTATCACCTACTCAGCACCAGACACAGGCATACAACAACTTGAACGATGAGGAGACTGTTGTTTAGAAAGATCAACAGTATCTTCTACTAATGGCCGCTCAAGTCTAGCTTCAAGCTGTGCCCAAGCAGCAACAGCTGCCCCAAATGCTGCTTCAACATTAGTTGCATCTTTTGCAGATGTTTCTACTAATGGAGGATCTCCATTTTCTGCACACCAAGCTTCAGCTTCTTCAGTAGAAACTTGTTTCTCAGACTCTGGAACATCCACCTACAAAAATTGTCTCTGTGTAGTTTATTAATGGTAAACAATATTATATAGCATTAATTATTACTATCTAATTACTTTGTTTCCAACAACTATGAATGGAAATGTTGATCCTTCCTGAACATCTGCATAATAAAGAAATTCTGACCTCCAAAGTGCTAAATTTTTAAAACTTGTTCTATCATCAACTGCATAGGTCAAGAGACAAATATCAGATCCCCTATAGAATGGAGTTCTAAGGGTTTTAAATCTTTCTTGTCCAGCTGTATCCCATATTTGAAGGGTATACGCTTCTCCATTAATTTCAATATCCTTATTTAAGAACTCTACACCAATGGTATGAAAACTATGTTCATCAAAGTGATTTGATACAAATCTGTTCATAAGACAAGACTTTCCAACTCCACCATCACCAAGAATCACCACTTTTAGAAGTGTAGATCTTTGAGAATTACGATTTTGTAGATTCCCACCTCTAGGTGTGTTTACTGCAGTTGAATTGTTTCCTGACATTTTCTTTACTTTTTGTATTTTCAGAACAATAAACAATATATGTTCAAAAATATGATTATAAATATATATTTTTCACATATCACTGCCTTTGATATCGAATCATTAATCTGTTGTACTAGTTTAATATCGTTCGTATACAGCGATCCCTTGTCAACGTAGTAGGAATCAGCTGATTCTAATATCAAATAAGTCAATCCACTTTTTCTCATACAACATACATTTTAAATTATAACATATTCTCATACACAATTCTTAACTGTATCTCTTTCCTTTGTGCAGTTAAATAATTATATCGTTTAAAACACCAGGATAGTGATTTTCATTTCATGACGAAGCATAACCTTCCCGTTTGACATGAACATTTTAGCGTCGATTTAAGCAGAATTCAAAGAAGTTCTACAGATGAGATTCTAGTTTATACTTTTGTAGAGGGTGTGTACTTCATCATGTTCATTTTTTAGATCAATCGTTTCAACGAAGTCGTAATACCTCGGAAAGATGCCCTTCGGTACTGAATCATACCCATCACCGAGTAAAATTGCAATTTTTTTAAATAGGTACATGTATGTATATATATCGTGTGTTCACTTGAAATCATTTGACAACAGTAAGAAACATGAAAAATCTTTTAAAATTTTCAAACAACTAAAATGTATCACTGTCTTTAAGCATTTTCGTTGTGCGCAAAGTATTTGACACTTTGCAGACGACAAAAGCAGCGACTACAGTCACTGACAAAAGAAACGCCCATGTTTGTAGTTGAACGTTCAGGATGAATATGGCTACCTAAAATTATAAATAATATTAGCCTCGTATCAAGATAATATTAACTTGTTGCAATGGAAACATGATACAAATTACTGCTGATATGAACATGTATATTATTTAAATTGTACTTTTATAGAATTACAATGTTTCAGAATCGCAAGTCTTTACGTGAAGATTATAATTCAATTGTATTTTAATATTGATAATAAAACACAATACCTTTTTCTTTAAATGAAAATGATGTTTTCAAGCACTAAACAATGTAATAAAATCTTGCGTTATTTTAAGAATGATCCATGCATCTAGTAAAAGCAATTACGATGATTTGATTTGTTTAAATAGGGATATGTTACTCAAGCGATAATAATGTATAATGTTTTATAAATTGTTACATTATAAATGATTATATGGCAATCAATTACAATTATTTGTAATTATTCGGCTACTTTTGTAGAATTTGAATTACATTTCTTTCGTAACCATAAGGTGGCGCTTTAATAGATGAAAAATCATTGCGCACACTTAGATGCATTAGTTTAAGGATGTAAAGTAGTGTTCCATCAGAATGGATCAGAACTTGATTTTTTGTTCTAAATAAATGTTAAGAAAGTACAGGAATTATGTTATAGATGACTATTATACCCTTCTATTCATTTCTATAGCCAAATTTAATATTCGAATTCGGTTACATTAAGGGGAAAACGAAATTGTAAGAACACCTACATGTCTGTATTATAATTTTGCTTACTAAAAAGATTCTCTTTTATAATCATTAATGACGATAAATACTTTAAGCAAATGTACTTTTCCGTTATTTGATGCAGTTCATATTTCAGGTGAGATATTTTGTAAAAATGGCAAATCCTTCAAATGTAGGCCAATCTTACTTTTGGGGTTCAGGAGTTTCTCAGCCACAAAACATGGGATATTATTCTGTGCCACCCCCAAATTTTCCACCGCCAAATTTTAGACAACCACCACCATCTTACAACATGCCAGTTTCTAATTTACCAGAAAACAAAACTGGTAATTTTGTTCAATCATATCATTCTATGGCACCTTGTTATCAGAATGAAATTCCAAATTCTTATCATGATGTTTCTTATCAAAATCAAACGGAAATGCAATGTAATAACCAGAACTATGGAATTTCTAACTACTGTCAACCAGTAACAGGAAATTTTAATTCAAATTGGAATGATAGAAATGCTTATCAGAATAATGCTACTACAGAATGGAATTCCAATAATTATTCATCTGATTGGGATAAATCACAGAGCAATGCATCTTCTTGGTACGATGTAAATAAAGTAGAAGAAGATGATATGAAACCTGCATATAAAAAGTATGATGAATCCCCAAGGAATAAAAGATTAGAAGGAAGATATAAAGATAAAGAATCCTCTACTAGTCATTCAGTTAGAAAACGTTCCAAAAGTCCTGATAATAAATCAAGATCAAGCAGATCACCATACAGATCACGGTATGATTCTCAAAGGGATAAATACTCAAAATATCCTAAAAACAGATCATGTTCTAGAGATCATTTATATAATGAAGAAGATTCTGAGAGGAGATCATCTAGTAAAAGAAATAATTCATATATCTCGCGTTCTCAAAGATCATATACAAGCTACAGAAGTAGGAAAAGATCAAGATCTCAAGAATCCTATTCATCTAGAACCAATAGTCCAAATAATTTTGCTACCAAAAAAGATCCAACTGAAAGAGAGTTACTTTTAGAAAAGTACAGGTAATGTGTTTGTTTGAAACAAGCTACTTAAACAAATACGATCTTTTTGTATCATGTAGTTTTATGTAGGCAGGATTATTGTGCAACAAGCAAAGATATGGAAAGGAAAATGGATGAATTATCTGCAATGGGACCTGAGGGTATTATGGAAAATGCAAGAAAAGTTTGGACACGTACTGCACCAGCAGATTTGTACTATATTAGAGATGAAAATAATTCAAAATTAATGAGAGGCACAACCAAACTGCATGAATTATGTGAATCATTCAAGAACGTATTATTAGACAGAGCTGGAAGTGCAAGAGCTTTGCAGGTATATTTATACTAGTGTAATAGAAAATTTTTATACATTTATAAACGTTTCTAATTTCGCACTGTATAGCCTCCCTATGAACCACCTCCAAGAAAAACCAGAGCTCGTTTATGTAGGCACAAGTCCGAAGCTTGTAGCAGCTCTTCTTCTGATAGTGATAGTTCAATGGATGAGGATGATAGAACAATGGAAGAGTTAATGGCAAAGAAACAACATCCACAAAGATTGCATCCTGAAATGTGGTTTAACGATCCTGGTGAAGTGGGTACTTGTTTCCTAAATGTTGCACAATGTTGAATTATATAAAATATATTTAACAACTTATGGATTTTGTAGATGAATGATGGACCATTGTGTAGATGTAGTGCAAAGTCAAGAAGATCCGGGATCAGGCATGGAATTTATGCTGGAGAAGGTGCAATAAATAAGTGTGATTTAAATTCAAATAACGCTGATAAATTATATCATTATCGAATAACAATTAGTCCGCCAACAAATTTTCTTACTAAAACACCGACAATTATTAAACACGATGAACACGAATTTATATTTGAAGGTTTTTCTATGCTTTCTCATTTTCCTCTTGTAAAGCTGCCGACGTGTAAAGTGATAAGATTTAACATAGAGTACACAATTCTTTATATAGACGAAAAACTGCCAGAGAATTTTACTATACGAGAATTGGATTATTTTCGTAAGTTTCGTTTTATTATATCTAACACGTTATTTTTAATATTTTGTACTCGCTAATAATTAATCGTTTTATCAGAAACATACTTATTCAAGGAAGTATTGGAACTGGTGGATTTTGATTTACAAGCAGCACAGGATAAATCTGGTTGTGGACAGTTTCATTTTATGCCAAGATTTGTGCGTGATTTAGCCGATAATGGGCAGGAAATCTTGTCAATGAATGAAGTTCTAAATTATTTAATAAAAAGTAGTAAATTGTTAATAGATCCAGATGATTTACCCAGGCTGGTAGAAATGCCGCAATATAAATGGCAAAATTTTGCCGACGAGGTAAAAGGCATGATTGTCACGTATCCGGGTAAAAAACCATGCAGCGTTCGCGTTGATCAGTTAGACAGAAATCAGGCTGATCAGCCGCCTGGTATAGTTGCGTACCCTGAAATAGTACATTTTGGAATTAGGCCACCACAACTTAGTTATGCAGGAAACGCTGAGTAAATATTCTTTCTTCTGTTAAAATATTATTTATTTGATAACAAAAATGATATTTATATGTCTAATTGCTTATTTCAGTTACCAGAAAGCATGGAGGGATTATGTAAAATTTCGCCACTTGTTGGCTAATATGCCGAAACCATCGTTTGAAGATAAAAGAAAGTTGGAGGCAAAGGAAAATAAACTTCAAGAATTAAGAACCCAAAGCAAAATGAAACGCGATGTTACTGTAGATGTTAGTTCTGAAAGATTTTGCAGAACCGGAATTATGTGCGATATAGTGCAACATGCTATGCTGATTCCAGTACTTGTTTGCCATTTAAGATTTCATAAATCCTTAGACAACTTAGAATGCACATTAGGCTACGAATTTAAGAACAGATACCTTCTTCAATTAGCATTAACGCATCCCAGTTACCGTGAAAATTTCGGTACAAATCCAGATCATGCACGAAATTCTTTAACTAATTGTGGCATAAGACAGCCTGAATATGGCGATCGACGAATTCATTACATGAATACTCGAAAGCGTGGTATTAATACACTGATCAACATAATGTCAAGATTCGGAGCAAGAACTGAAACGGAATCTTCAATAGCGCACAACGAAAGATTGGAATTCTTAGGAGATGCAGTGGTCGAATTTCTTACATCGATTCATTTATTTCATATGTTCCCTGATTTAGAAGAAGGTGGTTTAGCCACATACAGAGCAGCCATTGTTCAAAATCAGCATCTCGCTGTGTTAGCGAAAAAATTAAATTTAGAAGAATATATGCTATACGCGCATGGCAGTGATCTTTGCCACGATTTGGAATTAAGACACGCAATGGCGAATTGTTTCGAAGCGTTAATGGGTTCGTTGTTCCTTGATGGAGGTATCGAAGTTGCTGACAGGGTATTTGGAGAAACACTTTTCAAAGACGAAGAGGATCTTTCAAAAGTGTGGGTGAATTATCCAAAACATCCTTTGCAAGAACAGGAACCAACAGGTGATAGACAATGGATACCAAGTTTTGAACTGTTGCAGGTAAGTATTCTATATGCACAATAATTGTTTCATGATATATTGAATAATTTAATGTCGTTTTATATAGAAATTAACAAAATTTGAAGAATCCATTGGCATAGAGTTTACCCATATTCGTTTGTTAGCCAGAGCCTTTACCGATCGCAGTATAGGATATACCAATTTAACGTTAGGTTCGAATCAACGTTTAGAATTTTTAGGGGATACTGTGTTACAACTGATAGTTTCTGAATATTTATATAAATATTTTCCAGAACATCATGAGGGACATTTATCTGTAAGTATTATTGTAACTTCTGACTGATTAAACATTCATTAAATACATATTTTTTATTTTACAGCTTTTACGAAGTTCTCTTGTAAATAATAAAACACAAGCTGTCGTGTGTGATGATTTGGGAATGACTCAGTATGCACTATATGGTAATCCAAAGGCTGAGTTGAAAACAAAGGACAGAGCAGACTTGTTGGAAGCATTTTTAGGAGCTCTTTATGTCGATAAAGGTTTAGAATATTGTCACGTTTTCTGTGACGTATGTTTCTTCCCACGCTTGCAAGATTTTATTATGAATCAAGATTGGAATGATCCAAAAAGTAAATTACAACAGTGTTGTTTGACATTAAGAACAATGGATGGTGGGGAACCTGATATTCCTGTATACAAGTAAGTTAAAATAAGATTAAATGACGAATTTGTGTATATTGTTATAAATAACTATCTAATCAATTTTTGTTCAGAGTAATTGAATGTAAAGGACCAACAAATACAAGAGTGTATACTGTTGCTGTATACTTCCAAGGAAAACGATTAGCAAAAGCATCAGGACACAGTATTCAAGAAGCTGAAATGAATTCAGCCAAAGAAGCCCTAGAAAAATCTCAAGGTACAGGATTCTTGTTAAGCAAAATTTTATAATGTAATTAACATTTTATTATTTTCTCTTGTAGATTTGTTCCCGCAATTAGATCATCAGAAACGTGTGATAGCGAAAAGTATGAAAATGCAACAATGGCCAAATAAACATAAAATAAGAGGAAGGTCAATGAAACCTACCGATAAACACGACGATTCCGATTTTGGTCCGCGTTCTAAAAGGAGTCGAAGTGAAGCATAACTAATTATAAAAATAAAAAATCTCACCTAGGCTTTTGTATTGAATATTATACAGTAACAGATATAATACATCAAGTTAGTAACTATGTCTAAATAAATAGCATTATAATATAAAAAATAAATATATCTATTATGCTGTAGATCGTTCTTCAGTAGGTATTTCTGTTGTATCTAGGGAATTCTATTAGTGTCGCACTTTCCGGGCTTAACAATTGTTCATTTTCCTGAATGAGCCTGTGACATATTTGAATATTTACCACAATATCTTTCAAAGTCCAATGTTTTGGTAATAATGCATTTTTTAAACTAAATATGCCATCTTGAACACAACTTATTTGGGTACAAGTAGCAGTAGCGTGAAGTCTCATTCCCACTTCATGAATTATGGTTTTTAAATATATATCATCTTCGTTTATACACACAATTTCTATGAAAAACAAATTTTTCTATATAATTTTTCATTAATTTAAATTTTTGCATAATTAAATATGTTTACCTAATGTAAAATCTGGAGGTAAGAAGTATACACATTTAATTGTATATACCATAGGAACATTAGGATCTGTAGGTCTGAGTGGACCTTTGATTGCTAACTCATATGCAGCTTGACTTTCCATGTCTACTCCACATAATCTTTAAATATATGGTACAATATAAGTCATATTTATATGTTACTCAATACATTTTTATACTTCAATACATACTCAAACATTTTTCTTTGATGAGAAGATTGCATTGAACGGCAAATTTTGTCCAGATGACCACGTTTTACGTGTTTATAGGTGGATTTTTCAACTATCCTTCCAGTATGAAACAAACTGTCTGTTGCTTGACCAAGCACTCCCTTTACCTTATAAAATCTTGGGTATTTGGTTTGTTTCATTCTATTTATCAGTCCGTTACCACTATTAATTCCGCATACTATAACACCAGACACGTCTGGTTTCATAATTTTTGTAGCTGCTATTCTAAAGTCATTTATATGATAACGAGGTCCTACAACTAGTGGATGATCTGCATAACTATTTCGAACAATAACTCGCATATCCTTATTTGTTTCACCTTCTATTGCTACATGTTTCATCATTGGTCGTCCGGGCATACAATTAAGATCTAAAAGCAATAGATCATATAATTACATTTATCAATAAAGTATTTTGTAACAAATAAAGAACTGTCATAACCTCTGCATAACTTTTCAACGATTGTATCTCTTATTTGTTTGAAGTACCGATCAGGAGGTTTATAAATGATAAATACACCATTTAACGCTTTGTAAAATGACCTTGCATCGTTTAAATAACTTCGTACTTGATTTATTAAGAACGACATGTTAAAATTATTTTTCTTTTAACCTATATCAGACTATAGATACAAAACGCATGCCTTTATTTTCGAGGTGTCATGATTTTAGGGGTTCCCAGACACCCCAAGTGTACTCTGACCTGCGGGGGTGAATATCTCAACGCCATCTATACACAAACGGCTCAAACTACTCGACAACTTACCAATCAATTTTCCGGAAAAAAGAACACTAGCCCCACCTATCGGAAATCTGTGGAAACTAGTCGGCAAATAGTTTCCGCGAGTTCCGGATAGATGGCGCTAGCACCACCGTTGCCGGTATGGTCATCAAGACTGGACATGCCTCTATTCTCAAGGGGTCCCTGACACCCCGGAGCCATAATGTCGGTATGCAGAGTCACCGGTGCATCGGGGTCCCTGACACCCCAGATGATATTAAGTCGGTATGCAGAGGCACCGGTGCATCGGGGTCCCTAACACCCCAGATGATATCAAGTCGGTATGTAGTCACCGGTGCATAGGGGTCCCTAACACCCCAGATGATATCAAGTCGGTATGCAGTCACCGGTGCATCGGGGTCCCTAACACCCCAGATGATATCAAGTCGGTATGCAGTCACCGGTGCATCGGGGTCCCTAACACCCCAGATGATATGAAGTCGGTATGCAGTCACCGGTGCATCGGGGTCCCTAACACCCCAAATGATATCAAGTCGGTATGCAGTCACCGGTGCATCGGGGTCCCTAACACCCCAGATGATATTAATACTGTTACATTCAAAATTAATTGTAAACGAAGTTTTATATTTAATTTATCAATATAAATCCCTTTAAAGGCGTCATGAATAGTTATGATTTTTCTTATTATAATTCCATAAAAGGAATATCGTAGCAGTGGCTAAAGTTATAAAAACACTGGTCATGCCTTTGTTTTCTACGGGCCATGGTTTTAGAGCTCCTAGGCACCCTCAGGAGAGATTACATATGTATGTAGGTTTGTTGTCAGTGAAAAGGGAGAATAATAACTCATGTAATACTTCGATTTATTTGAGGTTTAATAATAATTAATTGAAATAATAATGCGTTAATTATTAATATTGGTAGCAGTCTACTAATTTTCTAAAAAAGCGACGGTATACACGTTACATCGTTTACGGGAATTAAAATAGCAATCTCTTTCTCGTGTACCGTTTGCAGCATTTGTCCACGTGTATACTTGAACGCGTTCTCATTCCCTATCCGTCATCCGGTAGTAGACTCAAATACATTTTATATCGTATTTCATATACATTTTATATGTATTTATATATTTATATGCGTTTTATTTATATACGTATTAGATATATATATATATAATATATTTATAAGCGCGCAGTATATTATGCACGAGATCTGTCGATGGCTGTCTGTTATACAGCCTACAGGAACATAAAACTCGTTTCTATATCGTTAAAATTGATTAAATTTTCGCGGGACGCGAGTATCTACATGATAACCTTGTAGAATTCCGAGGAATCTTAGCAATAAAATATTACATACGTATCTTATCGTTTTTTATTTACAAAAAGAAAAAAAAAATCAATTATCTGTAGACTTTTTTTCTAACGGTATATGTATATATATATGTATTTCTCTTCGGAAGTAGGGATTGTCGATTGTTACCTTTATATCTTTTTCGAAGACACGTTTAGAAAATAGAAAATCTATTTCGAACAGAAACTCCTCTACGTAGCTTTAAATTTAAGACAGGTACCCTCAAGGATTTCTCTCTCTAAGTTCTTTCTCACTTTTATAAAGAGCAAGGCGTAATAATTATATCGCCTTGTTGTCTTTATCGATTAATAAATTAAAAAATGCCGTTCTAGTTCGCGTTACCGATTTTGGCGTAAAGAACGATCGAAAAATATTATGCTACAGAGTGTGACTTTCGTGTCTTAACGAGCAATTTTAATCGTGCTGTATACGAGTCTGTAAATGCATCACATGTTTATAGATACTGATTATCCGAAATTAATTAGAGTTTAGAAAACTTTCAATCTTATAATAAAAAAATTTGATCGCTCGACTGATTGAAGCAATCGATTCGCAATACTGCCGAATTAATTATATCCTCTGACGAGGACCCTAACACGGATTACTTAGAAAGGTACATTATCAGTGATGATTTTCTTAATTAACAAAGAGCGTTAATTGGTTCGATCAGTCGGGCGAGCGATTCGGTGAGCTGAACAGGAAATCTTATAGAAAAGCGAAGAGTGGCACGTATCTTCAACGTTCAGACGCGACCATTAGAGGAAAGAATTGTATCCCACGTGAAACGTTAATTAAGTCTCGCATTTGATGCATCGGAAACGTTAATCGCTTAATATTTCTCGCAGTGTAGACAAAGTGTATACGCGGAGAAAAAACGACGCGACAGATAGCGGTAAAAACTTGAGCTCAGGTCTGTACGATTGCGTAGATATCTGGTCTGCCCTTTTTAAAAACACAGTGAACGTACCTACGTATCGTCTTTCTGATTGAAGCTTTGGGTCGAACAACCAATTGTGGTCTTAATTGACGGAAAAGGAATCGATTTGACGGGCACAATGTTATCGCAGTACATATCCTAACGTCGTGAAACGTGATTTTTAGAGAGGAGCGAATGCAAAGAGAAAAGTACACTCGATTACGCGGATTTTATACGGAGAAGAAAAGAAGAAAATCTCGCAAAAATCACTTATCGTTTCGAACGTGACAGTAATTATCACTAGAATAACCTGGTCTTATTACTGTAAAATCATTACACAGGGTGCTTGAAAGAAAAGGGTTTTGTACTCACAGATAGTACTCGTCATTTGGAGTGAAAAATCTTGATGACGGGTACATAGAAAATCAATAAAAATTATTATTCATAGAGGAAATAACTGGAAATCTCTGAAAGTCAACTAGGTTGACACTTTGAGCACAAATTGCTAATCTTTCTTTTGGTACAATTCTTTGGTTTCTTTCATAGAAATCATATGCAGAAAATTTGTTGATTTTTTCTTTTATACTTATCAAATGTTTTTGATTACAGGATAGAAAGGAAAAGAAGAGAGGAGAAGAACGAGAAGAACGAGCTCGCTAAACATTTTTCACTCGGTTTAGCGAGTACCCTGTAAGTTCTGAACCCTTTTTCTTCGTTATCCTGTATACATATATCACAAACAACGTTGAAAATCGTTCACGCGCAACATATTCCACAGTGCGGAATGTTTTTCTAATTAATTCTCGAGACACTACAGTAAATATCACATGGAGCGATGAGAATTTCAATGAATTATACCAGGGCGGCGATCACGCCTCGGAATAAGTTCCATAATTACCTCTGGTGATCGCAAAGACGTTGCGTCGATGAACAATCGTGGCTTTAAACGATTCTCTCTATACTTTCAGAAGATACAGGTTCAGGCGTACGACTGATCCAACGATATAGCGATTTTATTACCTTTCTCAACCCAGTTTCTCAACCGACCTCTCAACTCTTCCAGACTCTTCGACTTCGCCTTGTTTATCCTCTTGTATTTCACGTCTTTTGGCTTCGTTACTGATCTGTGATTGCTCATTACCCTGTTGTACGTTACCTGAGAACGATCGTAAACGAACATTTGCAATTCGATGAAAGTTTCATCGATTAAGAAATATATTTACTGAGAATAAAAATAATTCTCTTCACCTGTGCTTGTTGGCTTTCGTCCCTCGGTCTCTCGCTCGGCGGGGAATCAGCTTCTTGAGCGAGCCTCTCGAAGCTCCCGTAGAGATCCTGAAGCCTGCCCTTTCCATTCCCCAAGTTCTTTGTCCGTCGTTCCTCGCATTCAGAGTTTTCCGTGGACTCGGACGGGTCCTGATTGTTTTCACTGTCGGCGTCCTCTTCGACCGAGTAAACGGTCTCGAGGATTTCCGGTCTCCTGAGGAATCCATTGCACCGCCGCATCGACGAGTATTTACTCGACGGTTCAACAGCGTCCGACACCGAACGAATCACCGTCACGTCGGTGATGTTCGAACGAAATCTGAAAGTCAATATTAAAAGGGTTACAGTTTCGGATTCGGTAAACAGTTAATTTCCCGGAGGGAAAAGATGAGGTTTCCGATCGGTACCTTGGCGGTGCGAGGTCATCGGCAGCCTCCTCGAGGACCACGGCGCTGTCGCTATCACCCAGACTGTCCAATCTGTCGAGAGCGTCGCAGGGTGGCGAATCCCGCGTCCCGGCGCTTCTTTCCGCCAATCTGCTTTGCAGTTGCCGAATCACCCTCTGTTGTCGGAGAATAATGGATTCTCGTTGAGCCAGGCTAGCCTCGATCTCCTTCTGCTTCCGACAAAGCCTCGATTCGAATAGCAGCAACTGCGAGGACAATGTTCGCAGTTGCTCGGCCTTCTCTCTCGTCAACCGAGCCACCAAGTCTTCCTGGAATAATCGAATTATCCACTCAGCGCGTGCAACGAATTATGCATCTGTTAATCTGTACAGAATTTCGGATTAACCTCCTTGGACCATGAATACTCGGAGATCGTTCGAGACACGGTCTTAAACGTTCGATAAGCGTGAAACAAGGTAATTGCAAGGTACTTGATCGATACTTGAAACCTTACTATAGCGAAAGGCAAACACATTTAATAACACGATGCCCTAATGCGGTTTACGCATATCCTATCCTCGAGGTTTCCTAATTACGACCAAAGTGCATCACAGTTGCAGCCGGAGGTGCAGTTGTACCAATATTGCATCCTGTTTATCGATGCCATCTGCGGCCTAATTATCGCAACGTTCCTCTATATTTCGCTAATGTGGATTCCATAATTAATGGACTGAATCAACACGAAAAACAATGTCGTTATATGGTAATTGAACGTTTCCCCTGCAATTTATCGACTATACCAATTTCTTCGTTATTCTTCGTGCATAGCAGTTGCGTGTCAGCTGCTAATAACGTCACGGATTGATATGGACGAAGCACAAGGAGATTTAGCTGCTTTACATTATTTTTAACCAATTACAAAGTACCCTATCTTAACATACGTCTGATGGAGGAATAGTAAAGTTGGCGAATACCGGTGAAATTAACTTTCAGCAACTTCAGCTACTTGCGCGAGGTTTAAAGGAAAAGTTGCTGGTAGTTCGCCATCAGCCACGAAACTCGTTAGCGTTTCGCCCGTCTACCAGGAACAGTTGGGACTCGCGTATTCGTCGTTTTCGTATATTCCAGGTCGCAAAGTTGAAGTGCAAGTAGGAACGTAAATAGATACGTGGGAGATGGGAAAATTTTCTTGCTACTCCCACTCTATAAATATCTGCAACCCTTTTTCTTCTTAATATTCCAAGTAATCTATCATTTACTATCTATCCGATCGTCGATTATTCACAGACGGTGGTTGAATTTTCAAGAGGGTTTTTTCGCGAACGCGATCGAATGGACTGTTCCTAGTCACGCAACGTCGGGAGGGAAATAGCGGGCCGTCACGAGACGTCTAGCCGAGCCCGGAAGCGGGTACCGATTCCTCTTCAAAGTTTTACCAGATAATGGCTTTAACCAACGAGCAGACAAGACGCCAATGAAGAACCGGTCGTCTGGTAATTGCGAAAGCCTCTTCCCCCTTTTAAGATACCGACAAGTTTACCTGCAATTTCAGGGTCCTCCGCCAAGCGAGCATCTGATGCGCCTGTGCCCTTTGCCTCGCTCTTAACGCGGCTATCACCGATTTCGCCTCCTCCAGGGATGTCACCTCCACCTCGTTCTGCACCTCCTTCGACGAATCGTTCCCTCTAACATCGCTGATCGCTGACAACGGGCAGCTTTCCATCGACGTCTCGTCGAAACTGCGAACAAATGTTCATTCACATTATCCTTATCCTCGTCTTTGCCTTTTCTTTTTTTACTATTTTTATTTTATAACGAAATGGTAAAGCAACGATTCGAAAATTGACCAGATATCTAATAGCAGGTGCGTTATTTCGATTCAGGTGGAATGCATTTGCAATTTTTAGCTGCGAATTAGCATAGCGCAACCTTTGCGACAGTTACGGAGAGCGGTGCATTTTCTACACGCGATCGCTATAACAAAGTCGAAATAAATTATGCATGAGTCACCGAGTGAGTCACCTGCTGCGTTTGACGTTTCCTTTTCCGCTGGCCCGATCGATCCTCCACGGTGGACCGTTGTTTGTGCGACAATCTACGTGTTCCAGGTGTCGCGAATCGCGAAATGACCAACCCTCTCACGCTACTTCCTCCGCCCTTCCCTTTTATTTCCGATGGTTACGAGTTTCCTAACCGATTTCATCCGAGAATCTTTAATTTTATTCATTTTTCATTTTAAAGTTTCATTCTTTTATTAATAATTCCTAGATATTTCATAGCCGCAGAAACTGGAAAGAATCGAAGGCATCGCGTACCTAAGGAAGATGTGCATAACGAAGTGCCCGGGTAAAGATGCTTTATAAATTTTTCGTGCGCAACCGCAGTCTGTCAATCGATTAAACTCACTTAGACTCAAGGGATGAGATAGAAGGAAACCTCGGTAAAAATTCACTCTTCCTTCTCTCCGCCTGACAATTTAACGTACGATCCTCGATTTTCACAGGAAGGTGTCGAGGGATTGTCGGAATTCATCGATAAAATATATCTGTCGATAACGCAGCTAAGGGAAAACACATATTACTATGGCAGCTGGCAGTAACAAAGCTGGTATATAAAGCGGCCTGTTCCGCAACCGCAGGTGGTTTTAGGCCGTTTTACTAACCATTTTAACCATGCGGTGAAATGGTTACGCTACATCGCCAACATAGATTCCGGAAAGGAAGCAAGAAGGAATAAGGGATATTTCGTTTTGGTCTACTAGTAAGCTCCTTCGCTTTGCTGGACTAAGTGAGTAGAATATATCAGGGTAAAACTCTTCATATTTCACGTCTAACACACCTCGAGTTTCCGAGTAGGTATCCACCGTATTTCCGGCAGACGAAACCTGACCAAGCCCATCAGCAGCGAAACGACGTCTAAACAGAGACTGCATTTCAGTCATAGTTCATTTAACAGTAAAACACGACCAGAGAGGGTGACCCGATGCGTCATCCCCTCTTTTCATCCCTGTTGCAACGTCCAACGACTACGTTACAACATTAACGATCGAGCCAACTTTCGTTAATATTCATACTTTATTCAAATATTTTTTAACAACTTTGACTTTCGACTAAATTATCCAGGTGTAAACGTAGCGTATTGCAGCTGGTTTCATCGAGGTTGAACGAACCGCAAAATTCTATGTTTGTAACTTTTAATAACCTAACGAATCGATGAATCGCGCGAGTAAACACGAAAACTTCCCTCATTAGCGTAATAATTGTTCCGATAAATGTAATCGAGAAATATTGTTTTGCATCCGAGATTATAAAAACTTTTAGGGTGTTTCCGTATCGAACCCTTCGCGTTGCGTTTGCATCGTGCAAAATTAATCGCAATCAATTATGGAAACTGATATTACGGTTTATAATGAGGCGACAGGTGAAATGTAATTTCAAAATAATCCTCATAATAGCTTGATTGTTACAAGTCCCGGAAATTGATGCGGACGTCAGTCCTGATGGTCGCCCGACGTACTTCCGCGAGTCGTCCGGCTGCATAAAAATATCAATCATCTCGAAATTTTGCAATTATGTTCACCGACCGTCCGCGTTAATTATAATTTAATTACCGGCGATCGTGGGCTGCAGGGAACGGAATAACGACTCTGTCGACGGGAAAATTAGTTTTACGTCTCGCGAGGCAAACAGGAGGAATTATTCGGGTAAAATTCAGATTCTGAGAAATATGTTTCAACGTCGATTGCACTGCTCGTTTCCTGGGATAATTTAAATATTCCATAAAAGTTAGTTCTTTCGCAGCAAACAGCTCTTTATTATTGTAATTCCTATCATCCCGGAACGTTTAGAGAAATTTAATGTATGAAAATGGAGTTGTTTTCGCGAAAGAAGGCGGAAAATTCGGTTAATAGCTGTGTACGCAGGTCATGCAATTCATCGCGCTAATGTTATCAGGCAATAGCTGGTTCGAGGCAACATTTCCAGCACGATCTATCAATTACCGCAGCTACCAGGGAACATGAGAAATCAATAATGTTCGATCATCACGGGGAATTTTCCCATCATCTGCCGACGTTATTAATTAATAACTCTCGATATGTAACGTTCAAACGAATAACGGTTGACGGTGGCAACCTTTCATTGAAATAAATCACGGGATTCGAAAACAGGTACACAGGCACGGGGAATTTGAAATACAGAAGGTGGCAACGTATCGGATGGGGAAACGGGAAATAAACAGAAGAGTAAATTAAAACCGTCCGAGGCCGGAAACGAGAACCCCGGTGGAAATTTCACGAATATTTGCGAAGGGGTATGTTCCTCGCATGTCGATGGGTATCGATGTTATTTTTTGTTATTTTTTTCCAAAAAAGACCAACGGAACGCGCTCGAATTGCGATCGTTATTTCTCCATAGAGTTATCAGCTACATCGTAAAATTGTTGAAAATAAAATAACGATAAACTGTTATTGCGAATAGAGGAGAAAATATTGGCATTTTTCGACTACGATTTAAAACCATATCCCGTCAGCTTTCCTCGCCTTTCCTTCGCTTTTATATCCCCTCTGGCAGATATTTACTTTTCTTATTCAGCTTTCTCACCAGCCTCTTCATCGACACCCCTGGGTTAAACTTCGTTCAACTACCCTTACAGCTCGCTTTTCTTTCACTCAGTCTATCATTACCACTCGATTTCTCTCGTTAATCCAGCATCTTCTTACTTTTTTCCTCTTTACCAAGTTTCTGCCAATTCTTCCAAGATTATTTCCTCCCGGCAAATAACACTCGTTCAGTTTCTCTTTTGTGATTGTCTGCTGGAATTCTGCCACCAAGATCGTGCGTAAAGGGGTATAAAAAGAGAGACGCCTGTGAGTACTTTGTAGATGATTCACGAAAAGTGTTAACGAACCGAGAAATTCGCCTTACAATTAGTCGGTAAACTGCGGGGAAAGGCGAGGTTCGTTTCGTTGAAGAGCAATTATGTTCTCGTCATGGTAAACCAGCGGCACGGCAAACATACAGAGGTAGAGAGAGGAGAGAGAGAAAAAGAGTCAGTGGCCCTAACGGAATCACAATCGCTCCAGGTCTTATCCCAGCGACTTTGTCACCTCCGCGATCATCTCGACTTGTAAAGCTTCTTTGTTTGCTTCGAATTCGACAAAAGTTTCGAAGAAATTTTCGAAGCAAACATCTACGTAAACTGTTTCCAATCAAATACTAAATATTTCGACTGTGATTTGATCAAAGTTTCAAGGAATTCTCAAAGTAAACCCGTAAATCACTTTCCACCTCGATGAATCAGCCACCCGAAAGTTTGCAGAAATTTTCCAAACAAACACGTAAACTGTTTCGAACCAAATATCAAACAGCCCGATTGCATCGTACGTCTGAGGTACGATTGACCCGGCCATCAGCGGAATTAATTCTGGACACTTTGAATAAAAATATTCTTTATTTCATATTTGTGCAGAAAACGTATATTCTGCTATGCTAAATTGATTTGGTTTGTAAATGTTTTAAAATTTTAATTTAAAAAAATCTAAATTGTGTTGTTATTTTTGTTTTTGCGTCTGGCAGCACGAAACGTCGCATGATGCGAAATAGCCGATTACAGGATGAAAGGATATCCAACGAAATATTAATTTTTTTTTACCTCCTTTGATGTGCTGAAATTGTAATTATTTTAATATTGCATATTAAAATCATGGCTGTAAATGCTCTTTTCACTGATTTTTTTATATAAGCGACGCCCTAAAATTATAAAACAATGATTAAAATATAAAATATTAAATAATTTATACAGTAAAAAATTTAAGCGTCCAGAATTAATTCCACTAGTGTACTTACGTGTCAACAAGTTTTCGCAATTATCCTAAAGGAAAACTGTTCGACTACAAAGATAATAAAATAGCGAGCCTTCGCTCTTTCTGCATCTTTTTTTTCGCAGTTGCATTGAAAAATCGATGAAGAAGCGTCAGCATTACCTTTGCTCAGGCCAACAGCGGCGACGTCCTGGCGACAGGATCCGGAGCTGAACTGACGCATCCTGCGCGAATGAAAAAGGAGAATGACGCGTCGTTTGTGTTTCATGGACAGGAATTTTGTCGTCTACTGTGGCAAAAGAAAAAAAAAAAAAAAAGAAGAGATACGTAAAAAGCCGAAAAGCCAACCTCTTTCGTCAGCGATGTATGGCTTAAAAGAAAAACCGAACAGGTCGGTGAACAGCAGAGGAGAATGATTCGAGGATAGCGACGACCAAAGAAACAATTATATTCTTCCAGTTGGTATAAAAGACGAGAAGCCAGTGCGCAAAGGAAAACGGCTAGAAAAGCAGGAAAACGTGGAGGTAATTAGTTACAGTATTGTACCTCTGTAAATGGCACCGATTCAAGAAGGTAATGCATTGCTAACGATAAGCGCATTATAAAAAAGAGCGCAGGATATCTGGGATGTCCTCTTTGTCGGCTAACGGCAGGGTTATTATAAGAACGTAATTAATGATTCTCGCGACGCTGAAAATGTTTCTTCCCATTAAACGAATTAAGGTTGCATTATGAAATTCAAATAATAGTCCTGGCGTTATAATCACATCGCGAACGAGTTTGCGAGAAAGCCCGAAGGTAGATGGAAACTTATCTTCAACGCATCAAAGCGTTAACCGTTAAAACGATTGAAATAAATGAGAGTATTCACGCCAAGGAACGCGTCTTATTCAAGCGTACCTGAAATATCATCTCCCGGATGAATCGTCGGCGAGTATGATTTACGAATGGATTATCAGGTTGTATAGATTGTCCCGTGGATAACTTTCAACTGGTTCGCAGTCTCTGACAGTAAAATTTTCCATCCTGCTTTGCATTTCATCGAACGAAACGACATTGTGAATAATTCTTCGCGCGAAAAGTTGAGGTCTTCATTAGGAAGGAGACAGTGCAAATTCCTGATGGAGTGCAGAGGTACTTTTAACTACTTCGAGGATGTAGCGAAGGTTTATTAACCGTGCCACGATCATTCGCACGAAAGGGATGCTTATGCAGCAATTGATAAGGGTTGTCGAAACTTTACCATTAAGTGCCTCTAGTGCCTAATTAAAGATTCACGCGAGTGGATCTATCGGTGCATAACATCTTCTCATTTAGATAAATACCAGTATAATATTCGAGGAATTTTCCTTGTCGGATGAGGAACTTGCTTCGAAACTTTAAGCTGTTATTCTATTCGCTAAGGGTAAGAACTGGTTCAATATGTACTCAGAAATCCCGGTTGAATTTAATGGAAAATCTTTACTACACGAGAATTGAGTATAACATAAAACGTAATGTATGTATATTACGTAATTTATACGTATGTATGCATATCGTATGGAGATAAACCAACTCTGAAACATAACCCGAACTATCCAAAAAGCTAGGATACCGTCGTTGCTATTTCTACAGAAATGAAAAAACAGGAGGATACGCCACTTAGAGAGACGATACTGTAATCCAATCACGAGGATACAGGAGGAAAGATGATGGTTGAATGAAAACCAGGTGTACGCGATCGTGTGTAACAAGAAACCGCACACATGTACGCGAAACGGGACCACGTGCAAGCGTAGAAAAAGATTGATAGAAAAGATTTCGAAAGAGATTGATAAAGCAACAAAAATGAGGCATCGAGCTGGCATCCGTGCTACCGTTTTCGACATTTACGGGCCGTTGATCGATGCTTTTCGTGGTGAAAAGCTGATAGACGCCACATCGGTGCTGTACTCAACACTCTCGAGACGATATTTGTCGGCTTCGTGCCAATCAGACTATATACTACGGGCCGTTTTTTCTCTATCGTCCCCCATGTTTCCTTTTCAGGATACGCGCATAAACTTTCTCGCGGTTTCAGTTCCGTTCTATTCGTAACTCTTACGGTCTGACCGCTCTACCCCATTGCCCCTGATGTACGACAAACATATTTTCTCCTGTGCAAAAAACACTACTCGATCAGTCAAAGAGATACTCATCTGCTGTTTGCCGTTAGCCTCGCGTTCCTCTTCAAAGACGATCGTGCACCAACTTTTCTCCGTGATCCTCGCGATAGACGACGAGTGCAAAGAAAAGGTAAAAGTTTGTTGCCAAGTTTCCCGAACCACCGGCGCGATTGTTGGGGAACCAACAGCTCGATCGTGTCCCCGAGGTGTCCGTAACAAGCTATGAACCGCTCGATCCCGTGGTCTCTAACGACCGCGAATATCGAACGAAATAAAAAGATTAATGGAATCTTCGGCCGAGTACAGTTGCCTTTCTTCCGGAGCCTTTAAGTTACGCGTTAAAACGGACAGGTAAAAAGCAGAGAAAGTTTGCTCTTCGAAGTAGAGAAGAAACGGTCGTGCGTGGAACCGTGCGTTGAAACTACTGTTACAGGTCGATCCTCTTCCTCTGCTGCTGGCAATCGGTGAAGTTTGCTGTAAACTTTCCCGATACTCTCGTGTTTATTCCTCTTGGAGGATTGCGCGAGGGACGAGTATACCTCGATCATATTCCCACGATGCAGGAAACAGAGGTACCGTATTTCGATTGCCGCCCCAATTAATGGTTAATTAAGAGACGCTTCGTTACGGGGTCTGTAAAAGTTTCGCGTATTCATGATAAGGCACTTCACGGTGTGATAATTTTTTCAGAGAGGAACAAAGAAAGTACGCTTAACTGGAAGCACATTGTGTTTCTCCTCTTCCTCTGGTTAAGCACACTGTGGAGAGAGAAACTAGTAAAGTTCACACTTGAGCGAAAGAGCACGGACGGTGGTTGAAGAAAAGGAGTCGAGAGAAAGGGTTTTTGTTGGAACACGGTTCACGTCCGCGCGTCGTCGGGTTCCTCGCATGGTTGCTCGCACATTCGACACTGCGGCTACTGTAGAGTTTTAAATTCGCGATCTCGTGGGGATTTCGCGTGGTGGTGAGTGGGCGATGGAGACGAGCCGTGGAGCCGAGGAGACGCGCAGACGCTAAGGAACCGAGGCAAGTCCGACGAACAGGAGGCGAGCGAGCGATTAAACGAGTCGACGGTGGGAGGAATCAGCTCCGGCTTCCAGGGACGTGGAAAACGTCACTCCGACTGCAATCCATGCAGTTTGTTGCACTCTCGCGTCGCGCGTTTCCCTCGAAACGGCCACGTGGAGGCCGAACCCGGGCGCCGAGCAACGGTTTATATTAGACGATTCCGCATGCGATTTAACCCCCTTCGTCGTTATCGTTATTGTCATCTGTGAAAGGGTCTGTAGAATAGCTGTTGAAACGAATATACACGTATCGATTCGCGTACGCGGCGCTACACGCGGTTGATTTCAATGTTTTCTTACTTCCTACAAAGCTGCCATATCGCGGATATTACGGGGAACGCTCGCGAGACAAATGTGCTGGATTTTTGGCTCCGCTGCTACGTACGATGTACGCACAATGTACGCGTACAATTTTTATTGGTATATATGTCGGAAATATTGCAGGATCGTTACCGCTATCTTCCAATAACAGTTCCATATAAATAGTTGCAAAGGATGATTATGAAAACTGCGAATCCGCCAGAATAATACAAAACCGCTGAGTTTAGAAAAGCAACAGGATATTAGCGAGTCTTCCTCGATGAAAGTAAAGTCAAATCTCGAGTGACGCGTGTCTGGTTCAAAGGGTGGAAAGTCGAGCTAGGACAAGTGAATTTTTTATAACACTGCGGAATCTGTACGAGGTAGTAAAAGGAAGAAGCGAATCAGGAGAACGCAAGGTCGATTCTATCAGGGACGACTTTGGGTGTTTCGTGTATCGAACAGCTACCCGTTGCTTCGAAGAAGAGGTATGAAATTCAACAGAACAGCTGCACTTTTGCTGCAGACTCGGCCTGATAAGATTACAAACGACCTTGTTGAATAACTCGTTGAACCGACAAGACGCGACGCGATCCAAGGTTTCGCGAATACTTGAAGGGAACGGAAGAACGTCTGTTCTTGTAAAAGTTGGTGTAGACGAGATTGGCGTTCCTGAAACTTCCAGCAAAGAGGGTACGCGCTACAGAGGAACATTTTCTAATGAACTGACCGGTGAATTAAATTAATCGAAAGTTTCAGCAGACAGTTATCTTATTAGAGGTACATCGTTTGAAGCGACCGTTTCAAAAATTACACTCAACGAATGAGGAAGACATGCTCAGCTTACCGCAACTGTTGCCAGATGCTATATTTGTCGATTACATTCACGGCTTTTTCCTACGAGGTCTGGCTTTTTGCTGACTCGACGAGTGATTTAACGGCTAAATTTGATTTTAAATTGCAAGATATCGTGCCCCATTTTAAACACGTTTGTACCTCGGAATCGAAAAGCCAGATTTTAATACCGTAGAAGACCTTACTTGACCATTATTATCGATTCTCCGGTAGTACGATTTCTCGCGGGCTCACATTTTAATATTACGGAAAATTAAATGGAGCATATTGCTTGCAAGAAATAGAGTACACGGTCCAAACGACGTTGCGAAATGCATTAAATTCTCATACTCGCTTCAAGGATACTCAACAAACCATGTTTGCGAATCTACTTCCTGGAGAATTCAATTTTTTCTTTAGAATCTTTTAATTTAATGTAGCGTTACATTTAGGACAATTTAATCTCACCGTTCCGATGAAATAAACACACGCCGCATCAGCTCTTTTAAACCCCTTCCTCACGATTCTATTTTATCTTTTCAGGGATACTAACACGCATACGCCTGCACACACACGTTTACATTTCTCCTTTTTCCTCTTTATCGAGTTAACTTTAACCGGGGTCATGGTAAGCCAATTTAATTTCATCAACCTAATGAAGTTTCTAGTAAAGAAGTTTCTTTTATCCACCACGCGCACTCCATTAGCTCTTTTGAATTTCTTTCTCTCGACTCATTTGTATTCAAACCTCTTATCAAAAAGAAAGGTGTTGATAGACACGTTTGTTCTCTTGATCGGTGTCGCGGAAACCACGGAATGATAGTAATCGCGAGCTTCGAACGGGAAGCGCATCTCGCGACCGCTTCGATGGACGCTCGTCGCGCAACTGCCGAATATTCGCCGATGCACGGTGCACGCTGCATGTTCCTGGTATTTGCAAACCCCAATCGGCCGCCACCAGCTGCAGAACTACCTTCTCCGACAGCGTCAGGGTGCCCCTCCTAACAGTCACCCCACCAACCTCTGATTCGTCAGAAAGTACCGACCATACGGCCGATGTACTTGCCAGCCTTAATTACCCATCATTGCGATAATTACTCATCGCTGCGTAGACTTATTTGCAATTACATTAAAAAATCAAATGAGTATATTAACGATTTCTCGGAACGTTCTGCTCGTAAAAGCATCGAATAAAGCAGGGAGGAAAATTAACAGTTCGCTAGCCATTTGATACCGCACTCGAACAAAACAGCAGAAGGGGATTATGCATAGAATCGAAAACGATTCGAAACGATTAATTGAAGCATCGAAAGTCATGAACGAGAGGGACTGGGTGAATTGGGAATTGCGAATTACAGTTGTCACGACTTGGTTCGTTTTGCAACGCTGATTCGCGGTGGAATAGTAGCTAAGAGACCTTCGAACAAGCGCGAACGAGAATACCCTATTCAAGTTCCCCGAAACGCTTAATTAAGTAGAAACGTTGACGGTATTGTACTAGTTGCCACCGAACAAAGGGGGATAAATGATTTACAGTGGAAAATCCGTCGGACGCCCCCGCGATGATATACGCGTTGGTTCCATGTAAAATTAGAAACGCGTAAACACAAAGCGAAGGAAGGAAAAAGCAGAGCCGAGTAAAGCTGACGAGCGAGGTCTGCTTTCTCGAGGCAACACATCTGGCTAGTAACGGGTTAGCGAACACCTTGAATCATTTTCAATTCTATCAGATATAAAATGTAACATCTCCCGTCCACGCGCATGTTCACAGAACATAAATTAATTACCACATTCATTAAATACAGAACTTAAATTAATTAAGTGAAAGATAGCGGCTGTTTCAAAACTCGAAATATGACTAAATTGTGAAAACTTGAAAATGAAAATTGCGAGTATCGGATAGCCGGGTGATTTAACCCATCGCTACGCGAGCTAAGTTTTCCTTCGAAATTGCTAATCTGAAGTTCTCTGAATCTTGGGTGGGTGACAGATTTTAGTTAAAAAAAGCAACAATGACGTCTATCTTTAGAAAGTCATCGTAATAGAACCGAGACAACATAGCAGAAGGAATAATTAGGCTCTTAGACGAATATTCTGTTCTAGGTATTAGCTTTCGTGAGCGTGGGAGGGAAATTCCACTTTCGGACACTTCGAATTCGGATTATCAGTCGTCATCATCAGTTAACGGGGCTAACGATCACTCGATCCTAGCAATTTGTCAGAAAGTCGATATCCTCGATCTCGGCTACGTACACACTCGATCGAGCAACAGTTTCGTAACTCGCGTCGATTGCATTATCGAGCAAAGTATCGAATCGAACTGGCTGACGGATGAGGAGTCAGATACTTGAACGCGTCCGTTCCGCGTTGCTCCCCTTTTGATCGATCAAACGAACGATTTGTCGCATTCAACGATTTCGTCGGCTTGTTATCAGTTATCAGTCAATGGAACGTTTCTCGCGTGCCACGGCTTTTCAACTGTCTCCACGGTTGATTCATCGGGAATCTTGTCATTGTTGATCGCGCGCCGTACGCGAACAGGAAAGAATTTGCTATTCGAAACGATGGGTCTGTTTTCGATTCGTGACGCGCAAGATTTACGAGCGGATTGCCGAATGATACAACTCTTAGCTCGTAAATCGGAATAAACATCTTTTGTACGCATGTGAAAGATGTTGGTCGTACACTCCGCATTACTGGAATCGAAAAGACCGCTGGATTATGTGTGCACTTATTTAACTTAGGAAATACGACCATACGACCACTCTTTGTTTGCTTCTTGTTCAATTTACGACACGTCAGAGGTAGCTAACTGGGGTGACTTGCGAGCCAAATCTGCTTCTCGTTTTCGATTTTTTGACCTGATTGTTCAATAGGACAGAATCGATCTACTTAATATTTAAAAAATCAAGAAGAAAGGAATGTTTCACTGTCAAAAAATTTGTTTTACTAATTTCACTCGCTATTGCTCGTTGGATTGATCATATTTGAAAAGCTACGATTACGTGTACGAATTTACAAATAGCCCTTCAGATGGATTACACTGGCGGGATTCCATAATAACGTCGATACCGATATTTCGTCCCTGACAAACGCGAAACAATAGAATTAATGCAAGCTCCAATTACAAATACACAATTTTATTCGTACCCCATTGAAATACACCCGTGAAAATGGAAACAGAGCGACGTATTGAAAAATAAATGACGAAAGGTTATTGTCCATGATTAAAACGAATCCATATTGTTGGCATATTTTGTTTGCAATTTTTCACTGATTTGCAGTTCATTGCGTGCGTCGAAAATTTTAATAGTTTATTACCAGCACATAAAAATAATATTTACTGGATGTAAATAGTGTGTTCTCAACAAATTTTCACAATTTTCTGGATTATCAATTATTAGCGAACGGTGATACTTTAGGAAATATCATTTTCCACTAATATCTGGCGCACTATTCGTCATTAGCGTGGATGTAATTCACGCTTTGTGCATTAACCAAAAATAAACAGTATAATTTGCAAATTCCCGTCGTTGTTTCCCGGCTGGATAATGTTAACAGCCGAATGTTTGGAACACTGTGCACGTACCACGGCTTGCACACCACTGAACCAAATGAAATTTGCAAACCAGTTGGTGAAAGAGGGAGACAGGGAAGGAGAATGAATTACATCGACAGAGTTGGTCCTAATTTCTCTAGAGTTCAGCTCCCCAGCTCGTTTGCTCATATTTATTTCGACCTTTCCAGCTTTTCAATGGAAACTTTATTTGTCACTGCGAGAGCAATCGAGTACCCTGTGGCGATGCGTGAAAAGAAAAGCTCTTTTTTTCACTGTAACTACTCCACGAGTGTAACTTTTTCATTTTTCTGCAGCATGGAACTCGGTGAAAAAAAGAAGTTTCTGCTTTGAAACTTTTTTCAAGCGTATTGTTTGCAACCTGCCCGCGTTCCGTTACCTTTGGAAAGATTTCTCTTGTCAGAAAAGGAAAAGCAAAACACTGTAAGAAAGATACGAGTACATGACTCGCCTGTATGAAATGTTGGTTACATCCACGAAGAAAGTCGTGTTCAAAAAATTAACAAACTCTTCATTAATTTGAATATACTTTCCAGTTCTGTACGTCAAGGTGTTGTAGAAAAATCCTTAGTAGAAAACAAGCTATAATGGTCAGACCGGAAGTGGCAAACAAACCCCCAAAAAACAAAAAAAATTAAATTTTGGCCATTCGTTGAGATTTTGACCCACTTATCGTTTGTCCTGTGCAAAAGTGACAGAAACTCTAAACGCTATAGCCCCCTTTTCAAGATTTTACGGATTTGTATTCCGTAATGAAGAGAAAAAGTGAATTGATTTTAATATAATTTTTAAGAGGTCTAAACCTTAGAAGAAAATTATCACCCGATATAACGATTTACCCGAAAGGTAAGGGTAAAGGTAAAAGAAGGTGGAGGTACGCGACGGGTAGTGCCATCTGCGTAGCGTAAAGGGAAGTCGGTTGATAGAAGAGACGCCGGGCGTCGCGTGGTGATGTTGCTTACGGCACTGTTCGCCGGTACCGGGATGCCGAGGACACGCGGCTACCGGAAGGGAGGCATTGAGCGCATCAACGCTTCCGGATGTACACGCTCTTCGTTGTTTCCTGCCCGTCACGCGCACCAACTTGTAGAGCGGAAAAAAACGAGTACCGATACCGAGCGCGTATTGTCCTTATTGGTCATTCCTACCCTCCCTACCGTGTAATTTCAACCGAGTACAATTGCTTTTCCAGCTGTTCTTTAATTAACTAGCTCACCCTACTGAGCAACGTACTCTCATACCAAGTTGACCAACTTTGTCGCTATTGAAATTATACTACGGAATGATTGTTTTCTCAGATGGTCGACACCTGGCAACCAGAGCGGATGTTTGTAATTTTTTTGAATCGTTACTTTACCCACCATTGCTGTCCCGCCACCAAAAGTAATTCCACGTCTCCTGGACTCACCTGAAACAAAACAGAAAACGTATAAAGGTCGGTGTACAGGTGTGACAAGTGGAACAAGGTAGTCGGAGGTACGGAAAATTGTGGGAACCAGTTGAAGAGAAGTCTCTGGACGAGACACGTTATTACGCGATCGCTGGACGTTTCTGCAGGGGACATCTTCGCGAAAACTTGACGGATAAAAATCCTCCGACGAGTTCCTCGAGACGAAAGGTTATACAACGACCCTGACACGTTTCCAGGTCTCATTTAGCTCTATTATATCTACTGCACCTGGGCGTGTTGCACTACCTTCTAATATCTGGCAAAGAATGAAGCCGTCAAAGTGTTAAAGCACGTACAAGAGACGGGGAGAAGCGACAGTTCAATCTACGGGAGAAGGAAGGCGTAATTAAAATTCCCTATCGGTTAACGGAGAACAAACGTGTATGCTGTCAGGCCGCGAACAGGTGGAAAATGAAAGAGTAGATCGTTCTCGATATTACACAGCCCGCTATGACCGTCTTTTCACTCGGATATTTCCATGTTCGATCGTTACCACCCCGTCGCAGAACGCAACCCCTCCTATTTCTCTGAAACGTCCTGTATCGCATTCCGTTGATGACGACGGTGCTCCCTTGATTAAAAAGAAAAAAGCTATGAACTTTCGTGACGATCCACGTGACATTCCACGTGAAGGGCTAGGAGCATCCTAGAGAGACGAATGGAAGAAAAGAACATAGGGCAGGTTGGGAAAATTAATTTCCTTAACGAAGCTCCGGCGTGACGCGATTAAACGCGGCAGGGAACTAGAGGTTCGTCGGTGATATTCCAGCTGGAAATAAATTATACGCCGAGGCGAGGCTTCCTCGCGACAAGGGGATTAGATCAGAGACAGGGGAAAAAAAGGGGAGAAAAAGGAGGATAGAGGAAATGGTGGATAAAAACGGCGAGGTTCCTAGCGAGGTCTAAGGAATCCCGCTTGGCAAGGTCGGGAAACGGCCTAGCCGCCGGCTATGGCACTCTTTTACCTCTCTGTCGTTGGCATTAGTACTGGTACGCGAATGTGCACTCGTTACCGCGTCAGTTTGCGCTAACACCTCGATTCCTCCACCTCCTCTTCTTCCATCGATCTTCACGCTCCTCTAAACAATTGGAATGTTAAAAAATTGAAACTTTTGCGCGTTCGGAGATTTATCGAGGGGATTACCCTGGTATTCCATACGCATCTCTTTCAAGTTTCCTCTTAAAGTTAGAGAAAACAATGAATCTTTTGAGGAGACGTTTCTGTGGATAGCAACCGCGAGTAAATGGATCGGGAATAAAAGGAAACTTTCTCGTTCTCCATTCATCTGGAGAACGGTACATACATCGAAGACGTCGAGCGTCATTTTTCTTTGCGACGCGAATACAGCCGAGGATTTGATTTCGCGGCTAGCCGACCCGACGCGACGTCCTTTCCTCCATTCTTTCTCTTCTTATTTCCCTTGCTTTCTCCAGACGCCTCGCGTCGTTCTTCCCTTTTATCGGGACAGAGGAATGTCGTTCGTTCGGTCTTTTCAATCTCCGTGCAACGTGTTCCCCGGATGCTTTCAAATAAATTGCAAACCTGCGGTCGCATAACCGAAGAGCAAACGAGAAAATTGGTAAATTAAGTTTTCCTATACTTGATTCGAAGGAATATTTAAAGCGTGCATGGACGAGGTGTTGGAGATTGAAAAGCGACGTCCTTGAACGGCGCTCATTAAAGAAACGGCGCCGTTTTCTCGCGTATCTGAAACCATGACGAAATAACGGGTCGTATTGGATGGCAGAAATCGCGAGAACCGGTAATGCGCGAATACAGCCGTAGCGATAAAGGTGGGATACGCGTGTAAAACGAGCGTCCATAAACTGGGGTAATTGTCCATAAACCCTGATTTTACGATTCTAATCACGCTCCGTGCGGCTCCCGAGATATACGATCGCCGATCTGAAAGGGAAATCGAGCGTACGACACGCTTCCAACAGATTACTTGGACGATCGAGCCAGCGGTTTCGCCTCCTCGTGAGCTGAAACCGCGACTAGAGCCGCTAATACCAATCGGCCATCGGGCAACCTCACGGCTAACCTCTTTCTCTTCGGCTCCGTGAATTTCTACCTTATTTATGGCAACAAATTCAGCTCGATCCGTGCCATGCCAAGGGAAAAAGGTGGAAAAAGGAGGAAAAGAAGAGAAACACCAGTTGGCGTGTCTTCGATTTGTCTGGGTATTGCAGCGTCCTTCAATTTCTTGCTAACAATTTCCAATACCGATCGACTCTGACCGTCTGCCATATGCTAGTCCAATTAGACGATTCGGTGAATTCGATGGGGCCGCGAGGCTTCCACGAAATGGGATTGTTGCGAAATGCGATTAGGCAATCGGGTAACCCTTGACGGAGGAAGAGGGCGTGTATCGAACACCGGATGCACCGCACGCATGCAAATTCCGACCAGCTTGTTTAGCAACGTTTCGATGCGAAATCTATGGGTGCTATCTTTTCTCCAGATTTTTTATAATCCTATCTTATATTTGCGGAACGACGGCTATATTTAGCGAGTGTTCGTACGTAAAATGCAGCCTCGAGTAACATTTTCGGGAGAAAAGCGTACTCGTACGGTAAGGAATTTCCATTTTGCTGGATGCTCCTGTTGTTTGAAAAACACTCGACTCGCCAATATTGGCCGGTGTTACAACTCCACGGAAATGCTTGGCACGTTTCGAGGACTGGCCGTTTAACGAGAGCACGGGTCAGTGGTTGACAAGCCGTTACTTTTGTCGTGAAAACGCGAAAACGGCCCTACGAGCGATAAAACTACGGACGTTTCACGATCCGTGAACGCGGTTGAATCTTAAGCAGCCTTTTCGAAACCGAATCAGGCGGTCACGGATTGTGGGTCATCCTGAGAATCCGCGTGTCGCGAAAACCTCGAATCACATGTACGTGATACTTTTTCGTAGAGAATCGAATGCCGCGGATCCGCGGAGGGAGAGGAAGAAACGGATTTACATTTGCTCGACGGATTAACGGAACGCGCCGAGTACAGTGTGCAAGAGTTCGATTTGAAGCTGTTGCTTGATTATTCGGCGGAAATTCAAGCGGATCGGGCCTCGAGTGTGCAGCTATTTATATAAAACCAGATCCCAAGCACAATAGCAACTTTCTACTCCTACACGAAGTACGGTGGGGCACGTTGTACGCGTACGTTGCTCGCTCGCCGGACAATCGAGATGGCTCGAATAAAATTATGTCAAATTTTCAATCACCAACAACGAACCGATTCCTAAAGGGGCTATTGCTCGAACGAATCGTTCTTTTTTTCAACTTTCGAACTGAATATTGAAATTGCCGAACTATTCGAACGCTTGCAACTCGCTACTACTCTTACCAGACAACTTGCACCCTTTTCCAACTTTCAAATGCTTCCAGGGAAAAGTCGTTTCACCGTCATCCTATTCCCCGTGTTTCACAAGTTTCGGGATATTTTTAGAATCAGAGAATCGTTCGTCGTTTCGTTTGTTAACCCTTTGACTGATATGGACGCACATGTCCATAATTCTTGCATATATTAATTATAATTAACCCCTTGTCCTACAACATCGTGTCATACTCGTAACGCAATTTACAGTTCGAACGTTTTAAAAAATAAACTGAAAAATGAAATGGAATAAAAAGAAAAATAATAAATTCTTATTTCGCAGACACAGAACGTTCAAGCTTAGAATCGTCAGCAGTCAAAGGGTTTAAAAGAGGCTCGTTGCCAGACGATTACTTTTCGATCCTTGTCGGGGGAGTCTGTTGCTGGGAAGGTGGAATGAAAGAGCAGGGAAACGCAACACCTACTCGAGAACTTGTAAAGAAGCAAAGGGGATATGCGTGCGTATCCTCTAGGCTGAAGCGGAGGGTGGCAGAAAAACGCGATGCGGCGGATGGACATAAATTTCTGCAATGCGAGGGCGGTAAATCTGCGCGTAAAAGCTCGGCGAGTTGTAGCCAGCGCTAGCGTTTCTTTTTCACCGCTACACGAAGCCTCTTATCAGCTACTCGAGCAGAAAGCAATGTACAGAATACGATCGAATTGAATTTTTCCCACCGACAATAAGGAAGGACGATATAAACGCCGCTTGCTGCTCGGATTTTTCAAGGATCGCGCTTTCCTTCGTGTCGCGAACGTAACGCGATTGCATCTTCGTATCGCGCTTTTCACGGTGTGCGCTCTTTTTCCTTTTCTGAGACGAGCTGTATAATGCGCGGCATAAAAACCGCATCTCGAAGGAAGCTTTCTTTTTACCGGAGGATAAAGGAAGAACTGGAGCGTTGCGTGGCAGGTAGCCGCGATTTTAATTGCTCGAAACTGGCACGAAAACGCTGCCGCTTTGTTCGAGCTCGCTCATCGTTGAGAAACAGAACGCATCGTCCACCAACAATGCCCCTCCCGTCTCGTTATTATCACCGTAACGAAGCAACATTCTTCGAATCGTTAATCTATGTTACGCCACTATCGACGAGTGGACAGATTTCGAAAAAGAAAGAGAAAATTGGCAGAAAAATGGCTGTGTTTTTCGGGTAAGACCAGCCAGTTCCCTTGGAATTGAAGTTCTTAATTAGCTCGTTAGCGGTAGCGTTCTCTCGCGCGTTCATATCTAGCTTGATCGCGCAAAAAACGACAGAACAACGCGAACGAGTGGATAGAAGAAGCGGTGAATGAAAACGAAGCGGTTGTGAATGGAAACGATAATGGTCGCTCGTTGTTTCGTCGGGAAACGATCAAGATCGTCGTTGCGAATCGTGTCTCGAGGCTAATTATTCGATCCAAGAAAGTATGTCGTAACTTCTAGTTGGAGGGAAAATTTCAAGAAACCGTTTACACGAAAATTTTCGTGCTTCGTTAAATCCTCAGCTCGTTCCTAATTATTCCGACCGTTATCGGACGAAACACGTAGGTCGGATGGATCAACTAAGGTTTCTCGATACCGACTCGACCTTCTGGCTCGATCGTTACGGTAAATTCTAGCTGCTCGAAAGGGATCGGAGAACGGCAGAACCCGAGGAAGCCGTCGATCCGGAGGACTAAAAGGAGACCGTGAAACAGGAGGTCTGACACGAGGTCGTAAATGCGAAAGCTACAGTCACGACTGATAATGCGAGCACACGATGGTGCTCTACACTGTTCCTGGTTCGATAACAAGCTAAAGCGAGCACGGCTAACCCCTTCCCCCTTATCTTGAATTATTACGCGCGCCTACACTTGGCCAAATTTATCTCGCCTTCTTCTGTAGACTAGTGATCGATAACCAAAGTATCGATATACATCGATTGGGAATTAAGTATCGATATTATTGATATCAATTATTGACAGCACCCTGACGGACAAGGCGACTCTTTCCCATTCGTCTGATCAATAGATCAGAAAATCGAGAGAAGAAAAATAAACAGCAGAGAATCGAACGAAATTTGCAAGGTCCATTGCCAGAAACTGAAACAATTTTCTTTCCGGTTCGTCGAGCGATAACTTAGCAGAGTTCGATTACCCCTTTGGTGAACGTAAAAGCTCGTGTACGCTACAAGACCTATTAAAACGATAACATAGATGGAAGAAAGGTAATAATTTAACTTCGTGTTCGTTCGACGGCTAACGAGGAAAACCAGCCTAACCGTATCGACTTGCGTGTCTTCAACGTAATTGCTTTATCATTATTTATTCTTTTGCTTTTCTTTCTTTATGTAACCATCGTTAATATCGGATAATATCCGAGCTGTCGATAACAGAGTCGCGAGCTGTTTCGCGACAATATTAATCAACGTGGAGTGTAGAGGAGAAACCGTTGGCAAACAACGCGTTATCTCGCTTGGATTTTTCTACGAAACTTTTCGCCACTCTTGTTTGTATTACACGGGAGTGCTGATACGTGTCGTGTTTCGCAACATATATCCGAACGCGAATGAGTTCGTGAAATATGAAAATATCCGCGCGCACATAAGCGGATTATTGCCTGTCGGCCCACGCGAAGGAAAAATAAGTACGCGAGCGTCCCACGATTCTGACGTCAATAATTAAATGGGCCAGCGTAATTGAAATTATCCGGTCGTCGTTCCGTTTGCCGTTTCGCGTGACCAAAGACAATGAAACGCGGAGATACGAGGAGAGGCTTTTGTCCTGCTTTCCAGGATTCGACTTCCGTTCTGAAATCGTATCTACGGATTCTTTTCGAACCACCACGGAAGGACTCGTCTCGTTTATCAGAATGAAGAATCATCGATCGTGTATTTCGAGAAACAGGAAGTTGGACGGTCCAAATAAGCGAGAACTTGTACGATAAAGAGAAAGAAAAAAGGAAGAAGTAATCGATTCGCTCGGAGACGGCTTTCGTACAGAGTTCCTTCGCGACCCATGTCCAGATCGAAAACGGAAAAAGGGACACGGAACGATCGTTCGATACATTGAATCGAATCGCATTTGAAATGAGTTTCGCGACGATACGAGCGAAGAAAGTTGGAGGCAGCGGCGGTGATACTTGGGCTTCGATGTCTTCCGGCAAGTTTTTGTCCCCGAGGAGAACATACTTTTGGCTACCTTTCAGAATCTTTAAACCACCCATGGACCGATGAAAAAAGAAACAGAAAATCCCAGGGAAAACGATATCTGTCGATCGTACACGAGAGTTATCGTACACTTCGATTAGGAACGGAGTCGAGTTCAATGACCTGACTCACGAATGCGATTCGTTTTCCAAAACAAAAGTGTTGCTTCATTTGTGTTCAAAGAACTCGTAAACGAAGATACTTGGACACCGTGACTAGCTTCGGTATCCTCGTGGAACGCATCGAGGATGGCCCCGAAAAGTCGTGAGAAGCCGTAGCTCTTCGGAGAGAGCCATAGCCAGGCAAGAAGAAACCCGATGAACTGGTTCTTTCCGTTTGTTTTTATCCCAAGCCGCATCTTCCTTCGGGCGGTACGTTTGTTCGAATCTTAATAGGACCTCTTTGTCCCTGGCTGTTTCGTGTTCCTGGTAGACACGTTACTAGAGAACCAGATTCTTCCTTTGCTCTACCTATTCGACTCTGACGCGTTGAGAAGAACATCTTCGTCGCCTGATATTTCCAACAATCAGCCAACGAAGCGATGCTTTATTAGTTTAGTCTTCCAAGATATCATATCTTCAGCTAACTTGGAAGTTGGACTATGCGAGGCATTTAGACAAAAACTTCCTCGGTGTCCTTTCAGGGGAATTTCAAGCATCGAAGTTCGCATTTAGATATGGTAACGAAAGTTTCAAAGAACTTGGAGTAGATTCTTCTCGTGTCAGTACGGTTGCTTTGGTATTCCTCTCGAGAGAATCAACTTCAATCACGGAGAATACGAATTCCTCGCGATACGAGACGCGACGCTTCCAAAATTTCCGAACAACTTGAGGAATCCCATAGGTCCCAAGCCCTCGTCGATAAGCTAGTAGCAAGATTCTCCAGCAATTGGCTATCTCCTATCTCTCGAATTCTCTTGAAAGTATCACGAAGACAGAAGAGAAGTCGATTCCCTATGACAGTCGTTATTTTTCCACTACTTCCTACATCAATTACCATCGGAGCGTTAATGTTCCTCTGCGAATGCCGGAAGTTCGATTCGTGGAATTAATGTCAGCCGTACGTGCTCTGAAAGACAACGTGACCAACTCGAGGAACACGAGATCACGAAGCTGACAAATGGGATCGTTTTGTCAACGACCACTGGAAGAAATACTTTTAGAAGATTAGTTTCAAAACTTTGGAAAATTTCAAAATATTCATTCCTCCTCTGTAATATGATAAAACAGTGTCCTTCCACAATATCCGTTTATAAGGAAAAGGAAATATTGTTGAAAATATGTGTACCGAGATTCCTTGATCCGATCGAGTATCAAGGAAGCGAATTTCCGGCTAGGACGATCGAAAAAGAAGGAAAGAGAAAAAAAACAAAAGAAAGAGAAAAAGAGCGTGACGGATGTAGAGAAGGAAGCGGTAGGAAATATCAAAGGCATTTCCTGTTCGAATGGATTCTCTGGGAAGTGAGGCGAAGCAAAGGGAGGAAGAGATAGAAGAGTCGTGCTGAGGATGAAACACGAGAGACAGGTAAATGTTGTATCGCACCCTGAGAGGGCACACGGGCAAGTTACACGGAGAATAAAGCGAATTATGTTTGCTATTTCAACTATGCTCGTAAGAAGTAGCGTTTCGTTAACAATCTTCAGACAATCTTGGGACGTTATTGGTGTTTAACAATGGACAACATACAAAACTATCTATCCCTTAAAATTTTCAACCTAAATCAACATCGTTAATGATATGATATTTTTAATTGATCGAGAACACGCGAGTGTTATTTGAATAATTATACGTAAAGTAGCAAAGCCGTAAAGCTATCGTTGGCTGTCACGCTCAACTTTCTCGAACGACCAAGAAAGAACCGGAACCTCCAACCAGCAACCATTTGCGAAGATCCGAGTAACGGCTCGTTTCATCCTGTTTCCTAAACTTTGATCGCTGTTCGAAAGCTGGTCTTTAAACCGCAGCCGAGTTTATCATTTCATCCCGTTTATGATCCTTAAATACTATTCGATCAAATGAAACCGAGGATAGCGGGAATGACACGGTTCGGAGCGAACGCTGCCCTTAACCAGCATTCTGAAAAGTTTCCGAGCTATCCGTGAATAATTGATTCCATACGAGTCAGCATGCGTCCAAACGATTTAGCACGCAGATACTCCGCTGCGGCCATTTCGATTACGTCCAGCTTGAGAAAACCTGTTCCCGGATCTGTTCCGGGACGGGTTTCCGTTTCCCGGCTTGTTAAGGCGACACCGCAACCAGAAAAGTGCATAACCAAGAAGTGTTGCGACCTCTTCCACCTTCTTCCATCCTTCTCCTCTATCTCTTATCTGTCGTTGCCTGCCCACTCTTCTACCGTCGCGTCGTGACAATATTTTTTTTTTTTTCCAGATCACGTTTTACCGCTACAGATATTGCACTTTTATCGATCTCCCTGAAACCTACTTTCCTCGAGATCTCGAGACCCGACTTTCAAACAAGTGGATCGCTGTAGAAATAAAATTATTTTTAACAGGGTCTTTCATAACGAAGGGCTAAAAATAGCGTGCGAAAATCGTACTTAGAGAGGATAAATGATGGCGAAGGATCGGTAAGAAAAGCACGGACAGGATTGTAGAGAGTGCGCAGCAAGTAGCCGGCGTGTATCGTGCGATCGAGTGAGCAGAAAGCCTCGACAATGAATTACAATCCCCTGCTAACGCGTAATGTCGAGAAATAATGCAAGGGTCAGCTGGTAGGCCGATCGTAAATAATAATAGAGTTACTGTCGCGTACTCGCAGCTCTTAGATGATTTATCAAAGAGGGTACCATACAGAAGCATGAGCTTACTTCCAGCTAAAGAGGACAGCCACGCGATAAATCCATATTTTCCAGGATACGATCGTCGAGCAACTGGCAAAGAAAAGCATTATCTACAGCTGTGTTTCCGAATGGCCACCTGAAAATTGAGAACTCAGGTTCGGTATATAACTTAAATTGACTACAGGGAATCGATTAAAGTTGGTTTCAGAGCTGGATGTCTTACCGTTTTCGAGATATCGTGGTAAGGTTAGGTTACGTTAGGTTAGTGTATGCGCAGTATCGAATAGCGCATGCCCAGTATCGAATAGCGCACACGTAGTCCCAAAATTGTACAAAAATTTCTTACCACGATATCTAAAAAGCAATTTTAATCGATTTCTTGTATTCAATTTAGGTTACATACCGAACCTGAGTTCTCAATTTTGGGGGGATCATTCGAAAACTTATAATTATCTACTTCCTATCGATCTTAAAATAAGTATTTGCTTGTTTGATAGTATTACATTTATATGTATGTCGGATAAGAGAGAGGGTGGAGGCAATTAGAAGGCCGGTCGTAGCCGATCTGAAATTTTGCATCCGCTTCGGAGGAGATCAGTGGGCCAAGGCCGACAAAGAGAGTTTATTTGAGCGGACGGCTCTCCAACCGATATCGTTTACTCTCGAATCGTATTTCTACGAGTCGAGAGGCCGTCCAAGTCGAGGTCGAGGTCGACCAAGCTACAATACCTGGAGAAGCCTCCTATTCTAGCCAAAGAGAGTCAGCAATCTATCGCGGTATCTGTCGATTTTCCTGAATAATGCATACAGCCAAACGGAATAAGAATCACTGTCGATTAAAAATTAAGCTGAAATTCTAAAAAGGGATGTAAATTTAGCGAACAGCTGATTCCCTCTTTCGAGGATTAAGATATAAAAAGGCAGGAAGGAAGAGTAAGGATAAGAAAACTAAAATGGAGGAGACACGGAACGATAGAACGAAGAGAAAAGACGGTGAGCCACGTTGCAGCTGCAACGTGCAGCAGCTGCGAATCGTTGGTTAGTTCTCTCCCACAGAACGACGCCGGAGAGTGGGTGTTCGAGAGGCAGGAAAAGTGAAAGCCACGCCGCGTAACGATCTAAACTGTATCTTGTTTTAGAGATACAAAAGAACGATGGAGAGACAGGGACGAGAAGAGTTTTCGCAGAGAAAGAGAGAAGAGAGAGCGGGCAGGTTGCAAGGAAAGAAGAGGAAGGAACGATCTGCACTCTTGAACTATCCAGACGAATGTAGACCACGAGAAGGTGTCGCAACGTCCGTCTCCTTCGCCACCTCCTCCTACGCTTCTTTATTCACCGTCCATCGAGATCTACCTTTCCTCCACACTTTTTTTTTTTTTCTATCCTTGCCCGATCAAACGGCACAGCCTAACCAGATTTAACCCACTTCAGACCACTTGGTAACCGGGCTTTATGCCTTGTTCCTCGAACAAAGCTCTACCTCCTAGCCATTCACACGGTTATAATTAGAAGGTGATAAGGGATTCGTAGAGTCCACCGTCAGATCCTGACTGAAACGCCTATTATTTCCCTCCGTTTGTTCGAGCTCTTTCTTCTATACGGCAACCACCGCCAAGTTAGACTCTGAGAGCCCTGAGAAAAAGCGAATAATAGCCCCGGGAACGAGCGCTCGTGCCTCTTGCGCAATCATGACATCATTTCAGAGCAAGCAACGCGGATCGACACGAGTATTCGCTTTGCTATTTGTTTCGAAGCAAGTTGCATCTGTTTCCTCTACGTTACGTTTTTCCTTGGGAAAGGCTAGGGTACTAGACGGTGCAGGTACACGTTAACGCGTGCCGCTATAGAGCGGACGCAGCCAAGAAGAATTAGCACCTTCGAAGCGACACGTGCCCGTAACAAAGGGGATTCGCACGGTCCAATTACGACCCGTCTTCCGGGACTCGAGTCAGCTGGACGTTGACTTTCCCTGGCTCGAAACGGTTAAAGATATATCCATGCCCGTTAGACGATGTAGACGCGAATGCGTTCGATCAGACTCGGATTCATTTCGCTAGCCAGTTTCTCATCTCTGCACGGTACATATACGTTTTCTTTCATTTTATGCGAGAAAGAAAGCGAAGCCGTGTAGAAACGCGACGAAGATAGAATCGCAACGCTGTTAAACGCTATCAAGCTTATCCAGTTTATCTGGTGTGCCAGGAGGTAGTAGCGGGCAGGCGAGCACGCGCCGCCGCTAAACAGACAAGATAATATAAAGGGAAAGAGATTTAACGCGGTGTCTGGTGTGCAAGAGTAACGCAGCAACCGATCGAACGCCGGACTCACCGGTTATTTATGACCGTTTGGCACCGGCCGATCTAATGCTAACTGGATTGAGACTTCCAATCTACCGATGAAGCGTAACCGAACTGAACTTACGGACGCGTACTGAAACCAACCGGACTCGAAGTATCGACTTTGGGGGAAACGAGGAACGAACAAATATCAAGAATATAGGGGATGGTGATCGATGGTTCAGATATTCGAAAGCAGAGGAAAAAAAGTTTATTAAAGGACTCGTTCGATGGCTATCAGCTCGCTAATTGGACGATGAAACGTCGCGTTAGATATAACCGATCGTTCGTCAACGATCGCCTTCCCCGTGCCTGCTCGATTATTCGTCGGTAATTAAGGACAATTAATAGCGATCGACCGTATCTTAATAGCCATTCAGCTGGAGGTAAAAGCATTCACCGGTTCTCATTTTCTTCTGAAAATGAAAATCGTTGAAAAATTGAAACTTAACCATTGAATATGTTACGAGATTTCCTGTTTTCTTCCGCGTCGTTTGTAATTAGCCACGTTTGGTGGCTAATTGAAAATTAAAGATTCACCGAATCTCTCATTTTCCACGGAGGAACAGCACACCTTGGCCAACCGGATGGCGAGCACCTCTCTCCCTGGAGTCAAGAAGCACAAAAGACGAGACTTCTATTAAAATTCTCCGCTACAAGGCAAGCATTTGCAACTTTAAATTAGGTTATTATGTCCTTCAGACGTTGCACAGCGTAACAAGAAAGAAGCTTTCCATCTCCTTTTCACCTTTTTTCCTCGTCTTGCGTATTTTAGGATTAACATTTCCTACGTTCTAATCTAAATAAAACGATAATCCGATTTTCTTTTCATCTCTCGCGTTTCGAATTGAATATAGGAAAGTGCGGTAAGTAAATTCTCAAGAAATTACGGAGAGCGAAGGAGTTGAAGCTGGCTGGAATCGCGTCTCGACCGTTTCTTATTAATTCCCTGCGTCGCCGAGCGGCGATCCAGTGTAATGTATGCGAATAAAAATGGCCAGAAGCCGGTAGGCAGCCAAGCCAGCAGCCATTCCGTTTTGTTTTCCCTTTCATTGCGAGGCACGTGCGATTACAGAGACACAGAAGCGAGTCGACGATATTCAACCATTACCGAATCTCACCTACAAAATTAACGCTATAAACGTTTCTTTTTATCCTTATCGTTCTCATCTTGAAATTTCCTCGTCGCCGAAAGTATCTGAAAGTTGTCGAACGTCTGGAGAAATAACCACGGGAGGCAGGCTTGAACCGAGAAAAGATTAATTCGCGATACGCTTACACCTCGTATCCTCGAGTCGGCGAAGAAAAGCCGAAGGAACTAACCGAGATGCAAGGGGAAAAAAGAAAAATAACATCTCGAATAGAGGCGTAAAAAGAGAAAGAGGAAAGGAGAAAGAAAGAAGCATAGATCACGTATAAGGTAGATTGCCGGGTAGAGGCCAATCATGGAATCAGGTACACGTGCAGTACCAGACGGTGTACCGTAGAATACGTCTTATTATAGAAGCCATGGGGTTCGATCGCCTCTTCCAACGACGAGGATACGCGAAACGACGTTGGAAAGGAAATGAAAAACAAGAGGAAGGAAAGAGATGGAAAGAGAGGAGAAGGAGTATATTGCAAGGGTGTGTCTACCGACCTATGGGGTCAACATTGTTACCATCATTATTGGTACAGCGCTCGATGCTGCCTTCTCCTTCCTATATCTCTCTTTTCACCCTTTTCTTTTTCCAACGCTCCTTTTCACGTTAGACTTTTGTCAGAAACTCATCGAAATTAAACTCTGACAACGTGAGAATAACCTTGTTTCGCGCATGAGACGTTCGAATTCTTTTTCTCATACGCGGTGACAATTAATTCCTTGTGCACCGATATCGCCCCCAATTTGGTCGGTACCGTTATCAGTAGGAGACCGGTAGGGATAGAGTCGCGACTAATCGTATGCGCCAGATCGGTCGAAAACTGAGGTTGGATCCTTCCGCGATGCTGAATCATTTATTTGTTGGTACCTAGTAAGCGTAGGCGTCGTTCAACCTTTTTTTTCCCCTCTTTCGAAAGTACGTCCCCGCTTGCAATTTATCGTCCGCGCGGCAAATACATAATCTATCACGGCAGATAAGCTCGGATTAGTTCCCTTAAGCCTTATCAGAAGCAGGTATCTCGGCGTTGCTCACCGATCAACATTCTCTACTGCTACGAAGATACCTCCCCTTCGTTTTCGCCCCTTGGCATCCGAAGACTCGTTGCGTGGGCATCGTTCGCGCGATCACGCCTCTACGACAACTTACAGGTACATACATATTTATTCCTCTAGCCCTGGTTAAGGTTATCTTACCGAGGCGCGAAATTCTCAGAGGAACGCTAATCCTCGAAAAAGTAGAGGAATACGTTTCCAGGCTCTTCCACGGTCGTCGTGCTAGCTGATACAGAAGCGAACGGTACCCGCGAGAAATCGTGAGAATGCAATTAATTAGATGATTAATTAGCCGGTAAGAAGCGAGGCAAGGAAATATAGTAGACTCGCGAGAAACTCTACCCAAAATAACAAAGTAGAACAAAGTTCCGTTTGACACGCACGTCCATCTACCGCAAAGGAAAAGTTGCTCGGAAGCAGAAAAAATAATCATTCACGTCAATGCTGTTTCAAGGTTCGCTAATGGACTGGCTTCTTTCTCGCGTTTACCGTTTAAAATTCAACAGTTCCTTACGTTTGTGATCTTTGCAAAATTTTCGATAAACGGCAAACGTCGAATGTTTGAATTAGCTAAAGTGAAATTTCAAAGCAGAAGAGAATAATTAATTTGATCGCCGGATGGATCGTTAGAGGATGAAGTGGCTAATGTCTATTATAGGCAAACATCCCCGAGGATGTTGTTCCGTCTATAACAAGGGACGTTTACTATCCTAAACAATTTATGCAGTATTATGCGAGGCTCGTTTACGTTTAATGCACCGAACGAAACGTAATTATCCCCGAGCATCGAAGTCTTCCTCTCGGCGCTCTAAAATTACATGAAATACACGGACTGTTTGACGGAGTGTTCTAGCAGCGGAATATAAAGCATAGAACTCTTTCACGATCGTGCTATAAATTCGATTTACAATTTAATGTTACCACGGAGCGAGGAATAAAACAAAGCTCTGGGTGCGAAAGTGAAATCAGGGTGAAATAACAGGGAGAGGAGCCGAAGAGTAAGCGAGATCGGGAGAGGCTTTTCCGAAAATGAAATACAAAAAACGGAAAGAAGGAAAGCAGAAGGGGAAAGAGAAGCGCAGAAAGGTGATGGTGTTGGTACTGTTGGTAGGTGGTGGATCGGTGGTTGCTGCGCCATGAACTTTACTAGCTATATCGATTGTGTGCTGCCCACCTAACCCCAGGCGCCTTCTGGTCTGTCGCCCTTGACTCCCGTTTTCAGATCACCGGTTATTATCCGAAAAAGAGGCGTGCAGCAACCAACGGCAAACGAGAATCGAATCGGGGATGGGAAAGATTAGTTTGAAAGAATCGCGATGGCTACTCTAATTCGGTCCGCCCACGCCTGTAGCATCGATGCTAATTACTTCCTCGATAATTGTTCGCATTGTACCGTCATCGAGAAAGGTCATCGATCGTGTCTACTTTTCATTCGTCGCACGAGCCGAATAGTCGACGATCGGAAACAAGTCGCCGTAGAGTCAGCGTCTAGAATAGCCGGAGACAAGATTCAGCTCTGTCGAGTTAATTATTTCGTTAACGAGCCGTTTCGAATTCGTGGCACGAATCTTCGACTCTTTTTCATTTGCACGTGCCAGATAGGCCGGTTAAATCGACGATTTCTCGGGGTATAATTCCAGCAACGGACCCGGGGCTCGCCTAGAACGGTGTAGGTAGACGTCGGTGCACGATATCGTAAACGTCTCGTTAGCCGTTCGCGTTCCACGGAAAAATGCAACACGCGGAGTGTAACGAATCGCCGTCGTTTCTATCTTGGCTACTCGGACGTTTTATCTCTCTCCGGTTACCCGACGGCCACGATTTCGTCGCTACTCTCGTATATCAGAGTCGAGCTTCGTGTGGGACCCGTCTAGCCGCCAAGATAAGTAATGCACAGTTTGCTCCGTGTGATCGGCAAGAGTTACGAAGCCAGTGGACACCTTCGGTGTGCAGGAGAACGAAACGATCGCAAAAAAGATACACCGAGTGCCGAGACACGGACCGAGAAACAGGGAGTGAGAATCGGAAAAGGACACTGGACAGGACTCTTGAACGAGGGCTTCGAACCGTGGCCTGTCGTGGACCGAGCTATATAAGTCCTGAACGACCTTGCTGCTTTTTCAATGCAAGGACGACGTTCACTCGCCAGGACGAGAAACAGAAGAAACAAATGGAGAGCGAGAGAGAGATGGTAGCCAGTGTTTCAAGAGACCTTCGACGATTACCAGGCAGACTCTCAGGAACAGTCCCCAGGACGATCAACCTGCGACTGCCCTTTCACCCTCGACACCGGATGCAGATTTCTGATTTTTTACTTTATTTCGGGGTTGTCCGAGGAAAAAGTTTGCCTGGTGCAATACACAGGGAAACGTTCGTTTTTCCAGCGTGAAATTGAACACTAGATAACGTTACGTAGGCAGGGTGATTCGTTTGAAGAACTATGTCATTGACGATGCTCTAACGAAGCGAATCCACGATGCAGAGGCTCGTTAAACCGACGCGATAAATCATGGAATCACCGATTGCTTCGTTGCAATGCAACTTGCACCTTTGTTTAGCGGATATACTATGCTTGCAAGCGTGATAGAGTTTACCGGATATCCGATAACAAAGGGCTGCCTGAAATCTATGCCGCTACGGTGTGACGTTCCTAAAGGATTTAGTCTCGTATATCTTGGGATTAAATTGAAGGTTAGGCGATAGGTGAAAAATAGATTTAAGTAATGTATTTATGAGGAAAATAGGATTGCTCTGGTCTCGGTGCTCTTTCCGCTGGAACATGACCGAGACCGGTGTGTCGGTGTTGGAGGGAAAGAGCGCGTTCTCTTGGAGACTTGGCATTTGCCGAGGAAAAGGTGAACGTATGAAACTGTTGGTGCATGGGTCGGTAGACGTTGGCGAGAGAACCGATGCAGGAGGTTCGCGTGGAAGAGGGGCGATCGAAGGTGAGGAAGATCGATCCTCCCGCGCCTGATTATTTCGTAAAGCGAAGGACGATAAAGGTCGGCTAAAGACCGCGTACTTTCTCGACGAATGCGAGAACTTGAAACTTGAAATACACAATGGTAACCGTACAATTTATTCGCCGTTATTGTCGAAAGTTAATCGTGGAACACGGTTTTTAAGGGTAACTAGCAGGAGAAACTGCACTGCCGGTGTAATAATGCGAGAAAGCGCGACAATTAGTCGTCATTTTCAGATCAATGATCTCTTCCATCGATATTTCGCTATCGCATCCGTGCTCCTAGACTTTTACTTTCAGTTTTTGCGCGCTGTCGCGTTTCATCTGGTTGCACTCGATCAATCTCGCCTCTCTATCGATCGTTTTCTAAAAGGACCCGTTCCCCGACGATTTTTCGAACATCAAAACCGTGCGAAGGATCGATTCACCGCGATAGAAAGTAATCAATTTTCTCCGGACGGAGTTTACGCGCTTTCTACGTTTCGCGCAGCATCTTAAAAATTTGTAGATGGCAGAATCGCGTTAGAAATCGGTTTGACCTTGTCCGTTCCGGTTGCTATCGATTCGCAACGTGGTCGATTCGTTTCCGAGGCGAAAGCGAAACAAAAACGAAAGAGGTGGAAAAGCACGCGCGAGTGGAAAAGCTCGTGCCAGGAACAAAGCCGATAACGAGCCTTTGTAAGGGAACTGAAAGTCGTGGAAACGGTTGCGTCGGGAAGCTCGTCTTGATCAATCTACGCGGTATATAGAAATGTTAGTAGACGAAAGCGATGGACAAATCAAACGAGGACACGAAACCTTTTATTAGCGGACCACCGTAGAGGAAGAAGGATCTAAAATAGATGCGAGAATGGAAGGTAGGGATGGTAGGGTTTGAAGGGCAGGAAGATCGACGGTGAAAAGGCAAGGGAGGAACACGGAGGAACATAGAAGAACACGGAGGATGAAAGGGCAAGCGAAGCCGCGACAGGAGATCGCAGGCAGTAAGTTACGATAATGGCGAGGAGGCATCGGTAAGTTATGTCAGGATGACGGGAAAGGAAGAAAGAAAGGTTAGGGAGAAATCAGCCTTCTCTTCTCATCGTCGGAGGGAATAAGCGAAGACGAAGGAGAATGACGCGTAAGAAATCGCGATTGGCAGATTCGTGAGGAGGGAAAAATCCTCTTGCGATCCTCTCCTCTTCGCAGTGTTCTGAACACGAACGCATTTGCTTGCCCCGCGATAACCATCGTTACACGCGATGCTGCTGTAACCGGCAGCTTTTAAAATTCATAACTCTATCGATTCGCCGATACCAGCCTTCCAGCGGACCGAACAATTTCAATTTATTTATAAATCTCAGGCTTTCTGTTCACCTACTTACTTTCATCGTCGCGGCGGGACTACGCGAAAATAAAGAGAAGAATGCAGACGGCGAGAAGCCATAAAACAAGAGGCAGAAACGAAGAAACGGGCACCTCTACGGTCATGGACGTCGAGAAGCAATTAAAAGCAATTTCTCTTGGTCGTATATCATTCTTGCGTGCACTACCGCCGCGTTGCACCGCGCTGCACCGCGTTGCATCGCGCTGCACCGTGCCGCGTCGCGGTTCCCCATTAAAATCGACCTTCGACTCCACCCGCCAGCAACAACGGGATCTCCTCTTGTTCCTGTTCTTTTCCATTGAATTATGTACCCTCCGCGAGCCGTAACTAGAGGAAAACGCGTGGCAAAAAGATTCTTCGCTAAGAAAACAGCGACCGTCTTGCATGCCGTTATTAAACGGAAGAGGAAACATGCTCAACGACATTCAACCCTCTTTCCTTCATAAATCGACGAACGATTGGAATCGTAATGCTGTCGACTCCTAGTTGTACAACGAATAAACGTAAATCACTAGCCGAATCTCTTGGTTTCGCGGTCGCGCGAAGGCGCGAGCAAATGGAGAACAAGTACTGTAAGATGGAGTATCGGGGAGCTTATATAAGCATACGAATACGCGTGACAAAATTTACATATTTAAATTGTAGATGATCCTACGCGAAACTCGCGACCCTCGAAGGCTACTACATCGACGATATTCCAGGATATATTCCACCTTTGGGGAAGTCTCTTCTCTTCTTGGATTCTCTAGCTAAGAGACGTTGATCACGCGATCAGAGCCAAGAGACCGTGAAACCGAAGACCTGTTCCTTTTACCATGCTAGAAAATATTATACTCGCTCTGCCTGTCTCCATTTTCACTCCGAGTCAGAATTTTCATGTAACTTTTCCGCTCGAATATTGTATACACATACTTCGAGATGCTTTGGATATAAAAGAATCCGAACGAGTGATTTTCTATTGTGTTCTTTCACGATGGAACAATATGTACTTGCGATGCATTTACGGAAGAGCTCGTAGGACGGTTGGCAAGTGAAACCTAAAAACTGCGTCAGCTTCGCTTTCGAGTAGAATCGATCGATAGCCGTGGATGTTTCGCCTAGACACCAACTAGCAGCCCCCTTTTCCCTGCCGATAGCCTCGCGACTTTGCTCTTATGGTCTGAGTTGCGATTCGAAGAAAATAAGCGAGGACGTGTCGCGAATAACCAAGCAACCTGATCGAGCAATGCTGCGAGCAGCAAGCAATATCTTCCGAAGTAACGATTTTGCACCTGGCTACTACATACGCAACCTTTACTTATTCGAATCCTTTGACCAGCAAATATTTTTTCCCACCAGTAAAAATGGAGGAACTTTATTTTCTATTTCATCGTCTGCTCGTACAGCACTTCCGTTTAAAATTAGAATATTTGACAAATCGTGAGTATTTATCTATCTTGACACTCGTTCAACTTTGCGCCCCAGTTTGTAACTTTGGAAACACAGTTCCATTCATCCTTAGTTAATTAGTCCTGCGTTTCAATTACAGCAGTCGTTAAGTATACGCACACAGTTGAAACTCTATTATTTTCTCATTATACAGTTATAATGGATCTGGAAAAGTATCGATCGAGTGCCAATATTTAAAATAAATAACCAGGCCGATTCGGAACAATCCGGACAAATACGTACGAGTGCAAAGGGTTAATATTGAAATCGAAAGAGACACCGACAAACTCGATTAACGTAGGAAGCACTGCACAATCGATCGTACTCGATGTGTCGTTGAAAAAAGAAAAAATGGGAAAAGCTAGCAGAGACAGGTTCGATAGATGTCTCGCAAATGTCCACAGTAACCGACAACCGAGTGGAATTAATGTACCATAGAAGGTGCACCGAGATATACAGTGGGTTCAAAAAGTATTTGTCCACCATTTTAAACAGAGTACCTCGTTTAAAATTGGACCAAATGACTTGAAGTTCCTTGAGAAGCTATACAAATTAATTTACTTTTGTCTTAAAAAATTACAATTTGTTGAAATCGTGAAAAAAAATAGTGAAGGGTAATTTTTCAACTTTTTTATGCAAGCCTATAATGAAAATTTAAAATAATGTCTTTCGTAGATTCAAATAAGTTACGTGTATGCTGAAAATTTCATCTGTTTTCATCTGTACTCTGTTTTAAATGGTGTACAAATACTTTTTGGACCCACTGTATAATACTTCTCGTCATTTACCGACTCGTCAATCGCTTGTAAGAAGCGAACGTTTCGATGCTAATTAGGAACTAAAAAGGAAAAAATGATTTTACTCGGTGAACGATATCGATAAGCAGGAAATTTTTTCACCGATAAATGTATTCGTTTTCCACGGTAATATCGAAACGATGCGATGCTCGTATTTGCGTTAGTTACGTGAGAATTGGATAGGTTCTCACGAGTACCGAGTCCTCCCGGGTGCTGTTTCTTTGCTGGCAAGCAGAAAGGAAGAAGAGAGGTGGCGAGTAGACGAAACAAGCTCGAGAGACCATAGACGTCGGTGAGTCCTGCGAGGAAATCAATGATCGCGAAAGCACTCGACCCTGAAATTAAACGATTCAGCTTCGCGATATCGTTGAACGGCAATCAACTTCCGAGAGGATAGGAACGAAAGAAATCTAGTCGATCTAGTCGAAGACAGATTTTTCTTCTTTTTATCTCCATCGAATCGTACGGCTTACGAGCCCTTGCACGTCGTTCCTCGAAACAAGATTACGTACTATGTTAACGCTTTGATTGCACCGATCCGGTGCACTACCGTGCACTATTCTGTTCGTTGTTCTTGTTCAATTTTCAAATTTCATTGCTTCGAGTTCCAGGGAAGGGATAGAAAAACTTTTTAAACAGCATATCGAGGCGCGGAGTCGAGTAGCCGCAGGTGGTAAACCAATCAGCCGCGAGTGCATCGCAGCTGCATTTATGCGCCACTTATACCGTAGCCTAATGCATCTATGAAGATAAAACAGTCGAGTGTTTGCAGTACACCGATCGCATCGTTACCTCTTCCTATTTCTTTTCCTTTCTCTAACTTTCGTTTCGATTTACCTAAAATTTTCAAATTTCTTATTCTTCCTCGTTTCCGTGAAACGCTTCCACGGCGCCAATTTAAACAACGAGAGTGTCCAGTATATTTAACGATCGAGCTTGAAACGGTGCGTGCTCCGGTTTAACGATCCACGGAATTACAAAACGTCGCTCGTTAAATGGCTGAAAAGCCCCAGCTGATCGTTCGTGATCGCCTATCGAATGCACGTACTTTACGACTGACGGTGCTCCGTTTTATTCGTCGTCGAATTTCACGTTTACGCTCGCTGTAAAAACTCCGCGTCCACTTTCGCGATCAACCGATGAAAATGTCGGCCGCGAAAGCTCCTTGTTTAGAGCGACAATTACAGAGGCAATTAGTTCGACTCATATTTTAGATCAAAGTAGATCGTTCGGGTGATATTATTTTACAAGATATCACACAGTGGGCTACGTACTCGTTCGCGCCGCTCGAAAATCAATTGACGACGATTGACGTCATCGCGAAATTTCACGGTTCCCACGTGACTCGCGAGACCTGCCCACACTGTTCGCACACATACGCTCACGCACCGGAAACGCGAACATTGAAATATCGTTCGAATTCGAAACACCAAGAAAGAAATTCTGGCAGCCTTTGAAAATCGTTCATCCGCACCGAAACTTTCCGCTGTTCATTCTTTTCGAGGTAACGATGAAAATTTTGCATGTTTCTCTGAAATTCGTGTCGGTCGCGTATCGTTTAGGGAAAGTACTTTCATTACTAGAGTTCGAGTACCTATTCGAGGAATCGATGCACGGTTTGAGGAAACGAAGGATGCCGTGTCCTGCGAGTACTTGAGGATATCGCGTGATCGCGGCTAAAATCGCGACTAAAATCGTGGCTCGTCACGGATCACCGGATCCCGATGACGAAAAAGGAGATACAGGAAGTCCTGGCGGCGCTTTCGCGTCGAAACGGTTATTTCACGACGACGTAATTTCGCGGCGTGGCTTTTTCTCTCCTGTTGGATACCTTCCTAAACCGGTAACCACGTAATCTTATTAGCCGACTTTCTGAAAACTGACCGCTTCGTCGTACGGGATATCCAACTTTTACATGCGCACAGTGTAGTCGTTTCATTCGACCCTATTCGTATCTTTTTCCTTTTCGTTTCTTTCGAGAATGATGACGTTTCGAAATAAAATAACCGATGAAATGTTCCGTCAGTTGGTTTGTCTTGCCACAGAGTACCCTCGAAAAGCACCGCGAGACGAACGCCCTTTCTGTTTCTCATCCTTCTTCGTACATGCGAACAATCTCGTAGTACACATCTACGTGATTTTGCTACCAACCAGGTTCCCTCGACCAGGTGAATCATTCGTGACTCACGCACGAATTCATCCTCGAACAATGATCGTGCGTTCGAGCAACCTTATCGTGCACGAGTATCCTTCTGTTCCTCTAACGTTCGTGCAAAATGGACACTGGCGACCATGGTTCTTGACGGAGGGAAAGGCAAAAGGCCATAAAGACTTTTTGGACGTTCGAGGGCTAATAAAACAATAATTCTACTCTATGAATCCGCTTGGAACGCGTCGAATTCCCTTTTTGGCAAAAGCGTTTTCTGAGCTTGCGAGGACTCTTGTCCAAACCGTTTTGGAATGAAATCGCGTGCCAAATAAATTTTGTTATTTTCACGCAGTATCGGTTATTTTCATATGCTACTGATTTCCCTCGCATGAAAATTCAGAGGAACTTCTACGTGTAGTATCCCGGAATAGGTCCTTAGTTGTTCGGATGACTGGCAAGAAGAGTTTCTCGGTGAAATCTCATTAATCTGAGCATTTCCACGTGGCACGATGAGACAGAGTTAAGGGCCCATAACCGTGGCAAGTTATTGCACGTTACTTTGAACGCCGCGCCTCGTGCATCATATTTTACTGCCGACCCGTTACCATCCTACTTTACTCCGCCGATACGTTTCAAAAGAAAATCCGCTAACAGTTTGCACGTGAATTGCCGAGCACACGACGGATACAAGCTGATAACGAGGTGTACCATCGAGCTGGTCCGTTTTTAAACGTTACGGAATAGTTTCTGGGAAGTCATCGCCCCTGGTCCCTTGCTCCGTTAACTCGAACACCTTTTCCTACCAATTTCATCGTCGAGCAACTACGTGTACCAAGGCGATCAACGTTGGTAGAATGAAATAGCAACGTCTTGTTTCCACGTGGAAAAATTCCATCGATTACCAGTTAGCGAAGAAAGAAGAAACTTTGGCGCGACACGACGTTCTCCGTACGAGAGGAACGGAGAAAGAGAAAGGAGAGACGAAGGATGAAGGAAAGAGACAGAGAGAAATCCGCTTTCTGCAATTAATCGCATCAAGGACGACTTTCCCAGGCTCGACGAGATGTCGAGGGAAAATTCATCGAATCGAGTCGCCGAGGGGGCACAATGGCCGGTTGATCTCCTTAATTGAAATGCTTTAATTAGAGCTGCTCTCGTGAAGAGAGAAGACCAGGTAAGCGACACGAGGGAGAAAGGGGGGAAAAAGATCGAGGGAGTCGTGTCACGAACGATCGAAGTTTCAACGAAACCAGGGGAAAAAAAGAAAGTACACGTTCCCAGACGTTGAAAAATGGATTCTACGATGGATCAGATACTTACTCTCGCGTTCATTAAAACGCTAGTGTTTCATTTTGAAAAAGGAATCGAGAATACTTCCTGCTACGGCAACCAAACAATCGGTCCATAAAATCTATGAATCGACCGTCAGAATATAAGGATCTACTCTAGTCTTCTTACAAAATCAAATTTCTATTCGGTGTATATCTGTTAATAACAAATTTGAAGAGAAAACTAGCGAACAATGTACACTTTCCTATCGATACCGATGCTGTCTACGGGAAAGTACCAAAATTACTCCATTGTCTTCGACGAAACTTCCTCGCGAGTAGACGTTCACCGATCCAACGATTAGCCCCGCTCTGTATTCTCATCCGACATTTTTCCCCGCTTTCTATTTCCTTTTTTGCGTAGCCCCACTTTCGGATCGTTCGCGATAACCGGCCTCTTTCGTATGCAAACACCCGGCCACGATACTGTTATTGTTTCTAAACGAATACTCGGCCATCCGGATGCCTATACCGTGGCTTTTAATCTTTCGAAGAAGAAAGTTTTTCAACGCGTCATCGCCGATTCCGATGAAATAACGTTCAGACAAATAAAATGATAAATCATTTTTTAAAACATTTTACCGAAATAATGGCCAAGCTTCCTATGAAATTAGCATCTCAATTTGTGCTGCGCAGGTGTTTCACAGGCGACAACTGTGACACCCAGTCGAGGCGAGTCGAAACGAAACGAAACGTCAGCCGGTGAGCAGCTGACATTTTCGATGCAAAGCCTTCGCGTAATACCCCCGGCTAACATTTACAGAGTCATTCGTATGTGATCGTATCCTATCTTATCTGCTTCTGTACGACGACAGTCGGAACTTTACTTTCCACCCGAATGGCTAAATCGATTACGGAACGACCGTGTTCCTTTCATCGAACCATGTGTTTTTTACATCGATCGTCAAAATAAAAATATCCGAGCAAGAATAGCGAGAAACGATTCCAAAGTAATCCTATGAAAATAAATCCTTAGGAAATAACGTTCGAGTATTCTGCGCTAGGGAATTTGGCGTTACGCCATCGCGATATTGTTTACGATCGAGATGCAATAGGATGTTGCAAATATCATGTCGGGCTACTGCCACCTACGGACATTCTTAGTAAATGAGGTGTCTTATTTTCAATCGGGACAAAAGATATTGCACTCGAAGAAAGAGAATTATAATTCGAAATGATGCCCTTGTCACGTGACATGGCCGCCATGATGTACGACGCTTTGCGCGGAAACAAATAAAAGGTTAACCCAGATTCCGAGGGGAACGGTACACGTAAGAGGATCCTGTCGAGGAATGCGTTTCATTTATGTTTGTCGTAGCGTCAACGTGCCGTAACTTTTCAACGGTTCGAACAAATGTGACTCGTTACGTTGCTCGTTAACCAACGAGCGAGATTTTATTGCGTACGACCAAATGGCGATACTGTTATCGTTAGCCATACTAAATATACATATATGTAATGCTCCTTCGCGTACGTATATTTTCATAGAGGGCTTACCTCAGTGCACGTTGTGTGGTCTTCATTTCTGGCTCTTTCTCCGCGAATTCTCCAAGCCAACTTCCTCAGCGTCGATCCATCGATTCGTCTCGGCAGCAAAACACACGGCACAAGTACCGATTGAGAAAATATAACGCACGAACAGAGACGCACAAGCGAGAAAAACCAAATCACTGTGATTTTAACCGTATTTACATTTACTTTTCACCTTTACTCTTTACGATCCCTCCACAGATCAACCACCTCGCCGCGTAAATCGCGTCACTGTGCGATCTCACGCGTCAACTCAATCGAGATGGCTCGATAATCGATTACGCTAGCGCGATCGAACCGCGCTTCAAGCTGTTGCGAACTAGTGCGCATAAATGTCGAATACGTTAACACTATTTAGTCGGGACAATTTTTAAAAGTTAACTGAATTGTATTTCCGTAGTTCTCGAGTGTCGTTCGAGGCACTGAAAGAAAAGTAGACCTTCAGGATCCGTTTAAACGAGTACTCTCACACGGGGGATCGTGTTAAACGATTTCAATAATGGCGGGTCGAAATCTCCCGTTGACCGGCGATGTGTTCGTTCGTGGTTCCAGCTTGACGAAATCGAAGAACGGTGCTTCAAGAATAATAAAAGGAAGTTAAATATCGCAACGAACGGCCGAGGTATCCTTCGAGTACTCAAAGGTAAGAGGCACAAATTAGATTAGTGGGACTCGCGACCGAGACACTTGGAGGTTAGGTCGAGCCCGGAGAGAGGCACATAACCTCTCTTTCACCAGCTTGATAATCCTGCAGCTGTACCGTTCGCGACAACCTTTGCACTCTCAAAATACCAAATTTCTTCGTTCATCTTATTGTTAGTTTCGTATGGTACACCTTAACCTCCGGTATGATTGGATAGTGATTGTCATGGCGGCGGTGGTTTGACGCGGTTCTTTTCACTCGCGCGTCTTATCAGTTTCAGTATTTACTGAATTCTGTTCCGTAAATCCGTAATACTTTTCTTGTTTGTAATTTTGAGTGTCCTCGAAAAATGAGCTATGAGCAAATCAACTGTCGCGTACTCTGACAGGAGCATCACGTTCGCTTAACGGGTTGTGATTTGTTCCTTGTTTGCTGGAATGATAAAAATTTTGCTAGCAGTCTTTTTCTCTCACTTTCCTATATCTTTCTTGCTTAATTGAAACAACGCTTCGTCCTTCTCTTAGCTTTACTCCAAATTGATAAAAATCACTCGCAAACACTCGCGTAGATGGTCGTACGATGATCGTAGATGATATTATCCGGAAACTTGAATTATCGCGTTGGATACAAAAGCGTGCCACTTAAGGAACGAGCGGTGCGTGTTCCGATTGGCAGGACTGGTTCGTGGAATAAACACACAGCGGTCCTCGTTCGAGGTTGAAATCACTCCGTTAGGCGATGATAAACATTCGCGGAAAATCTCTGGTCACCGGTATCCCGTTGAAACATCGAGTGATGTTGGTTGGAAAGCCGAAAAACGTTTGTATCACGCGGCGGCAGGTGCAAAAGGTGCCGGTTTACACGAGAAGCGAGCAACCTCCTCTCCTTAGCCAGGTCCCAACCGAGAGGTCCACCGTACGAGGACTGGTTTCACGAGACTCCCCGTGCTCGACCGGACAGACTACTTCGGTCACGATAAAAGGAGAGGGATACAGATAGAAAGAGAGTGAGCTAGCCGCGGTGCGGTGCGGACGCGCGGCTGTAAGACGAGGGACGAAGAGCCAGGAGAACGTGGAGAGCGGACTCGTGGAGTGTGGGTCCCGTTCTTCGGGAGAGAGGCTTGTTCCAGGGAGCGCGAGGAAGTACTGTTACTTAGACAGAGCCTTCGGGGCCCACGGCGTGCTGCAAAACGCGATGCAGACCAGGACACGGGTGCATACAATTCCGAATCGTTGCACCGACACACGTTCGTGATTGTCTTTCTCTCGCGAGGTGTCTCTTTCGTGCAACGCGGATGCAACGAAATCAGGCGTATCGACAGTTGGAAACCGATTCACTCTTATCTTTCTCTCCTTGACAACGAGCTCAAGGATGCCTTCGAGAAATTCTCCACGTACTGATCACGTATTCGTTCCCTTTTTCTCTTTATTTTTCCTTCGAGTACGGAGCTGTAGTCACGTCGAGGATCGCTATTGACGTATCCGGTATTGTCAATGTTTTCATAAACGCAGCTTTGCCTCAAGGTCTGCTTTAAAAGTAGTCATCGAACGACCGCCCAGTTTTACGACAGATGCGCTACGAGTACTTTGCATTGATCGTCGAATACCAAACTTTGGATTTGACAATTAATTGACGTTAAAACATTCACGCGAACCTGGCCACGATCGCTAGAATACACATTGCGTATAATGTACATACATGTTGCTGTGTATGTATGCTAGGAAAGGTGTACGCGTGCGTGAACATGCATCAACGAATCGCGTGTCCTCCTTCGCCCTCTCTGTTTACTCCTGTGCACGCGAAATTTCAGCAGAACGAAAATCCACCCACCAGCAGCCAGCTTTCGCACCAGAACCCTGCACGCTCCAATAAGAATTCATGTCGAACACAGTGATGTTTACCAGCCGTTCCCCTGCCTGTTTATTCCGTCGATATTCAAGAGATATTACAAGAGTCCACGTTCACCGCTCCGTGGTCGCGGCTCGACTGGACGACCGGGCGCCTCGACACTATTACCCACCGTACTCAGGGCCGTTCCGTAAGAACCGACCGCCCTACGCCTTTTACACTATCACCCGTACTGCGCCTACATCTACGACAGTATAACAGCTTACCACGGCTTGTGCGCTTGTGCACCGTGTACGTACGTATCATCGGTGCGTGCGAATACTCGAACGGACGGGTGTAACCGGTTTCACCGATTTTTACCCGAAAAGCACTCGCGCGATGGTTTGTAAAATTGTTTGCCCTTTGTCGTTTTCTCCGGCGTACACGTAAACTGCTGCGGGAGACTGTATTCCAGTATTTCACAAAGACGATCGATATTAATTATAATATAACGTTGTGGTTAAACGAGCGCGGAAATTTATGCAATTTCGTCGACCGATCTAAAATATCTCGCATAGACGGAATTAGAAGGTACGGTGAATGGTTCTATCGGGATAAACTACCTGTTGTTTGATCCATGCTGCGTGACAGGAATGAATTTTTCCAAATTCCAAACGTATAATCGTCATGCACTGGATAATGTAAGGTGACACCAAGGTAGTCCAGTGCAGAATCAAGATACGATCCTAACATCACCGTGACCAAGCACGATCCCATGGAATATCCTGTCAAATTTCAAGCCGATACGATAAAAGAATATCTTTCTATGAAAACACAGAAAATACATTATTGAACAGGCACGGTATCGTTTCGCTTTCCATTAGATTCTTTTTTTCTCACAGCATTTCAATTAACGCGATTGCACGGAGAATGTTAATTACAGGAAATTATACGATTCACTGAAACGATTGAATCGGTGATTTAACTTTCCCCGCCGAATCCCGGTTATTCCACTTCAAATTTTACGTATCCGTTCTTTAAGAACCGTATCTTATATTTTAAACAACATCAACTCGATTCTGTTGCTGTTGCGTGACTGTTGCCAACACTAATAATTCATGATTCGCATCTGTGTACACCAGCCATAAATAAAGCGTAAGACCAGAGGAAGGAAAAAGCTTCGATCTCTGTTAATCCGATAAGATAGAATAATGAAAATGCGTTTCAACGTCGTAAATCTATGTCGAGCTGTACGCATGCGTGATCTTTCGAAGGTGCGATATCAATGCGACGAAGCATAGGGAGGCGATCTTTTGAATCGCCGCTTAATAAATTGAGTCATTAGAAGCAGTAGCCAGAATACGTAGTGAAAGTAAATCTTGAACGCTGAGCCGAAGCGTCCGCGGTGCAACTTTTAATAATAAAAAGAAAGAACAGCGTGACTTTGTGCTGCGCCACGTGAGGTACGAGCATTCTACGAATAAAAATATTCCTCTTATCCCGATGAAGCCATTTATGATTATTGAAAATGATTAATAAATTCATCTTGAACATTCCAAGATTCGAAGGATTCAAAAAATACAGCCGCGGAGTTCAAAGCTGGAAGATGCTGCCATCTGCTGGTTACCTGCAGTGACTACTTGTTAGAATATTTTGGGTATGTATCTTTTAGAAATTAAATTATGTATTTATATAAATATTTGTATTATTATGTTACACCTTAGAAAACGTTTCATATAAGAATGAGAACATTATTCGCATTTACAGAAAATCTACAATCACTGATACATATACATTTTGTTGGAGTTGGAAGAACAGGACAACAATGCTACTACATATTCAAATGTAAGTGTTGAGCAGCAGCGATAATTTTACATTTTTGTATCTCCAACTTTTGTTCCTTTAATTTTAAGAGTCTCTTCTGAACGTCCAGTTCGTTTTGTCGTATCGCCATTAATTCTTTATGCCTTCTCTCTTTGTTCTTCTCCGCGATCGAGAAGTTTTTCGTCATTTCGTTAAAAAATTTCTCGAAGATAGTTGTCAAAGCTCCTTTCGAATCCAACTCGTCGCGTTTGCAGTTTGTCGACGAGTTTGACGTTAACGCCGCTAGAGGGTCCTCCTGCTGCTGATTGTCGCTGGCGCTACTTTGCTCCGTATTCGTAGGTTTCGGTAAAATAAAAGTGTATTTCGCAGATCCGGCCGATGGTGGAAAATCGTTTTCCTCCAGGTACATGTGCCGTTTCTTTTCATGAAAAATTTCATCCAAGGCTCTTTTATGCTCCCAGTGGCCATAGTGCCTCATTCTACCCGGCTTCTTCAGTCGTTCTCGAAATACCAGATTCTTGTACTTACGTTCGAGAACTCGCCACTTGTTCTCGCATTTCTGAGGGCTGAAGTAAAATCCATAATTTTGCATTTCGAGAGAAATCATCTCGAACATTTCGCGCAGACTTCGTATCTGGGTCGATTGTCCTACCATCGATCTGTACTTCTTGTATTGACTAATGAGGCACGTGGTTGCCTTGCTGGTCCACAGATTCAGTGCGCCAACATCTGCACTGGAGGGTATCGCGTTGTTACCTTCAAAACCGGGAAATCCGTTCTCGTGTTCTTCTTCGACGTAGCATTGCAACGTTGGTTCCACTTTGATTTCCGTTTGCGCATCGTCCTTCTCTCCTTATCAAAAATTAAGTGTATTAGGAATTGAAAGATAGAAAGATGTTCGATTTTCCCGCGCAAAACTATCCCAGACAGGAAGCAGATGGAAGCGTACTACTCGGGACTGTGCAACTTTCGAAGAAGCAGATGTTCGGAACAGGATGGAATTCATAATGAACAGAACGCAACAGCACGACGTATGGGACTACGTTTAAGAACAGTTTTTCTTACCTTTCTGCTCTGTAACATCGGCCATATTTGCGTACTCGGGTAACGTAAGCTCCGTTCCAATCTCTGAGAGAAGTCCGGCACGAGTGCCAATCTCGGTCGCGGCACGGTCTTGTAGGGGACCGAAAAACCAATGAAAACTAGTTCCAAACCGGTTTCATACTGGAACTGGTTTGGTACGCGTCGAGTACTGGCAGCCATCTTGCTTTCTTGTACTTAACGAACTTATAAAAGATGCGTTAGCACATGGCATCCATTATCTCGTACGTGTTTCGAACACATTCGGGCACGAGTAAAGGAACAGTTTATAGAGACAGCTGTTAGGAATACCAATTAAAAGTAACTACTTATCGAAAGAGAATAGGTAACACTCTTTTATATTTCTATTACAATTGGACGAATAGCGTGATAATTCGCGAAGCGACGATTACGCGAATATCGAGGATAAAGAACCGTTGTATAACTGAAGAACGTTGTAAAAGCTGTAAAAAAGTTAAACAATTTATAAGTAAGTAGATATTTTACGGGGAAAAAGAGTCGTTAAAGCGACATTCCAGATTTATCGATCGCACGTGATAGATCATGCTAAACAGTTGCATAAGTTGCGTGCGTTCCGTTTAATGATTTGTAGGCGTTTCTATCGTTTAACGAAGCTTAAAAGCATCATTGTAGTGTCTGGAGCGAATCCGTAACAGGTTTCGCGTTATAGTTTTGAGTGAAATCGATCGATCGATTGGAAGAGAACAATCGAATAGGCGTAGTTATCCGGAAGGATGTTTGAATTTTTTCGGTCGGGTGTCGAAGATAGCAGGAATGTTTGCACGCTTCGATAGCAGCGCTAACACCGGAAGTAAACTATTTCGTGAACCAACCAAGCCTGTATATACATAATCCCGCGGGTATGAAACGGCCAGTGTACGGTGTAACGAGATAATAACACCCACACATGAGTTTCGCGTAAAACGCCCGATGGACAAACATTCCGAGAGGGTCTGACGCGTCACGGAACTGGAGGAAACGAGCCGAGTGCTCGGGATTCCACGTTTTGGGTCGTCGTTCGTTCCGATTCTCAGATACGTCCTGTTTTTCTCGTACTCGTTATTATAGAGCACCGGATGCGCTTCCCCCTCGTTTTAAACCTGCTCCGCACATGTTACAATTTCTCATTGACTTCGTTGAACGATAAAAGGTAGGACTGGTGGTCTCGAACAAAATATCGTCGCCTTTGTTTATAATCCTTTAATAAGATTCGACGAGTCATCTAAGAACGTCGAAGGAGGAATGCAAAGAGGGTAAAAGCAAGGTCGGTAAAGTGGAAACTGGAAAGCCGGTTTAATATTTCCCGGCGTACGAAGTGGAGGCTGAAATCGCGACTCACGTCCCTGTAAGGTCGAACGTAAACACGATTTCGATATTAGTCCATGGTATGTCCCTATTGAATAGGAGCGGCGTCTTTCGAGATCATGACGTCAGGGTGGCGTGGAGCGAGCAGTCGCAAAGGCAAACCGGGGCTAGTAAAGAAGGGTGAAAGAGAAAGAAAGACACGGTTCGGCTGTGTCGCGTGGAACGAGAGAGGGGACCGGTGCATAGTTGGGAGAGAGAGGCGATATCTCGGCAGGAGCAGGAGTGGTGTGGAAGCGAACGAACGAGGAGGGCCACACGCTCGCCTTTCGTCGGCGTTTCGTGTGGGTGCGGGAGTGCGTGCGCGAGTGCGTGCTCACAAGTCAGGTACTTTCGATTTCCAGCGATTGGCGAGCCTTCGCCGGGTACGAGGCTGCACCAGGAAGCGGACGCGACAGTTACCATGGAGTGAAATAGTACGGGCACGATAAACCCAACCCGTCCAGTCGCTGGTCAGTCCCGTCGGTATCTGTGCGCGTGTGCGAATGCGGTGCGTTAACCAACAAACAGGTGCCTTTTCGACTATTATCCCGATTATATGGTTACAACTCGATTCAAGTTGTACTGATTCTGATTACTCGCATACGATTCTCTGATGACAAGTAATCATTGGCCAGAGGGTTTCGTAGCACGAGTAACGCAAAAGATGTTGTACTGAACGTTCATGTATCTACAAAAAGACATACGAAAGGTGTTTTCTGTCAACCTTTCGCGCGTGCAACCCTGTTATACGCGTATGCGTCGGCGACATCGATTTTTCAGCGAACCTTCGCAGCTGGTGCTCGCGTTGTCGTCGACGGGAAGGTTGGTACAGGAGGCACAAGAACCGGGCGTCGTCGCGTTTGAAAGGAAAGGAATAGAATTTTGACAGCGGCAGAATCGGCGGCGGAACAGGGCGAGGGGCGGGGTGGGGGGGAAGCTGGTCGTGTAGAGACGGGCGCGCGTTTGCGAACGCGCCCATCGCGCGTCCAACATGGCTACCGCCAGCAACGCGACGACAAGCGCCGGCGAAACGAGCGGCAACAACGTGCCACAGTGGAAAAGAGACTTGATCCAGCGTCGCAGGCAACAGAACAAGGTTCTCGCGAACAACGGAGCGAGCGTGAAGCTATGTTCAGCGGTGATAGGTGGCACGCCGGCGACTACAACGACGAACAGTACGACGGATGCGGTCGATCCGTCCGGTGGTCAGGAGCAGTGCTTAACCGGCAACGTTTCGTCGAGAACGCGAACGGCCAGCACCGGTGAGGAGAGTTCGGACACGGTGAACAGTTCGAGCGGTAACGGTGGTAGTGGTGGAAGCGCCATAGCTGGTGTCGTTGTATCTTCTTGCCCGTTTTTCTCGAGAGGACCGGCGTGTGGCGCCATCGTCAGTGGCGGCACGATCGTGGCTACCGAGGTCGCCGGCTCGACAGTCGCGTGCAACATGCGTCTCGAGGCGGATCTCTCGTTCTGCTCGGACTCGGAGGATGTTGCGAACGGTACGTTGAGCAAGCCGACGGACACGGAACGGAAATCGGAACACGGGGACGGATCGGAGAACGAAGACGGGAAGAGTAGCAGCGATCCGTTGGCTGGCTGCGAGGAGCATCGTGTAACAACCGGTGGTGGTGGCGGCGGCGGCGGTGGTGCGCTGCGTGGTACGAACAAAGTGGAAAGGGACGTTCTGATGGAGGTATCGAAAAGCAAGACGGGTAAAATCGAAACGGAAATGGCGAGGAACAGAGGGTCGTCGAGCGACGACGGTGAAAGCGATAGCTCGGAGGAGTTGCAATACGGACCGGGTATCGTGAACAAGTTGAAAAGTAAGTATCTTAACCTCACTCTGAGAGAGATGAACAAGAGCCGCGTGTCGGTTCAACGTTTCCGACGCGCGGCTAGCCTCGAGGATCTGCTCGATTGCGAGGAGGAGTCGAGCGAGAAGAGCGCTAGGAAATACGCGAAGAGGGCGACGACCGGTGCCGCGACGAAAACTGACAGGTATAGAAACGCTTCGCGCGGGAACGAATCGATGAAACGAGCGAGAAGCGTGGAGACATTGTTGAGGTACAATGGCGCGGACGAGGTGGCCGGTACTCGTGGCCTAACCGGTCGCGTGGCCGCGAACGGTCTGAAGCAGGAGCCGGTCAACGACCACATTATCCTGATAGATCGGACCACGGTTAAGATAGAGAGCCGACTGGGCGAGTTGGACAGGCCGAAAGCCGTGAATAAACCGAAGAGAATCAAACCGTTGCTGGCGGAGACCGAGAGGCCGCCGCCGGATCTAGTCAAGACCACCATGAGAATCTTCGAGGGGTCCGCGAAGAAGTTGAAACCGAAGGGCGAGGTAGCAGCGAAGGTAGCCACGTTCAAGACCATCAACGACACGTTCAAAGCGCAGAGCACGCAGAAGAAGATGGTGACCAAACCACCGGTTCAACCGAAACCTTTCGTGAACGGGAATTCGCGAACGGCCGGTTCCCCGAAGAAGATCGTGCTGCCGCAGAAACCGACAGCCGAATTGATCGAGACGCAGGAGGAGTTCCACTTCGACGGGGTGATCACGGACCCCATAGTGCAGTCGGTGTCGTCGGTGGTCAGCAAGTTCCAGCAGATCGAAAAATCGCATTCTCCCTCGCCCTCGCCCGAGCCATCCTTCAAGTTCAAGTTCTCCCCGGCGCCGAGTCCCGAGCCTCAATTAAGTAAATTCAAGTCCTCGTTAGAGATCAGCGTGAAATCCCCGCCGGTAACGCCCGTTCTTTCCCCCAGAATTCCCTCGCCCAGGCTGCACAGCCCTTCGTCACCGATGAAGGAGAACGCGACCAGGCACAGTCCACCGTCCCCGATGAAGGAGCTGCCCAGGCAGAACTCCAGTCCCGTCCACAAGCCACCGCCGAGTCCCAGCAGGGAGCTGCTCAGACAAATGTCCCTGCCCTCTTCGGAACCGAGCAAATTCCCACGAACCGACGAGACCACGGTAAATAACACCGCGGAACATCCGAGACAACAGCGGTCGCCGGAAAGGATACAGAGTCCTGCGGAACGAGAGAAGCTCGACGAGCCAAAGTTCCCGGTCGATCCGACGGTGGTAGCCAACGACGATGAGCTCGCGGAGGAGGAGGTCGACGCACCGAAAACCATTTCGAAAGCAGCGTTGGAGAACATCGCGAGAACCGGGGTCACGATGCAGTTCAGCTTCAACGACAAGCCCGCCTCGAACAAGTCCTACCTGCCGGGTTTCAAGCAGAACGGTCAGAAGGCGACGGACGAACAGCCGGATGCTAGAAACGAGACCAAGCCGTCGGAGTCGAGGGGCAAGTCGTTTTTGTCCGATTCTAGTGGGAACGAGACGGGAAACGATACAGGGAACGTAGCCGTAACGGAACAAGAGACGGTGGTATCGAGGCTGCAGGAGAGGCTAGAAACGGACAAACGCGATAGGAAGATCGAGGACAGTAAAGAAGATACCGACGCGAAGGTTAACGTTGATAACAAACCGATCGGGGCTATCTGTAGCCTAGGCTTGATCAAGTCCTCGACCATCACCTCCTACCCCCAAGGGAACGATTCGAAAACGATAAGATGCCAAAAGAGCAACGAATCGCCCCCTCAAAAACAAATAGGGATAATAAGACCACTCGTGTCGACCAAGACGCAGCATCCTCAACAGAATTTGAGCAACCGGGAGCTGGAAAAGAATCTAATCAATCGGGTGAAGAGCATAGAACAACCTACCAAGGTTGTGGTTAGCTTGAAGAGCGCGGATGAGATTCAACCTGCGAAAAAGACCGGTTCAGGTGGCGCCGGTCTATGGGAGACGAAGCCCTGGAATCAACAGAACAACACCATGGTGTTCAATTTCAGTAACCGGAAGGACGTGCCCGATTATATCGAGAACGATGGACTAATCATTAAAAGGAAACGGGAGAAGCCGAAGGTGAGTCACCGATACCTTTTAATCTTCGATTTCTTATCGGAGCAATATCTTTCCAATTTTTTTCAACACCTAAGTTTCCAGTTATCGTTGGAGCGAAACGAAGGTTGAAATTAGCCTGATAGCGTTAATTTAAAAACAATAATTTTCTCGTTAGAATCAGCGTGAAAGAGAGTGGAAGTTAAAAGCTCGCAACAGTTCGTGATTTGGATGCAAAAAGAAGTTTGCGATTGATACGGTTCAATAGTGGCCTGGTACGAGTTACTTTCTTTTCCTACGTGTACATAATTCAAGCATTTCACTTTCCTTTAATACATCGCGTTAACAAAAGCCTTCTTCTTCCTCTCGTCCGAGCCATTGGTCGAGGCGCGTGCTTGCTCGCGCCACGATGTTAGCGGAATTTCAAGTAACGTCTGAGCATTCGAAGCACGCGGTCACATTTAAACCATTCGTGTACTCACGACGATTGTTTGCTTTTCCATTTCGCGCTCCAGTGGAATGTTGCGTTTTGATTAATCGTAAATCGTGTCCTACGTTGCAAGCGAAAAAGCGGAGAATTAAGATCGGTAAATCGAATATGGCGATGATTCTGACTTTCTCGCATTAGATAACCCGGAAGCTCCGTGGGTCCGTTTGAATACGGATAGCCCCGGATAATTTGCCAACGAGCTCTTTCTCCTTCGACCTGCCTCAATTTCTCGCTGCACGATCTTCCTAGATGATCGTTCCTGCTCGATCTAATGCCCGTAACGGGGTATCCGCGAATCGGTCGAAAGACGACCGTTTAACGAACCGGAAACTGGAACGTGCTTCGAAACCTGCGCATCTTGCCAAACCATACGAAACCTTTCTTACGTTTTCTCTCTGATCTGTTCTTCAAGGAATTAGTCGCTCTATAGCGTTAAAGAGGAAAGTTTAGGCATAAGAGAAGCCCCGTTTCGTCCGAGGAACAATTGGATCATTTCTAAGGACGAAACTGACGACGAAATCAGCCGCTTAACGCCTACGCGTTTTCTAAGCGGATCTTTTCTTCTTTTCCCTTACATTGCTAGTGTATACGGTTACCTACAAGTGTACGTTTACGTTTAACGGTCAGCCTCGGGGAAAGATGAAATTTCGCGCGACATGCGTAATTCGATTGACGACATGTCGCGCGTATCCGATTGCTTGTCCCGTAAGGTGTAAGGCGTAAGGTAACCTCGCCTCGTCTACTATTCCCTCCGCCAAGTTGCCGGTGTTGCAACCTTCTTGTTGGTAATCGAGCGATGATTAAAAGCTCCTTTCATCGAACGACAACAGTTAGAGTGGTAACTTGGAAGCTGCGATTTTCAGGCTTCCGTAGTTCCGGGATTGACTAAAATAGTTGAAGGAAATAGATAGAAAGTTATGGGAGAAACTTTGATGACTAAGAATGCTCAGAGATTACATAGTCGAAGCGATTGTATCGCGCGGAACACTCGGTCGCGTTAATTAACCTTCGACGACTCGGTAATAATTACGCAATCCGGTGCGTTTTAACCCGGCGAATGTGTACGACGCGTTAATTACCGTTGGGTAGCTAATTGAACGCGATAATTGGTCTTATTAATTGACGAAAATACTTGCGCGCGGATACCGAGGTGCTTGTAACCATCTGGTAACCTCCCTTCACCGCGTGGCATGCTCATTGAATTAGGTCTAAATAGATACTTACCACGCATCGACTGAGTATCGGAATAAGGATAAAAGTAATAAAAGAGAAGGAAAAATGAAATAGCATTGCTGAGATTAAGCTGGTGGAATTCCTATCGTTAGCCGAGTGCAACGATGCTCGTTTCGTAATATGCAGTTGGAAAGAAATTAATCGTGGAGCGAGAAGCGTTACCGAGCTGACGTTACGTCGACGAAAGGTACACGTGTTTCTCTCGGAAACATTTCCAATTTTTGTGTCGAAGGGAGCTCGGTAACGGTAAAAATCTTTCACAATCCTTCGAAAGTTTGTCCGCGGTGAAAGCAGAAATTACGAGGCGTTTTTAATTGTTACGGAAATGAAAAATTTGTTCGTTACTCGGTTAATGCAAGCAAGCGTTGTTTATTGTGGTTACAAATGTTGCTTGATATCTGTGATTCGCTTGTTGCAGACTACAGTAGACATTCGTTGCCTCCGTAGAAGGACGTTAAAACCGGAAGCAAGGAACGCAACCGATGGTTATGCGTTATTACATAAGCATTAAACGCGTTTCTTCGCTTTCTGCATTATTACTGTTATCGAGAATTCCCCTTGCAGTGAATGGCCTGATGTAACATCACGGGTACAATGGCAAGAAAGGAAAACGAGACTCTTTTAGAACGTTCACTGTACAATGTACACGTGTATTTGCATTATCGTCGAAGGAAAATAAAAATCGGTTTTATTTGTACATACAATGACGCGTAGTTTAGACAGCTAGATGAATCAGCCGATCGTTTTATCGATTGGTAACTAATAAGAATAGACTGAAAACCGAGCCTCGGTTTGTAAATGATCGATGAGTCATCCCGTTCTCTATCAGTTTATCCAATTATTTTTTCGCTCGTGTTCGATAAGACACTCGCTCGAAGAACATTGTAGATCGCAAGGTGATCGGGTTGGAGAACGGTGTAAGATGCATGCATAGTTTGGCGGATCGTTCAAAGAAGCACTGTTCGTTGCTTTCGTCAGCTGGTTTACCGTATTGCATGCACGGTAATCGAGTTTATACGGCTGGAGAATGTATCCTTGACCTTCTTTCTTTCGATACTTATTACCGTAGTCTGCCATTCGCGTCGCGCGTCTTACTTTTCGCGTGTCGAGTTCCAGAAGAAATCCTATTCCTTGAGAATCCACCGAATAAAATTCTTCCAGGATATATGCGGAGTCGATAAAAATCGATTGCCTGTCGAACAGAGATGTTGAATTCGTCGGTTGATAAACGCTTGTAAACACCTGGACACCTTATCTTCTCGTCTGGGTCGATAATTTTCTATCTTCTGGACGGTGGATATTACGCCGAACGATTCGAGGCGTTTCAATCGAATCGCATGCACGGTTATCTTTATCTGGACACGATGGAGATGTTCCTTTCCACGATGGAGGGAATCGAATTCACAGTTTCTCTCGATTGACCTCGCGATCTCGGCAGGTCGCGTCGCGGTTTATTCGAGGAATTGCAAGGTAGAAGTTGGATAGCTTAGAAATGGCAGTCGCCCGGGTACCGTGACTGCGGTGACATTCCGTAAGACGCTATGGGAATTCTCGTATATGGCTCTCCTAGAGCGACGCAATGCAACGCACACCATGATAAAAGCTGTCGTGGCCCGTTATCGTACCTTCTATGGAGCACTCCGCTCCGACGATCGTGTCGCAACTAAGTCGACCGCTACACTTTTTGGTATGTAGGCCAAACGCGACAATAGCTTCTTCTAATCTCGCGCCGATTATTTCCTATTCTAGAATCCGAATTTTCGAATGAAATACGTTTGAATCCATACAGGAAGAAGTCGCGTGAGTTGGCAAAGCCGCATCCGCGAGTTTTAACCGCGATCAAGATCGAAACGAACGATTCAGCGTTAATGAACTTTTGTCGGTTGTTCGAGGCACGACTCGAGTCGGCCGACCGGTGCATTCCTTAACCCCATTACCGTTTACGTTTTTATCAGCGCGACGCGGCAGTAAATAAGCCGCGATGGAGTCGCGTACCAAGTTCAGGCATTCCGCAGGATCGAAGAAATTTATCGGCTGTCCGATGACTTGGACGAATTCAAAGCGGAGGATCGAGTCGATTTACCGAGCGTTCATTCCTACGGCACTTTTGTGGGCTCGCATAATTGCTCGTTTGGTAAATAAAGCCGAAGGCAAGGTCTAGCGAGCGCCTCTTCGCAATTTTTCATTCCCCTCGTGAACGCGAGTGTGGACGGGTTAAACGAACGGTCGGCGAGAAGTTGGCAAGCTTCTGCGAGCCTCTGTTCTTTCCGAGTCCGTTCTTCTGCAACTCTAAAGGATTTTTTCAAAGTGTCCGACCTCGTTTGACCTTGACCAGTTCGGCAGCAACGAGAAAACTCGATTTCGAAGACGAACAGCTGGTCGTAGGTCGAATTTGCATTTGCATGCAGAGCTCGTCAGTTACTTCGCATCCTCTTTCTCTACTTACGCAACGTAAATCCAGTTTTGGATAAGAACGCGTTTCACTCGAACTTTTCAATTCACCGTTCGAATAGTTTCAACACTTTTTATCGTTCTATTAATTCAGTGAGATAAGCGCGTTGCACTGGCGCGTGGCAACGAGACTGATAACACGTTTGTTAAAGTAATTAGAGATAAACTAAATTACCGGTAATTAATTATCATCGCGTTAAGTTGTACATATGCTTAGAATAGTGGAAAAAGGATATTCTGTTATATTTTTTGAATTAAACTGCATCTTGATGATACACCGTGAATCTAATTTAGGAAAAGGAGACTATGGAAACGTCGGGTTCTGGCTCGTATCACACGAAACGTGTGAGCAAGAACTGATTCATACGATTTAGTGGCAATGCTGACTAAACGCGGTGGCGTTAACGACGCGTCGCGTCGCGGCGGCAAATAAATTTGTCAGGGGTTCGCGAATAGACGGCGAACAAGCAGGGGCGTGGTTTCTTGCATAATTTCGTTGTTCGCGTCCCACGAGTCGAACTGATAGTCCGAAGAGAAAAGGGTAGAACAAAGAGGAGAAAGTTCCTTTACAAGTCTACTATCGCGGACGTTCGAGGTTACAGCTACAAAGGGAATTTCGTTGAAAGGGGATGAAAAGAGATGACTTTTGGTCAGTCGTGAAATTCCGGTTTCATTTATAATCCGTCCAATGAGACGAGCCAGGGAATATTTACAAATACACGTGCTCGACGCTGGAGCACAGATTCTTCCAGTTCTTCAAATTATTCGGTCGACGTTTGTCGAACACGTGAATTTGTATACATTTACCGATTCGTCTCGTTAGACGTACTTACTGTAATCAACGACGTTAAATCACGAAGGTTCGCGACACGTGCAGCCAGCCACACGTGTCATCTCTTATCACGACATACACCTGTCGATAAAAATGATAGAACATTGTAGTTTTCCAAGTTTTCAATGTCGTTCTCCACGGTCTCTCGCAGATAAATTCGCGTGCGATCATTAGGGGATCGTCGCGTTGCGTCTCGTCGTAGACTCCTCGAAGGTTCAAGGTCTACGAGCGATACCCTAGTGGTGCTCGGAATAATGGAAAGAAAAGTCCTGGGAATTTCTCATGAAGTCAAGCACCTCGCCCTTAGGTTCATTGCCGTTCTTATCCTTTAGCCGTTTCCTTCGAATCGAAACGATGCGCGGCGTTTGCAAGAAAACGGTTTCCCAATATTTCTTTTTATAAACGTAACTCGTTCCTTATCTGACGATTGATAACGCAGAAGCGAATTATCTTTACAACGTTCTCGATCATCGATATTTTTGATTCGCATCCATGGATCCCGGTGGAAAAATATTGAAAAGCAGAGAATCATTGTGAAAGAACGCTTCTTAGCGTCTTCCGGTGATTCGATAATCCGATGATCGATAACAACGTACGACCAGCGATCGATATCTTCTCGTTCCAGTGCATCCCTGGCACGTTATATTCAAATCCAGATATATTGCGTTACGCGGCCCCGATCTCTGCTCGTCCGTAATGCGGCTTCGCGTTATGATCCGTGACCGCATTTTTTTCTTCGATCACCGTTCAACCCGAATTCTCAGTGGTCGCCGAAGGAAATCATTGTCGCGCATGATTTTTGAAACGCTTTCTCGAAAACCTCGGCTCGACGCCGGAAGTGGACTGGAAATCGAGCGATCGTCCGACTTTGAGATATTCATTTTGCTCGAGACACGGATAGAGAAAGATACACAGGTTGGTCAGGAAATTATTCGAATTCCAAGGACATCGCAGCGCGTGTCAACGAGATGCGTACGCGTAGCTTTTCATTCGACGCGCTTTCCAAATCGACAGACAGGATGTTCATTCACGAAATAATTGAAAGGCGACGGATGTCGATGAATACTCTGAGGGGGACACGCGTCCTTTGGCCTGCTTATTATTTTTTATTCAGAAGGAAACGTCTCGAGAAAGTAACACGCCGCTTATCTCGAATCGTTCTTGAACCTTTAGATTCTTCGTTCGATAAGTCGTCGATAATCTTCGTATCTTTTTATGATTATCGATATCCATGTGTGAACTGTACTTTCTAAACTGTACTCGAATTTTTATTTGAAAACATCGACGCGTTGTGTTTATTTATTTATTTGTTAATAAACGGGATCAACCATTTTGATAGAAAATTTAAGAAAAATAATTTTCAAACAAAAACCTTCGTGCCTATAAGATAATACTTGCTGCAAGCGGTATACAGAAATCTGGTATAACAGCAATAAATTAGGCAGAACATAGTTATTCAGAAAGATAAGCAAATTATTCCGCTGGACTCGTTCCTATCTTGGAAGTTTAATTTCTTAATTGTTTCTGTTTCACACAGGTTGGCGATGGCGGCATCATAGTGTTGGACGCCACATTGGACGCGTCGACGACCGACGACGCTGAATGGGAGCTTACAGGTGGCCCACCCTCGCCTTGCGACGTGTCGTTCTTTAACGACAACGTGCTCATCAATGGACGCAGCAACTTGTCGAGGACACCACGAAATCACAAAGTAAGCGAGAACTAAACGCATACCGTGCAACGAATCTGACCAAAAGTAGTAATGCCGAAGAGAAAATCTCTATAAAATCCTTCGCCTCTCGTTGCTCCAAAACAGGCAGGTAATCGTTGCTGGTCGTGAGAACTCGAGAATAAGTTTCCCTCGCATTTCCCTCTCGAACCAGCGGGGAAAACGAATCGTGCGTTATGCAACGCATAATAAAGCAGCGAACTCGTGAAATCCATGAGATCTTGGGGAAACGTTATCAGCTCGAATCACTGACGTTAATAAGCGTCGGTTTTATCGAAAACATCCCGTTGATTTTTTACTCCTTTGACAAACGAGCTTTTCGATAGTCGGCTCTAAGCCAACGCTATCTAATCTAATCAGTTGCAGTCCCATCGCGACGCGCTGCACCGGCGGGAGCTCGTTTAAGTTGAAAAGCAAGCAACGTAATACACGGTGTACAACAAGTAATTGTAAGAGCCCTTGGCACAACGTGGGAATACGCTTTCCCCCGTGGAAAGAGATTGTTAAATATTCAAGGGCGAACAACCGTGCCTCCTTTCAGGCATTTTCCCTCTTCCTTCGCCTCGACTCCGGAATTTTCGTTGGACTTTTTATCCTTTCGTGAAAAAGAACGTTTTACGACGACGTTACCCTTGTGACATTCAATTTTCGCCGCGGTTTTCCTTCCTCCATAAAAGGAAATCTTGTTCGAATCAGGAAGAAACTGTACAGAAATTAGTAACGTCACAACGCAAGTTGCACGATCCACCTAACTACCATTTGTCACCGCGATAAGTTATCTGTGTGTACATTCGTTTGTCGGCTATGTAGTCGAGCAAATCATCTTTGATTCTATACAATTAACGCTAAACGCTCCGTCTTTATACCGTCATTGCTAGTGTCAACACGTAAAGATACAGTGGCTTTCGGAATATAGATATAGAAGTCTTTTATGACACGCCGTATATACATAATCGTTCTAAATAATTAATGTGCTATAACAATGCGCAGACAGCTCATTAATTTTCATGGTTCAACTTTTCTCGCGAGCGAGGCGGTATTAGAAAAGCGATTGTTCTCGGAACTGTATCAAAGATCTACGGTTGTTTAATTAATTTTACTTAATTGATGAAACAGATCCGAAAACGTATCGAGGAATGATTTTCTCACGAGTTTAGGAGCGGTACTGGCGTAACGAAGAACTGGTAAATCTGAGTGGTTTGCAACGTCGATTTGTAAAGTAAAAGTAGTGGATGCACGAACCGGGAACGATTTTCGAGCAGCTCGTCAAAGGAGTTAATCTAGCGTGGCTCATGGGAACGCGGTAAAACGTACCATTCCGTTCCGCACGCTTCTCCCTAAACGGACGATATTCAAGGAACCATTTTCACCGGGTTCCAGATGCGTTTCAACATTTCAGCTATTATCTTTCGAATACTCGTAACGATAAGATTGATAAATATTCTTGTTAAATCGGTAGTGGCCGTGATCGAGGTGTTTCATGACCAATCGAACGTAATCGTTGCAAACATAGATATCGAATAATTCGAACCGCAAGCTAACCTCGTTGTTTCTTTTCATTCCGGTCTTCAATTAGCCCGCCTTGTAAGATCTCTTTTAATAACGTTACGTAAGAAGCGATATGAAAAAAATGGAAACCGGTAAAAGGAGGGAATTTGCATATTCGAAAGTTCCTCGGGACGGTAGCGTTTCGTAGAGAAAACGCGGTTCGGAATATTTCCATGTTTAAAGCCGGCTGGCACAAGTTGGGGGCTCGCTTCGTCACGCTCATTGTCCATCGATCGATCTTCCAAGGAGGAAAAATCGATATCTCTTGAATCGATTGTTCCGTCGATGAGCCGCCGTCGTATTGTCTTCGGATTTATTCGATTGTCCGGTCAAGCGTATCGTTTCGATACGAGTGCCGGACAGGGACAGTGTCTATTACGAGACACGGAATTCGAATTATCCTCGAATAATTCTTGAGTAGAAAACGCGGTCGTTGTTCCGTGCTATCGACGAGTCGTTCTACCACTCTCGACGCTTGATTTAACACTTTCTGTAGAATTTCAGTCTTTTTCTCTAGTCATCGAATAATTATACCTATTTAAGGGTTTAGGAGACACGAATTCACGGAACGCGATAAAATCGATCATTCGAATTGTATTCGAAACGATAACGGTTCTCGATAAAGAGGGAAAGGAGGTGGGGAGGATTGTATAAACAGAAATTTCGAATTCGCGGCCTATTTGCAACCAAGGACAGCAGGTGAGAATCGCTGACGATTGTCAACAAATTCAAGTTTCCATCGATTCAGCGAATAATAGCGTTCGATTACGAATACCCCTCACAATTTACACGGTTGTATTTAAAAAAATATATAATCGTTCCTGTTTCGCGCGTGCCAGTTATGCAATAAGCATCGTGAAGCTTCGTTATCGTTCGATAACTTCCTAGAATTCCGCGTAATTATTCGCTATTATTTCATTGATTCGAAAAAACGTTTACTGGTTCCACGTATGCACCTCGGTTGATTAATTCGCAACAATTTTACGACGATGACTTTGATAAGCGACCCCTTATCATCTGAATAATATTTTTTATTCGGCAATGTTTTTGTAAGATTTAAGAAACGTTTCTCGTGGATATTAAGAAAATCGTGTAGAAACGAACGATCAACTGATATAACAGAAAAAAATGTTGGTAATTTCCAAAGATACGAAGGATATACTGAATACTGTATATTAACGATATTATTATTGGGAAACGCAGGGTCCGGCGGAGAAACCTGATGGTTTTTAAATTAGCAGAAAAACGGTGCTGCTAAAATGACGAGGCGTAAGAAAGAAACCTCGAACGTATTAAGCGTAATTGAGCAACTAACCGTTGAGCAATTTTTACTTGCTTTTCCAGCTTAGGATGCAGACGCGTTTTGCAACGTATCATCTCGAACTGGCAATTTTTCACCGTTAGAATTCCTTCGGGTTTCATAAAATTAAAATATAGCATTGAAAAGCGACCGATAGGTTCGTTGTTTCTTGCGGATATACCGTTCTACCGTTCGAAAACATATGGTTTCGCGACACGAACATCAATTTTACGAGATACCTTCACGACTTTGCATTCGGTCCAAGCTGCTAACTTAACGACGATATTTGTGTTGCAGATTCCTTGTTAAAAATAACAGCTGTCTCGCACAATGCAGAGGTTTTTGCCATAGTTTTGCGCAACGCTGGTGGCCGTTGTCTCTCGCAACAATTGCAAGACCGTTCCTTTCCCGAGAAAATTGGCCGTCTCGGTAATTCCCGGTGTTGATTGTGATACGGTTGCACCGTTTCGGCACGGTCGGCATAGCGAAAAATACACCAAAGTCAATTCTGACTTCTCCAAGCAGCAAGAAAGATATTTTTTCTGCCTCGCTTAAGCCTGATAAATTTATTTGAATTTCTAATCTCGTTTCGTTACGGAAAACTCTGCGTTGTAATTACGTTTGCGTACCGTTAATAATACTGCACTATACCATACTATAAGGAGAATCCGCAGAAATTTCAAAAAACCTTCACCTCAAATGTTCAGAATTAAAAAGAAAAAAGAAAGAAAAATGAAAGCAGAAGCGAGACTTTCAATTTCGAGGAACAGGATATGCAAATAGGATGTAGCGAATATAAGCAGTCTCGATCGATGAATCGAGGAACGAGGAAGCGATCGCATCGAGATGACCTATCCCTATGATCTTACGGCACATCCGTGACCGAGTAATTAAAGGAAATTTTTCATAGATCGCGAGGCTGTTCGTCTCTTTGAAATACCGTTACCCCTACACGATGCGACAAATTGCCCTCGACCAGGAGTGTTGACGTTATTCCTTCATTTGCATACGCGTCGAACGACCTTACTCGATGACGATGCAGCTGAAGCACCTTTCCACGAGAAGACGATACTAAACTTCTAGTGTGTTTACGAACGGTGTTGAAGAACGATTCTACACGGGTACAAAGCTCGCGTCATTGTGAAATTCCCTCGGTGGATGTCGTTGAAAAATTTCTGTTAAATTTTCGCCAACGGAGTTTCGGAAGGAAACGCGCGACGTGACCGCATTCTTCAAAACGCGTCGCGTCACGAGCCGGCGCATGTAGGACGCAAAATATAACGCGTAATACTGTACATAAAAGCCTGTTTTAGTTTCCTCTTTCTATTGTCCGCAACGATAAACTGTTTCCTTCCTCGCGATCGATAAGGAACGCATTGTTTCGCGCGCTTCTGCTCGAAAGCCAACGACGTAGTTCGTTAAGTATCCTAACAAGAAATTCTACCGATCCGATAGTCAAAATAGTCGAATTCGAAAAGAAACGGAGCCAAAGGCTGCGGCAAAAAAGCGCCGAACGTTTCGTCGATCGTCATTGGTAAAGAAGCAAAGCAGAACGAAACGACGTCGTTATTCGGATTCTCTCCAAATTGATCGCCGGATAATCGATGAAATTGATGACCGCATAAACAGGCGCCTCTAAAAAGAGCAGCAATTAACGTCAAAACAAGCAATAGGCTAAGAAAAAAAATGGTACTTTTTACGAGCGCGTTCAGAAGCCCCGAGCATTTACCTCTCTTTCAGCAAAGTTTTGCTCGTAAAGCTTGATCGATGAGCACGCGCGAACTCGAGGCGGAAACCCGCTGGCTCCGCGTTCCGAGGTTGATTTTATGGTTGAGAAAGCAGGCGCGCGACACAAAAGGTTTACTCTCTTTTGAGGGTAGTTCGGTTCGCCAGTTTCTTCATGAAAATCAATATACCGTCGACCAATCGGCGTAGGCCTCGATGCTTTCCATGCATCCGGCTTCGGGGGACGATTTGACACTCGTTGGCGCGCTTTAAACACGATTTTCCTCGCGAGGTGAACTTTCCATTTTGATATTTGCCTTTGACCAACGCTTCGTTTATTCGCTGTGCCATTTCCGCTTGTATTATCAAAATCTAAACTCCGTCTTTAGTCTTCCTAAATTAAGATACATAGTTTCATGTCTTCGTTGGTACAAGTTACGGGTCGTAGATGGAAAATATTGTCCGAGCAAACGGAGACTCGTCGAGCGGTTCTCTAGACTCTGGAAGAATTGCTTTCTCTTTTGATCGTGCTCGTCGAGAAGGAGCGAACGAGGAGGCGATGTCCTCGCTCATAGTCGAAAAAGCACCGAGTGTGACGGGTTACTGTTATTCCAAGCTGCATGCCGTTGCTGTTGTTTGCTCTTCCCGTGTCTTATCCGTAGCCGACTACTCGTTATTGCGCGATACACGCCAGAAAAGACGAACCGCGTGCCTTTTTCCGTCTTGCGGAACCGTTTTCCTTCTTCGTGCTCGTCTCTTGCAAATACCATTAAAAAAGACTAATTGTATTACTAATTGTTTCAGCATCGAATACAGTTCGACGACACAGCGACCCGTACCTTCGAATATCCGAGCGAGGCATCGATGCTGGAGGGTGAGAGCAGCGTTGATGGCGACACTTCCGGTTCCGACGAGCAATCACCACCGATCACCAATAAAACGTCCTCGAGCAATTCGACCACCAGCTTGCCGACCCTTCTCGGTAATATTAATCGTTCAATTCCATTTACCATCGTACCGCGTATCGTTTATTTTTCCTCTGTCAGACTAGTCGTTTTCATCTTCTTCATTGAAATAAATGTGCCCCAATGTTTTCGGTCTTTTGCAGAGGCGACGATGACTCATCACCTTGTATCCTCTATGAACAGCTACAATCAGCTGCAGTACTTTATTAATGTCGATCCTCTGAAAGAATCCCTAGTATAGATTAATTATGCTGATCTTAGAAACGCTTGATTGAAAGATATTAGTTTGTTCAACAGCATTTTGCCTCTGTCAGAAAGATTACCTTTGATCCTCGTAGAGCCCGTAGCGTGCTGAAAGCTAGTGCTTGTTCCCTGCAGGTGGTGGTGGTGGCCTAGCCAGTTACACTCCCAGCAAAGTGGATCTGACATCGGAAGGATTCGAGTTGGGTGTGACGAGCAGAGCGGTCTCCTCGACTCCTCTATCGACCCAGACCTCTACTCCGACGACCGATCAAGCAGAAAACGAGACCGATGTCGACTACCTGAAACCGGCTCAGGATGCTGGCGCCTGGGGCTCCGAAACGACCGGCGATCTTCTCTATTGATGAAATTCAGATCGGAAGAAATCGAAAGAAAACGAGGAAAGGAAGCGTAAAAACATAAAAATGCGAAGAGCTGATAGAAGCTCGAAAGCTCAAAGGTTCTCCCCCGAGGAGAGCTAGGAATTCCAAGTTCCGACTACTCAAAAGACTAATTACAAAGTATTTTTCTTTCAGTTTTTATTTTGCGTAAACGCGAAAAAGATGTTAGATAAACCTTCGGAAGGAAGCGATGAAAAGAACAGAAGTTTCTTCGAGCGATGATCGCTGTCGTCTATGAATAAGCAACTGCAAAATGTTTTTCTCTCAGAAATGCATCACGCGGCGCGTTCACGATCGTTTTTATATTTGTAGTTCATTCTCGTGCGAGATTATTTCTACTACGATAAAAATCAAAAAAAAGAAAAAAAGAAAGCGAGAGAGAATATCGTTCGTGAACGCGTCGGGAAATAAGCAAGAAAATACGTCTCCTTAGGTAGTTAAGCGAAGAGATGAAACACAGTATCATTCCAAGTATATGCATTTACTTTGTATTAACTATAACTAAAAAACAGAGAAAGAAGCGAAGAGATTTTCCTAATAACAAGTAACTGAAACTGCCAACAGTAGCCACCAGTGCTTTTCTTCCTTTTTTGATAGCACTTTGAAACGGAGAGCTCGTTGATTGATGAATAAGGAAAAGAAAAAAATAGCATATCACCTTTTTGGCACATTTTATAACAAACGGAGAGAAGTCGACGATGGAACTGAAGATTTTTGTAAACCTTTTTGAGATTACTTTATCAGCTATTATAAGCCGTTAAACGTTCGAGCTGCCAGTCAAAGACCAGGAAACTTTAATGCAAAATTTTTTAAGGTAAAAAAAAAAGAGAAAAGGAAAATAGAATGAGAACATTCGAATCTAGAATTATACAAGTTTTTTGCCAAAGTAGAGTGTAAGTCTACTTGATACACTTTAATGTACGTGTACAATAAGCCAAGAACCGTCAGTTCAAGAAGCGATAAAAAAAGAATTGTACATTCAGAAAAATTCATTATTTATACAAATATGCTCAAGAGTCATTCACATATTGATATAGATACGATACGATTTTCTTTCGTGTAGCTTCTTCCTTTCTTATATTTGAACGAGGACCAAAAAGAAAAGAAAAGAAGCACCTTACAGGTATCAATTATTTCGATTACTATAAATGGTAAATGAAATTCGTTAACGAGCTGAATTTTAATTTTAAGAGAATTGAATTTTGTACATACTAAATTATTTTTCGGTCTCGAAGTTCCCCGGAGTTTGTGTTCGTTCGAAATATTAGAAATTCAATTTTACTTCGAGACCGATCTTTGCGTACTTTTCTTGTGTTCCCTTTTTTTTCGTTGTCGCCTTGAAAATTCGAAATGTTTTTACGTTGAATCGTGTAGGTGTTGAAAGAAAGTATGATTGTGGCAGTGTGGTTAGCCTTTGATTAAGATTTATAATCGCGTGAACGCGGACTGACTCAAGGATAAAACGTGCGATACAATGATGATGATAATAGTAATTAACGAAAATGCATTTATACGCTGAACCGACCATTGTGTTCCAACTCCTATGATGATCGTACATATAATACATTTAGATGCTATTGTTCTTCTTTCCATTTAGTTACACGTTCGATCGATACTTGATGGGTCTGTGTCACAGCGTTGCATTTTACACTGTGATATTTTTCGTTTTTTGTTACTTTTCCTCCTGTATCGTATAAATCGCTGCTTCCCAATTGGAACAGTACCGTGTCGACGGAAGCTCAGTTTGTCGTATCAACAAGATTACGTGAAGTAAACGAGATTACGAGAATGGAACATTCCAAAAATTCTGATTAATTACGCGTGTTTAATTTTGTTATCCAGACAAGAGGTCGATCGTTCAAGCGTCGATGTAATCTCGGTCTGCTCCGGTCGAAGGGAACTCCGTATTATTTCTGTAAATTATCGCTGTACAGTATGAAAAAGGCATCGTCATTCAAGTTAAAGAAGGATAAAGAGGAAATAGTATTATTATAAGATTATTCTTATTACTCTTAATTCTTATGATTATTATTATTCTCATTAATTCTTATTATTGTTATTATTATCTAAAGCTTGAATCTACATTACCTTACTGAGTATACTTACCAATTAGAAGTATCGTGTGATGTATCGTCTGTGTGTTATATAAAAGTATTCAAGTAATAAAAGTGAAACAATTACGCCTGAACGATTGTCGTTAAGTTCATCTTCTCGCGCGTCTTTGTCAGGCTCCCAATTATGAAGTAGGAATGTACTATCAAAACTATTCTTATTTATTTAAATAAATATATACACTTTATTGAACAAATAAATCACGGAGTTTCTTCGTCTTTTTTGCTTTTTTTTTTTGTAATCGAGGTATGGTCCAAACGACGAGTACACAATTGCACATCTTCGCAAAACTAAGGCCTATGTTATTTGTATATCGACGTGTAATATTCTTCTTCGAGGTCATATAAATCTGCGGCCATATCGTCCCTTAACGAAGCTAATTTTTGATCGCATTCCGCTTGTTTTGTCCTAAATAATTTGCTATTTTGTGCTATGGCTTCGTTTACCGACGGGAAATCGTTGAGTATCAGGTACTGTTTTATGTCTGAGACGAGCTTCATTAAAGATTCTCCGGCACGTACAATATTAGCTGCTCTAACGTGCATTTCGTACGTATCCTGTTCGCATTGTGTCATCCGAGATAATTGTGAATCACTTTCTCCTTTGGCTAATTTTATTATTTCTGAAAAAGGAAAAAAATAACAAACCGGCTTGTTGTTATTCCTTAGAACAGTTATAGGTTAGATTTCGTGAATTGTCAATCTGTACAAGGACATCAATCGCTTTAATTCGATATAGAAATTTATGAAATGGCATGATTATATTTCACGATATTATTTAGGATTTCTTTATAAAACATTGAGTTTTCTATCATGATAGGTAGAGCAAAATGCGAGGTTAGGAAACGAACCTTCAAAATTTTCCAGCATTGACTTCACATCGTCCTTTAATCTCGTCGTGTACGACTTCAATAAAGCTTCTTTGCTTTGCGGGAGGGCTCGTTGTGCCGCCATTATATAAAATTAAATTATTTTCCCATACAATTCTTGTTTAGTTCCTCACGAAAACAACGATCCAAACCACCCTCTGATAAATATGACAGAAACATAACAGCGCCATCAACCGTGCGACATTACCGATCGTACCAATTAGTCCGAATTTGCTTTTAATCGTTCGAGCAAGATGCGATCGATCGGTTCTTTTAAAATCATCGATAAAAATGAAATCTGATGTTTAAAAAATCAGCGGGTCTAGCTGCAAGATAAAATATTTGTACATATATATATGTATATCGATTTTCGGTGAAAGCATAGGACAGAGTCGCCCCATCCCCACTACGATCCTTGGAAAGCCGGGATGAGATCAATAGAAAGCTCGCGCGAACGTTCCGTCTTCGGTAAATCTATTCGTTGGGAAAATTTGACGGGGTGTCGCGCAAGGAGGAGCGTCGGAACCCGGTGAACGATGGAGAACGTTAGAACACGGTCTTGAATGTTACGATCGTCGTGTTTCGCCGTAGGAGACAACGGGAATATCCCCTCGAGTACACGGCTCTTCTTTCGGTTAAACCCCAAGTCTCCGAGGGGTGAAAGCTTCATGAATTAGTGATTCTCGGTTCAAGGCGATCAGTGATCAACGATGGCTGTGATTCACGCGAACAAAGTACGATTTTTATCGTCGTGCTGTTGGGGTGTGTCGTAGGGGAAAGGAAACGTGGGAAGAGCTAAGGGCTGTTTATATAGATAGAACGGAAGAATTTCACGTGCTACGCGATGTTGATGCTTCTGATAGTTTTAACGTTGACGAACGTGATCGAGGGTTCGTCAACTTCGGACGACGCCGACAATGTGTTGCATATCGGTGGTATTTTCCCGATAGCAGGAGAGGGTGGGTGGCAGGGTGGCCAGGTGAGTAGCGATCGTTTCCAAAGTATTAACAGGTAGGTTGAGATCAATGTTGATTTCTATTTTCCACCGATAAAGAATTTCGTCTGCTCCGAAAAGAGATAAAACAGGTGAAAAATATTTCCTCCAGGCTTGCATGCCAGCCGTAAACCTGGCCCTGGATGACGTTAATCGTGAAAAGAATCTACTACCAGGATTCATATTGAAACTCCACTCGAATGACAGTGAGGTACGTCGAGGGATTTATAAAATTTCCAGAGTAACGATTCTTTTTTAAGGCGAATGATCCTTGTTTCAGTGCGAGCCAGGACTCGGTGCCTCGGTTATGTACAATTTGCTGTACAACAACCCCCATAAATTAATGCTTTTAGCAGGATGTAGCACCGTTTGTACGACCGTTGCCGAGGCGGCGAAGATGTGGCACTTGGTAGTGGTGAGTGTCATCAAATTGTTCCTTCAAATTTTAAGAATAAACGAAACAGAATTATTAACGTTTTTAGTTGTGTTACGGTGCGTCATCACCAGCCTTGTCCGATCGAAATAGATTCCCTACACTGTTTAGAACTCATCCGTCAGCCACGGTGCACAATCCAACGAGAATCAAATTGTTACAAAAATTCGGTTGGTCTCGAGTGGCGATTTTGCAGCAAGCCGAAGAAGTGTTCATATCTGTAAGATTAAACCCATCCACGGATTCTTACATTATCAACATCGGAGAATAAATAACGTCTCGTCTGTTGGCAGACTGTAGAAGATTTAGAAGCCCGTTGCAAGGAGGCAGGAATAGAAATAGTCACCCGTCAGAGTTTTCTCTCGGACCCATCGGACGCGGTGAGGAACCTTCGTCGCCAAGACGCCAGGATCATCGTCGGTCTATTCTACGTGGTAGCAGCGAGGAGGGTCCTCTGCGAGTTGTATCATCAAAATCTTTACGGTAAAAGTTACGTGTGGTTCTTCATCGGCTGGTACGAGGACAACTGGTTCGAAGTGAACTTGGACAAGGAGGGAATTACTTGTACGAAGGATCAAATGAGGCTCGCGGCCGAGGGACATTTAACAACGGAGGCGTTAATGTGGAACCAAAATAACGACACGACAATTAGCGGAATGACGTCCGAAGATTTTAGACAGAGATTAAATAAAATGTTAAAGGAGGACGGTTATGATATCGATAACAATCGGTATCCGGAAGGATATCAGGAGGCCCCTCTGGCTTACGACGCGGTTTGGTCTGTGGCATTAGGTGCGAATTTGGGTTCACTATTCTTGGTTCTTGGGTTCTAAGTGGCATTAGGGTTCTTTATCTTCTGTTTTTAATCGCAGCTTTCAATAAAACGATGGAGAAGCTGACCAAGCAGGGAAAGAGCTTGAAGAACTTCACCTACGAGAACAAGGAGATAGCCGACGAAATTTATTCTGCTATTAATTCCACTCAGTTTCTAGGAGTATCTGTACGTGAATCTTGGTCGCAGTAAAAATACATTTAAAAAAAAGCGTTACGTGATCTTTAATCGATCTTATATGCTATAGGGATACGTTGCGTTCAGCTCGCAAGGTGACAGAATCGCATTGACCCAAATCGAGCAAGTGATCGATGGAAAGTACGTTAAGTTAGGATATTACGATACGCAAAGCGACAATCTTACTTGGAGGAACATGGAACGATGGATCGGTGGCAAAGTACCGCAAGATAGAACCATTGTAAGGACTGTCCTAAGAACCGTCTCGTTACCTTTGTTCATTTGCATGGGTACCATTTCGTCTGTAGGGATGGTAATAGCGGTTGGCCTAATTATTTTTAACATTTGGAATAGACACAGAAGGTACGTTTTTCTGTTTCTACCTCCTCGTTCCTTTTCAAACATTTAAGATGATCGTCTACCTTTCAGAGTGATTACATCGTCTCATCCTGTGTGCAACACTATAATGCTGCTGGGAGTGATAGCGTGTTTCGTATCGGTATTTCTTCTGGGTATCGACGGTAGATTTGTGTCACCGTGGGAGTATCCGGCTGTTTGTCAAGCCAGATCTTGGATGCTGACGACTGGTTTCACTTTAGCGTTTGGCGCGATGTTTAGCAAAGTGTGGCGGGTTCACAGGCTAACGACTAAAACGAAAGCCGATCAGGCGAAGGTATGTGCCGAGGAGAATCAGCGGGTGTGCTTCAGCTTGAAATAATTGCAATAATCGAAGTAACTGAAATATACGCACCGATAATCCCGTGCAATCGATTAACAACTGTCCGATCGATTTTTCTAGTTAACCACGGCAGTCTGCACCGCCCCTTGCATGGTTCGCAGTTCCTGCTCGTATGATCCTCATCTTTAACCTGTTCTCGATTCTTTTTAGTTGTTCATGGCTAAACAAAAAGTTTCGTCCATACAGAAGAAGATTCAACCGTGGAAGCTGTACACGATGGTGAGCGGACTGCTGGTATTGGATATCGTGCTATTGGTTTCCTGGCAGGTGCTCGATCCATTGCAAAGGAAGATGGAAACGTTTCCGTTGGAATCGCCGCCGTATGGCGACGATGATGCGAGAATTAGACCAGAGTTGGAACACTGCGAAAGCGCACACAATAACATTTGGTTGGGTACGTGAAAAAATCAGAGAAAAATAAATGGTTCTTAATCGACGACTCGTAAAAGGTACATCTTAATGTTTCAGGTTTGATGTACAGTTACAAAGGGGTGATACTGGTGTTTGGACTGTTTCTGGCTTACGAGACGAGGAGCATCAAAGTGAAACAGATCAACGATTCCAGATACGTAGGGATGTCGATATACAACGTGGTTGTCCTCTGTTTGATCACAGCTCCCGTGACGATGGTGATCGCAAGTCAGCAGGACGCCAGCTTTGCTTTCGTCGCTCTCGCTATCATCTTCTGCTGTTTCTTGAGCATGGCCCTGATTTTCGTACCGAAAGTGATCGAAGTAATTAGGCACCCTAAGGACAAGGCTGAATCTAAGTACAATCCGGATGTAGGTATGTCGAAGGAGGACGAGGAAAGGTATCAGAAGCTTCTCCGTGAGAACGATGAACTTCAGAAACTCATCGCTGCGGTAAGAATTAGGAATCTTTATATTTCAGGGGAAGCTTGCGCGAGTCAGAATCAATTTTCGCAGAATTTCGTACACTCTTTCTTTTATTTTTATCTAGAAGGAAGAAAAGATCAAGGTATTGAAACAGATGCTGGCCAAACGAGACGCATTGAAAGGTGACACAGGAAACGTGCCGAAGGACTCGCTGATTGTCGCTGATTTCGTTACAGGGGAAGGAACTTCGGACAGCGCAATCGGTGGGGGTATTTCTGTTTATACACAATCATCTCGAGCTTCTGCTTCTGACTTTGAATTCTCAGGATCGTACTTGTAGATCCCACGCTCATTGATCCCTTCAATGTTTTAAGAATATGGGACCTAATAACTATACCAATTCTTTTCTAACAGTAGCATATTTAATTTTCACATTTTTCTAAAGCTTTATAGAATTTCCTTAGCAATCTTCTATTTGTGTATTATCACACGGAATATGATTCGGCTAGAATGCATCGAAATTTCGATAATTCGAGGGATTTTGATTTTTAAGTTACGTAGATCGTACGACACGCTTCTCCTTTACCGGAAACGGCGTTCTCTGTGTTTATGTATTCGGTGTCTAAACGTATCGATGTTGAATATATACGTGTATACCGTCGAAGTAATACGTGTGCGTATGCGTAGAAAAGATCGTGCAAGTTAAATGGTGTGATTTAGTAAGAAAGGAAACAACGTTCTCGATGAAAAGGAATTCACGTGCGCGGTACAGTGATACGTATCAAAAATTCAAAGAACAAAAGTTGGCCTACAAATGTCGCAGGGCGATCTCGTTTACAACGACCTTCTTCGTTACATCAAGATACATCTAATGCACAGTTACAGACTAATCAAGATTTTATTACACGATATTTGTACAGAGAAGTTTTATCTAATTCTTAATTGAACCACGGTGAACTCGCGTGGCGTTCCATCGGATATGGTATAAAAAAAAATAGGAAAAAAGAAAAAACAATATGTATTCGATGAGAACGCAAACAAGAATCAATTACGTAACACGGACCAAAAAAAAAAGGATACTTTGCAAAATATTTGACGTTGACTTTTGAATACTTTATGCAAAACGCCCCTTGGGGTGATTACACGTTCGAATTTCTTCGCGCACGGTCTACACGGGTCCAAAATGAGAGAGACGAATCGTTGATCATATTTATCGAAAACGTTACGTTATCCGATATATAATAGCTCTCTAAATGACGAGATCGAGACCACTGGAAAAATTGAAATCTCTTCATTTAGGGAGGTACTCTATTAACGCCATAGTCTTGGAAGTTTTCCTTCTCTCAGGCCTAAGTTCTTCGCATTAATTAATTCACGCATGATTCATAAAGATTGCAGTTAAATCTCGTTAGACAATGACCTGGTCGTTTCCGAAACGCTGCGAATCGATGCGAACCTCATGAAGTCTGCTCCCAAATTGTACGGAACCGCGAAGTTACAGGTGATTACCGAGAAGTGAAAAAATAATAAAAAGGACACGCTAACGAGATTTAAACGCTTGGAAGTATGACGCCATTCATAAATAATTTGGGAGTCTTGATGAGGTAGATCGACGTATTCAGACGCTTAATCTTTCAGATTACTCGCGTTTATCGCAATGGATTCGAGAGCGTTCGAGCGCTTGAACGGACCGGAAATTATTTATGAATGGACAGAAAAATCAGAACGCTTCTTCCATATGGTATCTGAAGGATTATCGTTCTTTTTTATTCTTCTTTTTAGAAACGGACCAGGTTGGCTGAATGCAACAGAGCCCCGTTGATTAGGATGTCGAAAGCAATACACCTGTGCGAACGGGCCGAAAGCTCACTATTTCTCTCAATCTTCTAAAACTAACATTCAATGTACACGCGTAATCCTCATAAAACAGCAGATTTTTATTTTCTAACTGGAAGAAAAATCGGGGATCGTGACGTAGCGATTGAAATCCGATTTCGTCGTTAAACTTCCCATTTCCGAGGGAAGTCATCGTTTTACCTAACTGTACAGTATGAAAAGAAATTATTTTCAACAGGGGATGATTCCCAAGAGGGGTGCAGTAGCTTCCCTGTTTTTCTCCCTCTATAAAAGTCGTATAAAAGGTCAATGTACACCTTGGAAGATATTTGAAGAGAAACTGTAAATGTTCCAGTGCAATTGATGTTACGACTTAGTCGAAACTCAAAGGTATATTTAATAGTTATGTTAGCGGAACGATAAAACGATTCGATCTTTCTGAATGGCGAATCTAAACGTTAGAGAAACCAGGACGTTCAGTTTGGAAACTGTTCCACATTGTCGAAGAAATGATAATGTGATTTGACTGCAATTTAAATTTTATCAGTATACAAAACGACTTACGTGTATAACGTAGATTGGATAATTCATGGAGCACAAGATTTTTTGTTACACGTGCGTCTCAATTTCACCATTCTACGTGTACATGATGGTTACAGAGATTTTACGAGTATTTCTGTTGAATCGTTTCTGATATAATCATCGCGCTCATTCAGATATTTTTTACTGTTATTCTTCGATTGACTGTCGCGTGAAACAATGCTCGATTATAATATTATTATTATACGATATACATGTATAGTCTTATCGAACTGTTGAAGAAAGTATCATATATATGTATGTTAGAATATGGAGATATATTTATTTTTGAGTTTTTAAATTATAAAATTCGTTAAAAAGTCATATATTGTATCTGTTATTAATAACCTTGGGCTTGCCGAAAGGGATTCGCGCTCTCAAATAAACTAACAATAAGAGATCGAATCAACAAATGTTCACCAATGTTCATCGTGTTAACGAGTTAAGAAATATCACGATGCTTTGCTTTCGAGATTCAACGTCGAGTGATCGTGTTTTTGCACAACTTTACACGAAAGGTTTACGAACAATTTTGTTTGAAATATTAAATGATGACACGTACAATTCTCTAAAGAAATACGTATATTTAATACATCATAGATGCCTGCGGCGATTATGAAAATATGTAGTACAAATGAAATACAAGTGTATTAAAAAATCAAATAAACTTAGCTACAATTTAACGGTAAAATAGTTGCGTTTATTACAGCTGTTTGAAATAGTTTGAAGATAAGCGGAAAGAATGCCACGTGACGAACGTCCTGCGCGTGAGAGAGAACTTACGTTTCCTGCGCATGTCAGACGCCATGTTTGTGGCATTGTCGTTTATACGAAATTGTAAAGCGCGCGCGGTAAAAACGTGTTTCTATCATACGTCAAATTTAGTTTAATTTGAGAAATGTCATTTGGCTCGGGGTTCGGAGTGACAACTTCGACGCCCGCTCCTGCTTTTAGCTTCGGTGCAACGGCTTCTACGACGGCGACACCGGTAAAACCGGGTGAGTTGACTTCTTTTTAGGTTAAGTCACATTTCTTGTCCTTTCTCGTTACATGTGACCGTTTTGGACATATTTATAGCCGTATTGCGTATTATATTTTACATTTGATCGAACGTTATGGCGTATTTAACATTTTTTGTAAATCCTATTTTGCCCAATAAGTTTTATACTTTGAAGTATACTCTAAATTTTATTATGCTGCTTCATATACCTTGTTCACCAAAGAAATGTTATGTTTATACAGGCTCATACCACGTTCCTTCTTTTTAATTTCTCAGACAGCTAATACTCGTTTTATTTGTGAGATCTGAATTTTTATCTAACAGAGGTTGATTTATCCCGGTACATTTTGAATCACACTCCATATCAGATTTCCCAAAGAAACTGCTTTTTCTTCTTGTCTTAGCTATTAAACCTGCGCTTATGCAGCATAATAACAGTATTACCAAAAGTACAATTAATAAAATAAATAACACTGATGAATGACCCGAGGACCCATGATTATTTTCCATTGCTTGTGTTGATGCAACAGCCTGTGCATATTGAGATGTTTGCAAAGTACTTTTATCTGTTGCTGCTTTTCCATTGAAAACTGTATCTTCCAAATAATACATTTCACTTGGAACTTTACCCAATGTTGTTAACATCACTTCAGCCGTAACATCCTTTATAAACATTATATTAAAGGTTTTTACAATAAAGTAGTATCGTGTAGGAATATGTTATGAAATATACCCCAATTGCTTTATCTGTAGTACCAAATTCATGTACGAATTCGGTAGATACATCCGACGATTGATCTCCACGACGAAGCACGACTTTACTACCAGATATTGTGGCTATTTTTAATAATTTACGAGCAAGTTGACCATATTTTTCTTCCTATTTAATTTTTTTTTACACATGCTTTAAACTAGATCAAATGTTAGGTGACTTCAATAAACTTACCTGATTTTGTTGATTTACATGGAACATAATTCAAGTTTCTTTTTTATGTAATCAAATTTAATCAATTTAATTTTATTACGTTCAAATTTCTTATGCGATATTCTTAATATGTATGACGTATTTTCGATGCGCGAATTCTATGGACGAATAAAATAGATTATTGTTGCCTTTATATGTAAGGCATCTCTGTTAGTCTTCTTGTTTGAAGCGCGTTCAGTATAGCGGAAACAAAAACGAATTTCTGTAAATGTAAAAACTGCAACTTTACTTTGTACCGCCAATAACGATATATGTATTTTATGAACAAACTGTTATTTGTTCTTTGCAACTGAACGCGTCAACAGGATTTGGAACACCATCTTTCGGATTTAGTACTCCAGTTACCTCGGCGCCAAGTCTGTTTGGTACTTCTTCGACTCCAGCAGCCGGTGGATTTGGCGGTGGTACTGCCTTCGGAACACCAGCTGCCACTGGTTTTGGCAGTACATCGACAAGTGCGTTTGGTTCTGCGCCTACGTTTGGCACAACCTCTACCACCGGGTTTGGATCAACTCCAGGCTTCGGTAGTCCAGCTACTTCGACGGGCACCGGCTTTGGAACGGCTTCGACCTTTGGTAACACACCTGCTGCGACCACAGGCTTCGCTGGATTTGGACCCACTACCACAACATCCTCGTTGGGCTTTGGCAGTTTCGGCGGATTTGGAACCGCAACAACCACATCTGCGCCTTCTTTCTTCGGATCGTTCGGCGCTCCAAATACATCGACTTTTGGTGGAGCCACAGGTTTTGGTGGATTTGGAACAAAACCAACAACCACAGCCACAACAACTGGTTTCAGTGGTTTTGGTACAGGTCAGTTTCGACTCGGCTGTGTTCTTATTTATTAATATAATTGACATGAAATTGTAGGTGTAGGCACAGGATTTCCTGCCTTTGGAACCGGACTGCAACAACCCCAGCAACCATTTCAGCAACAACAGCTGCAGCAACAGCAACAACAACAAACTGCTAATACTATATCAGAAGCGCTATACAATGCCGTGTTTAACTGTCAGTTGTACAACGATGAACGCGATAATCTTATCGCTAGATGGAATCTTATACAAGCTCTATGGGGTACGGGGAAAGCTTACTACTCGATGAACGCGCACCCTATTGAACTTAATCAGGAAAACCCGCTGTGTAGATTTAAAGCGATCGGGTACAGTCGTATGCCAGACGCGGACAATAACGATGGGCTGGTTGTACTTTGTTTCAATAAAAAGAAAAAGGATGTTAAAGAAGGCGAAGCTCAGTTGATCGGATTTATCAATAACGTGTTAGGGAATAAGCCGAATTTATCGGTGACAATAGATAACATTAAATCAACCGGAGAAGAGAAAACTCAAGTGACTATTTTTATTACCGAGAAAGGAATCACTGGAGCTCCGAGAAAAATTCCAGCCAACGAATTGTATACGTATCTGTCGCAACCAATGCAGAAACAACAATTAGTACAAAATGGTGTTGAAGATATATTGCCTTTAGTCAAATTGGATCCCGCACAACTTAAAGAATATTTAGACAATCCACCTTGCTCTATCGATCCTAGATTATGGAAACAGGCTCAGCTGGATAATCCTAACCCGGATTTGTATATACCGGTACCGATGATTGGCTTTCAGCAGGTTAAACACAGATTAAAATGCCAAGAAGAAGAAACGGCGAGGCATAGAAGTTTCTTAGATATGGCCGCTGAAGAAATACAGAGATTACAGAGGCAACATACCGCGATACAAGCTAGACTCAAAGAACATCGAAGAAATCTGTTAGAACTGCAGCATAGAGTATTACAGGTAACGTATAACTTACTGCACGCATTTTTAATGATTACTTTCGATTCTATAGATTCTCGTTGAAATGTTTGTTCAAGGTGTTGGTACGTCAGGAAATCACTCGCAAGGTTGGCTTGTCCTTGCAACCGGAAGAAGAAGTATTGACTCGTAGGTTTGAAGCTATGCATTCCCAGATCAGTGCTCCAACTCAGTTCAAAGGCAGAATTAGCGAGATGCTTTCTCAGTTACGTATGAGAAGTCATATAGATACCCAGAATCAAGAGAGATACGCGATGGATCCTATAGCGCAAGACGATATAAAAGCGGTATGTAAACAGGATGATGTCACAGAAATGAAAGGCATTTCAGAAAGAATCTGCACAACCTCTTTTCGTTTGTGTTTTAGTATCTGACAATGGAACAACAGGGCATGACACAACTTATAGCAACCATAAACGCTGATTTAGAAAGTTTAAAAATTATCAAAGACGGCATGTCCGATCTTTTTATGAGTCACAATATATCGTGAGATTTGTATTAACATAATTTGTTTACGTATCCTTTTTTTTCTTCGTCTTTTCTTTTAAATAATTTCGACGATGCAGTTATCGTCGATACTGTAAGAATGTAAGAAAGTATGGAAGCAGCATAAAATTTTGCACCGTTGTAGATTGGTGCCATATTTATTTTACATCTATTTCACAATAGTTACGAATTTTACGCGGGTCTGTTTAAAAATTGATCTACATCTCTTTTGATAAAGAAAATCGATCGACGTTTCCAATGATATTTGCAAACGGACGAAACAACGTTAAACCATGTATTACCTCGCTGATGTTTCAGACAACCGAAGGAGAGAAAAGGAACTTGTTATACAGCGTGAAAAAAAAATAATAAACATTTTTTTACATAAATAATGTGCTTTTATTGAATAGTTTAATGTCGTTAAAACACGCTCTTTTCGTCGCAGAAACACACGTACTTTTCTCCTTCTCCACGCTTCTAACATTTTCGAACATCTTACAGATAATATATCTTTATGTACATATCATACATAGGTGTTTAACATAGCATACCGAGACATTTCTTTCACACATATTATTATACAGAGAGTTTATTCACCAACCATACTGTTATCTGTGATTTCAGTGCAAACCGTTTAAGTCTCATTTGATTGAGCAAGTCTCATTCGATTTCAGACTGTATCCTGCTTCGATTGACTTCATCCTATTACAAGATATTTGGCTTTTCGCAGTCTAATCACAATGGCAACCTTCCACTCAACTTTGATCCTTTATCACCGGTACGATTACTTCCCGCATATTTCTATTTCTTAATCGAGCTATTTTTCAGATAACCACCGAACAGAGTGAAGTTCAAACTTGAAAACATCTAATTTGAATGAAAAGAAAAAGGAAGTTATATGATAAGAATCTTCGGAAGCAAAGACCGGCCATGGTTCGAGTAATAACTGACTCAATTTTGTGAACGTTCAAGGTCGCCCTGGATCGACAGCTTCGTTTCTACGTCAGAATATCGTTAAACATTAAAGGTAGATTAGTTGGAAGGCACTTGAAGCGCAGGACGGCCCTGAAAACGTTTAACGCGAACCACGGTCGGTAGTTTGAGACATCGCAGTCTCTCACAACCTGAAAAATAAATTCTTCGCTCAAGAAGATCTGTCCAAGGTTTCGTTACTTATTGATCGTCAGATCTAGAGGAAGATCTTGTTCCATTTCAACGACGTTCTCGTTTTTAACTCGAAGATCTTGTCCACAGGTGTTGTTCGTGTCGACGATGTTGCCCCACATGTTCTGCAGGCCGTATTGGAGATCCACCGTGCCCAGGAGATGTCTGAACAGAGGATTCTGCGCTTTCAGGATCAGATCCGAAAGGATTTTCGTCTTCTCAATAATGTTCTCGTTGCTGTGGACGCAACACTTGTGACGGCAACAACAGTCGGTGGTGTCCTTGCAGACGTCCTCCTTGCTCGGTAGTTGCTCGACCTCCATCTTCAGGTCCTCAGCTCGTTTTATCACAGAATTTCTCACCGGGTCGCAAGTTACGGTACTTTCTTTCTTGCAGGGTGCGCTGTTGACGATCGACTCGATGTTCCTGTAATCGACCGTGCTGACCTTGTTCGAACACTCGATGGGTTCCTCGGTCTTTATGGGCGTCGACTGCATCCCGATACACGACAGAGCGTCAGGAAGGTGAGGTGGACTGGTCTGAGGCGAGTGGACCGAAGGACTCTCCTTGATCACCGGGTTGTTGGTAACGTACATGGGATTCACTTGAATCTTGTCTGGTATTATGTAACTGTTCTCATCGTAGATCCTTGGATAAATTTTCACCTCTTGTTCGTAGACTTTTACAGGCGTGACTCGTTCCTGTTCCTTGCGTTGCTCTTGGAGATTGTACATGTTGTTCCACTCGACGAAGTTCCTTTGCTCTTCGAAGCTGTTGCTCGCCTTGGGACTAGTACCCGACACGCTGCTTTCGATGCTGCTGTCCTTTTTGTCAGACTCGGACTGCGTGCTACTGCTCTGCTTTTCAGGCGACGTGCTGTCGACCAGCCTGATCTTCTCCTGCGAGTTGTTCTCGTCGAAACTTTTTTCTTGAACCTTATCGTTGTTGTTCACGTAGTGCCTGTATGTTTTCACGTGTTTGCGCAGGGACGAGGGATCGGTATACCTTTTCGGGCAGCCCGGCACTTTGCAGCAGTACGGCTTGTCCACCGCGTGGGTTCTCGTGTGTTTGAACCTATCCGAAGAGTTCGAGTACGCCTTGTTACAGCCTTCGACCGGGCAAACGTAAGGACGCTCGCCTGTGTGAGAACGGGCATGGATCTTCAGGTTCTCCGCTCGGCTGAAACTCTTGTCGCATTGGAAACAGTGATGCGGTTTCTCGTTCGTGTGCGTTCGCACGTGGACCAGCATCTTGTATCTGAAACAGGAGACAATGGGAGCTGGTAAGTAACTATACACATTTACGCGGCATAACCGAAACCACGTATCGCAACTTATCTTGAACGTTTTCGTATTTGGCGATAGGGGTAAATTAAAGTTGAACAGAATATCATTGGTAGGCAAAGAAGTATTAAATAGAGTTCCGGAAGAAAACAGCTTTGAAAATTTTTTAAAATATAATATTTGATACGTGTCGTATTATATAATTCCGGGTATGTGCATGGTCGTATCCATGAATGTGTGAAACGATGGACAGAGTCCGTCACGAGTTAACGCAGACTTTGCTTTGCTACGTCATGTAATTTATCGTCTTTACAGAAGTTATTTGAATCAGGGAAGAAGCTACTTGCACATTGATTAAATTATCTGTTGGAATTTTGATACATATTCCAATAATATTGACAATGTCTTACAAGTGGAATAAAAAAGGTGTTATATAAATAAATCAGAAGATTTTTATTAAGGAATTCTAAGGGGTAGTTAGGTGGATCGTTAACGAGGAATTCGTAAAGAAGCTGTTAAAAAGGAAAATAATATAAAAAGATGAAAATCTTTACCTTGCATTAAATCCACGTTCGCCCCTCGCGCATCCTTCCCAGCCGCAATAAAACAGTCCACGTGGTCCTGGCGCAGCGTGGAGTCGCGCAACGTGTCCTGCTAGTTGTTCCAAGGACGTGAACCACCGACCACAATTTTGCCATCTGCAATTGCAAACCAACACACGCGCGTTAGCCTTTAATTAGCGACCGCCATTCCGATCTCCTCCTCTTCTATTCATCGGTACTCAATTCTTGAAAATCTTTGAAATCTTGGAAATTAATAACGCGTAATTGTATTATAATTATAGATTAATGTAGAAGACTTGAAACGAACAAAATTATCGAAGTTTCAGAAGGATAATCAAAGTTTACATTCCCATACGAAAATAGTCGCGCTCGCGTTGAGAGCTTATTGATCTTTGATCGTTTCAATCGATCGAATCTTCTTCGGCCAAGATTATTGGTCGTTTAAACCCAGTAGATCCCTCATTCCTTTTATTGTCAGTGTGTCTATTTATACCGGTTACAATTTGTTTCTATATCGGTAATTTATTGAGAACTTCTAAATATAGAAGTCTCGTTGGTCAGTTCGTTTTCTGATTTTCAATAGTGTTAGAAACAAGTATCGAACAGCGTATCCTCGCGTGAACCAAAATCACGTTTAACACTCTGGATCGTCTGAAATATCGACGCACGATTTACGTTAAAAGAGTATGTCCGTTCAATCAACCAATTGATACCAATTCTGGCCATTGTGCAATTGGCGTCGCTTGACACCAGTTTATCTGGGCGCAAAGGGTTTCATACTATTCCAGTCAACTGCATTGTGTTCCACGAACCGACACGCTTTAACGTGATTGTGTAAAGGTTGCGGATCAAGGTAACGCTCGATTCAAGAGGGTAATATAAAGAGACATTTCAAGTGTCGATTATATTAGGGCGTTGATTATCAGAACCGATCATTTAGCTGTTAGGCGGTGATTGGATGATCGAACGTTGCTATTGCGTGCTCGCTACCGTAGTCGCGGAGTATGTATTCGAGAAAAAGTGAAAAGAGCCGGCGTCGCGATGCGATTATTCCGTCGGTTCCCTGCGACGATAACAAGCATTTCCCGAGTGCACGAGGTTACCACATGCAAACCGAGCACGTAACAAGCAATGCCACGCGTACAAACGATAAACGATCCCTTCTTTGCGTCGACGTTACGTCGCGTCGTCGACTCGAAATCGTTTATGTCTACGAAACCGACGATGAGCAACGAACAAAGCCCGCGTACATGACGATGGTCCCTCTTAATAATCGCTTCTATTGGGGTTATCGGAACGTGACTTTTTTGTCTGCTATAGTAAACAGTCAGACACGCTGAAACGTCGATGACGAATGGGATACACGTAGTTCCTTGGTGCGGTGCTACGAAGGTTCGAATGAACTTTGACTGACAAGTGGTAATGATTGGGATTGAAGAATGTTTATTAGGATTTAAAAAAGAGCAAAGTGTGGCTCGATAGCGCGACAGATAGGGGAAGAAACTGGTTAAGAAGAGATATGGTACACGCGTGCTCTAAATGCGGATGTGGACACGCGGCTAGAGGATAGATTAGCGTTATTTAACGAATCGCGAATGGATTTTTAGCGACATACCTCTTGCGTTTTCTTACCACCTTGGACTTAAAAAATTCTGAATGAATCTTTGATTTGAACAGTTGCAATCTAGTCTAAATATAGGATCCAGGAAAGGAAAGTGCAGTATCTCGCAAAGATATTAAGTCGCTTGTATTTTGATAAGGAAATGCAGGATTATCGATATACGCTTCATTCTACATCAAAGACACGATGCAAATAAATCCATGCTCAATTTAGATAACGATGGCGCCAACTTTTGCAACGAACAAACCGTGAAATTAACTGTAGTCTGCTAACGAAAGCCTAGAAAAGCTTCGCGATTAAAGTATGATAAAAGATTGGAAAATTTATTGCTGTTCCTTGGATCGGTAAATTTTAAATCAGTTTACTTGTTTAGAACAAAACTTATTAAAATATTCGAATCCTCGATTCATTAACGTCGTCGTCACGTTCAGATAATTACCGTTTCAATTAATCGCGATGATCCATCTGTCTCTTGTTTTTCTCTTATAATTTCCTTCCCTGATTATTGCGACCACGAGGCTGCCCTTATCTTTTATCTTAATTAATAATTACCTGCATTTCAGTTGGGCATTTTCCCCACGACGAATGGAGCCAAGCTCCAAGCTGGAGCTGGAGGCATCCGAGTCGCTATGCGCGGGACTCGGTGGACCAGCATTCGCCAGCCCGTTCGGCGATGCTCCCAATCCTGGCAAGGTGGCCGAAGGTGACGTTCCCAGTTCCTCCTCGACCGGCATCCTTCGCGGCCAAACCGGAAGGTCCAGCGACGTTTGCTGACGAAAGCCGAGGCTGCCGTAGTAGCTGGAGTTAGGGCTGGTTGGATAACCGGAAATAACTGGGCTGTAAAAAGCCGGGACTGCCGCTCCTAGCAGGGTGCCCGGGTAACGAGCGCCTCCGTAAGGACCAACGTGGCTTGGCATTCTACCCGGTACGTAAACGATCATTTTTAATTCCTTTGATCTTTGCTTCTCTTATTTTTTTTTTTTTTTTTTGCTTTTGATTTTAACAATACCAATTCGACCAGAGACGCGTTAACAATAATTCAATGGGCTTATTCTCGTAACCAAGTATAAGAAACTTGGCGTTGCCGGAAGGTTTAAAAGCTAGTTCATATCCTTTCGAGATGTTTCCTCTATCACGAATCTCTGTAATTTCGTTTCATTTACTGGTTGTTCGCCTATCGATTCGAATCGCTGATCAATCTTATAACCCTTTCGAACTTCGAAGGGAGCCGCCGCTTCCTGGAACCGTGGCGAATCGCAGAAAGCTGACTCGGTGCATCCGGTGTTCAGAGTGAACAAGACTTTCCAGGTCTTGCCTTTTCGTTGACGGACAACGGTCCGTTTCTTCCGTTCGTTCGTTGCCTGAGCACACCGTAGGAACGACAAGTCGATCACCGGCACAGTACGTTCGCGTACACACTCTCGCCGCAGTTAGGGCGCACCCTTTAATCACACTTAGTCCGAGTCCGTATCGTCAGATGTACTTGAACCGGTTCGACTTGAGTATACGGTAGCTCAGGAATTGCTCGCTGTACTCGATCGAGAACATAACTAGGCTGGGCCGCGACGATGTATTCATGAAACGCAAACACTTGTATTCTCGTCCGCGGTTCCGCACCACGGTTCCGCTTCGATCTTCGCTTGGCTCTTTGATGAGAGACCAGGAAACAGCCGCGCCCTATCTCTACTTCGCACCAACGATGCTGTCCTAATGCTAGAATGACCTAGCCGCGTCCATCTTTCCGCTCTCGTATCTCGTCCTTTTGTACAAGATGGTGGGACGCTCGCTAGACCCCTTATCGTTCACCAGAGATCTCCTATCGAATCGTCCCGATCGAGGTTGACCCCTAACGAAACGCACGCAGGTATCCCCGACGCTGTTGCCCCTATCGACTATCACCGTTCGCGATTCTCTCGCGGAAACGAACACTCGGAACGAACAGAGAGCAGAGGCGACGAAGAAAAGAAAAGAGCGAGGGAGGAGCCACCGTGTCGTGAAACGGCCGTAACTAACGTCCAACTAATGTCAACGACGAATCGTGCAAGCCTTATATATAGCCGCGCTATCGTCGTCGATAACGCCCCACGTCCCTCGCCGTCCACAAATACATTGGCGCGATGATAAGAGCCGCTGGTAATCGCGTGGCTCCTCGTCGCCGATGCGTCATTGGACGCGAACGATCCGCGATCGAGACTCAATTTTATCGGTCGATTCAAACGCGGCGCTACTAAATGGCACACGATAAACGTGGGAAAACGTAGTACTCGCGTGTAATTGAAATTGAGTTCAAATAACATCTACTCGTCCCACGAAGACGCGAACGAGTCCTGTCGTCTCGATTATTCAAACGTCCAGTAGGCGCCGCTTTTAAAACCCGGTAGCGGCTTCTGAGTCGACCTGTACACGAAACAAAGATCGACGATCCGATGTTGTCGTTCGGAACGAGAAAAAAGAGCTGCCAGTGGATGGCGATCGATGTCAGATACGATCGATTACCCCCTACTGAGCATCGTGACACGTCGAATTCTGGGTGCTCGAAGCGTACGACGTATTCCTTCCGTTCTTCCACCGATCTGCCTGAACGACCGCGAACAAAGTCCCACATATCTTCGAGAAGCTACGTTATCGCACTCGCATTAGCGAGTTGGCGCGAATGGATACTCGCGAGCCGTGTCAACAGAAGAATCCGCTCGTTTCATTTCTTTTCTCATCGTCAGACTAAATTTCCTTTGTGGGTGGGCCCCCCCGTTGCTATCCAACATACGTGCCGATTTCGCTGAACATAATTTCAAGATTTGTTCGATGGTAGAAGCACGTTCCTTATTATCCGTTTCGATAATCGATCGCCAAGTAATTAGCGATAACTCGATCGCCGTGTGCAACGCGATCGTGGACCGAACTCCACGTGTCCATCGAACAGAAAATCTTCCACGGGAATCGAAGTGATAATTCAGCAAATAACGCTAGTGGCGCGAAAAACTTAACGAGGAGCAAACGAAAGTCGAAGATGGCTCGTCGAATTCGACGTACTGTGGCAACTGATCGAAGATTTGATCACCCTGGATGCATTTAGATCGTTCGAAACGATCGGTTCGAGACTCTCGATCCAGTGATTTCGGTCGTCCTTGAATTTATTCCGACCCTCTGGCACATTTGATCGTCGCCCAAGGAACTTTGTGTGCAGCCTGAAAGATCATCGTTCGATACATTCGCATACAAGAATGCTCTGAATGATAGAGAAGAAAGCACTCGATAGAGAATCGGGATTTGAACTCCGGCATTAGACAAGTGATATCACGCTTATCTACGCTATCAACGGATATTCTTTTTTAAGCCGTTAAAACTCGAAGTGCTGTCGTCTACAATGTCAAGGTTGACGATCGAAGAGATATATGCAGCTCTGGAATCTTTTAAAGTAAAACTCGAAGCATATGGCAAAGCCACACGGTCTGTTTTTTTTTCGTCGATGGATATTTTGTTGTTTGCGATCGGCTATCGAAGAAAAAAGACTTCCCGAGGTAGATTATCGAGCCGAGGCGATCGACGTTTCATCATCGAAGTGCTAATCGAACGGCAATCTAATCTGGTCACGAGTTTGAATTCGTTCGCCTGGTGCGCGCCAATAAACAAGCTCTCGACCTGAAATCAAGATTCACCTGTTGCTATCAGCAGCCAGTGCTTCTCAACTTCAAAGGAAAGAATCTCTCTCCTTTTTTGTATTATTCCCCTTCTCTAATTATTGATCTTCATTCAGACTTTTCACTTCCTTATCGAATCCAGTTATATAAAACATCGCCATAAAAGCTGGCAGTAATCGTACAATCGGGCAGATTAATTTTATAATCGAGATAAATGTAGCAGAGAAAAAAGGAAAGAAAGAAAGTTAAAAGTAAATGAAAAAATAAAAGGTGATATCTCGTTCGTACGATTGCGTTCTGCAGTCGTGTATAAAATCAACTCCGATGGGAAAATATATATTTCGACAGCTTTTTTAAATTACTGATACGTGTACGAAGATGAAAGAAATCTATGTATGTGTTGTACGTGAGAAACAGTAGATTCTCAACCGCGTTTTGATAAGAAGATCGAGGGGGGTTCCGCTCGAATCGATCAAGACGATGCACAAATAAATCCAATATCACTCCCTCAGAGACCAGACGTGTTTTTTCCGTCGTTATCTACGGACGATGTCATCGGTAGATTCGTCTCTTAATTGCTTCCAGCGCAATTATTGCTGTTTCTTTTTTTTATTTCTTCGCGGGAGAATTGCGTTCGATAGCAGTCTCATTAAATTGTTTTTGTGTACATGTATGTAGTCGGTATTAATTAACGAGGATGGATAAGAAGGCCATATTGTAAACGCGGTTGACCTGGAACAACTGTGCTCCAAGAAAAGATTAAAGAACGATCAAAGAAGCATTAGAGAAGGCCGGCATAATAATAAGGGACGAAGAATGGGAATCGAACGATAGTCTTGTGGCGACATAGCAGATGCCAGACGGAAGATAGACATTAAAGAAACGAAAAAGAAAAGAAAAGAAATAGAGGATTTCCCGAAGAACACGACCATCATTGTCTCTTGATCTTAACTGGAAGATGATCAACCGCAGCAACGTGTCTCGTTTTTGCCTGTCGAGCGATCCTATCGTCAAGATTTTTCTCCATTTTCCTCGACAGCTTTGAACTGCATTCGAAGATGAGTGACTAATTTCAAATCGATACCACTTTGAATTTTCACGCACACAGAAATATCGATTCATCATTGATTTCGCAAAGGTGTTAATCGCGAACGAGTAGACTCGGGAAGGGGAACATTTCCAAGAAAGGATGATTGAACGCGTCAGGTTGATCGTTGCAATCGCGGATAGCCGCCTTCTGTTCTGAAATACCCCCAGCGCTGCAGCGCACCGTTCGTACGCGGAACACATTAACGAATATGGTACCAAATAGCTTTCTCTCTTCTCTTTCACCCGATGAGTAGTTGCCAACCCCCGTCTCGCATGACACCCCACGGACCGAACTGCCGGTGTCGGCTCGCTTTGATCTCGGTGAACAGGTAGAAGAGACGGAGAAAAGGAGGGGAACGGGATGAAAAGGTTGAAAGAAGAAAGACGGACAGGCAGAAACGGAGATTCCACCGGGGACCGATGAGATCCGGACCCGAGCTCTAAACTCGAGAAAATATGTTCGGACTTTTTAGATTGAGATCCGGCAAAGATAGCCCTTTCCCTTGATCCTTCCACCTCGTTTCTACCTCTCTCTTTCTCTTTACGTGTTCGTGAAACACCGAAAGAACTTGGGCTTCCTCCTCCGCTCTTCTCTCTCCTCCTCGAGCATCTCTGATCTTTCATTTAGATTTGATTTCGGTATTCCTCGCTCGAAGCGTGCGTCCTGTTTTCGGGCCTGAATTTTTCGAGGTTCTCGCTTACGAGAGCCCGGTAGCCCGTTTCTACCCGTTTGAAAAATAACCTTTCCAGTCTCCGTAGAATAATTTCGACTTGACGGGGGATGAGAGAATAGAAGAGGCGAAGTTGTTTCACGGACCTCCAAGCAAGAATTTACGCGGCAGCCGTGGTTAGCGGGCCTTTAAACAGCACCGATGCGAACGAACGCGTATATAGAACGCGTGGCACTTTGCGTGTGGCTCCGCCACTACAGAAATACCCTGTGAACAGAGGGTGAAGGCAGGATCGGGCTGGCGGGGTCGGCTCACAGCGGGGGTTGAAATTCCCGCGGTTCGCGCGCGGCACCGCGTCGTCCTACGTACACGTCCTCGGCGCACATTTTTATTCGATCGCGCTGTTGGGGGGCCAACAACAGTCGACGTTCTGCTCCTTTTTTTTTTTCCCCCTGCCAGCTTCACCGAGTGCCGACCAACCGATACGCGTTCAGCCTCGAGTGCCGTGAGAGAAGCAGAGTCGACGGAAGATCGAGTGTCTTTCGCGTAAAGCACGCCGATGAATTCCTTAGAAAACCCCGGCGGTTCCCTTGGATTACCTGCCTCCACGCTACAATCTTTCCTCCCCAACAGCTTCCTTAACTGGAACCATTCTTTCCCACAACTCTTATCGAGAACTAACCAACGACCGGACCATTGTTTCCAACTCGATCAGCCATTTGTCTGAACGACGAGGTGCCATAGAACGTTTCGTCCCCTTTACCTAACGAAATCAGGGCCGCCGAAAGAGAGTTTCATCCACGACGACCTTGCGGGGTAAGGCGAGAACGGCAGCGAGGTCGTCGCTAGGGATGAACGACGTATCCTTCGGTGATTTATAACGTTTCACGATTGAATATTAATATCGGTATGGCGTGCGCCTGCGGTTCTTTTCCAGCAGCCGTCACGAGAGTTCTCGCTCGCACACGTAGTCACAGGATACGTGTACACGCGTGCACACAATCTTGCGATAGGTATTACGAACAGGACAGAGGATGGCTACCGGTCACAGCAGGAGAGCACGCCGGGGGTCCTCTAACTCTTCGCCGACTCGAACCTTGCTACCGAGAAAGAAACGCAACTTTCCTTTCTCTTCTATCTTACTCCTTCCTCTTTTCTTTTTTCTTTTTTTTATTCATTTTTCTTCTCCACTCTGCTTCGAGTTCCTTCTTGCTGCCTTCCCAACAGCCGTCGCGGCACTCTCCGCCGCGATTCGTTGAGACCACGCGATCATGTGACCGGTTTATAAGGAACGAGGCGCCGCTACTTTTTCCTTGCAAATTTTCCGTTTCAACCTCCTGCGGTTTTAATCGCAGGTATCGCGATCGATCTAACTTTCCTCCTCGTTTAGATACCATCGAAGAGAATTTTGAAATTGCCATTTATCTTATCGCTTTCTCCAAATATAACAAAGAACGAAGTGTGCTAATCTTTCGGATAGCTCGATGAAAAGATAAAGCCCTTTTTGTTCGCGATCATCGATTCGGGAATTGACGAAGTACACTTTTCCTGTAGGTAGATAAAACGCATCGTCGATCGATGTAATTCTGTTTTCGAGCTTCTCGGAAATCGCGTTGACCTCTCCAGGTCTTGGGTTATTACCAAGATCGCGAGAAATCGCGAACGTCACGTTGGCGAGAACCACTTCGAGGAACGTTTGACTGCTAGATTTTTTATCCACTTACGATCCTACTGCGTTTAAATATTGCGCGTGTACCGAACGCCATTATCTCGGACGTGGCCTGTTTAAGCGGAATTTTATTCCGAAAAAGAGGAGAAATAAATGTGTTAGAAGCTGACTGATACACGGGGTTTAAATTACTACACGAGTAGGGTTTCAATGAAGAAAATCGGTGCTTCGGGGAGAATCCGGTCGGGGCCCGTTCGCCACAAAGTTGCAAGCGTTCAGTCTCGAATGTCGAGCAAAGATCGTTCACGATCACGCGAACGGCTCGTGTGTATGCCGTGTGTACGATACCACAGGTTCGTGTGGATGCAGGAAGAAAATAGAAGAAGCAGATGAGCCCGCGGCGGGAGGTTTTAATCTTCAATTCCGAAAATCAACGTAATGTATTCCTCCCTGAGGGGTCCGGCCTGTTGCTGGCTTAGAAGAGGAGAGAGGGCAAGACTAACGTAACCTGTAATTTCAACGCGAACGGGCTAAGTCGTTGGTAATATGGGAACCCATTGCTGGTATAACGGCTCATTTCCATAATTCGTTCTTTAAGCATCATTTTTAATAGGCCCTTGGCGCCGACCAAGGGGGACCAGCCTCTCTGGCGTCGGCTTGGGGTCCACCAAACCCCCGTCGTGACTACACGGTGTCGCTTATACTTCCGTTGCCCTCCATCCTGACCCCGTTGACGTCTTCATTACGTATTTAATTTGCTCTATCGATTGCTTACGTGCCGTTAACTAGTTGTCAAGTTTATTTAGACGCAACGACGCAATCGGTTAACCGTTAACGCTTTGACCATTGGTTATTTCCAATGCCTCTTGGAACCTAACGAAAAGGGAACCTCGATGGATTTTCAAATGAAATAAGATAGGACGAGTTAACCCACGAGGTCAGAAATAGATGGATCTTAAAAGAAATGAAAAAAAATTTCGATTTCGATGGAAGGGAGAAGAGGACGCGTTAAGAATTATTGCTTCTTGGTCGATCCGTGTTTCTGGGAATCGTTCGGACCTTCGATATCGACCATATGGAAGGAGAAAGAGAGTTCGCGGATCTCCTAAAGGGTCTTTAATCTCAGCCCTGAACCCGCCCACTAGAGGTCTGGGTAATTAATCACGAATTTCACACCGCGAGATGGAGAGAAAAAGGGAACGTATCGTAAGATTCTTTCATGAAAAATTGAATAGAGCGGCAAGCAAATGGAAGCTCGGTGTCGGTGAAACGAATCGCTAAACTGAGCCGCATTGACAAATGATTCCGAACGGTTTCGTAGCGACGAAACCGGAGGAGGACCTCCCACGTCGAACATATAGTAAGGTTCACCCCGACGAGCTTTCGTCTGCTCTTCCTCTTTCTCGTGTTTTTCTTTCCGCTTCAAGGTTGCGGACGTTCCCGAATGACACGGTCCTGCTGGATTAAAAATAGCGACACGGACCAACTTGAATTCCTCGTTTCGCTATTTCTGCCCCACCTTCGTTGTCACCTTGGTAAATTGTTCGTGGCGGTTCAACTGTACCGCCGCTCCGATGTCCAGTGGGTGCAGAAACAGTAGGAACCGAGAGAGGGAACGCCAAAAGGATCGTGAATCGCCATAGGGGGTCAGTGTAGCCTCCTGAGGTATCCCGACTGTTGGGTGCTCCAAAAGTTACTCTCCTTTTTCGGTAACTTTTATTAAACGTAGGATTGATTCGTTTTATGATTTCCTTCAGAACACAGATGACAATTAATAGAAATATTCGCGTGAAATTGAGCAAAGTTTATTCTTATGGCGGTTCACGTGGGACGAGTCGGTGCGAGGCGAAACACCGTACCGTACCACACACAACGCGACACCTCGGCTTCGAGTTGACCGAGGACTTCACGAGGACCACACACGAAGGCTCGCCCTTCCCCTGATATTTCCTTCTCCGTTTATGCTACGCGGCCTTCCTCGTTTCTCTTTCCACGCGAAACTAAGAAAAAAGAGGAAAAAAGAAAGAAAGAACCGACGAGCCCTGGGAGAGAAGGACGTGCGCGGCAAAGGAAAACCGAGAGGAGTCACTTAACCACCTTGCCATTAGACGGCTGGTCGGGAAGTAGCCTTGCAGGCGCGATATCCGCGCGACCTCTCGTTATAAAATCGCTCGTCGGAACAAACGCGATTCCATAAAAATTGTGCTTTTACTGTGACACAGATTTCAAGATGAATTACCCTGCGGTAAACAGAATTCCCAAACAGTCCATAAAAGTGCCAAAATACGCCGTAAACCGAACAATGACGCGTTTTCGTTGGTTCTTCGACCCCTGGCCCGCAAAAACCAGTCCGACGATGGTCAATAGAAGAGATGCTTCTTTGTCGAGCGTTTACGGCTTACGGTGTGACCTTCGATCATGGTGGTTCCTTCTCTCGTAGGTGGCAACGAATGCTTCGTTCTCGTTGACGCCATTCGGACCTTTGTACGGCCTCGAGGAATAATGGACCACCAGAACGTTATTTTCACCGTGGAAACGTGCAATTAGCAACAATACGAGAGACCCCCCGTTAGGAAAGCCTCTGCTAGCCGTCTAGCCATTCAACTCGCATAAATCTTTCCGGGAGGAAGCCTGTGCGCTTCCTCTTCTCTCGATCTTTCTCTGCGTGACGTCGAAACCTATCGTTTCTCGACTTTATTTTGCCAACATACGGCGATAGAGTACAATAAGAAAAAAAAAGCTAGGTCGGCCATTTGGTCGAGACGAATCATTGTTTCATTCATGGTTACCCCACGATGTCCACCATCCGCGAAGGCCAAACTCGGTCCGAGGTTGCGTTTCGACGCGACAAATGCAGACTGATAGCAAAAAAGTCAGTGAAATGCAGGATGCATCGGTGACAATCAAAATTCCGTATCAAACGAACCGAGGAAGAGCAATTCCGGTGAGGGTGGGTCTTATTAATTTGTGGTCGATAGGAACGAGCATTGTTCCTGTCACGTATGGGCTACCTAATCGTCGAATCTTTTTTTGCAGCCAAACAATATACGCGTAGGTTTACCGATTATTAAAGGTAAAAGAAGAAAAAAAAGTAGTCACAAAAGAAACCGTTAAAGCATCGTCACTCTGCTCACGATTCGGTGGCAGCACCGGTTACTCGACAAGTTGCTGGATTCCCACGTGGGACGTCGAAAGATGCGGGCCGAAAATATGCAAATTTATATTCCTATCCCGGGACACGATTCCTCATCCTGCCTGACTGGCTGCCTCCTGGTTTACCCCCGTGAAACTCAGGGGTTTCTCTCTTATCCTTCGCAGTCATTACCATACGTGACCATAAATGAAACCTGTCTCCTCCTGCTTCCCCTAACAATGGAACAATCACCTTCGCGCACCAAACACAAAAGGACTGTCCTTCTTTCTCTCTGATCTACGTGGATATACATATATGCATCCTCGAGGGGGCTAACTTTACTTCGATTCCTTCCACGTGCCCCGTTATCCTTCTTCGTTCGACCGCGAGAAGCGGAACTCCCGTGGCAACGGTCCTGCCACAGGATACCGGTTCCTCCTCTATCCCGCACCGGGACGATTCGTCCTGCGACCAAGACACGTGAAACCTCCTTTGTTTAGCCGAGATTAGACCCGTGAAACTGACTCCGGAAAGGACGGATATCTTTAACGGTCGCGGTGCCTCTAGTTTCCTAGATGATCGGCTTCTTCAATCTTCTCCTTCGTCCTCCTCTTTTTTTTTCTTTGTTGCAACGGTCAACGAACTATCCAACGGGACGAACCGACCAGTTGGTCGGAGAAGTACGTTGGACGATATCCGGAGGATAGGATAGTTGGTCAACGGACGATTCGGCGACAGGATTTACTCGATACTTTGATCGTCCTTGTCAGCCAGGTTTCCCTAGGACGACAGCTTGAAAGTTGAAAGTCGGAAAAGTACGTTTAAGGAACAGTTTCGATGGAACGTCTTTCCTCGTTTCATCAGCTGTTTTGTTACCATTTTGTAGGAAGAGAATTCTTTGTACGTTCCTGTTCGCTGTCTTAAAAACAGGCTCTACGGATCTGCCTACGCAACTACCTACGATTTGAACTATACTCAGGACGAATAGACCGTGTTTGCTCTACCCGAGACTGCAGGTGTCGAACCCGAAGAATCTTTAGCCAGTTTCCGGTGGTTGTTACGAATAACACGGGAAAAGTACGTTACACCCCGGAATCTCCGCCTCCCTATCCTCGTTCCAGATTTCCCAAACTCAGACTCCCACACTCTTTTCAACCGGCAGACAGACCGAATTTTACGCAATTCCATTGAACATCCCTGCCTGCGGGTCATATTGTTGCATCGATGCACCGAATCGAACACGGCTCCTCTTCTCCATCTACCTGACCCGAGATAATCCCATCCAGGGAGCATGGGGGCATTATCCCGTGAAACCTGGACCCCGTTGTCCCCCGTGAACTCGAAAATACCCTTGGTATAGGGGTCCAGGATCACGAGCACCCCATCCTCTGTCATCGTCGCCCGATTTTTTTCCCTTTTATCCGGACCCTCTCTGCTCTTATTGTCGCACGCTGTAGCGAATCTCGATGCCGCGACGACGTTTGTCACCCCCTATTTTTCCCGTCTATTGCTCCTCTTTTTCACCTACGGAAAAATAGCCTACTCGGAAACCGTCGTCAGATGTCGCGGATCTATGCCAAAAGATTTGGAGGGTGTTGCGAAACGAGGTATTCCCAGATCTCTGGTCGAAATCATTGTTATTTCCGGCGAACGATCGATGAAAGGCAAACATGTATTTTAATACGCGCCTCTCTGGTCGATTTCGGCGAGTTCCGTAAACACACTTTTTAAAAGCGGCTCGTCCTTCGGACCTTTCTCACATCCACCAGAGTTTAGGAAACTGGTTTGGAAGATCCTTCGAAGCTATCGTTTCGTGGAAGCTGAGAGATCGATTAGCATCTCGTGGATCATTTTCGTCAAAATGTCGAACGCTAAAAGAACAGGCCACGAAACGATATACCTCCACGTCGATCGGCAACTCGAGCTACGAACTTAAATATTGCACCGGGATCATCTTAATGGGTGTCTAAGGTGTTAATAATCGGCGTTTCGATATTCTAATTTTAAATGGCATTGAACGAGTTAAGGGATCCCGGTTCGTTTTATTTTCGCGTTACGCAACATCGTGCAATATTCGAAGGAGCGAAATATACGAAAGCGGGGATATTTACATAGGACGTTATAGCTCGAGCGGCGTCGTTGCATTCGTTCGCCTGTCCAACCTTCGTGCAATGTTTACCAGCTCGAAAAAGTTCCGACAGCTCGAGCCGCGACCTTCGTCCACCTCGAAAAGGACGCGCCGCGCGTAAACAAGAACAGGAAGAGAAAAGAAAATCGTGGAAACTCACCAATGACGAGTCCAGCCGGTTGCACGCCGGTATTCCCTTCGACGCATCGGTTTCGAATACACCGAAAGGACACCAAGGGAGGAAAAAACAATCCTTTCTCTTTCTTCGTGGTAGAACTGGATGTCACTTTGGTCCGCACCGAGTTAGGCCGCGGGCTGCATATCCGGCCAAGTTAGCAGACGAAATGGAAGAGCACCACGTGCTCGAGCCCAGGTATATACGTCACGTTCGGTGATAATACGCGATAGTCTCGACGGAAAGCGAACTCGTCGGTCTCGTCTTCAAGTTTTTCACCAGTCTCTTCCGGTAACGGCAATTTCACGCTCTCGTCGACGAAGACACGTGCGCGTGCGAACGAAAGAGGAACGAGAAGAAGAATGTTGGAAGTAAACAGGATGAAGGAAGGCGAGGAAAAAGGAAAAAGGTTGAAAACAAAAAGAAGAAGAGGAAAAAAGAAGAAAAGAAGAAAGAAGAAGAGACACGCAACGAATAAGCGAGGGGAAATCGAAGCCTGAATCGAACCGCCAGTTTCCAAGGATGCTCGGTTCGAACTGAGAGCACCAAGAGGTTCCTCGCGAGTCCCTGCCTCGGGTGTGGGTTTTCGGTTCGTTTTTCCCTTTTTTCCCCTCCGTCCCTCTCTTCCTTCGTTCCTCCGTCTCCTTCTCTACGTGGGTTCTCGTCCCTTCTCGCTCCGACCGCTACCGTAGTCTCGCTTCTTCCTGTTTCTCGTATCCTTGTTCGCGTCGAGCTTTCTCTGTCGTCAGGGCCGACGATGGTGCGGTGTTTGTGGGCCCCCAGGGCCCCTGGCAGGCGGTTGCCGAGTACGTCGAGAGTGGGGAGACCCCTAACCTAACTTAACCCGCACCAAACAGCCCCCTCCACCTCACACCCTCAACCCTTATCCCTTCCACTTAACCGCGCCTGTCTTCTACCTCGCTCATTCTCCTCCGTTTCGTTCATCGCTCTCTTTCTACGCTTCTCCTTCTCTCTCCGTTGCTTCAGATCGCAATGAAGGAGTCGAGGCATTTCTACGTGTGTCGCGTGTATATACCTATCGTGGCTCGGTTCGTCGATGCGATTCGTCTTTTTCCTTTTTTCCAAGTCTCTCGCCTTTTCAATGAATCATTTATTAAGCGGCCAACTTTTCGTGTCCCTGATACCGCCGTCATACGAACCGTGACAATTAAGCGCAATTAACATATGGACGCATCGTTAGAACGAGATCACCGTTCGATCATGTCGCTATTGTGAACCCCGGTTCGGGAGTGACCGCACGGGGTTCACACCGGTGAAATTAGGGGGTGAAGAAGCGTCGTTGAAAATTCGCATTTTATTACTGAAAAATGATTCAAGGTTAAACTTTTTTAAGAGGTGTGCCGATTATCGGCTGGTCTTCCGGTTCTTTGGGAAGGCGAATGCTCGCGTCGATTTCACTTGGGTCCGGTCGTAGAAAAACAAGCGGCCATTGTCGGGAGAGAGACTGGACGATTCCTGGACGAACAGGAGACGAGCGTGCTCGCGGCGAAAGAGTTATTGCGGTTGCGTTCTTTTTCGAACGCGGTAGTAATATATTCGTACGGGAGCTCGGGTCGCGCGGCGAGCCGAGGCGAAGACTCACGCACACTTGTTCGCCTGTCTATCCGGAGAGAAAACGTCCGTCGGGAAGAGGGAAAGAAAGAGAAAGAGGAGGGAGCAGCCGGGAATAAGAAAGCTCGGAGGGACTCCCACAGGGCAACCCACACACGATCGAACCGAAGGGACATCGCCTTCTCCCGTTCGAACGTGCTTCGTGAGGCAGAGCATCGCGTTGTGTAGCCGCGCACACTGCGTAACGGAATCGAAGGAAATTTTATTCTGTGCTTTGCCGAGGTTTGTATGCGACACGGAGATTTTCCTTCGAACGGCTTTCCGTCTCTGACGGAAGGCAATCCGATGGAATAATTAAGTACGAGTGATCTTTCGACTTGGAGAACAATTTTTATTCAATAATATTTCATGTCTGTTACATCGGAATTGAAGTTACAAAAGTTCTACTGATATTAGATGAGACAAGTCCGCTTTGTTCAGGTTGGAATACTTGGTCGTGCTGCGTAATGCAGGGCGATGCATCAGTGAAACGAAGAGAATCATCCTAATATACCGGGGAAGACGTAGGCAGACCTGCCCCCTGCTTCGAATGCGTTTCACTACTCGCGGTGCGTGTAATGCGATCACGCTGGTATGCGTGCAGTGCACACATGGGCTACGATCAGCTCGCTTCTATGCAGCCCTGCATTCACGATGCATTCGAGCCATTTATAAATAAAAATTCTTACTATCGGTGTTTATGAATAATTAAACATCGCAAATGAATAATGAAATAATAACAATCTAATTCGATGACATTTTTGCCGAAATTTCGGAAGATCTACCGCAGGAAATCGAGTTAATTAAATGAACGTGATGGTACGATCATTGAATGAAGGGACACCAGCATGGTGGTCCCAATTAGGTCAGCCTGAACGCCGAAAAAGAGCTCGCGTTACCATTTTAAACCATTTTTTCGGCCAACAGTGTCAGTTGACTAGATTTTTTGCTTCCAATTACATTCGTCGCGACTAACAAGTATCTGAAAGTTCTCAATTGCTTACTAACTTTGTAAGTACGATGGAACTAAAGCAGAGCTAACCGTAATATTGCGTAGGACAGAACGATGAGCCACGGAGGCTGCGTACTCTGCTGGGGGCGACTTCTTGCTTCTTCCCCTCGTCTTTCATTCTTTTTTCTTCCCATTGCTCTTTCTCCCGTCTCCATTCGCGTTTCTTTCTTTTGCCCCCGACCACTTTGCTTCGAATAAAGCAACGAAAGCACGGCGGACTCTTGAAACGCCCATAAAATGATTGATTTAAGAACCCCGGGACGCGGTTGCCCGTCTTTCGAGCACACACTGGGAGGATCGGGTCCACGTGGAAAAAGTACAAAGGGGATTCTTCGAGGTTCTGGCAGTCTGCCCGGAGCCAGAAATTCCACTTATCTAATCGCAATTAGTACACCTAATTCTATTTCCTTCACTAATATCAGCTACTCGATGATAATCGAGTATCTACTATACGATAGTAGAGCGATAATGGTTATTCACTTCGATTGGCAGAGATAGTTAAGAATTCGAGAGAGAAATGAATCAGAGGAAGGAACTTGAATGGAGCGGAGCATGGGCAAAGGTGGGACAGGACAAGTCACGGAGGCTGCATGCTCTGCTGGGGGCGGCTCACTCATCTCGTTCCTTTCCCTCTTCTTCTCTTCTTCTTCTTCTTCTTCTTCTTCTTCCACCCTTGGCTGTCCTTGTTGTTCCCTCTCTCGTGGTCCAGAACTCACCGGTGCCTCCAGGAAACGAGCGTCTAAAGGAGGGAGCAACAGGTGGACGAACACCTATGTACGTGAACGGAATAGGGGCAACTCGCGTACCCCTTCGATCGATGCAATGATTAATTTAGATGTTTCTTTAGAATCAAGCCGAAACTTTCGATAATTTACGAGACCGCTTGCAGTTGCACACCACCTTTCCTTTACCGTTACCTCTGCCTTCTCCCTTTTTTTATCAAAGCTTTCGCGTGGGTGCGTCGGAATATTGGAACAGCACGATCCTGAGCACACGGTATCCTTTTCGAGGCTTTATTCGAGAAGGTTGAATCTTGAATAGGCATCCCGAGAGCGCCTACGTAATCCCACCATTGTGGGGACGGCGACCAGGTTCTGGGAGATTTTTTTTTTTTTAAACGCTGTTTTCAGCGAATTGTCGGGGAAAAGTATGTATACGCGTGGTCCCCGTGCAGCCTGGTGTTGCTGAATATATTTTTCTTCCAAGTATCAAACCGATTTAGTGTTCAGTTTATTAAACTAGATAAAGGAAAAAGTAATTTTGTTTTCTCGATCGACACCCTTTGAATATTTTCCTATATACAAGTTCTCAGTTTCCGAACTGTTTATGGGAACAGATAAGGGCGTAGGACTACGCAACGTTTTTCCTTCTCATACAGTTAGTTCTGTTGCATCCTTGAGATAATAATAATGTACATATAATTTTTAATTTAGTAAAACATACGACCTGTTTTATTTATCATCATATCCCAAGATTCAGAAAGCTTGTCCAGTTTAATTTAAAAGATAAGAAGGACATAATATATTATTTGTCCGTTCTTGTTTCCCGATAGTTAAACCTAGAAAAATTAGGAGTTCCATTATCCGAAGATTTTTCTTATCCCGACCATAATGGTCCCCTATTAATTCGGATAACGAAGGCTCTGCTATCTCCCTCAGTTTTATCTAAGCCGAAAGAAACTGGTTTTTCCCAAGTCTAAAATCCACTATGGGAGACGACGACTCTGAGTTTTTAGCAAGCTAAACCCAAGGTATCCTGAAAAAGATGCTGTTCGATCCTCGACGTAAGATCTAAGATCAGATGCTTAACTACCTGGCGCCAATAGCTTCGGAACGGAAGGGCCACGGTTGACGTTGTCCCTTGACAATTCTTGCGGTTGATGGAAGGTCCGGATGAATTGGTGGAACGAAATAATGCGATCGGTTGGGACCGGCCGAAGGTGGACAGAGAAAAAGAAGGAGAGAAAATGGAGGCGTAGGAGAGGGACGAAGGTGAGGTGGAACGATTGGTGAAAGAAGGATGGAGGAAGATAAAGAGAGGTTAGAAGGGTAAGCGATAGGATCTAAGAAGGCTCCTGTCTTCAGCGTGACTGGTAAAGAGCTTGGAACATCAGGGATGGTCTTTGATAATCGCCGACCGACCAGATCGCATTTACAAATGTACACAGACCTTTATCGAGTATTGTTTTGACGTACAATTACTCATGTTTTCCTTTTTTTCACTTTTCACCATAAACTCCGAAGGAAAATCAACTGGTTATTGTAACCTAATCTAACTCGCAACCGTAATTATATTGTCAGTCGCATACAGTTAAAGAAAATAGCGGAGAAGGTATCGAAGCTGAGGAAGTGTAACCCCAACCGTTGGCGAGGAACGAACCAACGACGCAAGGTGGCTAAGGAATCTGTGAAAGTTAACGGTCGAAGACGGGCAGAACAAGTGTAGGACGGTCACAGTTGTGGGAAGAAGGGCAGAGGGTGTTCCCTGGACGAGGTTACGACGCAGAGGGTGCCACTCCGGTACGAAGGTGGCGGTTCCTTCGTGGACGTCGAATTAATAGGCCATCTGCTTCTTCGAGGCAGTCAGTTTCTTCGAGGAAGTCAATGTTTAGGAAGTCCATGGGAAGCGGCGACAACGGAAAGCCCCATAAACGGCCAAGAACATGGGAACGTACGTTCGCAAGGAAGTTGTACGGGCACACGATGTCCACTTCCTTTTCTCCCTTCGCCTCGTTGGTAGTCGGGGCAAAAAGGCGTAGGTGCGAGTCGTTTCTCTATTAGCGGTCACCCATGTTCCCATTGGGGTTGTTTTTCCGTTCTCTTCTATTTTCAGTTTTCAAACTTTGCAAGATAAGTTGTCTTTCGCACCCTTCACGGAATATCTGGCGTGGGAATGAATGTCGTTAATCATTTTCTTTCGCAAGTGTGACAAATTCCAATTAAAATGATGAAAGCGAGGCTGGTTGCCACGAGAAGAAGATTAATAAATCCAAAGGAGCTGCGTCGCGCGCGCCTGGTAACAATAACGAAACACCTTTTATGCACGCGTGGATTCCACCTCTTCCTCCTCCACGGCCAGCGGGCATCGGGCAGCGGGCAGATCTACCGCAACTACCATCCCCGAGTCGATGCGACGCGACGCGACGCGACGTCTCGCTCCTTCTACGAGCGCGGGCAAGCTCCTTCGCATTCACCTGCTGCTATTCGAAGATCAGCTGCCTTAACCGCCACCTTGGCAGCACCTTGCTGCATTGCTATCCTCCCTTCACCTCCATTCGCCACCGTACTCTTTCTCCTCCTTCGTCTTCTTCATTTTCTTATTCCTTCTCCCAATGCTGGCTATTATTCAAGTAAAGTTACATATGAAAATATGTAATTATTCGTTTTCTATAATCTGCTACTTTGTCGAAAGGTGTTTCGCAATATTCTTCGATTATCTGAATTATATTGATTTTGTATTTCCGTTTTTAGGAGGTGCTCGGAATCAGAAGCCCAGAATCAGAAGTCGAACGAAGTAGCAATTATAGCGAAAAGGAAGGCGCAGAGTATTCGATGGCGGAGGAGTAGCTGGAAGAGATGGCGAGAAACAGGACGAAGAGGAGCCGAAGAAACGGCAGAAGGAGGAGGAAGGTCTGATACACTTTTAATACGGGACCGAAGGAGCCCCCTGCACAGCAGGTGCACCGCAGGTGATTCTGCTTGTCCTTTTCTTACCGTCCAGGCTTCCTCTCACGACTTCTCGACCGGCTTGCACCCTGCGTACGCGATCTCCCACAGTGGTACGCTTCTCCTTTTTTTTTTCCGCGAGCCGCACACACGCCGATCCTTTTTCGATTCTGCCTCCTCCGTCTCCCTTTCGAGGCTCGAAATGCAAGGGTTCGTTCGATCGCAACGCTTACGAACTGTTGCTTTTCTTTCTTGATCACTGCCAATCGTTTTTTTCATATCGAAACCGTCTATTCTGATCTAGGCTGACAGAAGCGTGGATTACTAACGGAAGAGGCTCGTTATACAACGAGAGACGAACAGAGGAGTCGAGTGGAACGACCCCGAAGGAGTTGGCTGCGACTCAAGTTGTCTGGTGAACGACGCGTGGGAAAGTCGAGGGGCGCCAACCGTTTTCGAGACGGCGACCAGAGACGCTGGGGGTGGATACGTAATTGATACGCTTCGTAGGGCCGCGTTTGAATTTCATTAAGGTCCCTTACTCCGGCACTCGTTCCGCTTCACTGGTCCGTTCAGTCGAACGATCAAGAATCCGCTAACCGGGTTCTCTCGTGACCGGCATTTCGTCTCTCACGACCGAAAGGAGCGTTGCTCTTCGAAGCTTCCCTCGACGATTGGATTCCTTGAACGTGCAAAAATTACGTGGGAAGGTAGATAGAGTGACAGATACGTAGACGTCTATTGTTAACAGAGATCAGAAAAGATCCGCCATTTATTCCGTCGCTAATCGACGTTTCCGTAAACATTTCAGATCGAATCTTTCCGTGGCCGGTTCGTACGTGGACAGGAAAGGTAGAGATGGGTGAGAGCTAAATTACCAGAAGTTTTCATTCGCCGCGGCTGACGAGTAGCCCGGTGGAAGAGACACGTGCGTTCGTGAAAAATGTCCGTTGCACGCGAATCGAGCGACGCGGCTGATTGTCGGGACACTGTTCACCTGCTGGCGCGGTGAAGAAATTCTGACAAAGAACTTCACAGGTGCCATTCGTTTTCCTTACAATGTATCACCGAGGTGCCTAAAGCGTACAACTTTATAACCCGTTTCCCCGTTTGCCGCGTTGCGCAACCGCGCTCCCCAACAAAACAAAACGTTCCATACCAGGGGCGTTCCTTTTCGTGACTTACCGATCTCCGTGTCGATAAGAAACCGTGTTTTCATCGAATCGACGACACCCCGATCGATGTTCAACTTGCCAATTACAGTTGGAAATTACAAGGTGAGTTCGGTAGAATTTGATGCAATTCGAGGCGTGTTCTTTCACGCAGAGAAAGAAATGACCGGTCGATGCGCGCTTATGTTCGAGCGACAACAAATTTTATTTCGCAAGAATCGTGCGGATCCGAGAGAATGTATCGATGCTGGTTAGCAACGGCGCGGCGAACGGAAATCCGGGAAGAATACGAGAAGAAAGGTTGAGGATGCGCGGTGCGGCGAGACGAGGTGGAAGGTGCGGCGTGGCGCGGCGCGGCGCGTGTGCGTGGCTGCCTACGTTCGTATAGGACAACGTGTCATTAAATCGAGAAAGCACTCGAGCCGCCTGCACTTGCCGTCCAGGAAGAAGCACCTGACGGTTCCAGGACACAGGGTGGATTTTTCAACGGTCGGAAAGGCGTAGACCGAGTTCGAGGGTAGCTTCGACTGGAGGCCCTGTTCGATAGATGATCGATAATGAGACGCAGCTGCTTCTCTTCGCCTTATACGTTCTTCCCCGCTTCTTTTCCTATTCTTTTTTTTCTTCCATTCTTCTTCCGGTTTTCAATCGAATTCTCTTCGACACCAGAATCGTTTTCCCTTTTATCGTTGATTAGATTTGCGTAATTGATGCTACGGATTTTTCATGGGCCGAACGCGATGATCGTTCCCAAGCGAAAAGAGCACGCAGGAGGCAACGTCTCGAAGATCTTCTCGGCCGACTGTTTCTCTTTCTTGGTTTCTCTCGTATGGCATTGTGCTGTCGCGGCCGGAGATGGAGGACGGGGTAAACGCGTGGGCCGAGAGCTTCGTGGGGTGATGGTGGCGCTGAAGAAAACGACGGTTGAAAGTCGCCCGTTTTCTCGTGTGGGACCTTCAGGTGGACGTGAAACTTTTTAGCTCTCCACGGCACTCTCGAAGCCGCTCAGGGTATGCACCTGCTATACACCTGTTGCCCGTTGCTGCTCCTGCTCCTGCTCCTGCTGGCCGCCACGCCGCACCGCGCTGCCCGTTGCCGCGACTTGCAGCTCCCTAGCTCCGTCCGTTAGAAGGAAAATCGCTTTGACCTTCTTTTGGAAGCCGACTAGATTCCTTGCTCGTCGATAGAAACATCCATCAAACGTTCGTCACCAATTTTCCATTCTTTTTCTTCTTAATCCTCTCTGTCGCGTTCACGTTCCCTTTTTCTTTTCGAACTGACCACTTGCCTCTGCGCACACGTACAGGATTTTTTCGAAAAAAACACAGCTGCACCGCTCATTTATGGGGGTCCGTTGGCTCAAGCACCCAACGCACCGTGCAGCTTGCCACCTTGTGACGTGCGTACTCTCTGTCGATGCTTCGGCTCGACCTTGCCACTAATTAACCGTCCCGGAATTAGCTCGCGACCGAGAATATTCTTGGTTAAACGCGCGATTACCAAGTCGCCCTTTCAATTATTCGGCGAAATTTATTTGGAAACGCGATTAGCCGTTCATAAATGGTGTGTAAAGACGGTTTGTGGCTCGCAAACAGCAGGTAATTAACGTCGTTGCCGAGCAACAAAGCCTTGAGGATTAAACGAACAGTAACTCTGAAATAATCTAGAGAAAGCGATCTCCGCTTCGAAGGACGAAACAAAGAGGGTTTCGATAGCTGTTACAATTTGTCGAATAAATTTTCAGCGCCTCGGTGGTGTCACTGTTGAAATTTATGAAAAGACACTTACTTGCAAGAATTGGGCTGTTCGTTTCGACTCGTTCAGATAAAGGTTCCTTCGTAACTGACCGATTATATTAATGGAAGCGAAGGATAATGGACGCGACTGATAAAACCGACACCCGCTCTTGCGAACATACGAAACGTTCTCGCATATTTTTACTTATCAAAGTTCAATTGAGTTAACGATCGCACCTGTACGTTCCTTTCTCCTCGCTAGAACGCGGTGGATGGCAGCTGGATCGAACAGGAACACGAGCTCGTGTCGTCGCACACCGTGCAACCTTGCGTGTCCGTGTACCTGTACAGGTGGGAAGAACCGAGTCATCATCCTTCTCCTCCACCGGCTCGCCATATCATACCGTCCTTATCATAAATTTTCTCCCGTTTTCTGACCACCATCGTTTCCATAATCGACCAACTTATGCGTTAGTCGGTCGGTCAACGAATTAGAATACGGTTAAGCTGGTAGAGTTAGCTCATCGATGAGGATAGCTCAGTCTAGGAACTGCTGCATAGATTAATTCCCTCCAGACTAATTACACCGGATTCGTGAATCAAAGAGCAGTGATTGATGGTGGTTGACCGAGAGGAGCAGCGGCCCTTTAAACTGTCCCGTGTCACACGCCGCTGCTCGATTCAACACTTTTTTACCATCTGTCCCTTGTCGGGCATATGTTGGGGGATAACATCGAAAATGATCCGAAACAGGTAGAACAGCCTCTAAGTTTCCACGCTCGCTGCCCGTCTGTCGGTAGTCACCTGTTGATTTCCTTTAAATCAGAATAATATCACATTTTACGCGTTTCCACGAGTCCCTATCTATTCTATGACGAGGCTTTTCTTCGGAGGAAGCATCAGTAAGGCTATGGGAACTTTGGGTATAGGAAGATTCTGTTCCCTCTGTCTCGAGTGGAACTGAAATTTTCAGTACTCGGTACCATTATGCTGTGATTCCAACCCTTCCGTTTCCGGTGCGTCAATGAACAAGCAACGCCGATTAAGCGACTGCGTAACAGCGCAACCCCCATCGAAGCGAATCGAACTCTCATAGACCGTGGTAGGGTGCATGAAAGCTTACGACTTGATTTATGAACGAAAATCTCGAGTAAACGCTCGTTTCCCCGCTCCGTCGGGCGTGAAATGACTTTGGGCGAGTTCTGCTCGTCGTCGCGACAACGAGCCGGCCGTGCGTGCAGTTCCGGCACCACGAGACCGGAAGTGCCGGCTCATACACCGCTCGCGTTCACCTCTATCAACCTTTTTTATCCCGAATACACGAAATCAATTCAGTTTCCCTAGTTGCTCTCGGATACTGAAGATTTGCTTCCTTATTTACGTATTTTTACTTCGAAATCGATTCCCTATTACGCTTTTATCGTTCACGTTCGTTATGCTGTACGTCGTTGACGAGATAGCTGTGAACCATTTAACCAGATCGAAGATTGTTTTATAAATAATACTTTTATTGCGGACGAAACGTCTCGTGCCTCTCGTTATCCTCCTTTTTATCGCGGAAACCTCGACGAAAGGAGGACAGAAACGATTAACAACGATGGTAAATTGTCGCGTCTATCGTGAGTTTTGAAAAAAAACGATACTGCATGAAAATATTCGAAAGATCCGAAAGGGAGAAGAGGAATATCTGGTGCTGTCACCCACGCGATTTATGCTAATTAACCTCGACTTCGCGGATCTTTCACCAAAGATACCACGACACATTCTTCGCGAAGGCTTTACTTTTGTCTTTGATCCTCTTCTTCGTCCTCTACCCTTATCGATTCCAGATTCCAGATCATTTTTTTTTTTTTTTTTTTTTCTTACGTTATATCGTGTACAGACTTTCGTTGCCGATCCAAGAGTCGCCGCTAAGAATAAATCCGTCGATGACCTTAGCTAGAGACACGCCTGGGAATTCATTTTTTTCCTCTGCCCTCTGTTATCGAATATCTGACATTTTTAATCGGTTGTTTGCGAAAAAAAAAAGGCATTAACGATACGAGGTTACTCTAATTAGCGTGAATCGAGATTTAATTCGAGCTTCTATGAAGAGTAACGCTTCTTCGAACGTTGAAACTCCCACCCCCAATCGTTCTACGGCTGTTACTGTTTATAACATTAATTTATCAGTAGCTGTTGTTTATCGGCGGAGACAGACGGGTCAGCTTGTCCGACAATGAGACACGAGCGATCCACGCACACGCGGCACGGAGCGCAGCTGTGCGCAAAATTGATGGCGCACCGCCCGCTCCTTTACAATTTCTACGTAACTCGCGCTAGTTATTACTGGATTCCGCGATAAAAACTCGGCGAGGCAGAAAAATGAAAATAATGAAAAAAAAAAAAAAAAGAAAAAGGTGAAATGATAAACGGACGTTCGATACCCCCGAACGATCGACGCGGGTCGTGCACAGTAACGTAAATACTCGGATAATACCATCCTTTCAGATTTACACTATGAACATTCATGCAAATCAACGTAGCTCGTTGTGAAGGAGAATACTTATCCATAGGTTTGAACAGTGATATGGAAATAGATAAATACAGTAGAGACGACAAAAATATTTGCATAGAAAGGTTGAAACAACCTTTCAAAAATGAGTTATGTGCGTGTCCAAGATTAAGTTTGTGTAAATTATGTAATTATATCGTAAAATGTAGCTGCGAAATTCAAATCGTCAGGAGATACGTTCGAAGCGTGACTCAAATGTGTTATATTTGGTTTTGGTAAATTGCCAATTTTAAGTTGGACATCAGGTGTGACGAATCGATGCGATATCTACTCGCATTACGATTTTAATGGTCGGTCTAATTAACGTCATGGAACGGGTAGTTAAACAAACGGAACGAAACGACCGGCCTTTATCGTGACGATGAAAAGAGAGTGAGTTTTCTTTATGCCCTCTCAGAGTTCAAAGGTTCGACTGATAATACGTTCACTCGTCCGACATCTTCGTTTTATAACAGATAAGAAATCTGCTTCGTTTATTTATGTTTGAAGTAAAGCCGCGTGTGTTCAACGCTTTTACAGTATTATCATACTTCCTTTTACACGAGTCACTCGAGTTCGATCAGTTGGGTTTTTTCAATTATAATTTCAATATATTTTCTGGTTTGATGTTCATTTTAATTGTAATGGTTTCAGTTGGTTTTATAATTGTAAATAAACAATGCAAAACACGAGGAACCACATGGATGACTCGCCCATTACATCCTCCATAAAATCATTAGAATAAAGGAAAAGAATAATTCAAATTTCTAAATCAAAAGGATAATCACAATTTAATTACAAAATTAAATTTAAAAGTAGTTCCAAATTCGATCATGGTGTCGCCAGTTTACATAGCACCGAAGTCGTGATCGATAAGTCGTCGATTAGTTTCCGCTGTTTTTGAAAAGATGGCACAAACATCGACCAATGGTGATTTTAATAAATATATATCTTGTCGGTGCGTAGAGAGTCGTAGGGGTCCTTGACACCCCAAGATGATATTTTGTCGGCGCGCAGAGTCTCCGGGTTCCCTGACACCCCAAGATGACATTTCGTCACCTACAATATTTCTTTACATCCCTCGTTCCGTTACATCTCTGCATCCCTTACATCCCTCGTTGCGTTACGTCTCTGCATCCCTTACATCCCTGCATTCTTTTCATTCCTACATTCTTTCCATTTCTACATTCCTTACATCGCTTCATCCCTTACATCTCTGCATTCGTTTCATCCCTACATTCCTTACATCTCTGCATCCCTTACATCCCTGCATTCTTTTCATCCCTACCTTCCTTTTATCCCTACATTCCTTACATCGCTTCATCCCTTACATCTCTGCATTCTTTTCATCCCTACATTCCTTACATCCCTTCATTCCTTACATCTCTGCATCCCTTACATCCCTGCATTCTTTTCATTCCTACATTCCTTTCATCCTTATATCCTTTTCATCCCTACAATCCTGTTATCCATACATTCCTTACATTGCTTCATCCCTTACATCCCTGCATTCTTTCCATCCCTACATTCCTCACATCTCTTCATCCCTTACATTCCTGCATTCCATACATCCCAGTACCTCCCTGGAAATGAGTTGACATTTTTGCGGCTATAAGGCCTGCTATTTTATACAAATTTAGTTCCTTTTTCCAAAACCAGATGGCGCTGATTCGACATCGAAAATTTAGTTCACATTTTTTCCGCTAGAGGGCCAAGAATTGAGCAAGATTTAGTTCCTTTTTCCAAAACCAGATGGCGCTGATTCGACATCGAAATTTTAGTTCACATTTTTGCCGCTAGAGGGCCAAAAATTGAGCAAGATTTAGTTCCTTTTTCCAAAACCAGATGGCGCTGATTCGATATCGAAATGTTAGTTCACAATTTTGCCGCTGGGGGCGCTATTTTTTCGAAATTTTCGCGAAAAAAGGAAACAACTTACCTTTACTTACCTTTACTCGATGCAGTCTTTATAATATATTTATTATAAGGGATGCAGAGATGTAAGGAATGTAGGGATGAAAAGAATAAAGGAATGAAAAGAATGTAGGGATGGAAAGAATGTAGGGATGATAAGAATGTAGGGATGGAAAGAATGTAGGGATGATAAGAATGTAGGGATTTAAGGGATGAAGAGAGTTAAGGAATGTAGGGATGAAAAGAATGTAGGGGTGGAAAGAATGTAGGGATGGAAACAATGAAGGGATGATAAGAATGTAGGGATTTAAGGGATGAAGAGGGTGAAGGAATGTAGGGATTTAAGGGATGAAGAGGGTGGAGGAATGTAGGGATGAAAAGAATGTAGGGATTTAAGGGATGAGGAGATGTAAGGAATGTAGGGATGATTAGAATGTAGGGATTTAAGGGATGAGGAGATGTAAGGAATGTAGGGATGATTAGAATGTAGGGATTTAAGGGATGAAGAAGGTTAAGGAATGTAGGGATGAATAGAATGTAGGGATTAAGGGACGAAGAGATGTAAGGAATGTGGGGATGAAAAGATTATAGGGATGGAAGGAATGTGGGGATGAAAAGATTATAGGGATGGAAGGAATGTAGGGATGATAAGGATGTAGGGATGAAAAGAATGCAGGGATGTAAGGGAACGAGGGAAGTAAAGGAATTCCGCAGGGGTTCGGGGCTGGGGCCCCGGTCTCCACTGTACGCGGCCCGAGGAGTGCCGGCATCGGGTGTGGCCCCCGATGTCGGCGGAGTTTGGAACATGGTGGATGTTCCGCCCTAGTGCAGGCAACCGTGGTGGTTTTAGTGGGTAAAAATCCCACACTACCTCCGGCCCCTCCCCAGGGGGGCTGAAGGTGTCTTTCTGAAGATTTCCACCACGTTAAAAAAAAAAAAAAAAAAAAAAATGATATTTAAGGGTTGCAGGATTGTAAGGAATGTTGGGATGACAGGAATGCAGGGATGTAAGGATTACCGAGATGGCCTTGGCCTATAATGAGGGATAAAATTATATAAATAACTGGAAGAAGTAAAATAAATGGGGTCCTCGGCTGAGACTCAGAAGAGGGATATAATCATAAATGTTATTCCCCTTCGATGAGCTTATTTAATAAGCAAAAAAAAAGAAATGAAGTAAATTAAATAAACTCTGAAAAATAATTATACTTATTGTGCCCTCTTCATACGGACCTGATATCATATTCGGGTATTAAGGAGCTACAATTATTTATTATAAAACAAACTTGTAAATAATTAAGAAGTTATTCATTCACAAACAATGAAAATGATATATTTGTAAATCACAAACGATTTCCAATCAATTACAGTTATCAGTTGTCACAAAATCTGTTTATTATTAAAAATGACTAAAATGTTCCGGCTCACATCATGATTTAAATAAAATTGCTAATTACAAAAGAATTAAACTGTTACAAATGTTAAAAATAGACACACAATCAATTATAAACGATTTACAAAGGAAATACACTAAGAAACACTAGAAATAATCATATTTTATAATTCCTTACGGTTACCTGCATGTAGGTTACTAAAATTTTATCGCCTTTGGGGTTCTAAGGACCCCGAAACACTGTGGATGCTGCATATTAAAACTATTCTGTCATGGGGTTCTAAGAATCCCAAGCACCGACGATTCTGTATATCTAAATTATTTTGTTGTGGGGTTCTAAGAACCCCTTGTACAGACAGTTTTGAATACCTAAATTATATTGTCTCGGGGTTCTAAAGACCCCAAGCACCAACGATTCTGTATATCTAAATTATATTGTCTCGGGGTTCTAAAGACCCCAAGCACCGACGATTCTGTATACCTGAGTTATATACTTTGGGGGTTCTAAAGACCCCAAGCACCGACGATTCTGTATACCTAAGTTATATACTTTGGGGGTTCTAAAGACCCCAAGCACCGACGATTCTGCATACCGAAATTATACTGTCTTGGGGTTCTAAGAACCCCGAGTACCGACAATTTTGTATACCTAAATTATATGATCTCGGGGTTTTAAAGACCCCAAGCACCGACGATTCTGCATACCGAAATTATACTGTCTTGGGGTTCTAAGAACCCCGAGTACCGACGATTTTGTATACCTAAATGATATGATCTCGGGGTTCTAAAGACCTCAAGCACCGACGATTCTGTATATCTGAATTATATTGTCTCGGGGTTCTAAGGACCCCGAATTTCGGATGATTCTGCATACCGACATTATGGTATCTGGGGTGTCAGGGACCCCAAGTAAGTAGCGAAATATAAGAACGAAAAACGAACAAATCGTGAAATTCACTTGTTCGGAATAGTGATGGGTTTGACCGGATCTAGCGAAATATAAGAACGAAAAACGAACAAATCGTGAAACTCACTTGTTCGGACTAGTGATGGGTTTGACCGGATCTAGCGAAATATAAGACCTAAAAACGAACAAATCGTGAAACCCACTTGTTCGAGGTAGTGATGGGTACATCCAGATCTGTAGTGCATGCGCACTACAGTTATTTATTGTAAAACAAACTTGTAAATAATTAAGAAATTATTCACTCACAAACAATGAAAATGATATATTTGTAAATCACAAAAGATTTCCAATCAATTACAGTTATCAGTTATCATAAAATCTGTTTGTTATAAAAAATTACTAAAAAGTTTCGGCTCACATCATGACTGAAATAAAATTGCTAATTACAAAAGAACTAATTTGTCACAAACGTTAAAAATAGACTTCCACCAATCACAAACGATTTGCAAATGAAATACACTAAGAAAAATTAAAAATAATCATATTTTATTATTCCTTCCGGCCAGCTTCATGTAGATTATTTCGTCGGTGTGCAAAAAGAATCGCAGGGGTCTTTGATACCCCATGATGATATTTAGTTCTCAAGTTGAAAAATGACATGGACGAACGTCTTTACGTCTTATATGTATAAGATAAGATAAGAAAGAAATAAGGAAAGATTGCTCTTTGTTAATAAGTTTTTATTGAGATACCTGATCATTGAATTTTAATAAACAAATTAAGAGGAATAAACAGATCGTTTACTATTTATCTTGTATTCAACAAATTTCTGTTTTTTGATTTGCGAATATCTCATTAAATATAATATTTGCGACTGCAGCAGTTTTAGATTCCGAGGAAGCAAATGGGGAGCAACTTTTTAAGATACAAATTGTTAACAAATATTAATATTTTGCGCCAACTTTTCTTCGATGTAGTCTTGTCAAATCTGTGGCTAAAGATGATAAAGAAGGAAGGTGGTATAGTTATATTAGCGCCTTCTATACAATAACAGCTCAAACTATTCAATAATTTACCGAACGAATCTTTTTTTTTTTAATAAACACCTATGGCCCCTCTCGGGCCTATGTGTGTTTCTCTTTATTATGAACATATAAAATTTTACAAATATAAGTATTATTTGTATACCTAAGCTACTTACCAACATGTCATACGGTAGTCGGTAAATTGTTGAGTAGTTTCCGCCGCTTTTGTATAGGTGGCGCTGGTATCGAATTTTGAAAGTATCGAATTTATGACTGTCTTTTTAAAATACAATTTGTCAATACAAGTTCGTCAAACAATTATTTTATTATTTTTCCGGTCTTGTAGTGATTTTCACTGATTTCTAAATAAATAGAATCAAAGGAAGTCAAAATTGTATCTTTTCAGTTGTGAGTGCGAGGTGTGCTAAAAGAGATATTGGTAAAACAAGCATGAATTCATACCACTGTTCTCAGAAATAGTGAGAAAGTGGCCGCATGATACCATTTATTTAAATACGGTGGAAAGTACTCAATAACTTACTTTCCGAGATTTTGAAATTAGATGAACTGTTGTTACAATTTACTTAAAAAATAAATGAAAGTGATTCCGGAAGTGCACGGAAAAGGAAGCGGAATTTCGAGGTCTCGGTAGCGCAGTAGGCAGCGCGTAAGTCTCATAATCTTAAGGTCGTGAGTTCGATCCTCACCCGGGACAAATTTTTTTTTCTCTTTTTCCAATAATTAACATAATTATTATTATATTACAAATTAAATGATCTAAAATGATTAAGTATAGAACATAATAGCTAAAGATAGAATTTTTAAACAGGCTAAATTGTTCTTAATGAAAGTAAATCGCAAGTAGAAGAATCTGAAATGAAAAATGCCCGAAAAAAAGAAAGAAGGAAAGAACTGTACGACTTTACAGAACGAGAAAGAGAGGAAAAGGCAATTATGTAAATGCAACGCTCGCCGGAGGGACTTGAAGATTCTTGGAATTGAAATGTGGAAGTTAAAACGAGTTGTGAATTGTTTGCTGCCCTTTAGCGATATCACAATTTGCAAGCAAACAGCCCATTAAGCTGAAGGTGCCATAGCAGGCTACCTTTCAACCGTGGTTAGGTGTTGCGACCCTTTCGTCGAAATAAATTCACGTCGAAAAATGACGTGCGCATTCGCGATACACAAACAGCTCATTTCACAGGACAATACAATAAAATAAATATCTTTCATTCTCAATCTTAAACTCTTTTGTGCACAAACTTGAAATTCAAAGCGAGTAATGTTGAACGACAGGGTTATTGATGGATGGGCTACGGAAATGCGGGATGATTCTTCGGCTCTGTTCGCGCTTATCGTATTTTCAGGGTGATTATACGTCGGTAGATATCAGAAAATGAGAGAAAAGGAAAGGGAAGGTTTCAGAGAAACGGAGGAGGCGATAGATCCGCGTTTTCGCCCTGTTATTTTATGCAGCCGTCCCGTCTATGCATCCGTTACGTATAAATGCAGAGACGCGGCCCGGTTTGCAGGTGCACAGCAGGCTCGTTGCAAGCGCGGTTGATTCCGCGTTGATTCAGCTCGTATTCAGTGCATCGAGTCCCGCGATGAAAAGGCGTTCCGCTTTCTGAATATATTCCAATTAAAAAGTCGGAGCTTCGTTACACTCGGCCCTGCCCTCGTGTACCCTGCACCCTGCACCTTGCACCCTCTACCCTTGCCACATCCCATCCTACCCTCCCTCCTCTTTTCTCTCCGGATCCGCTATCTTTCTCTTTCTCTACACCCTTGCTTCTCACCGTACATACCATCTTTTCCCTCTACAGTCTACAACTACCCTCGCCTCTTCCATGGCTCCTTTTACTTCAGCCTTCCACCAACCGAGCCGCAATCCCTTTTTCGCTACTCCCGTGCAGTCAGCCATCGCTACATCCCTTCTCTTCCGCGCTTTCTCCAGCAATTACTCCGCCGCTTTTTTCTTCTATCTAAAGAATTAGAAATACCGAGATCCGTTCGTTTCCTTCGTCACTCTACTCCATTTTTCGACCAGTTCCATTGCTCCTCCTATCGATCCTATCTTCGCGGATTGATTATCGCTGATCTAATCTAAACAAATTGCATCGTACAGTACAACATAGTAGACACCGTTCGTGTTGCCGCTATCGATGTCCAGTTCTGTGGTACACAAAGGGTTAAATCGCAGCGTTACAGAGAGAAATAGACATCCTACAGCGAAATCATTAATCGGCAATGAAAACGAGCGGATTAGAAAACACACAGGTATCCCGTAGGGATGGTGAGTTTGAAAAGCTGAAACGATTTCGAAGGATCGCTGAGCCGACCACGTTGGTACACGGAGATGACCCCCCGTCAAGTATTTAACGACTCGACTCACTTCTCGGAGGGTAAGAGTAAGAGAGGCGCATCGTAAATTGAAGAGGGATAAGAAGCGCGTGTCCAAGTGCCAACACGACTTACGCACGTATGCACGCGCCTCCGCGGCTTGTTCGCTCGACAATACGCACGTGGCCTGAGTGCACGCGACGCCACTTCTCTCCCAGCATCTCGTTCCAGTTCCTCTATCATTCTTCGCCTCCTATCCACCGAATAAACTATGCTCGTTTACAGCGATTGTCATGCACTCGAGCATATAAGTATGTATACTGCACCTTTGTGCAATCGCGTTGCAAGTTGATGTTCCTATCGGCCTATCTGTACTTTCTTTCATTATCGCGTTACATTGATTTCTATTAAGCAAATCATTTGAAATCATTTCGAACGTGCCTAGTTTCCTTTTGAAGGGTAGTCGACTGGTCGACTTTAACACGCGTTAAAGAACGAAATTAGAAGGGAACGGGTAAAGAAACGAACGTCACCGAGCACAATACACGGCACAGAAGATTATTACGAATAAAATGCGATTCATTATGTCGGCGTAATTACGCGTGATGGATTCCAGGTCGCCGACACATTGAGAACGAAGAGAATAAGAGATAAAGAAGAACGCGGAGAGGAAGGGTAGCAAGAATTTTTCCTTCACTCGCGTGATTTCACGCTCGGCAAAACGTGTCTGTCCTTTTTATTATTCGAGGACCACAGGCACCGAGAGTCTTCCCGGTTTATTTCATCCCGAATGAACCCGAAAGGAGCGTCTCTCATTCTGGCATCCCTCTTTTCTCATTTTTTTTTTTTTTTTTTTTCTACTGACTCGACGTCGTCGCCCAACAATTTCTTCTTCTCAAACAAAATATACCTCTCCACCGGGTCTTTTTAACTTTCCACGCATCTTTTCCTCCCATTATATCCCTCTCGTTCGTCGCGCTTACTTCAAACTCGCGCTTTCATCGTGTTCCATTGAATCGTGCGGTAACCGGAAGTGTCGTGTTGCGAGGTCATTCGGAGAGTCGGCGATGTAACATCAGTCGGTTTTCATTATATTTTTGCTTTGAAAAACTCTTCAAGTTGTGGCAGTTCTTTGGACGATGCAGCTACGGAGGAGAAAAACGTTTTTATTTCGAAGCGATCGCAAGTCTCCTCGATGAAATTTTCATCAAACTCAATTTCCCTCTGATCGTTTTTCGAGATTCATCTTCTCGTATCGAAAGGAAAGTGATTAAGGACTTCGTTACTAGACGATCGTTCAATATTAAATAGTGTCTAATCATCCGTGTAAAGAGATCGTACACTTTTCTTTCTCCGCTCCCGTCCTGTCTCTCATCTTCGTCAATTATAACATGGGAGACTGCTGCTTGCTGCGAACTAAATCATCGCGACAAATGGTGATCCGTGTTTCCTCTGCTGTTTCTGTCCCACTGTTTCTCTTCTGCTTCTCGTCGATTCCGTTCAATTAAATCCGCTAACCAATTCCAGCCACGAGTACCACTGCCACTCGACTTGTATCGGTTTCAGCCAATTACTTTCAGCTGGGGCTCGCGGATCTCTGTTTCTGGCCACGTGCCCATTGTCACGCGCAAATTCGCCTTTCTGATACGGGCTCGTTACTGTTTCCACTTTACTATTTACACTTTGGCCCATTAAAATAGGCCTTCATTTTTTCCTGCATCGCGTTGTCCAGCATGGAAGAAAACAATTTGCTTTTGAACCTCCCTTTTTTGGCATCGAAAACGAGAAAAGGAATTGAAGATAAAATTCAATGGGTACAGGGTGCTGGAAAAATTGGACGTGGGAGAACGATTATCTGAAACCTGAAGTACGAAGGGAGTAATCACAAGTGATTGCTTCAGTTCGATAATAATTTATTTATCTACAAGAAGTTTTCCGGCTACGAAAAGTGATCGGCTAACCGGAGATAGTAATCGATTACCAGCGTTAGCTAACTAAATCTCTAAACAAAAATCGTAATAAACATCATCTCTTTCGTTTTTTTTTTTTCTTTTCTCATTACGATTACCTACAACCCTATATCAAATCTACAAATTCAACTCGCTACCGATTTAACTAGATTCCCAGCGATTAACACATCCCATACCGTGTAAATCTTCCCTCCGACGTATTTATGCGGTCGAGTAGCCTAAGTTAAAAATTTCATACGCGGCACGAAAGGTGTTAATCATTGACCCGTTCGTTTCGATCAACAAAAAAAGAACATCGAAGTGTAAACTGGGACAAGCGAATGTTCTTGAACGATAGGGCGAATCAGCAAGATTTCATCTACTGTCAAAGACTTTCCCTAATTCCTCTGTCGTTCTCTCTTTGAAATAAGAACCGACTACAACTACCGGCCAACTTCGTAATTACATATGTACACTGTCGTCTCGCATGCAGAAGATAAACACGAGAAACAAGTCCAAGGGCGGAGCACAAAATCGTCTAGGGTTCAGTGTTCCTGTAACTGAAAACGTGAGAAACGATGAACGTGAAACATCTTCTTAGTTCCCACATTTCACTGTGAAACAATGATCAACTATCGCGTGCACGAGCGATTGAACGATACCGATGAAAAATTTAAAAAACTGTGACGAAAGGTTTGACACGTTGAGCGTCCGCTTCGTTATCGGAGACGGAGATTCTTCGAAGAGAAAAAGGCTGACGATGGTCGACGGAGAGCGGAAACGATCCTGAAACCGCTATATTAGGCCGGGTTAGAGTGGACATCCGTGAACGTAGGTGACATTTCGAAAGAGAGCGGCTGCGGTGGAGAGAAAAGCAGCCGTCGAGGCGGTGGACGGCGCAGGTGGTGGCGGCGGTGGAGGCGGATGAGTTTGAGTTTGAGTTTGGGCATTGTACGGTGGACAGTAGGCGTCTATGCTTCCATGGTGAAGGCCCACACCTCGCACCAACAGCTCCTTCTCCACCGTCGCTTGATGGCGAAGCTGCTCCAAACGCAGCTGATTCTGCCGCTTCCATTTGGTCCTGCAATTGAGCGTTTAATTTTTCTTTAGAATCGTTGCAACTCGACGCGTGCAATGAAGCTGTAACGAAAGAGATAACTACCTTCTGTTTTGGTACCATGTCTTAACTTGCGTCTCGGATAACGACAGAGCGTCGGCGACGTCGCTTCGGTCCGCGACGCTCAGATACTTTTGGCAACGAAACTTTCTCTCCAGGTAAGCGAGCTGAGCGTGAGTAAACGCTGTTCGTCTTCTTCTGGGCTTCCTGCCGCTGGGAGGACCGTTCGCGGAACCGCAGGACTTGCCGGAAGTTGCTGGCGCCGGCGAAGGCGAAAGCGTCGGCGGAGGACTCTCCAATCGCGTGCACGGACTACTTCCAGGATCGATTGTATCCTCGGAATCCGAATGAACTGCCGAATCGTCCTCTGAATCTTCTGGAACAAGCAGAATAGTAGAGTAATTAGATTTACCTTGTTAGTCGAAATAAGGGGCAAGAAAATCGAATGCAATCTCGAGGATTTTCTATCACAGACCGTTCTCACCCTTCGATAAACAGACGCCTACGTTCAAAGTCTATTATCCGTGGTATATCTATGAATTCAGAAGCATTGACGATCGTCTATGGTTAATGGTAAACGATCTGAATTACGAGAACGGTCGGTAGCTAGTCTCGATTGGCCAATAAAAGCGACGAGACGCAGCAGGACACGATAATCGTCGATGGAAATTCAGGCTAACGAGAACTAACGAATCCTTCCGCAGCTTGGACCATCTGTAGGATCGTCGTTAATGGGGCACCACCCTGATCGGGGCCCCTCGACACCCCTAGGGCTGCGAATCTTGGCTAAAAATAATAGAGCCACGCTAGGGGGTATCCTGTAACGAGTATCGTGCCGACAGGCCACGCGACTCTCATCGTGCGCAATAAAAATTCTAATTTCTCCGTTATTTGAATTCGAATCGATGCCTGGGATTCGTTAGCACTCGTTCAAGATAATTCAAAAAAATGTCATTAATAAAAATTTGATCGCTATTAAAAATTAAGAATAAAACTTACCGTGCACTCGTTCCGACAAAACATCCCCAAGAAGATCCCTTATTAGAAACGACTTGTGCTCCTGCATCATCACTCTCGTCTCGATCGAAATAACCAATCGATACTTTACGAAAATACTTTTAAAAAACCGTAACTGCACGAATCAGCTGACCGGAAGCTGTGTGTAAACGCGAGAACAGGTCGGCAACGAGCGAGTCGAGTATCATGCTAACCTGTGGACGCGTAGCGTCGTTCTGCGTCGCAGTGGATGACCGGATGTGTCTGTCCAAAGCTTTGGTATCCTCGACAACGAGCGCATGTTGCTCAGAAAGCAACGAGGGTGGGGGGTTGGAAGAGTTACTGGCACGAGTTACAACGGTACACCCCCTCGCTACCCCTCTACAATTAATCCGCCCGTTTATTTCGAACGGGCTGGCTAATGCTCGCGCGATTTCGCAGCCATTTTGGGGGTGGAAGCGCCATGCTACCCCTACCAGTATCCCCGAACCGTTCAGCCATTGGTCGAGTTAACTCGCGAGCCAAGGGTGGAAATCGAGGCTGCTCGACGGGTATTGGTCGGATGAAAGCGGCCTGCGCAAAAAGGGGTTGGCCTCTAGCTTTGAACCCTTGGTAGAAACGGTTGAAGGGCAACGAGGAGGCTCAGTGGGTGGCAGGATTTTCGGTGCACGCTTCGGGAAGCGTATACAGAGGCTGGCGAGCATCGAGGAAGGGAAGAAGAGGGGTGCAAAAGTCATTGGCGAGCGATTACCGCGAAACGAGAGGAACAAATTGGATGTGAAACGTTTCTCCTGGTATATAGAGACACGATATCGAGATTGTTCTTCCTCCCCGGGGGCGGCTTAACGGCCCCGTTTTTCCCGCGCTCGATGTGCGCACTCTTTGCTCTGGCTTTTCCGCGCCGCGAGTCGTCGCGAGTCACCGTTCAACCATCCAACAAATATCAAACATCCTATACTCTTCTCAATATCGACTTAATTGATTATTGCACTTTAATTATTTTATTTTTCTCGGTGTTTTATTTTAACATCGTATAATGTGAAGATATGCAAAGAGAAATTCTTTCCTTTCGTTGTTGCTCATTAACATTTCTTTCTCTTTTCTGCTCGTTTTGCTTCAACTTTGATTAGAATATAGAACATCCGGAGATTCAGATGGTATAACGAAACGTTTCAGTTATCGCAACAAACTTTTCTGCCTTTCCTTATCTGGTTTATAACTTCTTTTTGCGAATAATGCATAACGTCGAAAATCCTTGTCTTCGGTTTTCGGTCGTCATTGGTAAACTTTTCTTTTCTTTCTCGTCCACAAGGTTTTGTCTATTTTACTTGAAACTTTTCTTTGTTAAAAATGTGCAACATCGAGAGATCCAGACCAGACCGTAACGAAGTCAATTTACTGGCTGAAACGGTGCGCAGGAAAAGTGGTGCAAGGTGCAACGCGAATACGAGCAAGGGGGTCCCGGGGTGACGAGGGGTGTATTTGCATAAATACGGTCCTCGCAATTTGCGGATCCCTCGTCGGCCCGCTTCGTCATCTTCTACAGCTAGTATGTGAGCGTAAATATGCATGATGCATGAAACCAGCAATCCTCGACACCGTCTATCCCCTTTTCACTCCCTTTTCTCCGTTCCTGGCTTTCGCAGCGCCCCGTTAGTCTATTCACCGGCTCGCTACTTATCTTCCGCTAGTATTCGCGCGACTCTATGGCCCCGCATTCGGCTGCTTTCTATACCTAAATATTTCACGTTCCGCAAAATCATCCACGCTGGATTCCCGTCGATGCAGAATAAAAAAGAAAAAATCCAGAACGAATCGCGATGCTACACGATTCTGTACAACCCAGGCCTCTTTGAGTTTTGCAAACAGTTCCCCGAGTTTGCTGTACGTCTTGTTCGTTGCTTAATTAACGAATCTCTTGAATCGTTATTTCATTTTTCCTCTACCTTATCGCTTCGAACTTCTGTCATCTCGATTTTTTTAATCATTACATGATAATTGATTAACCTATCATCATATTTATCCCGTCGATCGATGAACGAAGAAGAAGAAGAAGAAGGGTTGGTACGTGCATTTTTCGGCAACGCGACATCGCGTGGCGTTGCATAAAATGCGAGATCCATCCCTCTTTTTATCGTGTACTGAAAGAAGAATGTAGACGGTGGTGTGCCTTAATGGTTCGCTTGGTAGCTTCGAGTTTGCGCGTTGGCACCTGTAAGCGGAGAACCCTCGCCGATGTGGCTGCAGAGTCGGACACGACGGGGCGCGTTTGTGAATTCATTAGGATTAACGTATGCAGGGGATTAATTCAAGGGGCAGCAAAGCGGCCGGGCATCATCTTCTTCGTGCTCGCTGGAAAAGGGCCTCGGAGGCGGCGCAAACAGCGGAATAAATGCATGAAGACGAGATAAATTGAGGGCCGTCGAGCTGCGAAAACAAAGACGCTCGTAATAAGTTCGACGACGAACAACCCTCTATTGTTCGGACGGTTTTTTGACGCGGCACGTCAGCCATCTCGTCGTGCTCGTTATTTCGCGTACGATCGAATTAGAATAACAATCGCCTTTCACTCGTTTCCGATATCTTTGCCAAAATGTTTAGGGCTGTTCCTTGCGTGTATCGGTGACGTTTGTGAAAAAAAAAAAAATGCAAAATTCAACCCTGATACGCGCCAATAGACGTTCAATCAATTTATTTAAACAATAGACTCGTCGCTGATCGCATCTGTCGCGATTTAGACGAGACTAAATGAATGGAAATTAGGCACGGGGGGGGGGGTAGTTTGACACGAATTGCTTGGAAATCATCGTCCCTTGTCAACTGATTGTTATCGGTAATTTGCGATATTCGCTCCCCACGTGGGACACGAAATTTCATCCCGATACAACCACCTATGATCGCGTTGAACAAATGGGATTCGACTTGGGGTGAATATCTCTATTCGATCTTTGCGGAGGGGGTGATTACGGATTACAAACCGAATCGTATTCTATTGCTATTCCCTGCTGTGTATCTAGATCGTCTAAACAAGTAACTCGTAATTATCATACAGATTACCTTCGCGATATATCAATTCACCTGAGATAAAAGATAAAAGTTGATTGATACGAAATATTGCGAACATCTTATCTATTTACTAAAATTAAAAATGTAACTTGTTAAGAAATAAAATTGCAAAAAATGTGGAACGCTTCACGATTTTGCGTGTCATCCTTGCGCAGGGGCCATGCTAATCTTCTCTGTATCGTTCCAATTTTAGTATACGTACTGCCGAAGCAAGTACATTAGAACTTTCTTCGAGGTTGTATATATACCATCATATCCATTATGGAGCACTTGCGAGAAACCTTTGTTCTCTGACACGACGATGCGCCATCTATCGGTCGTCAGTGAAACTTATTCAGTGCGACTCGGCGATTTACATACCTCTCTGTAATTTCATGCAATTAAAATGAGCAGGTGATCTCTGCCTCGAAATAAGCAACTCGTTAACCCCTCTTCTTTGTTTGAAGTCGGTCGCAAAGTGAGAGGTTCGAAAAATGAGCGAGAGGTCCGTGAAAGCGAGAAGCGGATGTTTTGGGTAATTAATTGTCACCTACGACTGACAATCAGCAGTATACATATAATGCTTTCCCAGTATATTTGCCTCGAAATAAGCGAAATAGTGCGAGAATAAGAGAGCTATATTCTATTCTTGTTTAAAAAATAACATTGCTGCTCGGCGGATCGCTTTATGATTTACCACTCGGATATCCCACTCGTTTCTCGTTTTCTCTATTGTCCCGTTTCGAGAACAAAGTCAAGCCGAATAGCATACCTTCTCCGTAATAAGCAACTGTTTGATTGCTTATTCGCGGCAATACCCTAATTGTCCCGATATTTACCCTAATTCGCACCGCCTACGGTTTTCCATCTTTTCAGCAGCGCACAGTACAAACTATACGAAAAGACTTTAACAATTCAACATTGTACATCGATTATTTGTCGTGGAATGCAAGGTACGACGAGAGAAGCTGAAAGCATTGCAAAGGAGATAAAGGAATTTCTTCGACGAGACTTTCGATATTCCGAGTCTGAATGATTATCAATAATAGAGCGGCGGTCGTCGATCGAGTTGGGAGGAATTGGTAAATACGGGTAAAAAAACAGTGAAGAGGATCACGGTGGAACGATTTAGAACAGTGAGAGTGGAAGAGGGAGTCGCGTGGCGCGGGCAAGGGAGGGTTAGAGAGGAAAAGCAAGGGGGTGAGATGGTGGTGGATCAAAACCGTGATGCCGCGAGGGCTTCGAAATCGTTAACAATCGCGGCAAAAGCAAAATCCATTGAGGTGCGACCACGCGTGTGAATATAACTGTCGATCTGAATATTCTCTGCTCGGAGCAGTACCGTCCAGCGGTGTATTCGCGAAAAACGAGAAGGGGATGCCTGCTCGTTTTCCATTGATAGACAAGGCGCGACCGGAAGTAGCGAGCTCTGTTTACAACCCCTAACAAATTCCAGTTGATATTCCAACTATTGAACCTTCTCCTTCTTTTACTTCTTCTTTGCTTATATTTTTTCACATGAAATCATTTTAAATTCTTAAGGCGTTTCAATCGTATAGTCGAGCTCGCTAACCACCAAAAATTCGCGTGGTTTATTCAAAGTTAAAAGAAAAGAATACCGCGGGATTACGTGATCGGATATACCGGCTATTGTGCTTCTTCTTTCGCGCAGAGAAGAGGAGACACTCTCGAAGAATGATGGTTATGGGAAAAAGAGTGCTTGAACACGGACGTTGGTCAGGCTCCCGCGGTTCCAATTACGATTGAAAGGCGGCCCTGTTTGTTCGCCTCCTATAACTGCGGACTCTTCAGTGCCTCGTACAAGCCACTCTTACCCCATGGCCACTTTCGAGTTTCGACGCGTGTGTTTCCATGGCGAACGACGCGAATCCATCCGCCGTCAGAATCTTTAAATTTTCACCCCGTAACAACGATCTAAATATGAATTTAACAAACTTCAACGCCAAGCAATCTTCTCATATTTGTATAAAACGAAGGGGATGGGGAAAAAGTTTCAGCGTAATACGTTTGAATAATCGAGGAACGAGGCGAGCCACGATTATTCGACGATTCAGGGCTACTTCCCTATCTTTTGATATGCGAAATTAACGACCTTGCAACGTGAACTCGCGCGAATTTTTCATGGATTATTAATTTCAAGGAAAAAAGACTTTTTCTCTCTTCACTTAATCCGATGATTTTTCACCCCGATGGAAGATGAATTCTATCGTCGAACGAGAACGTTCCCATTCTCGTTTAATTCCTTAACGAGAAACGCGAACGTTCCTCGCTGGAATCTCGTTAGAAGCGAGAAAACGGGGGACGTTCTACTCTCGGCATCGAGGGACGTGTTCCGCGTCGTCTCGTCGAGTTCCGAAGCATTACCGTAACGTAAACGAGCCAATCAGCCGGCTTTGTGACGGCAATCATCCTTTGATTATACGGCACTTACCTCGCAAAACAGGGTCGCGATTCTATCGGACGATCATTTTCGTCTTTGACAAAATACAAGGGAGAACTGAATAAATAGCGTACAAAAACAGCCCTATTCCTAGAATAACTCTAGACGAGATATAAAAAGTCTTTACGCTCTACGTATTGGAATACATTTAAACAATTATTTCGTTTTCTTTTCAAAGCTCCGTTAACTGTATCGCAATGGGGTGGGACTTAAAGTCTCCAGAAAGGGTGTCGCAAAGATACCACGAAGATGGTGCAGATTCGCGCGGCAAACATCGACGTCGAGAGAGGGTTGCTTGTTTACAAGCGACAGTTGATTTGACAAAGCCGCGGGTCCATTTATACGAGTGAATATTACAGGGCAAAGTCGAGGGGTGGCTTGTTATCCGCTCATTGAAGTTAACCACGGGGCTAAGTGCGCCGGGGAGTGGCGGTCGGGAGGAGCAAGGAGAACCGGCGACTAAAGGTTAGGTACACCACCGATGGTGGGAGTAAGCTTACAGTTTGCGACGAGAAGGGCGGAAACACCGTGAGGAAGCGAGAGAAACGAAGGGATTCTGCTAAAACGGATAAGAACAGCAGATAAACCGAACAGGAGGAAGAAGGTAAGCAAAACGGGGTAAGATAGAAAGGGATGAAAAGAGGAAGTTGAAGTGAAATATACTGAGAGGGAAATGGGGTAGCGATGGATGCGACACGCTCGCAAGTTACACCCCTATTGTGATGAGTCGTGTTTCTTAAAGAAACTTCAACTTTTCACCCTGAAGACGGGGTACTGCCTGCGGAGGACCTAAACAAAGAATTCCAACAACCGATTTAGGATTTCCACATACCCTATCCTGATGTTTCACACGAATAAACAACAGTTTCGTTTCAATCGAAATACTTATTGTGTTTTAATGGTGTAGCTTCCTACGATGAGCTACAATGAACTTGCGAAGAAATTGAAAAACATTAATCGAATTAATCCCATCGCTAGAAGAGGGTGATGGAACGAAAGATGGGTAACAGCAGGGTGGCCCCAAAGAAGACGGGGAGAGAGGAGAGAGTCGGTAGAACAGCGACGGGCCAATGAGAGGCCAGATCGTTGCCGAGGTAACCGCGGGGCTTTTCCGACGGATTATTCGACCGAGATTGAAAAGTTAGCGCCGTGGAAGCGGGCGGGGGTTCGTCGACGGAGCCACTCCTGTCTCTCCCGGAACGAGCGATCTCCTCGCGGCAAGGCTAACACAACGGATTAAGGCTTATTTTCGCGTTCACCGCAGCTCCGCTCCCTTTTCACTTTTTACTCGATCCTATTATCTTACAATGCCGATATTCACGTTAGCGCGCTCATTTGTTTCGAATCGCTTCCATTGTTGGATCCCTGATCGATCATCGGCCCTTGAGCCCTTTACAAAAAGAACAGGGTAAAAATATAACTCGTGAAGTTTGAAAAAAAAGTGTTATCAATTATAATTCATATAACTAAGATTCCACCGTAAATGTAACTAAACATTCTTGTAGCCACCGTTCGATTTTCAATCAATAGTACGACCGACCTCGTCGGTTCCTTGATCTACTTATTCGTCCTTGTACCATTCCAATTACGGATCACTGACCACGAGCCACGGTTTTTAATTGGTCAACCTCGACGAGGATTCGAGGAAGACACGTTTTATATTTAGAATCTTTAGATTCCTCTATCGAAGAAGACCGACTGGTTATACGTGGTAAGTACTTACTTCGAGCTTACCAAGGGGAACGTCGGCGAAGCATTCGTTCGTCGGTGACGGGTCAAGCGTGAGTACGTCCCGGAAAAGTGTTTATTTCTGCATGTACACGATGCACACGGTGCACGTCTAGCAGGCTGCTTATCCGGTAACCACTTCGGGGTTACCTGACACGTGCATAATTAATGCCCGCGATGATGAGAACGCGACACTACGGTGCGCCTACACAGGCTATCTGTGTCGACAAAATATAAAATGGGAAAACAGAATATCCGAAAGTCAAACTCGGTAAAATTGAGAAAAGAACTGCTGTAAAAAGTTACATAAATTATGTTTTCCACGAGAACTTCTCCATTTCTTTTGTCACGAAGAAATTCCAGGTATCACCTTGTACATGCATTACAACAGAGTATAGAAAAGGGGATGAACGCGATACGAGAGAAATAAAACGCGTTGGAAGGACGAAAGAGCGATTCTTAACCGAATGGATGCCGTGGAGAACGAAAGGAAAGATCGAAGGACAGAGAGACGAAGAGGAGGACGAGCAGAAAAGTTGTCCAAGTAACCGACGCGGAAACGCGGGGTAATGACTACTTTTTCATATTTTAATTACGCAGTAATTAATTGAAATGTTTCCTCGTTCGCGAGGGCACTCGAGCAAAATGAGAGGCGAGTAACTTGCCGGAGTCGGCTTCGACTCGTTTCTTCTTCTTCGTCTTCTGTTTTTCTCCCTCTTCTCTTCCGCGGGGTGTTCCTCTGTCTTCGCCTCTCTCCCCTGAGAATTTCCCGTTTCCTTCGTTCTTTCACCCTTTTTCGCGAAATTAGGTAGAAACCTTTTCACGAGGCTCGCTTCTCTCTTTTAAAAATTTCAGCTCTCAGCTAATTGTATCTGCTAATGGCTTTAACGTGAAAGGATTCCTCTGATAGCGTTCCTCGTCTCACCGTATCTCTCTCCCCTCTCCTATTATCAGTAACCCCGGCTCGTGTGCACCCTGCTTAAAGTACTAATTAAATTAGTTTCGTAAAGCGAAACTCGTCGGCCAGACTTTCGAGGCTATCGATTCGCCGCGATCATTAAAATAATTACGAATGTTCGCTAGTAATTGCACGGATATTTCGTTCGCTTAAGCGTCGTTGATGAATTGTTACATCCAGACCGTGAATGTTTATGCATTTTTAACACACATAAATGTGTGTTACGTAAAATGAAAACGAATAAAATATGTATTCAAAGAGCGTGATAACCCTCACCTTTTGACACATTTTATTACATTCAGTATCATCGCGATGTTTCACGTTCGAAAGTATTCAAGTAATTTTCCAGCAAGTTAATCTTCAGTAGTTTTCTCGCGTTTCCTAGAAGGTTACTTGTCAAGCAATATGACCAGGGACCGTTTCAGGCTAGCTGCCTCGATATCACGAGAATCCACGTAGGACGCTTCGTTACTCGTTACCCAACACTAAAGCTGAGTTGTAGTAGCGATAGAACAATGGCAAGAGGAGCAGTAAGACGAAGAAGGAGAAGATACGACCAAAACGAGGACTGGTTGGCAAGCTTTTGTTAGCACGGATGCTTCTTGTTACGTGCAATTGTCATCAACTTGTTCCAGCCATTGTTTCCGGTAACTCTTTCGCGGTAACGAGGAGGAACCTCAATTAGAACGGTTTGAGGGCTTAAACGCCCAGAGGCTGGCGAGCTTTAAGAGGCAAGGATGCACCAACACCGTTACCGGAACATTGTTTCTTTTGAACGATAACTCGGTGATACTTTTTCAACTGTATCGGTGCTGTTCGTGGATGCAAGTCATTCCTCGACTTTCTTCCACGAGATAATTACTAGGCACGCTCGAGTGTATGATACCATTACGCTCTCCAACAACGAGTCTTCGTTAACGTTACCAGCAAACTCGTTGCTGCTGCTACAAATTGCAACGACTGTATTTTGGGAACCAGCGTATACGTATATCCTCATGGGGTTGTTAAATTAGATGAATATCAAAAGATTCAATTTCGAATGACTTATGCTAGTTTCGAATGATCGTCATACTTATTGATAGTCCTTTCAATTAGACTGAAAGGACTCTTCACCGAACCGTCTCCCAAACAACAACCAGTTCGATCAATTGTGCCAGGGTGAATAATAGAAACGCGTGACTCTACCATCCGCCTGATATCCTGGTCGCTAAACAAGGCTACGCTTTGAAGTTCAAATTGAAATAAATCCTGTTACCGTTTCGACATTAACTCAGCCCGTTAGCAACACCATTGAAAGCTTCCAGCCATTAAAACCCCTATTTAAGCCTCTTTACGGTCCGCGAAACGTACACCATTGCACCGCTGCACTGTCCGTACGCGAACATCAAATGGACTATCTCTAGTCTCGTTCTACCTGTGTAACGAGCTATTTGCTTGGAAGCGTTAATGGTAGGAAAAAAGTAGACAATTTCGCGGCGGGTCGGTTGAACGCAATCAATATTTGTATCATCGCCAGGTGACCACAGAGAAAAGCATGCTGTGTACAGTGTATACATTCTGTGTGTACGTACGTGCCAGCTATATTGTCTGCTATCGGAAATCCATCCGAATATCTGGAATTTTTTTTCGGCAGCACGCGCGGCTCGTTTTATGATCGCCTGTGACACGCAGTCGAAATTAAGATGCACAGAAGACAACGAAGCTCCTCCGACGAAAACTTCTAAACCTACATAAAGAAAAAACGTTGTATCTTGAGTTACATATTTTTCTCTTTTCAGAAATGTTTGATTAAAACTTTGAAGTATTTGATACGCGGTAAATGATCAAAGTCTATCGAACTATACCCTAAAAATGATTTATAACTTATTCTTACTGTGTTCTTAGAAGAGCATTAAATTCTTATCTTCGCGAAGAACGCAAGGAGCAAGGTTCGAATAGACGGTTGCTAGGCTCCTGTTATCCTGGCTGGAGTGAAACACGGTTATTCCGGGAATCGAAGTCCTGGAACCTCGGAAACCGCGGGAACCATGGATAGATTGTTGATGAGTTATGGGGTCCTGGTAATGTGGATGCTTCTGGCGCCATGCGGTTGACGAGTGACAGAACATTGACGGGTTTTGGCAGGACACTGTTCCCTGTGCACCTTCGAAAGGGGATGGAAACATTCCGTTCGATCGACCGATTGTGAGATGAAATTCTACGTTGCATGCAGTCCTGGTCGACGGAATGCTTGACGTTCGAAAGTCGCTGGAAGCTCGAGGAACGATCCTGAAAGCTTTCGACCATGAAAATACCTGCTCGCATGATATCCTAATGACATTGGATGTTTGTAAGATACGAGCGCAAATTGTCGCAAGCTACCGATCACTGAATTATAAATGAATACATAATATTTACATGTATTCTGGTTACGGAGTATGCGATCTTCAACGCATACTCGTGACGTTCACAAGGGATAGGAATGCAGTCGTCTCAGCAGGATAGCGTCGAGGATCGAGGACATTCCGTCGTATTCCATATGTGTTCTTCTATCCTAATACTTCAGCTTAATTTGCCTTTTGAAGTCCTTCTAATAGTTTGATATGTATCTTACTGTTTGCACATGTTGGTTTATCCGCCTGATAAATACATTTTGTATCAAAGCATTTGTTATTTGTACAAATTAGAAGTTAAATAACAAGAATCTATTATATGAATACGATACGAATCATTTCGTGTTAATAAAAATAATTTTAAATCATTAATAGATTTAAGAATAGATTATGAAGAAGCTTCGGTATCGTTGAACAATTCAAGCCCGCGTTATTTTTGCATATCAGGTGATTATAAAGGATATGATCCTTCCAGATTACCTTCTCATAGAACTGTTGCCCTAAGATCAGGACAAACGCTTCTACGTATGGGTATCATTTCGACGCTGGTCTCGAAAGCTTTTCCGTTTTAGTTCATGGTGTGTGCTCGATGGAATGTTTTTTTTTCTTGTTCGTGCGGAACTTACTTACGATCTACCTCCATTTGCCTATGCTTTCCTAAATTTCAACTTCCTGTTCCCTTCCGGTATCTAGATAGCTTTACGGAAAGGAGTTCCGATCGATAATCGGACCTGAATGAAAAAAAAAAGGATTTAAGACTCCTTTTAATTAGACTATCATTGATGTACCTAGTATAGTGTAACATTTTTCAATTACAGAATTTTTTCTTACAGAATTTATTATTTTTAAAGAAATGGATATAGTACTGAAAATATAGAAAACCTAATGATTCCATGATAGTCATGATTCAGTTCCTTTCCATTGTACTTTCCTGACACAATTGACGCCAATTGCAACTTGACAATCACCTCTTCGAAAAAGGAAAAATCTTGTCAACCGTAGGGCAAAGTAGACAGGATCATATCCTACCTAGCAAGTTACGTTCCTATTCTGCAGCTACGCGCAACCTGTCCCATTCTATACCACCTTGATCCGGAAATATGCTTCGCGTTTGAGGCAATTATCCTTGTTAATATAGGCATACATCTTTAACTCAATTTTCTCTTCTCTGTAACAATACTCTATTACCTTTTACCGTGAAATAGTAATCATAGTATACGTTCCAGTTAATGTATAGTTAACTTAAATAATTGAAAATATAAATTGAACTTTTTTACTGAAATTTATTCCCACGAAGGAGCATTCCATGTACAGGATCATGATTGAATATTGTACGTGTTAAAGGATCGTCTGGGTTGTGACGTTGCGAAAACGAGATGCCTCGTGTGCCAGGATAACAGGACACGTTAGGGGCATCTCCTTTTCCACCCTCGTAGAGGGTGAAGCTTAACACGACTATACATATGGCCACTTTCCCTATAGCAATTAAGGTGTTAAACAAAGGTATATGCAGGTTCAGGTACGTGCACATCATTCAACAAGCCGGAATCGAGATCATCGTCTAGTTCAAATTCAATATCCATTGGATCGATTTCAGGCGGAGGTCTTGGTATTCTTGATGCGCAGGGTGGTGCTGGACGCATTAGACATGATTCTACTTTTTCACGCGTCGTTTTTTCATCCCCGTTCCCATTAATCTTTACAGCAGATTCACCTGCATACTGCATCATATCGATTACATGTTCTTCATACTCTTGAAGCTGTAATTTTATCAATATGCAATATGCAATGAAACTGTGACTTCAGTGGCTGGAGTTATGAGTCCAGCTACCTTTACTTACATCTCGTTCAATGATTAGTCTGTAATCTTTAGGATGTATACCTAATTTACAGTCATCCATACCAACATGATCCTCCTTGGATAAGTTGTGCTTGCTTCCAGTGAAAATATTGTACCGACGATTGAGCAGTCTTTCTCTACAGATGTCACTGTTCACCTCAATAAATATTACTCTGCAATATTTATCACGTTGGATAATAATTTCTAATAAGAAATTTTAAGAACTAAGGAATTTTGCTACCTATTTGGAGGGGTAGAATTTAAATCCAATAGTTTAAAGTCTTCCACGGTCTTTGGGTATCCAGTCAAAACCCACCCTCTTTTCAAACACTCGTATTCGGCAATATGTTTCTAAAAATCATGATATTGTAACGAAAAGTCCAAGGAAAATCGTTTATTCTTTCGTACTTCGACGATCTGTATTCTAATCTCGGGCTTGGGTCTCTGTCCCCATTTGTATTCGAACAATCGAAGCATTTCTCCCAAAGGATTCTTTTGCAGACGTGCTTGTTCGGTGATATAATCATAGTCGACTGAATTAAACGAGGATCCTCGTTAAAATGTACAACATACTGTTTTAATCGAAAAGGATGAATGAAAGTTACTATGAACGAGGTTGAATCGTTCAGCCAAGTATTTTGCTAATGTAGTACAACCGGATCCTCTTGATCCAATGAGCACGATACGAAAGAGTGACGGTGCTCCAGAATGTTTCTTCGTCTTTGCCAATTTTGCGCAATCCTTTCCAAGTTCATCGATGGTTCTGATACCAACCTCGACCTCCTTGAAACGAATTGATACTCTGATTGAGGTGTCGCAATTATGACATTAAATGAAATATGAATTATGAAAAATGACTAACAATTAAAGAATTTCCATATACTTCTCGCAATCCCCGTAAATGCTTCAAATAACGACGGTTCTTCGAATTTTTCGAAGCATTCGTTGACGTAAAAGCTTGTTGGTAAGGGGCATCCATGCAAAAATGTTTCCAGTTTTCATTTTTATTAAATTCATCCGAAACTATAAGCTGTATCACGTGAGTTGGTATTATACCGACACGTAGAAATATTTTCGCTTCGTTTTTTGTTCTTGGTAAATCTACAGAGCAAATAAGAAATAAAAGTTACATTTTAATGCTTGTAGGCTGTTTACAAGCTGCATTTTACCTACGAGCAACCATCCACATTCGTGTAAACTTCCGTTCTCCAAAATCTTTTTCATTTCCAAGGCGAGATCTTCCGATTCCTCGCAGTGGCAAACGTTCTAACAAAAGGAATTCATTAGAAACGAAAATAGACGGAGATTAAGCTTGTTGCTTACTTCCTCCTGACAACATGCGTTGCGTAGGTCTTTCAAAGTTAAAGGACAGACGCCTAGTTCCTCCTGAAGAACTTTTGCTAAAGTCAATCGATCTGTATGCATAAATTATATTTGTTTAAATACAGACGAATTTCTAAAATCTTATACTTTGATTTTTTTAAATCAATTACCAAAATTTGGAGGCGCTATAAGAATAATTTTTGGAACATCCAGTCTTTTTGCGGCAAGTTGAAGATATTGCTTCATAAATACAAGATGGTCGTCGGGCTTTTGAATTACTAGCTGAGTGGCGATTTCCTGTACATGTTTTTCATTTTAAAAAGATTCAAAACTCTTTTTTACCAAATCATCGTGAAAGTATTTGTGGAACATAGGTTATTTACGTAAAATAATTCGTATATGCGATGTTTCTCTAAATATGTTACAAATTGAGCGTTCATAGAATGAACCATTTTTTCTGTTTCTTGCAATCCCGCCATCGTATACCTATATTAAGATTTTACACTTAGAAAATGTGTTTTTATTTTATTATTATACCTCATTTGAATGTTTCCCACATATTTTAATACAATTAATGTACTCACTTCAATTGTTTCATCTCTCAAAATATGCTTATGAAATGTATCGTATTGGACTTTATGTATTTAGAAAACAATAAAATACCTATGATACGGAAACCGATCCTTTTCTTTCTCTACATTTTTAATGTTTAATGTTATCTTCATCATTGATTTCTGCACACTTTCTTTACGAATGACATGCCTATAAATATAAATTACCGCAATATGTTAAAATGTGCGGAAAGTTGGATGGCGCCACATGTTTTTATGACTTTTCCTGCAACTGGCATTAAAGAGAGAGTGTGGAAAAGTAAGGTTAGATAACCTTAGGAGATACACGTTTCAGTATGTCAACCGAAAAGAAGGTATCAGATGTCACGCAGAAAATATCTGAAATGGACATGGAGGAGACGGGGAAGAAACTGACACATAAAGAAAAGAAAAAATTGAAAAAACAGCAGGAATATGAGAAAACGATGGAAATGTTAACGAAAACCGGTGGTCAGGGTCACAGTGAACTCGAGAGCAATTTCACATTATCTCAGACTCAAACTCAACAGCGCACTAATCAACAATTAGAACATGCAGTTGACATAAAAGTGGAAAATTTTAGTATAGCAGCTAAAGGAAAGGAACTTTTCACTAATGCCAGCTTATTAATTGCACAGGGTAGACGTTACGGTTTAGTAGGACCAAATGGGTATGCAGTTTTGGAGCTTTTGATGAATTAAATATAATTTCATTATCTTACAATTCTTATTTATCTTTCAGCCATGGCAAAACTACCTTGTTGCGTCATATTGCAAACAGAGCATTTGCTATTCCACCTAATATTGATGTTTTATATTGTGAACAAGAAGTTATTGCTGATGATACTCCAGCTGTGGAAGTAGTACTCAATGCAGATGTAAAGTGTAAAGAATTACAGGCAGAGTGCAAAAAATTAGAAGAATTAATAGAACAAGGAGATACTTCTGTTCAAAGTAGATTACAAGAGGTACTTTATTGTCTTATTTCATTAAGTTTAAATTTATCCTGTAGTGTTTTGTAATACTGTGTATCTTATAGGTTTATGAGGAATTGAAAATTATTGGAGCAGATTCTGCAGAGCCACGTGCCAGAAGAATTCTTGCTGGTTTAGGTTTTAGTAAAGCCATGCAAGATCGTGCGACGAAAAATTTTTCTGGTGGTTGGCGTATGCGTGTTTCTCTCGCTAGAGCTTTATTCTTAGAACCCACATTGTTATTACTTGATGAACCAACGAATCATCTGGATTTAAATGCTGTTATTTGGTTGGATAATTATCTTCAGGCTTGGAAGAAAACATTACTGATTGTTTCCCATGACCAAAGTTTTTTGGATAATGTGTGTACAGACATCATTCATTTAGATCAGCAAAAATTATTTTATTACAAAGGAAACTATAGTATGTTTAAGAAGATGTATGTACAAAAGAAGAAAGAAATGATTAAAGCATACGAAAAGCAAGAGAAACGGATCAAGGATCTTAAAGCTTCTGGGCAAAGTAAAAAACAAGCTGAGAAGAAACAGAAAGAGGCTTTAACTAGGAAACAAGAAAAGAATAGAACGAAAATGCAAAAGCAAGAAGACGATACAGCTCCTACGGAATTATTACAGAAACCTAGAGACTATATAGTGAAATTTAGTTTTCCGGATCCACCGCCTTTACAACCGCCGATTCTTGGTCTTCATAGTACGTCACAGTTTAATATACCGTGCATTATTTCATATAAATAACTGGATTTAAAAATTAATATGTTGTTTCAGATGTGACGTTTTCGTATGAAGGACAAAAACCTTTATTTATTGAGGTGGATTTTGGAATGGACTTGAATTCTAGGATAGCTATAGTAGGACCCAATGGTGTTGGGAAATCCACGTTTTTAAAATTATTAACTGGTGACTTACAACCACTTAAAGGAGAATTGTCAAGAAACCATCGATTGGTACGTAGAAATTGAAGTTTACGTTTTCGGGTACTTAACTAATTGGTATACTAAATTGCATTCTATAATTTTCAGAGGATAGGCAAATTCGACCAGCATTCTGGTGAACATTTAACTGCCGAAGAAACACCGTCGGAATATTTGATGCGATTGTTCAATCTTCCTTACGAAAAAGCTAGGAAACAATTAGGAACATTTGGACTTAGTTCTCACGCCCACACGATTAAAATGAAGGATTTGTCCGGTGGCCAAAAAGCGCGAGTCGCTTTGGCAGAATTGTGTTTAAATGCACCCGATGTTGTAATTTTGGACGAACCGACGAACAATTTAGATATCGAATCCATAGATGCTCTAGCTGATGCCATCAATGATTATAAAGGAGGAGTTATCATTGTTTCTCACGACGAGCGTCTGATCAGAGATACAGAATGTTGTTTGTATGTAATTGAAAATCAACAAATTAACGAGATCGATGGAGATTTCGATGACTATAGGAAAGAACTGTTGGAAAGCTTGGGAGAAGTTATTAATAATCCAAGTATAGCTGCAAATGCTGCTGTTCTACAATGATAATATTGGCTCTATAGGATAGAAATTTTCTCAGTGGCCTGCAAACATTCTTTCAGACTCAAAAACTCGTACATAGCATTAAATTTCCGTACCTATCGATTGATTTTCCTTATGAAGATTTTAGTATCAACTTTACATTGTGAATACGCATTGGGTGCTTTGAGTGCAAAATATTATTTATATTTTAAGATAGTCAAAGTTTATATAAAATTTGTCTAATAGGACTATTGAATACAATGAGTATTCATTACATCTATGAAAAATTGAATGCTTCTAATCAGAGTATTTTAATTTTTTAATTGTACATGCTGGCAATTGTAATTCTGTATAATAAGTAAAATTATTACTCAAGCCTCTGAAGAAATATTTATATATACAACTGTACTCTTTTGTATTATAAATATTTGCTTCATGTTAAAACATAAGAAAAAAGAAAATAAAATTGATTTACAGATTGATCTTTAATTCTTGTGTACATATGTATGTATGCGGATGAAACTTTTATCAAAATGAAAGTAACGTTCCATCGAAAAAACTATCTTATCGTAAGCTACTCTAGTGATTTCCAACAAATTGAAAGAAAAGTTGGTTCTACTGAAATGCGTATAACCGGCGGCGCAATGTTCGCTGCCAAAAGGGGCAGACGAGTGATGTGAAAATTGTCAAATATTTTGTGCGAGGTGGTGTCCCGCAGCGAACTTGATAGTGTTCTAAAAAGTCGTCGAAATGTCTAGTACCTTGGAGAATAAGATTTTAAATTTGCAAGAACGTCTTAGAGCGGAAAATGAATCAAGGGATAGAGACAGACATAACAGCGAGGTTGGATCAGGAACGGGCCTTCAATCGTCATCCTCAGTACCTGTCTCGAGTCCTGCTTCACGACGTAAGTTCAATTTAAATACTATTTGTGAACGTAATTACATTCTTTTCTGACTTATTTTTGAAAAGTCTCTAATATAACTTTCTATCTACCACTTGTTGTACAGGTTATGTTGATCATCACAATTTATTCTGTTGACTCTATATAGGATACATTTTTGGTCTCCTTATTTAACGCGTAGTTTATTTTATTGTAGCTGTACCCCAACTAGTATTTCCAAACGGCAGTATTTTTTATTTTGATGAACAGATCAAATTTTAATATAAATAGAAATATGTTTAAACTATTTGCATAAACAAAAACAATGTATTTTTTTTGCTCAATAAAGAAAATGCCCCTTTCAGTTGATAAAAATAAATACTTCCTTTTGTTCCTTAAGTGATTCTGAGTTATTTTTCATTTTTAATACTGTTATTTTTTGTTGATAGTTAAAATACATTTTGTGTTCCTAATGATAGCTTAAAATTATTTTAATGCTGTAAAAAATATGTTATTTTTTTCTTTAGTTTTTTAAGTCCATATACACATGAGAATGATGCTTGATTTTTTGAATGCAGCTCCAATTCCAACTTTAAAAGTCTCACAGATACCTCCAAAGAAACAAGATAGTGAATTTGAGTCAAAATTACAAGAAATCATGAAGATGAATGGTATTTTAAATATTAATGGGCAAAGGTATCAAACTGAAATGAAAGATTTAGAGCATCTAGGTGAATTAGGAAATGGTACCTGTGGACATGTTGTTAAAATGAGGCACAAACCTAGTGGTGTACTCATTGCTGTGAAACAAATGAGACGTTCTGGTAATGCAGAAGAAAATAAAAGGATAATTATGGATCTTGATGTTGTGTTAAAATCACATGATTGTCCATATATTGTGCAATGTTTGGGATGTTTCATCACTGAATCTGATGTATGGATTTGTATGGAATTAATGGCAACTTGTTTAGATAAATTATTAAAAAGAACCAGACAAGCAATGCCAGAAGAGTTTTTAGGAAAAGTCACAGTAGCAGTAAGTGATATTAAAAATGTCTAACTTATTTCAATAGCATTGAGAATATTAATAAAAAGAATATATACTTCCATAGACAGTAAAAGCATTGTCATATTTGAAAGAAAAACATGGTGTTATTCATAGAGATGTGAAACCTAGTAATATTCTTCTTGATGAAAGGGGAGGAGTTAAATTATGTGATTTTGGTATATCTGGCAGATTAGTTGACAGTAAAGCAAAAACTAGAAGTGCAGGATGTGCTGCTTATATGGCTGTAAGTATGAAAATTTGCATCTTTTCTCATAGTAATAGTCTGAACTGTTTAATGAAATATTATTATGTATTTTTTTAAGCCTGAAAGAATTGATCCTCCAGATCCAACTAAACCAGACTATGATATAAGAGCTGATGTATGGAGCTTGGGTATTACTTTAGTAGAATTAGCTACAGGAGTATTCCCTTACCGAGATTGCAAGACTGATTTTGAGGTAAATTATGTTAATTAGTATTATATAAATAGGAATTCAGGAACATGTTTTCAAATAGCTGTTATATCTACTTAAATTTATAGGTATTGAGCAGAGTAGTACAAGATGATCCTCCTTCCCTTCCATCAGATGCACTTTTTTCAAAGGAATTCAGAAGTTTTGTGAGTTGTTGCCTTACAAAAAATTATAAGCAACGTCCAAAATATCATAAACTCATGGAACATGCTTTTATTCGAAAATACGATGTATCTCAAGATGAAGAAACAAATTCTTCAGTTCTAAATTCTGGCTGCCAATGGTTTGGCAGGGTAATGCGACAATTAGAACCAAGGTAAACTGTTAATAAGTATACTTGCTGTTAGCATTAAAATGTAGTTTTCAGGCATTACATAGGACATTTTTGGATTAAAAAAATACACGAGACATCACGAAATATAGTAGACATGTGTTGTTAGAAAAGATCATTCTAGAAATTGAATAGAGTTTTAAATATGGCATGAAATTCCCAACTAATATCATAATGATTTGGTTTGGTTTGAAAGTAACCGGGTATTTTTTTTATATTTTTTTTTTTTTTTTTTTTATACATATTAGTCTTAAAAATGTTAACACACTTCAAACATGGCTAACGGGTAGGTATTAAAACAGCTCGAAAAATATGATGCCAAGTTTCAAAGTAAGGCTTTTATTGGATACTAGTTTTTATATATTTATCTTTTATTCATTGCCAAACGACATTTACAAACCTATCCATACATTTCGATTAAAAGTTTGCGTGCGTGTTAAATTGTGTTGCAGCGTTGAGCTTGAGGGAGGCAGCGCAGCATAGCATCCCCTCTCCCTCGCTCCTGCCCCCTTTTCCATTTTCCCCCAAAATTTACCCATAAATTCCAAAAAACTTAAAAAAAATACACCTCACAAATATCCAAAAAACTGCCCGATTTTCATTTCGAGTTGTTTGGTTTGTGCACGCGCCTGTTACACACCCCACCCTTCAACCCCCACTCATGGTAAGCATTGTTTTTATTTATTTGAATATTCATTTATTTGTTTTTATTATTATATAGCGATTTGCCAGTGGCACAAATAGTTTTCCCTGTGCACACTCCATTCATCAAAAAAATAATTCAGTTATATTTGTTCTTTTATTTCTTTTTTTAAACATTAGATAATGCACATTGTACGTTTTGGTTGTTATTTAGCATGGAATATTTTACTTTTTTCTAGTTTCGAACACGAATATTCTTTATTACCTTAGAAATATTCCTCTATCCTCATCTGTGTTGCATGAGACTATAAATTAACGCTCTAACTTCTATTAACTTTTTAGCGATTCTGATTCTTACAGAAACATCATTCTTACAGTTGTCTTAGGAGACAGTCGCAATCAGAAATGAACCAAGCCATTATTTAGAAATAAATATCTTTTAAGTGAAATTTGAAACATGCATAGTTATAGTTTAATTCTATGGTGATTCAGTTTCAGATTGCCAGGGTGGCAACAGAGAGTTACGGGTCATGTGTCTTTAAAACAAACAGCTCATCTCAGGGCTCAATCCGAAGTACCAGCTTTCCTACGAAGCAATGTCACCAAAGACTCGCAGAACTCCAGTTTTTTGCCATTTCATCAACGATCAAATAGTGAGAATGGTGCGAACTATGTATCATATAGTCCGTACGCGCTTAGACGAAAGGAAATTTCCAGGCCGTTTTCTCCTCCTTCGTCCAACGACGTGGACGCATCGGAAACGAATTTTCAACAATCGTATTCACCGTATAGACAACATGTCGATCAAAACAGGGATTATTCTTCGAATCATTGTTCTACTAATGGACAAGGTAGACAAGAAGGAAGACCGTTCTCTCCTTATCGACAAGATAGCACCGCGATAGACACCGGGAATAGGCTCTATTCACCGTATCACGGACGCTTTACCGAAGATCGTGACTCGAGTAAAGAACGATGGCAAAGTGTCTCTAGATCGTTAAGTCCGTTTGCTCGTGATTATTCACCTTGGAGGAGAGAAAATGTCGATCCTCCAAATGTAATACAACCAACCGAAAGTGGTCGTTATTCACCGTTTCTTCAACAACGACTAGGACATATTCCAGCTGTGCCTCAAACTCATCCGCAATCACATGATATTTATGGTAGTCCTATGATTAGTCGTAAAAGGTAAATTTCGATGGAAAATTTCTACGAGACAACATCATGTATACACTGACTATTTTAATGTTTAAAATTTCAGGTTTCCTTCTGAACCTCCTCCACAAGGATCTCATGGTTCTACCAGCCCTGAATTATTAATCTCTCGTTTTGCTCATCAGTTGAAGCAAGATCCTCCATCTGCTACACCACCAGTTCAGGGTGGATCAAAGGAATCTGCTAAGAAACGTTTTGCTTCTTACGTTCGTCTCAGGCTCGGAAGTGAACGCGCTCCTTCGCCGGAGCCACCGCCGAGATTGAGCCGTGGTGAATCCCCTCTTGCCCTTAGAAGGAATTTAGTAGATCAAGCGTCTCCCTCTTTTGCAAGAAGGTAGTACAACCGTCGATTTTTTCTGAGTACTCGTAAAATAAGAGTAATCTCTAAATTTGATGATTTTTTTTGATCCTCAAGGTATGTTTCATCTTCTCCACCTCAACCTCCTCCTAGGAGATTGTCAGAAAGCAACTCTGTGCCTGGTAGTCCTCAACATGTACGAGCTCGACTACGTTACACCCCTGAACCTCAGAGGAGACCTCCGCCACCATAACCCACCGTTACGATTAAACCTTATTCCTTGTTGGTGCCATATGCGATAAAAGTAACTGAATTAATCACATGTACCATGTAGAAATGGTGTTATAATCAACAATGGTTGTGCACACAAGTGATCGGGGTGCACCAGTGTACTTGAAAAACAGTTTGAAACCAAAAAATGAAAAAAGAAAAAAATAGCTGTTTGTAATACTCGGTGACATCCGTGAGTTCTCTTAATGTGTACGTATTTTTCAAACAAAGACTCGGATATACGTACAATGTACAATACGATTACCAAACATTGAACATTGTTTTTGCAAGCACGGAACAAAAATGTTAGATATTCTAGATTCGAGAGGACGGTCTTTGGGATTGATCATCGCACGATTTTCGTGGCTGTAATGACGTACCGCGTTGAACTACTTTGTCAATAAACTCTCTTATCGACGTGTATTTATATAGGATGCAATCAACGGATGCAATACGATGCTCAACTTTTTATATTGCTTGTAAAGATATAAATAAATGTAGTATGTTCGACGTTTTTTCTAAAAAAAAAAAAAATAAATGAAAAGAAAGGGAAAGAAAAGAAAAGAAAAACAAGAAGAAAAAAGGGGGAAAAAATCAAAAAAGAAAAGAAAATCGTTATTAGGAGACGCGGCATCGTACTGAACGCGTAAACCGTTCCTATCATTCTTCGTTTACGCTTCTTTTTTTAATTGAGAGACAATTAGCGAGAATTGTAAACGAAACTCGCGTAGGAGTTCTCTCTTCCTCGGGCGGCCTTGCAGTGTATCTCTGCAACACGACTTAGTAAAGGCGAACATTTTTCACGTTTCATTATTGTTTGTAATATATAATACCAAACGCATTACGGCGATCACGATGAGGATCGATCGAGTGAAAAAACCAAATCGTAAGAACTATTAAAACGACGTCTCCATAAGGAAAGCACAATATTCACGTCTCCTAGATTTTACGAGTTTCAACAAAATGTATATTATTTAAAATAAGAGGCGTGTTTGGGCTAGAACGTTGTAATTATTATTTTTAATTAACATTTATTCATTAACTTTGTTCAATCTACACTCGTAATCACCTTTTGTCACTTATTTGACAAAAGGATCTGTTGCAATGTAAATAAACTTATATTTATACGATCTTGTTCCCTTACTTTCTTTTCTTTATTCATCTTCCCATTGTTAAATCTGAAAATTTTGAAATCTTTTATCTTGTGTCAATATCGCTACTTATTACCTACAACTTATTTTTATCATATGCTGCCACGTAATGCTAAGCAATTTCTTTTTGTCGAGCGCTCATGCGCGCTACTATTATTGTATCGTAATGGTTTCGTTTTCGTAGCAAGAATTCCATTTCTTTTACGTGCCGATTAATAAAATTATACGAAACTAAGTTGCTGTAGCAAATTTAATTGATCCTATATAAATGTTTTCCTATATTATTCGATATAAATACAAACACTTATTTGTATTCAATAATAAAATAAGGTCATTTGTACTTTGGTCTTATTTTTTTACCACGTGAATGACATACTATATGAAAATGAGAACGTCGAGTATCATTCGTAATTTATAAATTGATCGTTTAAATGATATAATATAAATAGGAAATTGATTGTCGATCGTTCGTAAATATTTAATTGTAAAAAAAACGAATTTTCGAAGCAAATTAAATTACTATAAAACAATCATTTGATTTAACTGGGAGCAATGAATTACAGAAGAATTCATTATCTTTTTTGCTTTCAATGTATAGGTGCATAGACTTACAATCATGCAATATAGATATTCATAGTGTTCGTTCCTTGTATAATTTATACGTACTAGAGTATTTTTAAAGAAATATAATAACTCAAAGATATCGAATGATTTCCCAAAATTGAGAGGAAGTAAATAATTTGACACGGGAAGGGCTTAGGCGAGGATCATTTTAAAAATAAATTCATCGCTCGAATCGGCCCGTCCCTGAGCAATCAATATGGCCTCCAGGTCTACGCGGGGCACACCAGCGTAGTGTAGATATTTCTCTGAAAATCTTTGGAACAAATGGTTTCTGTGATAATAGAATTAGTCAACCTGTTGGAAAGTGTATGGAAAGATATTTTCATGGTGTTTGTTTGAATACCAGTGATAGTATTCAGTCAGAACGAAAATTAGAAGGCGTTCCATTGCTGTTTCAGCTACTTGTACTTTGCGGAAGACATCGTCGACGTTGGAGTACTGTCTGATAGTTGACGGGCGTATAGTAATAGCTCAATCGACTGTCAAATTTTACAATGAGCTGACTTTATAAGGGTAAAGATTTGTAGTTTCCAGTTAAAATTTGATAATATGTCGGAGAATAAGAGTAAGGAAACTGCCACGATGGAGGGTTGTCAAGAAGGGGGCGAAGAGGAAGATATGGCTGCCGAGAGGGTCGAAGATAAGGTCAGCATCCAGCAAATTCTCGAGGGTATGACAAATGAATTTAACAAAAGTATAAGTCCCGTCAAAAACGCAGAAATTAATCGATCAGAAAAATCGGATCACGAGGAAAACGAAAAACCGGCCGCGATTCTTGATGCACCATCAGCAGTCGAAAAAGAATCCAATGGAGAGAAAAACGAAGAAATTACTCCCATAAAACAAAATTCTGTCGAATCGACACCACCGGATGAAAATTCAAAAGATGATGAAAATACTGGAAAACAGGAAATTTTGAAAAAAGATAATGGTATTCCACGCATTGTCCTTACGTTTAGGACAATCGACGAAAATACAGATCATGGTAAAAAAACGAAGATATCAAGTTGTTCCTCCAACCTTACTTTAGTTCCTGATGAACTTGCAAATTGTGATCAGATTGGTGGTGTTTCTGTCAAGATCGAGAATTCAGATGAGAATTCTGACACTGTTGAAAAATCAGATTCAGAAGAAGGTAGAACAGAAGAGCCAGCCAAAGATTTTGAGAGCAAAGAACCAGAGAAAAAATCAGAGGAAACAGAAACACCAAAGGAAAATATGGAAGTACCAACAGAGGAAAAATCCACCACCTCCGATGAAAAAGCTAAGACTGAGGAAGTAAATGCTTCAACAGAACCTACTGAGCAAAGTGAACAAGCAGATAGCACACCTCCAGTTACTAGGAAAAGGAGAATAGGACGACCTAGATTAAGGGCACTTAGGTTTTTTTATTTTCTTTCATCTCAAATACATAAAATTACTATGCATGTTATTTGTAAACATTCTATAACATTTTTAGCGACCACACAGAAGAACCTCCAGGTCCTAAACGTTCAGCTAGAAGACTTTGTAAAGAAACATTGAAGAGTACTGTGTTAGAGAGTGCAATGGCAAGGAAGGAAAAGTCTAATTATACAGAAGAAAATCTAGGGTTTAAAAAGCAGAGGAAATACAATAAACCAGGAAGACCTAAAAAGGTGATGCAAGGGAAAGATCATAATAAACAGTTGCAAGCTAAGCCTCCTGACATACGTCAGGAAGCAGAAGCATCAATTTCTGATGGGAATATTAGTCTCTCTGAGGTAAACTCAACATTAGAATGTTCTAGAAATTCTTCCATATCAGAAAGTAGTGCAAATGATACAATCCTGGATGAATCTCAAAATTTTTCATCTGACTTTGATGGTATGCCAAAATTGTCTCCTATGATAAAAAGTTCAGAATCACAAACAAAATTGTGTAATTCAATTGGCAGTCCAACAAATGATGATATACCTTTAGCAGACATAGAAAAGCCATTTCTAAAGCCTGCTACTGGTAGACCTAAGAGAGAAAGAGGTCGTCCTCGAGGAAGTCAAGCTGCCAGGAAAATAGCGAAAGCTGATTCGTTCGAAGGTATAAAAAAATACATATAAAATTAGTATAAAAAAGAACATGGTACTATAGAAATATTTTGTTTCCAGATGGATCTGTATCAATAGCAGAAACAGGCAAACATAATGATTATCCTGAAGGTAATATTTCATACGCGCACTGTACACGTACTTCCTGCAGGGAATATTTACATTAACGTGTATTTAATTTTCTAGAAGGTACTGTCCCCGCTAAGAGGACAAGGAGAAGCATGGCTCCAAGCCCAAGTCCTGCAGAAGGGCAAGCTTCAAAACCAGAGTCAACAGCAATTATGAGTGAAGTTAGTATATTTTATATATAAATTGGCTATTCTCATACATCGTTCATATTATATTTAATATTGATCGTGTATTTTAGACATATGGTCAGTCAATGTTATGTTTATGTCAAGTGAGATCTCAGCTGTATGTAACGATAACTGGTTCTGGGGCACCACTGTATTGTACCGCAATAGATTCTATCGACAATAGATTAGTAGGATGTTGTAACGAAGTTGATAGTAACGATGTAGCAATGAGGAGACCTAGTACACGTGTTCCTTTTATCATTTTGTGTCGAATGCATAAGGAAAGACTACTAAGACATAATTGTTGCCCTTCTTGTGGACTCTTTTGTTCGCAAGGAAGATTTGTACAATGTATTAATGGCCATCAGTATCATCGCGAATGCGAGATATATCCGAACAAAAAAGGAGTATGTCCACATTGTGGAAACGAGAGTACAGCATACGATGTAATGGTCACTATGAGTGGCTTAAGAAAACCTGTGTTCATTCCGACTCGAAAGAAATTTTCAAAACTGCCTTCTGCGAAAATGAGTTTGCCAGGGAAAGGTGATAATACGAAGTTAGCAGAACGACCCCCTAGTCCTTTAATTCAACCAGATATTATTAAAATACCTGAACCGTCTGTTAACACTGAGAGACCAGAACGTTATACAATCATGAGTCTTTACACATCTGTAAAGAATGGGGATTTAGAAAAATTGGTCAATGTTTTAGGTGTGTTACCATGCTACCTTCACTTCCGTAAATTTTATTAAAAATAATATATTATTCATAAATCATCCTAATTTTTTAGCATGTGGATACAATGCAAACCATACATTCCGAGATTACGCACATCGAACTGGCCTTCATATAGCTGCAGATAAAGGTCACTTATCTTGTGTGCACGTGTTAGTACAAGCCGGTGCTCAATTAGACGTGATGGATAGAAATCAACTAACACCGTTAATGTTAGCCGCTAGCAAAGGTAAAGCCGACGTGGTGAAATATTTAATAAGAATAGGAGCCGATGTTACGTTAAAAGGAGAAGATGGTATGACTGCTTTGCACATGGCTGCTAAATCTGGTCATTTAGATGTTTGTCGAATAATTTTGACGGAATGTAAAGCGCCAAGAACATTAGTAGGTAATTAAAATTATATTCATCATTTGATTATTGCCTTAAATTTGATTTAACACCATGTGCAAAAGTAATCGTTTATGCCTTATTAGATTCAGTGGACGACGGTGGATGGACAAGTTTAATTTGGGCCTGTGAATTTTGTCATGCCGAAGTAGCACGATTTTTATTAGATAAAAAGTGTGACCCTTTGATACGAGATGCGGAACAAAACATAGCGTTGCATTGGAGTGCTTTTAGCGGAAGTTCAGAGATTACAGAAATGTTACTCAACGAGGGTTGTGATGTGAATGCTGTTAACGTTCATGGCGATACGCCTCTGTAAGTTTTTTATTTACTACTCTTATCGTATAAGCGATATTTTCTTTATCATATCTAATATGTTGCAGACACATAGCTGCTAGACAAGATCAGTATGCAGTTAGTATTTTGTTATTAGCTCGTGGTGCTAAGATAGGTGAAGTTAATGCAGCAGGAGAAACAGCAGTAAACTGTTGTACAAACGATGGCGATACTATGTCTGCTTTAAGATTGAATGCGAAAGTTAATGAACTTTCTGAACATATGTGGGAGAAAACAGTAAAAATTTTAACTAAGTGATTATCAAATTTGATGTATCTTTCTTTCTAGTCGAATAATTTCTGTGAAAATACATTTAATGATTTACAGTGACATTTCACGTGGCAAGGAAACGAATCCGATTCAATGCGTTAACGGATACGATTCAGAAGACAAGCCAACAGATTTCCTCTACGTGACTGAAAATTGTTTCACCAGTAATATACATGTTGATCGCACGATAACATCCCTACAGTCTTGTCGATGCGAAGACAACTGTAGTTCAGAAAAATGTTTGTGTGGAAATATAAGTTTGCGATGTTGGTACGATGAAGAAGGAAAACTAATACCGGAATTTAATTATACGGGTATGCTGATCACGTGTACTAAATATTCTATATACATGCAGTGAGAGGCAAAAGTGAATAGACCCTGTTCAAAATAGAATACCTCGGTTAAAATTGGACTAAATAACTTGAGGTTTTTTCAGAAGTTATAAAAATTAATTCACTAAAATATGTATTTTCATCGTTTTAGAAAATTAATGAATTAATTTTTCTAGCTTCTGAAAAAACCTCAAGTTATTTAGTCCAATTTTAACCGAGGTATTCTATTTTGAACAGTGTCTACTCACTTTTGCCTCTCACTGTATATGTATACACATATGAAGGGTGCATAACAAATATATAAGTTTTTTGTTTCTCTATTCAGATCCTCCAATGTTATTTGAGTGTAATCCAGCGTGTGACTGTAATCGTATAACGTGCAATAATCGTGTTGTACAGCATGGTTTAACCCAAAGGTTTCAATTGTTCAGAACGAAAGGTAAAGGTTGGGGCCTTAGAACGTTACGACACATTCCTAAAGGTTCCTATGTATGCGAATACGTTGGTGAAATCATTTCTGATTCTGAAGCTGATCATCGAGAAGACGATTCCTATCTATTCGATTTAGATAACAGAGTGAGTATTGAATATTCAATAGATTCATGTACGTTCGTTTACCACTGTGTCATTAATCATTTTTTTTTCTGTGCATACAGGATGGAGAAACATATTGCATCGATGCGAGACGTTATGGAAATATTGCTCGCTTTATAAATCATTCATGCGCGCCTAATCTCTTGCCAGTGCGAGTATTTGTCGAGCATCAGGATTTACACTTTCCTAGGATAGCATTTTTTGCCAACCGCGACATCGAGGCAGACGAAGAGCTCGGGTATGTTAAAAAAAACCAAAGAAAACGATTGACATATGAAAATTATAGCACATGTACATGTTAGTAAATGGCATTTCATGCAACCTTTTTTGGTTAATAAACCATTTTCACCTTTGGTTTTGGTTGGCTAATCGTTCATTCGTCGCTGATATAATTTCAGTTTCTATGCCTTATTCTTTTTTCAATATTCTGCTTTGCTCTCTTTCAACACATGTCAGCTTTAATATTGTTTTCGCATCTTAAAATAGACGAACTGACTTTATCGAGTACGTGATATTTATTACCTTATTTTCCTTTTCTCTCGCTAATTTTGGAGATGGTAAGTTTGTTGGAATTCGTATTTAGTATCACGGAGGAGGAATGTGTAATATATACATATGAACGGGTTTAAAGGTCTTTCAAGGAATGTACATATTTCACGTTGTTATTTTTGAACATGGATTTTTTTTTCATTAATATCATACAATTTATCACCGAAGACCAATACGGAATTGTTTGCCTTCAGCTTCGATTATGGAGAGAAATTCTGGATTATAAAATGCAAGTCGTTCACGTGTACCTGTGGAGCCGAAAACTGTCGATATTCTGAGAAGACTATACAAGTTACTTTGGACAACTATCGCAGAAAAATGCAGCAAGAAGAAATGCTGGCAGCTCAATCATCGTAATCCTAACTCAATTTAGCTAATTTCTATTGTCAACTGTCTAAGCTGTTTTATTTGACGCACTTCCTTCTTACTACTTGGAGTGTTAACGGAGAATCTCTAACGACTTTTTAATTCATTTGGATTGATCTTTGTAAGTGGATCGTGAAATTAAAGAAGAATTACAAGTACAAATGGTGGTGGGATTTTAACGTGTCGGATGGACAATTAAAGAACGAAAAACGAATTGCCTGTTCGAGTTAAGAAGGAACTACGCTTTTCCTATTCCAGTTCGTCAAATTCGAACACATGTCCATATTAATTTACTAATAAATTTTTTTAATGTATTTTCCTATTTTCGCCGATTCTCTTGTAAAGCAAGCAAATGATCTTTACGAGATGTGCCACTTGATTTTTCTTGAAATAATGATACGCATAATATATATATAAATATATATAATTGTTATAGAGTATTCGTACGAAATGTACGGACTGTAAAAACAAATTTGTGCTGTTTTGTAATCGTTATAGTTTTGTGAACGAAGCGTGTGGATAGATCAAGGTAAATTAATTGTATATTTACGTCGTGAATGAAGTATGCATGAAACACGTAACAAATTTGTTATTATAATTGAAGTTACGAGTTTGACATATGCCTAAATAATTTCGGGGAATGATTGTTTACAAATGTTCGTTTCATTACGAACACTTTAGAACGTAAGAATACACCGTTTTGTACAAACTACTGATTTTTTGTATAATAAAGAATGTAGTTCTTTTTAACATAGTTTTTGTCATTTCCAGTGTATTCAATTTCAAGACGCGTGCACGATGTGATCTTCGCTTTCCATCGTACAGATCGAACTCTTGTTCGATATAAAGCTGATAAAAGTATGTACCTCTTTCAAACGAGCCAGAAGATGGCGTTAAATGGTTCGTTTTAACAAAACAAAACCGCGAAAACGAATGTTTTATGCATGTAACTGCATATTTCTATTTTATCGACGAGCTATTTCTCTTTGCAGCTGACGGTTACGCTTAAAAGAACTACATGCATTCTGACCGTTCCACTATGAGGGCGTTCATAATATGCGCGATAATTCAAATTGTTCGAAGAAATATTAAAAACATACCTTTTCCGATGAACCATGCATTGAATTCGTTGCCATCGTGCCAGGATTGACCTTAATTCTTCACTGCACAAACAGCTTTTATGAAAAAGTATTATCCACTTTGAAAAAGTACCACCATTTTGAACACTGCACTTTCACGTAATACTTGAACCGGAACCGGAACCAGAACCGGAAGTTCTTCGTCCACCATGTTTCTCACCTACGTCCCGCCAAAAAAATACGTTCGCTAGTACTTTACTCGACGATAAATAATTGACAACTTGATGTATATTTCACGAATCGGAGGAATTAACTGCGTCTTACTTTTGCTCTATAGGTACAACAGCAACGCGGTTAGACGTACGACTGGCGAAATGAAATACTTACGAAAGCCGTGTGCTGATTACACGTGATTGGCGGAGGAGGCGGAACGAAGCTCGACGCTGATTGGTCGTTGCGCGGACCGCCGCTGGGGAAGACGAAATTCAAGCGAAGAACCGCCAGTTAGTGTAGTGACCGTCGAGCGCGTGCCAGCGTTATGCGTAGCTGCGTAGAATCGTAGTGTGTTTTTTTCATTTAAATCGCGTTGCGCGTTTGTGACAACGTTCAATTACAAGATCCTTTATCCGTTTTCGGTTTTTCTTACGACTCGCCTGATCTACGATCTTATTTTTTAACATTTGTCTCGTATCGAAGCACGGTTAACGATGACACGCCGCGCTGTCATGGTGACACGTTCAGTGACAGTGAATCAGTGGTGGTGAACATCATCGAGCAGCGATTACTATGATGACCAGCTGACGGATAGATTCCTCTTTTGCGTCTCTACGACGTCAACGGGGTTGCCAAAAATACTGGAAGGTAAGTCTAACCTCTTTTTCTATCTTCTTTTTTCGGAACGATTTAATCGTCTGTTAACGGTCGGTAACAATCTTTGCAATGGCGTATGAAAAGTAACACTACGAGAATCAAGTTAAACGCCATTAGATATTTCACAGTACAAAAATACATAGATATCGAAAAAGCATGCGAGAACTGGGATTGTTTAAATAAACTGTATGAACTACTACACGGCGATTACAGATTATATTTGTTCAACGTTTGGAAACGTACCTTTTATGTTATTTTTCTGTACGTACGCGTTCTGAATGCTGGGTTAATTGCATACAACTCGTGACGTTGGAATGACATTTTCCTCTCGAGAAATATATTTTGCTAAAAATAAAAGTTACAATTCTTTGTAAGAGAATAGTTGCATATGTACACTCGTTATAATTATTCCTGTTAATCAAATAACGTATAAATTCCCACTAATCTCGTCTCAGAATAGTGTAAATGTACACTCTGAGAAAAATAATAAAAATGTCGTTTCAATTGAACCCAGAAGAATTTTCTGGCTCAATGTTAGCATTGTTCCCACGCTTATCCGTCGATCGCGTCTTATCGAGCATCTAAATGGATGTAGAAATAAGAAACGGCATGGTGAAAAATTAAGACGGAATTTGTTTGTAATGATCTTTATTTAAGGCCGCGACTCGGTAGAATGACGGGGGGGTTATTTCGATTATCAAGGAGGATCTTCGTGTTAGCGGGCGAACACCTCCGTTCTGCCGGATGTACAAGAGAAATTACGCGTGCATGCTGTACGGTTGGATAGGAGGGTAAAGAAGTAAAGGAGACGGCGAGATCGCAATCAAAGTAGAAAAGCTTTGGCTTTCGTATAATCTTTGTCGTTCCTCTGTATTGACACGCTACACGGTACGTGTACAGAAGAAAAATTACCTTTGTGTTTCGTGACCGTACTGGTTTTACTTCCTATAGATTTGTAAACACGTTTAGTCTGTTATCTTTCCACGAAAGCAGGCTCGACGGTTGTATTCTCTTGTACAGTCCTTGGTAGACGTTATAAACTATTCCATGAATCAGATGTGTTGACAAAACAAGTTTCTCGACTCATCAAATGCTGAGGGAAACAACTTGTCGCGTTTCATTGGAGTGGAAAGGGAAGAAATTCGTTTCCTCTGTTGAAACGACGATACTAGTATCCGACAAACTACGGAAAATATCTTTTACGTTTTCTCTAAGAAGCTTACTCATGAACCTGGAACGTGAAGACGTGGAAAATTCCGAAAAAAAGTATTTGACGAATCTTCAACCCTCCTTTTGTAAACACAGCAGAAATATTATGTTTTCCGAGATCGTCAAAGGAAGTCGAGAGGTAGGAAACATTGAAATAAGACGAAACGACCGTACCAATCCTTTTAATATTCGATTCTCTAAAACGTGAAATTTGTCGGTGTGATATTTTCTCGATAAAAAAAAGCAGCCTCGTCGTGTCCCTTTCGATAAATAACTGTTATAAAACCGTGCAAATATACCACTATGATATGTTTCTATTTCCGAGTACAAATAACGCGACACGAGCAATTTATTTCTAATATTGGAAACAAACATTGCAATTGTGTTCACACTTTAATTAACGGTAGCTTTTTTCCAGGGCCGGCCCTGGGCCTAGGGGCCCCTAAGGTCCAGGTCCCCCATAAGACGATTTTGCGTCTAAGAATGCAAGAAGAGTAATTTTACTTGAATATTAATCGATGTAAATGCAAATCTAAATTAGTTATACAAGCTTCATTATTCAGTACTAAACGGGATTAACCCTTTATGTCATATATGTGAAGGGCCATTTTTCGGAGCTCGCCTAGGACCCCCGAAACCTCAGGGTCGGCCCTGCCTCTTTCTAATAGAAACATTTTGTGTTTTTAAGCTTTTACTCGACTTATGAAAGACAGTGTCTGAATTTACCTAACTGAAAGAAAATATAGAATGAACACTTTAACGAAGGTAGACACTGAAAAGTATAATCAGAGAGACCGGTTAAAAATACGTAGAATTTTTAATGAAATTTTGATAGAGTGAGCTTTAACTAAAAGAAAGCAGGGAACAGACAGTTTGTTCGCGGTACGGTTACAAAAAGCTTTCGTATTTCCATGCAATCATTCTATGCAAACTTTATATCCGCTTCTACAGCCACGAATCTATACAATCACATTGGCACATGTAAGGCTGCTGCTACCAGACATTGTAATCGACTCTTTGATACCAGCTAGTTCCGGGTTTAGAATCAGTGTCATTCAAATTCCTCTTTCCTGGTAAATCTGTAATTTTATTCTATGACATACATCGGTATTTTTGAAAACGTGAAAATCAAGCAATGACGTATCGAAATTATTTAATTATTTCATTGAAATTCAATTGTTCGTTATAGATGAATAGCATACGTTCTTTTATCGCAACAGTTATATTATAATATGATATTCTAAAATTAATTGGCGTATTTATTCATTATGCAATGATTATTCATTGGATAATCCGTTAACATTAAATTATTACAAAGTGACCGGGGAGCTCAAATCCGATCCGTCCAATTTCATCAGTTCACGGCACTCGATCAAAATTTATCTAATATTGCAAAAATGGATAGATGGCAAGTAGCGTTATTTACCGGATAAACTTCAATTATCGTAAAGCGTCAAGGGGATGAAATCGGGAGGGGCTCTGTTTCGCGTAGCTTGTAGTTTAGGCGGAGTCCCTCGGTACGGGGAGTAATTACGCAAAATCTCGCCTGAATCAATCAAAGGGTTTAGGTGTTAATTGGGAATACGAAGATTGAGACATTCGGTTATCCACACTAGTGGAATTAATTCTGGATACTTTTAAATCTTTCGCATTTATTCAAATCATTTATATTTTATATTCTAATCATTGTTTTCTAATTACAACACAGTTTAGATTTTTTTAAATAAAAATTTTAAGACATTTACAAACATTAAGTATTACAATAAAAATATTACGGTATCAATTTAGCATAGCAGAATATACATTTTCTGCATAAATATGATATAAAAAATATTTTTATTCAGTGTCCAGAAATAATTCTACCACTGTACATTTTAATAATTGTATTTAGGGATTGAATTACATCTACGCAATGTATCCTGAAAATTGAAATTATTAGTTGAAATTTAGTTAGTTGGATCATTTGTAATTGGTTGAACAAGAACAGGAGCATGTGTATTGATTTTCAAGCTGATTATAAAGGACAGGAGAGTTTGTCCTCCATTCTAGGACGAGCTTATCGCAGGCGAATACTAATTTCGGTGTTCGGTCGTTTGGAATAGCGATCGGGAGTCGTCAAAAGCATTTCGCAAAGGGTAGGCCATCGGACAAATCCGATGGTTCCTAGATCGAATCGAATTACACGCAATAGAATGGCCAGGCTGTGAACTCTGTTGGTCGTCGCGCCACGTCGAAACGGTCCGCGCCGTTTTGATGCCAGTTCACTCGACAGAGGGTAATTATGAAATGGCTCGGCTTATCTGCGCGCAATTCGATCGCGAATTAATCTTCGCTCTCTGTAGAACATCAAACCTACTTGTATCATTGATTTACCTAGTCGCGTGATAAATTGATTCAAAGGGAAACGATTTTACGTGCGAAGATTTAGGGTTAAAGTGCTGAAACTTTTTGAGGACAAACGGGATAAAGTTGCCTGCACTCGGTCAGATTTTTAAGAGCTTTCCTAGCCAAGAACATGTTAGCTCCTAGAGTAATGTCGACTTTTGCGTGGGTGGCGACTTAATCAAGGAATCAGTGATCTCGATAGTTAACCAGGAAGAATTTTCTAAAACGAAGTCTTCCAGCAATTTTGCTATGTAGGGCGGATTGCCGGCGCCAAGGAGTCGGAACTTTTCCCGAATGCTACAATGCGACCACTGTGGGTTCATGTGACCCAGTAGATTTACGATACGCCGATTGCTATTCGGGGTAAAGCAACGAGACACTGGAAGAGATTTGGGTAACTCATAATTCCTGGAACAGTTTCCGATGATTCAGACGAGTAATCACCTACTTTGTATTAACAGTATTAATGAAACCCTGGGATAGTTAATCATTTTTATCGAAATTTGTAGCTTCAGATTAACACGCTATAAGAGGTATTTTGTGGTCCCTTTGTGTCATCGAATCCTATCAGAGTTCCAATGTTTCCATATCGTCTATTCGATAGGCAGAAACTTAACACAATGTAATACGATATTATGCAAGGGATGAAAAGGAAAGAGAAAGAAAAGGGTTGCAGGGTTGGCAGGTGGCTGGAGAGCACAGGGTCGTACGCCACAGGTCGAAAACACGGAGGAAGAGAGACAGAGGGTTGGGTTAAACGGCAAGAGAAAGAGAGGGTGGCAGGTAGCAGGGATGGTTATATATAGCAGCGTGCCCCGGGCATCGATCGACGGAGCCTGGGAGTTCAGATTCGACACTGTTCGCTCGCACAGCCTCTGAATCTAAGCTCGCGATCCACCGCGTCCTTTTCCTGCTTTTTCCTGCCAGCTGGCTGCCTCCTCTACGCGTTTCATTTTCTTCGAAAGTCGAAACCTCATCCTTCTCCTTGTAATCTCATCCCCCGAGGCCCGAGTTTTCGATGGCCCTCGCTGTTACATTTGTATTCGAACTTGTGTCATTTGTCCTTTTTTTTTCTAATCTGTCGCACAATCAGCTGCGTTAATATTCATCAAAAAAGGAATATGATATTTATGTTGTTATTGCTCGATTTTTGCTTTCCGTGTTGAACTCTGTATAGAGTGATCTGGAAACGATTTTCATGGATTTCCCAGTGTCACTTTCGACCCGTAGAAAAGGAACGGCAATAACGTTGTCGGTGGGATCAGTTCAATCGAGAAAAGTGCAGCGACACGGTGTGCCAGAGGCAATTGGGTTCTCCTGGCCGGATGGCGGGAGTCTGCGACTTGTTGCATTTCCTGGAAAGCATAGCCAGATTGTACGCGACGTTTCCATTGCTGCTTCACCCAGATAATATTGATTTTTTGCATCGATTCGACCACTCTTCTCCACCTACCTGTACACACGTTTTTATGACTGGAAAATCAGTTGAACCATTACGTTCGCTTTATTTCCCTTCGTTCCGATTGTTCCAAATATTGTCTATCATTTGCGTATTTCCATATTCCGAATAATTGCAATTGTGACGTCTTCCTACACACGACCGTTTCCACTATAGGAAAATGGTAACTCAGAGCTCGTTAAAAATGTCGTCAAGGATGAACGCTTACGTCTGTTCACGTTTTTTAAAATGTTTCACAGAAAACGGTTGTTTACGTCGCAAATTTTTTTATAGAATCATCGCGATGACGTTCTTCACCTTTGTACACCGTTACAACCGAAGTTTGTTCTTTCCTTCGAATACGTTTATAAAGAACCTTTTCTCGTTTGATCCGACCTTTTCTGCGAAAATTGACGTGAAAACTGAAAAGTTCGCTGATAGAAGTCTGTCGTACTCGCTCTGGCGTACGTTTTCCAAGACAAAGAGTGCATCGCGCGGTTGCTTTTCTCCCTTGTTCCTTAGCTTGTTCGAGGAGAAAGCTCTCTTCATCCTCTAGTTATAAATTAGTTTTTTATTGAGCGTTTTTAGACGAGCGAGATCCTTTGACAAACGCACCTGGCAATTTCCATGCTTATTGCTTCCTCTGTTATAGAGTTTTATTCGTCTCGTTGCTCGGATATAACGATAGCCGCGAATATTATGAAACTTACTGTTACGACCGTGGTCTGCTTGATTATCCCTCGGAACCATCCTTCGTATCAACAACTACGAAGAACTTGTTCATTAAACATACAGAGAAACCCTCTATTGCATCCCGTTCCCAATTGGGAACTTAAATTTCAAATGTTCTATAGTAAATTAAGTAGACAATACTGAAGACTCTGAGCACGTTGGTTCCAAGCTTATGAATAAAAAGAAATATTATTTATTTCATGACCACACTGATTATTAAGTAGACTAACAGCTATACATATTTTTCCAACTCGTCATAAAAATTCATACAATAAAGGGTTAAATACTGGTAGCATCAAAGCGGTTCATTTAATTAACATAACAATTAACGTATTCAATTATATTCTCGTCCCATTGATCGGGTAGGTTTTGTTTCGATGCCTAGACTAATTTGAGAAGACAAAGTAAAGGCAAGTCGTTTACCTTCGACTTATTTTTGCCCGAGAAATCGCTCGATTTACGGCTCTGCCACGATCACAGCCAACCTCTGTATAAACGCTTTAACGATTCAGTTGATCCCATCGCGCTAACGCGTATCCTAAAACTGACATTTCCTACTCTAATTAAGAAAAATCAATACCCACCTACCTGCTGGGCTCGTTTTGTCCGGGATCGGAGGGATTCCACGGGTCTGAATTCAATATCCGGGCCAAAGGTTTTTCGCGATTGTTTGTTTAATTAATTTACTCTTATCTCACGAAACCGGCTGCCAGTTTATTATCCCTGACAAGGTATCGCGCGGCTCGATTTTCAGGAAAAGCGAGCCATAGTTCACGCTTGGTCGTAGGGTGGTTGAAAGGCCGAAACGAGATGGAAAAAGCGTCTCGTTCGGGGAGCATCGATGGTACCGTCGATAAAGAGATAGTTTTCCTTGTCAAAGCAAATGTAATTAAACAAGCGTTGCGGTGGCGCTTGATGTCGCAACAGTATTTTGACAATTTAATGGAATACCAGCATCCTTGGGCCTATCTATCGAGCCAGGTATTCCCGTCAAAGGTTTCATTACTCGAAGCGTTCCATACGCAAACACTACCTTCGTTCGACTCCATTAGGTCCGACGAATTTAACGTGCCTCCACAAAGCCACCGTCGAGTTTCTGACAGACGTACGTCCACAAGGAGGCTTGCAATTTCAAACCATGCAATGGCCACAGCCTGTCTCCCACACCCTTCACCCTCTCGCGATAGCTGCTCTTTGCCTGTCTTTTTCACTCTACAATAGATCCTTCATAGAATTCCCCTTTGCTTCGACATCGAGGAAGGGCTGAAGGATTACGCGACAATTTTCTTTCGAGCATCACTCGGAGCACCTATCGTCCCTTGGAGTTCACACTGGCGCACCAGGACCTTTAGCTTCAACACTCCATTTCTCGAAGATGAGATCGTAGGAAGTGACTGGTTGCTCCCTTTTGTCGTTAAGATCTTATTGTAGTTGGCGAAAGTTTACTTGGCGTCGGATTAAAAAGAGACTTCCAGCGACGGAGTTAAATTGTACGTAAGGTGTTTGAAGAGTTCTGGCAATTATTTTCTTTCGCGTTTACGCGAAGAGAAAGTAGACAGAAAATGGTGAAATTTATCATTCTTCCAGATATTGAATTATTAGTAGGTTGTTCTAGGAACCTGAAACATAAATTAATGATATTTAAAAGAAGATGGATGCTCTTTCGTTGAGCAGGTGTCTAACAGCGCCGAGATACGATATTAATTACATGTCTTTTGTCGGTTTCTCAGAGCGGATTTCCCGCTCTTTGAGTTAGTTCTCTATTCTGACAGATTATTAATCCTTCAGCAGACTCGCGGCTTTGGTGCACAGATGTGCGTTTCAAATGCCAAGGGTTCTAACAAAATCTGATTTCACGAATAACGCAGGTTTTTCTTAAAATATTTTTTCCGGAAGTTCGATACGATTCGAGCTAGAAGGAAAAGACAGAATCGAGCCTAGCAACAGGTGGAGCCGGTGATTTCGAGCTCATTGCAGACCAACGAGCGCAAACGAGCCAGCGAGTAATCGATAGTAATTATCCACTTGCTCTTGCGCGTAAATATCCTCGCAATCAAGGGTTGCTTCTTCTGCTATTGCTATTGTTCAGATCGCAAAAAGTGTCGACCTCTTCTTTTGAACCACCCTGTGTTCCTTGCTATCCTTTCGCGTTGCATCACTCGCTCATCAGCTTTGACCGTCTCGCGATTGTGTGTAATTTTCCAGTGGTAATGTCGTTACACAAGGAAATCGTCTATTGGCTATGCAACAGGCTTTCTATGGCACGTGTACCGACGTGTGCAATGATCGTTTAATCCTCGATGTACGTATGGTAAAGCCCAGTGACAGGGTTCGTCGAGAGCCACACTACGGATACATATTTAATATCGGAAAGAATCTCTGGGATACACTTTGAAAAAAGAAATGTTCGATATAACAGAGTTTTATTTAATCACACCTCTAAGAGGATAAAGGTGCGATTTTTTTTTATAGCTAAGAAAGTAGTAAAGACCTAAGCGTTATCGAGGTCTTCCTTTCGCGAAATGTCTGATTAATGTCTCGGTCGAATCACTTTTAGTAAGTGGTTCTCCTTTTACGAGAGACACCTTTAACTCATTTTTTATCAAATGATGGGTTCTCTCCGGCACAGCGGGAGGGTATTGGTTCTCTCAGTTATTTGATCGCAGAAGAGAAGACGTCTGTTTTTGGATGAAATAGATTTCTGCCGAGAAATCTTTTGAGAAGTTTGACACAATAGTTGATAAGATTAAAGGGAAAGGTTGATCGACGTGTTTGTAATTAATTGAATTTCATTTCTATGCTACTTTGAACTTTACCTTTCGAGCTTTCAAAGTTTACGAACATTTTGGATCAAGGTTTAAGTTTTGGATTTACGCCTAAGGCGCGGTTAAACCACGTAGGTTTACAAAGTTTGCCTTACATATTTTCTAGGACGTTGTGCAACCAAAATTTCTATCGTTAATCCGTAAAATTTTATCAGAGAGACAAATCGTTGCTAATTGTAGCTCGAGGCAGGAGGCGCTTGTAACGGAGTTACTAATTAGCATTATCTGGCACGAGGCTCGTGTATTATCCCTGTTTAATCAATGATACTCCTTAGCTTCCGTTAAACACTGACCATTATCGCATGGTCCGAGCAGCGATCCTTCGTGGCAATTGAAATCAGCTTTTCATTCATCAGAGATCTGCTTTAATCTTTACGCTATAATTCCAAGAGAAATTATCGATTTACGAGCCGGGGATTAATCTCGAAAGGATGAGCCTCGAATTCCATCTAATCCTGTATAATCTTCATCTTAGTTTTTGTAATCCGAACGCAAGACCCGGAAGATGATTAATTATCTCCGTAATATCACTTACGCAATGGGATGAAAAATTCAATTTTCGAAATTTTTACAATTGACAAGAGTTACGGGTAATTGACGTGGATAGGGGAATTGTACTCGCAAGTATTTCCATTAAGTATACATCGAATTCTTGTTATTGTATAATATAATATAGCCTGGATAAATCTTTTAATCGTTTCGAAAGGAAAGCATCGAAGCTAAAAGATTCCTTTATCGTGAACAATTGCACGCTCTTTGTTATGCAGCACTTTGCTATTGAATATAATTTCCTCTAGAGAGAATGAAACTCGGCCATATAACAAGCGTTATCCGTGCTTGTTCAGCGTAGATAAGGAATCATCGTTCGGATAAGAAAAATCGATACACAGGCAGTCGTTAAATACACCTCGTAACTGGGTCTGACTCGTACCTGGCTTTTACTACTTACTACTGTTTGCTACCGTTCCCTGTTCGCTTCGGCTTCTCTGTAGATGGAAAGAGGCTTAAATTTGTCTTTTCAGTAAGCTTTTCGATGATACAGGATCGAACTCGAATTCTAGCTTAAAATTCGCGAGGTGCAGAGATGCGTTTCCTGTCTTGTTTTTCTGGATGATCCTTTGGTAATTCTGGTCACGTTTCTTCGTTGCAGTCTATAATGAAACGTTTTAGCTGCAATGATTTCACGCCGTGTAACAACAAATTGACCGGAACGTGTTTGTGAATAAATAAAATTTCTACTAAGGCTTTGTATTATTGCCTCGAGTGATTCGTTTCTTTTTTTTCAATAAACCTTTGACAACGATGACAAAGGGAATATCTTACGTGAACTTTCTTCTTAGTTTTGTTACGGCTTTGCACGACGGTGAAAGCCCGAACGAAAATGGCGAAGAAAGTTGGCTCCTTTCAATAAACCAGGAGGAAGATACATGAATCGTTTTCCATATATCGTACGCTTCCAGTGCTTACGTAAACTTGTATCTTGAACTGGAAAAATATTGCATCAGAAGGGGTTGTATCGGGGAACGATTAAATTTTAATTACACTTGAAACTGTTTAGATGTTAATTAGTAGCATACGATGAAATATCTTATTTTCTATATCTACGGTATATAAGATCGATCGAGGAAGAAGGTGGATTGAAGGCATTCAGTTTCCAAGATCATGGAACAGATTTGTACGAGCCGTAACTTCCGTTAATTAAACGAATCGTCCGAACGAGAGATGGGGTTCGTTTCATCGTTATCGACCCTCCTTTCAACGTGGAACCTCGCTGAAATATTCCATCGCATCGAACCAGTCGCACGGAGTAGTCGAACGATAATGAACTGTAATTCAATTTTGATGAACGTACACCGACTGTCTCGTTTCTTCGTGTTACTTGGAGTGTCGCTTTAATTACCCGCACATTTTTAACCCGCGTATTTCGTTACGCGTTAGTCGCCGTCAGAACGTTTTTAATCGACCTCCGGCAACTCCACTTTGGCAAAGTTGAATTACACGCAATTATGGCTGGTGCCTCGTTGCGAAACCGTCAACGCTAAAATTAACGATAACGATAACGATGGAACGAGCATGATGTTCCGTTGGCTAACTTTGTAATTAGTTAAATTTGTGTGACGTGGATGCTCGACTTTTTGGACGACGATGTCGACGTTGACGATTATTTCAAGTTTTGTCGCTGGTAAACTTGCTATCCGATGTTTCTTCCGGTACGAAGTATCGATTGTTTCTCAGCAACCCTCGACACTTGAATTTCGCGTTTGAGGGCCAACAGTGGGTGCATAAAAGTTTTCTTGGAAAATTTCTAATATCATTATTAGAGTGATAATTATCATTCAAGTGTCAGAGTCGTCTCGATACGAGACGGATTTAAGGTTGGGTCTCGAACGACCCAACATCCGGGGTTCGATGGTTAATGAAAGCAGGGAAGGTAGCCTCGAGTAATGATCCCACCTCGTTCAACCGAGTAATATCTTTAATAAAGCTCGGATTCAGCGAGTTTCATTGGCAAGCGGCGCACAACGTTATTTCGACCCAGACGATATCGATCCCGCGATATTCGACGGACTGACTGGAGAGAGCAACGTTGTTGCAAACATACGAGCACGCAGAATTTCACGTCGGTGTGGTTATCGATGCAGCCGAGCAACAGGGTGCCGATACGTTTCTCTCGTTTTCGAGTAGCTACGAAATTTCGGCACCGATCGAACCGACAATTTGTCGATTTCTCTACCAGAATCCTACCCGTGTCGATCCACCCGTTTGTTTCGTTGCACCTCTCGTCACCTTTGATTTCCATAACGTTTGCAAAAGGAAGAACTCGGTTTAACGCTTTTCATTGCTGTTTATTGACTTGTCACGTTTCCTTCTTCGCCTTTCGATTCTTCTGCATTGACAACACAACTTTCACGCGTTCATCTAACGAAAGCTTATAGTTATTTTTGCCACAGCCTGTGTTAAATCTCCGCTCGTTCGGTCTATTTTTTTTTCTACAGTTATTTATTTTTCTGTCGGGCGTATTTGAAAAAAAAAAAAAACGTCACGGTTTAATTCCGACGGGGAAAATTGCTGTAACGATGACGTTCGAGCAATTCTCGTCGTGGTAAAAATGAGTTTCATACTTTCCGTCTTTTTACGAGGCGCCCGTGTGAACGACAAAAATTTTCGTTCTTCATTGGCCGTTCTTGGCAGATGGATAAATGATACGTAGATAAAATAGTGGCAATTTAAAAGTGGCCTGTTCGAAACGCAACAGCGTGCTCGTTTATCTTTGTAATTTTCAAAATATGGTACATGAAGTTTGCCCGCTGGCAGAGTTGGATTAAGTTCATTCGTCATAATCGGGATACCTATCCGTCTTCTCGGAATTTTACCTTTTTCGTATTTTTCTTTCGACGCTACTGGAATACGAGTGTACATAACATTATGGAATAGCACGTTTCTTTTTTTTTTTTTTTTTATATATATAATATAAAATATTCCAAATAATCGATATCGAGCTTACAAAATTCTTCGCGTATCGAAGGTTTGAGGCACGCTGTTAATCAGGTTGAAAATCAAGAAGTAAAATAGGCGTGTAATTTAGCTAACCGTTTATGAAGCATTAAATTCGTTAATCAGGGTTTCCCGGGCAACGTAAATTAAATCCTGCGTTCAACAAGTTTTCCGAACGAAACAATTAGAGTTGCGTTAAATACGACCAAAATTTGCTTTGTTCATTTTCTAATTTATCAAACGGCACGTTTGTTAGTTATCGAATACGCCATCGGGATCGTAAATGGCTCGGTTAATTACCATAAAGTTGTCATTTCTTTTAACGTCGAAAAGAGTGTAAAAGCGTCGTGTACGGTTTTACGAGGTTCTTTACGGTGCTGGTCGTTCTTTAGGCTGTTATAGGGCGAGATCATATGGCCTGAATGCAAATTACTACAATCTTGACGAGTGGAAACGATATGATGGTTGAAAAATGCGATAAGAAAATCGATAGCCTCCATCGAGATTGTTTAAATTACCGATAAGTCGTTCGGACAAGGCGATCGATATCAGCGAAATATCAGACGATTTGATGCTCCATTTTTAACCCTTTGCACTCGTATTTATATTTGAGAAGGCTACCAATTAACTCGGAATTTATTTTATTTTATTTTATATATACACATTTAAGCAGAAACTAAAAGGAAACATTGTAACAAGGGTCCCTAGAATGAAATACTAATATACTGCGACATACGAGTGGAAAGGGTTAAAATTGGTATTTTAGTAGAAAGAGAAATTCAACGAAACCAAGGCAATAAACTTTACAAAGGATTGAATGGAGTTATATGGTCTCGGAGATTCCACGACTTCTTACGATTCAATCTGGTCACTGTTCGATGCTTTGATGCAAGTAAACTCGATTAGGCATCGTGTCGGGTTAATTCAAAGGGGATGGTTATTTAGTGCCAGAGAATTCTGTTTCCGTTACGATCGATAAATTAATTGAAAAGAAACCTATCTCGGTCTCTTGGTCGAATTAACAACAGTGATCACGAACGTTTCCATTAGTGGAAGTGAAATTTTAAGTTGATACTCAGGAAGGGTGGCAGAGGTGAAAAAAACCTAGGTGCAAATTGAATTCTCCCTGTGTTTTTTGGAGAGATATCATATATTTTCTCCATTCCTTTCATACCGTGCGAAAATTTTGAAGGTTTTATGAAGTCAGTCGATTTAACGGCAGAGTTTGTCGCGTCTCTTTCGACTAGGCTAACCGTTCGATTCGATTCGATCGGCTAGCGTCCGTGGAATCCGATCGGGAAATAGCTTTTCCGATTGAAGTCTGCATATACAATAGGCTGCCAATCTCTTGTCGGCTACCAGTTTGCCTTTCATAGCTGCTGCTATACGAAAGTATTCCACTAGAACGATACTGTGGGGATCGTGCGAGGGAAATCAGTAGGGATGAAAATAACTGATACTGCGTGAAAATGTCACAGTTTATTTTGCGCGCGACTTGTCTACAAGACGGTTCACACAAGAGTGCTTGTAAATACCAGAAAACGCTTTCCCCAAAAAGGGAATTCGACGTGTTCTAGTGGAGGGGGAAAGGGACTTCGAGTTGGCAAAACGGTGTAACCCCTTGACCCGACGGCTCGAACGTCCCAAAAACGGCCTTTTACCTTTACCTCCGCCAAGAACCTCGCTGGTCACCACTACACCACCCACCTACTACTGATTTTGGCTACGGTTTTTATTTTCGTATAATACATGTGCATATATTGAAACCTGTTGAGCCCATTCTCGACGCTAGTTGAACGCGCGCGTACTCGATCGATCTTCAAACTCGATATCCTCGAAAAGGAAGCCTTTTCTCTATATTTCTCACGCTTGTCAGCGGTAGCCGGAGGACTTTTAGCGAAAAAGATTTATTGGAAAATAAAATTACTATTCGGAAGGATTTTTCACGAGGTTAGCCTGGCACTTAGAGCGTTAAAGCTTACCAGTTCGGAGGAAGAGCGATCGAACCGTTTCTTCGTAACCCATCGTTCTCTGTAAACGTTTCAGAGGTGTGAATTTTTAAACAACAAACCGGAGATCGTTCGTCGAAGGGCGAATTTACACTGTACGAAGGGCTCGTCGGGGATCGATATTCAACTAGCAGCGAATTTAATCGGATAATAGGTTTTCCAGTTGACGAGGCAGTCGTACGAATAATACGTTTGTCAATCTTCTTCTGCGATTCCCGAGAAGCGGAATAAGAGAATTTCTCGGAACATTCAGACTCGATCCTCCTTTACAATGACTGATGCACCGGTATCGGAGGAAACTTGGCGAAATTAGTATTTCTACATTAGTAGAGAAAACTTTTCATGGATAGTCGCCAAAGTGGTTGGTATCTGATTGTTCCTGGATGTGCATCCATCAAACGTCGTCAATTTTCCGCGTTTCCAGTCCGAACTTTTATTCCTGCATTGCCACGAATTCTTACGAATGGTGATTGCGAAAGATCTTTGGAGCCAAGATGCGTTTTACTCGTGAAACGATCGTAAAAAGAAGCTTGTCGAGTCGCTTTACGACGCGGAAAAAGCATCGATCGAACATTTTCATAGCCATTGTTCGATTCTTTGAGATTCAAACCTTTTTTTGTCGAAGCGCGGGAGAGTGTGCTGCAACGATAAGTTAAATATCGAAATATTTGGTCGATAAGGGCGAAGGGCAGTTTCGTCGACGAGACTTTTTTACGGGGAAAATCATAAACGGCGTCTGTCAGTTTTATGAAAACTATAAAACACGGCTCGGTGCAGAACAATAAAAGCGTCGAGGCAGCTTTCACTGGGATACCAGAAAGAACAATGCCAAAGAATGGTCGAACTATATGGTTTTTTAACTATACCATTGACGTGAAATTTTCTGCAGAACGAATACATAGTGACGGTAAATGTATTAAAAATATTTGTAAACTTTGAAACGCTACGCTCAATGTGTTAAAACAGTCGACCGACCGCTTTAAATTCAACATTTTTATTATTTTCTATTATGACATTTTTGAGTTTTTCAAGTTCCTAAATGCTTAATGATCCTTAATTAATATGTTTATCTATAAAAAGTGTATTTATGTAGGGTAATATGTTCAATTAATCTGATTAACTCATTGTATAGCAGTTAGTTAATTTATCTAATCCAGTATAATTATCATTGTATTATTATTTTATTATTATTCTTATAGTAATTTATAAGATATAAATAATCTACTTTTCATTTTAAATATTTCAAATTAATAAAAGAAATACCGTAGAAATGTCTCAACTATTAATAATCTTACTTAATAATTTTTACATTTTTAAGCTGAAAAATAGTTTTTCATGATTAGGCGGCTATTTTAACACACTGTGGCGCTCGCTGTGTTTTACATAAAATCGTAGCGTAAAGAACATGATTCTAAGCGAAGTAATAAACCCGTTGGAGCTGTGTAAATAAACTTCAACGAAATATACCACAGACTGTTCTGACAACTGTAATATGGGTTTATCATTTTCAGAGGATTAATTCCAATTGTAGATTATACGAAAGGAAAGAAAACATAAGAGAAGATTACATCATTAAGATAAAGGAAGATTTTCTCTTCTGTGTTCATTTTCTAAAAGTAATTACGAACAAAGAAAATCATCGTCGTTCTTATATAATTACGTCGCGCATGTAAGAGAAAAGCAGAGGGACTTGAGCTGAATTAAGCTGTCAACCGTTCGCGTTTACATTTTGTCAAAGAAGCCTTTATGAACGTCGTTCGAGCCGCTTTGTTGAGAATTAAGGGTTAAGTTAAGGGTAACGAGGTATTTTTAACCAGCCTTTCTCGTTTAAAATAACATCCCGTCACTTCGGTAACTCTGAAATCGAGGAAGTCATCCTAGCAAAGCTATAAAAAACGACAACGTTCTGAATTATCTACAATTTCTAGATTAAAAAGATGGATAAAAAGTAATTTAGTCGGGAAAGTAAAATTTGGAGGATGTAAAGTAAACACAAAGTGGCATAAAGTAAATCTCTGAGTCACCTATTGAAATGAAATTTCACGCAAGAATGGGAAAATAAGAGGGAAGGATTGGATCCTTGATAAGATCGATCGTCGAAGGGGGGAAGAAAAACCTTATTCGTAAGAAAAAGGGATCAGGACAGGGTGAGACACTTAATTTCGTTCCTGTAAAGTCCCGTGCGTTGAATGCGACCAGCTCGATCGGATAAGACCGGATACACGGTCGTATCGATCGATCGAGAAAACAGGAAGCTTCCCCTTCGTCCACTTTCATTCTCTAGCTATTCACTTTTCGCTTTTACCCTCTGGAAATCCTTTCATTGTTGTTTACCATTCCACTCGAGCCTGCCTCCCTGTTTACCTTTCGCGGGTTAGTTGACTGACACGCGGTGCCCCTCCTCTACCGTGTCCTCTTGATAAGATTAAACCGTTGTTCTTATCACATAAATCCATTCAGGATTGTTCGAAAGCCTTCGTGAAAATATGAACCATCGTTTCTCCGATATCCAACGATAATTATTGCGTTACATCTTCGATGAATTTAATCGTCGACGAATAGCAGTAATTTCGTTGTCGGTAACAGAAACTCGTCGATTGTCGTCTGTAAATGCGATCGAAATGTATAGAACTCAATTATAAAGGTAGAGAGATTTGAGCGACGGTCAGGATGGACTTACCCCTGGAACGTTTCATGGTGTACGTCGAGCTTTGTGTTCCCGCCAGTCTATAGGTAGGTTTATTCTGCAGGTGTCGGATGCAGGAGGACGGTAAATGAACGGATCCTTCGGGATTCTCTCGGTCAGAAGATTTTCCTCTCGAGCCATTAATAGTCAATGAGGTTGACGATCAGCAGAGAAGGAAAATTAAATTCTACTAGCGAGGGAAACGAGTAAAAGGAGAAGGGAAGAAAGAGAGACAGATGGGTCAGAGTCTTTGTAGTAATACGCTTTCGGAAAATTCATTGTAGTTTATCTCCGAGACGCATTTCATTACGCGGACGACTTATCATATAATCTAATATATTACCAAGAAACGATATTCTCTGCGTTTGAATAAACGAGGTGTTCGAGAAGTTTTACCAACTTGTTCCTTGTAATTTTCTGCTCGCAGCAGAAGAGAGCTTGTAATCAAGCTACAGGCTGTCATTTTCCTTATTTTCTTGAAAACCAGGCGAATATTACTGAAACACTAAACTGGCTGTAGCTTGGAAACAGGTCGGTTGTGTATTCTGAAAATATGTTAATATGTGTTAATTCCAACGTTGTACGAAAACTTTCAAAAGGTCTCGACAAGAATTATTGCGTTTTCTTTCGAGGATCCGATGTAGAAAAACGAAAAGGCCGACTTGCCTGAAAATATATCGCGATTTGTCTTGATAACGATCCACGTCAGCCGGCGCGTCGCATCGCTTTATTTTCCTAACAGGGAACATTTTTCTTCGTCGAAAGCGTTACTTTCGTTGTGCCTTAAAAAATGTAATGATATTTTAGTCAGGATAGAGTGGCAGCCTCCTCGCAGAGGCACGGTCATTCTTGACCAAAACTTTCCACTTAACCAACACGCACGAGTTCTATTTCACGTTAGGTCAAACTTTGCCATTATAGCTACGGACACTGTTCAAACAAGTTCAAGGAAATTCCACGCGAACATGTCCACATAATCGTACTGGAACTGTAACATTATATATAATATTATATTATATCATTACACTATTATATTTTTTCTTTTCTTTTGTATATTGTAACAGCTTTGCACAGATCAGCAATAGCGTGTTCACAAAAATTTTTATTAACTATGAGTTATGTTGAATAATTGAAAGCATTATGTATCTATTCATAAAAAGAGTCATGCCCGTATATTCAAATAAATGAATAAATAAATAGACATATCAGTCACGCTGAAAAATGTACGAATTGTTTAAACTTGAATTCATGGGTTACGTGGTACTCAAAAACTTTGAACATCGTTGCAGGCAATGCTTCATTCTGTCAAATTTTCAAAACTTTCATCGTAATCCTTCGTAAGCTCTTCATGTATGTACATTTTGTATTCTATACGGTTGAAAGGTCCTCGTCACGATCGAACAATCGAATCAAATCGAGACTCGTTCAATTCTAATGCACGATCGGAAGGCAGGGAAGAATTCTTGTGACAATATTTGAATCAGGATGGATCCTCAAACAGGGGAAAATTTCAGATCCAACAGGGACGGTTGGTATGTTTGCGTTGTCCTTTCCTTTCCCCCCCCTTGGTTCCTTTTATGTGCCGTTATCACAAAACCCTCGAAGGGATTTTCCAGGTCCGATTTCCCGCTCCCTCGGCAGCGTTTTACGCGACGAACTAATTTCACGGCGAGTCGCTCCCCTCCGACTCGTTATTAGATTTCCCACGGCTGGCATACACACCAACCGAACGGAAGATGGTACCCCTTTGGGGCGGTAAGGAACGAACTCGGCAACGAAAGAAATAAAGATTTCTTGGTTGGAAAAAAGTCTGTGGAAGAAAAAGGAGAAGTCGAGTGACTACTGGATAAACGAAAAGAAATACGGCAGGATAACTGATGCGGAAAAACATCGCGTTACATGGGAAGAAAATTTTTCACTTAAAAAGGGAAAAATATGACGTGCCTGGAATTTATCAATTCATCGATTTTCTAAACTCTCATTAAATATTCTTTCGTTGTTAGCTCACTTTCACCTCTGGTGCACTGTCCTCGGGGAGGATACGAATTTACACGGGAAATCCTAAAGAGTTCATGATGTGAGACTGAGAGAGAACCGAGGTGAACAGAGAGGATCGAAGGAGGAAGCAACGAGAGATCCTTTTAGTTATTCTGTGCGCGTCACCGGAGGGTGGTTCGCGTAGGGTGAGGTAGATGGAGAATGAGAGGGGGAAGCAGGGGTTGCTGGGTAACAGGGTGGTGGGATAAGAGTTCCCAGGGGTGCCTAGCAACAGGTTGCTATCCTAAAATTTCGAGCACCGGGAACGAATTGACGTAGTGGGGATGAGAATACCGAGCAAATGTATAGGGTGGTTCTATGTAAAACTGCAAACGTTTTTCTGATTAAATATTATGTTATAAGGCTTACTGATGATATAATCTAGGGAGAGTAATGGCGACGTTAAGTCGTAGGATCGATAGGATTGGGAATAACAGAATGACGTAGAAAAAGTGTTAAAAAATAGGATAAAAGGATTATCCTCGATCGCGGTCATGATCTGGTAGCCGTTATTCTTCTGACAGATGGACGAGTATAAGTTAGTTACGCGTGTAATAGATTGGAATTCACGTTGCGCGGCCGATCAAACGGCCAGATATTAATTCGTTCGTGCAAATAACTGGGGTGCGGTGTGTTAGCGCGGAAATCATCGCCGATGAATATTCCACGGCACGATTCAATCTGCTGGCTGCCAGTCGAACTGAATCGAAAATCACGTCATTGTTTTCTACGCGAAGGACGTTGTCGAAGCTGAACGTATTCAACGTATTGTCCTCCCTTTCGTTTAACTTAATTTATCTCGTTTAACTAAGACGATGCATCGAGATAATTAAAAAACATCGGCGTATTGCAAAGTTCCATTTGGAAACGTTCTTCCTTCCCACAATAATAATTGATTCAAACAAGATGCAAACTGAATCGAAATTGTATTCGAGAAGATTACCGGCTGTTTCTAGCTTTGATATTCCACGCGAAACTTTGCCAGATTCGATTCGCATCGCGTTCGTTTTATTAGGATGGTCGCGTTAAATCATATCGGGTAATATCGTAACAAGACGCGTCGCGATACAAATCCCTCTGGTACGGTTTACTCAAACCGGAAATCGAAGAAACTCCTAACGAGATTTCAAAGCTGCCGGATGTACGCAGCCGCGGATCCTCTCCCGGTTACCGTTTACCTCCAACTCTCGCACATAATTTTCAACCGAACGTCAGAACTTTCGAAGCTGAGTTAATTAAAAAACTGCTACGATATCGATTTGGAGAGAAACGATGGATGGTAAGGGGGCTGAGAACGATAAATCGAGGAACGATGCTAGAAACCCAGTCTTTTCCGCTGGTTGCAATCGAAAAACAAATCCTGTACGAGAATTTTGGAAAGTGACATAAGATACGTAGATTCGTCACTCTGAAGCATTGTCGCGCATTTGTGAATTATATCGTTTATGTTCCTTTCGTTTTTGAAAAAGAAGGCAGAGAGAGGATACGGGTCTGTGGTGAAACGTAATAAGAACAAATAGCTAGGGACCAGGCTGTATAAAGAAAGCGAGCTGCTGGAATAAATAGAACACACTTTAGAGAAGACTCGGGGGAAAAAATACATAAGGATAACAAGGGTTTGCGTGGCGACACAGGACCAGAATGAAATTTATGGGTGTCGCTGACTCTCTATTTTTCTTTTTTTTTCTCTCTTCGTACATTGTAATTAGTGAGAACGAGATATCGCGATAATTGGTACGACTAAACCTTTGCGGACTCTTTAACAGGTGTGATAAACGGGAACGAAAAATAGACTAGAGTTAGACGCTTCCATGAATCTTCCTCTATCTTTGCATCGGTAGAAATCATTTTTAGTGTCGTGCATCGTTGATAATTAAACTGTTGGTATTTTTAACTCGGCTTAGGTGTCGGGGAATTTCAAAGACGACTATCTTTCGCATAAGAACGAAGATATTTTCTCTGTTTTAAACACTAGCGAAATAAGTGATAAATAAATTATTTATCAAGTTTTAATATTACGCGCGCGATGAACGAGGCGATGAGAACCGCTTGGTCCGAGAAACGAAGAAGTTGAACCACTTACAGTAGTAGGCCGCTGTCTGACTACATACGAGGCTTAATCACTTTCGATAGTGACTGGCACGAAGCGGCTGACTTATGAGAGGCAGATAAGCAAACTTTTCCGCGTGATTATTCATTTCTTTCGTTCGAAAGCACTTTCTAGCGCGTTATGGTTCATCACGATTATTAAACCCAGAAGAAAAAATAAAATATTCGGTGAAACGTTTCTTTCTATCGTCACGTTTTATCGCGTTGGATATTCGTGACCGTTTAATTACTTCACCTCCAAAATTCTTCAGCACTTCTAGCGGTTCAATGCCGGCAGAAGCACTCGTATGTGTAATAATATTTTATACAAGAATTGTCAGTTAATTTAATTGGTTTCGACGAAGAGACTCGTCGACGATGCTATCAACACGGTTTACGTTTAAATTAAATTAAAGGAATTTACGTGTGTTGTGTATGATGTAGATTTCTAGCACGAGGGGTGGTGTAAATGGAAACGAGGTAGGATATTGAAATCTTGCTAGCAACGATAGACGCATTAGCATCGGTGATTACTTAAATGAGAGATTATTTATAGGAGGAATAATTTGAACCAGAATGAATTTGGAAAGTAAAGAAAATGTAAAAAGTTGGAAAAGCTTGGTCGCGTGACTTGCCACGTTCATGATCCTTTCGGATTAGGCCAATCAACTTAACCCAATTGAAGTAGAAAACGGTTTTATTTAATTTCTTCCTAATCTTCTTAGTTCGCTACGTGTCTCGCTTAATCAGATGTACTAATTTTCTCTTGGAAGCCGGGTGTTTATCTGAACCGAAACGAACAGTCTTGTTGCTCGCTCCGAAACGTTTACATCAGACAATTATAAACTCCGCCGAGGTAGATCATTAACGCGTTAATTTACGAGGTTTCCAAGCTATTCTCTTGAAAATAATTGCATAGGGTGTTTCGAAAATAAAAGGGAGATTCATTTTTTTAATGTTCTTATTGTCTCGCGATACGAGAATTATTAATAAATAATGGATTGTTATTGTTTTGTTGCAGGATGTTGGGTGGCGTGGGAGGCCGGCACATGTCGACGCGTCGGCGTGGCAGTAGCCCGCTGGTGCGTGCAGGTGCGGGCCTCGCAGGATATAGCGGACAGGCTGCCTCTGGAAACTCGAACGATGCTGCGTTACCACCGGATCTACAGAGATACGCCGCCAGAAGGCGCAGGGCGGTTACCACCAGCGATCACAAGAGTTGCGCCCTCGTCCATAGCCGCATCAAATTCGGTGATATCATGTGAGTTTTGTTTTTCTGAACTACGTTTCCCAACGCTGACGAAATCATGACTGAAACGGTCATGTTACGAGCCACATCCTTATCCGTTTGTGGTCGATAACGTAGGAAACTTGCTTTGCGTTAGAATAAGTTTTTTGCGATGCAGCGCAGCTGTTGATAATGCAGAATGCTTCCGATAAGAAACAGGTATTGTTTCTCGGTGAGAATCTGATTACCAGCGATAAATAATCGAACTATCATAGGGGAATTTTAACTCGTTAAATATGGTATCAGATGGCGACAGTCGATGGTTGCGTCTGACCAATACAGGGTGTGCTCTACTGCGGCTGAATTAAGCTCTAATTTAGCGAGGTGTTTGTGTTTTGGTGCTCTCACCACTATCTTTCGACGATTTTTACCTTATCGATCAGCCTTCGATTGTTTAGCCATTACTTTGTCTTTTTATCACAGGTTGTCGTTACACTTTTTGCTGAATTTAAATTTGCTTTTCAGCTATGCAAACGATCGGATATGTTTATTCATATTTCCAGCTTTATAAACTGGGTAGCAATATCATTAGCTCGGGCATTTTACTGGTAGGGGATTAATTAAAAATTGTTGATCCTTCCGAGATATAAGTTTCTACCACGAACGTTTCTATTTCGTCGAACACCGATACGATCTTTATCATATCGTTGTCTGTTCTTTAACGTCGTTCAGTCCCGATTGACCGTGCGACAGCTGTCGTTGCGATCGTCTCGAAGGTGACTGCTCTAACCCTGTAAAAATAGAATCAATAAAAGGAATCGACGTTACGTGGAACTAGGTCTGCGCTATCGCGAATGAAATCGCCAAGGTTCTCGACCTTTGTCATTAAGACGGTCACAGACGTCGTCGATTTCGCGACGTCGTTCCTTTGCTTCGATTCTCATCATTTTTTTACCTTTCGTTCCTTAACCCCTTTACCGGTCACCGAATCCTTAAACCATTCCTTCTTAAGGGTTGATAGAAATAATTTTCTCTGCAAACATTCAATTGATAGGGATCGGAGTACGCCGCATGGTGTCGGTGGTTCTCTCGGTAGGTGAAGCTGGATTTTGGGAAGAAAATGTGCCGGCAAACCGCAAGCAGATTCGAGGATGTCGAAACGAACGATTTCGGTGTTGAGCCGATCGGGTAGCCAGGCGTAGTCGAGTCGTTCCCTCGACCCACACACACATGCCACACACACACACACACAGCCCTTCCCGTTGGCAGTGGTGTGTGTCACTGTGGTGAATCGAGTCGGAGTCAGAGTCATGGAGTCGAGTCGACTCGGTCGTGTGTTTCAGGCTCGTTGCCGGCTGCCGCCGTGAATCAATACCCGCATTGCGCGTGCCACCTCTCTTTCTCTTTCCCTCCTTTCTCTCTCCTTCTTACCCCCATCTCTTTCTCTCTCCTTCTACCCCTTACAACCCCGTTTATCTCTATCACACCCGATGGCCCCTTCTCTCTTCAACTATCGCTCTATCGCTCTTACACCTATTCTTCTCTTTCTTTCTCTATCGAGATTTTTCGCTTTTCCTTCTTCTTTCACCTTTATTGTTTTCTTTCTTTCGCCTCAAATCGTGCCAGCCTCTCTGTTTCTCTTCGTTCGATCCCCGTTTCTTTCTTTCTCGCGTTCCTTTCATTGTCACTGGATCTTCTTTCTTACTTCGTTACCACCGGGATCGGGTTTTATCTTCTTTTTATCGATGACGAAAGAGAGGCAGGGTGAAGCTGACGAGTATGGGACGCGTGGAGATAGCAGCGTTCCGATTAGGGGTGGATCGGGTGGGTGTTGCAACGGCTCGTAAGTGTTGCACGATTCCCGTACGAGGTGAACAGGTTTGCCAAAGGAACACGTGGTTGCGAAGGAAAGGCACGTTTCCTTTATCTTCTTACACGTGTAAATAATTCAACCAGCCGTGTGCAGCGCGGTGCACTTTAACGCATTCAATTATCCGGTTGAATACTTTTCTTAATACGTCCGCGAGAACGGTGAATCTGGACGCGGTCACGATGAGTACAACGTCTTGCAGGGTCAGTAAACTGGAGGATTTGCAGAGGTGACGTTCCCTTCTGGGAATGATATTTTCTCGTAGGAAAGACGTCGAGAAGGTAGCGGGTGTTCGGTTACTCGTCGGCTTTTTATTACGACGAATAAGACGATACGTCTTCGAACGTTATTCCAGAGTCATAAATCCGGGACTAGAAACTTGAACGAGAAAACTGCATTCAGTTTTTTCCTCTCGCCACGACAGAAGCGCTGACGCGTCGCGACGATTTTCATTAATCTTGCAATTAAGTCGCGGACATTTACGTTGAAAGTTGAAGAAGATAATAAGAAAAGTTGGTAAGTAAAATATCGGTTCGGATATTCCTGATTGTTTTTTTTTTGTTTCGCGTGGAAACGGGGCGAAAGTTTGATAAAGACACGGTACGTCTTGGAAGGAGCAAAGATGAGTAAGAGATCACGTGTACCGGTAAGCAAGTTAACGTGAGAGAAATGGATTAATTTGCGAATGATGGAAAAAGCGAAAGAGATGGCACGCCGCTGAAACCTTACGTTTCTATCCTCGGTATAAGGAGACGTAAATCCATTTGGCTCCGCTTTGGTGTCTAGCAGCTCTTACGTTAGAAGACCAATAGATGACGAAGCTAACGGGGTTCAGATGACTTGACTTACGAAGCCCCGCCATGCTCTCGGTGCAACGTACCGTTTTCCTTTCGTTATGCCCGGCAATGAAGTCGTTTTTCGAATGCAGGTCATAGAATGCGCTCTAGTTTTCTTCGATGTTCATTCAGCATCGCCCCAATGATTCCAATTATTCAGGATACGATCGTTTCATTTCTTCACATTAACGTTTCCACTTGCTACATCGCGTAAATTGATACTTGCTATTAAATTCACGATGATTTCATCACTGTCAACGTATTAACCTTCGAACGAAGAAGCCAGGTGAATCGTGATTCATCTATCGTGCCAGTCAGTGGTACGATCTACGAGAAAACTTTCCTACCGCCGAGCAATCTTATTTTAAAGGAAGAAACTTGATCACGATAACGTTACAACTTTCTAACGATGTTGCGTGTCGTGTGCGTGAAGGTTGAAACTGCGTCGCCGTGTAAATAGGGCGGCCGCAATTAATAGGTTCAAGTTAACCCTTAGCGTTCACGTATAGAGCTGTTAGTCGATAAACGGGACAGCGTAGTTTGCGAAACAACTTTAGCCGCACCGGGTATATTGTGTTGTACACGATATTAATGCAACACCGTAAAGTTCTGCTGGAAAATAATCGTATTCGCAACTATGTAGGCAAGCCGAAAACAACATCGTCGTAAGTCTGTTGGTTCTTTGACATCTCGAAAAAGTCGGTATCGAATGGTGGTTGATCAGAGGGATTGGAAGGTGGGGGTTCGACTGTGAGAATTTTAATCGAATCATTCGATCGGTCTGTCAAAGCATAGAGGTGACGTCACTCGGTCTCTCGCCAATCAAGATCGAACGAGAGCATCAGATGTAGCACGGCCGATCGAGCATCAGCCGTTTTCAGCTTGGTTAAAATCGTCGACGGGAAAACGCGCTTCGTTAATTCGATATCTATCGATCGATCGATCGATTCAGCGTCCGAGGAACGCGGCTGGAAGATGGTTCAGTAATCAAAAGAAGCGACGAGGACGAGCAATGAGGAGTAGATTTCTAATGCGACGGATCGTCGTTCTTAATTAATCCTTCCATCGCTTCTCGTCGTCTTCGTCGTCTTCGTCGTCGTTGGTGAGAAAGAAGAAGGTTACAAATTTAGCAGAGAAATTTCAAACGTTATCCGAAAGTTAGACGAGCGCATGGGTGGTTAAGATACTCGCACATGTCACACGATATCTCTATCGGTATCTCTCGCGAGGTACGCGTTCGTGGATGGATAGGAGGGGACGAAGAGGGATGTTTGCGAGCAAAGGGAGGTCTGTACGGCGGAGCAAAGGGGGTGAGTTCTGGGTAGGCAGTCGAGGAGAGTTCGACGTCCCACATTTTCTCCAACCCCTGCCAACAGCCAGTCCACCACCTACCGGCTCTTCTTCCATCTCTTCCTTCCATTTGCCCTTCGACCTCTCTCTTTCTCTCTCTGTCCATCCCTTCTATCGGCCCTCTAACCACCACCCTGCCTGCCACCCTGTTCGCCGAGTCTCGACAACGTTTCGCGATCCCATCAACGAACGAAGGTCTACCAGGCACACCGAGACCCGACGACGTGGCGCACCTCATTGCACTTATTGTCTCCTCCGGTCGGAATAGAAGCGGAAACGATGAAGACTACGAAGACGATGAACCGTGCTGGTCGGTGGAATGGGGTGACTAGGGAAGGAAACGAACGGTAGAGGAGAATAATCGTTGAGATATTCGAAAGAATCGGTAAAAAGAGAAAAGCAATGGGGGAGTTTGGACGTCAACGAGACACTCGAAGATTTATCGTTGATTTAGGAATACAAATTTACTCAGGTTCTCGGAACATCGAATTAAAAGATGGCATGAATGCAAACACCTGTTCTTCGGGATTGCATCTTCGGTTCCCAGGAGAAATCGCGAAAATTTCCCGAATTTCCCGGTCAGATTCTGCAAGCCAAGTGGATAGAAACAATATTAATGGACAACACGTAACGATGCACCGGATGCACTTCCGTATAGTCGGGTTGTCAAAGTGCACGCGTACTTGGGATCGATTTCTCTTTCCCTCTCCGTCCTCCTGTCTCGTCGTTCCTCCGCTTTTGTCCCTTTTTATCCCACTTTCATGAAAATACTCGCGAATTCAGCGTGCACGGGCTGTTGGACAGGGAGAAAAGGTTTCCCCGTCTCTGCTCGGCTTGGTCAGCCTCGTTTCCGACTTCGTGCACGAAAAAGCGCAGGGACCCGCGCGGTAATTAAGGTAATTGGGATAATAATGTTTGGCAGAGTGCGACGTCACGCGATACCAAGACCGATCGTTTCAACATCGACGATTCCTTCTTCTATTCGTTGCCCTCTGTTCGCATTGAAAACTGGTACAAGACCTATTTCTTTTGTCTTCCCACCACTGCTCGCGGGATATCAAAATCTTTCGGTTTTTTTTACGGAAGAAAAGAAACAAAATGTAAAATAGACGGTCAACGACGATCTACGTCCGTTTTGAGAGAAGCTGCGTTTACCGGGAACGATAGGGGCGCAGTTAACCGTGTTTCATTGTTCCGGGACGAGTACGCGAGATTCGATCGGAAGTTTCGTGCCAGCCACGGCGTAATCGGAGAATCGAGCCGTTCGACTAACTTTATCTCGATTCGAAGGCAAAGTACTTCCGATACAACCGTGTCTATCGACGATAGTCCGCTTCGCTACGGTCAGCCATGAAATTTTAATCGTTTCACAGCGATTTTATGCCAGACGCGTAGATCGTTGTTATTCTTGGCGACGTAGTTTCAATAAACGATGATTTATTCGGGATACAACGTCGTTCCCTCTTGTTCCATGATACTTCGACGCTATAAAGGTCGCGCGAGTATTTGCTTATGAAAATTTCCATTAAAACACTTTCCACCTTAATTGGTTGGATTTTGGAGAACAACAATGTAGGCGTAGGCAAAATGGCGTCCAGGCGGAATCCAATATGGGTTATGGTGTTTATAGGCTGGCAGGCAGGGGGTTGGCAGGCAACCGGGAGCAGGTTTGAAACCTGGGCAAACAGCCATTAGTAATCGATACTCGCGTAAACATTGTACCGACACGCTTCAAGAAGAACCAATTAATTTACCACTCGATTCGCTTTCGTGCCAATGTTTACGCGCGATTTCTTTCCGTTTCGTCGGTTCGGCTGTAACCAGGTCGAAAAATTGCGATAACGAAACGAGCCGGGAAACGAACGGTTGATTTTCCGTTTAGACGAATCGCACGGTGACAGCCGCTCGACGATCCTCGAGGACACTCGTTGTCACACGGCTATGCAAGCCAGGGGAAAAAGCACGAATTGCAAATTAATATTTCTGGCCAGAGACTGTGTTGAAAATCGAGGCCAATCGTGGCAAAAAGTTGTACCATGCCGTAGTCTGCGTGAGACACGAATGGCTTGGATTTGCTGCTGTGAGATATCGCATGGTATCGTTTTAGGACGTTCATGGAGTTTACAGGGGACAGGGTAAGCTTATTTTATATACAAGAAGGTTTTAGGACTTGACGTTTATATTTACTCATCTTCAAAATAACGCGAGCTCGTTACATTCTCGTGAGAACTATTTGACAGAGATTAGAATCAAGGGTAGAGAAGCTGTTATCTCGATGAGCGTTCGATGAAGTCGTCGAACCGATTTTGCAACAGACTTTTCAGACCGATTTCCAGTTGGCGTGGCAGCGAGGACACGGAAATAAGAGCGAAGACAACAACAAAACGAGTAGCGTCGGGGGTGGGTCGGGTTTGTACAAGGGAGAGAAATATCGTAAATAGAAAAGCTACGATGAAGAAGACGGCGAATGCCCTGCCGTTCGACCTGCAGGTGCAGAAAACTTGACCGAGTTTCCGAGGTACACGCGGTGCAGGGTGACCCAGATTTCATCTTCTCTATTTCCCTCTCTCTCCGTTGCTTCGCGGTTCTCCCTTGTTTGCAACCCCTGTGTCCGAAGACCCCCATGTTCGCGTTCGGTACACCAGCTACGACCTTCCCATAACCTATAAACCCCTTATAATCGCGAGCAACGAGGCTTAGTTTGCTCTATCGGTTCTCCACCCCCGTAACTTGAACCCTGACTCGATCGTATTCCTAATCTTTAACACGTTTCGTCGCTCTTTCCCCTCGCGAGTTCCTTCATTGATTCGCTTATAGATTTCGTAATCGACGATTGTTTATACGTATAAATAAAACAAGTATTTATAACGCGTTTAACGCGCAGTAGAAAAACAGATCGATGAGCGGCGACGACGGTCCCTCGGTCTGGCCGAGATATCACACCGGGAATGATAACATCGATCGTCGTCTAGCTGACGTCACGTGTGCGGTGAAAACGTGTAAATCAGCCGGTCGATCGTATTTCATCCCCCTGCAAGCAACCTGTTCACCGTGGAATCCCCATATGCCCGGTGCACTCTGAAAATCTGCGTCTGAACAGATAGTCGCGCGCGAACGATCTTCGAGTAAATAGAGCACGGAAATTAACGCGTGTGAAACGTTCATGTATATTGAAAAAGAGAGTAGAAATCAACGTTCTTTTAATCCCCTTGATACCTGAAATTGCTAGAAGAAATTCAATTTGACAAAGTTCAGTCGTTAATAATAAAGTATCTAATCCGCTAGTGAATCGGGTCGATGTTTTCAGAAATATTTTTAGGCAACAAGAGGCACGCCCGACGATGTATTTTCGGCGATGGAAAATGATCCTTCAAGTATATTCTACGCCCTTTTACTTTGGCACGTAGAGCGTAGAACGTAACCGTGCTGGAAAATCTTGGACGGTCGATCGGGCCTCGTGCAATCGTGCGAAAAATGTAAAACTAATAAACGTCGATGGGAACGGCTTTGTTGCGAGCTCGATCTCTCGAGCGATGTTCTTTCACTGTTCAGTTAGCAATCGATTCGAATTATTAATATACGCGGTCGAAAATTTTGTTCGGAAAGCAGGATACGATGTAGGAAGGATCGTTCGGTGAACGGTGATTCCGGGAGAAATTTAACGGGCCATTATAATATCATCAAAATCAAAATGTCGTGCCACGTTGTTGCGTGGGTTGTTGGAGCCACGAGTGATTACGATGCGTCACCGGATGATCTAGACACTGGCAACAGCCATATCCTCAGATTTATTTCGAGGTTAACGGCGACATTGCAGCATCGTTGCGCCACATTTTTCTCGGTAAAAAGGCGTCACCAATTCCTGCGATAGAAACGCGACCACCACGAGAAACCAGACTGTTTGCAAAAGTATTTTCTATCATCTCCGGATCCTCGTTCTGTCGACACATTAGTCTCGATTTGCGATCTCAGCATAATAAACGATTTAAACGTCGAAGCTTTAATGGATACGTTAGCGGAAGGGTTAAGAAATACGTACTTACGTTGGCAAATGGCAATTGTTAGGCATTTCGCGAGCATGCAGAGTAAACAGGTAGTTAATCGGATGGTCGATTAGCAGGGCGAAAGGAATTAATTGGCTAGCGGCGGCCGACAAGGTGTTAATAAGAATCGTTCTTCAAGAAGACGATACATTCGCGTAGTAGCGTACCGTAAGGTAACGCAATCGGCCAGCAGGAAGGAAATGGAAAACAGCGAGCGTGTAAGAGGGTGGTGGACGAGGGAGAAAGAGAAAGGGGTAGCGAGGGTGGCGGTCGGTGTTGAGGTAGCGGGAGGGTCGTAGGTATCGCATCAGGGTGTATGCACCGAAGAGGGGTAGGCCGCGGCGGGGGTCACGGAGTGCGCTGACCTACTGTTCCACATTCGTCGCACAGAGCAGCCTTTCCGAACTTCGTAGCGAAGCGAACCCAGAAACCCAGAACGCTGCCCCCTGCACCCTTCCGCTCTCGCTACCCCTCCAACACAGCCTTCTCTTCCTCTTTCTCCCCAATTATCCTTCCATTCCTCTCTCTTTTACACCGCTTTCACTCCCTCGCCCCTTTTGCTGTTCCCCTTTTTCCATCGCTCGCCTAACATCTCGCGGATTTAAAGCCGAATCGTTTATATCGTGGAATCGCGCGGAACGGCGCAGCCATCCGGGCGCATCCTATCGTGACTTTCTTTTCTTCTTTTCTCTTTAAATATATGAACGCATACGGACCGAGAGAGAGAGATATCTCCTGTTTTTCTCGGTTACGGATTTTTCCTTCTTTATATAGCTGAAGAAGCGCAAACTGTTTAAATTGCGAAACTCTATGCGAAATGATTCATACTTGCGTGTTTTAATTTCATTGCCAAAGGGTAAAAATTGCAAGGAACTTCCGTGTAAGACTACTACTTAAACTATTAAGTATACTTTAACGCTAACACGTGGTCTCGCTCAGAAATTTCCCGGGGAAGAAGGTAGAAAACACGATAGATAATCAATTGTTAAGAAGATCCAAAGAAAATGGTCATTGAATAAGAGACAGCAAGAACAGGGGGTTGAAATTTATCGCGGTCATTTAGCAACGACCCGGCCGTTAGCTCGTTTCGTTCGCAAGGGCAATTAACACTGCTCCCGTACGGGGATCGTTGAACCAACCTGCAGCTGGTGTTTTTCTTTCTCGATTGTTTTTAACACCCTCTCGAGGCATCGTTTCCAATCTTTCTCCTTCGATCACGAGGTTGCGCCTGTTGACAAATGCAGTGAAATATTTTTCTCCGAGTTATCGGAAATGTAGAAAAGGTGGACAGGGTTCCTGGATCGCAAGGAACGATCATGCACCCCGAAAGCTCGTTTCCCTCTCCGGTTGCAAGCGCAGCGGCGCATGTCTTGCCGTTGCCGGCAGTATCGGTTCGACGCACACCGACTACTCCGAAAGCTCACCTATGCTCACGAATTCTGACACACACTGATTAGACAGCGTGAGCGTCGTGACACCTGGCGTTTCGACTAGGTAAGCGACCCTACGCGATTTCAAAAATTCCCGCGAAAATATCATGTTGAAGGTTTGACGGTGCAATGGCAATGATTCGCGATAAATTGATCGATGTATTACCAATTATTCAGCGATTTCTTATTAAGAAGAAATAAATAAATCAACTTGGGTCTCTTTGAACGATAACATTCAAAGGAACTCGATTCTCCGGGGTCCAGTATCGAGCATTTAATTGATAAATCAGCAACGTTATTATGAAACTTTCAAACGGAAACTTTCTTCCTAAGTTGGAACGAATAGAATTCTTAACAAACGGCAAGTTTTTCAAGCTCTCGGAAGACCAACTTCGGTTATTCAGGTGTTCAATTATTAAAGTTATTTCATAGCATTCAGCAACATTGCTAGTTTATTCGTTCTCTGGTGGTTCGAATCGAAATCGCAATCATGTACTAAAGGACACGCATTCGCCACGGACTAATAGGCGTTGAACACGTTGCGCGGGAACTATGTATAACCGAGGTGTGTATAGTTTACAAACTTTTGGTACCAACAACCTTCGCGACATCCTCCTGGAGACGGGTTTGACCTAACCGACGACAGCGATAGAAAAAGTATACCCGTGCACAAAGTTAATCTGTTCTTGATACATTGAAAACGAAGGGATATCGTAAATGAACAACAAGTGAAAGTTGTATCGACATTAACGACGATTCGCGGCGTGTATGTCTGATCGAGCAAAGTAGATCGAGATCGTCACTGTCTCGGCCATGCAACGTCCGAGGGTTAAACGTGACGATCGATGGGGTAACGCTTGAACGATGCCATTCGATCGCATAAAGGATCCAATTTTCGCGAGTTTACAAGGGTAGAAGCGGGACGGGGGATCCGTTGAACGGTGGTACGAACCTGTGCCTCCCCCAGCTGGGGGTGCAGCGCGAAGAGACGTGGCAACGATCCTCTCGATCGCGTGCAACGGACAGAGAGGAAAGTTTATCGAGGGCTGATAGCGCAGAAAGGAAAGGCTATGGTGGATAGAGAGAGAGAGAGAGAGAGAGAGAGGGAAAGCGTTAGAATCTGTCTGGTAGAGGGAGTCGGATCTGCTGGCAGCGGAGGAACGAAAACAGCGAAGCTCGAGGCGTAAGGGTGGCGAGGAAGCGAGAGGGAAATCGAAGGAACGAGAGCGGAGCAGAGGAAAGGCAGAGAGCGAGAGAGGAGTAGCGGTGAAGTTTGAGGGTAAAAGCGAGAAGGAACTATCAAGGGAGAAAGAAGCCGCGATTCGCGAAGGGTGTCAGAGAAAGAGGGTGACAGTTGCTCGGTGGTGGTGGCATAACGAAAGAGAGAGAAAGAGAGATGGCAGATTGAATCGGACGAAGACGGTGAGCGCGTGTAGGCGGTGGTGGAAGAGCGAGAGAGCGTAGTCGAGCGACCGTCCCGCTGTGGCCACGAGCTCCGACGCTCGGGGAACGTAGGTAGTGCGTGAACTTCCGGCCGAGTGAAACGGACAAGAGAGAAAAGGGAAAGAAGGAAGGAAGGAAGGAAGGAAGGAAGGAAAGAAAGAAAGAAAGAAAGGAAGGAAGAAGGGTCACATTTATTCGATTCACCCTTCGAGAGCTCGGAATCCTCCCTGGCTCGGTCGGACTTTGGTTGTGCTTAATTTGCCGGACCTTTAAGGACACGTAGGGGGGTGAACAGCAGGATCAGAACGGTACGAGGAACAGAAGGACATACGTATTATACCCGTGGAGAAGGATTCAGTGAAAAATCTAAAGTGATCACGGAGCGTGTGAGAGAGAGAGAGAGAGAGAGAGAGAAAGAGAGAGAGAGTGTGTGTGTGTGTGTGTGTGCGAGTGTCGTCGTTGGTGAAAAGAAGAGGTTTTCGTGGTGGTCGTCGTCGTCGCTCGATCGCCCTCGGGAAACGGTGAGGGACGCGAGTGCGTTTGTTATGCGTGCCAGAGCGTGGTACAGTGGCGGTTGACGGCGACGAAGGCGAGGAACAGGAGGACGAGAAGGAAAATAAGAAGAAGCGAAGGAAAAAACGAAGGGACCGAAGGAAGAATAAGAGGAAGAAGAAGAGGCAGCAGAAACGATTATCAAGGAGGACGTGGACGTGGACGTGGAGGAGGTGGTGGTGGAGGAGGAGGTGGAGGAGGAGGAGGTGGAAGAGACGGTGGAAGAAGAGGAACAGGTGCGAGTGCGAGTGGTGGTGCAGGTGTGGGTGCGGGAACGGAAGCAGCAGCCGAGAAGAGAAAGGAAACGTACGCGGGAGAGCCGTCGAGGGTGCGTTTTCGTGTGTTGCCGCAGGGGCGGAGGGGAGGGAGACTCGAAAGGGAGGAAAAACGACCACGTCGACGACGACGACAACGAGGAGAAAGAAGGAGAGGAGGAGAGGTGCTGGAGGAAGACGAGGAAGAAGAAAAGGAAGGAAGTGGATGGTTTTCGTTTGTACCTTTGTCGCGATCGACATCTAAAGAGAGAGTTTTAGAGTTTAGGAGAGAGGACACCAGGCGTTTATATACCACCTCTCTTCTCTCTCTCTCTCTCTCTCTGTCTCTCCCTCTCTCCGAGTCTCTGTGTGAGCGATCGTTTGTTACGCGAACGACCAGTGAAGAGGAAGAAAACGATAAGAACACCGGCTGTGTTTTGCCAGCCGATCGCTCGATCGAAAGAAGAAAGAATACCTGAAGACGAGAAAGGATATCGAAGGGAAGAGGTGGTATGTGGTGATATCTTCTCTTTTTTTTTGCCACTTTTTTTTTCTCTCCTTGGTTCTTTCTCCCGTTCGTTTCGCATCTGGCAAAGGGTTACACTGTGCGTTCTACGTGGAGACGAAGCTTTTCGTCGAGTGTTGTGCGCTTTTTCAAAGTGGTGCCTAAGCACGAAGAGGGAATCGCCAGCAGGGCAGAGGCTCGAACGCATGTAGGAACATGGCCGCAACCAGCCCCTGCCTCCCTCTAGAGGTGAGTCCACCGAAACCCCAATGACTTTCCTTTCGAATTCTTCAACCTACCGATTTTCATTCTTTCCAATCAACCCGTCTCTCCATCGGAATCATTCAATTCTCTCTCTATTTTATTCTCCACCGATCTAATGATCGATCGAACCTACTACTTCTCGTTGCAAATTTCTAATCTCTACCCGACATCACGTCGCTTGATTAGCCTTGATTCCGTTTAATGTGTTTACCCGATTTGTTCAGAGGGTATCGTTCACGTTTTGATAGAGCCGTTTAAAGGTTGAATGCCACGGAGGTCGCTGATAACCGGCGAATTGAATTCAATTGACGCTAAAGCTACGATTTTACGCTTTGTGTATGTACCGAATGCCATCCGATACGTAGTTCAAGCTGAAACGTTGATGATTTTACACGAGAAAAGTTTTTCTTACGCAGCATCGTTCTTGAGAACAACGAGGTTGAATATTCTTTGGGTACGCGTGCACCTAGGTATCGCACGCTCAACTTAATCGATTACGCTACACATCGGTATTTTAATAATGCCACGAAGGATACTGATTAATAACACGTTTTAATAGTGTTCATAATTGCATTTATTGATTTGTTACTTCGAAATTGCCGAGAAACAAATTTTTATTCCGGTGCTTTCGCTATGTATATTCGGCAGAAGAGAATCACATTCACTGTTTTCGTAGCTGCTACGTTCTTCAGTACTTGCAAAAGCGAAAAACAAGGGGGACCCTGAGCAACATTAACGATCAACCGGTGACCCAGAGTAACAAATTGAATGATTAGACGGGGGAATTGAATAATCGTAGCGCGTTAGACGCGACAGTTTTCACTGTGTCAACCAACGCGATAGACATCAGAGTATGTTTTGCAATTTTACACTTAACACCATTAGAAGAAAAGATTGTTCAACTAATTAAGGTACGGTAGGATGGATTGCTCGTTAGAAATGATTCCAGTAGCTGAAGCTTTACGTGATTCAGATCGTAATACGACGGTGCTGCTACCAATTTGACCTCTTTACGAAGCTGTATCACGTTTGCTTGCTCGAGCATAAATCAAGCACGATCTGTTTAACGCGTTCATTGTCACAATAAAAGTAGGCAAAAATAGACACGCGATGATATAGATTATTAATACGCGAAGGATTCATTTTTCAAACTTATCGCTTTTCCTATTTCGAGATCGATCAGCTGTGTTTCTAAAAAAGCACCTGCTTCCGTGTACAGGTATTCGAAACGATCCGAAGACCATCTTTAGTCGCATCTAGATTCAAAAAAGAAACTTATCTCCTCGGGATATAACACGGTACCCCGATGACTCGTTACACCGACTTTGTTCAGCCTGTATCGCGTTGGCCCCGTTTATTTTACGGTTCCTATCGAGCTTTCATCGCGTCACTTATCAGTCGGTGCTGTCTGTGTTGGTGTTGGTACTCCCCGGGAGGGAGAATTTTCAACAAAAATGAAACAGTCCTCGTAGCAACGTTTCGCTCCTAGCTTGGCCACGTTCCTTTGAATCTTCCTCGCCTTCTTCTAGTAACCCTCGTTAAGGAGTAACCGTATTTCGCCAAGGAGTTTTTTGTAACGGGCCCACGCGTACGCCTACACGCCGCGTCCCCTTTTTACCCTTTAATCGTATCGATTAAATCGTACCGATGTGCCAGCCAACGGATGGACGCTTCGAACGCACCTCCTTTTTTGTTCCCGTGAATAATTTCTTTCATGTTGCTCGGAATCGTTGGTCCGTGACACAGGGTCGCCGGGAAGGTAGCAGGGATTATTTTTAACCCTCTGGTATCTGCGAATTTTTTATTAATCTGAAATCTACGCTTTTAGTAAACCTTCGAGCGGTTAAGTTAAAAACGAAAGTCAAATCGTTAAGGTTAATCAAGAGAGGAAGAGAGAGATGGCATTAATTTCTACGGTGTCATTTCTCTCGCGGCTAGAATGCTCGTAAATACAAAGACCGTCCACTTCGAATTCTCGTTGACCCAGCTGTAATTTGGCCTGCTGCATTGGAAATTTATTTTATACGGAAACGATTTATCGCTTTCATTAAAACGACGGACAATCGTGAGCGTTGGTCCATGGGCTGTACAACTTCACCCTGCTTGCTCTAGTTAACCCCTCTTCTCTCTTTGTCTGTTCGAATCGTCGAAAAAAGGGTCAACGATCCGAATCGAAGCGTTTCTTCTATAGATAGTCGTCTTCCAATCGAACTCAACCTTATCACCGATCCTGTTTACTTCGATTTCAGCTTTTATACCCTTATTTCTCTGTTCCTCTTCGTTCCTTCCTCGCACCGATCATCGATGATTATAACGGTGGCGAACGCGTGAAACACCATTAGATTCTATTGGAGACGTTGTCGAGAAGGCATCGAACAACTTATCGAATGTTGCTTTCGAAGCGATTCAAGTTTCAAACTCTGTGCGCGAAATTCACGCTCGATGGAACACCTAAAAGTGAAAACTTGCCTGCTTCGAGGGTGTAAACCAAGATGCATGCTTGCGATGCTTCCTGCGTACGGAAAATGTTTCGAGTTTCTGTATAAAGCGCATGGTATCGGAGAATCAACTGTAAGGTTGTTTGAAATTTGCTATTTATGTTATTTAAGATATATTCCGTTCGTCGAGGAATCTTTCAGGGAACTTTCACGATTACGGAAAACGAGGTCGACGATCTCTGTCCAAGAGTGTCCTCGCAGACGTTAATTTATTAGAGAACCGTGAGTTTGTCACGTAAAAGCCGATGTTACGTAACTAGCAATTAAATAATGGCTCGAAGCGTGCCGGCCGGTCGTTTGGCCGTTCGTCGGCTAATCGCGTCCCTCGTGTATCCAGTCTCGATTCGATCGATCGATCGACCTGTCACGCTCTCGACCGTTCGCGATCTTTCGAACGTAAAGCAACGAAATCGTGCGATACAATGAACTTTCCTTGAAACGTTTTACCCGGTGATGTAATAGTTCTCGATAGATGCAAACTCTTCGTTTGCGTACTCACGATCAGCTGATCAGACACGTATGTAAAAAGAATAAGAAAGAAAGAATATTCGACGACCCAAAAAACCGAATCGAACAATTTTCGAAAGAAAGAGGACAACCCCCGTGGCACGGCACTCTTTTCTCCCTTCCCCTTCCCTCCGCTCCATCAACGTCTCGAATCATAAAAACCTCTGAAATTGGGTCGACATTCCAACGGAAGCGTTCGTCGACTCGCTGGTATCAGGCCGATTGTCGAGGCTGATTGCTTTCCTGGGGATAGACCGAGTTTTCCACGGGCGGGGGGTTGGTAAGAGTGGCGATGTCCGCGAAAGGCACGTGTGAACTGTTACACGGATTGCTAGTTGGCAGGACTGGTTGTGACGCCTATAGGTTAGCATAGAGTGTACGAGGAGGCTGGAGGAATCGTGGAATCGGGGGTGGAGGAGCGAGGGGGTGGAAGAGGATCGCTCGAACGTGCGAGGAGGGGTCGAAAGGACGGCATGAATGAACGATCGATAGATATATAGTTGCTCGCTGCAAGATATCTACCCCTCCGTTGCGTTTTCTTCGCTCAGATTTCTTTTAGGATCCAAAGAAAAATCGGAATTGCCATATATCATGTATTACACTTAATCGAACCAAGCCAATTGATCTGAAACAATGTAAATGTCATCGTAATTAGGTTAAACGAAGAAAACGTTGAGATATCATCGTGAATGTAAAAAGCATGCTCAGAGTAAGCTTTGTCGACTCGAGGGAATCGCAAGCTTTATTATGTACGAAGGACACGTATGCGCGAGCTGCCGTGGCGTAGCTCGAGCATGTTCACGCACACGCAACGCCTCTACAGCCTGGTCCATAAAAGAAACTTTCGTAATATCGATTCACCGGATTGCCCTGTACCGAGAAAAAAAAAACCTAACGAAAATCCTTTTCCCTCCTTTGGAAATATTCAATTTTTCATTGTTACCAAAATATCATTCCCTTTCAGTTATTCGTTTGCGTAGAGTCAAGCCGGGCCAAGCGCGTTCGTTTGAAATGCAAAGCGATTAAATCTTTTTTTTTTTTACGAAACACCATTCGTATTCGAAATGGTGAAAGTTTGTTTGAAAAGCATTTAGGTATCAACGAACTACTTTCACGGTAGAATGTTGCTTTTCCTGCGTTTACCGAGCTGTTTCGATTTCGAACGGTCTTAACTTGGCTGTCGGTGACAGCCTTGTTAATTACTTCGGACGATTTTACTTTTCCGTAATTGAACTTTCGTTGTGTTTCGTTTCGTGGAACAACAACGGTATTAATTAACCCGTTAATCGGAGAAAACTGGCTTAACTAACTTCCAACATGATGCGACAAAGGATCGTCTGTACGAAGGGTGGTGATTAGTTTTTATCCACCGTGTACACGTTAGGGGTTGCGTAGCGGAGGAAACGGGCTCGGTTTCCCGATGACCAATGGCGTTTCGAATGCTCGGTGACCTCGTGGCGTGGGCGGAAGTGGATCCTGCGAGGGTATGCGTACGTCACTGCGTGTGTGCGTGCCCACGGTGCGCACACGTCCACTTTCCTCGTATTCCGGCTCGTTCGACTCTTCTTCTCTCCTACCATTTTCTCTTCTCTTATACTGTCCCCTGCCTTTTACTCACTGTCTCCCTTTATCTTTCCTCGTACCACTTGGCAAATGCCGGAGACGTCGAGACGCTCTGGCTGACCTTACTATTGACAAGGGCGCCTTGCCTGATTTATTAACCTTCGGTTACCGTAAGAAAATGAGCTTTGCGTTGTATCGTACAAACAGATTGATACAAACGGAACAGGATCGAAAGATACTTGGAACGTTTTGAAATTTCACTTTATAGAAAGGTTGGATTCTTTTTATTCGCCACACTCTATCTTTCATCCCTCTGTGATCTAATAATCTTCGCTGGGAAACCGTTTACGTTGCCCCGTTGCTGTAATGTTATAGTTCAAGGATCTGAGAAACGATTCGAGAAATATCCAGTATTCCAGCTGAAATGTCCACGTTCAGAGAATTGCGCTACTCTTTTCTCTGTTCTTTCTCGGGAAGACGTGGGTTCAATTAGACGAATCGCGATTCATCGAAGGCCGAGCGTAAATTGTATCGTTCGTGCTAAAATGTTATAGTTCAAGGATACTCGTTGTTGTCTGCGTAGAATAATGTCGTCTGTTTACGTGCTTTCATTTTATGAAAGGTTTACCAAGAATTCGTCGAGCTGTAACGAGGCGACTGTTTAATCATTGATTCGACTGGAATACTAAAATGCTCGATTTGGAAAGACTCGAGATATTCTTCGTTGTACACATTATTCTGCAGTTCAGCTTTTTTATTGGATCGACTTTGTTGAACGTTTTCCAAGAACCGAGTAAATAATCTGCGTCGATGATTCACATGGTGAGCCATGGAGGGAGGTACGGACATGACTCAGATGACTACAAGCTCCTCGGGCTCGAATATGTTAAAGGGGTTGAGAGACGAAACGTCGATTGAAAGGATATTCGAGTGAGACAGCCTGCCAAAAGTAGTATAAGAATTTCTGTGCCGTAGAAAGGACGACGCGACGCGACGCGACGCGAGCTTGGCACGCTCGTTCCTTTAAGTAGAACAAGTACGCGCGTGGTCAGACGGTAGAAAAACAGCGACGGGAACAAGTTTGGCAAACGCGACGGCGTAAGTAGCAATCTTCTGATCGTAACTCGCTTAATGGGACGCTGGAATATTCGAGTATTCCTGGTGATTATCGTTTACAGTCGGTCGTTTAGCAATCCGTAAGATTTACGAGGCAACGTTTAGCTAGCAATTGGCCAGTAAACGCGATTGTTATCCAGCCATCCTTAAATAAATATTAAATACCGTGCAGGAGAACCGTAATCGTTGGATTCCGACGAAAATATCGATTTGTCATTTGCATAATTAAGTCTCTGAAAATTAGGATCCTGGTACAGGTTGTTTGAAGATATTTGAAAAAATCAGAGATGTATCGATCAGGGGAGATAGAAATGATTTTAACGAGTCGAGTTGCTTAGAGTTGTACGCGGTACCCGATTTGCATAGCCTAATTACCATTCTTCGGGGAAGCGTGAACGTTGCTTAATCTATTCCCCTTATCAATGAATGCGAGCTTCTTGGAACGGTTCTTTCACGGTCGCGTGTTCCGTCCATTCATTCGTGGTAGTCCCCAAATGATCCGAATACGCGAAACAACCCTTGCCACCTTGCCATTTATTTTCTGATTCATTAAAGCTCCCCAGCTCGTGGGTCGCGTACATAATTTTCCTCTTCAACTTACCGTAAGTAGATAATCTTGTTTCAACGTATTCTGATATTAGCTAATTGTAAGTTAATCGTGGAAATTTTATAATTATTCGTAACACTGTTTGCGCATATCTGTTTAACGTGTAAAAATGGAATGCATCCGCACCGATTGGTGCAACCACTTCAGAAATCGCGTGTGCGGCAAGTAGCTTGGGCGTGGGACAAGTCAGACGTCTCCGGTGTCTGGCCATGACGTTATTCTATCCCTTCTCGCTCGCTCTCGCTTTCTCATCCCAGTTTCATCGCAAGAGCAAGTGAAACGCCGCGTCGTTTGCGCGTCCCAGAGCGTCGCTTCGAGGCGTCCTCAGGCGCCAGACGATCGTCGTTCGTTCGCGACGCTCCCGCGTTACTTCTTCTTACAAATTTACCAAGTAGTTACGCAGTTCTGTCGTCTGTCGTTGCGACCGCTACTTGAGCACTCGCCAATCTCGAAATCACCCTGCCAAAAATCTTTCTCGTCCTCATTTTCGATTTTCAATTCACTTTTTTTCACTCCCCACTGCGGACAATGGAAGCGTGTCAAGAATCCGGCTCTGATTCGTGGACGAGATAACTTTCAGTCGAGGCGACGTATGTAGGAGAACGGAGGGAAATTATAATTTTAAAAATATAAATTATGGAAATAAGCTTAATTAACAGCTACTTTTCTTTTTTATGCGCGCACGTGTGATTAAGCGGCGTACATAGGTAGATAAGTAGGTAGACGAACGTAGCCGCACACGAGGTAAATCGACGAAGAGGGTGTCAGGGCGAGGGAGAGGGATCGCTGGTGGGCGGAGGGGATAGTCGAAACGAAACGGATACACGTATTCGTCGTACACACGTGTACAGCTGACGTAACCCCGGTTTCTAGGGGCAAATAGACCGAAAGGTAATTTCGCCGAGGCATGTAGGCGGTTATTATGGGTAGCTGACTTTCCATCGTTGGCCTTCCCTCGCTTTCTACCCTATCCCATCGCGTTTACACGAATTTAATGCGTGGACAGCGCTGTTGCCGCTATTTATGGTCCCTTAGCTTCGTATTAGGCTCGTTCAAGTGACCCTGGATATATTCTAATTGCTTTTTGTTCCTCTGTTTCCATTGAGGTGAAAATTTGGCAATACGCATTGTCTCTTGCGGAGGGTGCGCGTGTTCTAATTTCGTATCGAATAAAAAGTTCGGTTGATTTTCGATGTGGAACAACACAGTCGTGATTAACAGACGACATTCGGGTGATGGAACGGGATATTCAATCTAGAATCTCGCGAAATGTGACTCTCGACGAGAAAGTCTTTTTCAAATCTGAACGAAACGACACGGTCGCTCTCGATGTGTCGATAATAGTGTCATCGATCTATTCTCGTTTTTACATCTGGCTACCAGAGAAACGTTAGTAGAAAGAAAGCAAAGAAGTATGGTGAAAGTTAAGACGTTAAATTGAATCGTTGGATGGTCGATCTGTCGAGTATCCTTCAAATCAACGTAGTCTTTCGAACGTGTCTAGTTATTTTTTATAGAAACACCGTAGTCAAAGCATGAAAGAGGCTAGTTAGGATCGAATCATAGTCACTAATTTAATGCGGTGAAATTTGAAAGAGAAACCAAAAATAGAAGTATATTACAGAGTGTATCGAGAGCTCGGAATGCATAGGATGAAAACGAATGAAAAATCTGTAAAACTCAAAGCGGTGGTTATAAATTTCGTTAGTAATATAATGGACACATTTGCCGGTTAAAAAGTGAAAAAATAAATCGATGAAACCTTAGCATGCTATCAATAGCAAAAATAACGCGATGGGTGCATTAAGTCTGCAACCAGGACACGTGACTCGTTCAGTAATAGCGGCAAGGCTATCGAAGCCGAGAATGAAGCGTTAAAAAATCACGAATCGAAGTGTCGATAACTAAATTGAACGCAAATAAAAAGCGCTTTTATCACTTACATTTTAATAACGTATTTGAAAGGAAAGAAAATCTCATCCCTTCGCGCAAACTTACATTTCCATTTTTAAAGAATCCAACGCTAGTTTAACCAAACGAAGGATTTATTTGTTGCCTGCAAGTATCACGAATCAGTTAGGATAAAATCTTGGCACGATATCTCCGAGCAGTACGATTACCATGATGGTTCGATGGGCTCTTTCTACGCATGGAAGTAAATAATTAAGTCGATCGCGCGGGTCATCGTGTCACTCGATACCGAGCATAAGCGGAGCGCTGCATCGAATCCCCCGAATGCCATTACCTACGTGCCACGACCTAGATCTACATACGCACTGCCCACCAGTGCACTGGGACGTGTGAACGCATTTGCTACAAGTAGAAAAAAAGTTCCTTTATTTGATTTTATCACAGAAAATAGGGGTGATTATGCATCTTTGGTTTTTACAGGGTCATCTGTTTTAACGTTTCGGAATGACCTTGGTGGGAAGGTTCGCGTTTATAGGAACTTTATGGGAAGTAGATTGAGTACGTTACGAAAGAGTCTGTATATAAAATGTAGAGTGTGAATAAAGCTTAAAAGCGTAAAGAAGAGAAGGCTGTAAGGTGTATACGGGGCCGGTGTATCCACGATGGTCGTGGCTCGCTTGACGTCACTGAGCAAAATGGCGGCCGTGGTGACGTCACCGGGAGGGGGGACCCCCTCTGCCGAGGTGGCTCCGCAACGTCGGTCGACGATAGCCTCGATATCGTACGGATGCCAGAGAATCGTAGGAGGGTTTTAGGGTGTCGGAAGGGTCGGACGGGTCGGACGGGTGGGCGCCGCGCCGCGCCGTGACGCTAGCTGATTTTTGGCAGGATCCTTTCGAGCATTCAGAGGGCGACGTTAGCCGGCTTTTCGGGTAACGATCGCGGCTTCTACTAGCTGACGCCACTCCTCGTCCTCGTACACGCGTTATGGAGTCTGCTTTTCGACCTGGAACCGCTGGACCGGTTGGTCCAGCTTCGAGGAATTGGGTGACGATGGTTTGACCGATGTTGTTTCTTGGATTTCTTCGATCGATCCATTGTCATTTGTCCACGTGGTAGGGAAAAGTAGGGACACGAGTCGGATGCATCATAGCACAATCACTCTGTAGGCTTATTTGCTATATACACCCACAGCCAAGAAATTTGGAAACATATTTGAATTGTTTTAAAAAATAATTAAAAATGTACTATAAGTGATTCTTATGCAATGCAGTTGAATTATTTATTTAAAAAATCTCTTTGTTTCCAAACTTCTTGGCGGTATTGTTGCTGAACAATAGCATAATGATCGTGATTGAAGAAAAAATTGACTTGTTGGTTGTGAGAGAGCCCTTATTGTTGCGCACGTGGAGCAGAGCGGCGATTGGACTGAGCACCTTGAATCCCTGCGATCCAGGGCGGTGGTAGCGGCTCGGCTCACTCGAGCTACGATCCTTAGCTGGCCGCCAATTCGACCCTCCTCCCTTCTTTTTTCCCTCTGCCCTTTCTTCCGCTCGAATCTCTTCCTCTCGACCGTTCTGTCGGCTGAACGTTAACTTCTATTCGTGGCGCGTGGGCCGTGCTTCAAGGATGAATCGGTGCTGGAGCACTGTATATTTAGCCGTACGTTGCCTCCCTACCATGTTCCATACGTCAGGGCTGGCCAATTCCCGCCCTCCCAGCAGGGAAGTTGTCCGAATACTTGGACAGGACTGTAGGTAGCTTCGTTAGAGGATAGAGTCTAAGTTATCTTGAAAATTTCAGTCACCATGATGCCTATCGCGCTTCGACGTTGAATTTGAAGGATATTTTTCTTTTCTTTTTTTTTTTTTTTTCGAGAAACTTAGGAATAAAAGAGTCGAGTGTCGGTGGCTGACTAAACGACTTCTGAAAGGGTTAACGCGAGAATCATGCAGACCGATACAAGAATTTTCAAGGGGATCCGTCCGAGCGCCGCGTGTCACGTCTTTCATATTGATTTCCCGAAAGATATTAATAACTCTTGAGAAGTATCGTCGATAACTGATGAGCCATAATAAACTTTTAAGTGTCGTCCCAGTTGCTGCGAATAGACACTAATCTCTATGCTCCTCGACGCTGAAAGATTTCTCTATCAGCTGGTATGCGGAGCGAAACGATCGAAAATCGGTATCCTCTCTGTTGCCTCTCTTCGTGTTACTCCTGAACACTTTAAAAAGGGATAAAACTTGAAATTCTAAGAACCTATTTTCTCTTAACAAACTACTTTTCATTAAAAAAATTGCAATCTCTATAAACTTCATCATTAAGAACGAATTATCGATTCTTCTTCTTTTTTTTTTTTTTTCTTTTCATGGTATTGTTCAGTAGTCAGAAAGTGAAAAGGCATCTCTTTCAACACGATAGAATAAACTGAAACCGAACCATCAATTCATGAAACGTTTCAATTAGATCGGATTTTGGTAACGGCATTAGTCTGACCATTAGCCGACCTATTCTACTGAACTCTGATCCGTCGCGAGCACTTTCAATAAACAAGATTCCAAGCCTTTCACGAACTCGAACGTTTGTAAACGAGACTATGAAACGGACGATTTTTTGGTTCGTTGTTCGTATTAACCATTATGTATTATGAATAACAGGAGTTCTACATACATTTATGGTTATCGTTTGATAATCATCAGGACACCATTCTTTCTTCTTCCTCCTCTAAATCATTCTTTCATTTCGATGCTTGATAACAGATAACGATCGAAAGGGTGAAATTCCGAAACTTTTTGTACCGTATATAATCAGCAATTGGTTGCACTTGTTGCTGTCGTAATAATAACGAGGGAAACGACGAGGGAAAAGTGGAATTAGGCAATCGTTTTTCCGGGGAATCGTTGAAAAGCAGTGTAGATTCATTTTCGAGAGTATTATCGATCTTTCCGTTACGAGGCAAGCTCTATCAATTATTCGAAGGCTCGATTTTAATAATTCAGAGACGCTCGGCTGGAGGCAGAAACGAACGGGCAATCTGGTACGAGGAGTTGCTTTCGATCCGACCGCGTTTCCTCGCGTTTAATGACTTTATATACCGTGTTGGAAGGGGTGTTTTAAATTCGTTTAGAAGCTAACGGATTGCATCGTGGCAACTTCTCCCCTTGAAATTGAACTGTCCGTCTGGTGTTGGGCGCATCTAATGGTATCTAGCATGCGTTGAGCTTTTATTTTTTTTTTGTGTGTTTTATAACAGATTTGTAAGAGGAATTATGGGATATACATCATTGCTTGCAAGCTGTAAGAGCGATCGTTACATCGATAGTAACGTTGTTATCGTTATTACGACATCGTGGCTGACTGATAATGCCATGTTAATGCGTTTCGTATGTAGGAAGTATAGCGTGGGTGGTAAATTATCCTTGTCAACGGTAATGGACCTCGTATATGCGGTTAGGTATATTAAATTAAATCGTTATTAATTGGTCGAGTTACTCGCTTCTGGAGCTCCCAATTACCCTCGAAGATTTTGTAAAGTTGGAAAAGCAAAAGGAAGGTAGATGGAAAAATTCGACCAGCTATTTACTTGAGAAAATCCATCGAGTAATTCATTGTGCATTCTCAAGATTCAATAGTAGGCAAACTTGAAACGTCAATGATGTTGCTGTATGCATCGAATAAACGGGCCGAGTGTCTGTCTCCATTTGAATAAATCTCGGAATTAATATCTCTATCTGGCATAGCCGTAAAGAAACGGGGACACCATTTGAAGAAGCTGACTCTTTGCCATTACAAATCGTGTATCATTCGATTACTCTCGTTGTATCGGGGTAAAAAGGCATCGAGTCTCTGGCCTTCTCGAAAGAATTTAAAGAGTACTTTAGGCCAGGAAAATCATAAATGCAACTACGATCGATTCGGTAGGGAATCCTTTTCTTCTTTGATAGTAATGGGTAATTGGTTTTATGCAACACCCTGTATACGTTTCGATAATCGAGGGGTCGCGGACATGCAGCAGCATGCAGGGATCCTTGTCACGAGTTATTGCATTACCGGCTACCTTGATTGCACTTTCCTACGAGGAAAGGCCGTGCATACAGGCGGGGGATCGTAACTTTGCAAAAGTCTCGGCTAATGCAGTTAATTAATCATAGCGACGCGTTACACGTTCAGCCATTAACGACCTCTCTCGCAGGACATTTCGAAACGTGGAGTTTCCCGAAGTCCGTGTCACTGCTGATTCGACGTTACGCTTGGCTATCTTTATTATCGCTTTGAATTTTCTCCAACAACTAACAAGCCTTGGTGTTCGTGTGCTTTCCAGGTTGGCAGCGCAAGAGGCGGCACAAAGGGACCCTGGATACGCGAGTCAGTACAGGAGAAGGCCGAGGTTGGCCGGACTGAGTGGTCTCGGTGACTGGACTAGCTTTGGAGGGGAGGTAAGAGCCAGCTCAGCTTGAAAAAGCTTCGTCTGAGATATTCGTTAATTGCGGCTTCTCCTCTTACCATGCCGCTCACCCTGTTCGCGAATTATTCTCCCTCGTTTTACCAGCTTCTTCCTTCTTGTTGCACCACCAGTCCCCTCGAAAAAGTATCTTCCTTCCGATATATGTAATTTAATTTAATTGATATTTAAATAAATAGTAGGGTGAAAGGAAAAAAAACAAAAATGTAAATGCAAACAGGTACCTGGTCTGGTGGACATGGCGCCAGGCCGGGATCAGGGCGGAGGGGCGGGTGGCGGTGGGGGAGGCGGCAAGGGCACCACCTCGTTGTTCATCCTGTCGGAGGATAACTGCATCAGGAAGCATACACGCTTCATAATCGAGTGGCCGCCCTTCGAGTACGCCGTCCTGCTCACCATCATCGCCAATTGCGTGGTCCTCGCCCTCGAGGAGCACCTGCCAAAGCAGGACAAGACCATACTCGCACAGAAGCTCGAGGCCACGGAAATCTACTTCCTCGGCATCTTCTGCGTCGAGGCGAGCCTCAAGATCCTCGCCCTTGGCTTCGTCCTCCACCGTGGCTCTTATCTGCGCAACATCTGGAACATCATGGATTTCTTCGTCGTGGTGACCGGGTGAGAGGACCATTTTCTATCTTATCTATATCGTGGTTCTTTTTCCTTTCTTCAAATATTACGTCTTTCGGGTTAACTTTAACCAACCGGTGATCCCTGTTTTCGGTATCATCAAATAAGAAATATGCTTTCTGCGTCTATAACGATTTTGTAACAGTGCTTATTTTTCGATAAAATACACCTAAAACTATTTCCAGTGATCGTCAACTTTCATACTTATTGTCAGTTCGAAATAGTCTCACCCCTTGAAGTAGTACAGGTCACTATGTACGAGAATGAAAATTTGGTTAAAATTACGGACAACCGAAAACAGGGATACGCAAACGATTCGCGAGAAGTCATCACTGGTCATATCGTTTCACCCCTATACTCTCATTCATCGCGTGTTGTCACGGTCACGATTCAACCAAAATTCTCTCATTCCCTCCCTCGTTTTCTCCTCCGTACAAACGAACGACCGCATTCTTGCTCTTTCCACACTTTCTCTCTCTCTGTCTCTCTGTCTATCCTTTTTATTGACACTCTTGTCCACCTCGAAACACGGTGTTCGAGCGAAGCAGACAACACGGAGAGGAAAACAGTGGACGAGGAGAATGTTTCTTGGTCAGGCTCCCTAAAACGCGTTATCTCCGTACAAAAAAAAAAAAAGAAAAAAAAACGAACCAAACAGACCATAATCGCGATTAAGTGACCAATCTGTTTACGGAGAAAGCCTTTCTAAAATCGATATGTTCTTTGCATTTTCTTAAGAAGAAACAATGATTGATAGAAATAAAATAAATTGTCTGAACGAAGCATGAATGATAGAAAGGATCTTTCTCCATAAGCTTAAGATTTAAAGAAAAGAAAAAAAAAAAAAAATACACGTCGATCGGTTTCTACGGCCGAACAGATAGATTCTAGAGTAATCCTTGGATTAGGTCGATGACCGTGTTCGCCGAAACAAACGTGGACGTCGACCTGCGTATGCTACGTTCCTTCAGGGTCCTCAGACCGCTAAAGCTGGTTTCGAAAATTCCAAGTGAGTCTAGACAAAAGTTGTGCGCAAAACGGCGGCAAATGATTTGCAAATGCCGTCATTGTAACAGTATAAACAGTATAAACACAGAGTGCAGTAACAGAGAACTCAGTCGATCAGCTGATTGATTATCCATTACTAAAACCAAATTGAAATCTTTTTTATTCTTATATCCCCGTTGTTCCTGGCAGTTTGTTTGTGCGTTCGACTAGTGTCTCCTTGTTAGTTTTAAACGTTTCTTGATATTTTTTTAATCAGACACACACTCTTAGACTCCCGTCGATCATTTAGATTCTCTGTCAGTTTCTGTCTGTCTATCTGTCTGTCTATCTTTCTCTGTCTCTCTTTGCTTTAGTTGACACGTTGGGTGGACGTTTTTTAGTTCTGGCAAGCAAGATCGGCATCATACTTAAGCTAACTTAATATAACAGTATCTGCGTGTGTACTTGACACTTTTCTACAGGGTCTATAGCTATATCATCGTAAACAGGAATGATTGTTTGCGTAAAGGCGTACTTTTCTTTTAGAGAAAATTCATATCGAACATTACTTTACGTGATTGGATTTATTTAAATGGGGCACGTTCGGATACATTTGAAAATTAATTTATTTATTTTCAAGCGAACCGTTGATTTGGGATTAATTCATCGAGCTTCGGTTAATACTTATAAAAAATATATATTAATTTGATTTTTACTCAAGAAATCAGCCCATTTACGATTGCACCACGATCGAAGCTGGACCCTGTATACAGGGTGAATCATGTAGATACGTTGAGTCTTTCTACTAATCTATGCCTTAGTTTCCATCCTTTTTAGTTTCCTTCTTTAGTTTCCCGATTGAAACGTGTGGTTTTGAGCGTTGCGTTCCGTTTGATCGTTGATTGACCATCATCACTTTAGAGGCTATGGGTGTATTAGATCAGTTGATTGACGCTAGATGATCGTTGACAGTTGATCGATATTAATTCAATTCAATTATACGTATATTTATTATATATTCTGTGTCCACGTGGTTTGCGTAATCTCCAGTGTCTCTCTATATACATTTTACACGTAATATATAACTCTATACTGTCTCTCTCTATTATAATATAGAAGAGTTGCGTGAAATATTAGTCGCTAGCATTTATTATTCAGTTATTTTAGATCTGTCTTCTCTATATGCACAAGTTGTTCGTACTTTTTAGAGCGTTTTAAACGACGACGAATTAGACACACACGCACGTTACACACATGGGGGAGAGAATCTTGAACATTTCCATCGAAAGCTTCGATCTTTCGTTTTCTTTTCTTCTTTCATTTGGTCGCTACTATAAAACTGAACGCGAATAAGAGAGAAAAAAGAAATCTATATGCATTTCCAATTAAAAAAAAAAAAAAAAAAAAGAAAGAAAATTATTATTTCTGTCAAATACAAACAACCATAGTAAAAGGACAAGGAGAAGTTTCTTTCAACGTCAGTAATGAACATTTACTTGAGAAAAACACACGCACACGCTCACGAAAAAAAAAATTAATTAATTAATTAAAAGAAGAAACACAAAAACAGTACTGGCCTGCAGGTGTCATTGTTGAATTAGCAGTCACTGACTGATAGAATTGACCTTAAGTTGAGTAAAAACAAATACGTACGTGTTCTAGAGCAAGTAAAGTATTCGAGCAAGCTCGTGTTTGCTATTATAGAAAAGTCGTACCTTTTAGACAGCCTCGAGGGACCGAGACTTCTAGATCTAGAGATTTCTTTAGACCTTACCGAGGTGACCCTCCACCCTTTCCCTTTCCTTCAAACTTCTCTCTTTTGTGCCATTTATTAAGAAAAAAGAGAGAACATTGCAGCAGAAGCATTGGGATATGAAAAAGTTGTTGATCTTTGGAAGCATCGGGGGTATGGATTCACCTCTTGAAACGTGAATGAAGATCTCGTGGATCCTCTAGTTTAAGATACCCTTCTATCCTTGCTTTTTTCATTCGTAGATTTAATGAAATAGTGGCGTGTATAAGGGCTCGAACACGAGAGTAGTTACGTTAGGGTGTTGATACTTTTGAACATTCGTCGTGGTCGTTCACGATTCAAAGACGCTTCTTTATTCATCTTTTATTATAATATTTTATTGAAATTCTAAAGTGGTATAATGCGATGACCGCGACGGATGTTACATTTATAACATCCGTTAGAATAAAGTTGCAGCCGTTAGAAATATATTCAGGGGTGTTTAAAATTAGCGAGTCGCGCGAGTAATTTAATAACAACTTCCTCTCCGCTATCGAACCTCTTTTCTGGTAATTACATCGTAAAACATTCACCTTCCTCTCATAGTTAACGCCATTCTCGGTTATCGATGGGTATTTTGTCAATTTCCTGTAAATATTCAAATGATTACTTCAAAGAGCCTATAATAGTCGCGTTAAATTTTATTTTCAGAAAAATAGATGTTGCTAGCTAATTATTACAATTAATGCCTTGTGAAAGATGAATCGTTCTAATTAACGTTTCAAGCCTGTTGTAATTTCGAACGATATTCAAAGCGATTGTTAGCCCATCGGTAATCATACCTCCCCGCTTCCACGCTTTCGATATTTAAACATTCTCATTCAATTCCGATCGTATCGATAATAAGTCAAATTGATTCCCTTCGAAACCGTTCAGTTCAGTCCTTTCGCGAGGATAGTTTAAGAGGTAATCCAGCGATGCGCTAATTCGATAAGCTAATCCAAAGCTGCGAGAATCGAGACTCTAGCTTCTCAATCTTTTGTCTTTGGGTACGCTCGTAGAATCAACCCGGGACTAACTTTGGTCCCATTTCATCCTATACTACTCAAAATTGTCTTATTTAACTTGAATCTGGCTGCTAAATTACAGAGTTACACAGTCTGTCAATGAAATTTCCGTAGACCTCGTAAAACTTTCAACGTTGTACAATTTCGATTAGTTACGAGAATAATGCAAATGTATTATTTATTCCTTTGCTCAGAAATCGTACAACGTGACAAGCTATACGGGACGTTTTTTTCATCGACTGTAACTGAAATATCATTATCCATGAAAGTTGATTTAGAAACGAACAGTTTAAAAACGATAGAGTCGTTCCTCGACCAGAGCATCATCCCGTTAGAGTGATATTCATTCCCAGAGTTCCCTCGGGTTAGGCCATAGAAACGCTAGTTAACCACCTAGTTGTGTAGTCTAAGTACTTAAGTAGCCTGAGTATTAGTGTAATAGAGTAGTAAGTAGTAAAGTGTGGCGGGGTGTGTGTGTTTTGGGGCAGGTTCATCACGGCGTTCTCGCAGGGCATAGAACTGGATATGGATCTGCGCACGTTGCGTGCGATACGCGTGTTGCGACCGCTCAAACTTGTCTCCGGCATACCGAGTGAGTAGCGTTTCAAATACAATCGGCCACGAAAAATCCAGCCGAAACGAATCAAAAAAAGAAAGAAAAAAAAAAAAACAATTGCCTCTCGTTAATCGTTTCTCTCTATCGTTTTCTATTTCATTTATTTTTCTTTTTCCTGTTTTCTTTCGCCAGCCAACGATTTTTCCAAACGGATCGATCGATCGGCTGGCAGATTACGCGACGATCAGTTGAAAATGTTGAAATTTTACACGTGAGCGAGCGATTTATATATTTTCCTTTTCTTTTTTCCTCTCTTTGGTTATTTTATTCATTGAATTAGAGGAAGCAAACGCGAGGCACACGGTGCTCGAGGAACGCGCGTCGATGGCTTTTATTTCCTGGCGCCTGGAATTCGGATACTTCGTGAGTCGACTGGATATCCGTTCCTTCGGAACGTTTCTATTTATCGATTTTAGATACTGCATAGAAACGATTACGAGCGAACCGATCATTTATTGTTTTTTTTTCAGACACGAAGCTCGTAGATCAGTGTAGTGTGATATTGTTGCAGGTACGCTGCCGTTCATAAATATCCGGACACTTTTTTTTTTTTTTATCTTCATCGAAATGAGAAATGTACCACGTGTAATTTATCGAACGACAAATAGGTCCTCTAAAAAAAAATGTCCGGATACTTATGAACGGTATCGTATATATTTCTATATCTTATATCTATATATTTACACGTAGATGCCTTGCAACGCTAGAACGATTATTTTGTTTATACGTAGCACCACCCAAATAGATCTATCTTTTCAGAGTTGTATGCTGTGTCCATGTAACAACGAAGTATCCCAATTGTTTAGCCGCTAGAGTAATCGGAGAAAGAAATGTAACGAAACGAAAGTTTTTCACGGGGGTAAAAAGCGAAAGAAAAGAAAACGACCGTGAATTGTATTTAAATATAACGAAACATGTACTTACGTTTGTTCGTATCCGCGCGCGATTCCCCGAGCAGCGGAGGGAAAAATGGAGAAAACGCGACACGGTTACCGGTCGAACAAAGAACACGTGAATCGCTCCGTGGAATCGTTGGTTGGACCTAATTACTCCTGGCGAATTTTTTGCAAACAGGTCTCCAGGTGGTGCTCAAGTCCATCATCAAGGCGATGGCGCCGCTTCTGCAGATCGGCTTGCTGGTGCTGTTCGCCATCGTGATATTCGCCATCATCGGTCTCGAATTTTATTCGGGAACGTTGCATAAAACGTGTTACAGCATCAGGAATATCAGTGAGTAAACCCTTTCGTGGAGGGTAGTTAACTGTAGTAAGGAGTCTATAGCCTTGCCACGCAGAAACGATCGATCGATCAGAGAGTATAATCGTTTAGGGAAGACAGAGTATCGATATTGATTTTGTTTTAGATATAATCGTGAAGGAGGGCGAACAGGCGAGTCCGTGTAACACGGACAACAAATCCGAGGCGCCTTTCGGGGCGCACGTGTGCGACGCGAATGTCTCGACGTGCATGGATCACTGGGAGGGACCAAATTTCGGCATCACCAGCTTCGACAACATCGGATTCGCCATGCTCACTGTCTTCCAGTGCATCACTATGGAGGGCTGGACTGCCATATTGTACTGGGTAAAGCAAGAGATATGTCCTTCAGTGTTAAACTTCTACTCTCTCTGTTTTCTGTTTCCTTTATTTTTTTTTTTTCTTTTTATTTTTCACATTTTTCTCGTTTTTCTTGTGTCTCGAACTCCGTGCACGAACGTGCTTCACGGTGGGATCTTCAACGTCATATTCTCGGTTTTCGATCTTCGGGAATTTTTTTCGTCATTAATAATCATTGGTCAGTCAAACGCCTTAAAAGTGTCCATATGGTAGCTTTAAAGGATTTTTACTTTTGAAAATTTTTCTATGTATAAAAATTCATTAGAAAAATGAAATAATTGACTGATCACGTTGAAAAACATTCTCTCTATCATTCGATGTGTGTACCTTTGGCCAATTGCTTGCTCCGTTCGTTATTATTTTTTTATTTTTCGTCCTTTTTATTCCTAAAATTGTTAAACATCTAAATGTGACATCATTTCTCGTGTCGATCGTTATTCTTTTCTCTGTATGCCGTGTTTATTCGTACATGTGTTTTGCCCGATAACGTTTCGCTTCCGACGATTTTCACGTTCGTTTACCGGAAGTACCTCGGGAGAAGAACCGCTTGCAGTTGTTACAGCTAACACTGACGTATATGTTCACCTTGCTCAGTATAACACTGTCAGTTTCAGCCCTCTTTGTAAATCTCTTGGTGTTTAATCGTATCTTTTCTACGCTTCGTTCTCAACCAGTTTGCCAGAATCCGAAGAATTTTCTTCTTCGATTCTGCGCGTGTTAACGCTTCGACGGTCGTTTTAAAGAAAAATATCAAAGTAGTTAAAAATCATCCTGACCGTCAAAGTATTAATATTTCATGTATAAAATTGTATCGAAGAAAGAGAAGAAGCGTAAAGTGTATCGATGTTTGAATGTCGTGGCAATATTTCCTTGTATGTAAACGGTGCATCGTGTTCGTACACGTAACACCATGAACTTCACGTGGCTCTGGTGAAATTTGCAGACAAACGACGCTCTTGGCAGCACGTACAACTGGATTTACTTTATACCATTGATCGTCCTTGGCTCATTCTTCATGCTGAACTTAGTTCTTGGTGTCTTGAGCGGGTGAGTATATTCATTCTCGATTTCTTGGCCCCGATTTCCGATCGGTCTCTTTAACATCTACCACCTGTTTCTTGTTTCTTTACCACCGATGGGTCGTTCACCGTAACGATACCTCGAATCGTTAGAAATCTATGCAAATGAATATTGAATTACATCCTTGTAGAAAGTCGTCTTGTCGTTCTGTAATTTTCCTCGAACGTTACAGCACGGTAAAACGTTATTTTTACACGGATGCATCGGTGATTGAAAGGTAATCGTAAAGGAACGACCAAGATTATCATTGTTTCTCTTCGTCAGGGAATTTTCAAACGAAAGAACACGCGTGGAGAGACGGGCGGCGTATCAAAAAGCAAAGAGAAAACGTCTGTTCACGACTGCGTTCAGTTCCTACTTAAAGTGGATCACTCAAGCAGGTCTCGAAACGATCGATCTTCCCTTAACTTTGTCGCGCTAGCCGTTTTCCCGCTTCGATGAGAGGATCTCGTTAGCGAAGCCAGTAAAAGCCAACGTTTATCGCGGAGATACTCTATAACACGCAAACTTTCCTCGTAGGCGTCGCTAATCTCAAACTTCTGCCTCGATAAAGTATTCTCTGTAAACGGCTCGAATAGATGCGAACCTATTTAAAACATCGAATGAAAGAAGGTTCGAGACTTGCGCTGTCTCAGGGCAGATATAAGTTTTGAACCCCTGTGTTTCGACTCCTTAAAATAATCCTGTGCTTGATCGAGTATCAAATCGTTAGAGTAACGCGTATAAAATAGTAAAGATCTGTGAAATGTAGATCCTTAGCTGTATGTAACGCTCGTTGTCATCTGTGTAACGCTTGTAGAGAGTTTGCAAAGGAGAGAGAGAAGGTGGAGAACCGGCAGTCCTTCCTGAAATTGCGAAGACAGCAGCAGCTCGACCGTGAACTGAACTGTTACCTGGATTGGATCTGCAAAGCAGGTTAGAAAGTCAACGTGCCAGGGCTGCCTATCGATTCTCTTATCGAGCACCCTTTACAGCACCCATCTCCTTAGGCCAGAATCTTGTACCCTTTTTTTTTATTCATCTTTGCTAGAGCTATATTGCTCGCGATTCTTTCTTCCTTTTCATTCAAACAAACTCTGTACTCGTCGCGTTCCATAAACGTTTCTAATAATTTGTAGAGGAGGTAATACTGGCGGAAGAAAGGACCACGGAAGAGGAGAAAATGCACATATTAGAAGGTTCGTGTTGACGCGTTTAGAATAATCGATGTTGAAATATTTAGAAGGTGTATGGAGAGAGTTATTTGTTTGACAGTAAGAAGAAGAGCCGCGGCGAAAAAGAAGAAGCTAAAGAACCTTGGCAAAAGCAAAAGCACGGATACAGAGGAAGAGGAAGGCGATGATGACCAGGACGATAGTGAGTTGTATTTTTCATTTTTCAACCCGTTTCAACATATTTTAGTTGGTCAACTTTTATTCTGTATCGACATGTGCTACATATTCTCGCTTATCGACGTTACAATCGACATCTTGACTAACTGGTCAGATGGTCTCGCTAGCAGCGTTCGCGTTCTTTGATCTTTTCCTTTGAATCGTAACCCTTTGGCTGGGACGCTTTTCAACTGAAAATTCTCCTCTGTGTGCGGAACGTGTCACCGGAATCCAGTTCAAGTGCTCTGTAAAAAACGACTGCTAGCGGTAGAATATTGCAAAAGAGCAAATACATACTGCAATAAGAGAAAAGAAAGTGAAATTAAAATATGAAAATATAACGATCGATCGGCTTGCGTTTTCAGGACTCTCTAGATCTTCCTATTTCAAATCGAGGGAAAAGGAAGAGGGTACTTGCGTGCAATTTTGGCGGGCAGAAAAGAGATTCAGATTTTGGATACGAAGCTCGGTGAAATCGCAAAAGTTTTACTGGTTCGTCATCGTTCTTGTGTTCTTCAACACCGTCTGCGTGGCCGTGGAACACTACGGTCAGCCTCCGTGGCTTACCGATTTCCTCTGTAAGTAGAATCTTTTATTTGTATTATTAAAAAGTATATATCATCAGAAATTCAAAAGCGATTGTCGTGAAATGTTGACAGATTACGCGGAATTCGTGTTCCTGGCCCTGTTCATGCTGGAGATGTTCATAAAGGTGTACGCTCTCGGTCCTCGCACCTATTTCGAGTCGAGTTTCAATCGTTTCGACTGCGTGGTCATCTCGGGATCGATCTTCGAAGTGATCTGGTCCGAGGTGAAGTCCGGCTCTTTCGGCCTCTCCGTCCTACGTGCCCTTAGACTCCTGCGAATTTTTAAGGTCACCAAATACTGGAAGAGCCTGAGAAACCTCGTAATATCGCTGCTCAGCTCGATGCGTAGCATCATCTCCTTGCTCTTCCTGCTCTTCCTCTTCATTCTCATATTCGCGCTGCTCGGTATGCAGCTGTTTGGCGGTCAGTTCAACTTCGAATACGGCACACCGCCCACTAACTTCAACACCTTTCCCATCGCGCTGCTCACTGTCTTCCAAGTAAGTTTCACACTCTCTTTTATACTTTTTAACAACTTAATAGAAGTTGAGCAGAAGACTGAAAGGAGGAAAGAGAAAACGGGACATGGTCTTTCTTCCGAACGAAATCATATCCTCTAAATTTTTGTACATCCTCTCTTGTTTAACGAATGCAACATGAATGACGTAGATCCTGACCGGAGAAGATTGGAACGAAGTGATGTACCAGGGTATCGAGTCGCAAGGCGGTCACAAAAAGGGCATGATCTACTCGCTCTACTTCATCGTACTGGTGTTGTTCGGCAACTACACGCTGCTGAACGTGTTCTTGGCTATCGCCGTCGACAATCTGGCGAACGCGCAAGAATTAAGCGCCGCCGAGGAGGAAGAAAAGACCGAGGACAAGGAGAAGCAGACGCAGGAACTCGAGAAAGAGATCGAGTCCTTACAAAAACCGAAAGACGGTAGCGCGCCGAAGGTAGAGATCTGCCCTCCGAGTCCTACTCAGAATTTGTAAGTATCTCTTTATCTGTTATATCGCGAGTTGAGAAGAAGAAGATAAAAATGTTGATAATCGTGTTGAAATTGTAGCAAAGACGGAAAGGGTGGGAAACAGTCATCCGAAGAGAAGAAGCAGGATGAAGACGATGACACGGGACCAAAACCAATGCTGCCATACTCCTCCATGTTTATACTGTCCCCTACGAATCCGTAAGTTCGATTCTTCGTTCCCGACGAATTGAAACGACGAATAAATCGTTAAAAGTATATACGTATGATTGAATCGTAGCGTAAGAAGAGCCGCCCATTGGGTCGTGAACCTGAGGTACTTCGACTTCTTCATAATGGTGGTGATATCGTTGTCGAGTATCGCGTTGGCCGCCGAGGATCCCGTATGGGAGGACTCGCCGAGGAACGAGGTGCTGAATTACTTCGATTACGCGTTCACCGGTGTCTTCACCGTCGAGATGATCTTGAAGATCATCGATCTCGGCATCATACTTCATCCAGGCTCGTACCTACGCGAATTCTGGAACATTATGGACGCGGTGGTGGTGATATGCGCCGCGGTATCGTTCGCGTTCGATATGACCGGTAGTTCCGCCGGACAGAATCTATCGACGATCAAGTCGTTGAGAGTGTTGCGTGTATTGAGACCTTTGAAGACGATCAAAAGGGTGCCGAAATTGAAGGCGGTGTTCGACTGTGTCGTGAACAGTCTGAAAAACGTCATTAACATTCTCATAGTGTACATATTGTTCCAATTCATATTCGCTGTGATCGCGGTGCAGCTGTTCAACGGCAGGTTCTTCTACTGCAGCGACGAGAGCAAATACACGGAAGAGGATTGTCAGTGAGTATTCGAACGTTCATGGTATCGACTTGAAAGAACGATCAGTTTGTCCAGGTCTAAGGTGTAATTGATCAGTTTTAGAAAACTAATTGAAACGGTAGGGTTGTTTGATTAACGTTTTGGCTGTGTACCTCGCAGGGGTCAATATTTCGTTTTCGAAGAGGGTGCTATGCTGCCAGAGCCAAAGAAACGGCAGTGGGAGTCCCAGTGTTTTCATTACGACAACGTGATGGCCGCGATGCTTACGTTGTTCGCGGTACAGACTGGCGAGGGATGGCCGCAGATACTGCAGAATTCGATGGCGGCCACGTACGAGGACAGAGGCCCCATACAAAATTTTCGTATAGAGATGTCCATTTTCTACATCGTCTACTTCATCGTATTTCCATTCTTCTTCGTCAACATCTTCGTGGCCTTGATTATCATCACATTCCAGGAGCAAGGAGAAGCTGAATTGCAAGACGGCGAAATCGACAAAAATCAGGTTGGTCGACGACGTTTGATTCGGCGTTAACGTCGAAGAAGAATGATATTTAAAGAAATTCGACCGACGCGTTCGTTTCAGAAATCTTGTATAGACTTCACGATACAAGCTCGTCCTCTGGAGAGGTACATGCCGAAGGAACGGAACAGCGTTAAGTACAAAATCTGGAGGATAGTGGTATCGACGCCGTTCGAATATTTCATTATGGGTCTCATCGTATTAAACACAGTGCTACTCATGATGAAGGTAAGTCTCCACGATTCGTTCCTTCCTCTCTCTCTCCCCGAGAACTTGTCTCGAAGAGAAAATATAAATGATTTTTTTTTTAATCTTGTGGACGTAACGAGCCTGAATAATGTACGTACGACGCAGAAGACGCGAGCGCCGGAAGGAAGCACACGCTAGTACCTACCCCTTTTCTTGTGTACCCTTGCACGTACAATTTTCGTACCCCTTGATTAATGAAATTTAGCGATGGATTATTACCTTTATTCGTATTTAAAAATTTGTCAAGTTTCAAAAAGTAGTCTGAGATTCTATAATGTTCGAAAGAAAGAAAGTCCATCGCTACTTATTAAAGTTTCCTTCCCCGGTACAATTGAACATCCCGTCGCGTATCGTCGAATTTTGTGCTCGCGTTTGGCAATTTTAACCAATCCGAAAAGCAGCCTATACTATCGATTCTCGTCGATCGATTGCGACGAGATTGCGACGAGAATCGTCGGAACGGGACAATAACGAGCCATGTTCGCGGAACGTGCACGATGAAGAGAGCTCGAAGTATAAAACTGTAAGATACAACGTTATATCTGTACGAGGACATTGTTGTTCTTGCCTGCCAATTTATTTATTGCTCTCTGTATAATTGTCATCCTTGTATCCATTGATACGTGGTGTACACAGCTCTGTGTTCAATACTCTTCTCTCCTCTCCTTTCGTGCCAGAAAGAAAGACATCCTTTTCTTCTCTATCCTTTTTGTTCGCCGTTTCACAGATTCCATTCGAAACCACAGACTTTAGTTAGATGCTCGGTGATTCACGGTGTCTCGATGCTTTTTATTCGATCCTATCCGTTCGTTCCAGAATCGTTGCGAAAGCTTTTATTTCCATGCCAGGCCTGCGCCGAGTGCATCCAGACGACCTATTGGTCGTTGAATTTTCTTGGAATCGTTTCAAATCCGCTCGGATACCAGAAAAATACGTGGCTTTTATGAAGGAACGGGTACACATTACTTTCTGCAATTTCAATCGGAAGATCCTTTGCATTTTTACAGTATCCTAAATATCGAAATCCCTAAATACTAAAATGCTTAAGTGAGAAAATTCCAGAATGGGGACAAGAAGCAAAAGTACATGTTTAAAAGCACTCGCGCTAGTCTGTTCCACACACTTCCATTAATCCCTCGTTTTATCAAACTTTATTTCGCTTTCAGTAGCAATATTTCTTTTCGTTCTCTTTCGTTCCGTTCGATATATCCTATGTTCGTATAGTAATTCCTCTCGATTTCTTCTACTCCTTTACTCCTTTTTCTAACTGCATGCCCGCTACTGTGTCCTCGTTTTTCGATACTAAACGTTCTCGAAAATACGTGGAAGAACAATATCCGAATATCGATACGCTATCCCACAACCACATTAAACACGAAACACACACGCGGGTGCCGCTCACTTAAACACACCAAGTGAGTTCGACTCGTAAGCCTTGACAAGCCCATGTTTGAACTGGTGGCGAGGTTTCAAGCGTAGCACAAACTGGCTTGATTGAATTAATCGTCAAGTTATATCCAAACACCATTGAAACGATGAAAGAATAAAAAGCTGCGGCATACGAGAAGCCCTGCACGCGAGTCCACGTGTGCTTCTAGAGCACACTTTATTCGTCTCTATATCTTTTTTTTTTTTTATTACTCTCTGCACCTTATTTCATTTTGTTCGACACAGCCTGTTTGTGGTGCACTCCGTTTCGTTGGATTCTTTTTTTTTTTTTTTTTTACAAAAGACTGGCTTCCGTTTTCCAACGAAGCGGTACGCTTTTTATCCTTTCGACACAAGATTAAATTCTTACTCGAGCAAACGTGTCTCGGACCCACGTACTTGTGCTTCGCCGTTTGAACAAATTTTTTTTTTTCCACACACACACACATTGCCTGTAACACGTACCTGTAACGCACATGGTTTTGAGAATGGATCACACTACGAGTAACGTACACACGATGTCTGAAATGTTCGCAAAATGTTCGAAACAAAAAGGGACTACGAGACTCGTTATCGAACTGAACGTTCGTTAAACATTAATCAGTCTCGAGTTTCTTTGTGCAGAGGCACGTTGGCTGTTATAATACCGACACACTTTCGTGTTGTCGCCGAACTGTTTGCACGAGTGGCAAACTGCGTGTCGCATGCCTGGCTGCTCGCAATCCAAATACTTGACCGAACAAGTGGTCGAGCGAATCACTGAACTACACCAGACACCCACTGAATTTGTGTGCGTGTATTTATTTTTTTCTATTTGTCTTTTCTTTTCTTCGGTAACGACATGTTTCTTGCACGAGATGCCCGCACGACTCGATCCCATCATCCAGGCCCGTTAGAAGGGGGTGAAATATAAGGGAGGTGGACCACAAAGTTAGTTAACGCGTGTTTTATGAATTCGAAGATTCGTTTACTTTTCTCAAACCGAGTCCGCCTCCCTGCCTCGCTCCTTCAAAATCCTTTCGATTTAAAGAGAGAAAGGAAGACACATTCGAGTACCTCGAGCAGAAGGGATGATTTGCAACCCTCTGTCTCTCCTCCTTTACAATGTTTCCATCTTATTTTTCTTCGGCCTGATTTTTAGCTCGCTCTCTGGACATCTTTCATTCCTTGATTGCCTTCTGTTTTGATCTGTTTCCTTTGGTCGTTTCTTTTTTTGCAGTAACGATCTTCGCTCTATCCTCTTGTCTATCGCGACTCTCACTCTTCCAAGACACCAAACTCTTATCTGTTCGTCCAAAAACCGATCCTGGCGCAGACGACGACGAGGAATAATCGTGAGAATTTGAATTTTCTTTCCTTTGAAGTTGAATTTTATCAAACAGGACGAATGATTCCCGTCGTCGTTGCGTACGACGCGATCCGAGCGTCGTTTCTTGAATCCTTGATCGAACGATCGATAGCGATGTATCATGCTTGGTGTTATTTATAATTGCTTAAAAATTTACAAGAACGATTATCGAGTATCGCTAACGATCGATCGTCAATACCAGTACAATGGATCCAACGTTTGGACGTTATCCCATATCAACACGATGACGTCGATGATCGATGACACTAAGTATAAACGTGTGCACACACTAGCCACATGTAGCTGTCCCTAATACCATGTAAAATCTCTTTAATGATTATTTTTGTCATCGTTGAAATACACACCCTGTAGGACCGTACAGATACACGTATCTAGGTTAACGCTAATATTATACGCCTGTGTGTCTCTCCCTCTTTGTCGACTGAAAAGTGTCACTATAATTATAATTATATTTATACACCGTGTAACTTACAGATTTCGCACTCTATTTTACACGTAATTCGTATATTTGTAACACCGTGTTCACTTGGGGTTCGTTCGTCGATACGCTTCGAAGAAATCAATCATTTTTATTCATTTTCCAATTAGAAATTGCAAAAGCGTATCGATGCACGAAATTGTTCGATTCTTTCCCTAATTGATCAGAATAAGTGAAATGAAAGAAGAAAAGTGACGACGGTGGTTAGGAGCGTAAATTTCTACCGTGCGGCTCGCCGTCCGCCAAATCGCGCTCGTTCAATAGGCTTGTACGTCTGTCTGTTTGTTTGTCTGTCTGTTTGTACGTTCGTATCTGTCGGCCGTGTGTGTTTGTCAGTGTATGCATTGCAGTTCCATCGGCAAAGCGACGCGTACAAGAATACGCTGAAGTACATGAACATGTGCTTCACGGGGATGTTCACCGTCGAGTGCATACTGAAGATCGCCGCTTTCGGCGTGAGGGTAAGCTCCACCATGCCAACCAACCCCCCCTCATCGAACAGATTATTTCGAGAAAACGTATACGCTTAGAGAGTAGTCGAGTTTCCGCTGAAAAATGATGCCTGCGACTATTTCTTTTCTTATTTTTTCTTATTTTATTCGTTTTCATAATTGTACACTTATCCTTTTGCACAGTGAATACTATTTGTACTTTACGAAACGATAGATCGCAGAATCAATTTTCAGAGAGTAGGCTGGGTAAGTTTTGCTTATTAGAGAAAAATTAGAGCGTTTCATTTATTTTTTTTATTTTTTTCTCTCCTTGAAAGAATAGGTAGTATCTTACCTACTCGAAAGTACTGAAAAGTATCCTCGTGTTGCAAGAATACGTGTATGTACGAGTATTTTAGAGAACCTTTTGTGTTCAGGGCTGAACAGACGCTGAACCTCGAGCTCTAGTAGTGTAATTATTTGTTCCTTCTTAGATACCCCATTTTTTGTAGAGATCTCTATCAATAGCTCTATTTTCTTTGATCCTTTCGCTGTGAACTTACGGGCACAGACGAATATCTTATTACTGGAATGAAATCTGTTCGTAGACTGTAGCGGATGCTCAGCTCTGTACGCTACCTAAACGAGATGCACTTCTGTGCATATTCATTTGATGCTGTTTGAGGATTGCAGGATATAGAGTAATTAATACGCTTGATTTTCTTAACCAAGATCCGGCTATCGTTTGATATTTTAACTTGTATTACTAATTGGATCACAACCTGCGCTCCTCATTCGCTCGAAACATATAACTCGATACAAGACATCGAAATGATTCTTCGATATTCGTAGCTGATAGAACGCGACCACTAATTAAAATGGAAACAAATGTAACTGCGAGTTGCTTCAAGAGAAACATTATTCTCTATGTTTATTAATCATAAACCATGATTGGAATTTGCATCCCGCCGTTAAACGAGTTTTCAAGAATTTTCTCGCGTTAGCTATTAGTACACGAAACACACGCACAATACGACACAACAAATTTGCATTCACGCTCGTCAGTACCCAAACACGAACATTATCAATTATTTTTCGTTCATTTTCTATCTATCTTATCTACCTATCTGTCTTCTTTTTCTGGCTGGTTATTTTCATTTTGAAAACATCGAACGAGAGAGGGTGGGGGGAAACTGTCTCGAGGAAGCGAATCCAGCCCAGAAGAATCCCCTTGCTGCATGCAAATACCAGACTTGTTGCACCTTGCACGTAATCACTGCACGTTGACGTGGTTCTTTATCCTTGCATGTGTAATATTGTGCTTTGAACCTCTTGTCTTACGATCTTTTCTTTCTTCAATGATCTTCGAATCCATGATTGATATTTCATATTAAAAGACAAGAGGTTAACGATGAACGTCGATTGAAACGAAAGAATCGATGTTCTACGTTGAAGAGCGATTGTTGTGTTGCAACGACTGCGTGTTATGGGCCAATAACGATTAATGCCGTGATTTTCGAAATAATTTTAAGAAAATGAACTTTTCAAAGATTCCATGAATAGCAAAACATACTTGGTTCACGGTCAATTTTGATAACGAAGAAACAAAAGTAACGAAAGTTTCTAATTCTCGGAATACGCATGCCATTCGATTTGATCTGTGGAAAAGTTCCGTCACTTTACGAGGAAATGAAAAGGCATCAATTTATATAGTTTTGAGTTCTTCCATAAATCGGTAATAAACCTAAATTCACAAGGAAAAAAAAGAAAGTGACGATACTTTCCCCAGAGATCTAACTAAGTAACATCGTCGCGTCGGGAAGGAGCAGTTACGGATTCTATCCGTACACACTCACCACACACAAAAAACACGTACACGAATATCGTCGTTTAACGCGAGCAGAAATGACGAAAGTTATCTTAAAAGATCGCTCTCTGAGAGATTGGTTAGACTTGCTTTGGATAATATCGTCCGAGAGAATGAAAAAGAAAAAAAAATTTTAAATAATGAAATTCTGACCCTAATCGAAGAGCATCCTCGATTAAAAAGTGGGACGCTGACACAACGAAGAGTTTCATCGCAACGGGATTACTTTTGATCGTTCGAAAAATTGTTCGAACTTAATTTCGAGCAATTGTTGATAATGTTGAGCGTAATTTTAATTTCGTTGTGTTACGTCTGTGTGTTGGGTGTATTTTGTAGTTTCACAAGGCGCCGCCAAAGCTATTGGACGCCTTGACCGTCATGAACTTCGCCGTCACCCTCCTTTTCCTCATTGAGTGCATCCTCAAACTCGTCGCCTTCGGATGCAAGGTATAAAAAAAGCCTGTTAATCATTAAAAACTCCACTAACTTTGATCACACGCAATTATCTATAATATTACGATAATATTGTACAGATCGTCTTAAAGAGCTTGTACACCATGAGAGCTGCAGATTGTGCAAATAATGTGGTGTACAATCTTTTTGAAGCGTTCTGTATATACCGCGTGTTATCTACGTTTTCTTTATCATTTCGTTACCTAATCTCTCTACTTAAAATATGTTCGTGAAATAAGAATATTATGCGAGGGAAATGGGATCGCGAGTGTGTAGTTGTATTTCGGGATTAATGCCAGAAAAGAGGAATACAATGTTTGGTGATAACGCGACTGCTTAGAGATATATTTTTCAATTCCACCTTCGATTATGTGTCATTTTCATTTGTTTCAGAATTACGACGATAAGAACGATCGAAACCTGTACCGATTCTCTCTACTTTCGTTAATCGTTGTTAAAATTAGAAATTTGTCGGTATACTTTTGAATCGGCCGACCCGTATTTAGAGTAAAGTTATACATAGTACCGAGATTGTTTCGCTGATACTCTTTTCTTCCGCTTGCATCTTTTAAACCAGTAGACGAAGGTGACCTCTTTCCTGGCCTGGAAAAAGGACGATAAAGTAGAGCTTCTCGCGAATAACCGCGTATCTATCTCTCGCACACACTCTGTCTCTAGTTTTTGCTTGCTATTACCGGCATGATTCTGTAGATACTCATTTTAGAGAAGAGATCCCGATAAAATGCCGACTCACGGCTATGATCGCCTAAACACCCTCTCAGCCAAGTCTCTTCAACTTTTGAAAACACCAATTGTTTAAATAGTTTAGACATACTTGAAACTTTAATCGGTAATCATATACGGAGCCGACACCGTTCGAAACGAAGAGATATGGCCTTTTACTCGATACACCGTTCGAAAGCACATATTTTTCACACTTGATTTTCTAATTAGCATCGTTTACTTTCGTGTTAAGGGTGCGTATCGACACAAATACACATACATACACGTACATACTTACACATCGAGGGGAAAGTTTGCCTCTGTGCCGCAACGAGTGAACTTTCCTTTTCTTTTATTTAGCGAATTCGTAGTTTTGTAGCTTGAGTATTTGCAAACAGTTTACACACTCGAAAGCTTCTCGAAGTTTTTTCGAGCTTTCACCCTTACGTAACTTCGCAAATTAGATTGAACAGAACGTACGAAGAGGTTTTCGTGAAATTTCGAAGAAGCTTCGAATCGGCAGCATCAGCAATAGGCAAGAAATAATGGAGAGGGTTGTTACTAATCGTAGTTTTTTAATCCCTCGCGTACAGAACTTCTTCAAAGACGCGTGGAACACGTTCGACTTCATCACAGTGATCGGCAGCATCGTGGACGCCCTGGTGATCGAGTTCGGGGTATGTAAAGCTTCAACGAGCACCGTCGTAAATCGCAAACGAGTATAAAAATTGTTCGATGAGCAATGTAGAATATCCATAACGTTTGCGTTCGTTTTTCGAACGAAATCCCTCGATGATATATAAACCTTTGATATCCTAATTAACTGTGTGGACCCAGTGTTGCTTGAATGTATATCTCGAAATGTTGTCGCTCCTTTAAAGCTCCTCTAGGTTAAAGTTTAACCTCTTTGCTGCTTTTTTACTTTCAGCGAGGGTGTACATTTGCGTGCAACGATGACTTTTCTCGGTTAAGAGAAAAGATTCTTTAACCGAAACGCGTTCACGTTGCACGCGACTGTGCCGAATATATAATATGCTAGCAGGTAAATCGACGATCTTATTGGAACCCCTATTAAATTCGCATTTGTATTTAACCGTAGCTTTATGCTGCATTCATACGCTACGTATCTACACTGTATACATTGTCACACGTGCACAATACACGACACCATCCTCCATATATCCACAGTGTACACAGGTGAATCTGTCAGTGGACATTGGTCGAAAAGGAACGCTATGTCTTTTCAGAATGCAAAATATTAGAAAATACAGAGTTATTGAAAATTAACGTTTCTTTTCGATCACATACTTCATGTGGTGTTAAAAAATACCCTGAAGATCTCTACATCGTTGGATAGATCACGAAAAATCTTACAATAGCAGACAACGTTTGAATTATTTGAATAATTAATTCCGTCTGCGTTAGACTCCCTACGCATGCGTAAGCGGGACGCTCAGCGGCTCATGCGCAAGCGCAACTCTTAGCGGCGCATGCGCAAGCACGATGCTAAGCGGCTCATGCGCAAGCGCGATGCTCAGCGGCGCATGCGCAAGAGTGATGCTCAGCGGCGCGCTTGTAGGCGGCAGAGAAGGTTAGTCTCTTATTCCGCGGGTCTTGCCACTCAAGCTGTACAGTAATTAGTTAATTTTTCAATTTTCAACAACGAAATGTGGCTAAACTACTTTTCGCTCCGATTTTTCGTGATCTATCCAACGATCTAGAGATCTTCAAGGTACTTTTTAACACCCTGTATAGATGTATAGTGGAAACGACACTGTTCGAACAATCGACATACCACACAGCACTCAACCCACCAGGTATTCTATTTGATCCTCTGTAGTAGAAGTGTATTATTTTTGAGATCCGAAGTAACGCCGTGCTACTTCCATATACTGTAATTAAGTAAAATCTCCAGTAAAAGCGTGAGATAGTTGAACGTCGTTTGCCGCATCGTCGATTGTCGGACTCGAGATTTCCCTTAAATGCTTGTAATCCTTTTAGTAGGTTTTGCTAAACCGACAGTGATGAAAATGTGAACCAGCTTTACAAGCTTCGCGACCAAGTTGTTGTTTTGAACGAGTCTCGTCGCCAGACCAGCTTCGTATCTCTGTAAATCTTTGCTAGTTTTATTCTATCTCTCTTTGTATATGTACATATACATATGTATATTGGCCTATTAAGAGATCATCAGTGTGCTCCGTTCGATCGATTCAATAATCTTGCAATATTCGTGTATTTTTGTACTAGGAGCGGTTTTCGAGTATGCCCAGTGGCGGTCAACTAGGCGAGAAAAAGGTATAAATTTTCCTCACGTTTTACACCAGAGACGTAAGTCGTGGAGCTTTCGTTACAGAAAATCTTCTGTCAAGAGAAATCGGTAAATGAGTACGCGTAGGACACTATCATGAAATACAACAAACTCGAAAGGTCGAGCAATCACTGCGCGATATACTTATTGTTACTCGATAAATTCATTCTCTCACAGATTGCTCGTTCTTGGAAACACGAGCTGTTCATACAATGCACACAAACATACTCGATTCGATATCATAGCAGCACAAGACACGATCTTTTTCGAGGCAGTCTGTACGTACTTTGCGCGGCCATAAAGTCGCACAAAGTACATGAAAGAACAGAGTGGCTTTGGAAAATGGCATATGGATGCGGTATATCAATTCGCGATCAAAATTCCGTCGATGGGGGTCGTTCGATCGCAGCAAACGGGTTAACGAACGACGTTTTCGAATTTCGTACTTACAAGTAGATCAAGTGCAGTGCTTTGAAACAGTTCGAAAGTATTTTCAGCAGGTTAAACGATGTCCAAAGGTGTCTATAGCTTCGTTCGTGTAACGAGACGATTTCAAAGAAGCGATCAAAGTTCGGTTCGATGAAAGCGTGATGTTAAACGCGCGAAGCTCGATTCGAATCGCGATAAGGAATCGGCATGTTTGGGGGATTAAGTGCAATTTCCTCTGTCCCCTGCAGGAGAACTTCATCAACGTCGGCTTCCTAAGACTGTTCCGTGCCGCCAGGTTGATCAAACTGCTCAGGCAGGGATACACGATACGAATTTTACTCTGGACCTTTGTACAATCCTTCAAAGTGAGTAGACGAGGAATCAGGGCTGCTTAATTAGGGCGCCATCTAATTTCACGGTCTCTTGCAGGCTCTGCCTTACGTCTGCCTCCTCATAGCGATGCTGTTTTTCATCTACGCGATCATCGGTATGCAGGTACGTATCGTACGTCTGATTTCTTCCGATCTCTTACGCCCAATATGGAAAGGAAGAGCGAGCAGGGTATTGAGAAAAATATCGGGGGTGATATGTGTGATTCCGTTGCGACAGGAAAAGAATGTTAAACGACAGTGAATTGTAACCGCTATTAGTGATGATGAAATTCCGTTATCAGGTCTTTGGAAATATAGCGAACGATCCAGGAACAGCGATCGATGAACACAACAACTTTCAATCCTTCTTCGCCGGTCTTATGTTGCTTTTTCGGTGAGTCGAGCAGCTAATAGAAGCAACTTCGAAGTTTGGAGTTAAACGAATTGTTCTTGAAGAGAAAGCTACCGATCTGCATTCGGTGGTTACTGCATCATTCGAAATGAGAAAAAATGAAACGAAAACAATCGGTAGCGATTAACCGTTGTCGTAGAGTACTGAGTTGTTGGCATGAAGTTTAACGAAATTAAGCTGCTCGACGTGTCAATTTGTTGTTAATTGAACCCTGCAGTTAGACCTCCTCTAGACAGTTGTTCCATAGAGATGCTTGCCATAGATTTATCGAGTTTTTGGTCACGTTACGACGATACTCGAGAGAACGAAGGATCGACGATAGTATCGAACAATTGGAATCAAATCGTGAAGGTATTCGATCTTTCAACGAAATCTTCGTCCATCGATTTTCTCTCGAGGAGATCGCCTATCGGTAAAAAGAAAAGAAAGAGGGTAAAGAAAGAACCGTAGCTCGTAATTAATGTGGTGGATGAGTATCGTTAGAGGGTAGATTTTCAACACTAACACAACTCCGTACAACGTTATTTGCTTGAACACGTTTATTGATCGTGTATCGGTAAGAACAAATTGACGGGTTCGATGATAATAGATCGGAAAGGATAAAGAAAACAATCTGTTAAGTTTAACAACGCTCATCCGTAGCGAAAGAAGAGAAAACTTGTTGCTAATGGCGTGCTCGCCCTTTGGCCGTGGGCCAAATTTTCTTTCTGTCGGTCTCAGGTGTTCGGTAACATCGCGCTGGACGCCGACACTTCGATTACCAAGCACAACAATTTCCAAAGCTTCATTCAAGGTCTGATGTTGCTTTTTCGGTGAGTAACAACAAGCTAAAAACGACACGCAAAGAGTTATGTTAGCTACGGCACAGCTGATAATCACGCTCACGATTTAATCCACGGGAAATTGAATCACCTTCGGGACACTGTAATTTCTTTTCTTTTCATTTTTTTTCTTTTCTCTTCGCGAGAAACATAAAGGGGGCTAAAAGCGAGGTAAATCGAGATGATTGTTTTCGTTTCGTACAACGACAAATCACTGACACACTAATGTAAGAAAGGGCCAAGCTACGCCTCGTACGTGATACTTGAAACTAACGCTTAAAGTAGAGTAATTGAATTACCAAACCAGTATCGCTTTTGATGTTGCACTCGGTTATCGAACAGAGCTCCATGCATGATTTATCTAAGCAGATCCAGTACCATGTTCGATTATCAAAACGCTTATTAACACGTTTCATTCTTGAAACGAAGGGGTAAGCGTTCATAAAAATCCCAGTCGACGACGTGTTACGCTTAGTAGTGTAATTTGCATGTAGTTCGAGGTTGAATCTCATCTATGAATCCTGAAGATTCTTGAGAAATGATTTAAAAACGTTGATCTGCTTGTTACACGTTAATAAGGAAACTTCAGGAATCATTAGGAATTAGAAAATCCATCGACTTTCGGTAGAGGTAGCTTTCAAGAATCCTTCGATGCTGTCCATGGGATTCCGCTATAGCGAAACTGATAGATAACTCGCGATAAACTTGAGAAATAGTAACTATGGCTACTCCCGTGGTCAGCATAATCTATATAGGAATAATGAAGAAGCGTTGGGCATTAAATGATTAATATCTTTAGGTGCGCGACCGGTGAGGCCTGGCCGAACATCATGTTGTCCTGCATCAAAGGTCGGCCCTGCGACATAAAGGCCGACAAACAAGAACCAGGAGGCTGCGGTTCGAACATCGCGTACGCCTACTTCGTCTCGTTCATCTTCTTTTGTTCCTTCCTCATGCTGAACTTGTTCGTCGCCGTAATCATGGACAATTTCGATTATCTAACGAGAGATTCGTCGATCTTGGGCGCTCATCATCTCGACGAATTCGTGCGGATCTGGGCCGAGTACGATCCGAACGCGACCGGGAAGATCCATTACACCGAGATGTACGACATGCTGAAGAACATGGATCCGCCATTGGGGTTTGGTAACAAGTGTCCGAACAGACTCGCCTATAAGAAGCTGATCAGGATGAACATGCCGGTGGACGTCGACGGGAAGGTGAACTTCACCACCACCCTGTTCGCCCTGATTCGCGAGAATCTTAGCATCAAGATGAGATGCGGTAAGCGGTGTTACTTTCTTTTTTTATTTATTAAAGAGAGGCATGCTAAACGATTCACTGTTACAGCCGACGAGATGAAACAAGCGAACGAGGAACTTAGAGACACGATTAGAAGTATTTGGCCTTTGCAGGCGAAAAAGATGTTGGACATTTTGATACCTAGCAACGAAGGTAAGGATTCTACGATTTTCATCGTATCGTATCGTTAATTAGATATTAAATTTCTTGGTGATGTTGTTTTAGAATTAGGCAGAGATAAGATGACCGTTGGTAAGATATACGTCTGCCTTCTGATACTCGAAAGTTGGAGGACGACTAAGTTTGGTCAAATAAAACCGACCGGACAGGTGAGTGTTCCTCGTCGTTTTCGACCTAAATTTCTCACTCGTACGAAAATGGAAGCCCCTAGCGATATATTTCCTTATTCGAACGAGATACCTCTGCTTTGGCTTTCCCACGATTCATTTGTCGATTCAACGTTTCTATTCATTGACGATTGAAAATTTTCCTTCCAATCAATTACTCTAATCAGAATCGAGCAAACTAAACTCGTGGAAATCCAGTCAGGGATTAAGTTTGAATGGATGTTTGTCGTTGGCTTCTTCGTGGTAGGATTTCACGTGGCCGGTGTGAAGATTAAGTTTCGAATAGAGAACTTCCAAAAATTCCATGTAGCTTCTTGATGACCCATCATAAGCTTAGTATCGCGAAGCTCGATTATTAAACACTTAACCCTTTGTCTTACAATTTTTTTTCTATTTGAGTGAAATAAAATTGGGTATTTGCTAACAAGATAAAAAGAAAAATAAAACAAAGTAAAATAACTAACTTTTTATTTAGTTAATAACTCATCTAATTTTTCTTTTTTTTAAAATTTGATTCGATATTATAAGGTAAGGGGTTAAAGCTTGAAGGGGTGAAATATTATGGAAAATAAAAAGTTAAAGATTGAAAAGGTGAAATATTATTGAGAATAAAAATTGAAGAGAGTTTTTGAAATAATAAACGCGATTCTAAGCTTCCTTCCCGAGTCCCAACGTTCTTGACGCTATATTACTGTGTGCTCAGTAGTGCTGAGAATTTTTCGACATTAATTATGTATTTGAACGAGTAAAGAAAATTCAAGATTTCTAGACGCATCTCTTTATCTCAGCGTGCCATTTTCCTTGCATAAACGAGATTTTTTCAAGAAATTCAATCGTTAAATAATTGGAAGAAAATGAATTAGGTATTCTTGCATCGTCTCGCTGGGATAAAGAAATCAATTAGTTAATATTTTACTTAACGAACAAGAAAGACGTTCAATCTGTGTCTGTTAAGTTAATTTAGTCAAACGAATCAATATGTGTAGAAGCAGTTTCGATGTCACCCTTCCCGAACGTCACGATTCGAAAGTTGATGCAACCGATTAACGTAGATCTATTTTTCGTTCGATACATCGATTGCTACCTTTTTTTCGTTTAAAACTATGTTCTAATTGTTAAGAAACTGTTGAGAAAAAAATTCGATACTTTAAAATAAAAGTTTAGTAGCACCCGATGAATCGATACGAAACACAAACTATTCATAGAATATTAGGAAGATATTAATTTATTTTTTGAATGAGTTACAATTAGAATATTAGAGAATAATCTGTGTCTGTTGAATTTATAAGTGTTTCCATTAAAGAATTATAGAAAAGAGAGTACGACAACGAGGTTTGAACCTTTGAATTAATGGAGCATAGAATTATTTTATCATTTCTTATTATCATTGTTATTGTTAATTAATGTGTCAATTAGAGTAGGAGTAATCTTAAAGTGGAAATTAATCACAGAACTATATGACAATTTTTTTTTTTTTTATTATACAAACCAGACAAGAGGATTGTTCACGCAGCTATCAATCATCTCTTTGTGTCTTTTCTCTTTGTTTTCCAGAACGATAACGATCTTATCGATAACGATAATGCTGGGCAAAGTCCTGCAGCCCAGGCGGTAGTACTTACTTTTTCTCTTACTTATTATTCTCTTATTATTATCATCTTGATACCGGTTCTTTCGTTTCCATTCATTTTCCTTTTGTACATTCTTTACCATAATTCATTTATCATTTTCTTTCCCATTTTTTTTATGAACACTTTCTTTAACACGTTTGCACGTTCACTGCAAAGTAGAATTATCGAGAAACTTTTCAACTTTTCTTCGTAACATTTTCGAAACTTTTACAAATACAATTTCGTTCCAAGATTTTCAACACTTTGCAGCGAACAATTGACTTATTTCTTGTACATAATACCATTTCTCTTCGTTTGATATTTCAATGAATAATCCGTGCAGAGACACAGTAGCCTGTCGTGTACATAAAATATATATTAGTATTCGTAACGATCGTCGATCGAAAAAGTTGCAGAAAATTAATTTATCAATTAGACATTTGGGCAGTTGTATCTCTGCTCCTTTTTTCCGTCTTGTATATTTCTTTCTATGCATCGACACACACATAGCACACACTGTTTTCTACACTTTTCAAACATCTGTACGTTTCTGTTGGAATTTTCCTTTCGTTCACATTCGTAGACCGTTTGATTCTTCCATCGATTTCTTCGCTGTCACTGAATCACTGACTTGAATCACTGAAAACGCAACTACCGTTGATATGCATCCCTTGCCAGCAAGACAAACCTTAAATTATCTTTACCGGTACAGAAAATTAATGTTTTTACTTTTTAAGAAGGACAAATCAACGATGGGTGCGTTAGAAACAAAACTACATTCACACGCTCCAACTTTTCTTCTTTTTTAGGCACTTGACATATATATATATATATATATCTATATAAATTTAGTGAAAGTATTGTACTATTTACTAGAGCATCTATCAGGTTCACACTATATAGATCTATTAGATAATTCTTTAGTCTTTCCTTTCAAAGAGTTTCCTTTTTATAACAGCACGTTTCCTCTTCAAATAATAAGCAATATTAGTCTAGGATAATACTGTTTGAAACTAGTTGACACCCGTTCAATTTTGTGCATCATCTTTTCTCTTTCGTTTTGCGATGAAACAGTGATATATGAATTATTTTTCTCATCGAATCTTTACAAATCTTGCCGGATCATGCACGAAATTGTAACGTTTTAAGTTCTTTTAGTGATCGTGATCGACTCTTTGCCCCTCGAGAACACGATATAGCTGTATGTAAGTAAATGACCCAGTACGTCGAACCTCGTAGAATGAAACCGACCCGAGAAAAAATGATTGAAGGTACTTTGGTAAATCCTCGAACATAGCTCGCCTTTTGCCTCGAGTATCGTTCCGTTTAATTTAGGTTAAACAGTAGCAACTATCGTCTATTTTCGATTGATCTCTTTTTTAGATCGATAGCCAATCCAAGCCCGTGTCTATGATCGCTAGTATCAGAACGTAGTCGATCTTAGATCGAGCAATAGACATTTCTTCCTTTTTCTCTTCCGCTCCAAGATAATTTCAGAATTACCATTTTTCCTTTTTATACGATACACTGCTTCAAATGTTTATCTTTCTCTAACTTACTTTTTTCTTCTCCTCTCTTTTCTTTAGCCTCCCTACGAGAGCTCTTGATAGTATCTTAGCAAGATCGAGGAACCCACTTCTTATTTTAATTGATCTTTCCCAGCGCGTAGATTGTTATACAATTTCAAGGAGAAGTAACGTTGATGTGCGTTCCTCGAGTTAGACTTTCGGCACCCTTAGATGTACTAGACATTATTTTTCTTCCCGTCTGTCTATTGTACAGGCTGTCTCGAGAAAGGTGTACACTGTGAAAAGGTGAAAATTCACCGTGGCGAAGGAAATCGTGAAATTATTTGCCATTTTGCACCCTGTATTTAAATTGACGGTACAAGTATCTAAGCAAAATGGTAAATGACCTCTTCATTTATTTCGCCATGGAAAATTTCGAATTTTAAAATGGTACGCGTTGTTTGAGACAACCGGTACGTTGACCGAAGACTAGCAGCGTAGCATAGAAATTATTCTTAAGGAACATTAATCGAGTACCGTTTCCGTAGATCCGTTTGCCTTGCTAGTTTCTCTTACGATGGCTTCTGTACCCTCGAACACGATTTTCTTTCAACGAAATACAACCTGTAGTGAATTTTAACTCTGACATACAGACACGAAACAAAACAATAATTATCAGACACGATCAAGTAGTTAGATCTTACAAGTTTTTTCCGCAAAAGATTCGGTGACGGGCATTTTTTATCGAAACGAGCAATGCTGTGAACAACCAAATGTATTTTTTTTCACGATCCAACGAAGATTATTTGCTCGACGAGGAAACGAGTATCGTCCCGATCGTCGCAAATATTTTTCGTTGCCGATCGACGGAAGCCGCAAAGTCTTCCGTGTTTGATTTAATTTTCGCTGTAGATAAAGTATCTTCGTGGTAGTAATTTTATAAGCGTTCAAAGTAAATTTGGTAAAAGGTAATTAATTAAAGAGTAGATGAATCTTAGCCGAGAGTGGCGTATCGTAGGCATGTAGATACCTCGAATAAAAACCAACACCCACGTCTAATTATTGTGTGTGTGTACAGCGATGATTAGCTCCCGTCACCTTTGTTCGTTTGTGATTGGCTTCTGTACTCTGTTTGTCCACGACTTGTCCGCATATGTGTATTGGTATATCCTTGAAGAAGAACTCACAAATCGTCGATGTTCATCCTTCTCGTTTCTCGCAAAACAATTCCAAAGTATCAGGAATATGGTAACGTAATCTTTTTTTTTTTTTTAATTTTGTAATGCATAATATAAAACGACTAACAAAGAAAGTAACATCGATGGTTGGTGCATCTTGTTGCATGCTTACTAACATTTACATTCCCACAGTGACAAGTAAATTAAGTGTATCTACTTGCATATATATGTATATGATACTTTATGCTCACCCGTAACACTTGACCAATGAATAATGTAATGGTTAACATGTACAGGGTGTTGAAAAAAGGGTTCACAATCTACAGACTAGTGGCAATGAAATAGTGTGGATGAATTTTAAGGGTAGTATCACATTCTTACTTGTTAGATATTTATATTAACATTATTAAAATAATACCCTTTGACGCTTTGATTGCCATGAAAATGAACTAAAACCCTGTCTGAACAACAATTTTATTTTTAATGGTACTTGATTCAAATTAGGTAAGTAAGATTGTCCCTCGCAAATATGGGTAACGTGACGATCAAAGTGTCAGACTGTAAATAAGAGGTAAGAGGACACGTAGAACACTATTTGTAAGTATAAAAGTAAGAACATGATCAGTTCAACGAGTGCTACCTAACATTTAAAACTAGAACTCTACGTTTGAACACCCTGTACACATAAGATACAGCTTTTAACAAACATATACAGGCTTTATCCGAGTGATATTCACCGTCACGAATAAATTCGTCACTTTTTACTATAACTTTTCGATATTCAAAGTGTTTCTGTATTCTCTATTTTCGCACACGCAGCGTGTATTTTTTCTGGCCGTTAGAAGAGAAGATGTTTCTTTATTTCTTAGCGATACTCTCAAGTGCACCATCACGATACTCTTTTTCTAGCATGGGCTTTGTCTTTTGAAAAAACTAAAATTTTATCAACCGTTTCTCTTTTAATACTCGAAAGCACTGAAGAAAGAGAGAAAGAGAGAGAGAGAGAGAGAGAAGATGAAGAAACGAAAAAAAACGAAAGCCTGTATGTGACTGTACATACTGTACGTGTTATATAAAATGAGTGGCTTGGGGATCGAACGATCGTCTAATGGTCGATCGACGAGACAAAAGCAAAGACCATTCACGTAGAAAGAAAGTATGGTGCAGCAGTTCTGATAGTCGGTATGGTTTCGCACGTTCGAATTTAGAAATCGGCCTTCCTCGACTGCATACTGGACGCGACGGCTGTAAATCATACGGGAAATAATCACGGGATCGGAAGTAGGGCGAACAGCCTGGAGCCGGTGGTACGGGCAACGCCGGAAACGAAGCTCGATCTGCACAAGGAACACATGGAGGAAGACGACGGGGCCCTTGGGGTCCTCGCAGCCGGCGAGCACAGACGTCAACGTAGCATCAGGTATTTGCAGACGTTTTCCCCGATCGATTCGGACAGTTATTAATCAATCGATCACGCTTCTCTGATTTCAGAAATAAAAAGGTGAACTGGAAGATGTCCCACCAGTACGATATACTAGGCAGCAGCGGAGAGAGTAGCCAGGGAGGGGGTGGGTCTGGGGTTGTACCTGTAGTTAATGACGAGGATCGCGCCCCCGAGCTAGAGCCATTGCTGGCTGAGGTGCCCTCCCAGCAGGATCAAAACTACTACTACCACCATCACCATCACGACCAATACTACGATACCGACAATGATCTATACTATGACCATCACCACCACCACCACCACCATCACCATCACCATCATCATCATGCTCACCGACCACCCTCGTATTATCAACACCAGAATACCTACGCACCTCGCTCCTCGATCCGTTACCACAAGGTCTCTCGGCTCAATTAAAATCCACCACGATATCGATTTAAACCCGCCCCTCGATCGGTCGCGATAGAGAACCAACAATTATCGCCTCGTCGCGTCTCCGGCCCTCGTTGGCCTCGTCCTAACTCGTCTTCCTTTCCTTTGATCAATTTTTTACTTGTCGCCTTGTTCGGTTCGATCATCTCGAGGCTACGTGTCTGGATCGCGCTAGATCGAGGATACTCGCTTCGATCGGGATGCGTATAGATTTTTTTTTCTTCGTGCTGTTAGATCGTTTCGAAAGACAATTTGTACATAGATCTAAATGTGACGTCACGCTTTCGTAGATTTAGATCGTTAGAACGGGTCGTCGTTCGTCGCCGGTTATCATCTACGCGGGGCTTAGTTTAGCTTTCAGAAGAAAATCCTGATAGACGGAATCGAAATCGCCTCTAGATCGGCCGTTCGTTTTCTTTCGTTATCGTATCACGTTAGATTAGGGTAGAATCTAGATGATTAGAGCCGCGTACGGTCGATCGAAGCATCGCGCGCGATATTCGACATTCTAATTCGTTCAAGATCGATTTATCAAACGATTACGTTTTTGCTATGATGCCAGTAGCGAGTAGAAGGATCCTGAATCGATCTTGAACGATGTTCATTAGCGTAATTGTAAATACATCGATTAGAACCGACCTTGTCTAGAACACCACCTAGATGATATCCCCACATCCACGCCTCATTATATCCAAAATACGAAATTTTTTTAGCAAACGTTCGACGCGGACGTTAGAGATAACCACCCCCACCTATTTCTCCCTAGCTGCTTTCAGCCTTGAGATTATACATTATACATTATGTATTCTCGAGAGTAACGAAGCATTCGCGTTAGCGCTGCGACTGCCTCGTTCTCCGTGTGTCTTGTTGTTCGTTTATATAGTTCCATGTATGTCCGTTTCCCGGGTAAGTAATGTGAACTACCTTTGAAACGAGTCTGAAAGGTGCTCGAAGGTAGTGGAATCTCGCACTCGTTTCTCTTTTTCTTTTCTTTTTTTCTTCACCGAACTACCTCCAAACGAGATTACCGCTCAGCTAGCATGTGCATGCCTGAGAAACTTTGATTGCATGCTTCTACACGCGCCGTACAATGATGTGCCTGTATTATCTTTAACGATAATGTTCTTCTCATCGTCGAGATTGTCTGCCGTTTATCGAGAGATATCAGTCAAGCAAGGATCACGATTGATCTCTCTGCACGATCTTTCGGTCCAAACTTTTACACGTTTTACGACGTAACTGAGATTTAAGGATCGAACGAAAGATGGTTCGTCGGTGATTTAAATAGTTTATTCGGCCGGAAAGGTCGCGCGGAGGTTCACGTTTTCGGAGGCAAAAGGCGGTCTCGAGTCGAGAATGATAGAATTTGTTCGAGGCGTGAATCGCTAGTAACGAAGGCAAAGAATCGACGACACCCCGAATCTCCTTAAAATTCCTGATCTATTGCGTTCAAATCGACGAACGACTAATCGACGAGTATGTTGGTTTAGATGGAGCTTCAGGACGTCGTAGTTAGCGACTCCCGTGCCGGTAGCCTAGAGAGTCTCACCCACGCCGGCGAGAGACTACATCCACCCGTGCATCCAGTCAGACACCCATCGCGTTCACCGAGTCTAAGGTAAAGAAAAGTTTGTGGCAAGAATATTTTTAATAAAAAATTCCACCGATCGTGGATCATGGGTGACGCGAAGTTCGATATTGGATCAATAACGTTCTTGTCGTTTTCAGGAGACACGGATCACCAGTCGTACACGGGTCGCAATCGCCAAGGCGACCAAGGTACGACCATCACAGTCATTATTACCACGAAGGACCAGGATTCAGCGACACGGTTAGCAACGTCGTCGAGATTCAGAGACACACGCATCATCCCCATTCGTCACAGTACAATCATCGGCACAGGATTCGAGGTACAAGACAGCAATGATAATTTCGACGAAGAAAACACGGGTGCAACGATAAGTCCTTTTTACGAAATCCAACCTACGAATCTCTCTTTCCGTTCTTCATTTATTTCACTTCAAACCACTTGTACGTTTTATAGCACAATATTCTGAATGTTTTTCGTGTAACTTTCAAACGAGAGATTCGTAGTTACGATTTTGAAGAAATATGAATGTCGCTATAAATGGTTTACTCGCAAGAGGCAGAAAGCTCTGTGTCACTCGATGTAATACGTTTCTTCGTTTTGTTCTGTTATGCGCCTACAAAGACTATTACGACCACTGCGACTATTACGACGATGGTAATTTCTTTCGCAACTCCGTTTGATTCCCTGTTCCGAAGCAAATTTTATTACTACATACCTTCGACTGCGATCGTTTGGCTTTCCACATTTCTTCTTTTTCTTCCCTATATCTGCCCACAGACACAACAGCAAACAGACACACAGATTAACGCTTTGTTTTAGCCGTACACCTATTAGACACGTCGAGCAGCAAACGAGCGTGTTCTTATTTTTCATTTTTCTTTTTTCCTTTTCTCTTATCGGCTATGTAGAGAATTTCTTTAAGTCGTGCATTCGTTGCGCACGTGTTGAACACACACGCTTCCGATATCGAGCACTCTCGCACCCTCGCACCCTCTAGACACACGCCTAATCTTACGTTTCTCCAAGATAAGTAGCGATACAGTTTCGATGGAACCACGTAGATCGATTTGGTTCGTAGAGATCGCACGTACCCTGAAAATCTCCTTTGACGAACCTTTCGTATCTCTAGAAAACTAGCACGAGGCATGTCGATCGATAACAATAACCTTGCTGCACCTTTCTTCGACTACTTTCATCGATGATCGATTAGACGTTGAACCGCTAATCTCAGACTCAGACTCGTATAATAATCAGACATTAATAGTTAGCGCGTCTCCATACGAACGACGTTTTTTTCTTCCCTTCGAGCGATTCCTCTCTGTTCAGTCCCCGTCCAGATTTCTCTGAAAATTTCCTAGGACAACTAGAGTATAGTGAGCCATAAGCGATGTTAGGAACGCGAACACTAATCGTGACGTTCACCAGGTCCGTGGAGCGCTTCGACCAGTCCAGCGAGGACACCGAGTCCTATTCATCACATCGACAGAGGACGTGCCTATGGAACGACCAGTCTTGAGCAACGCTCGAGAAGTCCAAGTCCTATCGGTGGTCGTCAACCTGCCCATCCGCACCAGCATTATCATCGACATCATCCTCATCAGCACAGTTACCCGGTGTTGGTGACCAGACGAGTACCGGGTCGCCAATTACCACCTACGCCTGACAAACCGTCGACCTTGCAACTGAAGAAACAGGCGAACATCAACTTTCCAAAGTTGAACGCCTCGCCGACCCACGGCTCTCACATGCCGGCTGCACACGTGCCGTTACCGGCCATGCAGCATCCGCCTCCAGGACACGTGCCACCGATGCAACCGAGCCACTATCCGTTAAGCTTCGAGCAAGCTGTGGCTATGGGTCGCGGTGGTCGTCTTCTCCCGAGTCCTGTACCCAACGGTTACAAGCCTCAACCGCAGGCTAAACAGAGGACACCCAGGTGAACATCTTGATTCATCCTTAATTCTCACACTTCCTTCGTTTAGAAATTTTAACGTAGAATGTTCGTTTTCGACACGCACACAGGTCGAGACACTCGGACAGTGACGAAGATGACTGGTGCTAGCCAAAGTGGGACCCTGGACGGTGGTCCGATGACGTGGACGCCCCCAGGCGTCTTTGGGTTTGCGCGTGAATCTTCCGTGTACCGGAAGGCGCATTAATCTAGCCGCGATTACGTGAACGAAGATCGATCGACTGGAAGCTCCGAGAAGCCGATCGATGCGTTTGCTCGAGGAATACGCGTACAACGTGAGTTGGAACACGGCCAGTTACAATTTCACGGCAAACGAGAAACGGAAACCACTCTCCGGTGGTGAAGAAGCAGAAGAAGCGGAAGAAGAACAGAGATACTAAGCGACTGAAAAGGGAAGCTACATCGGATAATCGTTACAGGGACAAACGAAACAACGTACTATAACGAACGATCGTCGAGGCAACAATCCAAGTGAGTGCGTGCCACGAAACGACGATCCCCGATTCTCGAACGTAAACGTATGAAAATTTAGAATCTTTTTCAGCCGCCCAAATCGTGCGGCAATTCTCGCGGATAAAGTCCCAAGTGTCGTCTACACACACGCCAGATGCTACGGAACTTTCCTCTCGATCTTCGCGCGAGACTTTTCTTTCGTCTATACGAACTTCGAAGCTTCCTTCGCTGTGTGTTGTTCAATCGACGGACCGAGCCGAGGAGGATTCACTTTTTATACGATTATACCAAATTGAAACCACTCTGAAAAATGGTCGAGCGTGTACGCTTACAAATCCGTTTTCGCGCTATCAAATTTTTCACGCTCTTAGAGAAGTCTGTCGGTTGCGCGCGAACCAACCCTCTTAACCGTTCGAGAACAGCAACGAGTAAACCACCGTCACACGTTGGAAACCACGAAGTATATATATCCTCTTTCGAACAGTCTCGTCTTGATTTCTCTTCAAAGCTGCCTCGAACCACGTCGGACACGATTCGTCGTCGAAGTTACAGGTACAGACAGACAGTGATCAATAGCGTTTCGTGTTTAAAGAAATTGCAAAGAAAACGAAGACACCGAGCGTATGCTCGATTATCATTCCTCGAGGGTTTGTACAAGAATCGTGGCTATCGACGACTGGTTGCGTTTTAATAACCGCGATTTTTGTATCGGTCTAACGTTGTCTCTTTGCTTTTTTCTTTCACGAACGTTCATCGCCTTCGAAGTAAAGCGAACGCGATTCGAGAGGCCGTAACTTTGTCTCGTAGCTGGAAGGTTGAAAACGTTGAACGATACATCGAACTAAATAAAATACGTACGTAGAAATTTTTACCTAAATCGGCAGAGTTTTTCAGTCCTCTGATCGCGTCGGAGAGGAAGGCGAACGATCGCGGTGTCGTTGTTCCGAATGAGAACTGTCGCAGCTCGGTGCCAACGAGAAATCGAGGAGGACGAGAAAAAGAGATGGAGGAACGAAAGGGTTCAAGTGCAATGCCGCGACGAATAATGGGAGGGCAGAAAAAGGAAAGAGATATAAAATCCATCAGCACTTGTATATTATCGCATAATTTTGACTCGAAACGTTTACCATCGCTGCTACTACCGTTTACTATCACCTACCACCTACGTGAAAGAACTGTTCCACTACTATTGTTACCGCTACTAACTTATAACTACGGCTACTACTACTACTAATTACTAATACCACCACTATTACCGCTATTACTATTACTAATACAATTTACTACCAGTCGATACTACCGCTACACTACTATTACTACTATTTACTACTACAACTACTACTACCATTGTTACTATTACTATTACCACCACCAAACACCACAACCACAACCACTACCATTATCATTGCCACTTCTGTCACCACCATCGTCTCTACTATCGCTGCTGCTGCTACTATTACTAACTACTACTACTGTTACTATTACTACCGCTGCTATTTACTACTGAACTACTACGGCTACGATTATTACTACTACTTACTATTACTACTACTATTAATAGTATTATTATTAATACTTTTACTAACGCTACGATTACCGAAACGTTTTAATAAATTACAAAACATCGCTACTACCGTTGTTACTGTAAAACTAATATGTACGATTAGGTGTACGGATCGCGTGGAGAAGAAAAATCTGGTAATTGCATCGATCAATCGACACACAAACATTCACGCGACACATACATACACACGTCGTTTCAAATTCATTGGTACGCTTTAACGTAAAGTAATTACAAATAGAGCATATGTACAGGGTGATTCATAACGTATGGGTTTCGCATTAGTGGAATAAGTGTTTGAAATTTTCTTTATCCTAGAAGCGTAAGGGAACACGTGTACGATGATTTTCTTAGTCGTTCGCAAAGGGGTAAATTTAACTTTCTGTTCCATCTATCTGTTTTCGATTAATCGATGCATCTGTAGGAATTTTTCTCATTCTTTTTTTCTTTTCGTGTTTTATATTGCTCCCACTCATTATGAAACAACCTGCACTCTTACATGTATACATATACCACGCATACGTTACGTTGTAAAAGAACATTAAAACGATCGCTAAATAAACGCGCGCGTAGCCGAGTCGGGTTTAAATATGTAATTATAGAAGCAGGAGATTTGGAGGATATAAAAAAAGAAAAGAAAAAATAACAAAGAAGAAACACGTGTAACATACTGCCAATTGTACGGGGTGTTTTTCAACGGAAACACACACACGAGATACATGAGTGTACATTGTATATATATACATATAAAAATTAATGAACGTCGTCTTTTTTCGCAGCACGTATACACAGACATCTTATTATACGTAGGTACATGTAAATAAATACGTCGAAAAAGAGAGAATGAGAGGGATGAAAGAAAATTTTAATCGAAGAACGAATTCAATCATTTTTCTTTCATTTTTTCTTTTTCTTTTTTAATTTATCCTTTCTTAACACCACGTTTCACGCTTGCCCGCGTTAATCTGCGCGCGTGGATTTCGACTGAACACGTGGAGATACATAGAACTATCGTTGATCGATTAATTAGTTGATTAATTAAAGTAACTATGCGGAAGGGATGAAAGTGTGGCTGCGTGCGATTGCGTGCAAGAGGCGAAAAGAGGATACACTTGTCGACAATATGCGAATGCTACTTGTGTTTCGAGGTTCTCGGCGATCGAACACGTTTCTTTCTTATTGGCTCTTGCTGATCTTTCTTTAGTTCGTATATTTTGCGTCGTTCAAAAAGGAATCGAATATGAGAACAGTGATTCGAAGATTTCTTCCTACGAGACTGGAATTTATCGTTAGACTTGTAACGTTTGCTTTTATCTTTGACTTCGATCATTTTTAATATTCTGTTTCGACCAATTTCTCTATGATTTAAACGTCATTTTTATACGGTAACAACCTACATCGCCCTTTTAAGTTTAGAAATAGTGAACGATATTGCACAAATTCTTTTTATATTTTCAATTCGCGAACAAATCTGCGAATCACTGTACGTAATTAAGGCGCGTCGACGATGGTATACACGTATTGTACTGCAAAGCGCCGAAGAAAGTGCCATTACGGTAAACAAAGAGGGGAAACAAAGTAAAAGAAACATTCCCCATTCCCGTAAAATAAAATATAAAAAGAGAAAAAAAAAAAAGAAAAATAAGTAAAAGCACCGAGAATCTCGCGTGTGTGCGTGAAGTGCAGTCGGTGCTGTTGGTGGTTTTTTCCCTTAAGTGCTTTATAAACTCAATCGTATTTCGTATCGTCGCTGTAAAAAGAATACATAAGTGTAATAAAAGGAGAACAGACACAAAGATACAAGTTGAGGAGTCGAGCTCGCCATGTACCAACGTTTACGCTCCTCGAACTCGGGGATTACAAGTGAAAAGATCGATCATTATTCCGACGCTTTTGTTTCTCTTATTCAAATTCAGAAAACGATCTTTTCTCTTCTTTTCTCCAACACTTTTGTTTCATTTTTGTTAAAATAAAAGAGAAAAAAAAGCAAGTGAGAACAATCGAAAACGTTTATAACATTTAATATAATAATATATCTATTCAGTGGTCATTTTAGTGTAACAAATAAACGTGTTACACGATTAATTTCCTTTTTTCTTTTCTTCCGTAAGAACAAAAGCGTTGGAAATTGCGGGAGCGAGGCGAGGGCGAAATATTCTTAAAAAGCTGTTTTTCTGTGATAAAATCCAAAGAATCTAACCGGATCGACGGACAATTTTGTCGCGCCGGTATGCGTTCGTAGCGATGTCGAGCAAGAAAAAAGAGCCAGCGTGAGAATAAAATAAACGACGGAGGGTAGGAATGAATGATCGCGAAAAATAGAAAGAAAGAAAGGAAACGATGGGAGGATCGACTGCCGAAAGTTGCGTAGAAAAATAAAAGGAAAAAAAAAAAAGAGGTAATGATTTTTGCGCGTGCAAACGGTGGAAGTCGAAATCTTGAAACTTACAAAAAAACTCTGTAGCGTCGTAAAGGCAAAGCATATGACCAAGCTCTTAACGATGACTTAGCATAAAAAATAAACCACAAAAATCGTAAATATAAATATATACATATATACATATACTAGATCTAATTAAAGTATGTACGTATAAATATAAGTATATAAACCTAAACTACATTAATTCATTTGAAAGCTAATTAACGCGAACGCGAGCAAACCAGGATGAAGCTAAACTTTCAAACAGCGATTCGATAATAATAACGTAGTAATAACCTTATCGTAACGATGAGGCTGATTAAGTTAATTCTTATCTAGCGGTATACAACAACAACAACAAAAGAAGATAAAAAATAAACGGTGAAAGAACAATCTCGTTTAAACAAAAAGACAAAGCGATGAATGATATAACGATTGCGTTCGATTAGAAAAGAGCATACACGAACAACGATGCTGATCGACCTGACAAAGGGTGAAAATAAAAATGTTTATTAAAGATAGAACTTTCTCAACACCTTGCGGAAGAAACGAATCGTGTATTTTAATATAACTGATTCAATTGCAATTTTCTCAAATTTACTAATATTCTTTCTATTTCACGATATAAAAGTAGTTTAATCTTCTAACGAATTTTCGAAATCGTCTAATAGCTACCTAATCGTCGGAATGAAATAATTTTGATGCACGAAAGGGATCGCGCGTTTTCTCCGCAAGATGTTCAGACTTTCATGAAAGAGAAACGAAAATAGTGAAAATATTATTTATGAGGAAAGAGAAGAGAGCTTGAAATCGCATAAAGAAAAGTTGAGAAATGGGGCACGTTCTACCCCACGGCTACTATAGATGAAAATAAAAAAAAAAAAAACCTAAGAAAACCAAAATGCTTCTCGGCTCGTTCGTAGAAAGTATAAAACCGAACTCGATGATCAATTTCCATCGGTTCTAGAAACAGCAGAAAACTTCGAAGGATCATTTTAGTGATCAAAGACGAATTCCATGTACGATTTCTCATTAAAATTCATTTATTTGTAATATCGATTAAGCGAGCAAAGGTGTAATAACGACGACGAAACGTGGGCGTTTAATGGAGTAACACGTAAACAAAAAAAAAAAATTACTACGATTAAGTTTTTCTACTTATCTATATATATATATATATATATATACCATAATATGTACACGTATAAGAGACACGTGTATATGCATTTTATATCTATGTATTTATATATAAATACATACATATAAATATATATATGTAAGTGGTATGAACGAATAAATGAAAGCGTACGTATTTGACACTGAACGCCCTGTCGATAATAAAATAATCTCGAAACGAAAGTGAGAGGAAAAATGTGAAAAAAAAAAGAAGAAATAATTAAAAAAATAGGGAGAAACAGAGAGACAGAGAGAAAGATAGAGAGAATGGGAGAGAAAGGGAGTGAGAATGGAATAAACACTTCGTCGATAGAGACCTCTCGGCTCTTCGATGAGCTGGAGCTCCGTAGAGTTTCATACTTTTGCAAATAATCGAAATCGATACACTATTACACCCGATCTCTCTATGTATAAAACAAAAATATATATATACGTATAAATATACTTGAACGGTTTGAAGGAAAAACGTTATGTCTTGATCCAAGTCTGAATCTTGTTCGTTCGGTCACGCGTGGTGCAGATGGAACACGATCGTAAATGATGTGCGTGGATGTCAATTTTTTCATCTTCACGAATTATTTCTGTGCATCGGTTTCGTGTACCAGTCAAATCCACAGGGTAAACTCTTCCTCGAGTCGAGGGTACCGAGTCCATCGAATTTAAAACTCTTCGAGGAGCAACTCCACGAAACTGGATACCCTCAAATGATTTCCTTCCCTCTGTCGAAATTCTACTTTTGCTCGACTCGAGGATGAGTTCTGTCCTCGTGGTGAAACAATACTCTATGTACAGAAACAGCGTAAATGTATTTTCGAAGTAGCGAAAGCTTTGCGTAACTCGTGAAAGGGATGGGTGAACGGTAGTAAAAGTAAAGGGACGAAGAAGAGAAAGGGATGAAAGTCGCGAATCATTAAATAGTAACAAGAGTTGCCTTAATATTACACGTTCACAAAACTAGGATACGCTAACGAACGAGCGGATAAAAGAGATAAAACGATAGAAGCCTGGATTAAACAGACGCGTCTTTTTCGTCGTGGCCATGCCGGGTCAAATTGGCCGCAATTACAAATTTCCCATCATCCAGCATTACGACAGAGTTTTTTTTCAATTTCTTTTTGTCGGAACAAATTTATCATACGCTACTGTTTCGCGAACGGCGATCCCTGCAAAATACAATTTTCATGATTTCCTTTACTCGGCGCTTCGTCCATCCCATTATTCTAACTCATTGATCTTCATCAATTGGCATGTTTGAAATTTTCGCGATGATTTAATTGAATCATCGACTCGGTATCGAGCGCGCGTATGAAATGAAAAAGAGATTACAAGAAATACAGAAGGAATAGCGAAAAGAAATCAACGCGGAAGGCAAAGCAAAATGCGTAATTAAGGGATGAATGAAAAATTGACACGTTGACTGTTGCAATTACTCGAAACCTTACGATTATTTTATCTTTTGATTTCAACTTGCTCCCTTATATAATATTATTGCTACTTTAGATTTCCTCTCGTTCCTTTTTCTTTCGATTATCAAATTCATGGTCCCGGGAGTCAACGTGTTAAATAACGATACTGAAGAAAAGAGCAAGAGATAGAGAAATTATTTGTATGTATGGGAGACAAACGAATGGGCGTGTGCGAATGCGTGCGAGTGAAAAGAGAAAAAAGAAAAATCTGTAGAAGTTTAAATAGTCAGGCGTACCATTGTTATAAACTTTATGTAAAGAAGGAAAACGAAGTGAAGAGGAAAAAACAACCCATTGAAAGCTTTAACTTTGACTAAACTAACTTTAAAAAGGGTATAGCGATATAATTCAGTGAGTGCTGCTGCCAGTTGTATGAATGGCGAACGATTGGCGGTCGATTCTGCATGAATTTATTACTGATGATCGATAAACATATATATATATATATATAAATATACATATAGTTTAATCTACCTCGATGTAATTCATTCGTGTAAACGAGCATCGAAATTCGGTTCTTTCCTTATGATATTGTTACAATCTCGAGAGAGCATTTCGTCGCGCAATATCCCGCCAATCTTCGCGTTATTGTAAACTTACTGTATATTACTTATACATATATATATATAATATATATATATTATATACATATACATAGATGTATGCATACGTGAAAATGCAAACAAGAAACATTCGTTTTTTCTCAATGAACGCAGACCGAATGCAGATTGTACCTTTATACGTATTCAAAATTTCGCGCGTCTGGTTCGCGTCACGTCGAAGAACACGATTGATCGAGAACGATGTTTAAAAATGGGAAGCAAATATCCTTTTCCACGATCGAACGAATCCATTTTTATCGACGAAAGAATGGAGTAATTTAACCCCTATACGCACTAGCGAAACATGTATATGTCAAAGAAAAATTCACGCTACGATAAGTATTTCCACCATCGAAAGATCCTTTTTCGCGTGTTCGTCGTGACGCGAACGTTCCATTGTATTATTTCTCTTCTTTAATGAACGCTAAAAAGTATTCTACACGTGCGAATGAATCTGCCAGTGAAAAATTGTGTGTTGAAAAGAAAAATAATAAGAAAGGGAAAAACTTGATTATTCTCTGAATCTACGAAAACGATCGGTTCGGTGTCGAGCGTGAATGTGCGTGAAAAAGGAAAGGAGTGAAAGTGTGTGAACAGAAAGAAAAGGTAAACATGCATTATTACTTATGTATTATGCAGTAAATGAGAGAAAATACCTACCTTATACATATATATAAATATTATATATATACATAGCTAGTTCAATTTGCAAATTAGTGTGTATCGTCGCTTCGAAATGCCCAGTCATTACTCGCCAGAATCCAAAACCCAACATACCGATTTCAAGTTCATTCTTTTTTTAAGGAAAAAACCAATAAAATAATGTGTTAAAATATTTCAAAACAGCTGTGTATTTTACTCGTCAAATCGCTTTGACGAAACATAAATGCAATTTAACTTATTAGAATTAACATCACCTATTTGATTAAATCGCTAGGTAAGAATGCTTATTTTTATATTTTACAATTGATTTACAAATTAAAATGTTAGATACTATTTAATTGCAAAATCAAATCGTCCATTAAAAAAGTTTCAAAATTCGAGGCCAGCATCATCTATACAAAAGTCCCTAAAACTACTCGATAACTTACCGATCGACATTTTGAAACAGAAATACTAACGCTAACTATCGGAAAGCAGTGGAAGCTACCCGACAATTTACCCATTGTGGAATGATTGGTCGATAAGTTGGTCAGTAGTTTCCGCTATCTTCCGATAAGTAACACTAGGGTTCACCGAAGAAAAGTTGGCCCGAAATATTAATATTTCTTTCCAATTGGTATCTTAATGGAACGTGTTGATTCTATTACATCTGTGGCATTGCCTACTATTTTATCCTTTAATTTATTATTTTATCCCTCTTCATGGGCCTCGGCTCAATCTTCCCAGTTATTTATTATTTTTTTGTCTTTAAGGGCCTCACGAGGCCCAACCCTTTATCACTGCATCCCTTACATGTCTGTACCCTTAACATCCCTGTATCCCTTATATCACTACATTTCCTATATTCCTGCATCTCGTATATGTCGGCATTCCTTATACCTCGGCATCCCTTACATCTCTGTACCCTTTATATCTCTGTATCCCTTACACTCCTGAATTCTCCCTGCATCGCTTGTATCCTTCCAATCCTTATAATAAATATATTATTAATATAATAATATATTATAAATAATATACTTATGGCCACTGGTTCGATTAAAGGTACGTAAAGGTAAGTAAAGGTAAGTAAAGTCTCGTGAAAAATAATTTTAAATTTAGTTCCTTTTTCCAAAACCAGATGGCGCTGATTCGACATCGAAATTTTAGTTCACATTTTTGCCGCTAGAGGGCCAAAAATTGAGCAAGATTTAGTTCCTTTTTCCAAAACCAGATGGCGCTGATTCAACATCGAAATTTTAGTTCACATTTTTGCCGCTAGAGGGCCAAAAATTGAGCAAGGTTTAGTTCCTTTTTCCAAAACCAGATGGCGCTGATTCGGCATCGAAATTTTAGTTCACATTTTTGCCGCTAGAGGGCACTGTTTTCGAAATTTTCGCGAAAAAAAGAACCAACTTACCTTTACTTACCTTTACTCGAAGCAGTCTTTGTAATATATTTATTATAAGGGATGCAGAGATGTAAGGAATGTAGGGATGAAAGGAGTGAAGGGATGAAAGGAATGTAGGGATGATAAGAATGTAGGGATGGAAAGAATGTAGGGATTTAAGGGATGAGGAGATATAAGGAATGTAGGGATGGAAAGAATGTAGGGATTTAGGGGATGAGGAGATGTAAGGAATGTAGGGATGGAAAGAATGTAGGGATTTCAGGGATGAGGAGATGTAAGGAATGTAGGGATGAAAAGATTATAGGGATGAAAGGAATGTAGGGATGAAAAGATTATAGGGATGAAAGGAATGTAGGGATGAAAAGAATGTAGGGTTGAAAAGAATGCAAGGATGTAAGGGAACAAGGAAAGTAAAGGAACTCCGCAGGGGTTCGGGGCTGGGGCCCCGTGTCTCCACTGTACGCGGTCCGAGGAGGGCCGGCATCGGGTGTGGCCCCCGATGTCGGCGGAGTTTGGAACATGGTGGAGGGTCAAAAGACCCGCCCTACCACCCTAGTGTAGGTCACCGTGGTGGTTTTAGTGGGTAAAAATCCCACACTACCTCCGGCCCCTCCCCAGAGGGGCTGAAGGTGTCTTTCTGAAGATTTCCACCACGTTAAAAAAAAAAAAAAAATATGATATTTAAGGGTTGCAGGAATGTAAGGAATGCTGGGATGAAAGGAATGCAGGGATGTAAGGACTACCGAGATGGCCTTGACCTATAATGAGGGATAAAATTATATAAATAACTGGAAGAAGTAGAATAAATGGGGTCCTCGGCTGAGACTCGGAAGAGGAATATAGTCATAAATGTTATTCCCCTTCGATGAGCTTATTTAATAAGCAAAAAAAAAGAAATGAAGTAAATTGAATAAACTCTGAAAAAAAATTATACTTATTGTGCCCTCTTCATACGGACCTGATATCATATTCGGATATTAAGGAGCTACAATTATTTATTATAAAACAAACTTGTAAATAATTAAAAAGTTATTCACTCACAAACAATGAAAATGATATATTTGTAAATCACAAACGTTTTCCAATCAAGTACAGTTATTCGTTGTCACAAAATCTGTTTATTATTAAAAATGACTAAAATGTTCCGGCTCACATCATGATTGAAATAAAATTGCTAATTACAAAAGAATTAATTTGTTACAAATGTTAAAAATAGACACACAATCAATTACAAACGATTTACAAACGAAATACACTAAGAAACATTAAAAATAATCATATTTTATAATTCCTTACGGTTAGCTGTATGTAGGTTATTAAAATTTTTTCGTCTTGGGGTTCTGAGGACCCCGAAGCAGTGTGGATGCTGCATACTAAAACTATTGTGTCTCGGGGTTCTAAGAACCCCAAGCACCGACGATTCTGCATATCTAAATTATATTGTCTTGGGGTTCTAAGAACCCCGAGTACCGACGATTTTGTATACCTAAGTTATATTGACCCCAAGCACCGTCGATTCTGTATATCGAAATTATATTGTCTCGGGGTTCTAAAGACCCCAAGCACCGACGATTCTGTATACCGAAATTATACTGTCTCGGGGTTCTAAAGACCCCAAGCACCGACGATTCTGTATATCTAAATAATATTGTCGCGGGGTTCTAAGGACCCCGAGCACCAACGATTCTGTGTACCGAAATTATATACTCTGGGGGTTTTAAAGACCCCAAGCACCGACGATTCTGTATACCGAAATTATACTGTCTTGGGGTTCTAAGAACCCCGAGTACCGACTATTTTGTATACCTAAATTATATGGTCTCTGGGTTCTAAAGACCCCCAGCATCGACGATTCTGTATATCTAAATTATATTGTCTCGGGGTTCTAAAGACCCCGAATCTCCGACGATTCTGCATACCGACATTATGGTATCTGGGGTGTCAAGAACCCCAAGTAAGTAGCGAAATATAAGACCTAAAAACGAACAAATCGTGAAACTCACTTGTTCGGAATAGTGATGGGTTTGACCGAATCTAGCGAAATATAAGAACGAAAAACGAACAAATCGTGAAACTCACTTGTTCGGAATAGTGATGGGTTTGACCGAATCTAGCGAAATATAAGAACGAAAGACGAACAAATCGTGAAACTCACTTGTTCGGAATAGTGATAGGTACGACCGGATCTAGCGAAATATAAGAACGAAAAACGAACAAATCATGAAACTCACTTGTTCGAAGTGATGCATTTGACCGGAAATAGAGAAATATAAGACCTAAAAACCAACCAATTTGCGAAATAGTAATTGCAAGATAGTGATGGATATGACCTATATAGTGAAAGATTAGACCTGGAGAGAGTATAAAACATTGAAAGAAGAAAATATCAAAATATACTTAAACTCATTTCTACTTACCTGTGACCTGGGTATACTTGAAAACCTAGAAGAGAATATAGTAGGATACTTACCTGAGTTTGCATACCGACATAATGGCATCCAGGATGTCAGGGACCCTTAATTAAAATGTACAACCCATAAACTTTCTACAGAAAAATTAAAACCTCTGTAACTTTTGAAACCAACGGTTTTGAACTAGTTCGTTCTTATATTTCACTTATCGGTATTACCTACCGGTATTACCTACAGCAAATTAAACAAACGCAGAAAATGGAGCGTAGAAAAATCGAACGAGGTGCGGTAAGAGAGGGACTGGTAAAACAGGCACGATTGTCATACCGGCTGTGTTCTGTACATGCAGCCCTAACTGTGCCTGGGGATGTCTGGGACCCCAAAATGCTGACTCGAGTTTAAATTTCTCGTTTTGCAACATTGTTGCACGTACAGAATGCAGGAATGTAAAAGATGTAGAGATGTAATATGGTAAATCAAATAAACCCAAAAAGGAATCCACGTAGATCCGCACCTATAAGCCTGAGAAGGTCGCATTCCGTTCTAGATTTTAGGTGGAACTTCTCATATTGAGAAGTGATTACTGTTTTAATTAAACGATGTAGAAATAAGGTATTAAACATGAATAACGTAAAACAGTTGTATAAATAGAACCCACATTATTTTTGAGCGTTTTATTAAGTTTACCATGATTTTAATCGATACAATGAGTTCTGTGGTATACTGTCGTATACATCGAAACGTGGCTTCAACTTTCTTTCCATTTCTATTAATTATACAAAACTTTTCGCTATATATTACACCTCTGAACAATTAGAAATCATGTCCGAAGAATATCGAAATAACATCTCAATATGTTTGAACTTTCTTTAACACGTTACATATAAAAGATCAAAGTTCTTAAAAGAAAAGAGCAAGTGCCTTCATGAAGGTAGAGGAAAGTAAGGTGAAATCTCGTTTGATGTTGTGAAACATAAATGCAGTATTAAATCAGCGTCGACTTACGCCTCGAGTAAATTTCATGGATGATCTTCGATTAACTCGAAACGAAACTGGATGATTTTAGAGAAAAGGATCGAGCGGAGGGGGTTTTGCAAGGAATATGAATATATAATATTTTATATCGTGTATCCATAAATGTTAAACGTTATTTCTTATTCTTTTTTTTTTTCTTTCATCTTATCAGCCGTCGTATTCTCGACTCGTTTTCATTTCTTTTATTAAATGTTACGTAGAGCTTTATAAGGGACGCCTAAAGCCGCTCTCACACTGAACCTTAGGCGTTTTTTTTGTCGTATACTAGCTGTGCCAAATGCACTTGTACTGGTCGCATGGTTGGCGAAAAAATTGGCTGAAGATTGAATTTTGAGACACAAATTTTCCAAAGTTTATCCACTCGATGGGAACAAAGGAAATCGTTTTGAAATTTGGTTCGACGATCGTTATTTTGCTAATTAATTAAATCATAAAACGTGACACATTTAGTACGGTAGAAAATTGATAATTAAAAGATTAATATTTAATTCTCAATGGTCGATCTTCAGCCCGTAATTCCACCCGCGACATATTATTTAACAACAGAATATTAACCACCTAATCGTCTTGGAGGATACTCGTATAATTCTCACCTTCGCCTCGCTTTCGTTTATACAATAAATGGATATCTTTTTTTTTTTTCGTTTTCACTTCCTCCCCTACGTGCTAAGTAATAAATCGTCGAGCCGCAAAATTCGTCACGAGCAAAAATCGTCGACAATCAATTGGTATTAATAAATCGATAGAAATCATCTAAGATTGATGCTTATCATCGATTCTTGTTCGTTCAGCTTAAAAAACATACGTCCAACAAACGGGCGCGATAATAAATTTTAATAATCCATAAAGTATCAATAAAATCGCTGTTCATGTGATCGTTAATAATACAATTGCAATTGCGATAACCGCAAATATTAATATCAATAATAATAATAACAGAGATAGTAATAGCGGTAGTAATAATATTTAGCGACCATAATAGTAATAATAAAATAAATTTCGTTTTACTAATTAGCATCGTCGTTACAATGATGTACTTCTTAGCCATTACACTTTTTTTTTGCCTATGTACTATTCTCTTCTTTTTATATACTTCTATACGTATAGCTACAATATATCATATTTTCATGTTGAAAAATCGTATACATTAGTGTTGTGTCGCAGGACCATTGCTTCGTTACTATTCCGTTTTCCGTTCGTTCCATTACTCGTTTATCGTTTCTTTCTTGTTTATTTTTTTTTCCATTTTAATTCTTACTGTCTTTTCGTTTCGATGGGTCGCTCTGAGAGGGAAAGAGGGTGTCGATGCATAGAAGCGTTCACGCTTGATTATCGAACAACGTCGAATTAAAAGAGAGAAAGAGAAGATCGAGATTGATAAGAAGAAAGGAAGTTGTTTCTTTCATTTTCCACGGACAAAAACAACTGCCCTTCCGTTCAACCCCTTGCCTTATTTATGATCTTTTTATCTCAAACTGTCTCTGTTAAATTTATGATTAGAGTTATGAATGATAATTAAACATTTTTCTTTGCCTAGGAATTGAACTATTATCAATTAGAATTTGGAAAAATGAAGCACGTGTGCGGTTGTGTAAGGCAAGAGGTAGTTTGGCGCAATATGGCAGTCGATCGTTGACGCTCAATCGGCAAGTCAGATATCTTCAACAAATTGATAGAGTAAAAATCCTTCGTAATTTGTTTGTCGATTATCTTTGCGCGTCGTTTGAGAACACGTGAACGCTTCTTCGCCGGATGAACGTATTACATAACATTAATAGCTTAATATCGATTTATAAGTTCGTATTACCCGCCGTTTTTAGGGGCGAGCCTCGGATCACAGATAGTGAGGTGATCGGATCGCGCGAGAGCATTCTGTTCACGGATACATCGTCATTCTTACATTATACATTTAATTGCATTTTTCCTACAAATCCTATTATTCGTTCTCGTTTTGCATTTCTTCGTTTAGCGATTCCTCTAAGTATTTCAAGGCGACAGCTCCTGAAAGCAAACAGTACCGGCCGTGTACGCAAACGTGATATCAGGATAGTCGCGCGTAAAAAAGACAATTTTTCTTTCTAGTTAACTTCAAATTTTTCTAAATTTTTCAAGAAAATCAAACATCTAAGTCTTTTACTTTTTTTTTTCATTATCTTTAGGAAATATCTTTTCTTGCCGACTATTCTCATGCACGCGTACGGTCGAAAACTTGGTCGCAACACGATCCTTACGTTCCTCTGCTCGGTTCTATATATTTTTTTTTTTTTTTTTTTTGCTAGCAAGTTATCATCGTGATGCTGGTATATACGAAAGTGATACAGAGATATACGAAAGTACAGAATATAGAGATCTTTATACACATGTATATAACGTATACACAATACATATGTACCTAAGTACGTACGACCAACTAAGGGTAGACAGGCGCAATCGTATACTTCCAGTGTCGAATCCAGTTGCGAATTTGAATAATTAGAATTTCTACTATGCTTAAGAAAATGACAAACTTTAATTTCTCACACAGACATTCCATGTTTTGTATACATATATGTTTGACGAACATTTTTACCGAGTATTCTGGATTCGACGCTGCGTGTGTGTCGGGTAAATGAAATCAAGAGAAACAAGAGAAAAAAAAATGGCGTAAGGAGGAAGGAATTTTAATAAGATCTCGTGCTGAAACGCTTGTTTACAAAAATGAAAGAAAAAACGACGGGGAAACGTCTTTTGACTTTCTTTCCCTTTTCTCGATTCGCTCGTGGGTACAATCATGCATACAATTTTCCAACGTAACACAAAGAATAATGATGACTACCAGGAGAGCATTTCGCAACGAGGACACCTTGATAAATGGTAGAACGAACATCTCGATATTTATTAATACAGCACAGCTGTCGTATAATTCCTTTTTTTCGTTGCAAAAAAAAATGATGGTGTCCTCGCGTCAAAAACCGAAACGAAAGAAAAGTTAGCACGCAAAAATACGTTTCTGGGAAAACGCAATCGTAGTCGCAGAAAATATCAATTTGAAGCTTAAAACTCGGAACTTAAACCATAATCGAACGAAAGGAAACATTCGAGCTTGCATTACACCATATACGGTGCTGGGATCAGATTAAAAAGAATCGCTTAAAAGCGCTAATGCTGCCTAACGATTTTTAAAAAAACAGTAAAACTTTTTTACAGAGGTACCTCATCGTCAAGATATTAAAAAATAATAAAATGTATTTAACATTTGGATCCTTCAAATCCTAACCCAGCATATAAAAATTACGCTACGCAAGTACAAGTGGAAGGATATCGTGATGTTTGCAAAATCAAGTTGAGTGTATAAAAACAAAAGTCCCGAGAAAAATTCCGGATGGGAAAGTAAAGATAAAAGTATCTGTACAAGCTAATTTCTATTTACGTGTGCACGTGGTAAGGTCCAATAATTGTTTCATTAATTTCGAGCGACTGTTTAGATCAATGGAGTTAAAAATGTACTTTTATAAATCATATATATATACCTCAAGCTTTTGGATCTTACCACGTCTCGGTTGTGTACGTGTGTATATATAGCATACGTAAACTAAAAAAAAAAAAATAAATGAACTAATTAATTGTATACGCTCTCACCCTTTCTCTCCTTAGCCAGGCGTCGGTACATCGCCGTATATTGTCTTAACAGAAGCGAACCTATGTTCATATAGAAATCCACGATTTGCCCTATCAATTACCATCCTTTCCATACACGCACTCTTTCTCTCGCTCTCCCTCTCTCTCATTCCAACCCTTTCTTTCTTCCAACCCTCTGTCGCTTTATTTTTAAATCCTCTGTGTGCAAATACACGTAACGTGGATGTCTGCGCATAGTCACTCGATAAGGCAAGATCAAAGTATCAAGATCGAAGGATGACGCGATCAAAGATGCGAATAGAAGTACTCGAAACTTTTCCAGCCGCGCGTTAGGAGAAATTTGATCATTTACTTGAATTTCACCAGATTTCTCGCATCTTTGACGCGGATATTCTTCTCTCTCGAACAAGAAAAAGAGAAAAAACGCTTCGAAATCGGAAACTAACGTTACAATTATCAACGAACGTTATTCTCCATTGGTGAATCGTGTCTCGTCGAAGGTGTGTATGTATATGTTTCTAAAGTACACTCTCCGCTTTGTATCTTTAATGAGTGATTTTGTCGCTTTCTCTCTCACTCTCTCTCTCTCTTTCTCTCGTTAGATTTCGTTATCATACTCTATTTCACTCATTGCAAACAGTAATTTTAGACACGCGGTCGTTTCTCATTTTCTCGGTCGGAATCAGAGTCCGCTGAATCGTGGAGCGGCGGAAATTCCGGTACCGCTTCGCGTTGTTGCATCCATCCCGCCGCGCCTGGCCCCCCAGCCAATGCCTTGCCCTGCGTCATTTTGTTTTTGTTTTGTTTTTGTTTGTTGTTGTCTTATTTTTTTTTTTTTGTACTATTTTCAATTGATTTTTAGCCCTCTGTTTTTATCCCCTGCGGGTGGCCATAAAATTGCGTGTCATTGGTCACTAAAGCCTCGCCCTCATTTATTAAACTGATTTTCTTTTTTCTTTTTTTATCAGCATGGATGAAAGACTTTCTTTTTCTATCTCGAATACATACAGCGAGATACGTGAGAGGAAACGATTTTATATGAAAGCGCGGGTTGTTTGAATAGATTCTGCTCGCAACAGGGTCTCGTTATTTTGAAAGAATTCATATTTTTAAGTTTTAAAAATATTGACAAGAAATATTGGATGATCGTAAAAGGGTTAATATTGTATCTACCATCAGTCTTGTTTCTCTTGTTTAATTTCACGCTGATTCCTGTTACGAGCAAGAAAGGATACGTTTGTCTACGTGATGCGACAGATTCTAATCAAGATGATCGGGACTAAAAACAGAAAACAACACAGCGGAACTAGAGAGATCCTTTTCGTTCTAAATTTGCCAAATGCAAAGAACCGGCGCCTAATGCTACTGTCTACCGCGAACAATTCAGAATCTCTGGCAAAACGAACTAAATATGAAGTTTCAATCACCCAATCTCTAACATACCTTCTTTCTCACTCTTTTATCTCTGTTCATCCAAAATACCCCAGAGCCAGTCGACCCGCAAAAGATATTGGAAAAAAAAAAAGAAAAGAAAAATTGATAACGATAAACGCACACACGTACTACTTTTGTAAACACCAGTATACACGTATAAAAACTGAAATAATTGTACATGCAATCATGCACGCCACGAAAACGTCTTTCGAACAGTATTTTCCATCGTCCCAAAGTGTGTGTACCAGAAAACGGCGTACAAATTTGTCTATGTAATATTTATACGAAATATATTGCACTATCGACAGTCGATCGATCTCCGTGAAAATGAAATAAGGCCGGAATAGATCGCGACTGCTGGCTCGATTCTACGAATCCTTTCGTCTTGAAGCTTCGAAACAGACCTGTGCTTGTTGCAACGGAGAATTATCCTAGCTCGTCTAATTTTCCTATCGAGCATCCTATGTGACACTCAAAACACTTTTCACACCTTCATTTACTCAGCGCTGCCCTCTCTAAATGGCAAGATTGATACCTCTCCAAGTGGCAAGTCGTTATCCCCGAAACACATTCTCGTCATTCCCTAATAATTTTATTTTATTAAATTCGTAACAACGGTTGCACAGTGAGCCAAGCAAGACAGTACACTGACCAGTGCCACTTAGAGAGGTAATACTGTACAGACAGGCTCGCTCGAGTCCGGTACGTCGAAGTCCAAGACGAGTCTACGATTGCGAGCTTTACTGTCCGGCATGGCGCGTCACTGTGAACACAACAGAAAGCACAAAAGGCCGAGATCAGTGTAACACGCCAGCAGCCGTAGTGTTTTTATTTATTTTTTTTTTTTTTCAATTTTCATTATTTTCCGTTTTTCTTTTCCGCCAGGTGTTGTGTGTCCTATGATTCACGTCTTTTTACCTTTCCCTTTCTCCCTGTTCTTAATTTTTTCTTATAAACTTCCTTTTACTTACTCTCCCCCGCGTTCACTCACATTTTTCAACTCGCTATATTTTGCGTGAAGTCTGATTCGATGTCTCTCTCACTCTCTGTCGCCTTCTAAGAATTTCGTTTCATCTGCGCCAAGAGAAAAACTGAAGTGAATTCCAACGAGTTACGAATCTCGACACCATCCCCGGTTCGAACCGATCATCTCGCTCGATGCGCGTCTCGATCGTCCAGTATTCACTGATTAAAACATTTATCCGCGAGAGGAAATATGAGATTTCTTTGAAATTTCAAATGGATCGAGGAGGAAACGTTTCGGCATCGAGAGAAGATGGACGGTTCGTGAAAGGAATTATCGTGTACCCGGTCGAATCGTTAGGTGATGGAGAGTAGAAGAGACCAAGGAACAGACGACCAATCAATCGCAACAGTATTATACAAGATGGCAGACCGTGCGAACTGTGCTTGTAACAATACGCGATTGTCTTAGTGCGTTTTTATCAAAATCCAAGAACCCACGTTTACCTGCCGAGTAGTGGGTAGTATAGCTTCTCTCGAAATGCAATCTCACCGCGTATCTCCAGAATAAACTTTCACCTACCATTCTGTGATCTCTCGTACACAGATCACAGCACTGAATCGATTAACGTTAAACCTGTATTTCGAGAGAAGCTGATATCTACTGAAACAGACTCTAAAAGAGAAATTTACAACGCACTGTACAGCACAATTTATTGAAAAAACAAAATTCAACCATTTTTTTATCAGTAGATATCACCCGATGACGAAAAAAAGCAGGTGCAACTATGCGACTGCATAAAAAAACAATCTCTCGGGATTTAAAATCTTTTTTTCGTTTAAAAACATTGAACCAAATATATATATATATATAAAAAAAAACACGATTGAAAATCGTGCAAGCACACGGTTAGACATTCCGCACCCCAAATTTTTGTTGCAACAAACACAGTTCTTTGCTTGGTTTGTTTTTTGTTTTGTTAGACTCGGAGCACCAACCAACAGCGATTAGAACGAGATTATACAGAGTGTTAAAAAATATCCTGAAGATCTCTACACCGCTGGATAGATCGCGAAAAATCGAAGCGAAAAGTTATGTAGCATTTTTCGATAGGATCAGTAGTTTAGCCACATTTCGTTGTTGAAAATTGAAAAATTGACCAATCAGCGGCGCGGCTCGTCAGCGGCAGAGGAGGCCACTCCCACTTGCCACTCAAGCTGCGCGCTGATTGGTCGATTTTATAATTTTCAACAACGAAATGTGGCTAAACTACTGATCCCATCGAAAAATGCTAGAGAACTTTTCGCTTCGATTTTTCGTGATCTATCCAGCGGTGTAGAATTCTTCAGGGTATTTTTTAACACCCTGTATACATATTAAAAAAAAAAGGAACAAATGGAACCACAGACAAGAAAGTAGTTAACTGGATTATGCTCGATCGAGCGAGCGCGTATTTTGTTAGGTCGATCGACGAGTAAGAAAGATCTTGGTGCTCGTATAATTGTGCGCAAGCGATCGCTATTCTTTTGTTACATATGCAATTACGGAAACGTTAGTGCCAGCTGTAGCAGCAAGAGCGTTCATCGTTGCCGGGAGATCGATTTCTTTTATTTAATCGTAAAGCATAAAACCGAGGTACTTTCATTCTACGCGTGTCCTAACATAATCCATCGTTAATAATGATTCTTTTGAAAGAGAATCGGAATATTTGCACAACCAAAATCCTGATGTGCCACGTTTGAAGAGCCTCGAAATTGTGGAGGAAACGCAAGCATTCGATTTGGACGTTTAAAAGTAACGAGAAAGCAGCGAGGAATAGCCAAGTGCCGATAGAACCGAACGAAACGAAGGTAGAAAACGAAACAGGAGCAAGGGTGATTCGAAAAGGCGGCAACCGAGAAGGTGTATGCATTTTAGTCGCTTCATTTCGAGCTGGTTCTCGCCCTCTTGGGACTGAAGAACCCGTGGCCAAGCCGGATGAACCGTGAAATTAATTTTCTTGCAAACTTCTTCTCTGCGACTCGAATGTCAGAAGAACGCGGTGCACGAGACGCGAAAATAAGAAAGCATGGCTCTTGAGACAGACTACTTTCAAGCCTGATCATTCTCCTCGTTTCATTCAAAGAATCAATACAGATTTGCAGGGAATATACCATCAGATAATGTTTGCAACAATGTATAATCGAGAACAGATGGGTTGTATCGACAACGGGGACATTTAATTCGCCAACCAATTGGGTGTATCTGCAAATTTCCGAGCTAACAAAACGGATTTCTCTTGTTTGCGCGCGAATTTAATTCAACGTCACTCTTTATTCACGTGACACAGTCGAAATTGCATGTCAGAAAGATTTGCTGGATTTCGAAGAGCCGAATACGATACGACGATACACGCGTTTCGTTCCCTTTGTTTTATGGGGAAGAGAAAAACCGCGAAAATAGAAATTAAACATAAATCGTCGATGCGTTCGATTGCATCGTTTCGTGGAACAATTTTAATTATTTGTCAAATCGAGTTTACTACGAAGACAAAATGAAAAAGAATCTACCGGAACAAGTCTAATCTTCGAAATCAAGGAAAATTATGATGATTCTACTTGTATGTACGTCGGATACAAGGAAATTCGATATCCGCTACGAGATGTTGTCCCATTGCGCTTCATCGGCCGAATAGAGGCAACTCGTTAGAACCACGGCCACACACCTACCAACTCCATTAATATGTGAGGGAGCAGAGCCCTACCTAAAAAGTGACTTAGCAACTCCAATGCATACTAAGCAACCCTTATGGTACTAGCTGCTTTGCTGGCCCCGCGTGTGCACTCTCTCTCTTCGAACTTTCTACTATCGGCTCCCTCCGAGTCCATCTTTATGGACCAGCAACAGCAGCCTATCTAACCCAATCTTACACGTTCTAAGAACACCGATCTACGTTACTCGCTCATGCGACCTCTAACTCCCGTACAAAGTGTTCAAATTGCTGACAGTATATGGAAAGACGATTTCTAACACAGTGCGATATTGGAAAGTTGACATACGGAAAGGAATACGGGTCTGCGATATATCAAAGATGAAGACAAGTGATCGTTCTCCACAACTTCCAGCTCTGCACTTAACAATGAACGTATAAACTGTATTCGTCTGTTCGTTTCCTCATTTGTGAATCTGAATCACTCCGCATAAGAGCTCGGGCTCAAATGAAATTTCACGGCATAAATCCACCACCTCCACCGTTCATTCTCCATCTCGCTTCTCGACTTCCTCTCATTTCAATCTCTCATTCTCTCTCCGCCATCCAAACATCCTTTTTCACGATATGTGTGAATATGCGGTGAGATGCGCATGCGTTTATGAAGATGCAATGGCACGATTTGACGAATGAATGGAAATCGAAGATGGTAGACTAGAGGGTTGCCTCAAGGGAATCGAGACACCATGGTGATATATCCTTCGTTCCATTCATTCGAATCAAAGAAAGTCCTTCGGAAGCGTCATCAAAGGTTACTTGGTATATAAACAGCACATGCTCGGGTGAATGCAAGAAGAAGGCGTCGAAGAAAGCGAGGCAAATGATCGCTGACTACGGGGAAATCGATTCACGGGGAAAGAGAAGGTTTGACATTTACCTGGTGCATCGGGTCGTAACCCATCGAGCCGTCGTTGTACGGTTGCGAGCCATAATCGCTACCGTTTATACCCATCCCGTATCCGGCCATGTCTTGCGGCCCACCAGGAGGCGCTGGCGACATCATCGGCGTCGGTGTGCCCTGGCTGGCACCACCCATACTGTACGGCGATGCTCCTGCAAAAGCTGCTGTAGAAACAATCGCGGTGCATACAAAATTCGAGGGTGCGTCTTTAAAGTTCTTACGCCTCACCGACACGTTTTTCTTTAACTTAAAGCGTTTGAGCTCGTTTCTAATTGCCTTCCGTTTAATCAGTGGGAGACTCTGAATTGCAGAGTTGAAACGTTTTTACTATAGGTACAGCCGCGTAAATAGATGATACCTTTGATACTCGTCAGGCTCACTTTAGCAGAAAAGCACCAGTGAATCAGACGAGCAATCTATGCACGCGGCTGTACAAATCGTAAGAAGAAATTTTAATAAATTTCAATAAACGCCACTGATTACCTAGATTGACAAATATATCGTTAAATTGTGTCTGATGTTCGACAAGAATTACTAATCCATATACGGATGAAAGCGAATGATTTCTAACTTGACATTAAACGGAATCAGTAGTTTCAAGGATGGCAAAGTAGCCTGGAAATTAGTTCTCACGTAGCTCGAGCAATTTTTATTCCGAAACGCGAAAACATTTGCACCATCGTCCAAAGGGAAGCAGTATCGTTGGAATTCCGTTTCTTTAATTACGAGAGCAGCCAGGACAAGTGGCTGAGAAAAGACAAACAAACGAAGGGCGTCGAAAGAAACTCGAGAACGGCTCTCTCCTATTCTCTTCTCGTCTTTCCTTTACCCTTTTTTTTTCTCCGTATAATTGGTAAGTTAAAAATATCTCGCCTCGCTGTCTGAAATAAAGTGACGCCTCGGTAGTTAAGGGCAGTATGCGTAATTGCGACCAGGCAACTCTTGCGAATGCGAAAAATTTCACGGAGGAAACGGACAGAATTTTTCTTCTAATTTTCGCGAGAACGCGATAAGGTAAACACTCTTAAAGAAACGAAAACAGACGAACACACTGTCGTTCGTCTTGTTTTACATTAGCGCACTCAGAAGATTGTTTAAATAAACCATCGCGAGTCCAATTTACAAACTACCAGCAATTTTCAACACACGTAAAGGAGAAACAGAAATTTCCAATCGATAATTTCGTTTCCTTTTGAAAGATTTATTGGTCAGACGCAATAACGCTGGCACAGCCAGCTCGAACAATGAGCAGTAACTCAATCACCCAATGATTTATATTAATGAGAAACGGCTAGACTCTGCAATTTCGTCTTTGGTCTAATTTCAAGTATGTTGCAGCAATTATTTCATGACGAAATAGCCGTAAAAGTTAAAAGATAAAAAAAGATCAAGTCTTTCATCCGTTGGAATTTAATTAAGAAATTTATTAATTTTTTTTTTTTAAACTTTAAAACGTGTGTTCTTAATTCGATCAAGTTATCGAAACGAACTCTTCAAGGAACACCCGTCGTTCGTTTGCGAAGGACGGAACTTACCAGCTGCCTTTTTGGCTGCGTACAAGTTCGCCTCCTCCTGTGCTTTACCTATGTTTTTCTTGTAGCGTATCCTCTTGTTGCCGAACCAATTGGAAACCTGCAAAGAAGCACAACAAACGACCGTGCCGTATCACTGACGATTCGTCATCTTTCAACTAACCGATCTATTAGCGAAACAATGAAATCAAAATCACGATTCTGCTGACGTACTCGTGAATTTTATTACACGGTGAAAAGGATTAATTCCGGCTAGAAACGACGTAATGATAATTTCACTCTGACTTACCTGACTCACGGTGATTCCGCATTTTCGCGCGAGCTCTTCCTTGGCCTCTTCGCTCGGATAAGGATTACTGAGGTGCGAATAAAAGTACTCGTTCAGGATTTCGGAGGCTTGTTTGCTGAAGTTTCGTCTTTTACGCCTGGAACAGAAAAAGAAAACATTTCCCTCCTTTCGCGTCGAACAACTCGCTCTACTCTCCCTCTGTCTCTGCCTTATCTTGAAAGAATACGCACCTCGCGTCAAGGAATCGACTCCTAAGAATCATCACGGCCTCGCAGGTGGATTGCTTCAATTGCATCTGAATGCTCGAGAACTTTTTGTGAATTATCTGAACCATCCTCTCGATCTCCTTCGGTGTAATCGGCCTGGTACGACTTTGTTCCCTTAGTAAATTCATCACGTGGGTGGTGAATTCGTTGCACGCCTGAAAACAAAGCGTTAATTATGAAGACAGGATGAAACGAAACACGTTTTTTACACAAACTTTCATCGCGAATCAATAAACCTGCCGCGTGATAGCAATTTATTCTAAAAAAATGAAGCTTCATCCTTAATGGATTAAAATTTCTGTACACGTTGAAAACTCGTCGATCGTTCGACGCCTCGGAGAAGCAAGAACGAAACCGCGAAAGGAAAAGGGGACAGGAAACGAGAAAAAAGGAAAGAGAAAGATGGTGGAGATAGAAAGGCAGAGCAGAGAGGGAGAAGAAAGAGGCGTACGTATAATGCATTATTCCTGGTGGCTGCTCGGTTTAAGGGAAAAAGGACTTTGCTCGATATCAGTATTCGAGGCGAGCACGCTACCTTCCGGAGGGAGCGAAGAAAGGGACAACCCAAGTGTATGGGAGAGAAAGGAATATGGCAAAGGGTGTGTGAGAGAGAGAGATAGGAGAAGCGACGGGGACCGGGTGAGGGTGGATTTTCCTGAGGGAAGGTGGTAGAAGGAAGAGGTCGGACAGGGTGGCTCGCAATTTCGAAATGGATTCCACTCTGCCGTCGTGCCCACCCACTACCCTTCTTCTATCCAACCTCCCGTTTCTCTTCTTCTTCTACTTCTTCTTCCTTTCTCTTCTATTACTCTCTTTGCACGAAAAGCATAGCTGACTGGCTAGGGTGGATCAGCTTCTCGATAGAAGGAGAGGAGAGTGCTCGGGACGATCTCGAGTAGGTGGATTGGATGGAAAACCCATCGAGAATTATGCCTCTCTCTGAGTTGCTGTTTTCTCCAATTTCAAAATTATCGCGAGAACAAATATGATACGTTATTTTGATATTTCTACGATCGGTCTGTGTATAATGAAACTGGAATAACAGGACTCCATCTACCTCGAAATTGAACGGACACTGTCAGAGCGAGGATGGTTAAAATCTGTAGTGAAAATCAGTCGAAATAAAGGCGAGCATGCATCGGTAAAATTCATGCCAGACGATGGTTGCTGCCGGTGATCACGCGATCTCGTAAAACTCGCCGCGGTTCTATTCTCGTACTTGTCACGCCATTCTGCATAGTCAGGCAGACGTTCACCCTAATGCACTCACTCTACGGTAAGTTTGAATAGTAAATTTTGGTTATGATAAAACTTTTCCCTCGCGACGGTATCAACCGTAATAACGTTACTTTTAAGCACGGCAATACATGAACCACGAGACTCAAAACACTGTATTACCCAGCCTCGCCAAAACTGCTCGAACAGCGTCCATTGCTCGTTTAAATAATAATCGTGACAATAATAAGAACAGAATTATATTTGAAAAAGAAAAACAATTCCCGATGGTAGGATTTCAGATTTCAGAATAATTCTTTCGTAACGGAAAAGAAAAAGAGCACGGGGTTAAAACTTGTTAATGACTAGGTTTATCGATAGGGCGTCAACTACCCCCTAGGTGACTGCAGTTGCACCGACGCGTTACCACGCGAACGCATACATCTCCCCGCGTAGCAACATCCTCCATATTGTTGCGTCTACAAAGAATTCAACACGCATCCGTGTACACACCGTTGGTGCACGAAAGGCAACAGTGTGCGTATTTACTGCGGGGAAACATCAAGACCGCTGACACACGGTGAAATATGGGGTCGAAACGGGTGTGGCAATTAAAACACCCTCTCTGTCTCTGTTTCTCTCTCTCTCTCTCGACTGGTACCGCGCGCGGGAGTACGCGCAAATATACGAGGCATTGCGAGAATGACGGGCCACCAACGGTTGTTTGTAAAGTATGCAAAAGAGAGAAAATACAAGGCACTAGAAGCGTTAAAAAGAATTATGCTTTTATCGTTGATAGGTGAGCCGTGGATGAAAAGAGAGATCTCGTGAGCGTTGCACTCGGCGTCCTACCTTTTTATTATTTCTACAATGATTAAATTAGCCCAAAATTTACAACGGAAAGTATTTTCAATACTCCTTATCCATCATCTGTGCTTCGAGTCATATTTTTTTAACCCACCTCTACGCAACAGACCGATAAGGAACCAGTTAAGACTTAGAACAACAGCGAAACGAGAATCGTCGGTGTTCAATGATTTGCGTGTTAACGAACCGACCAGTTAGCCGTTAAATAAAATCTCGCGTGTCCAGTAAGCTGACCGATGTACCGCGAGTTACGGATCTGTTTAACATCGGCACAACTTTTATAAACTTTAAAAGAAATTGGAAGGAAAAAGATTGGTTCTCTACGAACCTGTTCGTATTTCTCCAACTCTTGATGGTAGATCTGCCTGATCTGCGCGAGCTTGGCTCTATAATCTGAATGCTCGATAGCATTGTCAGGTTGTCCAGGTGGACCAGCCGCTGCAGCCGCGGACGCGGACGCTGCCGCACCCGCACCGCCACCCTTCTCCGGTCCGGCGACACCCTCTGCGATCAACATGTTGTCCAGCCTCATTAGTTGTGGATCCGGTGGTTCCTCTTCTTGAGTGTTCCGTAACGACAGCACTGCAACGATAAAATTGACACGAATGTTAGATAAATCCTGACATGGAATTGGCATGGAATGTAGATCATTCAGGGAAGAAATTGAAATCGTTAGAAGAATTCGCAAGGCAGTTTGCACGAGTTTCCCCTCGGTGTGCTTAGTCGCGCTTGTACGCGTCGCTTGTACGTGAAAAGGGTGAAAACCGTGGAGGATAGGGTTGCTGCATCTTTCTGGGCGAACTTGTCACACGAGGTGAATGCGAGAAAGAAAGAATAAAAGAGAAGAAGAAAGTCACCCCCCCGTTCTGTGGTTTTATAGCTCGTCCAGCTCCATCATGCGCCGTAAAAGTATAATAAAACCCACTGTTACACCGTGAAAACGCAGCCCGTTCTAAAACACTGCGTGCACATCGGTCTTTAAGAAAAAGGGAACGAAAGGGTCTGGTATAGAGAGGGATAAAGAGAAGATCGAAGTAAAATTGATTCTTTTATGATAGGTAAAACGCGCGACTTTCTCGACCTCTTCTCTTTCGTCGATTTCAACTTGAACGTGAGATTCAACTGGAACTTAGCTGAAATACTGATATAACTGGTACAAAAAGAAGAAAAGGTTCGTTCAATAAAAAGCACAACGCTTTAAATGTCGCGTTAACTAAAGTCAGTGGAGAAATATCGCCATACTTTACGAAATGAGCCGCGTAACGTTTCCACCCTGCGTATTCCCTGGCTGAGATTTGAGGATTGAATTAATCACATTTGCGGTCATTCGAGCCGTAATTTAAATTCGTTAGGACTTTCTCTTCTTTTTTCATCTCCGCCCTGTACTTTCCTACTGCGGTGGAAAAAAAAAAACGCCTCTAGAGACAGAGGAAAAGAGAAGGAAAGAGAAGAAGGGCGTGAAAGTTTGCTGGGATTCGCGGGAGCGTGAAACGAATGCGCGGAACTAATGCATTTATACGAAGTGTAACAATTAGGGTTGCAATCCCGACGAAGGGGTTGGAGCATCAAATTCCTCGGGGGACTCGAGTGGAAAGGGGTGAAGACGCAAAGTCGATCGCTGGGGAACAGTTTCTTTGAAAAAGATGTCACGCTTCCCGGTCTAACTCTCTCGGTGCCTGCCTATTTGTTAATGAATCTTTCTCTTATTCGCATGGGGACTGTTTAAAAAGGAGAAAGATAAAAGAGTTTAGTTTCCCTTCGTTTTCGAAATCCAGAGAAAGACGCAAGATACCCTAGTTTCGTACCACTCTACTGACCGATTAAATGATTCAAGTAAGAAAAAGGAATGAAATGAATGTTTGCAAGATAAAATCAAGAAAGATATCTGGAAGATACGCGGTTTTTAGCGTTGAAGAGCGACTTAAGGGGCAAGTTAACAGCAGTCAGAAGGGTGCTGTTAAAACTTTGGTGCCAGTTGGTACAGCTACACCGAGAACTTTTCACGCCGATGTAATTAAAAATGAAAAACCTTCGGCAGAGAAGCAACGAAATAAAACGTACGTTTACGACGATGCCATTGAAAGTTAAAAGACCGTGAAAGCCATCCTTTGCCCGTTTTGGTCTCTCTAATAGTTTTAAAAGCCGAAACCCTTCTATCTTTCAAAAATCCATCACATTTATAAAAAAAAACGACTAGCCAGAGCGACGATTCTTGAAAACTCGTGTCGGTCGTAAAGTAAGAAGCCAGAGAAACCACGAAACATAAATGAAGCGTTGGAGAGCAAAATTATTTTCGGCTATCGAGCGGGAAGAAAGTAATCGGGGGTAGCTTACGGGCAATAATCTGGCTATTAAGGGGTGTAAGGGGAGGTCCTTGGTACCGTGTTGGTAAGGCACAGGGACTGCTAACCTCCTGCGGGGGTCCTTACAAGCACGTAAACTCAGTTTTACTAGCAGTTAACATTTTACGACTCCGACGGTCTGCCTCTACCTCCTCTGCTTCTCTTTCACCCTCTCTCTTCAATGAACGTACAATCCTTCCTGCTTCTTCCTTTCTCTCGTTGCTTAGCTTCCTGTCGTACCACGAGTATTCCGTCACACCGGTTTCGTGTGAAACACCCTACACCGGCTATACGAACATACACCACCCGCGACAACGTAACAACAGTCGTCGTTTTCGAGGCTCGTTACCGGGCGAACTACATTAATATGACACCCCGTTGAAGATCGAGCTAATTGCTTGGCTAATTCGTTCTCTGGTTATAATTTCATAACGAGCAAGATACATCACATCTACCGTTTAAAGTAATAATGGAGAAATGTTTGCTATTTTTTTTCGTACGAGAGACAGATGGATCACATTTTGGAGTTAAAATTTAACTGACAAATATTTCATTGTAATATTGATTAAAAGAAACGAACGAGCTGGACGACGCGATTTAAACAAACGATCCTAAAATATGCAAAAGGGATTGAGTATCCTATAGAGGCGAAAGAAGGAGAACGCGAGAGGGAGGAGAAAATCGAAAATCCCTCGACGAAACAACCCTTGGGATAATTTAGATTCGCGAAGCGGAGGCGGCCGAGCGGTGGGAGGTGGTGGAACGCCGCTGGTGTGTATTGATCTAAACGGGAACCCGTGAAAGCAATTAAGATAAGGCACGGTAACAAAGGGTTGTCGGCTGCTACCCCGCTTTTCACCGTAGGAAAACAGAATGAGAGAAACGAGAAGAATAGAAAGAGCCGCAAACTGGTTGCAAGCAGATACGCAATGGAAAAAGAGAGCGGAGGTTTCGAATTGCCAGAAAAGATCAAAAAGCATCCCCGAACGTCGCTTTATTCTATGTATTTTTTACTTTCCTCGAATTCTTCAAATATTCCACAAGTGGAACATTTATTTATATTTATTTCTTTCGTCAAGAAATAAGCTTAGGGTGAATTCGTATCCTGACCCAGTTCAAAGGTCCTTTGAATCCTCGTTTCGCACCCAAAGGGAATCGATTCCCAAAATCCATTCAATTTTTTTCTCTCCCTCTCGAAGTTTTCCTCGCTGGCAACCCTAATAAGGTCCAGATGTAAGACGGTGAGAACAGAAGAGGAGTAGAAGGAAGGTGGGAATGGCTGCTCTTTTAATTCGAGGGTGGATCCCGTAGGGTGAAACTTGCACGTAGGCACAAAGGAGAAGCAAAAGTAGAAGATGAAGAAGAAGAAGAAGAAGGCTGAGCGTTACCCAAGGGATCCGATATCGACACCATTCTGTAAGAATATCCGGCCTCTTCTCTGATTTACGAACGAAATCGAGACACAAGGCGTATTTCTGAGTTGCTGATATCGTGTTTCGCTTCGTTACGAACGCTGGTTCTACCTGGCTGCTTTCAAGAAAGGAAAAATCATCGCGAGTCAGGTATTATCGAATTGTTAGATCCTCCGGGGAAGACGATCTTGCACTCCGAACCCTTTATCCAACCATTTCTTTTGCGTCGTGTTTAATGTATTCTAAATACTAACAAAAGCATTAACCCCTTGACATACAAATAAAATAGAATTCAATGCGTCCGAAAAATACTATTTAATTTAGCTCAAACCGGAGACGTCAAAGTCTAAAATGGCACATGAAATGAATGACGTCTCCCAGACGTCATTGTATGTCAAGGGGTTAAAGAGGTAAAATTTAGATGCACGAAGGGCAAATCTTGGCCGAGTTGGAAAATTCTTTGAAGAAATAGTAACGAACGTTTCAACGTTTCGAGATAGAAGGGTGGGTCGCGGTTCCGGTTTGGAAGCCAGGTTTTCCCTGGTCGTTTCCCGTTCCTCCCGAGCCAGAACTTTTCCACGATTTCTTTCGCGCTTCGGCAATTCAGAGCTTCCGTTTCCGAAAAAGAATTTCTCGCGCTCTTCGCGATGTTTTTCCACCGTCGACACGCTCCCTTTTTTCTCTCACCCTAACCCACCCACCCCTTGCCCTTTCTTTATCGCGTCCAGGCGGTCGGGTCGTTTTCTATCCAGAGTTCCGCGCGAGCATCGAATTCGCTCGACCGTATCTTCGCCGCGTTCCACTCCTTTCTGCTTTTATTATTTTCTTCCTTTCTCCAGCCACTTCCGGCGCGGCAATGGCACTCTGGCCCCTTTCCCGCGCGTCGCCCACACCAGCTTTTCCAACCGCCGTAAATCAAAACTGGACACCGAAAACGCGGTCAAAGGTATGGTACGCGTTCGGTTCTATGTACCGGGTGTCGACAACGTTCAAAGTTCTTGAAACGTTTGAAAATGCGAAAAAGGAATATCGCCTTGCAACGGAACAGGAGGAAGCAATGAAAAAAAAAAAAGATGAACAACGTGGAAGAAGCATAGAATATTCGCCGGTGGTGGTGTCGGAAGGAAAGAGGGTGGAAGCATCGGCGGCCGTGGCTGTGGGGGTCGAATAAAATTTTACGGCCGCGAAATCGTCCAATAATTGTTACGGCTCGCTTTGATCGCGTAAAACACGTCGTAAATGTCGAAAGGGACGACCCCCTGGCCGACAGGAATTACTCTTAACCCCCTTACGGGGTATTATGCCGCATTACCGACGCTGCTGCGTTTGCGTCTGCACGCTTATACCCTCACCCCCTATCTCTCTACTAGCTTCCTTTGTGTATCCCTTCGAAAATCTTATCCTTCGACTGAAACTGACAGCTTGGTCAGATCCGCACCCCATAAAGTCGCTAAAGGGTGCAATATCTTTCGTTCTATAATAAATCTCGTTCAACGTCAGCGATTCTCAATTAGATCTTATAATTAACTGTCCCTAAAACGACGCCTTTTATCCTGCTATTTAAAGATCAACCCTTATCCTATCGAAACGAGTTCGGTCGTTATGTTTCATCAACTCTTAAATTGCGTCGTCGATTACACAACACCCTGTAGGTAGATCTATGCGAGTGCTTTCCATGCTCGCGTTCGTGTACATACGTGTGAGAGTTGCACGAGTACTCGAGCGTGTCTAAGCGGGTTCGAACGCGCGCGTGTACGTAGCACGTCGAGTACCATACCATGCCTAGACCATTTCGCAGCATTCCTGCCATTCTAACATCCGCGTTTCATTAAAAGATCTTGCCCGAACTCTTGGCGTTGCCGCACACAGCTACGAACGGTGTATCAGACTCACGTTGAGCTTGTTCGTAGCCGGCGACTACCTCGAAATAAAGAGAAAGAGATAAACGAGGTAAACGAGGAGAGAAGATAGAAAGAGCGGCCACGTAAGCGAGCACCGACTCTCGGTCGAGATATTTCTGCACCGTGTAATCTTTTTGCTTGAATATATTAACGGTGGTTCTTTTCGACCCGGAGATTGCTCCTACCGAGGCTGAAAAGAGCCTGAAGTTTACTTGCTAAATTCTGAGACGATGAGCTGTTCTCACAGGCTGCTCTGTTGCCAGGTGAAACTATTAAGTCATAGCAAACGATGAGTATCAAAAGGCAGAGCTTAAAGTTAGCAGAATGATCGTGTAATATAAAATGACTGATTATAAGAAGAAACGACACGACACCCTGTATGTAAGTTTACCGATGTACGGGAGAACGTATACGTAGCGGCGTCTCGAGGCAAATTAAGCCCCTCTGGCTCCGCTTCGGCTTCGTTATTGAAGTGGCATTCCTGCTCGGGAACCCTCGACGACCCGTCTCCCGTGTACGCCGCGACAACGATAATCAGACTTTTTAATAGCTTAATAACGACCGAAGATATTCGCGACGAGTTAACGTGGGCCGAGAGAACCAGCCCGATCCCAACCCCTTCACCTAGCAAAATTTACTTTCCCCAATGACCTCTGTCGGCCGTCGAATCATCCCTCTTCCCTGTACAAATATGTCGAATGGATAAAAAATTTCAGAATATCTGGAAATAGAAAATGGATGAATTTTCATTTTGTCGGAAAACGGGGTTAAGAAAATGTTGCTGAGACTAAAGGATTCATTGTTGGAGAAAAAGAAAAAGAGAATGCTCAAGCGGATCGAGAAAGAAATTCTTATTGCCTGGCAAGTCCGGCTTTTCCGCAATATACAGCACAGGTGTACCGAATGTGTACACCCCCCGTCCCACCCTCTCTCGTACACGTTCACTCGTCCGTAAGGGTAGAAACAACCCTGTGCACGCATGGTCAGGACCGTATTCTGTCTAGCGAAGCCCATTACTCTTTGCTCTTGTTTCGTTTTCTCTCTACCATAATATCCACCTTCCTTTTTTTCCTTCTATTTTTTAATGCGATACACACAGTACGATACGATATCGCTTATAAAAAAAGGAAAACTCATCCTTTCTCTGACTGTTATTACGTTCTTCGTTACAGAAACTGCTCGAAATACTATAGTAGTCTGCCAGTTAATTTGAAAAATACCATAAAATCTCGAATACGATGCCCAGTGCATGATTTAGCCTCGAAAGTTTCTGGCGAAATGAAAATTTCTATAAAAATTCTGTTTACGTTCAACGGAATTTACGACTTAAGTGGAACGTGTAAAAATAACAGATTCGATCCTCAACTCGAGCAAGTTGTAAAGTTGAACGGGAATAGTAATCGATCGAACGTACCTAACAACAGGCGGTCGTACGTACATCGTCTACGAAGCTGGTGTGCTCTATAACCCTTAAACGACTCGATATCCTACGTTTCGTTCCTCCGACAAACGAGCATCCGCGAGAAACCGGTAAACCAGTTTCCCCGGACATGCTTCCACCTTGTTATCAATCATTCATCCGTAGTGTCTAGCCGAACTAACTGGAAAATCGAACCGATCATCACGGATAACTGCCACAAAAGGGTCACGTTAACCCCTTGAAAAGAGAAAAAGGTTTGCCTGGAGAAAAAAAAAAAGAAACGGGAGGAAATATACCCTATAAAGCTTCCAGTCGAGTTTCTCCCCAAAGAAAAAAAGGGGAAAAATTCAATGGTTAATTCCATCGAATAAAAGTCCTACCTAAACCAAATACCCTCTGTACAACCCCTAAACTCCTCCCCGCTAGAAGGGTCAAACTTTCGTTCGACCATTCGGTGTCGTTAAAATCCGATTTTCGATGGAAATAGAAAATCAGCGAATATTCAAATTTTTGCAACAAAATTCTTCGTTGTTTCTTCGAATCCGAATCGTTCGCGATGGTCCAACGAATACCCCGTTAAAATCTGCTCGTTCTTCCTAGAAGCGTGTTATTTGTTATTTCCTGTGTGTGGCTGGAAAAATCCTGCTGAGCTGCGGAGTATTTCTTCCACGAAATTCTCTTTCTCTCGCGTTCGAAGGCGAAAGAAGCGAGTAGCTACGTTTCCTTCTTCGTTCGTTCCCTTTTCCAAGGGTTGAAGCGAACACCGAAGCGGGCACATCGAGCAGAAGGGAAGAGGATAAGGTAGGGTGAGGATAGAGGGAGGGTTAGCTGGCTGGTTGGAAAAGAGGAGGGCTAGAGAGATGAGGGAGATACGGGGGGTGTAGAGAGCGACGTTCCTGGGGGTGGAGGCGCAGCAGGCAACGTGGCGTATTGATCGAGTGGCACCCTCTCACCCTCTTTCTCTCTCGTCGCGAGTAACAACACGGTTTTTCGAGCCACCCTGTATATTCGAGCGTCTGCGTTCGCGTTTCCTAGACGAGACCATTCGACCGCGTGTGTCGCAACTTCCTCTCAACGTGTTTGCTGTTAACCACACAACGGTCGCGCAGGGTTGAAATTCAAAAAGCACCGCATGGAGCGAGAGGTCTTGGAATTGTATAAACATCAGTTACGTGTACGATACAGAGGGTGGATCAGATGAGACCTTACAAGTTGTTTTACTTTCAAGTACCTTATTTTTTGTTTCTACAGGAAATATGAAGAAAACCACAGGTTCCAAACAGGCTGTAAATTTTTCCGCATAGACAGCCGAGTATCCCTTGTTCACGGATGGACAGGATACAGGGAGATCTTTTTCGCGTTTCATTTTCATGCCGGTGGCTCCCGTGGGTACCATAAACGCACGTCTCGTGTCGGTGTATCACCATTGGAAAAACTACCCCTCACCTTTTCTTCTCACCGCAATTCGGTTTCCAACTAACGAGATCTAGTCTTCTTTATCTATATAAATTTCTACTCCGGTAAGATATTTCTTGCCTCGAATGATTATTGGTATAAAAGAAAAAAAAATGGATAACGCGGTCCTTTATAAAGACTCTAATGGAGCTATAGAGATCAGGGATGGTTTCTAGAGGGACTAGAGAAGGTAATCCGTCCCTGAGGAAGGGTGGACCGACGCCACTGTCGGCTCAGCTTCATCCCCGCCGTTCGTGACGAGAGGGTGAGGAGGGCGTTCGATATCAAATCGTCGAAAAACCATCGTGAAAGTATCGAGAATGAGAGCATCGCAGCGAAACACGTCGGCCCGTGCGATCCAATAACCGAAGAATTTTTCAATTTGCCCCGATCCCGGTAATTAACACGTTCCATGTCGCGTGGACCATCGATCACTTAACTTGGACCGATCTTTTTTCTTTTTTTTTTTTTAAATAAAAATGGCACTTTTGACTGCATTTTTATACACACGAAACTGCAATAAATTTTATTATACCATCGACAAGAATGGGCGAATTTTCGTGGGAGGATTAAAAATTTCTGATCCCTGTGCTGAAACGGACGCAAACGGAAGCCTCTTTCGCGGCTGCAGAGACATTTTTCTCGCGGCTTCGCTGTGTATGCATAATGCATGCAGCCAGGATGCCGCAGAAGAAGACTTCTTTACGCGCAGAGAATTCGAAATCGTCGCGAAAATTCTTGCAACGACAGCAAGCGACTCCTTTTACGAACTAAACAGGGTTTACAAATGTTCATCCGTTTGAACAAATTTACTCGGACAGTCTTGGAAAAATGGCCCCCAAAAAAGATGATCCGTCCGTATCGCGGGAATATCTTTTAATCTTGCATCAGATAGGAAAAATCGAGTCAGTCCGAACGGAGGAGGGGGTAGAAATTAAAGCAGGTGCGTGATGGGAGGACAGGGTGCCCTGTACACTCTCGGAAACGTCATATTCGAGCGTGGTTCCCGTTTCTGTACCAGACACACGGGACCTGTTGCTGTCGAGTTTACGGTGTTTTTACGAGCGACGTTACAGCCACCCCTGAGCACGAGGGCTGAACATACCCCTCTTTCTCTCGCCCCGCGGAAACGATATCCCTCGTCTCATTGCCAGCACCTATGCGAACGCTAGCAACGAGAAAAAGAGAGGAATAGAAACCGAAACGACTGTCCGTTTATCTCTGCCCTTCCCTACTTGCTCGCTTTCTCTTTCGATCGTCGAAAACAAACGATCCGACGAATAATGACACGGATCGTCGCTCGACGATCAAATTCGAATCGAATATCGTTTGTCGGATGAGATATGAAATTCGATAACAATTTGAAAGATAATCCCTCGTTAGTCTTTGGATGCGTCGAGATACAAAAATGGAATAATTTCTTAGAGAAAGATAAGAGAAATTTCTCTGCCACGGTCGATAGAAGATGCGAGAAAAGTGGAGGAGAGAAAATTCGGCTGACTTCCGACGAGACAGAGCGGTGTGTATAGGAGGGTTGGTAGAAACAAGCGGTAAGTTCAGCGAGAGTCGAGAAAGTTTCTTCTCGTCGTCGACACTGGCTACCAAAACTTTCCAACTACCGAGTTTTGTCTCGCGCAATTAGAAGTTCCCTGTATTATTCATAGCTAAGCTCGCTCTTCCTCTCCTTTCCTATCTCTTAGCTTCTTCGTTCTCTTCTTCGTCTTCTTCTTCCAGCCTGGATTCCGCTTCGTTCCTCGTCGGTTCGGCAGCCGAGATGTGCTCGCTCGCTCGGTTCTTCGTAACGCGCAAAACTCAAAGACCACCACGAACGAAGAAGAGGCGCAAGTCGCGCACGGTTCATGAATTTTAATGAAATTTCCAGCCGGAGATGGAAGAAGCTCCTTCGTGTTTCTCCCTGTTCTTCCAGCTATGCTTCTTCTTTCTCCTTTATTCCAACGAGTACACGCGTGCACCGGTGTCGGTGATTCTCTTGCTGATCTATGCCCTCTACGTGCTGCTCGATATTCGCCGCGAAACACCTCGTCTTTCCTTACTATTCCACATACGTGAGGCTAACAATTGAACCTCGGCGATACCTCTATGCCGTATTCCCAGACAAAACCGTTCAAAGGTTCGAGTCATGACTGTCACGAAGATCATCGGTAAAGATGGGATCCGAGTGTATACGTTGCATGCAGGAATAGCAACGATCCCTCGTTCGAAAACTCTCGGAACTCTGACCAGTCGGTTCGTTAACGACGAACTAATGTGCACGCGATGCGATTCACGATATATCGCGGCACCGATCAGCCTGTCCGTGCTGCACACGCGAGCAATTCGTTCCGCGATAAAATTATCCTGATACGATTTTCCAATGACATACGTGCGATGTTCGTCTCAAGGACGAGCTGTCACTCGCTTGTCATCTTGTACTCCGACGGAATCGGAATGGAATTAAATGAACGATAACAGTCGGGATCGTATGTAAGGCACGTAACAACGTACGCGTACGTTTCGATACCGAGTGCAAAGTAGCGATGTTTATTCTACATAATATTATTACTCGTAAGGAAGTGCCGAGTGCATGTAAAAGGATACTCGATACCTATATGTAACACACTGACTTCGACCTCGTACACCGAGATTTCGCGATAATAAAAACCGAAAGGAGATGTAAAGATACCTCGTTTCGATCCCAGGAAGCATGTAGATCTCATTATCCCTAAAGATAAGTGTAGCGCATTAAAAGTTCCAGAAGAAAATTGTACGTATCGGTTGAACGAGAACGAATAGTGGAAATAATCGAGGAACTCGTTAACCGTGAAGTGGCTGGATGGAAGAAACTGATGACAGGTAAAGGGAAACTGATTAGGATTCGAGGAGAAGAAAGGGGCGGTGAATCGAAGAAAATAAAAAGGGCAAGGTTATATTCCATTGGGAATACAAAAAGGGCCTAAACGATCCACGGTACGAGCTTCTCCTCGCCCCATGCAATCTCCATAGAATTACCATACGATTAAGAGAATACCGACCCTCGGTGCACCGTACACCGGAGCCAACGTTAGCCCTCGAGAGTCTTCCAATTAGCCTCTCGAAAGATCGTTCTTCCTCTCGTCTATATAGATTGCGCACACGGTCACCGGAGGAGGACATAAGATCTCGGATATATGCCAGCCAGATAATCAGGATAAACGTAAGCGGAGAACCTGTTAAAAAATAGACGACAAGACGACTGGACGCCAGGTCGTATTTCGTTCTTCCACCCTGTAACGCCAGGCAAACCAACTACCCGTACGGGGTGTTTCAAAGAGAAAACGTTTAATTGCCGGTGAGAAAAATTGGAGCTTGAGATTCGATAAAGAGGAGCACGGAAGCGTGTAAAACACGCGTACACTTATATCGCACGGTGGACACGGGATCGGGTACTTTCCTTCTTTCTCCAGCTTTCTCTCTGTCCCTCGGTTTACGAGCTTATTTTACTGGATTTTTATGATATAACGTACCCGCACCTAGCTACGGCTCGAAGTTTATAGGTTTGCAAGATTTTATCGTGGCGTAACGTATGGTTTGTTAAATCGACCCCCCCTGCGCCATACGCGGGTCCTGCACGCCGATTCATGGACGAGAGAGCACACTGCTTGAAACACGCACGATGAATTCCGCAAAGGGGCCCTTCCTCTTGACTGCCGAGATATTTATCGCTCGGTACGACGACCCAACTGGATCGCTCGTGTTTATTTTTTTCGGACCCTTTACGCGTTTTCGTTCGCCACTCGACGAGCTTCTTACCGATCCCTTGCTTCTTTAAGCAGGGACTAAAAACACGCTTATGAAAATACGTGAAAATACTCGGCACGAAAGATTTTTCTTATCGAATGAACGTAAGGCACCGGGAAGCAACCTCTCCGTGTACCTCACTGCAACGGCTTGCATATTTATAGGCTTTGATAAAAGCTTATTGTATTATCAAGCAATAACGTTACCGTAATGCTTGGCGGTAGATAAGATACAATATACGCGCACTTTAACAAGGATTGACGTAGGTGTTTATTATTCGGAAAACAAGTCGAATGGCGCGAGAAAAGAAAAGAAAAGAAAATTCAAGAATAAATAAACGAACACGGAGATAACCTTGCTTCGTTGAGATATTTTTGGAGCCACCTTCGGATGTTCCGAATCGCCAACGCGTACCTACCAAGCATTTGCCTCTCGAGCACCGAGAGGCTTTGATTTCTCGATACGAAACGATATCGAGCGGAAAAAATAGTAGGAAATGGAAGAAAAAGGGAAGGAATGGTAGGAAGAGACGAAAGATGCCGAGTAGCGGAGTAATGATACGGTGAACAAAAGAAAATCCAAGAGAACGAGCCAGCATTGTGCTGTCAAGTCGTACACGACAGTTACGCTGCTGTCCCGTTAACGGAATTGCACTTAAGTCGCTTTAATTGCGCGGAGTTACTGACCGGAAGTCGTCGTTATGGTCATCGCCCTCGCAAAAGGATCTTCTCCCTTGAACCTTGCCGATCCTCCTCGATACAGCGAATCTCGATCGTCGAATATACGGAATACTAATTACATTTCACACTTGCGTGAAACAATTTCGCCAACTTTCAAGATCGATTGGCTAGAAGTTTTCTTCGTTTCGAGGGATGTTAGCGTGAAATACCTTTGTTGAAGGTAAAAGCTCTCTCGCCACGATATTCACGGGTAAATAACACACACCGGTGCAACCTTAAAAAGTTTTCGTAATAAATCAGCGCACAATACGACAGGCTGGAATCGGACAAATCTCGTTAGCCGAGTCGAAGAAGTTTGAGTCTGTCCCAGGGGAGAGCAGAAAAGCCGGTTCACCTTGGTCGCTGGAGAACCCATCTGCATGCGGGGACCGTGGACTAAGAAGAAGCCGAAGAAGCAGAAGAAGTATAAGAAGAAGAAGAAGAAAAGGAAATCGAAGCTAGGGGAACGACATTCCAACTGGGGTCGGGATGAGAAGCGTCATCTCTTGGAAAACCACCGCTGCACACCTTTCTACCTTTTGCCCAGAGATACAACTGAAATGGTCGATCCAGAAGAAAATTTAATATATATATTTACGTCGTGGAAAATCTACTACTTCGATTTACGATTATTGCACAACAGACGCCGCAGCGTGTAACTCGCGTGCAGAATCGCGTGAGACAAACAAATATGCGGAACGTTGCGCAAGCTTTAATTAAAGTGAGCGCCGTCTAATTAACGTGGAACATACGTTTAACTCTTACGAGAACACAATGTTCATTAAGAAAATTGTAGAGCAAACTGCTAATTATCCTTCGATCATATCGATAAAAATTAACGGACACGTCGTTGAAATGAATTTTAATGATTCCAATTTTAGTCGGTCACGATAACTGGAAGAAAAAAGAAGGATTTCCCGGTGGGGAACGGCTATTTTCACGAGCCTGTCTAAATATAATTTCACTAACGATCACGACGCAACGATGGAATATTTTTATACCGAGGAAAGGTCGACGAACGACAAACGGAGATGAAAATAAGTCCTGAGTTTAGAGAATACAATCTGCGAGACTTTATGTTCCTACGAAGAAAGCAATCGAATCGATAGATTGGAGAGTACGAGAAAGGTTCGTTCGCGAAAACACTTAGACGACGTGGATGTGTGAAATAAAACAAGATCACCATTGGAAGCTGGCCAAATGGAGTATGGATTTTTAATTGCCACAGGGTGAAACGGGATTACGTTAAGGTTGATGGAAGAATTCGGAATCGAGGGTAGTTGATCATCGCGTGGTTGACCTGCCCTAACTAAATGACGATAAATCGGAAGTGACACGAGAAGAGTTGACAGAGAGGAAGGGGGGTGGTAGAGGGAAGACCTCAGAACTGATTGCAGTCAAGTTACAATTTCGAAACACACGAACGTTACACGCGTTGACAAACGATAAATAAAGCTGACCACCGATCGGAGAACAGTGCTGGCAATCGATAGCGACCGGGTCTTTGATTAATTACAGAGGCACACGCGATCGTTCCTACGAATTAACTGTTTCGGCTATTTTGAAATTGAACTCGATTAGAGAGCCAAATATATCATCGTGTTACATAAATACGAGAAAGGCAAGATTTATGAAACAGTTCACCAGTAAAAGAAAAAATGAATTCCAAGATTCTTCGAACGGAATTACCATTTTCGAATTACTATACCTCCCGTCACGGATTCACATCGACACCGAGCTGAATATTTTTAGATGACCACGGTATGTGGCATCGACGATTATACCACCGCTGCGAACAGCTATCCAGAGAAAAGATCTCCTGGACGACCAGGAGGACGAGGATGGAGAAGAAAAAACGGATTACGGGTTGTTCGAGGGACAGGCTGAAGAAATCCCGCGGATTTCGAACCCTCTAACCCTCTCTCCCGCCCTCCCACTGTTTCACCTACCCTTCTTGGGATCTTGGTTACGGTCCCACGGGAAATCGGTCTAAACGGGCTTGTCCAGAACAGGTTTTCGAGGATCACCGCCACGTTTCAAAGAGTAGCCGTTTCGTATGACCGTGACAAATCGTCGTCGCCTCGAGACTAACGCTTCCATGCTATCAATCACGATGAAAGATATTCAAATGGGAGTGCAGTCCATTAAAAATAAATTTCTCCTACGCGTACGGAGGATACAAAATCATTGACCATTTTCGACGAGTTGTAACGCGTACAGTGATTCTCCGTGCACTCCAGAAGTATCATTTGCAATAAAAAGAGAACTAATCGAAAGGTATAAAGGTTGAATCGCTCGTTGAACGCGATCAAAATGAAGCGTAACGTTTGTGATACCAGTTGCAAGCTGCCGCAACGTTTATCGGTGGCGAATAAGAGAAAAGGGTGAATAAAAAAATAAAAAAAGATTGTCGAATGGGGAGAAATCTGACTTGGTACGGCCCTGATCCGAAGTTATCCGAGCTCCACGAGAGAGCCGATTATATTAAATGGCTGGTAAAACGGTCTGCTTAACATAGCGTTTATCTGCTCCTCTTGGTTTTACTACTTTTTCACTGCCTCGTCAGCCATTGCCCATAAACTCTGCTACAAGCCTTTGCCTCTTTTCCTCTCTCCCTCTTCATCCCCTGTCGCTTGCCGCCGCGCTACCCCCAATACATTTTTCACCGTATATGTATTCCTCCACGTCTGACCTATGGATGCATACACGCGTGTACGTGTATACTTAGAGAGGCTCATAAAGAATACAGAACCATTAAAACGATTCATCCTCTCGAGTGAGCCCATCATACTTTGACGCCTTTTTTGTTTACGCCTGTATCTTTTTTACGCTCTTCGCTCTGTTATACACTTCCTCGATTGAAAGGGTTCTCTCGTGAACCCGATTAACCCCTTTGCTACAAATTAAATTCTTTTCTTCGTAATTCCTCGAATCCATGAATCGTAATTAAAATTTAACCCTTACGTGGAAAGACGAGTACCTGTTTCCCTGTACAACAGGTATTATGCCTGTTTTCTACTGAGATTCGTACGAAGAACGTGTCTTCGAAACTGCAAACAACCGATACGTAGTCAACAATTACGAGAACCTTGAATCCTTAATTACGCTATTACGATATAGCTGAACACGTGCGTTGGCTAGCTCATTATCGACGTACGTACACCTCGAACACGAGTTAACCAGCTTATATTTTTCAAAACATGGTAAAGCAATTCTTAAAAAGCCATATTGCTTAAATGATTCTAGACGAAATTCTTTCGACGACTTTACCGCTCTCCGACGTATAAAAAGGAGCATCATTTTCCACGACTAAGGGCTACCTTTCGCCTCCCTCTCGAATTTTATCGAAGAAACGTACACAACGGACGATGTACGTGGAATGTCGTCTACGTCGAACCCTCGACCAGCACAATACCACCCTCGTCGCGAGGAAGAAGAAAACTAGCGAACCCATGAACCATGGAAGAGTGGTAGTGGGAGAGACAAGAGAGAAAAATGTGCGTAGATATACGCGTACAAGGGTGTCTGCGATAATCTGATACAGTCCTGTTACATCCTAGCCGTTAACGATACAGGAAAAACAGAATTCGCTCTCGCAATAGGATTTTCCTTAATTAACAGTATCATTTTTATGCGAACAAAAATTCTGTAAGTTGAATGGTTATTTTATAACGAGAGTGTATCGGTTGTGCGCGAACACCCTGTATACTGGAGGACGGAACGACGTGAAAGAGGGTGGCTTAGCACGAGGGGCGTGGTGGCCTCACCACCCCCATCAAACGACCAGGCAGAGAAACTACTTTTGGGGTAGTCGACCAACGCACACCTCTTTCTCTACCACCCCACCACCTCAACCCCCCCTACTGTTGTTCAGCCGTTTCGAGTCGAGCCAAACCACCCCTAGCACCCCAAAAATAATTGCGCGTTTCGTGGTCTCTTGATCCGCGCGTAAAAGTAATCCAAACATCGCATAAAAATTATGTTTACGAGTTTCGAATGGGTGGAAGGGTCGGGTCGACCCCCCTGCAGCGTGGGTAGACAGGACCGGCGCTGCATCCGAAAACGTATCAACAGCCTCGTATCCGTTCTACTCTAGATAGGGATCTCTTCCTAGGAATTTTCTTTGGGATTGTTTAGAATTCGCGTGTGAGCGTCACGAGTTACGAGGTGATCGTACTTTTATGGAGTGCTCTCTTATCTGGTTTGCCGTCTATTTAATCGGTCGTCATTTATCGCGAGAATCGAGAGACGGTGACTTAGCGATACAAAATCCGATTATGTATACATATATCTACCAGGGGGACTGAGTGGAGCAAACGTTGCGAATGACACGAAGAAAGCTAACCCAATAAAACTCACCTGTTTTCTCCTTGATTTCACAAAGAACCGAAAATAGGGCTGGCTTCATTCTGTGGCAATTCAGCGTATGTTTTCTGCAAAGGCAAAGAAAATACGTGAATCCTACATAAGGAGGGACATTAGTAATAAACATTTTCTATGGTGATACAAATAAAAAAAAAAAGAAAGATTCTGTTGGCGACGGCATATATTTTAGCAAAGCTCCATGATCGTGGACCAATAATACGAAGATAAACGCGGTCTTATCACGCTCTCGAACGCGCGTATACAATCTAAGTTACAGCTTGTCATTATCACTACACCTACCATACTCGTCACTCAACAGTTTACTCGAAGCTATAAAATCTCAAGAAGCATCGTAAAAAATAATGTTTACTTCCTCCGGAAGAATTTGTATCGTCGTGTCGTAAGACATTTGACGGTGATCAACATAACCTGCTTTTCATTACGGTTTCCAACGATCAACGAATGCTACGTTAAACGACGAAATGAAAGTTAAACGTATCATCGAGGAAAACGAACGTCTTTTTATATGATGGTAGGGAGATCCTCGAAAAGGATTTAGCTAATTGTGACATAGCAAATTGCAAAGATAATAATGTGTCTTTGAGGTATTAAAAAATGGCGGCTGATCGGATCTCGAGTGGGACTTACCTCGCCTGCGCTTCGTCCAAACTTTGATCGGTGATGTTCATAATTTGTTGTAAAATTTCACTGATGTCCTGTTTTCTGGCCTCGACGGCCTGGTCCGGACCTTGTGTCGCAGTTCCATCTACGGGTCCCATGCTACCGTATCCGGCGGTATTTTGGGCCCCCTGGCCCTGATTCCCTCCCATCAGACCAACACCTGATCCTCCGTGTTGCAGCATCCTGCCAGTTTCATCCATCAACCGTAGACTGCAGCACTAAGAATATTATCCGCCGTTTTTCTCGTGGTCTCTTTTTATTTCCGTCGCAGGAGTGAATTTGTTAACACAACACTCGCGGACGTGTATCGTATACCAGGTGTCGCGCAAAAAACACGACTGTACAAACAACCGTCGTCCCGCTCTTTCACTTTAACGACGATTTCTGTATATACCTCGAAGAAAATATGTATGTGTTCTCATGCACGTGCTCTTTCTCTCTCTGTTTCGTTCATGCGACACTTCGTATGGAAGCCCCGGACAGGCATGCACTTGCAAAAATATAATCTCTTGTAAACAATATACCGAACTCTTTGAAAAAACAAACGTGATCTACGAGGATAAGAGATGCTCGTAACGCGCGGCACGATCCGCTTGGAGGTTATGCCGCCGTGGCCTTTGTCTCTTACGTATCGTTTGGCGTTTTAACTTGCTTTCGCTTCTCTTTCTCGGTCTCTCTTTCCGTCTCACTCGTCCGCTTTGCTCTTTCTCTTTCTCTCGTTTTTCTCTCTTTCCCTTTCTCGATGCCCTTCGTTATCCTTTTTACTTCTGTTTGCTTCCCTTTCGTACGTTTTCCCTCTCACACTCCTCGTATTTCTCGGTTGCTCAGGAACACTCGCGTTGCATTTAATAAGCGATTTTCTAGTTGGTATACACACTACAGGGGGATGATGAAAATGGTGCCTTCGGCAGCTTTTAAACTTGACGGATTGTCGGATTTTACGTATACGCGGTTATGTCGACGGTCGCCGTCACGTCAGGCCCGCACTCTCCTTTCACTGGATCTTTTCCTCGGCTCGGTAAGGATACTCGTAGAAGCTGAGGAAAATCGGCGTTCTTCGAGCCATCCGCGCACGGACGTCACACACCAACTCTCCGCCTTACAAGGCAACGCGCGGACCGACCGTTTCTGTCGCTCTTTTCACTCTTCTCGGCCGCGAGCGACAGCTACGCTCCTGAAACGTCCGCGTGTTCGTGCGTTCATGTACGTCGCAATACTTGGTGTGCGTGCGTACGTGAACCAATCGGCGGCCATAACAGCCGCCTCGACCAATCAGAACGTTCGATTCATTCCTTTCTTTCTCCTTCTGATCTGTCTATCTCGTTCGCTCTCTCCTGTTATTGTCCGCGTGCGCATCCACTTACAATGCGATTTCGCCGCTTTTCCTAATCGTATTCGCTTAACCTGTTTTACGAACCTCAAAAGTTTCAGCAAACTTATACAAAAATATCTCGGAACTGATTCATCGAAGCACTATTCATAACGATTCAAATCAGAATCAACTGTCGTAGAAACAAACCAAAATCTTTTACCTCCTATATTTCAACAGGCGCAAACTCCGCCCATTTCTTCAACTTATTTTTTTTTCATTACCACTAATTTTAATCGTATACACTTATGTCGTTACTAGGCACAATCTTATTGAGAAAATATGAGCAAAATCAAATATTTAATCGTAATTTTACTTTACCGAATGCTGTACGGATAAAACGAGGGAACTTCAGACTTGGAAAATGTAAATTACAAGTCCGACAATGCGCAAGTCTGTTGCGAAAACATGGCTACCCTGTCGACCATTTTAAGAAGGCGGGAAAATATGACTGTTCATTTAAAATAGAAAATGTTTCTTTTTTTAATCGTCTAATAACAAGACACAACATTCTACAATTACTCCAATACAATGTCAAGAATATAAGCAAAAGATAAATCTATTCGTTTCAACGTATAGCGTACTATTTCTTTGTACTACACTAACTTATAATGTGCGACACTAATATAACAAATAATTTTAATAGTTTATATATAATACATGTTTAAAAATATTTTCTTTATTGGTAATAAGCTAATTTCATGACATCATATATATATTTTGCTAACTTCACAACCGTACCATATTTAATATAACCTAACCAAAGAGTAGGTATATCTCCACTTTGACCTAGCGTTTCTTACAAGTTTGTATTGTACATATGTCGTAGATTTTAAAATATACATCACACGTTTTGGCTGTGTATCTTCTAACGGTATAACCAAGTATACGTATACACATACATAATTATAAATAATTTATTTTCTTAAAACTACTGTTTTCTACATAATTTAAAACCGCGTTTTATATAATTATGGATGATGAAAAGTATTATCATAAGAAATTAGATGGTTCTTATGTTGTACATTTTCCTAATAATAAAGGACTAAGTAAGAGTGAAATCGAAGAAATGTTTTCTGGTTTTGGGAATGTTTTGTCTGTAGATGATCGTGGACAGTCTCATGGATTATGTTTTGTAAGATATGAAAACTGTGAAGATGTTATACGTTGTATTAAAGGTTTTAAAGATCATCGCTATATTAAGATCTTACCACATAAAAGTAAAACAAAAACAATGAATACAAAGCTAAGATCACAAAATAAACAATCAAAAAATGGTCAATGGAATTATCAAGCTGACTCTAATATATCAAAATCATTATCAGCAAAGAGTACAAATAATTCTAATGGTAATGGGATGGACAATGAAGATTTTTCTGACACTAGTTTCAGCAGTTCAATACAGACAATTGACAGTGAAGGTGGTTCCCATAAAAGAACATTATCTTTAAAACAGCTTAGGTTGAAAAACTTACAAAGAGCTGCATTGAATAATTCATTGCCTTCGGATGCTTGTACTAACAGTTCAAAGAAATCTAAACAAATATCTGATATGGATGAAATCCCAGCTTTAGTTTGTACTAATAAAAATTATGGAATCAATAACACAAAATTCTCTAAATTGTCTTCAGTGGTTGTTCAAGCTCAAGAAGTAATAGTAGCCAACATTCATCCCAGTTTAAGCATTCATTATCTGTTACATCTTTTTGAAAAATACAACCCAATAGCTGTGTCTCTCATGATGACAATACCAAAATCAGGAATAAGATATTGCCATGTTTATTACAAAACATTAGAAGATGCATTTGCAACTGTAGAAGAATTTGATAAGAGTCTATTACGTGGAAAAAATCTTATAGTTTCAACATCACAGAAGTTAATGGAAGAAGCCTGGCAACCATAAATAATTATTTCACATCATACATCTCATTTAATATAAGTAACATATTTTCATTAACATTTTATCAATTTTTTAGACTAAAGTGTCACTAGAGTGTCATCTGTATTACCTATATGACTTAAAAACAATATTAATACTCATAAAAATAAAAGAAAGTAATAATTTTAAACAAGTTCCAGGATTGTAACATATTGATTTATAATGTATAGTGTAATTATTTGTATAATTTATTTTCTCATAAAAAAATGTAACATTGATGTTCTTTGTATTGTTTTATCCAGTTTTGGTGTAAGCTGCATTTTTAATAAAAGTAAAATGTATTAAATAAAAGGCTGTATTTTAAATATAACAAATCTAACTTCACTGTTTTTGTTTAAACTTAAAAAAAAAAGAGACGTTTAGTCTGCTTGTGAGTTTGCGCATTACTATACATTTCATAACCTATGTTATAGTTTTCAAAAGTTAAAAAACGTGTATGTGATTTGCTAGATTCTGACACAAAACTGTATTTACATTGCGATATAACACACGTGGGTTTAGAAAAATATGCAATTAAAAATGTCTAAACCATTTGACAAAAAACTTGTTAAGCAGTTATTGCTGAAAGAAAACGAATTTATTTCACAGATATTTTCAAGAACACCTTTCCCTGTATCTGAATTAGGTAAAAGTGTAGAAACAAAGAAAATAATATGCTATTAGAAAAGCGTAATATTTATCAAAATATTAATTAAGTGTCATTAGTTTCAGATGATCAAAGTAATGTAATAGTACAAAATAATAAAACTGCATCAAAAGGTACATACATATTGATATTTTTGTATAAAATTGTAATTTATTTCTTCACCAGCTGTATATTTTCTGCATTGTAGGAAAAATTTTTTCACATTTAAACGGAAAAATGAAAAGAGCACAAACATTTGAAGAGTTACATGCTAGACTCGAAGGATTAAGAAATATTAAAAGGCTAGGATATAAGGAAAAACAATTGAAAAAGAACTTGAAAAATAGAATAAAAAAGATATCAAAGAGGGAAGAACATTTGATGCAGAAGAAAGCTGTTAAAATAGAGCAAAATGCAAGTGGTTTGTCCAAAATTAAAAAGGAAGACAGCGAAGTACAGAAAATTCCAAGACCAAAACCCATATTTAATTCAGAAGGTAAAATGGTTTTCAGTAAGTTTGACTTTTCTGAAATTGGAACAAAAAAGAAACCACCTAGAAAAGATACAAAGAAAATTCTTCTTGAATTAAAGCAGAAGAAAGAAAAGTTAAAGGAAATGGAACAATCAGGTGAAATAGAAAAAGCTCAAGAACTTAAAGAAAAAGATGCATGGAAATCTGCTTTAGCAAAAGCCTCTGGTGAAAAAGTATGTCAAAATGATAGTTGCAAAGATGTAACTTAAATTCCTATACTTATATATTGTTACAGGTGAAAGATGATTCTGATTTGCTTAAACGAACAATAAAGAGAAAAGACCAGCAGAAAAAACAAAGTGCTAAGAAATGGGAATCAAGGTTAGAAAATGTTCAGAAAGGAATCCAAGAAAGGCAAGAAAAGCGTCAAGAAAATATCATGAAGAGAAAAAAAGAGAAAAAATTGAACAAGTTAAAAAAGGCGTCTAAAAAAGGACGAGCGATGCCCGGATTTTAGGCATTATATATGTATAATAAGTATGTTTAGAAGAATTTTATATTTGATATATTTGAATACATTCTAATTGCTCTTGTATAAATAATTATTTCGTATATCTAGTAAGATTATTTACATCAGACGTATTGACAGTTTTCAACTCTAAAAATCCGTATATCGATTTCATAATATATAAAAGTGTGAAGTTTCTGGTGCTTATGATGATTTATTTACAAACTGTTTTCTGTTTGTACGTCGTGTTAACAAACCCTTATTTACACTAACATATCTGTAGCATACATTTTTCGACTAGGTATCTCATTGTAAAAAGCCGGGATGTCTACTAAATTTGATACAATTGGTCAGTATAACGTTTAACTCACATTAATTTCTGTCACATGTGCAAAACTTGTTTGCAAACTTTTATTTAACTTTACGATGTCAATATATTTTATAGTCATTTTTCGTTACGGCACTTGCGATGTATGTTCAGAATTCGTCACGATCTTCAAACTGAACGTAACATATATTCCAGGTATTGAAGGTTCATAACAAATTTTTAAATTTTTGTAATTGTTTAATAAATGATTGGTAAGTTTAGGACGAGAGCTTCGATATAATCGCCCTCATCCACCTCATGCTAGGTATCTCCAAGGGCAGATGATACGGTATTAGCGTGCGTCAACGCTGTCCATAAAGGGCTATGATCCTCGGGTAATGGCACCGCTGCTTTTGACGGCCGAGGAGACCTGTAAAAATATTCTCAAAATCTTAACTTTTATGATGTTAATGCTAGGTGGCACAGACCGGTATCTTCTTCAAAGCCCGCGTGGATGTAAGATTAAAAAATGTGTTAAAATAATTGTAGTTGGTACCTTGGCGGTACCAAAGCTGGATGCTAATCCGGACTGCTGAGTTCAAGTGCGGTGCTCTGTTCAGGATCCGATCGTTCTTCGACCACGGTGTCTAGCTCCAATGACGGAAAAGCTTTGGACCCTCGATCGCTTCTTAAGGACACCGTTCTCGTTGGTCGATCAATTCCAGCTGCCATAGAAAAAAAACGGACAGAGTTGTAACATGCAATCGTAAAACACTCGATTGTCTGTAGAAAAATTCAGTTGACAAAAGAGCATTAAATGCATTCTAAAATAAACATCACATCATCTCAACTATTTGCTTGAATTTCACAATTGTTGTACGCATTGTTATCGTACGATGCAGCTTGCGTTTAAATGTAATTCTATATAAGCTTGCAGAGCAAATATCTGTAAATCAATTACATGCGGCTATGAACGATGTTAAATGATATGTATTTCATGCTTTTGCATCGAGAGCTGCGTTAAACTACAGCCAAGCTACGCATGAAACTCTTCTTTTTAATTGCACTGCTAATATGAAGATCATATTCGTTTGGACAATAAATGCAAGTATCAAATTTTATAAAATGTAAGTATTTTTATCGTTTCGAATCGTTTTCACGTGCTTCTTAAGTGCTCAAGATTTCAAACTTTCGTGAAAACTTCAATTTAAGTTCTGCGTTAAATATGCAACGGCAGTAGCGGTATGAAACGATTATGCATTAAGTGAAAGAAACTGCTATCCTTTAAACTTCAAACTTTTTCTAGGAAGAAAAAGAAGCAACAATCAGGTGGATGAGAAGCTTTACCTAAATCCTCTTTGGATGCTGCACTTGACAGGATAATAAAATAACGGACATATATTTCAGTTTCACAGCTATCGTATACATTGATTTAAACGCTACATTGTAATTAAAATGTATGAAAAACTAAAGAAAACCTTCACAGTTTTCTCTTTCAATTTTTGAATACTTTCGATGCGAGTTAAGTGTTCCTATCTACAAAATTAATCTTAACTTCGCGGATACGATATTTGTACATGAAATATTCTGACGTCGGTGCATGAACTCGGATATTCAGGGCAACATTCAATCTGGTTTAATGCGTTTTCCACTCTCTTTATATACGTATATAACATTCTAGGCTACGATTCCGTGTGTTTGAACTCGTACATACATACTCCATTTACAAAAGTGTACATGTACCGGTAGGTATTCAAATTCTAAACAGGTATGTGTGCATTCAATGTTGCCTGGCTATGGAAAGGTAACCGCGAAAACGTTGGTTGTTGTTCAAAGGGTTGAAGGTGCTAAAATACAAATGTTTCGTGACCTCCATTCATTTTTGTTGCACAATACAGGGTGCGATATAACACGCGGAACCCACTTAAGCGACGAATGGAGTATACGAACATAACGATCAAAATATTACGCAAACATATTTCTTGTTTCTCCTTGTTTTCGAGTTATGTAGGTCCATATTTACAGAAACTTCATGTATCGTGTTCATGGTCCCATATGTTATGCACTCGTAGACCGTACAACAAGAAACACTTCGCTCAATTGCAAACAGAATAGCAGCATTGTGTCGTGCTCTTTTTCTTTTTTTCTTTCAATACAGCTGGAAAAATGGGTTAAGTACTTAGAAGGTTAAACTATAGAGTAGAAACTCACCTAAGCGATGAACAGGGCTGAAACGAACCAAGCTCAAAGCACCGTGATCCAAATCACAGTTTCTTCTCCTGGCTCGTTCCCTCGCAAGTTTTGCCCTTCTTCTTAGGCAACAGATAACCATCAGCGCCAACAATGGAAATCCAAGAATACACGATACTATTGGGATGATGATACTCTCCGGAGTTACTGAAAAATCACCTAAATGTACGTATACTGTTCGAAAGGAAGTTTCATTGTTCTCAATGTCGAGATAGTTCTTCAAGCTAAACTTGCTTCATAAAGCAACTGGAGTAGCGAGTAGGATAGTTTATCATTTTGTGAAACCGAGATATTCTACAGTTGAACGACTGTGGCAAATCTTGCAAAACAAGGAAGCAAGAAGTAATATTCCACACAAGAGAATGCAAACTATTCCAGTGCTTCGTTTTGACTCGGTAAAGCAACTCTGAAAGTTAAAAAAAATTCGACTAATTTGATCTCACCTGTAGGATAAACTAGAATCGTTGGTCTCTTAGATTGAGGAATTGTAGGCATTGTTGGTCGACCCGCTCTCACCTCGACCGACATTTTGCATTTAATCTGGAACAAAATTAGTTTTCAGAAGTAATTACACTGCTAATTAAGACTGCATTGCGTTGCAGAAATTGTGCGAAGTCGACGATCGAGTTATCAGATTTTCCTGTTTCATTGCAAAACCAATTTTGAAATCCTACCGATTGCCACTGTTCGCTATAGCTTTCAAAACTGTTTACCACCCGTGGTGCTTTATTTAGTGTAGAGAAAAAGTCAAAGCATCCTTTGATGTATCACGGTTTTCTAGTCACTCTTTCGTTTTCCTTTTTTCTTCGCTTTTTCCGGACCCGGTTTTTCGATAAAACAGCGAGGTCGAGGCAACGACCGCAGGCAACAACGCTGTACACCAAAGCTTCTACATTGAAGTCTCTCCTGGTTGTAATTACCCGTCTTGGTTTTCTTTTCCTTCTTTCCTTTACAGTGAACGAATTTCTCCTTTAATTGCTATTTGTATTGTAGTAAATAAAGTTTCAGCGAAACAATGTATAGAGGGTGTTCGGTTAGAGGTGAGCATCTGTTGGAAAGAGAGATGATAGCTGGGGTAATTCTGAACAACTTTTTTCTTTACCAAAATGCTCATTAAAGCTTAGTTTTCAAATTATTAATTAAAAACAGACCGATCAGAGCGCGCATAGTGCGCATGCTCGGACGCGGAAGCGTCAGCTACGATCCGACGTGCCGAATAGTTTGTTCGCGAATACGCTCTAACGCGGTTCTCGTAGCTGTCACTCCCGCGTCCAAGCCTGCGTGCTACACGTACCCTGTTCAGTCGGTGTTTTTCATTAATAATTAAAAAACAAAACCTTAACGAGTATATTGACGATGGTGTGATTTAATGTAAAATTGAAATGTACCGCAAAGTTTTTCATATTTTTAATTTTGCGCGCCAGGTGGTGCGATGGTCTAGTGTGCAGCTTTGCCGCCAATTTTACTGCGCATCTTTAGTGCGCAGAGATTATTGCGCGTCTAAAATGGCCGGTCGCGTGCGCGGTATGTATAAAGCGAAGTACGGTTACAAGATTATCTCGTTGCAAAGTAAATATTTCGTGAGCATTCGACGCGATCGAGTCCGGATATCGTAAACATAAACATTGTCGATCGTGGAGAAGTTGTGATTCAGTGAAACAGTGCGTGGACTGAACGAGAAACAGTCAACTGCTTCTTGGCGTCCTGTCATTGTCGCTGGACCACTACAACGCAATATGAGGGGTAAGTAAATAATATTCAGTATTAAAAAGTGAATATTGCGAAAAGACTTATTCGCTATTCGGAAATTGGAATTCGTCTTGTCAGGGTACATATAAGAGCGTCCATAAATATGCGAATATTAACCTTTCGATAGGACCCGGAATCACGTTATTTGCTCTGTTCCCTTTGTCTTTGTGACACTCTTTTTGCTGATTTTACTGTTCTTTCTTTCCCCGCGCTTAGAAAAGCAATAATCCTCGGCGTGTAGGCGTGAATATTGAGATAGACTAGAAATGTCTCTCTCATTTTCTGTGTAAAGAAAGTTTTCACAGTTTCATTGCTATTGAATACTCCCATTGGGAATATTGCTAGGGAAATTTAATTCGTAGTGGCGGCGAGTCGCAGTGAGGTTAGTTAACTCTAGTTCAATAGCATGCAAAGTAACAATTAGTAAGTACGTATACGTACAGGACCGGATTAAGATTTCTGGGGCCCCTGGGTTATCAAATTTTCGAAGGCCCCGTAGATAAACTTAATTCAAAAATTGAAATTTATTCAAAATCAAATTAAATAGCATTTAGTTTCGCTTAATACATTTTATGATACTAAATTGAAGACTTATAACGGAGCTTTCAAAGCTTAGAAGCAAATTAATGTAATAAAAAAGATTTAAAATTTAACTTCCTTAAACGAGGAAGATGGGTTGAAATGGAGCTCTGTACAGTAGTCTCTTTGGAAGTGAGATTGGTTCCACCCAATACCAAGGCGAGCTTAATTTCCTCAGCTAAGGTGACCTGGGTAGCTCGTTAGCTCTCAAACAGAGCCTTTGGAACGACTCGTTTCCGAGACGCATCAGATGCTCGTATTTCCTCCTTTCTTTCATTCCTTTTCTATTTTTTATCTCGCTATCGTACTGAATATTGCCTCTATAAATTATCCCGCATTCCCTAGCGAACATCGATGCTCCCTATCGGTTAGGGAAACTATAGAAGCAAGCTCTGTTCGATATTTCTTGCATTTTATATGAAATTTAATTTTCAAACATGTCGGATCTGCAGTTATTTGGAATTAGAAATATATAAACCGTGCAAATACTTGTACGATCACTATGAAATATCTCCGCGATTAATCCTATCGTTACATTATCTTAGCTATAGAGCCTATCCTGTCGAAGGACGCTTTGTGACGAGAATAGTTTGACCCACTTTTCCATTAGGCGTGTCTCGTGCATTCGTGACCACGAGCATGTTCTCCAAGAAAGCTCGGATAAGTTGCATTTCCCCAAAAACGTGTTTAACAGCCAGAGTAGCCAGGACAAACGCGAAACTCGTTTAACCGACAGGATGTCAGGCTGAAAGTCTTGGCATCCCTCCAACGTATTGGCCACAATTTTTCCTTTCATCCCTCGTCGAGACCTCGTTCGGGCTTCCCGAAGCCAGCTGGTGACGTACGAGCTGAAATTTACCTGCAGTAAATTCGCGTGGTCCGGAAAATTTCAAATCGTTTTTCAACTGATATCGAAGTTTCTCCGGTACACTTGTACAAAATAGACAGACCAATTTCTGCTCGGTATATTTACTTGAATAGAATACATTCGTGCGAACTTTCCGTAACGTCAAATCATCAAATGTCTCGACAAACGAGAATCGACTTCACCCTCGAATCGTTGCTTAAAAGGTCAAAGACGACGTTACACGTTCTTGTGATTTCGCGGAAGATTACTTCAGTTACAAGGACAGACACGATAACGGCGAGAAGACGAGTTTCGAACAGCATGGTAGAACGAAAGGGGAAAGAAGAGCTTATCGGTGCTTGAATCTTGAGAGGTTTAACTAATGAAAAGCCTAAGAACCAAGTAACGCCAATCGTGCACCTCCTTTAATGAAGCTCGACCCGAAGATTTGTTAGGGTTAAATTACTTTTTCATTTACACAGTTTCATAGTCTACAAGGACGAGAGCAATTTACCTTTGATGGTCTTAAATTTAATATTGAAATTTTTCGATGTTGTTCATCAATAATAGATCCTTTCCATCACGAGTGAAGTCAGTTTGATATATTAGTTTGCTATATTTTTTATTAAAATTGCTTATAACGTTTATGGATGCAGTCATCGATGCTCGGTTATTACGGCGAAAGCTTGGCACAGCGTGCCACGTGAAATCTATTTAACTCAATTCCATGAAAATTGCTTCGAAAACGAGATTAAAGTCGATAAGTTTTACGCAAGTAGCAAATCGAGTTTTCTTAAGCGAATCATTTCCGTTATCGAATTAGTTTTCTGTTCAAAGTTAAATCGCCTATCGATATCTATGCTCGCGATACGTTTCGCGAGATATTAATACATCGAACGAGTGTAAAATCGATTACCGTTAGCGGGAGTTCGATCGACCGGCCGCGGACGAACTTAAAGAAATTTCTGCAGAAATTAATCGCGTTCCGACGCTGCGAACAAAGTTTGCCGAGTAATTGGGGGATTATCGAATGAAGGTATAAAATCTGGTTAAACTAGTTGGAAAGTGGAGCTCTGATTAATGATTCTTTCGCGAAAATAAAAGATTGAAAATGGAAAATTGGATTCGAATAAATCCGTACACGGTATTTCATAACACGAAGCTTAGAACACGGTCGATATTCAGTGTCGTATATCAAGTTGCGTCCTCGTTGCATTCTCGTCGATATCCTTGCTTCTAGCTTGTTAATTAACCGTTTTATTAATTACGGAACGTTTCCTCGTTGATTACGCGAATACGTATGTTTTAGTTGGTGTATACGCGGTGTACACGTTCAACGACGAGGAAACGAATCTTTTCATCTTACAAGTGGTGTTATTCGAGCGATATATGCTTTTTTTTTTGTTCTTAAAACAGTACCTCAATTGTATTACCATTTCCGTGGATTTCCACCGTCAGGGACAGAGTTTGCGTTTCAAAAGGCGAGAAATTTTCAAATTACTCGCCAGTGAAATCGACAAAGACCGACATTTCCCTCTCGAATTCCTGGTACAAAGCAAAAGGACAAGAAATTCCATCGCGAGTTTATGTTCTCTCGTAGACGCTAAAGGAGATATTATTTCCATGGAAAATCAGGAAATCGCGCCGTTTGATTCTACGCGAATTCTCGGATTCTTTCTCGAACGAAATCTCGTGGAATATTTTTCACGATACGGTAAACGAATTTTTACTTTGTCATCGATTATCAGTGAAAATCAATGAAAAGAGTTGCGTGCACAGAAGGCAATGGTCTGTTGTAATGGTAGCCGTTCGAAAGTGATCTTTCGTCGTCGACGAAAGAACGAGTGGAAATGAAATTTTATCGACAGCTCTGCCGTGCTACTCGATATTTTAGTTGGCGGTGACGTTGTCTCCCGTTCGCTCATTGACGTCTTTCATAGATGTTATCGTTAACTTTTGTTACCCCTCGCTCGAGCGTGATATCGACGCGTTTCGTAATCGTAAAATGGAAATTTGCGACGAGCTGTGAAAGGGTCTGTTAAAAATTTACGCGAGATAACTCTGGCAGGGGTGTGAAACGCGTGCGAATCAAATTTATAACAGCGATATTTAAGCAAAACGATTGGCAAATTATCGATCCTTTCGCGTGGGACACCGAATAGTACTCGGAGTTTCATTAGGGCAAGCTTTCACGGTAAATCGGCCAAGCTCGCTTCTCAACGTAATTCGAATGCTCTGTGAAACTCTGTGAAACACGAATTTTGAAACTTTAACAGGGATTTAATCGCTGAGTGGGCCCTCAACCGTGTTCCACTGATAACGTCGAGTCATGGTCCATTTATAATTTCGGTTCATCAGCTGAAACATGGCAGGATCTCGTTTGACAAAGTTGGTGAACAAAGGGTATACACTGTTGGTCAAGCTCGGCTTTGTTGTTTCCTCCGGCTAAATCAGCTTAGAATCATTGCCAGTGTCGTTCAACCCTCGCGAATTCTAACACCGACTAACGTTCTGATTATCTAATGTACAGATCTTTCTAAATGACCGTTGCTACCTGTCCTTTGCCTTGATCATTTATAACGATCGCATCAACTTTGCAAGCAACGTTCGTCAAAACAGCTAAGGCAGACGTTTCAAACAAATGTATATCAGACTTAAAACAATATCCAACGTAGAGGGTGGCTGGTTTATCTTCCTTATTTTTTCTCCGTGGGGTCAACAAGCGGTTCATTAATAATGTACAACGTTTGCTTCCTTGTCGTTATGGTGCAATGTATGTGCGTCGAGTTTCGAGGGGACGTCGCGTCGCGTCCTGTTGATTTAAGCGATATCGGAAGCTTCCCGGGCATAATCGAAGATAACATCAAAAGATTCGCGAGGGAATCGTATAACCACTTTAACGGGAATAAATTTCTTATCGTGAAATCGCAGATTACCGATGGAAGATTTTCCTCTATGAAAATAACGATTATGATTCTCCACGTGGGAATCTTCTGTGGGTACACAGGGCCGAGCAGACACGTTCTTGGAATAAAGATCTTACAGATATTACTATAGTGAAACTCTGCTCTGGAGTTTAAATAATATTTTGTCCACGTTATATCTTAAAGGGGTATTGTATTCTCGAGGTTTCATAGGGTAGATCCGTTTTAAGACGTCCTGTACAATTATTTCGATTGAAATACTTTCGTGTAGCAAGGTGCAAACCTTATTTCGGTGCGGTCGTGTAAAGTCTATGTCCTAGTGCTATACATTAAATAGTCGACAAGCTTATAACCGTGTGTTACCCCGAACACATACGATTGTGTCACGTGCAGGGATGCAATTTTCGGAGAACGTGGTAAATCTTGCATCCATTAGCTGGCACCGACACACTCGCCCAACCATTTAGGTGTTAATGGTTTTAATGGCTCCGTCTTCTAACAGTCTCAACGCTCGTGTAATTTTCAGTTTACGTTTTCGATTCAAAGCAGTTACAATTGATTGTTTGCCTTTGTAACACGTTCTACTCGATTTTCTTGCCAACGAGTTTCGAACGAGCCCGAAAAAGAAACTTTCCTGTGTATCAATAGCAAATCGAATAGATATCGACGTTCAGCCAAGGAAACGCTATTAATTTTCGACTAAGGTGCTTTAACGCTTCTGTGCCTTCGGTGTTCACCGTATTATTATTCCATTATCGTATCGGAATCGATGATTCAATAAATCATTCTACGATCACGCGTTTAGGGTTCGAGGGAAAATGGATAGAACGTTGCAGGTAAATTTCATGAAAATATAACAGGCCATAGTTTTATCTTCCACCTAAATTTTTTATGTAAAATCACCATCTTTTCGCTTATGGAACATTCTGTACCGTGGCTGGCCTAGTTCGACAAAGTCTAACTTGACCTAAAAAAAAAAAAAAAAAAGGAAGAGAGACTCGTCTAGAAGAGGCTCGTCACTCTTCTCACTCGAGGGATTAATAAAATTTTACCGCGATACAAGCTCATCTTCTGTTTAAAGGGAAATCATGCAAATGGATTTAAACGAAGCAAACGATGCTGGCACTCTTGAGATTCACTTGCCGGGTACATTGTCCTCGTCAGTGTGAGCTACGTCGTCAATATTCTTTTCTCTTGCCTCGTTGGAAATAAAGTTTCCCGAGGAAATATCGTTATGAAGGAATGCGCGTGCTGGAAGTATTAAATTCCACGCCAGTCAGGCGAAATTAACTCTAATATCTAAGCGGATAAAACCTCTGCACCTTTCTCACAACCCTCTCGTCTACTTTTAATCCCGAAGCGACGATTCTAGTCTCCTTCTCTCGACAGGGAATATTAAAATTTGTCAAAAACAAACCAACAAGGATTTACCCTTCGGTACCCGAAGCTTTTGCTTTTCCACGATCTTTATTAAATTAGAGCAATTCAATTGCACTGCGCCGGTCGTAGTGAGGAGTGGCGAACGAAGTGCCGCGCTATGCGTCGATATTTCTACTGTGCCGGCCAACGCGTTAATTGTCGCGCGTAGAGGAAATTTATCTTTTACTTTGAAGACTTTATATCGGGTAATTCCGTTTGAACTATTGCCAAGGGAATGGCCGATAGCAGCGTAAATGTGGCAATCTTTTATACCGCGAAATTCCCAATTTCAGTCGAAGAGGGAGGAACCGGTACCGATGGGACGGGGATTAAGAGACGATAATAGGACCGAGCTGGATAATGGGTTCGAATAAGCTTAATGAACTGGTTTTTATGTCCGTTTTTCCCCGATAAGCCTCGGGGTTCGCGAATGTAGGCGTTTAGTGGAAGGGGAAGACGGCGAGTCTTCCCGGGCACCCTTAGCTCGGATCGGCGACCGCCAGGTGGCAGCGGGATTTGGGTCTGTTCTCGCTAGCGGTCTCTCGGTACATGACTTCCAAAAAGCAGGGATCGTCTATCGTCAGCCGTACTGACGCTTTTTCTGTTCCTACACGAAAAAATGTGTCGGCAGGAATGAATTTAACTCTTGATTCCGTTCTATAGTCGGTTGGAAGTAGAAATCCACTGAAGTAACGTCTGTATCTTCAATTATTTCGCTTAATCTCAGGGGATTGCTACAATCCTGTGCATCGTTGTTCGAGCTTAATTGTATAAACGATATTATCAAAGCGTTTGCAGGTTCCTTTGGAAAATACAAATTCATTCAACCGATTGATTAATTAACTAAATACGTTCGCTACCAGCGTTTACTACAACACATGAAAAGTAACGTTAAACTTGTGTGTTCGATTTCGTTTTGAAATTGCTTGCTTCTATCGCGTACAGTGTACACGATAAAATGGTCTTGCAAAGTTTGCGATCCTCTGGCGATCTATTACTCAGTTCCTCGTGTTTGACTATCTGGAACTCGATTGTTGCTTGCATCGAAAGCTGTGCATGCTTGCGTACCTAGGTATTCATTCTTGAAATTATAGCGAAACTTCATTCGACGCGTGTACGATTCCCCGAACAATAATCAGTTATGAGAATAATATTCCAACGGAACAGAGAGAACAATGCTCGATTAGTTCTCGTTGAGAACACTTGCGAACAGTCGATTTAGAATCGCGTGTAAATTGCTCTGATATATTTATCGGCCACGATTTCAAACGATCTGTTCTATTTCGGACAATTGAAACACTCCGTGTATACAGGGTGTTTCATGAGCAAATGCGATAGGGAAATTAATTAAGATTACAATACGGTACGGAGGCTAACTCTTTCTCGACCGAAGCAACCCTTACATGCAACCCGTTCGCGCATAGCTCTATATCCTTGAATGCTCTCGCTTTATTTGCTTTCCCTCTTTCGTACGATCAGTCGAGTCGCTCTTTAGGAGCTGCAATTAACGGATCGTCACGAAAGTGTCACCTTAACAATGCCTCTCAAGACGCGACGTTTATCAGAGTGTCGAACGAAGAGCGAAGCCAAGTAGCGGGCTGAAAGCGTAACGCGTCCTTTAACGTCACTTGCCAGAAATGCTGATTTATCGCGCAAATTGAAATACCTAATACGTCTGGAAAGGAATTGACGCGATGTCGAAGTGAAAAAAAAAAAAAGCGTGTAGCCTGTGTGTTACACAGCCGCGAGACAAAAATGTCAGTGGCCAATCCGGAACGGATTAAGCGTTGTTCGTCAACGGGAGGGGCTGCGTTTGACGAGATAAAAATAGTCTGGTGATTTTTCTACAGCCAGGCTGGCAGGAAGGATGGGTGGCAGCGAAACGAGAGGGAAACGAAAGCGGTCGATAGCAGGCACCGAATTCGAGCGAATAGCTGGTTCACGGTAAGAGGATACACTGCTTTTTCTCGTTAGTAGGCTGCTGATTTACCAAACGCGTTTCAACGGATCCCGGATTTGGGTTAACGAGACGCACAATATCCGGATAAAATAGAACGCGAGTTCCGTTGCTTAACGCCTCGTGCCTCGCCCAACCTGTTATTTCCGATCCGATCCGATCGAAGATAGCTGATCAGATCGAGAACAATCATCGCGAAGGATTCGAATAATGAAAATTCATAAATGTTCTATCGAATTTATTGAAAACTTGAATCGACGGAAACGATTTTGAAAGTTGCATTCACGGATCTAAGATCTTATTGGATATCTTAGAACGGGACACGCGTTTGGACGGCTTAATCTTATAGAATAGAGCCGATCCGTAGCCGAGATTCGTTCTATGAGACCTAACGAGTTTCCCGTGAATTTAAAAGCGGTCGACGTGTCGGGAAGAAGTTCGTGAACTGAAAACTTGCGGTTTAGAGTTAGAACGGGTAGAAAGAAATCCGGGAATAGGGATCGGGGATAAAGAGGAGGCTGAACCGGAACAATGAATCGTAGATATTCGTTGGAATAAATCTATTGGCTTTTATATTCTTGCCTTCGGCGATCCTTCAGCTGAAAATAACGATTATACGCCGAGATAGAATTCGATTTTTCGCGAGAAAAATGCTTTCCCTCGGCGGCTTCCACTTAGAAATTTCAATCTTTTCAAATGTTATCACGTATTTTCGTCCGCGATGAAATTAAACTCTCAAGTACTCGAGGAGGAAAACAAGGAGGAAAGTTTTGGGGTGCGTGAACGCCTTCATCGATTTTCCCGAGGGTCTGGAAAGGTATCGAAAAAGATACTTGAATATAAAGTAGAACTAAAGATCCGGATCTCAACGGTACGATAAGAAGATAAGAAGAGTTTAAAATGTGATCGAAAGATTCTTAAGCGAAAGCAAACTTCGGCGCGTGTTTCTTTTCTTCGAGAAAAGAACTGTAGGGCAGTCGCGCACCCCTAATTTACACTATTAAATTCTTCGGATACACTAGCCTAATAATCATTCCGGAGACGAACAAAGGTATTCGTTGAGCGACAGAGGAACGTAAGGAGACAAGAGGGAGGGGTAGGGGAGAAAAGTCGCAAAATGAGAACCGATGGCCAACTACGATATAACGGAAAACAGGCAGGCCTTTCCACCAGGGAAATAGGGACGGGAGTAAATGGGAGCGGTGGTAGAAGGTACGAATGAATGAGAGTGAACGTTCGTGCTTCGGTTCGTGCTTCTGTCCCATTTTGTCTTGTTCATCTATATCGTCCGTGTTCGCGTACAGTTCGATTTCCTTTTTTCATAGGGACTGGACACGCGGAAATGAATTGGTCGGTCGGTGACGTTCAGCTGGTTTGCGACGAGGGGAACGATATCGCGACGATCGATCGTTCCGCATAATCATTGGAAAAATATTTCAACAATCGGTGTTACGGGTAAAATATACAGAGAAGAAGGTTAAATTGTCCGATAAAAAACAAACCGACGAGCGATTCGTGGCGTTTCTGGAGCGAAGAGAATTCGACTGTTGGCTTAAATATTTCATAAGAGTAGGGCGATGTTCCCGGTGTCGAAGAGAAACCTTCGGCAAGAATGTCATAGCATTCGCAGACGGCGTACTAGAATTTCAGGTCATCTTTAAGCGAGCTAGTTGGTACGTGAGCCGTACACTAAATACCCCTAAAACTGTGGTACCAACGTATCCGGGCAGTTGACGTTATTTAAATTACGAATTTCAATGAATCGCTCTGCTAAAGGGAGAGACGGCGAGAATCCGCCTTCATTTTCCCTATCTTCGATGCCGTCTTCGTCGAGATAGACGGGATAGAAATAAACTCGGCTAAGCATTCGGTTCGAATAAATTTTAATTAATTCCGTTGAAGGGACGCGAACCCGTTTCCCGTCTATTCCTTCCCATCGACGCTTAAGAATTGAACTCGCTAAAGGATTCAGTCTCTGTTCTGACAGATTTTTTTTGCTTCGGAAATATCATTCGTATCAACGTAACCGAAGAAAGGGCGGATACGGTTAAACATATTTCGAAAGACACGACACATCTGGGGTATTCTTTTATCCCGATGAAATCGTTCGAAACGCGACGGGGGAGGGTAAGATTTATTTTTCCTCGTATACGAAGGATGATCCCTCGAAAAATTCGGCTCACGATCTGGCTACTTATCCGTTTCCCGGCCGGAAACTACACCCTAGAGTGAAGGGGTGCTGCAAATTCCAGATTCGTGTTTCACGTCTCGTTAGTCCCGTGACCCTGTCGCGATCAATTTTAGTTGGAATTTCACTCGAATGGATCACGAGCCTAATCGAATCGCGAAATTACTTTACAACACGCTTCATTCCACCGTTGCTTCGATGATCTCGCGATCTTCGATGTTGCGCGATTCGTTTGATCGTGGATTGTTAAACAGGATTCCCGTTGGCTGATTTCTGGTCAGTTTGGCTAATGCGGCTAAATTAGCCACAGTGTGAATCCAGGGAGATTCCGTTTGCGGTCAGCTGACGCTACAACATTCGAGCAGCCCTTTCGGTCCGCTCAAACATCGAATATCTAATTTTGAATGGCATAAATGGTAACACGTTTAAGGACATTTCCTCTGCCATGAAAAATTTCGCGATTTTTTCTGAACCACCTCTATAACGTAATTCAGTTATTTTCGATTCAGGATAATTCAACGTGCCGAAAGGCATAACAGGTTTTAAAACGTCGAAACGCGATACGTTTCTTCCGGTTGCCGCGAAATCAATTCGACAATTGCCGTGCACCACCATCGCAGCTGAAAATTTAATCTCGTCAGAATCGCAGCTGCTCTCTAAATCACGGGATTTATTTGCTGGATAAACGCTGATAAAGCAATGGATATCCATCGATTTTTCCTATGAACTTCATTGCTATCGATCGATCGATTTTTGACTTTCACTTCGGAGTTTGCGAATTGAAACGAGTAGCGAATGTTTAAATGAAACGAATTACCCGCCTAAATGAAATTTTTTTCCGCTTGAAAACAAACAATTTTTCTATAGAAATTTATTTTAACGAATACTGTGCGTGGTTAAATTCTTTTTTCAACCCGTTATTATATTATACTATGATCCCTCTACCTTATTAATCCTTCGATTTATGAATTTAACTAGGAGTAATTTGTATAGTTTTTCGTCATAGAAAAAATATACATACTGTCGAGAGATGGGAAGTACATTAGCGGGACCCTTCGCACCCTCCGCCCTGTCATCACGTTTGAGCCTCGCGTTTAAAATTCGCCGCAACGCTGACATTTTTCTTCTTTGTCAGGCGACGCGATTAGTGTGTGATCGCCAATAGCGCGCGATAATCTAAAATGCATGTGCATGAGGCGCATTCCTTTCCCTAATGTACTTTCCATCTGTCAACAGTAGTTTGAAGTTTTACCTGGGTGTTTTATGATTTTACACGGTGCAAACTCGCCGAGACTCGTACATCGTGTACGTTATTCCTATGTTAAATTCACTGACCGTAGTTTCTCCAATAATCGTACGTAAAATCGCAGTATTTGAAACAAAAGTTTGCAGACATCGGTTCCCGTGAAACTCGAAACGTTGCAACGCGGTTGAAACAAGTCACCGAATCACGTGGCGAAGTTTAAATTCTTTCCTTCGATTCTCTTGGTCGTACGCATCGATTCCTCTTGATGGATGGATCAAGATACCATTGATTTCTCGATGTGAGGAACACGGTACACGACACCTTCGTGCTTCTGGATCCAGTTCGTTGATCTTGTCGCTTTCAGTCGAGTCACGTCTTCGTTCTCTTCGAGATGCCACCAACTTCTGTCCTCTTATTCTCCAACTATTAATCGTGCCTTTTGCTTGCTTCTTTCCTTTCTTCTACAGAAACCGACCAGTCTCGTTTACAAGCTAGAAGGATTCGTTTTTCACTCCTTGTCACGAGTGCTTTAAACCTCGTTCAAACTTCATTTAAGAAAGGGAGTAAAAATTTGAGCAACGTTAGTCTGCTACGCAAGTTTATTGGATTTCTGTCGAATACCTCTTCTGTTTTTTAGTACTCGACTTTTATCGATACTTCATAAGTGTTTTTGCCTCTGAATCTTATATCCTCCGAGGAAAAAATGTGCCGAGCAGTGGCAACTCGTGTCGTAAATAATATATCGAGATTGGTTCAAGTTTCTTTCGGGATTGAACGAGATTTTCCTTCGGTTTTTCGGAAGACAGGGCTTGTTTATCGACACTTTTATCGTCGTTGGTTTACATCAAAAAATCTTAAGGAAAAAAAGTAATGTCCTCTTGTGTCGTTAATGAATCCGAGCGTTTGGTTCAACTTCGCTAGTGATTTTCGTGGTTCTTTATCGATACCATTATCTTGGACAGTTTTACGTCACGGATGTTTCTCGTCTTCTTCTTTCGCAAATGAAAAAAGGTTTGTTCCCCTTTGTCGACACTTAAATGGGGATGATAGACGTCGCGAAACCTCGTGTTCCACGGGGTGAACGCGAGAACCGATGTCGCGATGTTCAATCTGCTACGGCTTTGAGCCGACTGCTATTGAAAACGCGACTCTTGCTGCGCGCCACCTTTTGCACGCATGCGTTTTCTATCGAGATATCGTAAGGCTTTTTTCCGATTAAACCCTTTCGTCTCGTTAAACCTATATACGTCGTTAAAAGGATCAGGAATTAAAAAGTGTATTTGGTTCACGATAAAAAAAAAAGAGAGTAAAAGTAAACAGCGAATCGATCAAAAAATTGGAGAGAGAAAAGTTGGTTGGAAAAGTGGAAAGAATAGAAAAATATTTGATGCCAGACTGACGTACGAAATCGAAAGTTCAGGATGACATAGATTTAAGAGATTCCGCTCCAGTAGCTCGTCGAGTGCTCTTTGCTCCAATAACTTTTCAAGAATACGTCACTCTATATCCAGACGTCGTATACAGGTTGTGCTCCGATAATTTCGCGACAAGAGCACTTTCCTATGATTTCTTTTGAAGAAAACAATATATCCGAATTTCCACGATCATCGTGGAGCGAAATTTCGAAGTTAAAGCAGAACAGTTAAATTGATAGTAAAAGTCGAATACAGCGGGCAGCATTATTTCATCTGGAAAACTGTTATGATGTTTAATTTTTCATTCTATATAGCGTGCTGGTTAAGAGAAAACGGGTTCTCGTTTTCTGTCTATGATAAATAGCGATGAAAGTAAATTTAGAAATAAAACTAAGAACAGTGTTATTCGTTCGCGAGTGTTCCCAACGTTGAGGTATATTTTCTTTTATTTCTCTTTAAAACAACACCGCGAGTATATCTCCTTTAAAGTGCAATATTTTAAGATACACGAGACATTTCCAACTTCTACCGCACCTGAAATATTCTCCCATTCCGTGGAGGAGAAAGACACAGCGATGCATCGAATCTGTCCGAACAAATGAAATTATTGCCTAACTGTCGGGGGTACTGCAAATATTTCGATTATAACAATCCGAAGGTTCAGACTGCGCTCACGAGATATTTTATTCTCGCATTTCTCTACGAGAATTTCATATAGGTATTCTCTGTTGTTTTTTATTTTTGTTAAAGAGTCCTGCTCGAATCATGGTTAATTAACACTTCAATACTCGATAGATTAAACGATTATGTTACACCGGCTTTGTGTTCTCCGGAAATGTTAATTAGTTATGGACAATAGAGGTGAACGTAATAAACGGTTGAGTGCAGGACGACGCGTACCGACGATTAATCCGGTATCGATTTTGCTAACGATGCGTTCAGGTAGCTGGATTAGGTTATCACCTGTTCATCTTTCGCTTACATTGCTCAGGTCAATTCGATGACGTCTCTCGCGACCGTATGAAAGCGGCTGCATCTGCGACAAAGCACGCCCGTTTGTGCATACTCGAGCTGACACAGTACAACCACGAAATCGCTTGAAACTGATCTCCTCTGATTCCTCGGTTCCACGAATATTCCACTTTGACGAATAGTACGAGGATAATACGCGTTTCACACCGATCGATCGAACCTCGCGTAGCTGAAAATCGAATAGAATCGAATCTGTTATTGTTAAAATAAATTGAGAAAGTTAAGTGACGTAAAGGAATAAAAAGACAGGACCGATGTCTATTCTTCGATAAACGTTCCATTTCAGCTTTAATTCGCGCTAGCAATTATTTCCAGCTCGTTACAAATTCAGAGAAACAGGGAACGTTGAATAATCATTGATTTCCACTGTTAATTTGTTATGTAGGTCATCGTTTGTTAATTAATTTATTTCCGTTAAATTACTTAATTAATTTTAATATGAACAAAAGTACATACATCCTTTATACAATATTCGATATTATTACAGATACAATTTACAATTCTACAATTATACTTACTATGAAATATTCTTCTATTTATACTTACACGGGGAAAGGGTTGATCGAATATCGATGAGACTTTGAATTCGATTTAATCAACGTACTCGTAGAAGCTACACGATGCTACACGCGAATTAGATTGGCAATGTAGGAATGCACGCGCTCGTATTAGCATTAGGCTCTGGTTACAGTGCAGTTAACTCAGCCCGATTAACCATACCTATTTGCTGCGAATACAAATTCGAAACGCGGCTTTAGATTGATTTGCATCTGATTTTCGTCGAGAGGTGGGAAATATATCATCGACCACCGACCCTTCTATCGGACGCAAGTATCGTAAAGAGAAATAGTCAGGCACACAATCAGCAACGCAGTCAAATAAGAAGAAGCACTACTGTTACATTTCGAACACTAAACGAAACACACAAAGTTGTTGCCACTGAAAACTGTGTAAACTTAGGGTGGTCTATGGTTAACAGAGTCTCCTGGAGTTTGGCATTGTCGGGTAGAACGAATCCACGAAAAGAGGTTTCATCGAGAAACACCTGGCCCGTACCGTTTCCCTTTGTCAGTGGGCCGCGATTATTTCCTGAGGGAATCATGAAATCGATAAGATTCTTCTCCGAATGGAGTGTCTATCGCGAGGACGGCATCATAGACTCCATTATTCCGTTATCGATCACCAGATCCGTCACGTTCGATCTTTCTCTACCTGATCCTCTTCTTCGAGGTAAAAGCGATCTTCAAGAGATTGACTACAGGCGCCTCGAGCGCCATGGAGATGCAGAAGGACATCAAGTACGAGGCGACCAGATTGCCGAAGTACAGAATCAACTGCGAAGAAGCAAACGAGCTTTTGAGCCTTAAAGCTTCTTTCTTGACGGTATAAAAAGATCCTATTCAACTCTTACCACGACGTCGTTGTGAAGGTGGAGCGGGCCATCCATTTGGGTGGCGGTGACCATCATGATGACAGGATGCACCAGGTAGGCGCAGTAAGTTAACCGCGAGAGCGGATACATCAGCCTAAGTGACAACAGGCTGTCGATCATTCTGGCGGATCCGGTGCAGCATTGAATCACGATGAAGGATACTCCTATCGCCCAGGCTGTGTGACCCAAGGCGGCGTAAACGGAACTCAGCGTCACCGTTAAATTTCCGGGGTATAGACCGTAAACCAGCGAAAACATTATGGCGAAAGACAATATCCAGCCGATCAATCGTGCAATCTGGAACAGTTGTGTTCGACCTTTCATCATTATCGCTGTAGAATCTTTATCGTCTTTTTACGAGCCGAACGACGGAGGCTTTTCCTAGCTTCGCGTTGAAAGCGAACCTCCCACGCTCGGATGTCTTATCCTTAGTAGATGGAAACGTTTGCGTTACATATTCTGTAACGTTAGGATAACTCACTTACCAGCGGTAATTTCAATTTGCAGCTAGTTTTGAACAAAATGTAACCAGTGATTATCCCGACAAAGTAAGGACCAGCTCTTAGCCAGGGCTTGTCGTACAGCTCGTCGAAAAGGGCAAACGGCTCTTGGATCCTGCGCGGAGAAACGGAGAAAATTAAACTTTACATAAGGC